>NC_059107.1:12385000-13809967 GCF_020740685.1 Jaculus jaculus | reverse complement strand
TTGGCGAGGCAGTCAGTTCATACCAGCACCAACATAAACGTCATGTATCGTAAGGTTTGCGGCAGATTTGAAAGGAAGCACTGTTTTCAGTTTGTGAGCCACGTCAAAGCGGGGGGCGGGTCTGCTGAGACAGGGTCTCACTGTAATTTCTGGCTCTCTGGCAACTTGCCGTATACACCAGGCTGGCCTTGCACGCCCAGTGTCCTCCTGCTTCTGCTTCTTAGGTGCTGGAATTACGAGTGTGTAACCCCACATCTGCAAACCTCTGTTGTTTGGTTTGAGAAGATTGCCCTAAGCAGAGTGGTTTCTTTGGAGAGGACACCTAGACCCTAGGCATTATCCAAAAACCTTCCAAGTGCCCATCCGGGGCAAACCCAAGACTCCTGGGCAAATTGCACTTCCAAATCCAGAGTGTCCTTGGCCGAAATGAGACCCTTTCTCACAGCATTGTATTCCCCAAGGCCCATCTCCATTTACTTTTTAAAAATGGGATCGAAAGTGGCTGTTTTTGTTTAATCTGAAAGGCAGACGCTGGCTTCTTTTCTGGTGGGTGACACTTTTCACCCTTTTGGTGGCATTCCTTATTCTTCCCACGCAAGTCCCTATGACAAGAAACCATTCTACAGGTGCCACGGCACTTACTGGGACTTGGTGAAAACCACCCCCCAAACGGCCACACTCAAGTCTGCTTCACCCTGATGTGTCTTCAGTATGTGGAACTGAGCCCATGTCTGGCCTCCAGTGGGTGCGTTGTGTACTGAATGTCTGCTCAATGAA
This sequence comes from Jaculus jaculus, assembly GCF_020740685.1. Classification (NCBI taxonomy): domain Eukaryota; kingdom Metazoa; phylum Chordata; class Mammalia; order Rodentia; family Dipodidae; genus Jaculus; species Jaculus jaculus. Next base: position 13,809,190 of record NC_059107.1, on the reverse strand, counting down.
TGGACAGGAGGACTGAAAACCAGAACCGGGCACCCTATGCGGGAGTTAGCTGGGGTCCCATGCGAGCAACGGTGGGAGAGCCCTCCTCTCAGGACTAGCGACCCCCTCCCTCCGCCACCTGAGATTTGCCACAACCTCTGCCTGCCAATCACTCGTATTTACGGAGCACAACGGCCACGCTTGCTAGCCGACGCTGCAGTGACCGGAACCTAGAAGCAGGAGGAGCTGGGAAGCCGCAGGGAGAAGCCCCGCACAGCCACGGAGCCCACCTCAGTGCTCAGCGCCCTCCCCGGGCTTTGCGTTCCCCACCCCTCACCCCCGCTAAGTGTGAGCAAATAGACCCCTCACCCCCGCTAAGTGTGAGCAAATAGACCCCTCACCCCCACTAAGTGTGAGCAAATAAAGGAGAGTTTGGTCTCACTGCGCCTCTCAAGCTCTGCACCTGCTGGCCTCTCTGAATCTGGGAACGCTGTTCTAATCCCTTTCCCACCAAGCCCCTCACAGGCAGGGCAGAGCCGCGCCATTTACCTTGGATCCATACAGGTAATAAGGCTGGACATTGGCGGGCTTATCTCGTTGTGGTTCTTGGGTGAAAGGGATGGCAGTTCGGACAAAACTAGAAGAAAAGAGAGGAGAAAGTAGTTAAGTGGGTCCCAACAGCACCCTTTGTGGGACACAACACAGTAGAAGCCCCCTCCTGGTAAAAGTTCACTTAGGTACAACGGCACTGTGTCCTAAGTGGTCACTTAAGGAGGTTTTGAATTATCTTCCCGTTTGACTACTGTTCTCTTTCCTATTCATTCCACAAATGGGGGAACTTGGGAGTCCAGATTTCTTTTATTATTATTATTATTTTTTTGAGAGCGAGTGAGTGAGTGAGAGAGAGAGAGAGAGATTTGGCACACCAGGGCCTCTAGCCACTGCAAATGAACTCCAGACGCATGAGCCACCTTCAGCATCTGGCTTATGTGGGACCTGGAGAATTGAACCTGGGACCTTAGGCTTCACAGGCAAGTGTCTTAACTGCTAAGCCATCTCCCCAGCCCTGGAGTCCAGATTTCTGAGCTCAGCTCAGGGCTGTGGCTGCTCAGAGGATAGTGGGCAAGGAAGGCCATGTTTGGTGTACAAATGCCATCTCTGAACTCCATTCTCCACTTGCAGTTTGATTTCAAGATCTGGGTTCTGTAGACAGTTTGTGTAAAGGACCAGGCAGCAGACATATTCAGCTCCACAAGCCAGATGTCTCTGCCACAAGCACACAGACCTGTTGCTGAACACAAAACACCACGGACAGCAGTATCCTAGTGAGCACGGCTGAGTTCCAATAAAATTTAATGAATTTTCATGTAACCAAATATCCCTTTGAGTTCCTCTCCAGCACCTCAGAGCTAGCAACGCCATTCCACACATGGGCTGCGTGGGTCAGTGTCAGCTTGCAGATTCGCTGCCATGGCTGGTGCCTAGATAGGGTCGATAGCTTGCGGCTAGGCTGCAGACTGTAGCCCTTACTCAAGCATGCTGAGAGGTGAAATCTTTACAAACCTGGGAGTTTGTCTTGTTCACTGTGTGGATTCAGAGGAATCTTCTCAACCCTTCCATCCAGCCAACATTTCATTTATTTTAAAATATTTTATTTGTTTATGAGAGGGGGGGAGGGGGAAAGAGGGAGAAAATGGATACACCAGGCTCCAGCCACTGCAAATGAACTCAAGATAGATGCACCACCATGTGCATCTGGCTTACGTGGGTACTGGCGAATTGAACCTGGGTCCTTAGAGTTTGCAGGCAAGCACCTTAACTGTTGAGCCATCTCTCCAGCCTGACATTTCATTTACTACCATCTGGATGCAGACCAGTAAGGCCCAGAGAGGCCCGGCTCCTGTGTGCACTTTTACCTGCACCCTTCTCGACTCGTTTGGTATGTGAGTCCGGGTCATGACTCTGTGGGAAGAAGGGGGTTAGGTCTTGCCTCTGCCTAGGTGCTGGGCTCAGGGCTGTGTGCTGCCTGCAGGAGGCAAGCGCCACCATGCCGTGCACGTGGGTACCCAGCAGGCATACGCTTGTTCCGCACACACACGTTCAAGGATGTAGCTGTCCTTACAAATGTGTGTGATCGCGGCACGGCCCTTCACACCCTCCCCGGGGTTGGTAAAGGCACAATCCTAACTGGCCTTTGGAGTGATGCAGCCGATTTGCTGCTACATCTTCCCTGGCACCAACACCCACTCTACCAGTGTGTCCCTCAACACCAACCTTCCAGGTCTGCCCGGAATGTTCTTCTCCTGCAGTTCTTACTCTTTCCCACTGCTTCATGGTATCTCACCTCCAGCATTACTTGCTCAGAGGAAGAAGTCTTCCTTGAGGTTTCCAGCACCCCCTGGCCTGGGCCAACTGGTACTGGGAGGCTCCCCACAACTAGATGGCATTTACTTATCACCACGACATCTGAACCTCCAGCACAGCTCGCTCCCAGGAGGACAAGTGAGAGACACTTGTCACAGGAATGAACGGACACAGCTGTGTCCACTTAGAAGAAGGCAGCTGTAGTAGTTTGAGTGGATGTGGCCCCCAATTTATTCAGGAGTTTATTAAAGATTGTCGTTTGGATCTCCAGCCAGGGGGCTGGAGGAGGTGTCACTGGGGGTGGACCCGGGATTCCAATCTAAAGATTTCCAAAGTGCTCGAGCTTTGCCTGGTGTTCCTAAAGTATGTGTACGTATGCTGGTGGTGGTAGTTCCTCTCTCTCTCTCTGTCTCTCTCTACTTAGTTCTGTGAAAGTGGGACAGCTTCTTCTGCCATTATGGAACTTCCCCTGGACCTGTAAGCTTCAAATAAAGTTCCTGCCTCCCATAACTGTGCCTGGTCTGGAAGTTCACGCCAGAGACCTGAAGCTATGTGATACAGCAGCTGGCCATAACCTCCGCCCCACCCCTCCAGTGCCCCTGGGCGGGGGTCTCCTTACCGGTTTGTGGATCCGTTATAGCAGTAGTTGGGGAGGAAGTCAAAATTCAGCTCCCAGAAGACGTGCAAGGTGATGCGGCCATAGGGGGCTGATACGTTGTGGTTCGCCTCCCGGAACATGGCGTCGAAGCTGTCCAGGGTCATGTGCTTGCACAGGAGGCGGTGCGTGAGCCGGTTGATCTCGAGCAGCCACTCCAGCTCCTGGCACAGAGAACCCTGGACACTGAGAACTTGCATGCGAACAGCACTCGTGCGCGCCCGACGTTATGCACGCTTCGGGAAGGTGGGGCCCTCTCATACAAACTCTCGATTTTCCACCTAAGAACCAGGAACCCCTGTGGCGTCATGTGATAATGTCTCCTCTGAGAAGTGCAAGGAATCAATGAGGTGGGGGGGACAAGGCAGGGACAAGCGTGGCACTTGTCTGTTAACAGGAAGGAGATCACCAACCCTGTGCCGATCTGACTGCAAACCTTTGGGTAGGAAACAGGCTGGCTTGCTTTCCAGTTTCTATATTGATGAAGACATTTAATAAGAATTTTCTATTTGTTTTCAATTTAATAAGGATATTCTAATTTTGGGGGGTGTTTTTAAAAAATATTTTATTTTTATTTATTTGATAGAAAGAGGGAGAGAGAGAGAGAGAGGGAGGAAGAGAGAGAGAGAGAGAATGGGCACACCAGGGCTTCCAGCCACTGCAAACAAACTCCAGATGCGTGCGCCTCCTTGTGCATCTAGCTAACCTGGGTGCTGGGGAATCCAACCGGGGTCCTTTGGCTTTGCAGGCAAGTGCCTTAACTGCTAAGCCATCCCTCCAGCCCTGGTGGAGTGGGGGGTGCTTTTTGAGGTAGGGTCTCATTCTAGCCCAGGCTGACCTGGAATTCACTCTGTGGTCTCAGGCTGGCCTTAAACTCACAGTGATCCTCCTACCTCTGCCTCCCAAGTGCTGGGATCAAAGGCGTGCGCCACCACGCCCACGTTTAATGCTCATCCTAGCCCTGTGAGGCTGGTGTTGCTGCTGTCCTACATGTACGCACGTGGAAGCTGAGGCTCTGAGAAGGAAATTGGCTGCAACCCAGGATCTGAACTCCAAAGTGCACACGTCCTTAACCACCGTACAGCTGTTACTGTAAATTTTAAAGGAGGCGAGGGCAAGGGCTAGGAGGAGGGTGGAATGCTCCCTTTGGACTATAGGTCCTAGAGCCAGACAGGGGTTGGCAAAGGTGTCTGTAGTCTGTACTGAGCCACATCACTAGAGACCTGTAGGCCCTGACCATCTGGAACGCCACCTTCAAGCAGAGACAATAAAGGTTTGCACAAAACGGTGGTACACGCTGCCTTTGGGGAATCAAAGGAATATGAAACCCTTTTGGTTTGTTTTGGGTTTGCAGCATTTTAGTGATCAGTACAGAAAAGGATCAAGGCCCAGTCTCATACAGAGAGAAAAGAAAGCCCACGTTCTGCGGCATCTGAGACTCCTCTGACCAGGCTCTGGCTACGTCATCTTCACAGGAGGGAGGCAAAGGCTGGGAAGGTCAAATCACCTGCCCAACATCACGCAGAGCTCAGGATGGAGATGCAAGTTTTCCAATCCCAAATCACGAGTTTGAAGGTCTTTTGAAAGTAAACCTGACATAAAGTCAGCTTTATACTCTCAAACCGTGACAGGATGGTCAGGGGCCGGTCAACCGCGAGGCTGGGGAGGTCAGCGAGGCACAGGACACAGGCACTCCGTTTCACCCTCATCAGTCACAAGGCTCCCGAGCCTGCGGTGGGGCAGCAGCGGCGCCAGCTTCCACTACGCACCGCGCAGCTCTGCCGCTCCGGAACCCAAGTGCTGAGGGTGTAAACTACAGATCACAGCCACCAACACCACCGGGCCCACCGGCCACGCAGGCGCATCAGCTGGGGCACAGCCCTTGGGGTGGGGGCTGCCTGTGGAAGGGTGGAAAACCTTCACCACTGCCTCCACAGCCACTTATCTAATTGTTGCCATGCCGGAGGAGGCTGGCGGTAGCAGAGCCTTCACGTTTCACGAGGGCGTGAGGTCCTGAATCTCAGTTCTGGGGTGGCAGCCAGGAGGAAGTCTCCAACCTGTGCGCCGTGAGGCAAACCAGGGGCAGGAACAGAGAGTCGGCTCCCTGCCCTGGCTCTTGGGGCCGGTGTCTCTGTTCCCATCTGTTGAGGAGAGGTGCTGTGGTTTGAGTCGGGTGCCCCCAACAATCGTGCGTTCTGAATCAGCCTAGCTGATGGCAACATGGGGGCTGAAGCCTTGTTGGAGGAGCGGGCTGTTGCAGGTGGGCCTTGAGTGAGGCTCATTCGCCCCTCACTTTCCAGTGTAAGTCTGGCTCACTCTCCTGTTGCTGTTTGCCACCTGCTGTGGCAGAGGGGATGGCCAGCTTCTGCTCATGCCATCTCCGCTCCCCACCCCGTTACCAGGGAGTTTCCCCTTGAGACTGTAAGTCAAAATAAAGACATTCTTGCTACCAGCAGCTTTTGGTTGAGTGAGTCTTTTGTCCCAGCAATGAGAAGCAAGAGGCAACCACAGGTAATAAACTGGAAAAAGAATACGTGTTCATCTGCCGAGTTCATTGTTAAGATCACAGGGTCCTGCTGGCACCCTGAGGTGCCCTGTTTAGAGGAAGGTAACTGCAAGTGAGCAACTAGGGAACAAGTTCTGTCTGTCTGGCTGCTCTGTGCTTTTGTTTCATAAATGTGCCTTGCCGTTTAAAGGGTGGACTCCGGGACAGCGCTCTCCACTCATGTTACACAATCCACATCGTGTTTCTCTAGCACACCTTGGGCTTGCTATTCTGGCCTTCAAAAAGAGTAGCTGGGGCTGGAGAGATGGCTAACCGGTTAAGGCGTTTGCCTGCAAAGCCAAAGGATGCCGGTTCGATTCTCTAGGACCCATGTAAGCCAGGGATGCACAAGGGGGCGCATGCATCTAGAGTTCACTTGTAGTGGTTGGGGGCCCTGGTGCGCCCATTCTCTCCCTCCCTCTGCCTTTCTGTCTCTCAGATAAATAACTAAGTAAAATTTTTTTTTTAAAAAAAAGAGTATTCGCCTGCTGGAGATAAGACCCATGGCACCAATAAGCAGAAAAAGTTGAAAGGGCCACAGGAATGGCTTAGGTGACATCAAAGAGGATCAGAGATTTTGACAGTAAAGCCAGTTGATGGCACAGCAACACAAAGATGCAAAAATGGGGGAAAAACAGCTAAGTGGGCAACTTCAAAGAAGCAGTGGCGAGAGCTGAGTGGGAATGAGGGGTCTTGGTCACTCTGCGACCTGAGGCTTGGGCACACCCAGGACTGGCGGCCATGTGTGAGGAGGGCCCAGGGGCTGATGGCAGGCTCAGCAGAGCTGGCCCTTGGAAGGCACCGGGCGGTCATTCCCGGGCAACCGCTGCCACCTGGCAGTGCCTGTCTGGTGGGTCAGGTCTCCTCACGTCTTCCTGGAAGTCTCCCGAGTGCTGCGTGCTGACGCACACTTGAAATACAACATGCAGCCCAAACAAACACAGCCTGCCGCTTCAGCTCTGATGCTGCCAAGGCGACAGACTCGGCTATGAAAATGCGAGTGACTGAAGCCCCAGGTCCCCGAAGCCGCTCCCGGCCCACAGTGAGGACATGGAGATTTGAAGGCGGAGAGAAGCGCGTGGTCCTTTGTTTCCCGGACGAGGAAGGAACTGCTCAGCCCGGGCACTTAAGGAAAGCCTTCCCGGGGTCTCCTCCGGGTTTCCCAGGAAGAGGGTGTTTTGGTGGGAGTCACTGACTCACCTGAAATCAAGGGCTTTCATGGCGTGTTTCGAGTTTATTCTCAGCTAAGAGAACACATTCAGTGCCTTTAAGGGGTACAAAAGGCCATGGACACCTCACCCCCTAGACGTGCCCATTGGGAGAAAGCTAGCAGAAATAGATAAACATTGGAGACAAAAATCTAGCTCCCGCCTCTTAGAGATAACTATTGCCAACACGTTGGCGTCAACAAAACTGACTGTGCTTCTCAAAACAGAGGTGGCCAAGTAACTTCCAGCAGAATGCGGACTATTTTACTGTCTTTTGTCATCAGAAGTGACCCAAGCGTTGGGTGGGTGGCTGGAGCATTTCCTGCTACGAAATGCTATAGAAATTTCCCTCAAAGACTACTACACCCCCCTAGTTCCTTCCCTTTCATCTGTTTTTTTTTTTTTTTAAGACACCATTACTTACTAAGTGTTTACTCAGGCAGTATAAGGACCTTTTCCCAGTAGGTTCTCACTGTATGCTTCTGTGGTGGTGGGGATGTTCCCCACGGCCTCATGTGTTTATGGTTAAGCCTCATACTCGGTCCCCAGCTGGTGGGGCCTTTGGGCTTACTGGAAGAAGTGTGTCCCTTGGGGTGGACCCTGGGATTTTATAGCCCCAGCCCAGCTTGCCAGGGCTAACAAGCTCACTCTTGTTGCGTTCGCCCGGCTGATGTGACAAGACGTGACGCGTGGCTGTCTGCCCTGCCGTGCTTTCCTGCCCTGGAAACTACAAGCTGAAACAAACCCTTTCTACGAGCTGTGCCAAGCCAGGAATCTTATCTCAGCAAAGGGAAGGTGAGTGTTTTACCTTCTAACGACCCTCTGAGTTGGAGGCTGCTATTTCCCCCCATTTCAGAGATGAGGGATCAGGCTTGGAGAATATGCACAAGACAATACAGCTAGTATCAGGGCCGGGACCTGGATGCTTAAGAGAAAAAGCTATAAACTTTCTATTTCTTTTCTCTGGTTTTTGTTGTTGTTGTTTTTTGGCATGGTAGGGTCTCACTCTTGCCCAGGCTGACCTCACATTGATCCTCCTCCTACTTCTTCCTCCAAAGTGCTGGGATTAAAGGCCGCATGTGTGCCACCATGCCTGGTGAACTTTCTTTTCCTTTCCCCCTTTCCCATTCCCCATTCCATTCCATTCCAGAGCGAGATGGAGAGAGACAGAATTGGCATGCCAGGGCCTCAGCCACTGCAACTGAACTCTAGACGCTTGCGCCACCTAGTGGGCATGTGCGACCTTGCGCTTGCCTCACCTTTGTGCATCTGGCTTATATCTGGAGGGTTGAACATGGGGGTCCTTAGGCTTCGCAGGCAAGCGCCTTAACTACTAAGCCATCTCTCCAGCCCCCTGGTGAACTTCCTATTTTTAAATGGTTTTAGTTATGATATCAGCAGCGTCTGCATACTCTCTACCCAGCTGCCTCAAAGTTAGCATCATTCACAGCAGTGTTACAATTATTTAAAGCAGGAAATTATCTCTCTTTTTTTTGCATGTGCATGTGTTTGTGTGTTTGTGTGTGTGTGTGTGCACGTGTGTATATGTATCTATGTGGGTGTGTGGGTGTGGAGGTCAGAGATGGAGGTCAGTCAGGTTTCTCCAATCACTCTCTACCTTACTTTCTGAGATAGGGTCTCTCTTCCGGAACCTGGGGCAGGGATCCAACCGCACAGGCCCTTTTGGGCCTGAACTACCACATGATCTTGAAGTAACCCCACTGTGCCACCTGTCTTGGCCTCTTGGGTTACTTGTCTGCTTGCTCAGCTCTGCCCATCCTAAGGACACACAACCAAGCTTAAGCAGTGTTCATCTCCAGAGCTCTCAGGGAGGCCCTTTCCACTCCGAGCCTGGCCATGCGTTACACGGGGAGGAAGAGCAACTGTTCCTGTCCTGCTGACGTCTTCCTCTCTCTTTAAGTGCAGCTCACTATATTCCCCACTGAGGTTTCTATCCAAGACTTTCTAGAGCAGAGAGCCCGCCGGCCCAGCGTCTTACCACGATGGAGGTGAGGTCCTCACTCTCAAAGCGGCTGATGGCCTGGTCCAAGGATTTATACATAGCAGCCGAAATCCTCTGGGTAATGAGTCTGTTCAAGTCAATTGATCTACCCAACAACTGGATGGGGGGAGAGAGAGAGAGGGAGGGAGAGAGAGGGAGAGAAGGAAGTTACTTAAAACCTGCACAGATAAGCAGGGCGTGGTGGTGCACACCTTTAATCCCAGCACTCCGGAGGCAGAGAGGAAGGAGGATCGCCGAGAGTTTGAGGCCACCCTGAGACTCCATTGTGAATTCCAGGTCAGCCTGAGCTACAGTGAAACCCTATCTTGAAAAAAACCCCAAAAAACCAAAACATAACAACAACAACAAAAATACCTGCATGGATACCTGGCAACCAAATGCAATATACTGGTAGGAACTTGGGTTAAAACTAAAGGAGGACTAGAGGGATGGCTAAGTGGTTATGGTGCTTGGGCACTTGCTTGCAAAGCCTGGGTTTGATGCCCCAGTACCCATGAAAAGCCAGATGCACAAAGTGTGCATGCATCTCAAATTTGTATGCAGCAGCAAGAAGCCTTGGTGTGCCCACTCTCTCTCTGCTTGCAAATGGATAAATGAAATATGTTTTAAAAAACTGAAAAGGACATTACTAGAACAAAGGATGACTATATGTAGAAAAGAACATTGTGGGGCTGGAGAGATGGCTTAGCGGTTAAGCGCTTGCCTGTGAAGCCTAAGGACCCCGGTTCGAGGCTCGGTTCCCCAGGTCCCACGTTAGCCAGATGCACAAGGGGGCGCACGCGTCTGGAGTTCGTTTGCAGAGGCTGGAAGCCCTGGCGCGCCCATTCTCTCTCTCTATCTGTCTTTCTCTCTGTGTCTGTCGCTCTCAAATAAATAAATAAAAAAAAAATTAAAAAAAAAAAAAAAGAACATTGTGAAATCTCTTGAAGTAGTAATTCTATTTTGGTTTTACCAGTGAATGTCCTTGTTCTCAGGAGATACGGGCCGGAATGATTGTGGTGGCACGTCGTGTGTGCACCGTACTCTCAAATAGTTAAGAGAAAATGTGCGCATTAGCACATGCACACACGTGCACACTCTGTGATGTGCGAGAGAGGAGACATGTCCTAGAATGGAGAATGTGAGCTCACGACAGCGAGCGGTGAGTCACGGGGACTCTGGCCCTGCGGCCAAGGCGCGTGTTCTGTTACTCTCCTGACTTCCCGGGGGCTTGAGGTACAAGGCAACCAGGTAGACTCCGGGTCGGAGTAGGCCCTGGCCTCTGCTTCATGCTTCTGCTGACGTCCTCCACTCAGCCCTGAAGCTCTCTCCTTGCCTTGCCTGTGCTCGGTTCGCGGCTTTATGCCTTTGTGGAGGTGATTTTTTTTTCTTTGTATTTTCAAGGCTGAGCTGGAATTCACTAAGTCGTCTCAGGGTGGCCTCGAACTCACAGTGATCCATCATACACCTACCTCTGCCTCCCAAGTGCTAGGATTAAAGGTGTGCGCCACCATGCCTGGCTCTGTGGGGGTGATTTAAATTTTTTTGTTTATTTTTAGTTATTTATTTGCGAGCAACAGACAGAGAGAGAAAAAGTCAGAGAGAGAGAGAGAGAGAGAGAGGGAGGGAGGGAGAGAGAATGGCCACACCAGGGCCTCCAGCCACTGCAAACGAACTCCAGACACGTGCGCCCCCTTGTGCATCTGGTTGACATGGGTCCTGGGGAATTGAGCCTCGAACTGGGGTCCTTAGGCTTTGCAGGCAAGTGCTTAACTGCTAAGCCATCTCTCCAGCCCATGTGGGGGTGATTTTAAAGGATGAAGGGCTTATTAAAGCGTGGAAAACATAGCTTCAGATAATTTCCACTGGGATCCGTGTGGGTGCTGTGCAGAGGCCACGAAGCTGACAATGACCTGGCAGTGAAGCGCCTGCTAGGTGCCGAGAGACGATGCTTAGCTTTCACCATGGCCCCAGTCTTGCTGTGTTCTCAGCAACTAATACCCTGTGGCTAATTCGGGCTGCTCTGCCCTGACAGCAGCAACCTGAGAGCTGAAGGGGAAACTCATGAAGCCCCTGGGTCTCCCAAGGTGAACACTCTTTTTTTAAAATTTTTAAAATTCTTACTTATTTATTTGAGAGTGACAGAGAGAAAGAGGCAGAGAGAGAGAGAGAGAGAGAGAATGGGTACTCCAGGGCCTCCAGCCACTGCAAACGAACTCGAGACGCGTGCGCCCCCTTGTGCATCTGGCTAACGTGGGACCTGGGGAATCGAGCCTCAAACCGGGGGTCCTTAGGCTTCACAGGCAAGCGCTTAACCACTAAGCCATCTCTCCAGCCCGAACACTCTTTTTCCTATGACTCTCCATCCTCCTGGATCTCTCATGGCAATGGGAGTTCCTGAGGATTTCAAAGCAGACCATTGCCTTTCCAGAGCGTCTTCCTGGCCTGATCTGCCCTCCACAGAGACCAGGGACGGCAACACAACCGCTCAGGGTGTGTCCTAGCACAACGGCCGCTTCCCACCAGCTTGGCCAGTGCTGGTGGGAAGAAGCGAGCCGAGGCTCGGGCTGGCCGCGAGGGGACAAGTCTGCAGCCACACTCCCCTGCCTGCAGCTGCGCTCAGCCGCTGACACTGGCTGCCCCAGGTCAGCCGAGAGAAGCCCCAGGTCTCGTGTCTGCGCGGCTCTCCCGGATTCTCTCCCTCCCGCTCCCCTTCTCCACGGTTTGCTCCCACCATACCTGGACGTGCCTCTGTTTCAGCAGCGTCTCATAGCGATTAGACGGCGGGTATGGAATGATGACTCCGTAATTCTTACACTCAGCTCTAAAGCGTTTATCCAACAGGACACTGGAAGAGTTCAACAAGAAATGGCCAGTAACCATGACAGTGAATGCTCCCAGAAGACCTGACTTTAAACATCTCAAATCTAGTTGTGCGCAGTTTTTTCCAGTCTCTTTCTAGCACAGAGCTCAGCTTTACCCAGGACTGAGCCACCTTTACTTATTTATTTATTTATTTATTCCAAAGCCACTGAGTGCAGGCTTAGGATATCCCGGTCACCACTGTGGGCGCTGGGGATGCGAAGTCTTTGGGCCAAAAGCACTTATTTTCCAGCGAAAAGACGCTGACAGTGTGTACACGAGCAGAGGACCAGCCCCATTTCCACCAGCAATGGATGTGCGCAAAGTGTTTATTATTTACTAGGTAGCACACGCACACACGTGTGCGCACACACTCACACACCCATGTACATCCTGTGAGTCAGGTGTACTCTTCTTATCTTCCACATGGAGGCATGGTATGCAAAGTAACATGTTCTCTGAAAATAATAAAAGAGGCTCTTACAGGCTGGAGAGATGGCTCAGCAGTTAAAGGTGCTTGCTTGCAAAACCTGACAGCCTGCATCTGAGTTCCCACCTAAAACCAGACGCAGAGTGGCGCACACATCTGGAGTTTGTATGCAGTGGCAAGAGGCCCTGGTGCGCTCATCTGCTCTTCATCCCCGCTTGCCAATCAATCAGTCAAGAAATTAATATTAAAAAATAAGATCTCAGAGTTAGGAGATCAGGAGGAGTGTCTCTCTAGAGGTCTGATTGGTCAGAGACCCCAATAATGAAAATGGGAAGCTTGTGGGGCGATTATCCCCCAAACATGAGCTTGGTCTGTAAGAAACAGGAAGGTGATTATGGGGTGCTAGATTGTCTGGGACCAGGTGAGCCCTTGAGAGAGTGCTAGATGCAACTGGAAGACAGTTCAAGGCTTCAGGCCAGAAAGAGACGTCATCTAAACTGTCACTACCTAGGGGTGGCCACCAGCCATAGAGCCCACGGAGCATGGGAAATGAGGCAGCTGTAAACTGAGTTGTGCTGCAATATAGTTTGAAGAATCAGGGAAGAACGGACATCTCTGATAATTTTAGACATCTTGCACTAAGTAAAATGTGTTACCAAATTTAGTTTCACCCATCTTTACCTCTTTAAAATCTGGCTACTGGGCTGGAGAGATGGCATAGTGGTTAAGCGCTTGCCTGTGAAGCCTTAAGACCCCAGTTTGAGGCTCGATTCCCCAGGACCCACGTCAGCCAGATGCAGAAGGGGGTGCACGCATCTGGAGTTTGTGGGCAGTGGCCGGAGGTCGTGGCGTGCCCATTCTCTCTCTCTCTGCCTCTTTCTCTCTCTGTCTGTCACTCTCAAATAAATAAATAAAAATAAACAAAAAATTTAAAATATGGCTACTAACAATATTTGGGGGCTGGAGAGATGACTTAGTAGTTAAGGTGCTTGCCTGCAAAGCCTAAGTACCCATGTTTGACTCTCCAGGTCCCACATGTGCACAAGGTGGTGCATGCATCTGGAATTCGATTGCAGTGGCTGGAGGCCCTGGTGTGCCTATTCTCTCCCCATCCACTTTACTAAAAAAAAAAAAAAAAAAAAAAAAAAAAATTACAAAAAACTGGCTGGAGAGATGGTTTAGGGGTTAAGGCGCTTGCCTGCAAAGCCAAAGGATCCTGGTTTGATTCCCCAGGACCCATGTAAGCCAGATGCACAAGGTGGTGCATGCATCTGGAGTTCGTTTGCAGTGGCTGGAAGCCATGGCCTGCCCCCCGCCCCCCTTTGCTTCTTTCCCTCTCTTAAGTAAATAAAAGTAAAATATTTTTTAAAAATTTACAAAGAAATATTTTGAAAATGACATCCATCCAGCCCTCGTATGGTGATGTTTTATTTCTAATGCATGGGGCTCACCTTGGTTACTCTTTCCCTCTTGTGCTTCCCCTGGGTCTCCCAGCCTCCCCCAAATGCCCACCCTTTTGAAAAGGCACTCATGTTGTAGGTGGGCTGCTCTGGCCTATTTCAGATGAGGATGTTTTCAAAGAGGAGCCGGGCCTGGCAGCAGATCTGCTCCTGACCAGAGCTCGCTCAGAGGCTGCCTCGCCTGTCATCACCAGCCGACCCAATCTTCCTGCACCTGCCAAGCATCTACTTCGCGGTGAAGTGCAGGCGTGCCTCTGCGCTTCTGCCTGCCCACCCCAGTGAGGGCAGACCTGACGCCAACAGCACCTTGCCCGCAGTGCACGTCTGCTCCCTTTTGAAATGTATCAGGGCAACTCTAGCCGTCAAGCAAAGGAAAGGCTGGGGAGATGGCTCCGTGGTTAAGAGTGGTGCCTTTGATCCCAGCACTCGGGAGGCAGAGGTAGGAGGACCGCCATGAGTTCGAGGCCACCCTGAGACTACATAGTGAATTCCAGGTCAGCCTGGGCTAGAGTGAGACCCTACCTTGAAAAACCAAAAAAAAAAAAGAATGCTCATTGCTTCAAATACTGGGGAGATCCAAGACTCATCAGAATGACAAGAAGAGAATGCTGAGCGTCTAGCACGACATGAGTCATGTCTCTCAGACCCACCAGGGCCCAGGCAACAGTGCAGAGGAAGAGGCGGATTAAATATGAGTGCTGCTCTCACTGTGAGCCAGGGAACCTCCTCCAGGGAGACGGTGGTAGACGGCTGAGGAGACATAAGACTCATCAAAGCCGAAAATAAGAAGCTTCTGAGAGCTCCACGCTCAAGCAGACTTCTAACACGGCCTCCAGGGCTCAGGGACATTGCTGAAGAGGGGGTGGAGAGGAGGTATGAGGAAGGGAAAAGCACATTGGAACACTATGTGCCCGACACAAGGTGGCCATTCACGGCCTTACAGAGGCTGTCATTACTTCCTCAAGGCCTGCAAAACATTGAGCTCATCAACATTTCAATGTGGATGAAGGACGGGTGTCAGAAAAAGTCACCAAAACAGAAGAGGAGGCTGGAGAGATGGCTTAATGGGTTAAGGAGCTTGCAGGCAAAGCCCAAGGATTCAGGTCTGATTCCCCACAAAGCCAGATGCACAAGGTGGCACATGTGTCTGGAGTTTGTTTGCAGTGGCTGAAGGCCCTGGAGTGCCCATTATCTATTTCTCTCTCTCTTAAATAAATAAACAAATAAAATATTTTAAAAAATAAAAGAGAGACTATCTGGGACAAAAGAGTTCAATAGAAGGAAGAGGAAGAAAAAAAAGAACAAACAGGGATGTGATCAAATTACATTATGTTCATGTACGAAAGCTACCAAAATGTAAAACAGAAATACAACTGAGTCAGTGCTGAGCTTTTCAACCACCCTCTGCCGCTCCACCCTCCCAGGATGAAGGTCTGCAGTGACAGGCTGCACCCCAGCCTGGCCCCCAGTGGCTTTGAACGAGCTGCCGACATCTCTTACTTCACATGGAGCCTTTCACTGGCCCGACACGGGCAGCCTTGATACAGGGATGCAATGTTTGCACTTCCTCCGCAGAGACGTGCACAAGAAGTCCTCGAGCCCGCAGCTTCCCATCCCATCCTCCCCTTCGCTCTCCTTAACTTCTCCCTTAAGATGGCCTTTCTAGTTTCCCCAAAATTAGAACGAGGAGTTTAACTGCCACGTCTGTCCCACAGACGCTTTCTTCAGTAACCTCCCTCAGCCCAGTGCATTCATCAGGTTTCCCCGTGTCCTGATCAACTGTAGGCTTCGTGAGGCGTTTCCATGGAATCTTCCCCTTTTCCTTTGTAGTGAATTCCAGCACCCAGCCCAGGCCTGTGGCATTGCTCAATTGCATGCGTTTCAGGGACCAGGTGGAAGGAAGGACGGTCACTGCCCACAGCCCCAGGAGCTTCCCTACCTGCCAGCCATGGCTTTGTAGTAAGCAAAGATCTGGTCCGCCAGCTTGTAGACAAACTGATCAAAACACAGGTTCACCTGGCGAAGGCAGAAGCGGGGAAGGTCAACAATGCCCTCTGGCGTTGGGGACAGTATTGGCTTGGAGCGGGCAGCGGGGTCGTAGCTGCCCAAGGTGAGTTCTGGGGTAACATGACAACTTTGTAGGAAAAGTAAAAAGTGGTGTCTGTAGCCAAGTGACAATGTAGGCCCGAACCCCATGGTTAGGCAACAGATGAGGCCGAGCTCCGCAGTGCCCCAGGAACCAGCCTCCCCACCACCCCGCGCTTGGCCGGGAAGACAGCCCTCCTATCCTGATCACTCCTAGTGGCTGACTGGCCTGGAGCCTGTCTTGTCTTTTCCTTGCTTTTGATTTTTACCTCACTCCACATCTGATTAGGACAATGTTGCTAGAAATACAAAAAGTCCTGCTCTTTAAACCCTGCTTAAATCTCTCTGGCTTTTAATGTACCAAAAAAAAGGGTCTACCGTTCTCAGTGTTTCATGATATTCACGGAGACTGTTAAGCTTGGTCACACTAGACACAGAGGATGGGAACCACGTCGTCCATCAATGGCCAGACCAGGAAACTGTCCAAACTGGGACTTTAGAGACACAGGGCTCCGGTAGCAGCAGGGCATGGGACAGACCGCAGGGAAGGAAGGGGTTTGCCTTTGATTCTTTTCTATTAACTTCTCAGCTCCACGGGTTAAGACTTTATTCAAAAGCTTTTGGTGTCTATTATTTGACATCCCCCCTACATTATACAGAACAAAAGCCACAGCGGCTGCTGCCCAGGGTGCTGGTTCCACACCCAGGGCACTGATGCCTCCTGCTCTGCCTCTGAGCTTCAAAGTCCCCTGAGGGCCCTCCTCTAGACAATAAAGGGTCAAGGTGGGGCTGTTCTCTCACAGCCCATGTTCCCCTTCTAGAACTCTGTAGGACCAGCCTTGAGGAGCTTTGCCTAGATGGCCCAGGCCCCTCCAGAGGTCATGTGGTCTTTCCTGAGGCTCAAGCCCTGTGCCCAAGGCTTATTAAGCATCACAGTTTGCAAGCCAATTTGCAGACAGCTTGGGTGCTCACAAAAGCCCTTAAAGCCTCTCGTGGAGTAGGGGAGAAGGGCTGGGGTGGGCGCTTGCACACAATCACATGCAATAGCTGTGCGGTTATAAGCATCGTGATGACAAGCAGGGTCCCTGGCCCAGCACTGCGTGCTGATGGCTAAGGATTAGAAAGCATCCGCCGTCTCAGGACCGAACTGAAGGGCCACAAGGAGCATTCCACTCACCTCGGCTTCGATCTCATCGTACAGAAACTGCTTTTTAAACTTGGTGAGCGCGTAGTAGGCGCTGTCGTTGTACAGGTCCAAGGGGTAGAGGACGTACCTGGGGGGGAAGACCAGGGGCACGTGCTCGTCAAGGCTCCCGCCCACGGGTTCTGCCCACCCGGGGAGCACGGCGCGGGGGCCAGGCACAGGGCCGGGAAGACAACATCCTGCCTCTCCTCACACCCCCAGTGCCTCCATTTAGGACTTCCTCTAGCATGTGCCCACAGACATCAGAAGCCTGTGACGCTAACAAGTCTGGCCTGAAAACTTTAGTCTGGGGTGGCTTCCTGGTCCCAAACACAGTCATTTCCCAAGCATGGCGGTTGTGATGAAGGCGAGCAAAATGGGAGGGAAGACAGGCTGGGGCCTTGCAAATGATCTTACATGGGACCTGGGCCTGAATTCTGCCCCATGGAGGGCACACTGCCCTATCTCTATCCGGCCCTTTCTT
This sequence comes from Jaculus jaculus, assembly GCF_020740685.1. NCBI lineage: Eukaryota > Metazoa > Chordata > Mammalia > Rodentia > Dipodidae > Jaculus > Jaculus jaculus. The sequence goes on along the minus strand of NC_059107.1, from coordinate 13,791,933 downwards.
CTACAAAGAAAAGAGCTCGCTGGCAAACCATCTCCCCCCCCCCCACCTCGGCTGCCCTCCAGGAGCTTCCCTGTTGGCCCATTCCTATTTCTTACTCCATCATGGAAGGTTCTTTGGTTTCAAGGATATGGTCCGTTAGAATCCAAGGCATGGACATCTCAATAGGGAACTGGATTCGCCGGCCCATGGTTAACTCCAGGAAGAATTCTCGGAACCAGAGCTGGGAGAGGTCACAACACTGCTGCAGGGCTTCTGGAAGCAGAAACGTCCTGGCCTTAGCCCAGGCAGTGCCCACGCCTCCCAGCCTTGGCCTCCCCTACCTACTGCGCCCTGGCTCCTCTCACTGCGGTGCGAGGCGCACAGCGGGGGCGGGTGGGGGCAGGGCATGGCACCGATGGGTGGTGATGTTTCAGAACTTTGGGTAGCTCACAACTTCCACCACCCGCCCCCAGAGCCTTCCTGAAGCACAGAGTTGAAGTCTAAAACCTGTGCTTGCAGATCGCACCAAGTGGAGCATGCGTCTGCAACTCGTTTACAGCGGCTAGGGGCCCTGGTGTGCTTATTCTCTGTTTCTCTTTGCTTGTAAATAAATAAATACATACATACATACATAAATAAAGAGCTGGGCGTGGTGGTGCACACCTTTAATCCCTACACTTGGGAGGTAGAGGTTGAAGCTGTGAGTTCCAAGCCAGCTGGCCTGGGTCTACAGAGGGAGATCTAGCTCAGCCTGAGCTAGAGTAAGACCCTACCTCAAAAAAAAAAAAAAAAGAAAAAGAAAAAGAAAAAGAAAAGAAAGGAAAAAGGGCCACAGAGATGGCTTAGCGGTTAAGGCATTTGCCTGGAAAGCCAAAGGATCCCGGTTCGACTCTCCAGGACTCATGTAAACCAGATGCACAAGGGGACACATGCGCCTGGAGTTTGTTTGCAGTGGCTGGTGGCCTTGGCGTGCCCATTCTCTCTCTCTCTCTGCCTCCTTCTCTCTTTCATATAAATAAATAAAAAATATATTTAATAAAAATAAAACACTAAGAAACAAACAAAAAACTGTGCTTGGCTATAGTTTTAAAATTGGACCCACAGCATCCACTTTGACTGCACCCCAGCTCCCCGATCCTCCTCAGTGGTAATTCTAGGTCCCTTACTCTTGGAAGGTCTTGAAAGCCCCACTTAGGTTAGTCCTCATGGGCCAGCCAGCACTGTTACGGCTGCATTGAGACTCCCACGGCACCAGAGTCCTAGCTACCTGTACCCTGTCCTGTCCAACCTTTTAGCATGACAAACGTCCCTCTGGGAGCGGGGAACACACAGGACTGGGATGCGGCCTGAGAGCTTCCCTGCTAGAAGCAGTGGGTACTAGTGAGCTCAGGGGCGCTGGTGTATCCTGGGCTATGTGCGGTATTCCTGGTTTGATCCCCTCTCTAATTAGCCCCAAGTACAGAGCAGACAAATTCAGGTGGGTCACAGCGGCTGCATGGCGCCTGGCCTCTCCTCCCTCCCCAGTCTACCACAACGGGAGCGGCTTAAAATACTTTTTCTTTCTGCCTTGGTGACAAACTGTGTCCCTTTCCAAGGTCCTTGATCTGGTCTCTATAACTTTTACCTAGATGGCCTTGGTTGTTCTGGGGGTGGGGGGTGGACACGGCCTCCCGTTCCTTCCAGGCCCAGGCTGGGCACTCACCGCTGATGTTGAGCAGGTGTGTGAAAAAGAAGGACTGTTTGTGGAAGTCCTCGATGGCGAGCACGATGGGCCCATCCAGGCTGCTCCTCAGGGTCTTCTTGGAGCCGCTCTTGTCTGCGATGAGCGACTCAAGCATGGTGCGCACCATATACAACTTGAAAAAGAAAGGAACACAAGGTCAGGAGAACGGTTTCTTTCTTTCCTTCTTTCTTTTCTTTTCTCTTTTCTTTTCTTTACGTCTCTCTCCCTCTCTTTTTTTCTGCTCTTACAAAGCACTCTCTTAAGGAAGCACCAATTTAAGGTGGAAAAGTGAATTCAAAACTGTGAAAACCTTTCCAAGCCTTCCTTCCTTCTTTCTTTCTTCCGTTCTTTTTGTTTTCCCCTGCTATGCTGGGCCTTAAACCCAGTATATGCTAAGCAAGCCCTCTACCGCTGAGCAAGCCCCCCACCCTTGCAAAAACGTCCAAGAGAGGAACTGACCAATTCTGGAAGAAAGTCCTGCCCAGGGCCCACAGCCCCCCAGACAGACCTGCCATCGACAGTAGAGAAGGCCCAGAGGAAGGGGCCCGTGTGCCCCGCCTTAGTCAAGGGCCTGGACGTTCAAGGAGAAAGTTGTTCCGTGCCATTATGCGACCACCCCCAGCTTTCCCAGATGGTCATGGCAATGCCATGGGGGGGGGGAACGACACTGAACTAGGAGTCAAAAGAGCCAGGTTCAAGGCCAGGTACTGCCATGGACTTGCTGTGTGACCTTAGACAACAAAGCCCCCACTCTGGGCTCCAGTTGCCTTCTATAACAGGAGGGAATCAGACCAGATGCTCTCTCAGGCCGGTCCCTTTCAGCTCCAACATCATGAGGAATTATCGAATAGGCTCACATGAAGTCTCCCACCCCCCCGCCCCCAATCATCTGTTTTGGGTCCTCATCTTTTTTTTTTTTTTTTTTTTTTTTTAATGTACATATCGGTGAATGACGGCGCCCTCTCGGACCACACTGCAGAGCCTGCCAGAGATGGACCCGGGTGACATCTGTACTTACACAAGAAGCTACTAGACAGTTAATTCCTGCTTACAGAGTGCCCTATGTGTGGAGGACACCAAGTGCAGTACGGTTGTCCTCTCTGCTAATCTAGAGCTTTCCACACCATTTTGTCTTTGGATCTGAGGGCTGGAAGGGGCCTTGAGGAGCCAGGCTAGTCCATTCCTGCGGCCTCCTGCAGTAGGTACCCAAACCAGCCAGCAGGCGGCGCTATACCAGGGATCGGCAGCCTCTTCGGCCCTGCGCGCCACCAGTGGGGTGAGACAAAGAGCCCGGGGACCACTGGCAGGCCTAAGACATAGACAGGAGAGAAGGAAGAGGGAGCGGGAGGGCAGGAGAGACAGGGAAGAGGGAGAGAGAGAAAGAGAGAGAGAGAAAAGCGAGAGGTATTGTATACAATGGGAAAGCCACCATGACTGTCGGGGTCACCTCTGACACGCTCCGACCTCCCAACGTCCACAGGCCTCGCTGCCCCTGGGTGGGCCCTGGGCTCTCACGCACCGTGGGCGTGGCACTGACTGGCCAGGGCAGTCACAGAATTGCACAGGACACCCTGCGCAGCGTCCCGTCTACGGAGCAGGGATGACGGCGGCCGCCGTCCACCCCTACAAGCCTGTCTCAGCTTCCCGGAGGGTCAGAGCACTGCTCTAATGACCCTGATGTCCTCAAAGAAAGGATTTAAGTTCAACCACTGGGACCACTGGATTCACACCTAGTTTGGGCTTTCTGAAAACTGGGTTTATTCCTAAAAGGGTCAGTTATTTCCACAGGGGCATCAACTTGACAGAACATTTAATTCACTGGAGCAGCGTACAGCCGCGCCGTGTGAGGTGCCGACACCTCGTCTACTGTGCTCTGAAGGCCATGAAGGGGCCCTGGAGTGGTCAGAAGACTTGGGTTCTTGCCCCACCTCCACCTGGCACTCATCTTGTGACTTGGACAAGTCACTTCCCCTTTCTGGACCTCAGTTTCCCCATCAGTGACAGGGGAAAGGCCTGGGATGAGTTTGTCTCTTAGGACTTTTCCAGCTCTAGGAGTTAACCAAGTAGTTTTGTGACTCAGTGATGCCCAGGAAGTTAGCTGTTGGTGACCTGCCCCCGTGCCTCTGCCCTTCCACCCTCCTCCAACAGTTCCCCCGGTGTCCTGGCTCCTCGCTCAGTCTCAGGACCCGCGCAGATACCTGAGCGTCTGGCTCAGGCCCCTGCCGCCCACACTCGGAGCCAGAGTCTCTGACCTGCCGGCATTTCAAAAAAGTGTCTCGAGAAGCTTTCTTGCAACGTCCCACAGACAGCAGGCGAGACGGGTGCACGCTGGTCCGAAGCAGGGAAGCCAAGGGAAGTTATGACGACCCGGGGACTCAGGGCGCTCACTTGCCTCTGCCCAGCCCCAGCCCCCCCAGACCCAGACACGCACACGGGAGGGGTGGGCAGGGGCTTTGGAGAGCCCACTGCAGGTGACCCGGGGCAGAGAGGCTTAAAATTTCCATGAAGACCTGCTTATAGCCTGGGGCTTCGGGGGGCCTGTGAGCACAGTAAGACCCATCTGGTTTTCTGAAGACTGTAGAAAGCAAAGCAGCTAGTCCTCCTCCTTCGGTAAGGGGCAAGAATTTCTCTCTGCCACCCCGATTATTTACTTCTTTTTTTCCTTGCAATTTTATGACTGCCCAGGCAAGGTCTTGCTGCGGAAGTTCTGGCTGGTAACTCTGAATACGTCTGGCTACCATCCTTTCTCTGAGGGGTCAGGGGCTTGCAAAACTCATGGCTTTTCTTTGTGGGGTGGGGGTGGGGTGCCGCAATTAGAATACTGGCATTTTGTTGGTAACAAGATCTCATCCAAAGGCTTCATTTTATGGAGAAGACAATCTGGCCGAGGTCAAGGCCCGAGAACAATACAGCAGCAAGTCAGGGGCGGAACCTGCGCGTCTCCACGGTCACCGGAAGTGGGTCAACACCCATGCAGACAGACTTTGTGTTGTAACCCCCTCCTGAGCTTGGGAATCTGAGCTTCACAGGGACGGGAGACAGCTGGGTAGGGGATGAAGTGATACTCCCATAGGTCACATTAGACAACTGAGGCACAGAGAGTTTGTGTAACATGCCCAAGGTCACACAGGCGTCTAGGACTAGAACCCAGGTCTCCTGAATCTTAGGCCAGTGGTCTTCCTTCCTATAGCAGATCAAGACACGGGGGGGACAACACGGTATCTACTTGACCCTGCCCCTTCTGATCGAAGATCACCATCCCACTGCCTTACGGCCCAACCACGTTGACCTTCCCTCCACAGCCTGGCTGGCCTTGAGTCAGAGGAGCCAACCTGCGCTGGAAGCCCTTACCTGCGTGCTGGACGGCCCCACGGCACGCCGGGGCACCTTGATGTCAAAGCCACCTTTGGGGTCCTTCTCCCCTCTCAAGCACGGGTCATTGGGGGGCTCTCGGCCTCCCTCCCAGTCACAGATGGTCTTGCGAATTGCCTGCAGGACACTGAGGGAGGAAGAGCAGAGACTCGGAGCCGGTCTTTGCAGGCCTGTATTTCAAGGGTCCACAGCGTCCCAGGGCCTCCTACCTTCGTCAGAGTTCTACATGCCTGGGAGACAAGCCTCATCCCTGCGCCCCACCAAGGGACGCTGGTTTAACAGTGTGAAGGTGCATTTAGCAAGTAACCCACATGACTCTGGTGGCCGCCTGAGTCTGAGAACTCCGCAGGGGGCAGGAGGGAGCTACCAAAGTTTTTTGGTCTGTGATAGTTTCAATGCAGCGGTTTACACATCTAGCCCCAGACTCAGGTGTTTTATTAAAATTAAGCTTGCAACCTGAGCACCTAGCAGGCAGATACCTGCTATAGAGACCATGTCACTGGGGGCAGATCCGAGTCCAGCTCTACAAGGTGTGTCCAGGATAGCTGGAGCTCTGGCGGTCAGGGCTGGCTGTTTGGTCATGTCTCTGTGCTTGGATGTATAAAAGGCAGCCAGCCCCGTCCACCAGTGACGGTGATGCCCTGGACTCCGTAAGCCTGAAATAAAACCTTTCCTCCCATAAGCTGCGTCTGGTTGGACATTTGTCTCGGCCACATGAGGGTGACTGCAACACAGTCCAATTAATCCCGGGGCAAAGCGTCAGTGACATACTTGGAGCTCGGTCCCTACACCTTGCTGAGGTCTCCACACGGACGATCTCATTTCAAACCTCCCCCAGCCACGGGAATAGCGGACATCATTGGCCCTATTTTATCAATGAGGAAAACTGAGGTTCAGAGGAGTCATTTGACCAAGTCCAGTGAGCTAGACAGTGGTGAGTTTGGCTTCAAACACAGATGGAGGCTGAGTAAATCACAAATGTCCATCTTGTGAGGAACTTGCCGGGAGGGTCTATGTGTTCAGAACTTGGAAGCTGACTGAGCCGGGAGACCCCCCCCCCACCTCCAACGGCACCCAGAGGTCCTTACTTCCGAGCCGCCACAGCCGGGCTGTCGAGGGACCCACCTGATGAGGACGTTCTTCTTCTTGCGCACGGCTTGTCGCAGGGGCTCACGCAACGTCACCTGGGCGAAGTCCTGCAGGGCGGCGTAGATGGTGTTGCGGATGGCCTGGTTGAAGACGCTCTCCATCCTCCCCATGAGCACCTGCAGGCCCTTGATCATGGCGATCACCTGGCGGAGCACAGAGTAAGGGCTAGCCTCGGCTATCACTCAGGAGGTCACGGGCCCACCTCTGCTTTGCCACATTGAACAGAAGGCGAGTGAGGAGCCTACAGGCCCCCAGGCCAGTGCTGCTCCAAGTGCTTGTCAGGGCTGGGTAAGACGTGAGTAACAGATACATGCAGACCAGCGCTCCGCTCCTTCCGACGGGAAAGTTGTTCTCCTGGGGGAAACTCACTCACACTGTGTGTGGTAGTTTGAGTGTTATGTTCCCACCCCCCAATAGACTCAAGGTGTTTTTATTAAAACTTAGATCTCCAGCCACCTGGCTGGAAAAGGTGTCACTGGGGGCAGATCCTCGGGTCCAGCCCAAAAGTGTCACTGGGACCCCAGCACTGGGGGGTCCGGTGGGAAGATCACGAGGGCTTGCTGACTGGCTGCTCTAGCTGAATGGGTGAGCTCGAGGTTCAGTGTGGGACCCTGTTGTAGGAAACAAGGTGGAGGGTGACTAACACTGACCTCTGGCCTCTGCACACATGCACACACGTGCTTCCACACAGACGAATAAACACACACATACCTCACCTATACACATGCAAAAAAAAGAAAAAGTGACTGTATGAGATCAGTTGCTCCTGGAGAGAGATGAGCCACTCAGACATTCGAGAATGTCCCCCACACCTGTGGTGAGCACCCACCAGGCTTTCCCATCTTTGCTGTCATGACCGGCGTATCACATCCCATCTTAGCTGTTACAGGCCATGCTCCGACCACCAGTCCATCTGGCCTTTTCCCATATCTCTCTTAGCCATTTCTTTTCATTTCTTCTGTTCATTTCTTTGTGCCATTTTTCCAGTGGAGTAAATATTTTTTACTGGATTTATGAAAACTAAATGTGTCTCATCTTTCTTTTCTTTTGTTTTTCTTTTCTTTTTTTTCCTTGAGGTAGGGTCTCACTCTGGTCCAGGCTGACCTGGAATTAACTATGTAGTCTCAGGGTGGCCTTGAGCTCATGGCAATTTTCCTACCTCTGCCTCCCGAGTGCTGGGATTAAAGGCGTGTGTCACCACGCCCGGCTTTTTTCTTTCTTTTCAAAAGCATTTTATTTGCAAGCAGAGAGAAAGAGACAGAAGAGAGACAGAGAGAATGGGCACATCAGGGCCTTCGGCAGCTGCAAACGAACTCCAGATACATGCACCACCTTGTGCATCTGGCTTTACTTGGGTACTGGGGAGGAGAACCTGGATCTTGGGCTTTTCAGGGTCTCAGTCTAGCCCAGGCTGACCTGGAATTCACTCTGTTTTCTCATGGTGGCCTTGAACTCACGGCAATCCTCCTACCTCCGACTCCCGAGCACTGGGATTAAAGGCATGCATCACCATGCCCAGCCCCACTAATAATGATTGTTAACAGAGGCCGTAAACTTGGATGCAAGAAGAAAGAGATGAACAGTGCTGTGGCGATCAGAGCTCCTCCTGGAGCCGCACCGAGGCGCAGCGTGGGGCTGGGGGAGGACGGGAAGTCGGGGCTCACCTCCACGAAGGCGAACTTCTCCTCACTCGTGTAGTTGTAGCGGGTGGCTCGCTCGTACTCTTCGGCCGTGCCGGGGCAGTCCTTGTTGCAGAACTTGTCTGTCGGGTGAACGAGCTTCCAGGAGTACTGGGGAGAGAGAACAGCCCAACGCCCGTCAGCTGACGATGGCAAACACAATGTCCGGGCACACCACGGGGCGCTAGTGGCCATGCCAGGAGAGACCAGTGCTGAGACATGTCGGGACATGGATAACCTTGAAACATAATGCACAAAAAGCCACGCACAAAAGACTACACGTTAGCCATGCGTGGTGGCGCACGCATTTAATCCCAGTACTCGGGAGGCAGAGGTAGGAGGACGGCTGTGAGTTCGAGGTTAGCCTGGGACTACACAGTGAGGTTCAGGTCAGCGTGGGCTACGGTGAGACCCTACCTCCAAAACAACAAAACAAAACAACCACAAAGACCACAGGCTGTATGAGTTTGTTTATAGAAAACACCGCAGACTAAGAAAACATGTGGAGGTGGGAAGTAGAATGCTTATGGCTGGTGTGATGGGACAATAAATGTTAGCTCTTTTTTTTAAAAAAATAAATTTGGTTTGGGCTGGGTTTTTGCTTGTCTTAGCTTTCCAATCTTTTTTTAAAAATATTTTTTGTTCATTTTTAAAATTTATTTGAGAGTGACAGACACAGAGAGAAAGATAGATACACCGAGAGAGAGAGAGAGAATGGGCACGCCACTGCAAATGAACTCCAGACGCGTGCGCCCCCTTGTGCATCTGGCTAACGTGGGTCCTGGGGCCTCAAACCAGGTTCCTTAGGCTTCACAGGCAAGTGCTTAACCGCTAAGCCATCTCTCCAGCCCATGTTAGCTCTTTTGAAGCGATGAAAATATTCTTAATGTATGGTTATGTAAGTCTGTGAATAGGCTAAAAACCAACCGATGTAGGCTTCAACTGGGTAAGTGGCAGAGTCTACTTACTATATCTCTGAGAAGCTGTTGCAAAAGAGGACTGAGGAGAGACAGAGGAAGAAAGATGCCCAGATGCCAAGTGCATCAGGGGGCGCACGGCCCTGTGCCCCGACACCTACCACCTCCATGACGTGGGCGCTCCACTTGGATAAGAGCTGCAGGCCTCGCAGGGCCAGGTCGAACAGCTCCCGGCACTCCTCGTCCGACTTCTGGCTGTCCAGTCCCGAGCCCGTCACCACCTGGGGGACAGTAGTCATCATATTTGCTGCCCATGTGCCTGGCCCTTGTAAGCGTATCTTCGCTGACCCTCCCCGAGAACTCTGCAACCTTCCCTTGAGAGAATACCTGGGCCGCAGCAGCTGCCTTGCTGAGGGCCGCATGGCTGGAGGCATCACCCCAGCACCCCACTTACGCTCCCGTGCTGCCCCGCAGTGTGGATTTTGCACCTTTCCGAGTCTGCTCACAGTAGGGGTTGCGGCTCACGAACACACCCTTGCGAGAGGCAGCACACGTGCACGTGTGCAGGCGGACTCCCCGTCACGTGGCTCTCCTCCTCTCAACTCACCTTTTGACTTTGCAGTCCAGTTCACACACCATGCTAATCACAGTTCACTAAGCGGAGTTCGCGGTTCATTTCTTAGCCATGACGCACTTGTTATAAAGCCCTGTCTCTGTGAATCTTGGTACATACGTGCATATGTGCCAACATGGTCCGTGTACATGGATGTCTATGGGTGTATGTCAGCGAGGAAGCAAGGCAAGCACCTACAGGGGAAGACTCTTGTGCTAATTCACCTTTCATCCATGTGGTGGACATGTATGTGTAGAAATGTGGCCTTTCCTTTCAGCTAAAACTCTATGGTACAAGCTGAGCATTCCCATAGGCTTTTTTTTTTTTTTTTAAAATAATTTTAGTTTTTTGAGGTATGGTTTCATTCTAGCCCAGACTGACCTGGAATTCACTACATAGTATCAGGCTGGCCTCGAATTCGTGGAGGTCTTCCTACCTCTGTCTCCTGAGTGTTTGGATTAAAGGTGTGAGCCACCATGCCCGGCTTCTGTCACTTTAATCTTTTACATGTGTGCTCTGAGACTTTGAGCTAAACATGTCACCAAACGTGCCTGCTACCTTTTCTTTTTAAGTTATGATCTTAAATTGAGCATGCTCAGGGATGTCCTACTTAGCTGAACGTGCTCAAGAAAGGGTCAACCCCCTTCGTGAATACATGAGTGAATTCCCCACGTTTCCCTGGTTCCGGCAGAGTACTGCTCTCCGCGTGTGCTGTAGGCAGAGATTTCTCTCCACCCTCTCCCGTCTTGGCTGTTTTTCTTCACACTCACCGAGGTATGAGGCGGCCACATTCAGTTACACATACATATGCATGTATGCGAGTGGTCATTACATCGCCGAAATCTATCTGTAATTCTCCAAATCACCACGGACAGTTCTGTCATCTGCAGGCACACGCATGTTCCCGGCTGAGGCTGGGCCAAAGACTCGGCTTTTGTTTCAGCCTTCGTACTACAAATAAACGTTCTCCCTGCTCACTGCTTGCACTATGCTGTCAAGGCAGGGTCTCGCCCTGGCCCAGGTGGACCTGGAATTCACTACATAGTCGCAGGGCGGCCTCGAACTCACGGCGGTCCTCCTACCTCTGCCTCCCGAGTTGCTGGGATTAAAGGCGTGCGCCACCACGCCTAGTTTATGCTGTCATAGTTTAGTCCCTTTACTGGTGGCATCACAGTTCAAAATGGGGCTGAGCCTGCAGGAAAGCGGAGGCTTTTCGTGTTTGCAACACAGCTTGCTGAAGCAGAATGCTAAAATGCCGACTTCCAGTTAGTGTCAACAAATCAACAATTATAGGTCACAAAAGCTGTCTTTGACGGAAATAAGGATAAAACGGAATTACATGTTTGTTGTCTGGTGGGCACCACAGGCTCACAGGAACTCAATTCTGTTTCTCCACATGGCAATGGGGTATTATCTGATAATTCACAGCTCATGCCATTTGACAGAATAAAACCACCTCAAATAATGAGAACTGACTGTGTGCGTGCAGGGGGACACCAGCTCAGTGCTCCTCCTTATCTGACTGCTCTGCGGCCGGTGGTGGATGGAAAATATCTGGGGGAAAAGCTGCATCTGTACTGTACAGGCAGACACGTTTTCTTGTCACTATTCCCTGAGTGATGTGTCAGAACAGCAATTGACATGATGTGGTAGTTTCCGTGTATGTTCCCCATAGACTGAAGCGTTTTTATTAGAGCCTGTAACTTGGGCCTCCAGCAGCCTGGCTGCAAGATGCGCCGCTGGGTCCAGCCCTAGGGTGTGTGTGGAGGTGGGTCTGATTTCCAGCCCAAAGGGGTACAGAGCAGTCTGAGCTGCTTGCTGCCAGTCCTCACTTGCTGCCTGAGGCTGTGGCTGACTGGTGTTTTCTCTCTCTTTGCATTTATGAATGGGGGCCAGTTTCTTCCGCCATGGAGGGAACTCCCCCCAGATCTGTAGGCTTGAGATAAACCCCTTCCTTCCATACACAGTGCCCATCTTTCTCTCCACTGTCCCCTCCCCTCCCTTCCCCTGTCTTTTGTTCTTCTTAACGCTTCTGAAAGATATCATTAGGAAAACCATCCTGACCTGGCAGGTGAGGAAACTGAGGCACAGAGATGTTGAAAACCTTGTGAGCGACTGTGGCAGAACTAGCAGCCGCTCCAGTTCTGTCCCTATGTGTGCTGCTGCAAAGCCACACCCCACTGTCCTGCGTACTCCTGCTCTTGCCCCCCGCCCAGCGCCCTGCTCCTGGCCCTGGGTCCACGCAGCCGCGGCCAGGCGACACTCACCTCGCTGTTGCTGTAGCGGGCCAGCTCGGAGATGAAGCGGATGTGGTCATCTCGGATCTGGACCATCTGCTCGCAGATGTTGTACTGCGGGCTGATGCTGCTCTGGGTGCAGGTCCACCTGGGGAGGAGAGCACAGGGCAGTGTGGGTCCCGACTCTTGGCTGGACAGGCTCCTGCCAGGTTCCAGGTCCTCTGCCAATGTGGACAGCGCCCCCGAGCGGAACCAAAAGGTAACGTGGCCACCTACGCCCGCCCCGCGGTCTGCTAAGTAGGTGCTGTGGCCGGCATCAGGCTGAGCTGGACAGTCTTCCTTCTTCCTCCGCCTCCTCCTCCAAGATCCAACCATGGTCCTTTCTGGACACTGGTTCACCAGTACTTACCAGTTACCCGAGCAGGCTGAGGGTAGGATGGCAGCCTCTCTAGGGGCCACAAAGGGCTGGAATCCCAGAGAAGAAAAGCCAAGCTAACTCTTACTTCTGGGCTGGAAGCGGCTGTGGAAGGGCTTTTGCGCTGGGACTGAGGAACTTAAATCATTTGTCCTTTCCCACAGTGACTGGCAACGTGACAGAAGCCCCACTCCTCTGAGAGGCATGGCTGGCACTTTCTCCCTCTCTCCACTTCTCTCCATCTTTCTCTCCACTCTCCCCTCCCCTCCCTTCCCCTTTCTTTTGTTCTTAACGCTTCTGAAAGATATCATTAGGAAAACCATCCTGACCTGGACAGGAAGTGAACGAGTAAAGAAAACCTCGGCTTTCCTTCCCCTTCCTCTGTCTGGAGCTGGCGTCCCAGCAGACTAAGCATGCACGCCCACCACGTAGAGAGAGTGTTTGGAGAGAATTCAAATTTTAGGCTTACAGGACACCATTACTCAAACCTCCGACTCTCTGCTCGATCATAGACCCATGTCTGCCCCAACTAGCTTCAGGGGACAGAGAAGTCAGGGAAAGGGGAGAAATATACCCATACTCTCAGCCCCACAGTCTATATCCATGGAGAGCCATAGACTCCTTTTCCCCAGGGACTCAGCGATGGGGCTCCCGCTGGGTGCAGATCAAGAGCCTTCTGGTTTTACTGTTTGGAGACAGGGTCTCATGTACCCTGGACTGGACTCACTACACAGTTCAGGGTGGTGACCTTGACATCCTGCATCCCCACCACTGTCCTCTGTTGATATCTTTTTAGTTTCGGTTAGCAGGGGGACTAAGCAGGAGGCTCACAAGCTCAAGGCCAGCCTGGGCTACAGAGTGAGTTCAAGGCTGGCCTAGACAACTTAATGAGACTCCATCACAAAATAAACAGTAAAAAGAGGGTTGGGGAAATGGCTTAGTGGTAGGATGCTAGCCTTGCATCCTAGTACTGCGAAAATAACTAAGCTGACCAAAGAGTAGCCAGTCCCCTCATGGAAAGACTGCACACCCTCAGCTCTGGGTGAGCTGCACACCCCAAAAGGACCTCTTAGATCAGAGGGACAAAGGCTAGAACCAGATGTCCCCTAACTCCTAGAAGCCACTGGCCATCTGCAGACTTTGGGATAGAACCTAGAACCTAGAACCACGGCTTACAAAGTGATGTAAAGGGAGGCTTCCAATCACCCAAGTCCCATGCTACACTGTGTACTTACTGTGTGCTCACAAAACCCGAGCAGAGAATTGGGGTGATGAACTTATCATCTCCCTCTCCAGCTGACCCTGAGGTCCAGCGCTCCTCCCCACTTCTAGACAAAGAGGCTCCCGCTAAGGGGAGGGGGGTCACTGTGGGGCAGGATAAGGGGCGTGGCTGTGCTCGGAGCCCTTTAGAACCTGGCAGCAAAGGGCGGATGCAAAAGGGCTCAGAGCACCCTCGCTGCCCCCTCCTGGCACTGCCGCTCTGTGCAGTCCGCTTGCCCAGGCTCTGGGCAGGGAGGAGGGGCTGAAGTGGCCCCTCAACCCCCTGCCCGGGCTGGGCATCCTCATAGGAGCCGAGAGACATTACGGCAGGCACTCACTTGGACTTGTTCTCTTCATAGTGAGCACTGGTCTTAATGTATCTGGCCAGCTCTATCTGCATGTCGCCGAAAAGGGGCACCACCTGCAGCTGCTGCAAAGAAAGCAAACAGAGTGCATGAAATGCCACGGGAGGGCTGGGCAGCGGCACCAGCGGGCTGCCACGGGCACCCGGGACCGGCACCTTGCTCTGCTTCTAACGGCGCTGTCATCAGACCCTGGGACCTGGAGAGAGGGTATGCAGGTCCTCTTTGGCCTCCAAACACACAACCCTATATAGTCCAAGCCACTGAAGCCAGAACCAAAGTGACTTGTCCAAGGTCACGGAGCCAGCTGAACAGATGAAGCATCGGACCCAACAGCTGGTGCCCCCGGGACAGGGTCCTCTCGGCTCTCACTTTCCCCACACGGAATCCCCGGAGCAGGTGTCTGTGGGCCACTGACCACTGACCACTGACCGAGCATGGCCTTTCCGAGTCGTCACACAGGAGGCCGACACCAAAGACCAGACGCATCCCAACCCACGGCTGGGGCAAGTGGAGCCGAGGCTGTGTCTACAGTCTGCCTGCCGCTCAGGCTCTGGTTACCGCACCGAGCACTTCAGAAACACTACCTCAGCCAGGCCCGATGGCACAGGCCTGGAATTCCAGCTGTTCGGGTAGCTGAGGCAGGAGGATCACGAGTTCAGGATGTGGTTGGGCTGCCGGGTGAATTTAAGGCTGACTGAGACAACTTAATGAGACCTTGTCTCAAGATAAAAAGTGAAAAAGAGGGCTATGAATCTAGCTCAGTGGCAGAGCACTCGCCTAGCACGGGTGAGGCCCTGGGTTCAATCCTCAGCACTGCAAAAACTAACCAAGCAGTCAAACATCTCGGCTACCTGATCATTCTCTCAACCCCACAACGACCGTGTGAAGGCCACGCCACTCTCCCTCTCAGTCCACTGGCAAAGAAACTGATGACGCAGAGTCTGTTTGCAACGTCAGACCGGCTTGGATCCAGAGCCGAGATTAGAACCCCGGGCGGGAGGGAGGGCATGTGGCTTGCTTAGGTGCTCTCAGCGGTCCGTTTTCACATGTGGGAATTCAGCTCCAGTGGACCGAGCGCCTTTCTTGAAGCAGAACCAGTTGAACCTTGCTACCTTGCTCGGTGGCGCTCCTCCGCTCCACCCTCTCCGCAGTGCTAGCCAAGGGCAGATCTTGCACGGGCCTCTCAAGCCTGTTTTCCCTTGGGACACCTCACAGCGAGAGGGGACCACTGACCAGAAGCCAAAGCAAGCCACAGACTCCTCAACACTCACGTTCCCCCTTAAACCTCACGAGTAAGGGGACCTGGCCTGGCTTCACGCCTCTGACTACACAACACCCTCAGGTCTGGGGACTTCTAACCTGCAGGACCCAACTTCAGAATGAACGGACGGTGGGAATTCAGTGCCGAAGTATGAGACCTCCTTGCCGAAACCCCCGAGGCTTCATGTGGCAGCAAGTTTTTATTTAGAAAGCTCTGGGCAGGGGATCTAGGAGGTTCGGAATGGACTGGGTCGTGGGAGTGCTGAGGGCACTCTGCCAGAGGCAGGGGCATGGGAGGAGGGCCCTGGACAGGCTGGAACTTAAACATGTGAATCCACTTAAAACCCGGTCTTGGGGCTGGAGAGATGGCTTAGCAGTTAAGCGCTTGCCTGTGAAGCCTAAGGACCCCGGTTCGAGGCTCGATTCCCCAGGACCCACGTTAGCCAGATGCACAAGGGGGCGCACACGTCTGGAGTTCGTTTGCAGAGGCTGGAAGCCCTAGCGCGCCCGTTCTCTCTCTGTCTCTCTCTCTCTCTGCCTCTTCCTCTCTGTCTGTTACTGTCAAATAAATAAAAATAAACAACAAAAAAAACCCGGTCTTCAGCCCTCCTCTCTGCGAGCTATGGGTTATTGTAAAAATGCAGGCAGGTACTGTCACCCAGGATGCACATCTTTAGATGATAAGAGATTTCAGGAAAGGGAGAAAATAAGCATACAAAAAAGAATTATAAACCCCACGGCACCCAGCTGGGCCCTGGGGCTGGGAGCCGCCTATGATGTTCACAGAGCAGGGTAACTTCCTCCGGCAGGGGCAGCTGGGGGTCCTGCACTCCCCATGTTCTCTGAGGGTCTCCAGAGCTACGGCCTATGAACATTGTCCACGGCCTGTGGGCTTGCTTCCTCCTTTCCCACAAAGGAGGCTGAGATGTGGTCGCCGTGGTCCCCTGCCCAGCCCCAGCTCCGGCTGCTGACCTTAAAGAACTTATCGATTT
Organism: Jaculus jaculus; assembly: GCF_020740685.1. Classification (NCBI taxonomy): domain Eukaryota; kingdom Metazoa; phylum Chordata; class Mammalia; order Rodentia; family Dipodidae; genus Jaculus; species Jaculus jaculus. Next base: position 13,775,972 of record NC_059107.1, on the reverse strand, counting down.
TGCTGAGGTTGATTCTCTTCTTGGCATCCAGCTTGTAAATGTTGCTGACGTTTCCATCCATCAGGTAGAGACCGAAGCCCATCACCTAGAAAGAGAAGGGCCAAGTGCACAGAACGGTGACTGCAGAGCAGGCCCGGGAAGTGTACAAGCCGCGTGCGGGCTGGGAGGGGACAGTGTGCATGTCCCGCTCTCACACACAGCCTGTGGATATACAAGTTCTTTATTCTGGGGGAAGGGCTCAAGAGAGGGCTTCACTCTATACGGTAGCCCAGGCTGACCTGGAATTCACTATGGAGTCTCAGGGTGGCCTCAAACTCACAGTGATCCCCCTACTCCTGGCTCCTGAGTGCTGGGATGGAAGGTGTGTGCCACCATGCCCGGGTCTAGATATACACACTCTACTTGAGAAACCTAGCAGTCAAGGTGTTTGCCTGCAAAACCAAAGGACCCAGGTTCGATTCCCCAGGACCCATGTAAGCCAGATGCACAAGGTGTTGCATATATCTGGAGTTCATTTGCAGTGGCTGGAGGCCCTGGTGCACCCATTCTCTCTCTCTCTCTCTCAAGTAAATAAATAAATAATAATTAAAAACTTAAAAATATTTAAAAATTTAAAAAATTAAAAAAAAGAACAAGTAAAGACAGAAACACGAGTCTAATTCCATCCAGAAATTTAGTCCAAAGGCTTTAACAAGTATTACTGGTGAGAATGAATCTTTTTTGAAAAACAATTTTTTTTACTTAGTTGAGGCAGAGAGAAACAGAGAGGAAGGGAGGGAGGAAGGAAGGAAGTGGGGAGGGAGGAAATGAATTCGGGCATATCAGGACTTCTTGCCACTGTAAACCACCTCCAGACCCACGCACCACTTTGTGCATCTGGCTTTTAAGTGGGTACTGGGGAATGTAACCCGGGCTGTCAGGCTTTGAATATAGGTGCTTTTAACCACTGAGACGTCTCCCCAGCCTGGCAATGAGCCTTAATTCTCAAAGTACTCTTAGGAGTCAAGTTTGATGCAACAGGTGTGACAGCTTGCCAAAGACACATAGCTAAGTTAAACAGAGAACATATGTCAGGATCTAACCGAGGATCTGACGCCCAAATGCGCAGTGAGGGCCTCTGTGAAGGGGAGGCATTGTTGTATTTACCCCTGGGGTGCCACAGCCCAGCACCTCATAGCACAAACGCACAGGTTCCCAAGGAGCTGTGGTGAGTTTGTTTTGCCTTGATATTCAGCCCATTTACTACTCTGCTCTGATGGGGTAAGGCCAGCTGTGGGGACAGGCAAGTCATTTCTCACTGTGCCTCTCACGGACACCTCGGGAGAAGAACAGGGTATGTTCTGTCCTGTGGGATAAGAGTTTTCCGTGAAGGGCGTGGGGCACCCCATGGTGGCGTCTGCCTTCACTAACACAAGCTGCAGAGTCCTGTGAAACAGCAAAGGAGTGCCAGAGGGGAAAAGCTGGACAGCTCCAAGGAAGGCAGGCAGGGGCAGGGATCAGAAGGCCTGAGAACGCGAAGGCAATAGTTAAGGCTGATTGGTGGATCAGAGTTTGGCGAGCGAGCTTGTAGAAGCTGTGGGCACAGTGGCAGTAACCATCTAGACTTGGCACTGGAGAGGACAGGCCATGGGAGTCTTCATAATCTCTTTGGGTTTCTTTTTATTTACTTATTATGATTGTTATTTTGATGTAGGGTCTCACTGTAGCCCAGACTGACCTGGAATTCACTATGTAGTTCCAGGATGGCCTCAAACTTACTTGGTTCCCCCTACCTCTGCCTCCCAAGTGCTGGGATTAAAGGTGTAGGCCACCGTGGCTGGCCTCTTGGGTTTCTGATGGCCCAGAGGAAGCCAGAGTGAGCAAGTCACAACGCCACACTGCCCTGTGCTACAGCTGAATATAGTTTGTACATGACTTTAACCTCCAATCCATAGGGCATTGACAGGGTGAAACTCAGGCTGGAGAGATGGCTTAGCTGCTAAGGCACTTGCCTGTGAAGCCTCAGGACCCTGGTTCAGTTCCCCAGTACCCACGTAAACCAGATGCACAAAGTGACGCATGCATCTGGAGTTTGTTTTCAGTGGCTTGAGGCCCTGGAGCACCCATTCTTTCTCTCCAATAAATAAATAGAATATTAAAAAGAGGGTGAAACTTGTTGGTTGTGGTGATGAGTAGCACTTATGAGGCAAAGGCAGGAGGGTCCTGAGTTAAAGGCCTGCTTAGGTTACAAAGAGAGTCTCTTTCTCAATAAAAAAAAGAAAAGTGTGGTCAGCATAGCATCAGGAGGCTGAGGTGGGATTGCTATGAATATGAGTTCCAGGTCAGCCTGGAATTACAGTGAGACCCTACCTCATAAAACTAAAACTAAACTAAAATAAATGCAAAAAAATATTGCCATGGTATTTAAAAGTGGAGCCTTTGAGAAATGGCTAGTCAACTAGAGACCTCATAACTGAATAATGGTGGCTTTAAAAGGAGAGGAAGGGGCTGGAGAGATGGCTTAGCGGTTAAGTGATTGCCTGTGAAGCCTAAGGACCCCAGTTCGAGGCTCGGTTCCCCAGGTCCCACGTTAGCCAGATGCACAAGGGGGCGCACACGTCTGGAGTTCTTTTGCAGAGGCTGGAAGCCCTGGCGCGCCCACTCTCTCTCTCTCTCCCTCTATCTGTCTTTCTCTCTGTGTCTGTCGCTCTCAAATAAATAAATAAAAATTAAAAAAAAAATAAAAGGAGAGGAAGAAGGGCTGGAGAGATGGCTTAGTGGTTAAGGTGCTTGCCTGTGAAATCCAAGAGTGCACGTTCAAATCTCCGGGTCCCACATAGCCAGATGCACAGTGCTACAAGTGTGCCACGTCGCATAAGAGGGTACAGACACCTGGAGTTCATTCCCAGTGGTGAAAGGCCCTGGTGTGCCCACTCTCACTCTCTGTCTCTCTCTCAAAAATAAAATAATAATAAAAGGGAAGACGATGGCTCAGCTGTTAAAGCTTGCTTGCAAAGCCTGCTGGCTCAAGTTTCATTCCCCAGTCACCCATGTAAAAGGTGGAGGAATATGGCTGCGTGCATCTGGGGTTCCCATACCCGTGAAAACGGGAGGTGGAGGCAGGAGCATGTGAAGCTCGCGTGTTTGCAGTCTGGCCACAGAGACCCTGCCTCAAAGAGAGGGGAGTCCAAACACCCGGAAGGTTCTTCTGACCTTCACACACACGCTGCAGCATGTATGCATGTGAACACACACAAATAAATAATTAAGGAAAAACTTTTTATAAGGGCTGGAGAGATGGCTTAGCAGTTGAGGTGCTTGCCGGTGAAGTCTAAGGACCTAGGTTTGATTCCCCAGGACCTACGTAAGCCAGATGCACAAGGTGGCACATGTGTCTGGAGTTAATCTGTAGTGGCTGGAGGCCTTGGCATGCCCATCCTCTCCCTCTCCCCTTCCCTCTATCTGCTTCTTTCTCTTTAAATAAATAAATAAACAAAGTAACAAATAAAAACGAGGAATACTGACCACACAGACACTCACACACACCATGCGATGCCCTCTGCAAGCGCCTCACACATTTTGTTACAATAATGAAAAATGGACTAATGCACTTGGAAGCCTCAATGGAGGTGCTAGAAATGTGAAGACAGGAACTGCAACCCAAAGAGAGATGCTCGGCTAACAAGAGCGACGTGAAGGAAAGGAGAGGAGGGAGAACTCTGAGGGACGAGGTCCCAGAAGACGTTGTCACGTGAGCTGTGGGAGAAGTCGGAAGCAGTCAGTAGCAGAAGGGTGGTTACAGCTCCGAAAGCTCTTCCACGTGGCTTAATGGCATTTTCTTTCTTTATTAAAAGAGATATTTATGTAGTCATTTGCTTGAGAGAGTGAGAGACAGAGAGAATTGTGTATGGAAAACATACCCTCCATAAACTCCAGAGATGCACTGGCCGCTTTGCGCAGCTGGCTTTACGTGGGTATTGGGGAATTGAACCCAGGCTGTCAGGCTTTATTTACAAGCAAGCAGCTTTAACCCCTGAGCCAGCACAGTCAAGTGGCGCTGGGGGGGGGGAGGTCTTACCTTGAGGAGCATGTGCTTCTCACTGGGGGTCAGGTACATCTTGTTTTCATAGTAATCCACGCAGATGTTCACGATGTCCGCCAACAGCTCTTCATAGCCTGGGATCACTTCCAGTTGCTGGTGGAGACACTAGAACAGCAGCGCCACCTGCTGGTCAGGCGGGGCATGCGTTCCCCCTGCATCACCCAGAAGGTCCACAGCAGGGCGCTGTGGTGCCCCACTGCAGCCCAGGATGGGGGAGCCTGTATGCTGGCTGGCGCCTGACCCCCCACACCTACTCTTGGATGACAAACAGGCTTGTCTTGGATGACACGCAGGGGACTCAGCCCCTGGAGCCGTCTGCATTGGCCTGGGCAGTTCTGATGGTAGAATGTGCACTCTTGCGCTGAACTGAAAGATAGCTCGGCCGTGAGGCAAGAGGCCGTCACTTTGGTTTGGTTTTGAGGGTGAGGACTTCCCCATGGGGTCTCTCCAGGGAAAGGCAGACGGCCAGCTGGTGCCTCCCTCCTGACAACAGCCAGCAATACAGAAACCCTCTCTCACCCCACCACAGCCCTTCTCTCCACAGGGACAAGTTGCTCCCTGGTGGGCAGCACTGTTGGGGCTCCCTACAGATAGCGGGGGACTGTGATTCTAAAAGTCTCAGAGGAGGGTGGCCTTCTGCAGTGACCAGAAGAGGCCTGCCACCTTCGGGCCTCTGAGATTGGGTTGTGAGGCTGGGAATCCCTGGAGGAGGCAGGGCACCTCTGTGTGCTGGCCTGGTCAAGTCGAGGGCAGGACAGTCAAGCTGTGACAGTCAGAATCCACAAGTGACAATCTAGCCCTGGAAAAGTGGTGGCATTGATCACAGCCATTCCTGCTGGGGCTAAAGGGTTTTAGATGGCATCTCAATGATTTCTCCAGAGTCTTATGAGATAGATTCTCTTAACAGCCACAAAGCAGACGTTTTACAGACGAGGAAACTGCGCCCTGGACTTTGCCCAAGGTGTCACAGTGGGCCAGCTGGTGGTCCTGCTCTTAGCTTCCCTGATTGATGTGGGGCCCCTGCACTGGCTGGGAGGCGCCCAGAGGACCAAGCACGGAGGCTGGAAGGGTCCCCGGTGCAGAGGCTGCAGGCTGCAGCTTTAATGCCCTGTTTTGAAGGCGTTGGAGACAAGGGCGTGGACTGAGCTGTGTGCCTGTCCTCCTCTCCCGGCCCCCCTTCCCTGGGACGGCAGCTGGGACCAACCTGGGTGATGCGGTTGTGGTTGGCCAGGAACATGGACAGGTTCTGCGATTCCTGGATTGACTGGGGGTCAGCCATCTTTCTCAGGAACTGGGCAGCTCTGCAACACAGACGGACGGTGAGGCAAGGAGGGATGTCCAGGCATGACCAGCCTAACCCAGGCCACGGGGCACCCATCCTCACCCAGCCCGCAATCACGCTGGCAGGACGTCAAAGGAGACAGTTGTTGGCAGCCCTTTCTCTGAGGGTGTTTATCACCCCTGTGACAAGGTGCTTGACCTCAAAACGCATGAAGCACCGAACACCTCTGGAATGTGAAAACACTGAAGGGGTGTGAGCCTGCCTCAACCAGGAGAGAGTGGCGAGCCAGGGCTGGGTGGCGCATCCTTGTGCCTGGCTGCGACCCCCCACACTCCGGGGCAAAGAACAGTCACAGGTGGGAAGGCTGTGTTTTTTACAGAAGAACCTCGGCATTCTTGTTCGCTCATTTGCAGTGTTGGGGCCTGAACTCAGGGTGCCGTCCATGCCAGGCGAGCCCTGCACCCCGAACAGCATCTTTAGACCTTTTACTGTTCATTTTGGAAACAGGATCATGCGAAGTTCTCCAGACTGGCCTTGAACTCACTCTGCAGCCCAGGCAAGCAGGCCTCAAGCTCAGAATAACCCACCTGCCTCAGCCTCCTGACTAGTTGGAATGACAGACCCGTGACGCCCGGCCTGGCTTAACCTCGCTATTCTCAACGACAGCATGGCATGAGAACCAGGTGTCTTTAACCTGACCTGACAGTTGGGAAGGAGGATGGGCGCAGAGAACACAAACTGGCTTAGAAGGGACATCCCAGTGCAACCCAGCTGGATGCAGCCATGTCTGGATGAACTGTGAGGACAGACAGCCTGCCTTCCTGGCTCAGTCACGGTGGCAGGAGAGCGTCATAACCTGGAAGTATCTGGGGGAAAAGGGTGCTGTACTGTGGCCACCTGTGACATCTTTGGGAAGTGGTTATTTATTTATTTATTTATTTCAGAGTGACAGACACAGAAAGACAGATAGAGGGAGAGAGAGAGAATGGGCGCGCCAGGGCTTCCAGCCTCTGCAAACGAACTCCAGACGCGTGCGCCCCCTTGGGCATCTGGCTAACGTGGGACCTGGGGAACCGAGCCTCGAACCGGGGTCCTTAGGCTTCACAGGCAAGCGCTTAACCGCTAAGCCATCTCTCCAGCCCGAAGTGGTCATTTCTGATTGGCCTTGGCTACCTCCAGGTTTCACAGCTGACCCAGGAGAATGAAACTATGTAAATCAGTCTGCTTTCGGCCTCCTCTATTACCTTGTAGGCCCAGGAGAATACGGTCCTTTGTACCAGGGACCTAGAAAACTCTTCCGAGGAGATGCCTCCTGACGTGCTGGCCCTTGTCTGAGCCTCAACCACTTCCACGGCTTCCCCTCACTGGCTGGCTATGTCCTGGAGAGGAAGGACCCCCTTCCCAGTCTCTGTCCTTTCTTCAACGCTGACCTGGACAGCCCCACGTCCCTAATTCCCGGAGCGCGCACTGTCATCGCCATCTACTGACGGCAGTGTGACCCAACTGGATCGATGCCAGTCCTTTTCAGACACATGCGTAAGGAGAGGGGGCTGTCTTTATTGAAACACTGGGGTCAAGCTTGGTGGGAAGCTGACGTGGGGCTTCTGGGGGCCTAGGGCAGGAGACTGCCTGAGGAGGGAGCCCACAGAGAGGGCAGTCTGTGAGGACGTTACGAGACCCAGGAGAACTCTCCTGCCAGTGTAACTGGAGGTAGGTAGGCCTGGACTTTGTGGCTTTGTGACATAAACGACATAAGCAGTGGCTTTCTGACTGGTCCAATAGTGCAGTGGGTGCGGGAATCCCTGGTGCTCCCCAGATGGGCGACGCAAGGGCCCGATTCTGTACCGAAATGGGAAGCCTGGCCGAGATCAAATTCTGCAAAGGCCCCACTGCACACGCCACACGATGGCTCTGCTGCGTAGTGAAGGGCAAGTTTAAAAACCAACGAATAGCCGGGCGTGGTGGCGCACGCCTTTAATCCCAGCACTCGGGAGGCAGAGGTAGGAGGATCGCCGTGAGTTCGAGGCCAGCCTGAGACTACATAGTGAATTCCAGGTCAGCCCGAGCCAGAGTGAGACCCTCCCTTGAAAAACCAAAACCAAAACCAAACCAAACAAAACAAAAAAAACAACGAATGACCTTTGAGAAGGACCCGGCTGGCCCAGGGTGAGTGCCCGCCCTCCTGTGGGCAGAGTTGGCCCTGCTGCGTGGGGAATGGCCAGCTGGGAGCCAGGCGGCGACCCCTGGAGCAGGGTCCGCGTGGCCGGGGCGCGGTGCCTGACCTCTTGTAGGCAGAGTGGTCGTTCTTGACGCTGCACTTCATGTTCTTCAGCTCGTCCAGGACGGCAAACATGTTGATGAACTTGCCGAGGGTCAGCAGGTAGGCCTCGGAGACGAAGTCCTTCCTGCGCTCGGCGTGGCACAGGCGCTTCACCTCGCTGCAGAAGCGCTCGATGGCCTTGCGCTGCAAGCAGAGGGCGGCAGGTCAGGAGAGGGCAGCCTGGCGGCCGGGGCCGCAGCGCACCCTCGGGAAGGGGCAGGCCCAGAGTCCTCCGGAGTCCTCACCAGAGCCAGTGTGGGGACAGAAGAACCCACCATGTCCCTGAGAAGTCTGTAATTCCGCAGCTGATTTCCGCAGGGGAGCCTGGGACCTGCCCCATGCAAGTCCACCCAGTGGACTGATCCGGCGCCCACCTGCTAGGGGACAGTGTGAGGGCCCTCAGCGCCCCCAAGTCAGGCCGCAGGCAGCGAGGAGGTGGACGCCAAGAATGTGAGTGACATCCTGAGGGAGGGAGTGGCTCATTTGTCAGGGAAGGATGGGCTGAGCACCCACTGTGGGCCACACATCACCCTAGGCCCTGGGGTGAAGCAGAGAACAAAACAGGACCTTGTATCCTAAACACCAAAAGAAGAACAAGTTCTGTCCATGAGAATTTCATACCTGCTGTGGTGAGAAATGAGGTGGTGAGGCTGGGAAAGCTCAAAAGAGCTGTCCCTTAAAGAGAAAGAGATCACCAAGAAGGGACTTTCAGAAAAAACAGTTTAAGCCGGGCATGGGGGCGCACGCCTTTAATCCCAGCACTCGGGAGGCGGAGGTGGGGAGAACACTGTGTGTTCGAGGCCACCCTGAGATTACTGCATAGTAAATTCCAGGACAGCCTGGGCTAGACTGAGCCCCTACCTCAAACTCCCTCTCCCACAAATAAACAAACAAATAAATAAGTAAGTAAGTAAAAACAGTTTGAAAGACGGGAGGAGAAAGATATGAGGATAACTGAGCCAGCGTGAGCAGCCAGTGCAAAGGCCCTGAGGCAAGCGTGAGGGGCGGGATTTTAGAAAATTTGAGTCCAGGGATGGAGTAGTGAGCCCTGGAGAGGCCACGCACTCTCGAGGGTCTCTGTGAGCTCCTGGGCTGTGACCACGTGTGAATTAGGGAGCAGTGGGGTTCTGACATGAGGCGCTGTGGTCTGAGCCACACGGGGGCTGTGGAGGCGAGCAGCCTGCAGTGGCAAAGACAGAAGCGTGAGACCAGGTAAGAAGCGTTAGCCTGTTCAGTGGGCTCACTAACTGACTGGTAATTCTGCTCCTAGGAATTTACCGTAAAGCCATGCAGAAACATAATGAGGGCTGGAGTGATGGCTCAGTGGTTAAGGTGCTTGCCTGTGAAGCCTGAGGACCCAGGTTTGACTCTCCAGTACCCATGTAAGCCAGATGCACAAGGTGGCGCATGTGTCTGGGGTTCGTCTGCAGTGGGTGGAGACCTATATTCTCTCTCTCTCTTAAGTAAATATATATTTTAAAAACTTGATGATAGAAACTAGTAAGTGTATGTTCAATGTTTGTTCATCACAGCTCCGAAGTGGACACACCCACGCGCCCATCAAATGTGAGTGAGCAAAATGTGGTGAATGCAAACAACAAAATGCTGTTCAGTCACGCAAAGGACGGAATTCTCATACTCGCTTCACCACGGATGACCCTCAAAGACATGACGTTCATTGAAAGCAGCCAGAACGGGCAAATTCCCAGGCCTGAGTAGAGTAGTGGCTGTCCAGGGCTTGGAGATGTGGGGACCGCACAGGTGGTGGCTGAAGGCGAGGCACTGCAGAATAACTGAAGTGATGGAACGGAGCTCTGGAGGGACTGGAGAGTGCTGGACGGCTCACAACACACGGGCGACTTACGTAATGACATCATATCTCTACAGACCTGTCACTGGAATAAAAAGGGAGCCCCCCCCCCCATACCTGAGAAGCTGCTATTGCAGTAATGGAGGGTCAGCAGGCAAGAAAGAAAGCTGAGAAAAGCCGGCAGGGAGTGGAAGGAGGAAAGGGGCAAGGCCAAGGGCAACGAGGGGAAGAGGAGGGACGTGGAAATACGAGCTCTGCTTCTCCACAAGCCTGCAGCGCCCAGCCGCCACCGGGTGGCTTCCACCTTCTACCTTGATGGCACGCCATGGGCAGTCGGCTGAGCACTGGAAGCACAACTGCCGAGGCTGAGGAGGGCAATTTTTAACTTGGCTTTGTTTCTTTTCGCAAGGTAGGGTCTCACTCTAGCTCAGGCTGACTACTCTGTAGTCTCAGGGTGGCCTCGAACTCACGGCGATCCTCCTACCTCTGCCTCCCGAGTGCTGGGATTAAAGCTGGCGTAACTTGGCTTTTTCCTATCCGCAGTTGCAGGTGACTCATTGCCGCAGCTTGACAGTGAGTTCTTCCACACCCTCCCTTCTCACTGGGAGTTCCTCTACTTAACGCTCATTTTCCGATGGCTCTTTGCTCTTGGATCTGCCTCCCAAGCAGACTTTGGGCTGCAGGAACCTAGGTCATCTCTGACACTAATAACAGCAGCCTCGAAACCTTGTAACTGGGGAACAGGGCTCCACTTGGCCACATGGACCTCGCGTATCCCTTCCATGATCGAGGCAGCGAGTTAAGAGTTAGATAGGGTGATGAGGCAAGCACTGTTCACGAGGGGGTCAGGAAGGTGAAGCGAGTCAGACACGGGGCTAGGAGGTGGCCGAGTGGCGTCTGACCTGGCATTGCTTCTAGAACGTTCACGGAGCTGCAGTGGCACTTCCCCCCTCTCGAAGTCCCAGTTCCTGTCCCTGGGCACCTGCGCTGTGCTGGATGCTGGGTGTAGGGTGGGAACGAGCCCGAGCTGGGAGTCCACACATGCCCTGCCCCCGAGGGAGCCCTGCGGTGGTGCATGTTGTCCACCCTGAGGTCCAGTCTGGCCCTGACGTTCACAGGCACAGCAACCTGTTTCACCTGTCATTCCCCAGCCAGCTTCCCTGTCACCCAGGGAAGTCCTCAGCCCTCTCCCTGCCTCCGCTTCCGGACCTCTCGACTGCTCTCTTGCTCCTGCTCCCTGCTCCCCCTCTCGGCCTTTTTCTGCTCCCACTGCCCATCCATAACCCACATAGCGGCCAGATGCTGTCCTAAGACACCCGTCAAAAAGCAACCCGCCGGGCGCTGTGATGCGTGCCTTTAATCCCAGCACTTGGGAGGCAGAGGGAGAAGGATCGCTGTGAATTTGAGGCCACCCTGAAAAATGTAGTGAATTCCAGGTCAGCCTGGGCCAGAGTGAGACCCTACCTCGAAAAACAAAACAACAAAAAACCCCCCAAAACGAGCAAACAAACAAAGAGCAGCGACTGGAGGAAGGGATTTATTCTGGCTAGCAGGTCTGCAGGGGAAGCTTCCTGATGGCTGGGGCAGGCAGGGCACGAGCAGGGGCTGGACACCATCTTTACACAACGGGTTGAAAACAGAAGCAGGGACAGTGGGAGCTGAACTCTAGGAAAAGGGGGGCTGGGCTCTAACACCCCTAAGCTGGCCCCCAATAACACACCCCCTCCAGCAGGGCTCAGCCTTCCAAACTGCTATCAGCCGGGAACCAAGCGTTCAAAACAGTTGAGTTTATAGGGGACACTCAACTCCAACCACCACAAACCTTCAGTCAGATCCTGTCCCTAAACTTCTCATGGCCCTTGAATAAAAGTTCGTGTCCAGCAGTGTTCTGTCTCTTTGGGTCCCTGTCCCCCTTTTACCCTCCCTTGGACTACTCTCTCACAGTCACTGCCCTGATTCGTTTATTTGAGAGACAGAAAGAGAGGGAAGGATGGAGGGAGGGAGAGAGAGAAAGAGAGAGAAAATAGATGCACCAGGGCTTCCAGCCACTGCAAACAAACTCCCGATGCATGCACCACCTTGTGCAATCTGGCTAACGTGGGTCCTGGGGAATCGAACCCAGGTCCTTTGGCTTTGCAGGTAAGTGCCTTAACTGCTAAGCCATCTCTCCAACCCGCTTTCCTGTATTCTTGAACAGTGACTCCTTCAGGCTTTGGCACCGTCTCCCTGGAGTCCTTCTCAAGACTGTCACAAACCAACCCTTCCCGTGTCCCAGGTCTCATTTCTTTTTCTTTTTTTTTAAATTTTATTTATTTATTTATTTGAGAGCAACAGACACAGAGAGAAAGACAGATAGAGGGAGAGAGAGAGAATGGGCGCGCCAGGGCTTCCAGCCTCTGCAAACGAACTCCAGACGCGTGCGCCCCCTTGTGCATCTGGCTAACGTGGGACCTGGGGAACCAAGCCTCGAACCAGGGTCCCTAGGCTTCACAGGCAAGCGCTTAACCGCTAAGCCATCTCTCCAGCCCCCAGGTCTCATTTCTAATCACCTTGTCCTTCAAGTGGTGCCCACCCACTGAGACTGTGCAACTCAGAACTTATGGATCTTATTTTATTTGTGGCATCATCTTTATTATCATTATTTTTTTTTTTGTAGCCAGTCTTTTCCTGTGTCCCAAACACATGACACCTCGCTGGGCCATGACTTAGGTGAGGGCAGAGCTTTCCTAGCTCATCACGGGGGCGCTGGTGGCTCATGTATCAGGAGGAAGTTCAACCCCAGAGTCTGAACAATGGGGGGTCTTTTCGAGCCTCCTGCTGTGGACCCGCCTCCCGCGCCCACTCACCTGGAAGTACATGAACTTCATCAGCTTGGTGACCTCGGGCTCCAGTACCTCCACCGTCTTCTCGTAGATCTCCACCCGGTTGGGCTGCTCATTGCATTTCACCTGCGGAGGGAGAGGAGGTTTCACAGGCCAGGCGCCCCGCTGCTGCCCATGAGTAAGGCCCCGTGTCTTGTTCACGTGTGGAACCTCGCCAGGGATGGTCTCCCTGGGGAGAGGAGTCTGCAGGCGCCTTGTCTGATAGACTCGCGGGCCGAAAGCACCCGGAGGCTGCTCTGTACCTGCGCCCCGGCCCGAGGTAGACACACAGCTGGAGAGATGCACGAGGTTCCCTGCCTCTCCCTCCCCTGCTCGAGTGAGCCTGAGACAGAGGAGAGTTTGGCCCTTGTTCTGGACCTACTGGGGACAAAGCTGCCCCAGCCGCACCCAGGCCAATATTGCCAACCTAAGCTGTGCCATAGAGACCCACTGCGCCTGCCCAGAGGGATTAAGCCAGCGCACACGGCAGATAGTCTTCAAACACGAGAACCGAGCCTGCCAACAAGTCAACTGGATATCACAGGACAGCCTTATTTCTTTCTTTTTTGAAAGCAGGTCTTGCTGTGGCTCAGGCTCAGGCTCGCCTGGCACTGGTGATCCTCCTGCCTCCCAGCTGCTGAGATTACAGCATTGTATGCTTGGCGTAACGGCAATTTATTCTTCTTCTCACAATTCTAAAATTATAGTTTTTGCTACCAAGAAAAGAAGCCAGGTGTGGTGGCTCACATCTTTAATCTCAGCACTTGGGAGGCAGAGGTAGGAGGATCAACGTGAGTTCAAGGCCACCCTGGGACTACATAGTGAGTTCCGGGTCAGCCTGGGCTAGAGCGAGAACCTACCTTGTAAAACCAAAACGAACGAAAGAAATAAAATGAAAGAAATAAAGAAAAGAGCCAAGGGCCAGGAGAGATGGCTCAATGTTAAAGGTGTTTGCTTGCAAGGACTGCCAAACAGGTTCAATTCCTTAGCCACCCACGTAAAGCCAGACGGGCATTTGACTGCGGCAGCAAAAGACTCTGGCACATTCCCCTGCGTGTGCGCATACACACACAGATAATTATTTTAAATAAGCTTGGAAATGGAAACATTTAATATACTGGAGGACAATGTTTAGTGGATGAGTAAATAGATCAATAACATGATCATACAAGCACTGTTTTTATGAACTGTTCGAAGGAGATGGATCTGTGTGAATTACATTGAAAGACGGCCGCCATCAACTCACAGGCAAAAATGGTCACAGATAAATTTGCGCTGATCCTGGTTTTATTTGTCAGTTTGGTTTTGCAGCTCTGGGGGTAGAAACCAGGGTTTGGTGCCCCAGGACCTTGGGCTTGCTTAGCAAGCACGCGACCACCAAACTACTCGTCTAGTTAAATCCCATTTTAAGAAATTTCACTTTCTAAAACAAAACAAAATTCTGCGTTCATGTGTTCATTCATAATACAGGCTTAGGAATTCTGAAAGCTTACAAAACAAACTTAATAACAATTGTCACTAAACAGGAGGACTAAGGCAAAGGGGAAGAAATAATGTCTGCTGATTTGACACACCTGTGGTTTGTTGATTCTGTTACAATAAGGTCCACTAATTATATAGTGACAATGATGATAATAAAAATATCTGCATTTCTCAACATGGAAAAAGTTGGTAATGAAGAAGTAAGTTGGAAAGCAGGCAATATTTAAATCATTGCTTGGGCAGTGCTAATGATTTACAAAATAATATTCATGCCAGGAAAAAGATGCAGAAGATATCTGTGGTGAGTGCCCAGTGATTTATCCTGGAGAGGGAAGGGTTTGGGCAGTGGAGTGAGATCATGATTTCTTTCTTTGTATACTTTAGCAATGGTTTGGGTGACAGATGGTATATGTAGCTTTTGAAATAAATACTGTGTGTACTGGGTGCCAGCAGAGAGTTTTTAAGTCCCTAGGCACAGGTCCTTGTCATCAGTTTTATGGGAAGTCTTTGTCACTGTGCCTTAGGTAAGAGCTAACCCCTGTCATATGGAGACCTCATTCTTCTTTACCTGGGGGGAGTGACACCCCCCCAAGGGCAAGAGAGACCCAGGAAGGACCGCCTCACCTGGGGAATGGCCCGGGAGCAGCTGCGCCAGGTGTACAGCATGACGGCATACTCGTGCCCCTCCTCCAGCATCTCGTTCTGAAACAGCAGGGAGAAGTCACACCGAGTCCCCCGGGCTGCTCGGCGGCCCCGTTCTCAACCCAAGACGCCATCTGTGGCCCCCAGTGACAGCAGCCGCAGCACCCGAGGACTTGGCAGAAGCGCAGGATCTAGGCTGTCTCGGGGCTATGGAATAAGAAGCTGGGCAATGTGTACCCGCTGTGAGTCTGAGAAGGATCTCCGTATCACCCTCACTGGACGGCCCAGGACTCAACAACCAGGTCACCTTTTACTTTTTTTTTTTTAACAGACTAAAATGTTGTTATAGACATGTAATTTGTTTACCCAAGTCTTCAGTAAAATGAATTTTACAACAGAACACTACCCCCAAAGCCGATACCAAGGAAATAAAGGTTCAGTACTACAAAAGCATCCCTTGCTCTTCATTTATTCATTCGCCGATTTTTCTCACCCCTTTGGACAGACATTTAGACTACCACTTCCATGTTTAACTTTATAACTGCAATACAAAATAATCGCTTTTGTCTCCTTCCACTGTGCAAAATACAATAGGCTCCCAACAAGTATTTCTTTATTGCTGAAGCAGGACTACGACTACATTTGTAGGTCACCTTTCTTAAATAGAGAGAGGCCACCTTGGAATGAATGAGGCAGAACTATATAGCATAAAGTGTCCCAGATATGGCTTTTGCAGGAAGATAAACAATGGCATGTCCTACATAACACAGCCAAAATGAGCAATTGCCTGACAGGTTGGAAACACCAATCAGTCGTCATGTGAACGTCCATCAGGCTTTGCTCAGCATGCTCTTCGTGGAACAGGGATATTTTAGATTACTTGATACACCATAGAAGTACTTTGTCACTACTCCAGTATATGAGGTACTACATAGGAATTATACTGTGATATTATAATATTTAGTACCATCATGAGTGCTTATTTTATGAGCAGGACAATGATCAGCATCAAGTTTTTTTTTTAATTTTTAAAAAATTTTTTATTTATTTATTTGAGAGCGACAGACACAGAGAGAAAGGTAGAGGGAGAGAGAGACAATGGGCATGCCAGGGCTTCCAGCCTCTGCAAACAAACTCCAGACACGGGCACCCCCTTGTGCATCTGGCTAACGTGGGACCTGGGGAACCGAGCCTCGAACCAGGGTCCTTAGGCTTCACAGGCAAGCGCTTAACCGCTAAGCCATCTTTCCAGCCCAAGCATCAAGTTTTTAAAAGCAATCATTAGAGCAGATGGCATAACCAATGCAACATGAAAATGAACCTGGAAACACGCGGCTGACTCACATGCCTGAGAAGTGAGCCAGTGGGGAGAGTCCCAAACTCAAGGTCCAAGTATCTGGGCTCAAATTTCAGCTTCACTGCTCAGTAATGCTGTGTAAGAAATCAGCCTAAAATGGCCCAGTTAGCATCTGTTAAATGGCAATGAGAATTATGTTCTCATAGCATTCTGGGACAATGAACTCAAACTGGAGGTTAACTCAAACTGGAGAAGAACGAGAAAGGGAGTTGGGAGAATTATCTGGCAGTGCCACAAAACATTAGCATCCAGTCACCATGTGGCCTTGCATCCACTCCTGAATCCACACCCAAGAAAACTGAAAATGCGCCCACACAATGCTTATGTGGACTTCACATTGGCAGATGCCGGAGCAGTTAGTCATGGTGGAAAGAACCCAAACGTCCAGCAACTAATGAGTGGGCAGGTAACAAACAGCCCCGCATGGATAGTCCTCCACACGGAGTGAGGATGTGCTGACCTCTGCTACAACATGCCCTTAGACACTGCACCAGGCGAAGAAGCCACACACCCAGGGCCACATGTCGTGTGGTTTATTTAGCTGAGATGTCCAGAATAGGCACCTCAATGAAGCCAGTGTGCTAGAGGATGCTGGGAGCACAGGGAGAGAGGAAGTGGAGTGGCTGCGAAGGGATCTAGAGATCACTACGAGTGAAGGGAATCACATGGTGGCGGTAGTTATGTAAAGTCACGCAACACTGTGAAGATGATTAAAACAATACTGAGGGCTGGAGAGATGGCTTAGCTGGTAAGGCACTTGCCTGCAAAGCTAAAGGACCGAGGTTCAATTCCCCAGATACACAGGTAGCTCATGCTTGTGGAGTCCATTTGCAATGGCTGAAGTCCCTTGCATGCCAAATCTCTCTGTCTCTCTCTCTGCCTCTTTCCCAAATATAAATGAAAATAAAACATAAAAATGTTTTTTTGAAAAAATACTGTTTCACATTTTAGATGGTTTTAGGTTAAGAAACGAATACTAAGCCACCTGTCTTTGTAAATGTTTGTACCCAAACAAAAATGAAATTTTATTAATTTAATTTTGAATCTCTGTTTCCTATCCACTTCATAATATCTTGTTAGGACAGGATCAGATGAAATTTGGAGCTTATTATTACAATTCCATTCATCAGCACACGTCACTGACGAATCAGTCTCAATCCTTAGTTTAGAAAATGTAAGTCAGTAACGTGCTGTCCTTGAGATCAGAAAGGACCAAGACCAGCCCGTAGGTCTCCCATACCCCATCGCTGCTTGAGAACTCATGTCAAAAGGGGAAGTGACAGAAATGTAAAGATCACTTGTCTATTTTTAGCCCCAAACGGCCACAGCAGGGGTAATTTCAATTCACTGAGCCACTGAGTATTGCCATACGCATCCCTGGGTTCCGGGCCCCGCACGTATGTGGTGAGGACAGCCGGTGAGGGTGTGTGCTCGGACCCGACAGACAGCTCGGCTAGAGCCGGCGCTGGTTAACCTGGACAACAGAGGTCGGGAGGCGATGGTGCAGTGAGCTCTGGGTGGGGTCTTGGGGCACTTGAGTTCTGGCACTGTCTCTCCTTGGGTCCATCTTTTACTTCAGTTTCCTCACTTAGAAATAAGGAATGTGGGCAGCTTCTAGAAATTTCTCCCTTCAGCAAGACAAAAGAGTCTCTATAGAGCTCTCAGAAAGGAATTGTTTGTATTTTTTTTTTTTCTTGAGGCAAGGCCAACAGACTGGCCTCTTTTTATTATTACTGTTATAGACAGAAAGAGACAGTGAATGAGGGAGACAGAGAGAATTGGTGTGCCGGGGCCTCTTCCACTGAACTCTAACTCCAGATGTGTGTGCCACCTAGTGGGCACGTGCAACCTTGCGTGCTTGCTTCACTTTGTGCGTCTGGCTTACCTGGGGCCTGGGAGACTGGGACATGGTTCCTTAGGCTTCACACGCAGGCGCCTTAACCACTAAGCCATCTCTCCAGCCCTCGTACCTCTTTTTAACCCAGGAATAGCCAGGTTGGGTTTCTGATGTGAAGTACTTGTGCCTCAGGTAAATAAACCTTGGAAGTTAATGATATTTCCTCATAGTGGCGTTAGGGAACAAATAGTCAGCCTCAGAGCCAGCCTTTCCTGAAGACTTAACTCTCCATGTTCCTGACTTGCTGTTTCTGGGACACCCTAGTCAGCCTGGTTCTAGCAGACGGCAATGCCAGATGGCGTTAACCTCCAGCACATCTCATTCAGTGGTTCTCCTACCATACCCCAAGGCTGCCACCTTTAGCCTTTGATGCCTCCAGCAATGATCATTTTCAGAATCTTAAACAGTCATTTGTTCCATTCACTCTTTATAACACATCCACATGTAACTAACAAAAACTTCTGTTTGAAGCTGGGCTCTGCTACCCTCTCTCCCATGGAAGACTATTTGTTTATTCTACTGCTTGTAGTTTTTCTGAAACAAGTTAAAGCTCTGAGCATATCACTGTACTTCCAGATAAAGCCTTCTTTATTCTTTCTTTATTATCAAGAACATATTTGGTGTGGATGCAGCATGTGTTGTTACCATCTTTTGCCTCCTCCCTGTCCCCATTCTGCAGGGGGCCCCCCTCAGTGGGGTTGCTGGTATTTCCCATGGGGTTGTAGTTTATACGTTGTGGGAGCAGCAGTCAGTTATTGAGGGGAGGCAGTACCTCTGGTCATGACCTGTGACCAGTCAGAGCCTTTTAAAAGGAGATTAAGCTGAAATCAGGTCATGAGGGCAGGCCCTAATCAATCTGATGTTTTGTCTACTAAGAAGTAAATAGCATGGGTGCA
This sequence comes from Jaculus jaculus, assembly GCF_020740685.1. NCBI lineage: Eukaryota > Metazoa > Chordata > Mammalia > Rodentia > Dipodidae > Jaculus > Jaculus jaculus. Next base: position 13,757,344 of record NC_059107.1, on the reverse strand, counting down.
CAAGGAGACGCCAGGCCTGTGCACAGTGAGGGCGAAGCCACAAGCAGCCACCTGCCAGCCAAGGAAAGAGCCTCAGGAGGAGCCGAGCCCACAGACGCCTGCCACAGGACTTCCAGGCCCCAGAGCCGTGGGCAAGAAACAGGTGTGGCTTACACCACTCGGTCTGTGGAATTTTGTAATGGTGACCTCAGCCAAGCAGACAGCCTCCAGGGACAGACCCCTGTCTCCATCAAAGGCCCAGCTGCCCTACATGTACCTGAAAGCCCAAATTCTTGGCAGGGGAAAAGCCCTGGAAATTCTGTGTCTCTATTCGTCCTGGATCCACACCTGCTACATCCACCACCCTGGCTTCCTCCTCTCTCACTTCTACAGTCCCACAGGAGACCACAGAGCACAGCAGAAGAGCTCAGCACTGGGAAGCAGGTTCACCTGAGGACTCCCTAGTTGCAGGATTACGAACAATGTGCTTATTAACTTCTCTATGTCTTAGTTTTCTCATCTCTACAATGGGTATAATGACCCCCTTGCACATCGCTGGGTTACAATGATGGTCTGATGATATCATGTAGGAGAATGTCCCACACACATTTTAAGGGGAAACATTACAAAAGATCTTATTACCATCCCACAGGCCAGACTCAAAAGCCACAGCCATCACCAAATGTTCTCTGGCTCTCTCAAAGCCCCTTTAAAAACCTCAGAATTCTGAGCGTGGTAGCACACATCTTTAATCCCAGCACTCGGGAGGCAGAGGCAGGAGGAATCACTGTGAACTCGAGGCCACCCTGAGACTACATAGTGAATCCCAGGTCAGCCTGAACTAGAGTGAGACCCTACCTGGAAAAACAAAACAAAACAAAACAAAAACCTCAGAACATTAAACTTTTTTTTCTAAATATTTGATTTATTTTAGAGAGAGAGAGAGAGACACAGAGCGAAGGACAGAATGGGTGTACCAGGGCCTCCAGCCGCTGAAAATGAACTCCAGATGCATGTGCCATCTTGTGCATCACTGGCTTATGTGGGTTCTAGGGAATGGAACCTGGATTCTTAGACACTGCAGACAAATGCCTTAACTACCAAGCCATCTCTTTAGCCCAAACATAAAACCTTTACCACATTTAGCTTATATACAGTTTTATTTGTTTGCAGAAAGGAGTCCTGAGCACCAAATTTAACAGACTGTCCTGAGTTTAGATTTCTCTCCTGTCAGCCATGAGGCTCTAGTTACATTTCTTAACTTTTAGGGACCCCAGCTTTTCCCATCTGTGAATGGGCACAATAACAGAATTTCCTCACAGGGTCTGTGTAAGGAATAAATGAGACAACAATTTAAATTAGTGTCAGCATGGCTGTAGGAATGGCTTAGTGGTTAAGGTGCTTGCCTACAAAGCCAGTGGACCCAGGTTCGATTCTCCAGGACCCACGTAAGCCAGATGCACAAGGGGGTGTATGCATCTGGAGTTCATTTGCAGAAGCTGGAGGCCCTGGCATGTTCATTCTTCCTCTCTCTCTCTCTCCCCCTCTCAAATAAAGAACATAAAAAAAAATAGTGTCTGCACACAAAATGTACTTACTAAATGATCAGGTTGTCTATTCCCCACCCAACTCACTTGAGAATTGAAACTGGCCCCACAAATCCTTGACTCATTCCACAGCATATTCCATACTCAGCGAACTAGCAGGGTTTTCTGAGACAAAGCTATAGGATACACTTGGCCCAGTGACAGGCAGGGCCTGTGAAAGAAGAACCTCACTCTTCAAAGTTCAGTGCTACCTGAAAACAAAACTAACAGACGCTAGAGGGAGGGTGATGACCCCTCCACCCGACTCCTAGGATCAGATCTGAAGAAAGCAAGCAAGAACGGGCTTACTCATGAATGATTTAGGCCACCGGCTTCCTAGAATCCATAACTCTGTCATTCTAAAGCCAACATTAATGTGGTTTTTGGAGGAACTTCTTGCTTTGTTCAGACAGAGAATTCCTCACAGAGAGACCTGTGAAGTATGTAGTACCAGGCAGGTCAGCATCACTCATGAATGTACAAATGCTCGGCAAAGTGACAGCGTGGCTTGGTTGGGTCCCACAGTCAAGACAATGGGCAAGGCTGGGGGTCAAGGGGCGCAGCATGGGCATGGAAGGGGTGTGTCTATAGACTCCAGATGGGCTACAGCTGGGCTGACTGAGATAGGGCATCTCAGGGTAGGTGAATTTGGTCCATGGTCCTCCTGCTAGAGCAGGGTGCATGTTTGCACCCACGGGTCCCGCGAGTCATGGAGACTTACCATGCTGGAGTGGACTGTTGCCTGCTCAATGTACCTTGCGATTCCCGTGACAAATGCATTCCTGTCCTCGAAGTTCGTGTCGAAGTTGGCCTGCGCAAGTAGAGGAGAGGAGGAGCACTCGGTTGTTGGAAAACGAATCCAAGGTGGCTGGATAGTTAGGGGGGGGGGCTAAACAGCTGCCAACAAAACCCACCAGCTTTCTGTGGGAGCCCACTACCACATTACCTCTCAGCTCGCCCCTCAAAGCTCAGCTGAGGATGGGGCAACACTTGCCTTGGAAGCAGATGCCTGTGTTCCCAAATACCAAGTTTTAATTCCAGTTACTTAGAAACCCGTTCACTAATGTTTATTCATATGTTAAATATGCTGACATCAAAATCCATCTTATACTCATGTCACCATGAATATGATCCCAAGCACAAGAAAAACGTATTTCCAGCTGAAAATGCACTAATTACTGCTGAATTTAATTCTGCTGCTTCGTCTTTGTTGATGTGCTTTTGCTTTTCCTTCAGAATATAGTTTGCTTTGTTTGAAAATTTAATTATGGTAAAGACAAAAAGCCCCAAAACATTTTATCTTGCTGAAATATTCTCTAGTGGGGAGTAGCAATGTATTTCGTGTTTGTAACCTATGTCTCCTATCTATATTTTTAAAATATATTTTAATTTACTGGGACAGGAGAGAGAGGTGGGGAAAAAAGAATGAGCATTCCAGGGCCTCTTGCCACTGTCAACAAACTCCAGATACATGAACCACTTTGTGCATCAGAATTGAACCCACGCCTTCAGGCTTTGCAAACACGTACCTTTAATCACTGAGCCATCTCTCCAGACCTCAAATCTATATTTTTGTTTCACTATCTCTAACACTGCACAAAACATTTTTAATGTTTTAGAAGTATTGAGAATGGAATGCCATCCTTTATTATTCACAGCCCCTTATAATATTTTGGTGGGCATACTTGGGATGTGCCCAGCATATTTTCATAGAAGATTATTATCAAGTAAGTATTCAAAACCATAAGAAAAAAGCTATTGCAATAAAGAAAACAGAGAAGCAAATGTTTTAATCACACAAATCCAGATAGGAGCTAAAAGTCAGGTCATGCAAGACTGCTCCAGACATTCAGAGACACGTCCTCAGGAGCATATGGACAAAAAAGATCCTTACAGCAGGTTTTATGATGAAAAATCAAAACTGAGAACAAAGCAAAAGGCTTGACAAACAACAGTCTACTCCCACGTGGAGTTCTACGTGCCACGAGGAGATTCAACAGGATGGGCACTGCTGTAGCGCTGCCACGGAAAAGGACCCGGCATGTTTGTCTTTGGTTAATTTTGAGACAGCCCAGGCTGGCCTAGAACTCACTATGTAGCCAGAGCTGGTCTCAGACTCCCAATAATCCTCCTTCCTCAGCCTCCCAAGGGCTGGGGTTACAGGTGTGAGCCATCATATCCAGCTCTACAATAAATCTTAAGAAAAAAGCAAATCACAGAGTAATATATATTAAATATACAAGTCTCATATATGTATGTATATATATATATATATATATATATATATATATATATACACACACACACACACACACACACACACACATACAGGACATATATGTGTGTGTATATATATACACATGCATATATATACATACATACATGCTATTCCATTCTCAATGGTTTCTAACACATTAAAAATATACATACATCATGGGCTGGAGAAATGGCTTAGCGGTTAAGCGCAAACCTGTGAAGCCTAAGGACCCAGGTTTGATTCCTCAGGTCCCACATAAGCCAGATGTACAAGGGGGGGGGGGTGCATGCAACTGGAATTCATTTGCAGTAGCTGGAGGCCCTGGCATGCCCATTCTCATTCTTTCTCTCTCTCCCTCTCTCTGTCTCTAATAAATAAATAAAAATAAAATCTTACATGCTAGGCATGGTGGTGCACGCCTTTAATCCCAGACCTTGGAGGGCAGAGGTAGGAGAATCACCATGGGTTTGAGGCCACTCTGAGACTACAAAGTGAATTCCAGGTCAGCCTGGGTGACAGTGAGACCCTACCTTAAACCCACCCCTCCCAAAAATATATGTATGGACTATACATATGGGAATACTTTATTTATTATACTTTTCTATATTGGTTATAATAAAACATTTATATCATAAAATCAAAACATATTTATGTTTTTAAATTTTTTATTCTGGGTTAGAAGATAATCTTTATCTTCTAAATTTATTCAAAATCAAATTTATGAACTGATTCTTCAAGCATGTTCCTAGTACATTTAACTATTGAATGAAAAAAATATATATACCTTTACATTTAATAATACTTAGCCATCAAAGAACTAGCAGAAAAAAAAGGTCCAAGAGTTGACGAGATATTCTTCCTTTGCATGTAAAAGGCATGTTGCCTGGCACCTCCAGACAAGGAGCGACTGCAGGGCCCCCAGCTGCATGGGGTCCCCTCCCCCAAGGCCCACCAGGGGCATGGCTCTGGGCACTGAGATGGTGGTTCACCTCAAGATCTGCTCTCGGGCCAACACAAACACCCGCGGGCCACTTCCCTGAGCCTCCAGCACGGGGAGTGCCAGCGCTCTTCCCACACCCATGAAGAAAAAGCAATCACCAGGCGGGCTCTAGAGGTTTCTAAAGTGCAATATTTAATTCATGAGATCAAAACTGCCCGACCTGGGTGGTGTAGCCACAGGGAAGGAATGTGGGGTCAACGAGCGAGTGCTCCCCAGGGAGGGGGAAAGGTCCTGGCGCGCGCGCACACACACACACACACACACACACACACACACACACACACACACACGCTAGCTAACCCCTTCCTTCCTGGGGCTCCGGGGGTGAGTGCGTCAGCTCTCTCCTAGACGCACAAGCTCTTCCCCTTTCCCTCTGCCTTCAGGGAAAGCCCCTTGGACCCCCAGAATCACACTCTGCTCTTTCCGGTACCTGGTACATGATGGAGGATGGTGGCGGCTCGATGCATGGCTGCTGGTCCGGGAGCGGCAACTCCTCCAGCAGGTCCACGTTGGAGAGGGCATCTTCCAGGGTGACGTGGGTGGTCATGGCTGCGGCGTCTGTCGTGCGCTCTGGGAGAGGAAGGGAAGGACCAGGGAGAATGTCAGAGCCCTCGAAGCATTCCCTTTAGTCTTGTCCTGCCCAAGCTCCGTAGCGCGGTGAGAGAGACACAGGTCTCTTCTTCACACCCTGAATGGTTGAGGATCTCTGGGCTGGGCCTCGCCTCCGTCAATGCAGAACGCTGGACTGTGACCAACGTAGGTGACGATGAAGCAAGAACCCGGGTTTACGTGACACCCACGCAATGCGTAAGGACCAGGGACCTGGATTGATGCTGGCCACCATAACATGGCCGCAGTTCAACACCCTCTGTGCTTCCTAAGCGCATTTCTCAGTCTCACAGCACGAATATGCCTGACTGAACTGAACTGCAGGCACTGTACGAGGCAGGCCGGCACCTACATTTTACCGAACCAAGGGACCAAAAGAACACAATGACAGGGTGGGGAAGATGGCTCAACAGTTAAAGCCACTTGCCTGTAAAGCCTGACAGCCCAGGTTCGATTCCCCAGTACCCACCTGGCGTTCGTTTACAGTGGCAGGGAGCCCTGGTGCTCCCACAGCCACTCACTCTCTGTCTGCCTCTTCCTCCGCCTGTCTCAATAAATAAAAATAACCAAAAAGAATGCGACTACAGTGAACAATCCGTATTTGCGGGCCTGGAGGCGCTGCCGCCATCTCTCTCTTTGCTTGGGGATGGTTTATGAGCCTCACCCAAACAATCAGCCCTCGGGATGTTTCTGTGTCTTGGATCCTGGGAGAACACAGCTGCTGGGATGGTAACTCTGCCAGGCAGTGAAGCCGAAAGAGATCTGAGCAGGGCGGGTAACCAACTCAACGCTAGTTGCTATTTTAAGGATTCAGTGCCCAGCAAACGGAAGACGCATTTTTTTTTTCTCCAAGCCTATGTGAAATATTGATTCAAACTAGCAATGCATGGTGTAGATGATAACTCAGGCTCTCACGAGTTTCCTTCAAAAATGATATTCCTAACCTGGGCATGGTGGTGCACACCTTTAATCCCAGCACTTGGGACTCAGAGGTAGGATTGCTGTGAGTTCGAGGGCAGCCTGGGACTACATAGTGAGTTCTGAGTTCCAGGTTAGCCAGGTTAGAATGAGACACTACCTTTAAAAACCAAAATTAGCATGGGATATTTTTTATAATCATGGAGATGTTAATAAAAATTGAGAACCCCCCCAAATCCATTATTTTGATATCGAGATTATTCATAACTACAGAGGAATTCAATCACGAATGATGATACCTTCAGAACTGAGAGCATTAATAAATGTCTTAAATGCATTTAGTAGAAAGTTAAGAAAAGTAGAATCCAATGAGACTAATAAATCTACTCAAAAATTTCAAGAAATCGGGCTGGAGAGATGGCGTAGTGGTTAAGGTGCCTGCCTGCAAAGCCAGAGGACTCAGGTTTGATTCCCCAGTAACCCACGTAAGCCAGATGTATAAGGGGTGCATGCATCTGGAGTTCGTTTGCAGTGGCCCTGGCATGCCTGTTCTCTCTCTCCCTTAAAATAAATAAATATTTTAAGAAAACATTTAAAGAGATCAAAAGTCAATCTAAAGAAATGAGAAGAGAGATGAAGAAAAAGGATGGATCATTACAAAATACACACAAAAAAAGCCCAAAATGAACGGTAGATCTAGACAAAGAAAATTAACCTGTTTTACAGGAAATTAATCATCATAATGATGATGATGAAGGAGCCAATGTCTCCAGGCTTAAGGCTGGATATTCCCCGACTGATGTTGGAGACGGTGCCCTGCTTGCTAGGAGCGGGGCCGGCCTCCAGGACATGCACGTGTGGCTTAAGGGCTGGGAAGAGCTAGAGCGCCACCCGGTGCACCAAGGTCGTGTTGTCCCTGACACCTCCCAGGCCTGAGCTCAGCGGGGCTGAGCCTGCCCTCCTGCCTGGCAGCTGACGAGAAGTTATCCCTCACTGAGTTCTCAAACACACCTTCTGGGCACGTACCTTGGCAAAGGCACAGCCAGCGTCCAGTGAGGACTCTGGGGCGCTCAGCAGTTAATTTCCGTCTCTGCCCTCTGCAGAGGCCTGGCTTCCTATGTGATGCCAGGTGAGCTCCCAGCTCCTCCCTTCTCAGCTCTCCCCAGACTTCGCAGGGTGCTGCTGCGTTCTGTAGCAGCATCACCACTCATCTACAGGGGCACCTATCTTTCTCGCCCCGCTATTCAGTCCACTTGAGGGAGGGCATAGCGATTTTATAGAGCATCATGATCTGTAAGGCCCCAACAATTCTCAAGTACGGCAAATAATAATAAACCTGACATTTCGTTAGCCCTTATCTTTGTGTTGCGTGCTGTGTAAAGCGTTTCACTGTTTTAAGTTTTCATGAGCCCTATAAAATGGGGAACCCAATTGTCACACCTGGCTCAAAACTGGGTGTTTGCATACACTCTGCATTAGTGGCGCTTGGCCCTGCTTTTTAACAAAGGATTACGTGCACAATTCTTCTGACGCCTGGGCCCCCATTCATAAGACTAGACTACCTTTCAAAAGTATCCCATTTCATTTGCAATACAAGAAATCCAGATTAAAATTACAGAGATGCCACTTTTCTCTGATTAAACTGGCAAGAATGTACAACCCTAATTATTATGCAGACTGCGGACAGCAAGCCACCCTCCTGCTATCAGTGGAGATATGAAGTGGCATGACTCCTGCGAAAGGAAACCTGACACATTAACAGATCTCCATAAGCACTTTAACCTCTGATCAGAAATTCTACATCTGGGAACTTATCCCAAAGGCACACTGACAGAAAAAAAAAAATGCAAGAAGACTTATGTACAAGGCACTTCCTAGACACACCACATGTAATCATGGAAGGCTGGACAGAAAGTAAAAACGTCCATCACCAGGGGACTGCTGGAGTGAGTCCTCTACGGACGTCCTGGGCAGCAAGACAGAGCAGGGAGATCACTCCAGGAGAGGTGCAAACCACACGCTCGTGTATCTGAGAGGTCTGCATACATGCACACACAGATCCTCTATTAAAATGAAAATGCAGGGCTGGAGGGATGGCTTAGCGGTTAAGACGTTTGCCTGCAAAGCCAAAAGACCCTGCTTTGATTCCCCAGGACCCACGTTAGCCAGATGCACATTGGGGCGCACGTGTCTGGAGTTCGTTTGCAGTGGCTGGTGGCCCTAGCATGCCCATTCTCTCTCTCCCTCTCTCTCTGTCAAATAAATAAGTAAATAAATCAAAATAGAATGCAAATGCAAAGAGAAGCCATATACTCCTAAAGACTGATCAGCTCTGGGAAGGACTAAAATGAGATATCAGGCCTACGGAGCAGGGAAAAGTCTGCAATTCCTTGACTATACCTTGTTTTGTGGACTTGTTGAAACCATAAAGATATTTTATATTACTGTAAAATAAAAATTTAAATTTTAGGGGGAGGGAGGGTATTACCATGGGATTTTTTTTATAATCATGGAAAATGTTAATAAAAATAAATAAAATAAAAATAAAAAAAACCAAAAAAATTTAAATTTTAAATGCAACCTTCCCTAAACAAAGAATAAAAGGAGAAGAATCTATATATGAATTGGTCGCTGGCATAACCACATGGAAAGGAAGTATTTCAGGTGGTTCTATAATTTAGTAATTAAAAAGTTTTTAAAATTTTTATTAATTTGAGAAAGAAGGAGGGAGAAAGAAAGAGAGAGAATAGGCACATCTGGGCCTCTAGCCACTGCAAACTCCAGATGCATGCCTCCAATCCATGCCTGTGGCTTTATGTGGGTCCTGGGGAATGGAACCTAGGTACTCTGGCTTTGTCAGCAAGCACCTTAACTGCTACACCATCTCTCTAGCCCTACAATTTAGTACTTTGATAGTAGATCTTTCTGGGATACAGCTGAAAAGAAAACTTGCTTTGTTTTTCATAACACACAGGTGTATTACTGTAGTGAGAATGTCTGGACGCACCATGGGTAAAAGAAATGACTAATCACGAAATACGTTCCTAGTGCTGTTGAAACTGGGCAGCACTGACAGGCGGAAAGGAGATACGTATTTTAGATTGGACACAGTGCGTAAAAATCTGATACCATGGGCCTGACTATGGATATGCAGTTTCCTTAAGAACAATCATGACAACACTGGAAAACAAATACTGATTGCCTATTTTACACTATTAACGAAACAGTGCTTTTTAAGGTATGATATCTAAGTTATGTCTTCAAAGTCCTTCGTTTTGAGAAATATCTACTCAGATATGAATAAAATGATACAGGGCTTGGCTTTCAAATAACAGAAGATGGGGAAGAGTACTGAACATTTAAACAGCCAGGGGGGAGGGGCAGGCAGCGCAGAGCAATGGCTCAGTGGATCAAGCCCTTGCCACGAAAGCCCGAGCTCCTGGGCTCGGATCCTCAGCTGGAAGCTGTCACGGGCACCAATCGTAATCCTAGCACATCTGGGAGGTGGAGATGGGAGAATGTCCCGGGAGCCTGGGGACCAGATAGCCTGGCGAACTTAACTGTGAACAAAAGACCCTGACTCAAATAGCTGGATGGCGAGGACCAAGGCCTGCGAGCTGTCCTGTGGCCTCGCATGCAGGCTGCGGCATTCATGTGCCCATAGGCACATATGAACAAGCACACACCAGCAACCCCCAAAATAAAGAAAAAAGAAAAAGAATCAGTCATGAGTTAAAAAAAAAAAACAACTATTGGTGCTCTGTGATGCCTACATGGTTAGTGGAGACTCACTACACTTTTCTATGTGATTTTCTCAATGTCTGAAACTTTCAATAAAAGCCTCTGGTTCAGTGTCTAAGTGCTGAGTTCTTACCTCAGTTCCCTTCTCTCTTCCTCCCTGACCCTCACTACCATCTACCACCACCCCCCCTTTCTCCTTTCTCCTATTACTGGGCCTTTTTATTCTTCAAAATACTCATCTACCAGAATAACTCTTAAGGTTTTCCCCTTCAAAATAGTAGCACCTGTGTTTTCCTTGAGGAGAATCAATAAGCAAACAACCCAAGCAAGCCAATGAATCTTTAAGAGTCTGTGTTTACATAACACCATCTTCCCTTTCTCTGTGGAAAAAAAAAATGGCTTCTGTGTGGATCTGTGTGTGTTTGTAGATCACTCACTGCCTAAGGGAGGAGGAAGTCACTGCCAACCCATATCAATCAGAAAAGAAAGATGTTCTAGAAATTCCAACAGGGCTATATGAGAAAATAAGAGTTTGTTTCCTGGCCTGAAAGGCCAGCCTGTTAGGCAATCTTCCAAGTGAGAATAATTTTGTTTGTTCCATCGATGAACCTGAGGCCATTTTGGAAAGAAAATAATAAATTATTTTAAAAGTGACAGCATTCTAAGGGCATCATTTGCTAAAAGCAGCTGCATTCTCCTGGCCCGGGACACTAAAAGCAGGTCTGAATTCCGTGTATACACAACAAACTCAAAGTCAGTGGCCAGGTTTCACTGGGAGGAGTAACGGGCTGGAAAGATGGGTCAGCAGTTAAGGCATGTGCCTGCAAAGCTTAATGACTCGGGTTTGATTCCCAAGTACCCACATGAAGCCAGATGCACAAAGTGGTGCATGCATCTGGAGTTCATTTACGGAGGCTGGAGGATCTGGCATGCCCATTTTCTCTCTCTCTTTTTGCTCTCTGTCTCTGCAAATAAATAAATAAATAAAGCAGAAGGACGGACACTGGGCTCACAAGGAATTTCCTTCCCCGAGCTTTGGCGGGGCTTCCCGGGCAGGATGACTGACAGACCACAGCAAGCCTGGGTGAGTCCCCGCACCAGTGCATCGTGGGTACCCGGAGAGCGTGGCTGCAGGGAGCGGGTTCTGCGGCTCACAGCCAAAGCTCTGCACCGTGGCTTCCCCTTGGCCTTCCTGAAGGTCAGTGGGAGAGGAAGGCATCTTTACTGCAGGGGTTAGTGTGGTGGGCAAGACTACGCTCTGGGTTTCAACTGTCATCTGTCACTAGGTGTATGATCATGAGTGACTTAACCTCTCTCATCCTGGAGCTCTTTATTTGTAAAAGCATGACAATTTATAATAGCTCTGCCTTCAATGACACATTCTGAGCATTTTGTAACTTTTGAGGCAAGCCCAATAGACTGTCCTTTTTTTTTTTTAAAGTGACAGCAAGAGAAAGAGTGAATTGGTGCACCAGGACCTCCTGCCACTGCAGTTTTACTCCAGGTGTGTGTGCCACCTTGTGCGCATGTGCAGCCTTGCATGTTTGTGTTGCTTTATGTGCCTGGCTTATCTGGGACCTGGAGAATCAAACATGGGTCCCCAGGCTTCGAAGGCAAGCACCTTAGCCAATAAGCCATCTTCCCAGCCCACATGTGGAATTCTTAACATGACAGCCAGTCCCAGATTAAGCATACAGGAAATATTAGTGCCAAAAAAAGACAAAAAAAGCACAACAACTTTACTCATCCATCTATTTGGCTTTTTGTTTTTCACAATTCATGCATGATGGCAGCCTCTGCTCTCCAAATTAGACTGAGAACTCCCTTTGCACAAGAGCAGAGCAGTGGGTTTCTATTTGGCCAATATACATACATACATCCAAACACACACACACACACACACACACACACACACACACACACACACACACAATCGCAAGAAGAAAACACTGGGCTGGAGAAATGGCTTAGCAGCTAAGGTCTTGCCTTTGAGGCCTAAAGACCCAGTTTCTATTCCCCAGGACCCACGTAAGCCAGATGCACAAGGTGGCAAATGTGCCTGAAGTTAATTTGCAGTGGCTGGAGGCCCTAGCGTGCCCATTCTCTATCTGCTTCTCTCTCTCTCTCTCTCTCTCTCTAAAATAAGTTTTAAAAAAATATTTTTTAAAAAAAGCTAGAAAGAGTAGAAAACTGTTATCTTTGGGATCTACACGCCTCAAGAGGCCAGGAATATTTTCCCTGTCATGAGTACACCGTGGGTGCTTGAAGGCTGTGTGCAGCTGCGGGATATGGTGACAGGGCCACAATGTCCCCCACCCCCCATCACAACCAGCTTTTTCCCAAGGACCAAGCAGGGAGAACTGTCCACGCTCATGTTAAGAACACCTCCGAGCGCACCAACATGGACCACACAACTTCTCAGTAGGTTGGGCACCAACAGTTATACAGGAACAATCTTCTTATACAAAAGTAAGACTTTGTAGGAGACACTTGGAGCCATTTTTAGGACATTAGTTATACCTGGATATATTAAATCCTTTCCACTCATGACCCTTTTTCACCTAGGAAATGTTTACATGAGGTTGAATATATAGATATATAAAGTAGAAATGCAAATCAAACATTTACTAAGAATAAATCTTAAATTTATCTTATTTATTTAAAAATTATTTTACTTATTTGCGAGCAGAGAAAGAAAATGAATGAATGAATACGGGTGCATCAAGGCCTCTTGCCATTTGCAAACAAACTCCAGATGCATGCACTGCTTTGTGCATCTGGCTTCTCACACGGGTACTGGCGAGTCGAACCTGGGCCATCAGGCTTTGCAAGCAAGCACCTTTAATTCCTGATCCATTTCTCCAGCCCAGAAATTTATTTTAAAACGATTATTTGGTATACATATAGTTTTATCATTTATTAAAGATGAAAGCAGGGCTGGAGAGATGGCTTAGTGGTTAAGGCGTTTGCCTGCAAAGCCATAGGGCCTTGATTCTATTCCCCAGGACCCACATAAGCCAGATGCACAAGGGGGCACATGCTTCTAGAGTTCGTTTGCAGTGGCTGGAGGCCCTGGAGTGCCCATTCTCTCTCTCTTCCTCTCTCTGCCTCTTTCTCTCTCTCAAATAAATAAATAAAAATGATTTAAAAAAAGATGAAAGCAAATTTATGTATTAATGAGGTAGATGTGCTTGCTTATTTTTCTACAAAGGATTAAATTTTGGCTGAATACTTGACACTGCACGAAGTAGGTCATCTTCATTGTTTTTCAGAGTTTATTGATAATTTAACTCTACAATCATCAATGCTGGGAACACTGCTCCATAAATACACAGTACAAAATAACAGAAGTAAGCTTAGGGCCATTTTTGGAAATTCTGTCCTAATCCCAAGCCAGAATACTCAACAATTTTTTTTTTATGAAACTCAATGTTTGCAATCTTAAAATAAACATGCCCATACAATACAATTCTAAAATACATTAATTTGAGGTTTACATGCAGAGGAGTGATGGCAAAAAAAAAAAAAAAAATTAAGCCTTTCTCCCCCCCACAATTAAGCTATAACATATCTATAAGAGCAGAAAACCTTGCACAGTACAATTCATAACACACAATAGACGTGGACCTCAACCAAAGCGTTGCCGGCAGTTCCCTGGCTCGTGGGCACGAGCAGGGAAAAACGTCCGTAAACTGCACGCTGGGAAGGGAGGCTGCAGCGAACTCGTGTGATGCACCACGAGCGATGCCGACAGAAGCACCTTGGATTGTTTGATTCTGGATTCAGTTTTGGTCACCTTTGTTTCAAAACCTTGCCAGAATTGGTTTGGCCGCTGTATGTTATTTGATCCTGTATCGAGTCATGACCTATAGTTTAAGAAGCTGCCCTCCCCCCCAAAAAGCAGCTGGGCTGGGAGCTACCATATGCGACAGTCAGAAATCCTCACAGTGCAGGGGCTGGAAGCCTGCACGGCCTCGAGAACTGTCAGCAGCATCGTCACACACAACAAAGGCCCAAGCAAACGCGTCATGCGCTGTCAGAATGTCTCCAGAGCTGGAAGAGACCTAAGGAAACAACGTCTTCTCTAAGAGCCTCTCTGACGTCCCCAAGCCCGGCCAGAAGCCCGCTCTACCCTGCGTGTCCCTTGCTCTGTCTTACCGGTAATAACTCATTATGTAACTCTCTGCGTTTACTCTGGTCCTAACCTAGAAGTTCCTTGATGGAGACAGAGGGCTGTCTAATTCACATCCGCTTTCTACTCTAAGCATGCACTTGCACTGCAGTAGTGATTTGTTCAATGGGTAGGAAAAAAAAAAACAAAAAAAACACTCTCACTCCCTTCTGATTAAAAAGGTAAAAACGAAACAAAACAACCCCCCCCAACCCCGCCATACACAAAACCTGACAATCAGTGGGAACTTCCTCAACTGAATCAAGAACAGCTACAAAACACTATCAGCCAACATCAGATTTGATGTGGAAAAGTAGAATGCTTTCCCTCCAGGACCAAGACAAAGAATTCTGCTTTTACCATTTCTATTCAACATTTTACTAGAGATCTAGCCAGGGCAATCAGAAAAGAAAATTAAATAAAAAGCATTCAGGGTGGAAAGGAAGATGTGAAGTCATCTCTCCTTGTAGATAATAATCACGTATGTGGAAAATCCTTTTAAAACTCCACTAAATAGATAAGAAGAATAAATAAACAACTTCAATAAAACTGCTGGAAAAATAGTGAATTCCAGGTCAGCCTGAGCTAGATCAAGACCCTATCCCAAGAATCCAATAAATAAATAAATGATAAAATGTAGAATAGTTAAGAAAAATTTCACCAAGTATGTGCAAAACATACACTCTAACCAGTAGAAATTTTGAAAAAAATTCAGAGAAACAAATGAGATATATATCTCATTATTATGGTTTAGGTGTCTTACTATATGTTAAACTGATTAATTTTATACAGCCACGTCAAAATTTAAGCTAACCTTACTGCTAGCCTGACAACCAGTTGTAGGAAAATGACAAAAGACACGGTGATCAATCAAAACCTATCGCAATCAATCAAAACCTATCAAAGCAGAAATCCAGAGGTTCCAGAGAATTCAACACTAAATCAGACTGCCAACAGGCCTGCTGTAGGAATATTACGGAAGAGGGGGCAGAAAGATTAAGAGCCACAGAGTGGGTAGCAGTACCCTGAGGCACGGTCTCCCAGCTACCCCACTGAGACTAAGGCCTTTATGACCCCACAGTTAAATACCATAACCCCACTGAGGAGGGCCCCCAGGGTAACAGGGTGATGAGGAGATGAAAGAGTATAACCTGTCATAATCAATATAAAATAAAAAAATTAAGCCAGCTTCTATGCAATAATGGACAAACTGATTGTAAAATTTACATGGGAATTCAAGAGCATTCATACCTCTTTATTTAGAAACTTACTACAAAGCTGCAGTAATCACAACAGTGTGGTGCTGGTTTAAGGACAGATACAGAGATCAACAGAACAGAGCTGGGAATCAAGAAATAATTACAGAAAACAACAGACACACCCATACCATACTAGCCCAAGAAAATCTCCTAAACTGGCCTGTTAGTTGCCTCCCCTGCCAAGGTTTTATGTTTTATTTATATTCATGACAGTGAATTGATTTGATTGTTTTTACAAGATTATCAATACAAGTCAATGGAGAAAGATTTTTTTTTTTTTTTCCCCTCAACAAACGGTGCTGGGACACCTGGATCTCCACATGAGAAAGAGAGAAGTTCCCCCTCATCTCATATCACATAACACACTGTAAAAGCACAAGCCTGCAATCCCAGCACGTGGGAGACTGAGACGGTCAGACTGGGAGCGTACCAAGACCTTGTACAAAACAAAACAAAACTCAGGCTTGAGAGATGGCTCAGCGGTTAAGGCGCTGGTAGGTACAAATCAAAGCACCCAGGTTCCATTCCCCAGTACCCATGTAAAGCCAGATGCACAAGGTGGCACATGCGTCTGGAGTTTGTTTGCAATGGCAGGAGGCCCTGGCATGCCCATTTTCCTCTCTCTCTGCCCAGGTCTCTCTCTTATAAACAAACAAACAAACAAACAAACAAACAAACAAACAAACACACAAGAGAGAAAGAAAAAAAAATGCCTCAAGATGTACCAAAGGTCTAAATGTAAGAGCTAAAGCTGTACCGCTCCTGGGAAAGGAGGAGTAACTCTTCGTGACTGCGGATTCTCAACCTCAAAACTGCAAGTGACAGAGCAGAAACTTCACAGCATCAACATGAAAAACCTTGGAGCTTTGAAAGATATACTGGGGAGGAAGAGGCACTCAGTGGGCACAGCGCTTGCTGCTCAAGCTGGGGGCCTGAGCCTGGGTCCCCAACACAAAGCCAGGCGTGGTGGTCACGCCTGGGAGAGGCAGAGGCAGAATCTCTAGGTCTGCTTGGCCAGCTGGTCTAGCTAGGTCGGTGAGCTCCAGTTTCCATGAGAGTCTCAAAGTCAAGGTGGGGTGCAGCTGAGGAAGACACCCCACACCAACCTCTAGCCCTCACACCCGTACACGCGCATGCACCTGCACCAGCACGCACATGTATGCCCACGCACAGAGAAGCGTGCACATGTATGCATGCATAAACAGAGATATTCAAAAAACTGAAAGAAAATGTGAACGAATCGTGTATTTTCTAAGAATGGAGAATATATACAATTCTGGCAACTCAATAAGGAAAACACAACCCAACTAAAAAACAGACAGGGCTGGAGAGATGGCTTAGTGGTTAAGCGCTTGCCTGTGAAGCCTAAGGACTCTGGTTCGAGGTTCAATTCCCCAGGACCCGCGTTAGCCAGATGCACAAGGGGGCGCACGCATCTGGAGTTCGTTTGCAGTGGCTGGAGGCCCTGGCGCGCCCATTCTCTCTCTCTCTCTATCTGCCTCTTTGTCTCTCTGTCGCTCTCAAATAAATAAATAAATAAAAATAATCAACAATTAATTAAAAACACAGACAGGGCATGGCATAGTGACGCACGCCTTAGAGGTAGGAGGACTGCAGTGAGTTCGAGGCCAGCCTGTGACTACAGAGTGAGTTCTAGGTCAGCCTGAGCTACAATGAGATCCCTACCTAAGAAAACAAAACAAAACAAAACAACAACAACAACAAAAGGATAGGTGCAGGGGAGATGCTCAGTAGTTAAGGGTGCTTGCTTGCTAGGCCTGAAGTCATGGGTTTGAATCCCCAGTGCACATGTAAATCCAGATGCATAGAGTGGTATATGCATCTGGATTTAGGTTGCAGTGGTAGGAAGCCCTGGCATGCCCGTTTATTCCTCCCTCCCTCCCTCCCTTCCTCTTGTTTTTCTCTCAGCTTACAAATACATAATTTAAAAAATAATAAAAAAAAATGGACAAAGGATATTGACACTTTTCTCCAGAGAAGACATGCAAACAGCCGACAACCATCTGAAAAGAGGAGCATTTTTAGTCATTAGGGGAAAGCAATGAAAAAGAACGATGGTATCATCTCCAATACAACAGGATGCATCATTCTAATTCAAAGGACAGAGAATAACCAGTGCTGGCAAAGATGTGGTGACCCTGGGGTCAGCCCTCTGCTGGTAGGCAGTGAAATATTATAGCAACTTTGAAGAAAACAAGGGGCAGCTTTTCAAATTTTTAAACATTAGGTTTTAGAAATAAAATATAGGGACTAAGGATGAAGGGGTGGCTTAGTGGTTAAGGCGTTTGTCTGCAAAGCCAAAGGACCCAGGTTCGATTCCCCATGACCCACGCTAGCCAGATGCACAAGGGGGCGTACATGTATGGAGTTTGTATGCAGTGGCCAGAGGCCCTGGTGTGCCCGTTCTCTCTCTCTTTCCCTCCTTCTCTGTCAAATAAATTAAATTGAGTATTTGAAAAAATGTAAAAAATAAAAATAAAAATTACATAGGGACTATAGAGATAGCTCAGTGGTTAAGGCACTTGCCCATAAAGCCTAAGGATTCTGGTTTGATTTCCCAGTACCCACATAAAGCCAGATGCACAAAGTGACCAAAAAGCCAGATGCACAAAGTGGCACATGCATCTGGAGACTGTTTGCAACGAGAGGCCCTGATGTACCTGTTTTCTCTGTGTGTGTCTCTTCCCTTCCTCTCTCTCTCTGATGGAGATGGTGGCGCACATCTTTAATCCCAGTACTTGGGAGGCAGAGGTAGAAAGATCGCTAAGAGTTCGAGGCCAGCCTGAGACTACATAGTGAATTCCAAGTCATCCTGGGCTAGAGAGAGACCTTACTTCAAAAAACAGAAAACAGGGTGGGAGAGATGGCTTAGAGGTTACGGCACTTGCCTGGCAAGCCTAAGGACCTAGGTTCAATTCCCCAGAACTAACATAAACCAGAAGCACATGGTAGTGCATGTGTCTCATGTTCATTTTTAGTGGCTAGAGGCCCTGGCACACCCATTCTCTCTCTTTCTCTCTCTTCTCACTAATAAATAAATAAAAATGAAACTTAAAAAAAAACCCGGAAAAATAAAATAAATAAAAACATATTTCCACACAAAAGCTTGTACATGAATGTTCATAGCCACATTCTACAGAAGGCAGCAAATGCATAAGCACTACACACGTGTATCAACCGATGGAGAGATAAACTTGGTACTATCACACAATGGGAGATTGTTCTGCATAGACCTTAGTGCAGACACATGCTACACCCCAGAATGCATGCATGAACCTTGAAAGCGCATGTTAAGCACACAAAGCATCATATTGCATGACCTCATTTATACTATCCAGAATGACCAAGTCAAAGAGGCAATGGGTGGATTCATGGTTGCCTGGGCGGGGTCAGAGGGCAGTGGGGCTGTTAAAGACCGTGAGGTCTCTTTCTGGGGTGCTGAAGGTTCTAAAAGCGTCTGTAACTGTGGCTGTACAGCTCAGTGAGCACCCTAAAAACCACTCTAGTGTACGGCTTACACAAGTGAATTGTGAAGTACTCCTGGGCTTTTTATGAAACTCTGGGTACAGCATGAGCAAGAGGAAGCTAAAGAGAGCTGGGGATGCTAGAGAGGTGGGGACTCCGGTGGTGCCCCTGCAATCAGAGGCTGTGGTGAGCAGAAACAAACAGGCCACGCTGGGAGACTGAAACAGCGCACCCCTTTAATCCCAGCACTCAGCACTCGGGAGGCAGAGGTAGGTGGATCTCCATGAGTTCGAGGCCACCCTGAGACTACATAGTGAGTTCCAGGTCAGCCTGGGCTACAGTTGAGACCCTACCTCGAAAAACAAAAAACAAAACAAAACAAAAACAAATGACAACAGCAACAAAAGAAATAGCAAAAGCCATACTTAACACTGCCCCATGGAGCAGCCCCTAAACTGGCTGACCTTTCTCCTACCTGGTAAGTTTGGTTTGCTTGTTTCAGACAGGGTCTTACCATGGTAGCCGGAGCTGGCCTTGACCTCACAGTGATCCCTCCGCCTCGCCTCAGGCCCACAGCATGTTGGGGTTAAGGGCATGCCCCACCACGCCTCTGGCTTTGCCTGTTTTTGTCTCACTGTCTTCTCTCAGGCTCTGAAGCAGCCCCACCCTGGAGAAAATATGCCTAAAATGACAGGAAACCCCTGAGGTAGGAGGGGACCAGCTTTGTGGTTCACCTTAAACGAGGGAGGCTAATGCAGAAACTAGAGCCTAGAAAAGGCTCGTGAGCCAGGTCATCTGGCTAGTTAAGGACTGGACCCCACAACCTGGGAAGACCGGGGGCCTGATGCAATAACTCACGTGACGGCACTTACAGAAAAGGAGAAACAGTTTTGAAAGGGAAAGAGACATGAGGAAAAAATTATTCTAATTTTGCAATGAAACAAAAAGCCATGTAAGAAACTCAACGGAAGAACATCGCTTGGCCCTCTCGTTCCTCACGTGATCCATCCAAATACTGCAGATTGCTCGAGCCTTGATCTAGGTTCCGAGAGAGCTCTTGCTGGACTGGGAAATGGGGGCAGAGGAGGGGTGTGGTGTCGGATTTGAAATGGACAGCCGTCACAGCAGGAAGCCGAAGGTTACAAGGGACAAATCCAGACAGCCAGTGTAAACACAGGATTAGAGACTACAGGGGGAACCGGCCTGGAGGGGAGCACTGGATGGTTTTGATTATGTCTTCAATACTACGTGTTCTTTAAAATTTTTTTTTTAAATATTTATTTCTTTGCAGGTAGAAAGAGCGGGACAGAGAGAATGGGTGTGCCAGGGCCCCTGCGCCACTCTGTGTATCTGTGGGTACACACCCGGGGTGTTAGGCTTTGCAGGCCAGCGCCTTCACCACTGAGCCATCTCCCCCAGCCTGTGTTTGCTTTTTAAACCACGCGAGTGCCTTGCTTGGATGTGAATCTTACAACTGACTTTATAAAACCACCACCCATGACCTCCTTCTGAGCAGTTGGGACACCTGGCCAGGACATGGTGTTACCTCAGCATGGCACTGCCTGGCTGCCTGGCTTCTGGGACCAGGGGCCTTGTCACCTGCAGTGACTCTCTTCCCAGGGGACCAGAGGGCGTCTAAGTCAGGCTTGACGTGGGTCTCTGCAGCAGGCCTACCTGACCTTGTTTTTTGTTTTTTTTTTCTTTTTACAAAGAAGCAGAAAGAAAGAGGCAAAAGGGCCTTGACGCCCCACTTGCCACTTTCCTCGGCCGCTTCCTGTGTTGCTGGGGTTGAGGAAGCTGCCTGCGCCGTGATAACCACCAATAACCACCGAGCCAGGCAGCTGCCCTGCTCGGGGCCGGGGGGCTTTCGGGGAGAGGAAGCCATGCCGCCCAACATGGCGCGCTGAGTCTCTCCCACCCTGGGGCCCACAAGCAAGCCACCACGTAAGGAGCCCCCTGTGCCTTACCTTTGGGGAAGGGAAGCAGGCTTTCAGAGGGACCTTTAAGGGAGCCACTGCTCCTGTGATGAACAGAGTGAATTTCCGGCACGCTGACCTCACCTCGTCATTGTGAAACTAGAGCAACTCAGTCTGAAGACTGAGGCCCAAAATGCAAATGAGACAGGTGCACCCCCTTGTGCATCTGGATAACGTGGGTCCTGGGGACTCAGGCCTTGAACCAGGGTCCTTAGGCTTTACAGGCAAGCGCTTAACCACTAAGCCATCTCTCCAGCCCCTTTTTAAAATTTTTTTTAAAAGACACAATTTATTTGCAAAGAGAAAGAGAGAAAATGAGAATGGGCATACCAGGGCCTCCTGCCACTGCAAATGAACTCCAGATGCATCCACTTCTTTGTGTATATGGCTTTACGTGGATAATGGGCAACTGAGCCCAGGCCATCAGGCTTTGCAAGCATCTTTAACTGCTGAGCCTTCTCTCCAGTCCCCTCCCCCCATTACCTTTTCATTCACTCTAAAGAGGCCAATTTCTCTGTCTGCAAAATACAGCTGCTGGCCTACTAGTGGCCCTCAGCATGAGGTCAAATCTGCGTCATGGAGGTTGCTGTCATTATATCAACAGCTTAAGTACAGAGGTTGGCGGCAAGCAAGCTACTTACTTATTACATACAAAGAGAAGGCTGAAGGTCCCCCTCACGAGTCTGCTTGCACGTTTGCTCTATCTGCTAAGTGGGAAAAACGAGCTATGGTTGGAGCACCTGCGAAGGTGAGGTGTGCGTCATATGGCTTCTGTCCACGTCTGGGTCCTTCTACCCCTAAGGCAAATGACTTGGACGATAGTTCCTGAAAGTGGGCAACCTACTATCAGGCGTACTGGGGTCATAAACCTATTCAACATCCTTCTGCGTGTCTTTTTTTCCAAGCCACCACACCTCTCCTCTTGTCAAATCCAGCCCAAGTCAGCGTCAGCCTCTCCCACAGAGGCCTGGCTAGACAAATCCCACCTGGGCCTTCCTCTCTCTGGATTCCCACAGAGGTTATGGTCTCAGCATTGCTCACCATTTCCTACTGAGTAACAAAATGCTTCCTATTTTTTGCCATTTCTTCACACCATCACGAAAGCCAGGAATTGTCATCGTCTCTGGATTCGACCCCTAGTGACAAGCACAGCCATTGGCACCTGAGGCAATGAACGTGTTATTAACGTTTCAGGGATGATCAGCGGAGTCCACGAGCCAATGGCTAAAATTCACGTCCTCTGGTTAACATGAAGTAATTAGAAAACGCAAGAACTCATGGTCCTTCAGGACACCACTATTATTCTAAGAGTCTGAGAAGACTTCTGGAGAAAACTGCTGTGTCGCCAACCACAAGCAGCAAGTCTTCCTTTCTTTTTCCCATGTGGAGCTGTCACAGAAATGGAGGTTGAGGGCTGCCCTTTAGTTTTGAATGCTTGTTTCACTATCTGTATGTTGACAAAGTCAGTCTTAAAACATCACGTTTTAAAAATGAAGTTCAGCCCAGAAGATCCCTTTGATCTCAGCTGGGCCTCCAGGCAAACCGGACAATTCATTCACCTCTACCCACGGAGACAGCTCTTTCAAACTTGGGAAGTCTCCTGAAGTTTCCTCATCAGTCTGTCATCCTGAGCCTCTTACATCCTGTGACAATTCATCTTGATTTTTTTTTTTTTTTCAGTTTGATTAGATGTGGACCTCAGGGTAGGTCTGTGAAGGCATTTCCAGGGTGATTTAACCTAGGAGGAGGCCCACCCCTGAACATGGATGGCAATGTCCTGTGGGCTGGGGTCTGAATAAAAGGAGGAAACTAGCTGAGCATCAGCATTCCTTCCTCCCTGCTTCCTGCCTGAGCAATCAACGCGACCAGCCACCTCACGCTCTCGCAGCCATGACTTCTCTGCTAGGAGGCACAGCACCTCTTCAAACCACGGGCCCAAATAGACCCTTCTTTCCTTACTTTGCTTTTGTCAGGCATTTTGTCACAGCGACAGGAAAAGTGGCCAATAATTTCCCCCTTGCCTCAGTTGGAAACAACACTATGTGGACCAAGCACAGAGTATAGCGCCCTGTTCCCTAGAGAGTCACATGGCTGGTCAGGATGATCTGATGAGGCCGACACCCAGTGCAACGGCCCACTGACGACGTCACCACGGGTTCCGGAGACTGCATTTGCTTCTCTCTCACGGCACTGGGAGGATGATGTCAAAATGCCGCTCAAGCTCTGTCTCCTCACACAATTCTCTTCAAGAGCTTGTACCCAGTTCATTTTCTCCTCTGTTGCCAGGGCCTAAAGAGACTGCCGTAAGCGGCTGTCCTTTTGAGGGACATCACAGACCTCTCGGTACAGTGGCCGTGGCTACCAACCCAATGTCCACACTCTTTACACCTCATCCCCACTGACTGAATTCTGAAGAGTCTGCGGACATCCAGAGCACCGGGGGTGATAGAGAACCCGAATCTTCCCGTTTCCTCCTGTGGGCTCCATGGCTTCTGGAAGCCATAGATCCTCCCCCACCACTCCTCCTCCTCCTCCTCCTCCTTCTTTTTGGAAGTATTTTCTTTCTTTCTATTTATCTATCTATCTATCTATCTATCTATCTATCTATCTATCTATCTATCTATCTGAAAGAGAGAGGCAGATTGAGACAGAGAGAGAGACACACAGAGAGAATGGGCACACCAGAGCCTCCAGCTACTGCAAACGGACTCCAGACGCGTGCGCCCCCTTGTGCATCTGGCTAACGTGGGTCCCAGGGAATCGAACCTGGGTCCTTTGGCTTTGCAGGTGAGTGCCTTAACCACTAAGCCATCTCTGCAGTCCAAGACCCATCTTGTTAAATTGACACTAAATATACAATTAATGCCTGGTTCCTTCAGGAATGCAGGACACCCCTCCAATAGAGCCACACACCCTTCCTCTTCCTCTTTTCGTGTCTTCTTCTTCTCAGACCGGGACTCATAGACATTAGAGAGCTGTGTCCCAGGACCGCAGTGGAGACAGGTAACAGGCTGCCGAACTGCTTTCCATGGCTCAGGTGTTGAAGCCAGAAAGGTCAGGGCTGATTCAGAGGCACAAAGCAGGTCCTACGTCAACGACAGTGCTCTGTCTGTCCCCCTGCCAAGTGTGCCCTTGACATTTTGGGCTGGTTGCAAAATGCTGAACATACACACAGAAAAGAGTCCTTCCTGGAGACTGTTGAAATGTGAGAATTACCTCTGGGCTTCTGCTCACCCACTCCCACCCCCTTCCTCCTGCCTGCTCATTCTACCCACCTTCACGTGACACTCAGAGAGCCCTTGCCAACGGACACCATGTCTGATCACTTTTTCTTTTCAGTGCCTTCGGCAAGGACTGCAGTTGTTGAAAAGGAGAGGTCGCAGTTGATTCTCAAGGCTCAAGTCATAACACAATGCAATAATAAAGATATCCATAGCAGGACTGG
This sequence comes from Jaculus jaculus, assembly GCF_020740685.1. Classification (NCBI taxonomy): domain Eukaryota; kingdom Metazoa; phylum Chordata; class Mammalia; order Rodentia; family Dipodidae; genus Jaculus; species Jaculus jaculus. The sequence goes on along the minus strand of NC_059107.1, from coordinate 13,732,917 downwards.
AGAGATGGCTCAGAGGTTAAGGCGCTTGCCTGTGAATCCTAAGGACTCAGGTTCGATTTCCCAGTACTCACATAAGCCAGATGCACAGGGTGGCGAATGCATCTGGAGTTCATTTGCAGTGGCTAGAGGCCCTGGCACGCCCATTCTCTACCTGCCCCTTTCTCTCTCTCCCTCTCTCAAATACATAAATAAAAATAAAGATATCGATAGCAGAGTGCTTACTATGTGCCAAGCGCGTTCCCGCACCCTTCATTTACTAAGAGCATCTGATGACGTGGCAGCCCCTCCCCCACCACAGCTGGCCTCTCTTTCATGGCCTACCGCCTCCCACCAACCACCTGGGGTGACTAATGCAGACCCAGCCACTGGGCCCTGGACATGGCTCTACTCTTCAAAAAATTTGCTTCTCACAAAGGCTCCAATGAGGTGACTGACGTGTGGTTTCGGCAACTGCCAAGTGAATAATTAATACTTGCCAGTAAAGAAATCGACTCATTGTTATGGTGGCCACATGGAGGCTGCAAAAGGCCATTTTGTGACGCTCTAGGTGGAAGCCTGGGGGGGGGGGCTAACAGCGGCCTAAAGAAGCCTCTCTGACCACGTAGGCCGAGGCTTAACTGTGAAGGCAGGAGGAGCCCCACACTGTAGTCCAGGGGCGCCTTTCCCAGTATTAATTAGCTTGTTGCCTATTCATCACCTACTTTGGTTTTCTGGCCAATGACAGCCCTCAAAGGCCCTCTGAACACCAAGAGGGCACAATTTATCAAAGAGGACATGTGGCTCTGGGGGCCCTTTACTGGTTTTTTAAATTACTTCTGCATGCCAGCCAGTGATCTGATCTGAACAACCCTCCGAAACCTACTCAATTGTACACTCCTGGCCTAATGCCTAAAGCCGGTTTTCTTCTTTATTATTTTCCAGCACAGAGCGAACAAGGCAGTCTTGGGTGCATACAGCACCAGTCAGAACTGGCCAGGAAATATAATAAAGAAGCTTAGTGAGCAGAGAGTGAATGCCCCCAGCCTGGGGCTCGGCGAGCAGAAGTACCCGCAGGCACTGGCTTTGTAAGCGACAGCACACTCTTTCTGTGGCCTCCTAACTGTCTGGGCAGATGGTGGCTACTGCCAGGGAGGGACTCTACGGGGAAGTTTTACATACCACAAGTGGACACTGGGTGACCAACAAAAGCCTTCTCTAAACAGTAACCTCTTACCAGTTACACACCCCCTCCCCTTCCTGCAGTACTTTTGCCCTCTGGGCCAAAGCTGTCTGGCTGAAAGCAGAGCTGACAGCTGCTAGATACTCTCATTTCAGGGAGCTGTTCCCCAAAAGAGCTAACCAGCTTCCCACCCCCTACACCCAGCTCACATCTCTCTACCATTAGAGATAGCTTAGCCAGTATGTTTCTCAGCTTTCTTTTCCTATTAAAATGTCTCCCAATCTGGTTTTCCTTTCGGATCCAGTGACTTGTACGGCACTTGCTTTGCATCCAGTGGGAAATTCCTTTGTATTTAGCCCCTCAAGATAAACACCACTCACGGGCTCCTTTCTTGGAAGCAAGTTTGACAGGAGAGAGAGAGGGAAGCGCTGGGCAGTGTCTGGAGGCGGGAGAGGGCTCTGGTGGTGGTAACAACCACCTTCAAAGACTTCACAATCTTGAACCTGAACCAGACCTAAGTCTTTACCCTTCAACAGCCAACGGTTCCGCCGGGGCTTGTGCCCAAGAATAAGAAGGCCTGAGCCTCTCTGCCCTCAGGGGACTGGCACAAGAGGTAGGAAACGGGAGCTTGGGAACTCATCCTCTTTTGATTTGCCCTCACACCTGCCCCCAGTCTTGCTGCCCACACTGTGGTGTGGTGGGCCCTGAGAGTACTGGGCAAGCCAAGTTCAAAGTCAGGGCCCCTGGCGGAAGGAAGTCCTTGGCCAGTCACAGGGTGCTTGCCATTCCGGAGAGCTATCCATCTGTGGGACCAGGCCCCCTGAGCCCCGCCCCCCACCATAAACACAGCCGACCCCTTGGCTTCCCCTGCGCAGAGCAGGGAGAGCTCACCTTCCTGCGCGCGACGGGGCAGTCGTGAAAAATACCCACATGACAGGTGGGCAGCTCCAGCTGAAAAATCATTATCCCCCGGGAGTCCGCCCACTGACCCCCTTCCGTCACCACCTCCCCGCCCCCATCCAGCCCGGGGAGTGATGCTATCACAGACAGGCCTGGGTGCTTCAAAGCAAGTCAGCCCTTCCTCCCTTCTCGCCCACAGCCCCGCACTCCAAGCGGCGCCCCTCGCCCCACCCTGCTCGCGCTCGCCCGCCGCGGCCGCCCGGTGCTCGGGGAGGCGGCTGGCCAGGCGGGCCCGGGCGGCTGTCGCCGGCCTTAGGTGGCAGGAGGCGGCGGCCGCGGCGACAGAGGTAGGGGACGGCGCTCCGCAGTGCCCGGACGCGGGGGGGATGTCGCCACAGCCCGGATCGGGGCCGCGGCAGGTGTTCCGGGTGCCACCGGCCACCGCCTCCTCGGGGGAGGGGAGAGGGACCCCCGCGGCTCCGGCCCAGGCCGCGCACCTGCCGCTACTGCAGCGGCCACCGCCTCGCTCGCGCGCGCGCCTCCCGGCGGGGCAGAGGGTCGGCGCCGCGGGCCCCCGGGGAGGGGAAGGGGGCGCGAAGGGCCTCCGGGGAACCCCCGGCCCCCGACCCCAGGCCGAGTAGCCTCGGGCGCGGCGCCAGGCGCATCCCCTGCGCGCTGCAAGAAGCGGGTGGGGGGCTGGGGAGGAGGAGAGGGGCGCCGGCTCCTGGGGCGGCATCGTCAGGTCTGCATCCTCCGCAGCATCCCGGACCCCGCACGGACCGCCCCGCGCCAGGCCTCGGAGCTCCGCTTACCTGGGTGTGCAGCGGTCCCGGGGAGCGGCCCGAGGGCTACCGCAGGGCCCCGCGCCGGGGCGCAGGATGCTCGGCCCCGCTCGGCTCGGCTCGGCTCGGCTCGGCCGCCGCGCTCGCCCCGCCCCCGGCCCCGCCCCCCGCCCCGCCGAGGCCCCGCCCCCGGTCCCCGGTCCCCGCCCCGCCGCCGCCGCGGCTGTCACACAAAGAGCCGGAAATGGCTGCGGCGGGGGGCTGCAGGCGCGGTGCACGCGGAGAAGGGGGCGAAGACGTGCCCTCGGGCCGCCAGCATCGCCGGGAGCCCCGCACCTGCCACGGCGGGAGGAAGGACGCCTGGACTCCTTTCGGATCTCCCTGGTCTCTACATCATGCCCAGGCGTCCGCTTCTCCACCGCAACTGTGTTGACAGCCTGCCTCGTTGCAAGCGTGGTGCATGGGGCCGGGGATGCAAGGGTGCACCAGAGCGGCTCCCTGCTCGCCTGGAGCTTATCGTCCGACAGCATCGAGTGACCCAGCAAAGGTCCTGCTGCAGCCAGGGAAGTGTCCAGGGAAGGAAGGAGCAGGGTGAAGCGAAGCGATAGGCGGGACAGTGGGTGGGCTGGGGTTTGCACCCTTCCGCTAATTGAGCTTGCTCCCCACTGCTGCCCCTGTACTCTCAGAATAACTAACTGCTCCCACTCCATTCAGGTCCTTGGAGCAGACCCCGATGCCGCTCCTTTACCACCGATCATCCATCCATCCATCCATCGATCATCTATCTATGTATCTATGTATCTATCTATCTCTGTTTCTCTCCCTTCCTTCGTTCCTTCCTTCCTTCTTTCCTTCCTTCCTTCGTTCCTTCCTTCCTCTCTTTCCTTATTTCCTTCATTCCTTCCCTCCCTCCCTCCTTCCCTCTCTTCCTCCCTTCCTTTCTCCTTCTTTTCTTTCCTTCCCTCCCTTCCTCCCTTTCTCCTTCCTTCTTCTTTCCTTCCCTCCCTTCCTCCCTCCCTCCCTCTCTCCTGTCTTTCTTTCTTCTTTCTTTTAGCATGGACATGCAGGGAAAATTGTCTTGTGGACAGAAAGGTGACAGGAAGCCCTTCGAGGCAAACCCAGGGCCAGGATGTTGCTGAGAAGACAGGCTCCGTTCTTTACTAGGCTCATCTGTTGCTTAGGGCAGCCCCAGGCCCTTGGACCAGACAGGAGTCCAGGATGCAGCAAATCTTGAGCATTGTCTGGAGATGTCACCATCCCTGCAATGTGGAGAATGATGTTGGGGTACCTCCAGAACTGGAAAGCGTTTGTGACATTGTAAAATGTGTGTAGAAATAAGCGATAAAATCTTGGGTCAAGCGAACCTTCTGCAATGCTTGTGAGAGCCCACAAATTTGGACTTAATCACTGAGCTGATCCAATAATAGGCTATTTATAGAGGAGCTGCCTTATTCCCTCTCAGAAAAGGACTTGCGAAGCCTTCCCCTTCACTGATCTCCCATGATTCCCAAGTGCTCAGAAATCGTGATCCTTTGTGGTTTGATGTTACATCACTCCTCTGATTTAAACTTGCTATTTCAGAAATGATTTACACAAATATAGACACACATACATTTCTTTCACTGATGCCATCTGAGAACTCTGTGGGAGTGTTTGTGGAGGATGGCTTTAAAAAAAACAGATTTCAAATTTATTTTTGCTAATTTCTTGTTTTTCATCATAGTTATTGGAATTTTCAAATGTCAGGGATTAGAATACTTAACAATTAGAATCCTGACACATTGAATCACTATGCTAAAGGGCATATTATATGTTTTGGATGTTTCCATTTTCTGGGAGATGCGTTTTTTGAACTTTTAATTTGACAACCTCTGCACAGCTAGACCATACACCATTATGATAACCCTCCCCCACAACTCTCGCCTTTCACCCTCCTGAGTCCCCTCTCCACCGAAACATGTCTTCCTTTCTCTTAGTCTCTCTTCTATTTTGATGTCATCATCTTTTCCCCTCCTACTGCTAGGGCCTTGTGTAGGTATCATCAGCTGCTACGGGGTCATGAGCACCATGTCTGTGTTGTGTGTGGAGGAAGGCAGTGTGCACAGTGACATATATATTGTGCCCTGTTATTTTGTCCCTATCTTTTCACCTTTCATGAAGAAGTTATTTAGAAACAATGACATTAAAAAGATTAATAAGGAGATGAGATTAAGGCTCAGGGGATAAAGTGCTTGCTCACAAAGTTGAAGACTGGAGTTCAGATGCCCATGGCTACATGAATGCCTGGCAAGTGTTATCTTACCACAAGGGATGTAAGGCAGGGCTCCTAGGGCAAGCTGGCTAGCTAGCCGAGCCAAATCAGGGCCCTTTGGGCTGAAGTGGGAGACCCTGTCTCAGTAAATAAGATGGAGATCAATGGAGAAAGACACCAGATATCAACCACTGGCCTCCACCTGCATGTGCACACACACAGAAACACACACACATGCAAGCACACCACACACACACTCACTATATTTTGTCTAAGAGCACTTCCTTGACTCTTGAGTTCTATTAGCATATGAAGGAGGAGCAGTACAGGCTATCACTGTCACTGTGCTGGAAATCCAAAGGCCTGCCTTCTGGCACCAGTTTTGCAACTAACAGAGAAGTGATCTTAAGCAAGAAGCTTCACCTCTCTATTTCGCCATTGATGAAATTCACTAGCTTGGATGCACTCCAACATCCCTCTGCACGTGGAAAGTCACAGGAGCGAAAATAAAGGCAATGGCCTCTTCAGGCTTAAAGTACTTCACTAGCTCCTCACTGCCCTCGGAAGAGAGCCCAAACGCCCTGTGATGGCCTGGCAGGGACCTCATAATCCAGCGTCTATCTCGGGGCTCTTCCCATGTGAACAAACTGGCGATGATTCAGCTAAAAAAAACCTTTTGCAGTTCTCCAAACACGCAATGTTCTATCTTGTGTTTGACCTTTCTTGCTTCTTGCCTTCTTGCTGGGAGTGCTCTGTTCTCTGTTTCCATCCCCCGCCACACTCTTGTCCCGGGGTTCCCTGCCTGACTTCCCCTCATCCTCTGCTATCACCTTGGGGTTCGCTTCTGTCGAGCTCCATCCTTGCTTCAGTTAGAGTTAGGGTTCGTGGTCCATGCGCTCCTAACTCCCTGGGCTTTTTCTAACATTCCACTGATGGCCAGGTTGTAACTGTCCATGTGCTTGAGGGATATATCTGCCTTGCCCTCTGTCGCATTTTCAGAACTTGGTATGGCGTGCCAAACGTAATGTGAGCTCAGAAGCATGAGTTGAATGAACAAATACATTTGCTTTGCCATTGAAAGTTGTAGCTGTCTGTCTATTACCTTCACATTTCCTTCACATCCTACCTTCTATGCAGTGCCATCTGCAATGAGGAAGTAGAGTGACCATCCAGTGAGAATTGCCTTGCTGTTTGCAGAGCTGTGGCCCATGCATTGTGGTTCCATGCATGGCAACTCTGCTTTATTTTTAGCAAAGTGTCAAGTCATTTAGGACATGTAGTCTTCACTGAAAAACCATTATTTGAGCCCACTTCATGGAAATCAGTCATGAACTAACTGGAATGAGCATGGCAGTTGGTTCTAGAAAGAGAAAACATAAGATAATAACTATTTCCAGCCAGATATAGTGGTGCATGCCTTTAATCCAAGTAGGCATTTAATCTCAGGAAGCAGACATAGGAGAATCACCATGAGTTCAAGGCCACCCTGAGACTACATAGTGAATTCCAGGTCAGCCTGGACTAGATCAACAACCTACCTCAAAAAAACAAAACAAAATATTACCAAGTGCATCATCTCATTTCTTTCATGATTTTTCTACTAGGAAAAGGTAAGCATTTGTTCCCATGTATAATTGGAGAAATTCGGGCAGGCCAAAGAGCTTGCCCAAGGTAATGAAACCAAACCTCTACTGCTTACTAAAATTACATACTTTGTTTTCTCCCAAGCAAACTCCTGCATTAATGTGCTACCTCATTCTGAGGAGGTTTTACTGTAAATTACTAGGACATGGCATGTTAAAATTAAAAGTTAGCCAGACATTTTCTTAAAAGTCAGGAGAGAGCATAAATGTAGATAAATCCTAAAGTGAGAATAAGACCAAACACTAACGGAAACCTTCCATGTGCTGAGGAGCTTGCTGAAAGTTATCCACACATTTGGTTCTAAACCATTATGTAACCAGCAAGAAAAGAGAAACTTTATGGTCAGTTACGCAATGTAGGTTAGTCATTAGACAATGCTTCACTGGTTGCTCCAAATTGTTTCATTTTCTACATGAGGAACCCAGGCCCAGGCCCAGACAGTTGGAGGGAAGGTCACACAAGGCTGCTGGTTCCAGATTCCATGTAGGTCTTTCCCTGGGAAACTAAGTTGTCTTACTTTTTCTTTGAACCTAAAACGTTTTTTTGCTAAAACAAATTTTAACCCCACATTCATTGGCTGCTCACTTGGAGCCAGCCTTTGTGGGCAAGACCTTGACATGGATGGGCTCCTTGCGTGCTCGGAAAATTCCAAGATTACTGAACTTACCCCCGAGTTCCTTGTGAAGAATGAATGAACTGTCAAATGCAGATGCTAAGCAGTCTTGTGTGTGAGAGGCGGCTCAACAGTGAGAGCTAGCCTTGGGTTAGCTTTACCACGATGCCTAAGGAGGGCCCAGGACTTGGGCTGAGCTTCATGCTCTGATTCTACACATGTTTAGCAGCTCCATAGCCCTACATGGCCAGTTAACCTCTCTATGGTGTATCACTCCCCTCCTCTGCCAAGCAAGATTCCCCCCTCCAATGCCTCTCCAAAATTACTGTACAGATCAAACTCAATTTTAGATAGGAAAGTGTTTTAAGAAAGGCCAAGCAGGGCTGGAGAGATGGCTCAGCAGTTAAGGCACTTGCTTGCAAAGCCCAAGGACCCAGGTTAGATTACCCATGTAAAGCCAGATGCACAAAGTGGTGCATGCATCTGGAGTTTGTTTGCAGTGGCTAGAGGCCCTGGCATGCCCATTCTCTCTCTCTCTCTCTCTCAAATAAATAAATAAAATATTAAAAAAGAAAGGCTAAACAGGAATGTAAATGAGTATTTGTGCTGTTTATTTCAGTTTGTGGACTCGACTATCCCACATCAGCCTTTGAGAAATCACACAGTGACTGGAAACTTCATCGCAGCTCTAGATGGTATGGAGGATTGTTGCAATCAGCTCCACACTGCTGGGATAAACATCCAATCGGACACAGCTTATAAGAGGAAGAAGAGGTTTATGTTAGACTTACAGAATCCAGGGGAATGCCATCAATGACCTAAGAAGCCACTTACCTCCGTAGATCCAAGCAGAGAGAAACAATTTCAGGAAGCAATTTCAGGTACACCAGCAGGCACTAATAGCCAGAGCTCCAATTGCTCTCCACGCTCACCTAGCAGTGCTGGACTCAGATCCACCCCCAAACACACCTTAGGCTGGACTCCAAGATCCCTGACCTCCTCCAGCCTGACTGCTAGAGACACAAGTGACAACCTCAATTCTTCATCAGAATCGCCCGTGTCTATGGGGGGGGGGGGGTCATCCGTTTAAACTGCCACAGAGTCAACCTAGCGGATGAACAGCCAGAATCCCCCTGGCTCCTTCAACAGATTCTGCTGTGATTGCAGCCAGGGCCTTTTGGCTTCGTACTCAAGCTCCCTAACAAGAGCATGAACAAGGCAGGGAAACAAGCCTGAAGATTGTCGTCATGCATGCTGGCTTCTCTGCTTGGAATGTCCTTCTAGACTGTTCTCTTCATGGGTATGTCTACTTGTCCTTCACCATGTGATGCAGACCTCTGTGAAATTCTTCCAGGTCCCTTAGGCGTTTTCCTGTCTCCCTCTGTTCCCCAGGGCTGCATCTCTGTGAGCTAGCCTGCAGCAGCCCTTCACACTCGGTGTATTCTTGTTACCTAGTCATGGTCTGTAGTTACTAGGAAAACTGGATTAGCAAATGCGAAACCAGTGCTGCTAAGGGGAAAGAAAAGATTAGGTTTCTGCCAGCCTCTCATCACATCTTGTCAACCAATCCATGCGTAATTTCATTTCATGCATTTTCCTACTCAGAAAGAAACCTTGGCTAGTCATGGTAGTGCATGCCTTTAATCCCAGCATTTGGGAGGTTGACGTAGGAGGATTGCTAAATTTTATGTCAGCCTGGGTTACAGTGAGACCCTACCTTGAAAAAAAAAAACAAAAAAACAACAAACCACAAACACAAACAAAAGCTAAGATAAAACAAAACAAAAAAGCAGCCTTATCCAGCATATAATGTTGATTCACTGATCTTGTCTTTGAGATCAACAGTTCTATAAATTATGCTTGATCAAAGCTTATCTTTGTTCTGATGTATCATAACCTGACATAAATTTTTCTCTATAACAGTACTTTTGCTTTTAGGAACAATAAAGAACACTTTATTATCACATGTTTCAGTCATATTGATAGGTGATAGAAATTGGCTAGGTTGCTAGGGTTAAAAAAAAAACACCAAAGTGAACAGTTTTTTGTTTTTTTTTTACCTTAACTAAAAGTAGAAAATATCACAAAGCCTGCAATAACCTATATTTTCTCCTTATCTCTTTCTTCCCTGAAAACTTACACCCTCCAGGAAAGAACTCTGGATCAAGTTTACACCCTTCTTAGGAGATAGGAACCCTGATCCTTACCTAAGACTTCTGGAAATATTGCCCCATTTTACAGAGACCTGCAAACCTGATCTTTCTTATTTAGAGACCTATGCCAATTCCCATAAAAAAAAAAAAAAATCCCTGGCCTGGCCTGGAGAGATGGCTTAGCGGTTAAGGCATTTGCCTGCAAAGCCAGGTGCACAAGGGAGCTCACACATCTGGAGTTTGTTTGCAGTGGCTGGAAGTCCTGACATGCCCATATTCTTTCTCTCTCTCTCTCTTTTTCTCTCCCCTTTCTCTGTCAAATAAATTCTAAACAAATTAAAAACAACAGCAACAATCCCTGACCTGGGTCTCAGACTGGGCTTCTCAATCCCTGTCTTGCCTCCCTGGGCAGAGCTCTGTCTTGCTTCCTTACTGTCTGGGGTTAAGCTCCCCTTCTCTTCTCCTTCCTAAAGCTCTAAGCTATGAAAAATCTCTCTGAACCTTATCCTCTGGTCTGTGGATTTTTGTCAGATTCATATGACAGGAATCCAGGAATACCCCCAAATGATTGGTGCATTAGCATGTACTGGTACATTGGCAGAAGAACCCCAAGATTTCTGTATCAATATCAAACACCAAATCACCCACATAAAGAACAAAAATGTGACACTAAATACATAGCAAAAAAGGCCACTTGTGCCCAGCTTGAGACCTGAGATGGGGACGTCAGATGTTGCTCTACCTGCCCTCAGTTGGGACTGTACTTGGAGGACTGGATGATGTGACACAGCATGTCATGAATGACGGAAAAAAAAAAATCCCTCAAGAGCTGATTTTAGAGCAAAAACACATCTTCACTAATAGTCAAGTACAGAGCCCACAATGAGGATCGATTGCGTTTGTTTTTGTACTCCCAGGAGAGGCTGGTGTCCACCAGATAGCATTTCCTTGTCTCCCAGATCCACCCTAGTCTTCCCCCGTCCTCTCTGCCCAGGACTGAGTTTTATGGACAGGTCAACTAGAGCTCTCTTGCCCTCTGGCCTCAGCTGCATTGGACTAACTTGAAGTCTCAGCAATGGACAGACAGAGGGGAGGAGAATGGGATGGAGGAGTCCTCCACCCCTCCCTGAAGTTCTTGCCTCTCAAGGCAATGTTCTCTACTGTCCACTGCTCTTTCCATGTTTTTTTTTTTTTTTTAAGGTAGGGTCTTGCTCAGGCTCACTTAGAATTTACTATGTATTATCAGGCTGGCCTCGAACTCACTGCGATCTCCCTACCTCTGCCTCCCAAGTGTTCCGATTAAAGATGTGTGCCACGAGGCCCAGCTTCTTTTCACCTTTAAGATCCCACTTCTTCAACTTGGTCTTTTGGATCCGGAGTGAGGACTACTTCTTTCAATCTGTTTGGGCTGTTATGACAAAATATCTTTGCCTGGGTAATTTATAAACAGCACAGATGTTTTTGTCACAGTCATGGAGGCTGGCAGTTCAAGATCAAGGGTCCAAAATATTAGGTGTCTTGTGAGAGCTCCCTGTTTGCTCCCTAACTGGACAATTAAGGAAGGAGAACGGCAAGGTTCCTCTTCTTGCTGCCATATCCTCACATGGCAGGAGGCCACGCAGAAGCTGACAGGCTCCTCTGGGTCTCTCGGGGGGGACATCAATGCTCACCAGGAGCGTGCAGTCCTCAAGACCTCATCATTTCATCTATCTCTGGAAGATTTCACCTCAATGCTGTTGCGTTAGGGATTAAGCCTCAAGAATTTTGAGGGGACACAAACTTTTTTTGATTCATTAAAAGCATTTATTGAAACAGTTTGTAATTTGAGTAAAAAAAATGCTGTTCATCTTCTGTTGCAGTTTAAATTTCTTTTGTTTCTTCCTGTTTTCCTTCTTTTTGTTTCATTTAAAAAAAAATGCATTGAGCTGGGCGTGATGACGCACGCCTTGAATCCCAGCACTTGGGGGGCAGAGGTAGGAGGGTCTCCATGAGTTCGAGGCCACCCTGAGACTTTGTAGTGAATTCCAGGTCAGCCTGGGCTAGAGCGAGACCTTACCTCAAAAAATCAAAAAAGAAAAGTAAACAAAACAAAGCATGTATTAGCCAGCCGGAGACTACATAGTGAATTCCAGGCCAGCCTGGGCTAGAGCAAGACCCTACCTTGAAACACAAAACAACAAAAATGTATGGGCGGCGGGGTGGGAGAAAGGGCTGGAGAAGGGCTCAGCTGCTAAAGGTTCTTGTCTGCAAACTTCATGGTTTGGTTTTGACCCGCACAAAGCAGCACATGCATCTGGAGTTTGTTTGCAGTGGCAAAAGGTCCTTTCATGGCCATTCTCTCTCCCTCCCCCTGCCCGTTTGTAAATAAAAATATAAAAAAATATTATTGGAGGAAAAAAAAATTATTGGAGGGCTGAAGAGATTGCTTAGCAGTTAAGGCACTTGTCTGTGAGGCCTAAGGACCCAGGTACGACTCCCCAGTACGAGCATAAACCAGATGCACAAGGTGTCACACACGTCTGGAGTTCGTTTGCAGTGGTTAGAGGTCCTGGCGTGCCCATTCTCTGTTTCTGTCTCTCTCTCTCTCAAATAAATAAATACAAATAAAATTTTTTTAAAAATATGACTGGAAGCCTTAGTATATAAACAGGTTGTAATTTGGTCATGTTCCTATCACCTTTGTACTCTCTCCCCCAGCGGCTGTCCATTGAGGACCCCCCACTTCCAAGGGGGTCCTTACTATGCTTTTGTTGTCTCACGTCTGCTGTTCTCCATCCTCTGTGTCTCACACCAGCTTCGCAGGCAGGCACCTTAACCACTAAGCCATCTCTCCAGCCCATCCACTGGAATTTTAAGAGGAGCATTCACTGATGACTGCCCAGCAGTGACTGATGAACTCGAAAGGCAGTCTCCACGCCACCCTCACAGCAGACGACAGAATGCGCATGCACCACCATCTTGTACCAAACAAGTTAATAAAACTCTCTTGGAGGGCTGGAGAGCTAGATCAGTGGTTAAAGACAAGTGTATGTAAAACCTGATGACCTGGGTTCAATGCCCAGTTCTCACGGAAAGCCAGATGCACAAAATGGCACACGCGTCTGGAGTTTGTTTGTAGTGGCAAGAGGTCCTGGATGCCCATCCTTTCCTCCTCTCTCTCCTTGCAAATAAATAAAACTATTTTTAAAAACTCTCTTAGTTTTTCTATCTCAAGTGAACCCACTCCACTGCTGTCAGAATGCATTTCTAAATGCAAATTTGGCTTTTCCCTCTACTCAATGACATTTCTACCTGCACAGAAAAACTCTAACCTTTGGACATTTAAAACATGCCTGGACATATTATAGGCTCAGTTTCAACTTACCATTTGTCATTCTCATGTGAGAGAATACACACACACACACACACACACACACACACACGCACACACACACACTCATGTGCCAGCAACAACGAAATAACAGCTTCCATCTGAAAAGTACTTCTATTACTTCTGTCCACTTGATTGCCTGAAAAAGACTCATAACTTATCTCTGAAACTTAGATATCTCCTGACAGTGCTTCTCAAACTTTGTGTGCTTATAATTACCCAGGTCTTGTTAAAATGGAGATTGTGTTCAGCAGATAAAGATTAAAGTCTTAGACTGTGATGTTGGTTCTGGGGCCTCACTGTGAGACGCAGGGTTTTCTGGTCTTCTCGGGTACTACCCTCCCTCTGACTAATTCTGTCACTTTATTCTTCCTGGAGCTCTCTTTGGCCATACTTCTGCTATCACTGTAACTTCTGTATTATAATTGTACCAGTATTTATGTCTGACTTCCCAGCTAGACTAAGATCCTCGCACTTTCATTTCTGGGAGGACACGTGTGCTGTGACGAGTCTATGACACACGGGAGGCACGCAGCAGTGGCAATTCACTGAATGATATCTAGCTTGTGAAAAAGGAAACCGTGTCACCTGTTCTTTCTTTCTTTGTTATTTTTATTTACTTATGTATTTACTTTTGGTCTTTCAAGGTAGGGTTTCACTCCAGCCCAGGCTGGCCTGGAGTTCACTATGTAGTCTCACAGTGGCCTTGAACTCACAGTGATGTTCCTGCCTCTGCCTCCTGAGTTCTGGGGCTAAAGGCATGGAGCATCACACCCAACTTATTTTAATTAAAAAAATATTTTATTTATTTATTTGAGAGAGAGAGAGAGAGTCACACGCAGAGCAAATGGGCACACCAGGACCTCCAGCCTCTGCAAATGAACTTCAGACACATATGCCACCTTCTGCATCTGATTTATGTGGGTACTGGGGAAGTGAACCTGGGTCCTTAGGCTTCACAGGCAAGCGCCTTAACTACTGAGCCATCTCTCCAGCCCACCACTTCTACTTAAGCAAAATTTGAAGAGCTGACCATTTGTGACCCAGGACATGCTACTACGTTCATAGAACATGTACCTTTATTTGCCATGCGCAGCTTTTGACTTGTGTGTGCCACAAGTCAAGGCAAGAGATCTGTCCAATAGTTTCACTTTGAACATGAGCAGAGGTTGCACACTAATAAATAGTCTTTGGATCCAAGTATAAATACATAGTCAAAAAGGTTACATAATGCAACCAGGACCCAAACCTTCCGTAAGGGAACGTTCTGTGAACACAAGGCACGGTTTGCAGAACGTGAGACGATAAGCCGTCAGAGTACAAGCCCAGCTTTCCACGCAGGACACTGCAAGGTGAGTAACGCGCACAAGTTCAGTTAAATCCCCGAGAAATCTGAGCTCTAACAAGATAAGGCCACACTGGGGAAAGTTGTCTAAACCATACCACAGAGGTCAGCCACTTTCAATGTTTTGTCTTCTAGGGCCGAAATGTTCCAGAAATTGTCTCTTAATTAAGGGTTCCAAAAAAAGCATGAACAGAATCTGGGAAGTCAGCAGGGATGACTGTGGATAGGGTACGTGGATCACGATCATCCGAATGAGTTCATCCCGAGGCTGTCAGTTTCACAGTAATTATAGCTGCAAGAAATACACCCGACTCCCAAGCCAGACGCAGTATCATAAGATTTGGAAAGAACTGATTGCCACCCTGTCAGATTATTTCTGAGAGAGCTTTGTCTGAACACTGTAGGAAAACCAAGTGTGTTTTATGACAGGAAATACCCCTCACCACAATGCAGCCAAGAAGACGGTGGGGGGCTCACAGTTGAGGTGACATTGAACACTTCCTCTTTTGCACAGAACCGATCAGAACAGCTCTGAGGCTCATCTACAAATAGTTGCATGCACCTTGACTTTGATAAGATGGCGCGGGGGGGGGGGGGGCACCGAAGAGCTAATGAACAGAGTAGCCCCAAAGGCATGAACCAAGATTATGGTGAGGGTGGACGTGACAGACGTGAAGGAGCCATTTCAGCTAGAAGGGCCACCATGTGCGCGTGCTCTAAACAGAGGAACATTACTGCAGGTGGTGCTGAATTATTTAGTGACTGTCTTTCCCTTCTTTTATTAATCTCCTTTGGAGTCCCTTGGGTGCTCAGTAGGAGGCAGTGTTAAATAGGAGCAGGAAGGTGCCCTGGAGTTAACGGGAATTACAATTCAATTTCTATCTTTCCCAGCTCTGTCACTCCGGCCAAGTGCCCTGGATTTTTAAAGAAAGGGCTCCATTTTCTGTGAAATATGAATCATAAGACTATCTCCTCGGGTTGGTGTGAGCTCCGGGTTAAACAGATTCAAAAAAAAAATCCTCTTCCCACTCAGTGTATATTCATGTTGCCTAAAAAAAAAAAAAAAAACAAAAACAAAGGAACGTTCCATGAACCGGAGACTCCTTGTGCATTTTAGAAACATTCCAGGAAGCTCCTGACTCAGTTGCCTTCCACATGGTTTGAGGAAGAACAAACTCCTTATCTCTTCCCTAGGATTTTGAGAGCCTTGAAGTCTCAATCCTAAAATTGCTAAACCCCAGGGTCTAAGTAAACTTCCGTTTCTTTGAAGGCCACTCTGGCTGGCACAGTGCCGCCCTCTCTTGGTGAAGGTGGGGTAGTGCAGAGGGCGCTGAGCCTGAGGATGGAAAGGAGATGCTCGGTCCAAGTCATTTTCTCAGCATTAGCTCACAAGGGGAGACACGACACCAGCATGGCTTGCTACAAAATGGGGGCCTTGGAATGACAACAATTCCATGTCTTTTTTCGTACATGTTGACTTCCCATCCTCAGCCGGTCTCATTCCTGATCCCCGCTCAGACACCCCACGATCCAATCATTCTAAGTGGTGCTTCCCGGCACCTCTGGCCTCTGGTGGGGCAGCAGCCTGGGCTCACAGCCCACAGAAGCAGCAGAGCGGGCCTCCCCGCCCAGCCCACTGCCGGCTTTTGGAGAAAAGGAGTCGGCTTCCCCTCCAAAACCTGGGACATTGCATCGCTAGATCGAATAAGGAGTCCCTTTAGATTCACCCTTAAACTAGTAATAGGAATAACAATAAGAGCCTGGGGTTCTATGTCTGTCTCCCCTATTGCTAAGAAGTCCAAGAAATGCTCTCTGAACGCTTGCTGTCAGAGCGTCGTGCGCCGCATTGACAGGCTGGAGGGACACAGAGACGCCCTCGCAGGTGGCCCAGCCCTCAGCTTGGTGGCTGGCCTTCTGGCCTTTGTCAGGAGGCGGCAGCTCTGGAAAGTTCAGGGTTTAATGCTGGGGCTGGGGGACTTAATTCCTTCACTCCGGATCTGCAGCCCGTGCCCCGCTAAAGCCCGGATTCTGCGATTTCAGCCAACTCGTTCAACAGTCTGCAGAAGGGTGGCCGGTCTTCCGGTTTCTGGAGGGTAACCAAGCAAACAAGAAGATCTCCGTGAATTCCTTGTACCCGAGTGTCACAGCTAAGTGCAAAGCAGACCAGACTAGAATAGCAGTGTCCCCTGCTCATTCATTAGTTTGCATGTGCATGTGTGTGTGCGTGTGATGTGCATACGTGTATGCATGTTACTGTGTGTGGGAGTGTATGTGCATGCGTGCACATTTGTGTGTGGAGAGCGGAGGCCAACTTTGGGGGTCACCTCAGGAATGCCGGGGTCTCTTTGAAGCTCCAGATATACTCCTGCCCTCCACCTTTCCAGTGCTGGAATTACAGGGGTGTGCCACCATGCTTGGCATTTACTTGGGTTCTGGGGGTGGCTCTCAGCTCATGCTGGCGAGGTATGCACTTTACCAGCTGAGTCATCTCCCAGCCTTCCGCTAGCTTTACAATATGCTTCACGGGCATGGTACTGGAGGCATGGTGCCCGCATGGGTAGTGACGGACAGTCTGAGGTCAGATGGATTAGTTTTAAGTTCTCAACTTGTTTTGTGATACTGGGAATTTAAACCGGGGCCTTACACATGCAAAGCTAGGGCTCTGCAACAAGCTATCTCCCCACCATTAAGTCTCAAAGTTACCACTCACTAGCCGTGCGATATTGGGCAGTGACTAAACCTTTTTGAACCTTAGTTTTGTTATCTTTAAAAAGAATATAATAAAATCTACCTCAGATAACTATTTTGAGAATTAAATGAGTCATGCAACAATAAGTATCATAATATTAGTGCTAAATAATAAGACTTAAATCTCACAAATCTATATAGGATCTCTATGAGGAAAAATATAAAGTTCTGTGGAAAAAAAAATCAAAGGTGATCTAATATATGGAGAACTAGTTCACATTCATTGATAGGAAGATCTAGTGTTAAGATGCCAATTCTTCCTAACTTGATACCATCCCAAACAAAAACCCAGCAAGGTGTTTTGTGGACATTGATCAACTGGCCCTGCAGTTTTGTATAGAGAGGCAGCAGACTCAGAGAACCCGTATGGTAATGATAAAGACCACCAAAGATGGAGGATTGCCACCACCAACTTCAGGGCTTACTGTAAAGCCACAGTATCATGATGGTGTGGTGCCAATGTGATGCCATCAGTGAGAGTGTGGATGGGGCACTGGGATGGTCCAGGGAACCCAGAAACAGACCCAGAAGAAGATGGCCACTTGGTAAAGAGGCAGAGGACAGAATCATCTTTTCAATACAGTGCTGGGGTAACTGACATCCATATGCAAATCACTGGTTCTAAGAGCAGGTCTTCCACCTTTCACCAAAATTAGATCTGAGGTAGAATACACCTACATGTAAAAATATGAAACTGTAAAGCTTCCACAGAGGAATACAGGGGAAAATGTGGGTGACTTTGGGCATTGCAATGAGTTTTAAAATTACAACACCAGAAGTACAACTTATGGAGAAAATATGCTAAATTATCAAAATTAAAAATTCCTTTCTGTAAAATGTACTGTTAAGAAAATGGAAAAATAAAATATAGGTGGGGAGAAAATATTTGCAAAACACATATAATAAGGAATTTGTATAAAAAAAATGCAAAGGCTGATCAAAGAATTGAGAAGGAAACAGGGGAGTGCTCAGCACTAAGTGTGACATCTCTATCACACCCTCCAAGACTCAGGGATCATTGTGGAAGAAGTGGCAGAAAGAATGTAAGAGCCAAAGGAGGGAGATGAGGACTTTGCAATACTGTCTTCTAGACACAAAGTCTCGGTGGCACTCATGACCTCACAGTGGATGTCACCTACCTACACAAGACCTGCATGATAGAAGGGGGAAAAAGAGATACCATCAAAATAGAAGAGAAACTAGTTGGAAAGAAGAAGAGCTTCAGTGGAGGGGAAAGTAAAGCCATGGTGTCTGTGGTCATACCGCCCTGGATGCGCTGATTGCTTCTCAATGCAGAGGAATGACTCCTAGAGACTGGGGAGGGCACGAGGAAGGGCAGTTTGTATTTTACATCCTAGTGAGGTGGAGTACACATTTTGGAAGTTACTAGAAGAGGGGAGCTTAAAGGCTCCAGACATAAATGGATGATAAGAAGACAGAAATGTTAATGACCTTGATTTGAGCACCATATATTTATGTATGTATTGAGATATCACACCATATACCGCAAACAAATGCAATTAAAATATTATAAAAAAATTAAAGGCTCTTCAAGTCACATTTCTGCTGATCTTGGTCAGTCATCCTTGCTCCTGTGCTTTCTAGAAGGTTTCCCTTTCCTGGGGAAGGAGGCGGGAATTGTGTCTTGTGGTTCAAAGGGACCTCTTCACTACTGACCTCTTTCCAGCAAGCGTTCATGATCTGGTAGACTTGTGAGGAGGCCAGGCGGGGCTTGTACAGCCGGAAGCCAGTACTGATGTCTTCCACTACCTCAGAGTTACTCCGGTTTTCATAGGGGATTTTGCCCTCGCTGAAGACCTCCCACATCAACACACCTAGAATCAGCAAAGGGGCATGAGTAGCTAAGAATCGGACTCCTTGGAGCTAGCGCCCACGTCCTTCCCTCCTGGACTCTAGGACGACAGCATCCAGCCCACCTGAGGCTCATTAGGCCTGTTGTGATACACTCTTCAATGGTGACCGCTCCCTCTTACTCAAGTCTCTGAGTCACCTTCTCAGAGAGGTGTTCCCAGATCACACTAGTTAAAATGGATCCTTTCTCTACCCAGCTGCTCTCCAGCCCGTTACTGTTTTATCCGGCTTGTAGCACTTACTAAGCCTGACTTGGCTAGATCTTGTATTTGCTGCCGTATGTGATTATGTCCATGCAGAGGGGAGGGTTGCCCTATGCCGTACTGTGTCCTTAGCCCGTACCTCGCCCTTGACACAGAACAGATGCTGGTGCATCGCCGAGTGATGAGTGCGGATTGAGGGTTAAGTGTGGGGTATAATGTTGGGCAAAGCAAGGCCTCTTCTTTCAAGGAGTTCATACCCTAATCTCGCGACTCTCCCAGCTTTTCCTTTCACAATGCCAACCACCAGAATCCCGTTTCCTCTGATGTTTTCATCTCTTCCCAGGTTCAAAGGTCTCTGAAAATAGCTATGCTCATAAATGCCCCTTTGTACATTTCAGGTTGTCCCCACACCGACTCTCAGTGAGATCTCTCTCTACACAGGGCCCAGGGCAAGTGGAATTGCCCACGTCTGACCCAAAACAAACAATACAAAACAATCCCCAGCTGGCCCACAGCGCCAAATCCCGTGGGTTCAGGATGACACTCACCAAATGACCACACATCTGACTTGCTGCTGTAGCGACTGAAAGAGAACACTTCCGGGGAAGCCCACTTCACTGGGAACTTGGTACCCGTGGAACTGGTATACTGATCGTCCAGAACGAACCTGGGAAGAGTGAGGAAGAAGTCAGGGTGTCCCAGGGCCGGGGGTCGTTCCGAAGGCTTGGCTGCTACCGCCTCCCCTTGTTACCTCGTCATCCCAAAGTCGGACACCTTGGTGACTTGGTTCTCTCCCACCAAACAATTTCGGGCAGCCTGGAGAGGAGACAGACAGGCAAAAGAGACAGGGATTGTGACGGTGACCAGCAATTGGGAAGTCTCCCATTGCCAATGCTTGTGTTTCTGTGTGCTGCTATCTCAAGGTATGAGGAGCCTGACCGATGTCAATTAAGCCTCTCCAGAACCTTCTGCAAGTTAGCTGGGAGGCTGAACGTCATGACCCTTCTTCAGGATGAGTAGATTAGTCTTCGGTTCTGGTCCAAATTATAAGAGAAATCATTAGTGTTGTCTAACTAGTCACAGGCTCGAGTGGTGGTTGCATCTAGGACTGAAATGCAGGACGTGTCTCCATGTGGTTCACATAGGAATATGCTGAGATTTAATTCTCTTCAGACCACTCCTCATTATGGAGACCACCTGGCCCAGTCAGAATTCCAGAAACTGGAACTTTCAGTGTCCTGGGAGGGTCTCACGCTCGAAAGTGCTTCCAAATCTCACAGGAAATCACAGGGATATTTATGATCCTCAACCACCAGGGTCCCACAGGTGGCTGTCAGGTTAAGCGCTATGACTCTGGTGAGACAGCCGGGCTTCAGCCCAGGCACCCGACCACAAGTGAGAGGGCAAAGAACACGTGCCATGAATACGTGGAGGACTTTGCCGCATCAGCCAGGGGCACACAGTGGCACACACATCTGGAGTGCGTTGCAGTGGCTAGAAGCCCTGGCATGCCCATTATCCCTCTCTCTCTCCCTCTCTCTCTTACTGTAATAAATAAATTAACAAAAGCTTTAAAAAAAAGATAAGAAGATAGGAGGGGGACTCGTAGGGAACAGGAAGTGGACCAGGGACAAGAAAGGACAATGGAAGGTTAAATATGATCAAATTACATGATACACATATTTGAAAAAGTAACGATGAAATGCATTCTTTTACATAATTAATACATGCAGATAAAACTTTTTGAATGTGTGTGTGTGATATGAGTGTGCCATGGGTGTATGTGTGTGTGTGTACATGTGTGTGCGTGCATGCAAGTGTGTAGGTATGCAAGTGTGAGTGTGCAAATGTGTGGGCGTGCAAGTGTGTGGGTGTACATGTGTCTGGGTGTGCAAGTGTGTGGGTGTGCATCTGTGTCGGTGTGCAAGTACATGGGTGTGCATGCACGTGGAAGTTGCTGCTGGGTGTCTTCTTCAATTGCATTTCACTTTATTTTACTGGGGCAGGGTCTCTCATTTGAACCTGGAGCTCACTTGTTCAGCTAGGATAACTAACCCTTTGCCCCCTGGATTTCCTGCCTCTGCTTGTGCAGTGGGATTACAAGAGAGCCTCCACACTCACCCCGCGTCTACATGGTGCTAGGGAGCCGACTCCAGTCCCCACGCTTGCACAGCAAACACTTGACCCCTGAGCCATCTCCCACCAACGAAATATTCTAAAAAGCAAAACTTCCTGTGGCCCATTTTCTTCATTTTACCAGGGGGAAACACAAGCAGAGAGAGGCTACAAAGGAGTGGCTGGAAACTCCAGTGTGGAAGAGTGTGAACTGAAACTCAGTGAGTGTAGGCTAAAGGAAAAACTGGGATCAGCATTCAGATCTGAGCTCCCCTGAATCAATTCCCTTCCAGGGCCTAATGGAGTGGGTGGGGAAGGGAGAAGCTCAGAGGGGCTGGGGGAGGTGGCCTGTGGCTTGTCCTTTAGTGATGCTCTGTCAGCCTTGGTAGCACTGCATTTTGGTGGGATGTGTCCCTTCCTGTTCCTTGAATGTGCTGACCCACATGCTGGCACACACCAGGTCTCTGTGGATGACACACGCCTTTTCCAGGTAGGCCATGCCTTCACACACATCCAGGCACATGCCCAGTAGCGTCTCGGCAGCAAACAGCCCCCGCTGACTGCGTAGGTAATCCGACAGGCAGCCGTGCTCCATGAACTCAAACACCAGGCAGATGGGGGCTTGCTCCAGGCACACTCCATACAGCTGGACCAGTTTGGGATGAGAGAGTTTCCTGCAGGAAAAAAAAAAAAAGGCAAGAGATGAGATAGCCCAAAGTCAGTGTTCCGAAAGTGCTGAGTCTATGACATGGAAAGCAACTGAACGTCACCTTGTCCAGCTGCTGGGGGAGCTGGCTCAGTAGGTAAGAGTGCTTGCTGTAAGCAGAAGGAACTGAGAGGGCCTGAGACCCCCCTGAGTTCAATTCCCCGGGACCCACACAAGGAGCTGGGCATGACCATGCATGCCTTTAAGCCCAGTTCTGTGGGAAGCAGAGACTGGAGTATTGGTGAGGTTCACTGAATCAGCAAATTTGACCAAAAACAGCAGCTCCAGGTTCCGTGAGGGGCTCTGTCTCAGGGAAAGATTCAGAAGTACAGTAGAGGAAGGACACCTGACATTCTCCCTGGCCTGAGCGCAAACATGTGCGCCACACACACCATGCCACGCCATGCCACGCCCCCAAACGTCCATGAAGCCAAGGTCCAAGGTCAGTAGATGCTCAGCAGGGAAAAGTGATGCCTATGAACAGAAGCCAGTGCGTCCACGTCTGGGGCCAGGGAGAGATGGGGAAGATAGGGTCAGACCGTAAGGGGCCTTCGAGACCAGGGTGAGGAGGCTCATTTTGTTCTCTGTACAACAGGGTGCCACAGCTGGGACCAGAGCAGGGAGGTGACGTGACGCGACATGAGGGACGGGCTGAAAGGACGCAGCCCAGGACATGCTCCCTGGGGTGCCGACTTGCCCTTGTCCGGCCACTCACATCATGACCTCTGCCTCCTCTATGAAGTCCTCCTCGGACATTGCCCCTTCTTGGATGGTCTTGATGGCCACTTTGTCCTTGTTGAGCCAGTAGCCAAGGTGCACCAGCCCAAACTGCCCGCTGCCGATCTCCTGCACAAACGTGAGCTCCGAGGGGTGGATCACCCACTTCCCTGCAGCGGAGAGACAAGGGAAGGCTTTTCAGAAGAGGCCACTAACGAGCTACCATGCGTACAGCCTGTGGCAGCCGCCTTCCCACTGCGGGCGCCGGACTGCAAGCGGATGACTGGGGGAAAAGGGTCTAATTCGGCTTATGATCTTGGGGTGGAAGCTTCTTTGTGACAGGGCACGCGTGGCAGAGCAGAGACTGGGCATCACATATTGCCACAGCAGCTGGCAGGAAGCAGCAAGGGAATGAGATAGCTAGCACCAGCAAGCTGGACTAATCAACTCCAAGGTGTACCCCCAGAGACAACCTCCTCCAGCAAGGCTCCGTCTCCCACACTGCCACCAGTTCAGGACTGAGTATCACAGTCACAAAGACATGAGGCCAGTGAGGACACAGTTTACATTTAAATGACCACATAGCCCCTATCTAGAATTTTAGCCTATGGTTAATATAACCCACAGATGGCAATGACATGAGTCTCAAGCTTAGGACAAGCATAGATAATGAAAGCAATATAGAATAGTGTGGTGGTTTGGTTCAGGGGTCCCCCATAAATTTAGGGGTTCTGGATGCTAGCTCTACAGCTGATGGCAATTGGAAATTGAAGCCTCCTGGAGGCGGTGTATTGCTGGGGGCAGGCGTATGGGTGTTATAGCCAGCTCCCCCTTGCTAGTGTTTGGCACACTCTCCTGTTGCTATTGTCCACCTTATGTTGGCCAGGGGGTGATGTCCACCCTCTGCTCATGCCATCGTTCTCTCTGCCATCATGGAGCTACCCCTCAAGACTGCAAGCCAAAATAAACTTCTTTTTTTTTTCCCCCACAAGGTGCTCTTGGTTGGGTGACTTCTATCAGCAATGTAAACCTGCGTGTATGCACTATTCCTGTTTCTGTGGTCATTGGAAGCCTGGGAAACAGTTAGGCTAGTGGAAGATCCTCTTGGAATGTGCCCTGCACCTTCATGAATGCCAGCTGATGCTGCAATGCCTAGCGTTGGGGACGCGCTTGCTCACCGTATCTCAGTCCTGCTGTGACTGGCGCCTTCTTTCTCCAGGAACAAACTGGGTGCCGGAGTCGAGTCACCAGGCCTGGGTGGACAGAAAAGCCAAAGGCTGGGGTTAGGGCTTTGCTATAGCAACCATCTAGGTTAAACCAACGGGGAAAAGGACATGAAGCTATAGCTACGTTTGTTTTGGAAAACAAAGCTCAGGGTCCCATCCATTTATCAAACACTCCTTGGGAAGGATCATAGCCAGATGGGAACAGTTGGCAACACTCATGATCTACACAGCAACTTTTCTGGTAGGAGATGACAATCTTTTTATTTTATTTTATTTTTTATTTTAGAGAGAGAGAAAAAAAAATGGTGTGCCAGGGCCTCAGCCAATGCAATCAAACTCCAGACATTTAGGCCACCTAGTGGGCATGTGTGACATTGTGCCTGCCTCACCTTTGTGTGTCTGGCTTGTGTGGGATCTGGAGAGAGATCAAACATGGTTCCTTAGACTTTGCAGGCAAGCGCCTTAACTGCTAAGCCATCTCTCCAGCTCAACAATCTTTATTCTTTTAAACTTTCATCTTTAGTTATTATTTATGGCCAGCTTGTGAAGCATAAGGTGGGGTTTTGTCATTTCTCTCAACATTTCCCCATGAAGAACCCTCTCTGTCCCTGTGTCCTGGAACTTACCTCCTCCGTTGTACTGGTGGTAATTGATGAGGAGAGGGATAGAGTCAAACACATACTTTTCAGCCACATAGTATCGCTTGGGGTTGTCGCTTGTTTCTTTGATGTGATAATGCTTTATACAAGGGGTATTCTCACTTGAAACAAAGGAAACACAGAGGCAGTTAGCTAAGAAGTAATGCTGACACCCAAGGATGTCTTCTGGAATCAGACTCTTGGAACCTCTCCCAACAATGGCAGGCATACAATGTTCCCATGTGTGTGTATTAGTCTTGGAAGGCTGGCTGGCCCTGGTGCCTGCATCGTGTTAAAAAGCATAATGAGAGGCTGGGAGGTGGCTGTGCGGGTCAAGTGCTTACCATGAAAGCATGAGTACCTCAGCTCAGATCCCCGGCACCCACATAAAGCCAGGTGTGGTGCCGTGCACCTGCAACCCCAGCTCTGGGGAGATGGACTCAGGGACATCCCTATGGCTCGCCGGCTGGCTTGTCCAGCTGAATCTGTGAGCTCTACACTTAGTGAGAAGCACTGTCTTGATAAAACAAGGTGGAGAGTGACCAAAGAAAAATAGCTGATATTGACTTCTGGCCTCCACACACCTGCACACACATGTGTACCCCACACATATACATGTGCACCACACACTCACACTTATACATGCACACCACACACACACGTATGCATGCACACAATACATACATATATACATGCACAACACATACACACATACATGCACACCAAGCACACAGACATGCAAAAAAAAAAAACAACAAAAAACAAGCAGCGCTCTGAGGCTACATATTGACGCACAAGGATAAGAATACTAAGGTGGGTGGGTAATGTTTCATCCACGGTCACAAAATGTGGGAATGGCACTATATATGTGACTTGCATGTACAAATCCAAACTGCACTGAGAGCTGGAGAGATAGCATAGTGATTAAAGCTGGCAAAGCCAAAGGATGCAGGTTCAATTCCCCAGTGTGAAGCCAGATGCACAAGGTGACACATGCAGCTGGAGTTCGTTTGCAGTGGCTGTCTGCCTCTTTCTCTCTTTTCTCTTCTCTCTTTTGTCTTTCTCTCTCTCTCAAATAAATAAAAACACTGCGCTGAGATCCCACTTTACTGTAGCTAGAGTGACCATTAGCGAGCAAATGCAACAGCTGCTGGTGAGGGTGTGGGGACGACACCCAGCACATGGCTGGTGAGAAGACAAACTTGGGCAGCTGTGATGGAGAACAGCTTGGAATTTCCTCAAAAAACAAAAACACAGAACGTCTGTATGATTCAGCTCCAGCACTCTGGGTATGCACCTGAAGGAACCTTAGTCAGCATACCACAGAGATACTGGCACCTCCATTTTCAGGGCTACGCCATTCACAGTAGCTAGGGAACGGAGCTGACCTGGATGTCTACTAACCAATGAAAGTGTGGCCCATACACAATGATGGAATTGAGTTCCACTGTAAAGAAAAATGAAACCATGATATGCGCAGGGAAATGGATGGGACTGGGGACCATTATGTTAAGTAACACAAGCCAGACCCAGAAAGGCAATTATGCGGTGCTTTCGCTGATGTAGAATCTATACTTAAATTTATAATATGTGCCTGAGTATGTGGGACATGAATGTAGAGAAAGGACTTAGAGAGGAGCAAGAGCCCTAAAAGAAGGGGGAAAGAGGAAACAAGATACTCTACGAGACATGAGAGCAGAAGGGGGAACTGTTTTGGGATGGAGGGGGCAGCAAGAAGTGGAAGAGAGGTGGGAAAGGACAATGCCAAGAGTGAACAAGAACAGAGTATAGTGACATATCTGTATGAGAGTGTTACAGTGAAACCCATTTCTATTTAGGTATTTTAAGTTATTTATTAGAGACACAGAGAGACTATGGGCACCCAGGGCCTCCTGCTGCTGCAAATGGACTCCAGATGCATGAGCCATTTTGTACATCTGGCTTTACATGGGTACTGGGGAATTGGACCTGGGTGACCAGGCTTTACAAGCAAGCACTTTAAACCACTGAACCATCTCTTCAGCCTCAAACCCATTTTTTTTTTTTTTATGCTAACAGAAGGAGAAAAAGAAAAAAAATCCTGGAAAATGAAAGCAATGCCATTTTTTCACTATTTGTCTTATAAGTGTTTTTAAATAGATCCATGTTATGCTGAAATTATATTGTTATTGCTATTTTAAAATAAATGAAGCATATAAAATGCTTGTCTATGTATAGGACATGAAAGTAGAATGAGCACTGTGAAAAGAGAGGAGGGAATATAAAGAAGGAGGAATAATAGGTAGTGGGCAGGAAAAAAGAAAGACAAACACCTTTCATAGGCAGAATCTAGATTCACACACACACACACATATTTATATTTATATATATACATATATGTATATATCAGACATGGAAGCAGAAGGTGGAAAGTTTGGGGAGGAGGAAGAAGAGGAACCTGTACAAGGAAAATGAGGGGCAAGGCACGATAAGGGGGAATATGAACAAAGCACATGTATGCAATGTCATGCTGATAGCCATTTTGTATATTAACTAAAAATTCATATTAAAAATCAGCTTGAAGCTGGGTGTGGTGGCACACACCTTTATTCCCAGTACTTGGGAGGCAGAGGTAGGAGGATCACTGTGAGTTTGAGGCCACTGTGAGACTACATAATGAATTCCAGGTCAGCCTGCGCTAGAGCGAGACCCTACCTCGGAAAAAAATGCCCTAAGAAACTAAAAAAATATAAGCTTGAGAAAACAGGGAATTTTTTTTTTCTTTTCTCTGAATTTTTATTTCAGGTTTGGTCACTGCCAAATGCTTAGTTCTTACTTATTTTCTCATTAAAATGTATTTAATATCTAGAGAGTCCTTAGACTTCTTTCCACACAGAACACTGAGGTGCAGAGTGGGTCAGGTAGACAGTTGGGTGCCCATCTTATTTGGAGCATGAGGGTCTGGGCAGTTCAGCACCACGGTTAGCGAGGTGCCCCTCTGCTGTCCTGTGAACGGAGCCTGGCTGCTTAGGATGGAAAGTGACCTTTCAAGCCCCAGCCACATAGTTCGAACTCAAGAAATGGCAGGTAGTTTAATAAGCAGGGAATGCAAATACTTTCACATTCAGATGGATCCATCTTTTCTGTTGCTCTGTGTGTCAAATGATACACACGCTGAATCCAGGGCCGAGTATCTGATTTCCTCAGAGCTCTCCCGTCAGGTCTAGTTATAACCAAGGAGACCTGTGTCCAGCCCCCCCCCCCAACTCTGTCCAGTTCTGCTCTTGCCCTCTCTGGACTTTATGTCCTCAGAGGGACCAAGGCATGCCACACCACTTTCAGGGAGGCCCTGGCCACACGTCTCTGTGGAAGATGTCACGGTGAAGCAGTTATCCCTATTTGCTGAGGTGAGTGGGTGCCACACCTTATGATGGCCTTGGTGAACACAGAGACGGTGTAGGTCCCTGGGGTCCTGGAATCTCGCACCATGAAGGCTCCTTCTTTGCCCTGGATTAGGAAGAAAGAGTGGGAGGTTAGGGGCCACAGAGGCCAGGTTCCTGGACTCAGCTCCATGTTCTTCCTGGTTGGAAGGACGAGGCACCGCGTGGCACAGAGCACTTTAGCCGCAATGGACACCATTTCAGTGACTTGTTCAGCAGCTGCTTTGTGAGTTCTGACACGGGTGGATGCATCACAGACATTTAGCCACGAATGAACCATGAATGAAAACACACACAAGCCCTCCCTACGTAGAGATCGCCATGTAGCAGGCTCTACTGGTATTTCCCAATCCTCACCAGAGCAGCCTAGACACCATTATTCCCTGTGAAACAAGGGCACTGAGTGACAGAGGGCTGAAGTGCCTTTCTAGCCACTCATGGTCGGCAGTGGAGTTGGAGCTGGCACTGTGGCATGTGGACAAAGCCCACGTCCGTTCTCCTGCCCACGATGCTCCGCTCAGCGGTGGCTACAGCCATCTCTCCACCACCGCCCCCCCCCCCAAGGGCTTCTTAACCTAGAAGCTTCGTGGGTGTCTTGAGGGGGGTGTTGCCAATTTCACTGCAGGTCTAGCCTCGTGGGGTGGAAGCAGTGCCATAGCTCTTACATGTTGGCAGTCCCAGTGGAACCAGCCCAAGCAAGTGGGTGAGCCAGCTTACCCATTCGCGGTGGGAATTCTCAAATCTGAACTCCGTTTAAGAACTGCATGCCCAGCTCAGATCTTACCCAGCATGAGTCTGAGCTGTGAACATTTGTAAAGCTTATCCCTTATGACTTACTTCAATCAGATACCGTGAGAATCACAGGTAAAGGATAGAATCAGACAAGAGTTTCGTAACACAAGCCCCTCCACAGAGAGAAGTTTCTGCACATACAAACTCCACCACAGCCACAGACATCTCACTATTACCTGCAGAAACGCAGAAACTGGTGCTAATACGAATCCTATCGTGTGGATTTTGTGGGTGGGGGAGGATGGGTTTTTTTTTTTTTTTTGAAACAGGTCTCATTCTGTAGTCCAGGCTGTATTTGAACTCATTTCAATCCCATTCCTCAGTGTCCTGAATGCAGAGATTATAGGCACGAACCACCACACCTGCTACAAACGTGTTCTAATAAGCATTCTGGTTTGATAGCTTTGCCAATTCTAGACATTTTTGGTAAGTGGAATCACAATGTGTAGTCTTCTGTGAGGGGCCTCTTCTACTTAGCACGTTGTCTATCTCAGTGGTAACAGGTCTCTAGACGTCACTTCTCTTTTTCCTTCTTCTTTTTTAAAAGTTTTTATGGTTTTCCGTGGTAGGGTCTCACTGTAGCTTAGGCTGATGTGGAATTCACTATGTAGTCTCAGGGTGGCCTTGAACTCATGGTGATCCTCCTACCTCTGCCTCCCCAGTGCTGGGATTAAAGGCGTGCGCCACCTCGCCCAGCCTAGACTTCACTTCTCCTAATGGCAGAGTGGCATTCCATTATAGGGACAGAGTATCTGCTCATCCATCTATCTGTCGGCCTCGAGTTCCCCACCCCACGACTGCCTGGTCAGAGCTTTTCCTCAGTTTGCCTCTGTGGTCTGCATCCACGTGTGGCAGACAGCAGAGCTGGTCTTCATAATATAACACTTGCTCTTGACTCATGAAAACGTGGCACATTCGAGTAGAGGCAGGAAGAAGAAAGCCATGCCGATTTTATATGATGATGTCACTTACTCTAACGGGGATGAAACACGATGGAAAAATATCTGATTTCACCAGCTGTCTGTGAAGAGGGGAGTATAACCATCTCCTCTAATTAATAATATCTTCTTGTTGTTTTGGTGTTATTTTATTTATTTATTTATTTATTTATTTATTTATTTATTTATTTATTTATTTGGGGCAGATAGACAGAGAGAGAGAGAGAGAGAGAGAGAGAGGGAGAATATGGGCATGCCAGGGCCTCAAGCCAGTGCCAATGAACTTCAGATGCATGCACCACTTGTGCATCTGGCTTACGTGGGTTCTGGGGAAATGAACTTGGGTCCTTTGTCCTTGCAGTGACCACTGAACCATCTATCCAGCCTGATGTTGCTATTTTTTTTTATAATGAAGTAATTTTGTTTTTCTGAAAAACCTTGCAATTACAGAGGAGCTCAGCTGTCCTGAAGAGCAAGTTCCTGTAGGCTTTGGGGAGGGAGCTAAAGTTTTCCATCAGCTCTGCCAAACGTGAAAGGACGGGCTGGAGAGGTGGCTTAGCAGTTAAGTGCTTGCCTGTGAAGCCTAAGGACCCCAGTTCAAGGCTCAATTCCCCAGGACCCACGTTAGCCAGATGCACAAGGGGGCGCATGCATCTGGAGTTCGTTTGCAGTGGCTGGAGGCCCTGGCGCGCCCATTCTCTCTCTCTCTCTCTCTCTCTCTCTCTCTCTCTCTCTCTCTTTGTTTTTGTCTGTCACTCTCAAATAAATAAATAAAAATAAGCAAACAAACAAAACGTGGAAGGCTTAGCTTCTCTGAAACATGCTCTGTCGCCACCCGAGCTGCTGTGGGTGGCGTCCAGTGAGCGACAGGAGACTCTGGCTTGAGACTGAAGCCACCTCACATCCCCACAGGCGCGCGGAGGCAGCTACGGCCACCGAGAGACTTTCCAGACCCGGCTGAGCAGGAGGCGCGGCCCTGTGCCCCGGACTCCGGGCCTTCACTCCCCGGGAACACGGCCCGGAGCTCAGCTTGCACGCTCCTTCTTTCCCCGGAAAAATAAAGAGGCAATAATAGAAAAGCTTATGCCAAGGAGGTGGTATGGGATGATATAAAGCAATTTGAGCTTTTTCTTATGATCTCTGTGTGTGTGTGTTTCACTTTGTGAACACGGCTCCCAATTGATCTCTTATTGTTTGCCTCTGCCTATGCCAGGCTAGCTGGGCCATGAGCGTCCAGGGAGTCGTCTGTCTCTGCCTCCCACCTCATGACAGATGAGCTGGGATTATAGAAGCACACTACTATTTCTGGTTTAATGTGTATTCTGGGGATCTGAACTCAGGTCATCATGGTGGTGCAGCAAGTGATTTTAGCCGTTGCGCCGTCACCCCTGTCTCTCTTCCCTTGAAACCAATCCATTATTAAGCCAATATTAGGTATTTGATGATATGTTGGAACCATAGAAATGTGATAAACTGAGACTTTATTTTATTTATCTTTTTAAAAGAATGTGGAGTCTTCACTTATTTATTTGTTCACAGAGAAAGACAGAGACATTAGAGACTGAGACAGAATGAGAGCACCAGGGCCTCTGGCCATGCAAATAAACTCCAGACACATGCATCGCTTTGTGCATCTGGCTTTACATGGGTACTGGGGAATCAAACTCTGGTGGTTAGGTTTCACAGGCAAGTGCCTTAACCACTGGACAATCTCTATAGCCCTAAGTTGGTGCTTTAGATTAGGCTTCTGTCTGAAGTTTGGGCCACTAAATGTGTGAGTGAGACACTGCTGCATCATGCATAACTCATGCGTAAGTTACAGAATTCTGCTCACAAGGAGCTTATGCTCTCCCTGCGTGACTAAGACAGAAGGGGAATTCCTGAGGTTGATGGCAGAGCCATTGGAAACGTAATGACACTGCACCACCAAATTTAGTGGTGAGAAAAATCACATCCCATGTCAAGACAGAGGGAAGGCTTCATAGGGGAGGTGACATTTGAAGGATTAATAGGACTTGTAGGAAAGTCTTTTCATTGAGTCCTTAGTTAAGTCCCAGAATCATGGATGCCTGCTGTAGGGACTGACTAGATAAGCCTGGAGTCCAGGAGGTTGGTTTTAAAGTTCCCCAATGACATCATGACCAGCTAGGTGCTTCTCATGTGTAACTGTTAATTTAAAACACTTATTAGAAACTTGGTGGATTCATTCATGCAATTACTATTTACTGAAGAGCTATTTTGTGATATAGAGATTCAAGTACCTAGGTATATAACAGGAACATGATAAATAATTTACACATTAGTGGAGAAATGTATATGGGTCATACATACCATATAAGCTTTAAGTAATAGAAGGGGAAATGAGCCAGGCATGGTGGCTCATACCTTCCATCCCAGGACTCGGGAGGCAGAGGTAGGAGGATCACTGCTAGGTCAAGGGTACCTTGAGGCTACATAGTGAATTCCAGGTCAGCCTGGGCTAGAGTGAGACCCTACTCTAAAAAAGCAGGGGATTAATTCAACCCATTTCTAAAGAGTCACATCCTTGTTAGAAAATTAAGAAAACTAAATACACCTGTGAAATAACACAGCTACTGGCTCAGAAAATGTACGAGAAAAGTAGAAAAATAGCAATAAAATGTCATTTGGATTCTACCTGTCCAGAATGAGGGGTAAATGTGACAGGGACCTACTGAAGTTTGCCTTCAGACTTACATACGGACAAAGAGAGTATCTGCCACAAGACTTAGAAATGTTAGCAAGGAGGACTGTTTTAATGCCCTGAACAATAAAATATATTTAAATGCTCCAAAAGAATAATGCAGTAAGAATTACTTTCCATTACTCATGGATGTGGTCTGTTTAAAGTGCTCATGGACTTTATTAACTTATGTGTGACTGTACATAATAACAATGCTCTTGTCTAGACACAGCACAATTCAGGGTGTTAATTATGAGCTGCTATTAATTAGTTCCAATTACTCATGTTTAACTAGGTTTTCCAGCAACACAGGCTGAGGAATCAGGATTTGAACTGGCTACATACATATCCTAATCTCTGCCTAAATATAGATTTCCAAGATTCTCTTTGGAGATTTTGTTTCTGTAGATCTGGTGTGGGACTTGGGAATCTGTATTTTCAATATCTTGTAGCAATTCAAATGTGTGGTCTATCAGGAACCACAGGGAATGATTTATTGCTGAGTTGATAGAGAGTCAGGGAGAAGCTGTGATCGTAGGATTCAGCTCAGTTCCTCTTCCCCCAAGAGCCCTTCCCTTACTCCTGCAGGCTCATCTTGGTTTCCACTAGAACAGCTTCTACGTCTCCAGAATGTGTCTTGTGCTGGGTTTGGTGGCTTGTGCTTAAGGTCTCAGCTATTGGGGAGGCTGAGGCGGGAGGATCGCCTGACTCCAGGAGTTCTGGGCTGCAGTGAGCTATACTGATTGGGCGTCTGCGCTACGTTTAGCATCAGTATGGTGACTCTGGGAGCGAGGCTTAACCAGGTTGCCTAAGGAGGGGTGAGCAGGCCCGGGTCAGAAACAGAGCAGGTCAGGCTGTGGCTTTGTTCCCAGTGGAGTCCCAGTGCCATGACGGCCAGCAAGCATGCGCACGGGGCCAGGAACACGGAGTGGTAACTGGAATCCGTGGCATAGCCCCGTACTCATTTTCCCTCACTGACAAGTGGAGGCCCAGAAGGCAGAGAAGTCCTCAGAGTCACAGATAACAAGAACCGCAACCGGGTCCCCGTCCCATCACACCCATGCTTTCTCTCCCTTCACCCTTCTTTCCCTTCACCCTCACGTTCCCGTGGGAGAGCAGTCCTGCTTCCCCCACTGCATGGCTTCAGAGGAGAAACTTGATGGGAAAAGTAAGTTAGAGCAAGGGCTGTAATTTCTGTAGACAACAGCCCCCCTTCAGGCAGGATCTGACCCCTGACTTAGGCAGAGGAGTGGGCAAAGCACCGAGGCCCGGAGGCTCCCCATGGGTGAGGCCGCTGCGGCGGCAGTGCTAACACGCAGACCCCTGGCCCTCCCAGCTTTCCCCTCCTGCGCCTGCCAGGCCTGACGGTCCTGGGAGTGCTTGTCACCGGACGTGAGGACCACGGCTAATCCGCCACGTGAGCCCCGGGCATAGACCTGCGCTCCGCGGAGCTGACACATCAGAAGACTTACCACGTCCAGCAGGAGTTTCTCAGCTCTGTCTCGGCTGATGCTCTTATTGTACCACCTAAAAGCACGGAAGTGTCACGCGTTAATGCCATCTTTGGAAGTTTCATTATTTACTTAAGAAAGACAAATCTGGGCTGGAGAGATGGCTTAGCAGTTAAGCGCTTGCCTGTGAAGCCTAAGGACCCTGGTTCGAGGCTCGATTCCCCAGGTCCCATGTTAGCCAGATGCACAAGGGGGCGCACGCGTCTGGAGTTTGTTTGCAGTGGCTGGAGGCCCTGGCATGCCCATTCTCTATCTATCTATCTGCCTCTTTCTCTCTCTGTGTGTTGCTGTGAAATAAATAAATAAAAATAAACAACAGAAAAAAATGAAGAAAAGAAAAAGAGTCAAATCCGGAAAACCACATGTTTTCTTGCTATCAGTGTTGTCTCACTCAAGAGGAAAGCCACCATCCATTTCCAGGTGGTAAGATGTTTATTTGGAGAGGAGAAAAAAAAATGAAACGGAACTGACTATCACAATATTGCAGCATCTATGCTAAGATAGCCCTAATTTTACGTAAGAGTGCCCCAAAGTGCAAGGGTAGCTACCGTAACTACCAGCATGATCATCGTTCTACTTCAGCACTGCTTACTACTGTTGGTCTCTTGTTATATTTCGTTTGTCAAATAAACTTTCTTATAGGACTGCACGTACTGGGAGAAGTGCAGTATGTACTGAGTTTGGAACAACCTATAGTTTGATTCCCAAGAACAATGGGAATCTACTCCAGCTTGTCCAAACCATGGCAGGAGAGCTGAAGCCTGTCAGCTACTAGCCTAGGATTGTGTTACCAGGTGTATATCTTTTTTTAAAAATTTTTTTGTTCATTTTTATTTATTTGAGAGCGACAGAGAGAGAAAGAGGCAGAGAGAGAAAGAAAGAGAGAGAGAGAGAATGGGCGCGCCAGGGCTTCCAGCCACTGCAAACGAACTCCAGATGCGTGCACCCTCTTGTGCATCTGGCTAACGTGGGTCCTGGAGAAGCAAACCTCGAACCAGGGTCCTTAGGCTTCACAGGCAAGCACTTAACCACTAAGCCATCTCTCCAGCCCAACCAGGTGTACATCTTTTTGCATTCATATGCAGACCGCACCTGCAAGTAGCCAAACTTAAGTTCAAGGATAAAAGCCACCCTACTGGTTAGCTTTCATATGTCTAGGTATGTATTGCATATCAGGATGTTTGCTTGAATCTTCTCGTTTTCTTCCATGTACTTGTTTTTCCCCATCGAGTTAAATTATGGCTGCTCACATGATCATGGGTGGAAGGTTGTCTACTATAATGTGGGCAATTTATCAGTTCCTATATCACTGGAAAATCTGACTGTCCTCCCAGCAATTATTAGCTGTTATTAGCTCCTCCAGGAGGTGTGAAGTTTCAGCTATCCTTCCCCCAGGTGTTTTTATTTTCTAACCCAGAATCCTTACCTCACAAACTGCAAATTGACAATGCATGGTACATAGGGACCCCAGAACATTTTGTTCGTATGTTATGCTTTATTTTGAAAATGGCTTGAAATTTCTTTAGGTAAGGAAATATAGTTATTATTTGTAATAAATTTCAACTATTTTCTATTGCTTTTTATCTATTGGAGTTTTGAATTTTCCCTCAATCATAAGCAAAGAGGTTACGATTAAATATATAAGACAGCCGGGTGTGGTGGCGCACGCCTTTAGTCCCAGCACTTGGGAGGCAGAGGTAGGAGGGTCGCCGAGATGAGGAGGCCACCCTGAGACCACGTAGTTAATTCCAGGTCAGCCTGAGCCAGAGTGAGACCCTACCTTGAACCCCCGCCCCCCCCCCAAAAAAACAACCAAACAAACAAAGCACAATTGGCCAGAGAGATGGCTTAGGCATTAAGGTGTTTGCCTGCAAAGCCTAAGGACCCAGGTTTGATTCTCCAGTACCCGTGTAAGCCAGATGCACAATAGGGTGCATGTGTCTGGAGTTCATTTGCAGTGGCTGGATTCCCTGGCATATCAGTTCTCTCTATCTGCCTCTCTCTCTCACACACACAAAATAAAAATAATAAATTTAAAAAAATTTAGGGTTGGAGAGATGGCTTAGTGGTTAAGCACTTCTCTGTGAAGTGTAAGGACTCAGGTCCAAGGCTTGATTCCCCAAGACTCATGTAAGCCAAATGCACAAGGTGGCGGATGTACCTGTAGTTCATTTGCAGTGGCTGGAGGCCCTGGTGTGCCCATTTTCACTCTCTCTCTCTTTCTCTCTCTGTTGCTCTCAAATAAATAAATAAATAAAAATAAACAAAAAATCTTTAAAAAATTTTATAAAAGTGGTCTGATGAACCAGACATATTAACAAAAACCTATTTATCCAAGTAATCATTTGAAATAAATACCCAATTTTCCCCAGAGGCATTGCCTATAAAAATAAATCTTATTTTATTGAAGCATATCTTACATATGTTTAATTTCAGTTAGAGTATTCTTGGAAAAAATGAATGAGACTTTTGTCAGCTGAGGGATAGGGTACTCACATACTTGATCGAAATGAGTGATGGCACTTCACAGAATTACAGTTTCAGCAAATGACTACATCTGAACTAATAAGAATTCTAGTAAGTTATTATAAGTCTTTATTAGCTTGTATTCTTTTGTTCTGGTATTTTGTATTTGAGTACTTGAAATTAAAAAAAAATAATTTCAAATTTACAGAAAAGTACTAAAATTTTCACCAATATTTCACCTAGATAATCCAGTGGTTGAAATTTCATATATTTACTTTATGATATTCTCTCTATATATACACATCTATAATATGTCATATATATATATGTGTATATCTATATTCTGAGCCATTTGAGAACAGATGTTACTCCTGATGCTCTATTGTCCAGTTCCTAGACCACATAATGTGCACTTATACAACCAATTACCAAAATCATGAAATTTAACATTTGCCTATGTCTAATTGTAGATATTTTCAAAATATCACCAATTTTTCCTAATAGCATGTTAGTAACAAAATATTTTCATGGTTCATGATCCAATATAAGACTACCTATGCATTTAATTGGTATATCTCTTCAGTTTTCTTTAACATGATCTTAATTCTCAGCCTTTTGTAGCTCCCATGATACTAACACACACACACACACACACACACACACACACACACACACACACAAAATATTACTTAGTTTGGATTTGTCTAATTTATCTTCATGACTAAATTCAAATTACAGTTGTTTTAAAGGAAGCAATAGTAGCCACGTCGTGTATTTTGGACTGTTTTTAATATTAATGTTGATCCCTTCCATAAGACAAGGTCTACCAGTTGTCTGTACTTGTAGTTATGGGTGATTGGTGAAGTAATAAATTTGAGATTATAAATGTACTGTGCCTCATCACATTTACATTCCTTAATTGTGACAATTGTTGGTAATTTTTGCCTGAATTAACACTTTCAGTCATAAACACTGTTTTTATAGGAAATTTGTGGTGTGTGTGTGCTGTATATGCTGTATGTGCACATTTAAAAAAAATTTTATTTATTAGAGACAGAGAGTATGAGAATGGGCATGCCAGGGCCTCTAGCCTCTGCAAGCAGGAGGGACCTGGCTTATGTGGGATCTGGAGAATCAAACCAGGGTACTTAGGTTTTGCAGGCATGTGCTTTAACTGCTGAGCCATCTCTCCAGCCCTATGTGCACATTTTTTTGCAGATGCACACACCCCATGTACCTGCATGCAAGATCAGAGGATGATACTGGATGGCCTCTCTGTTACTCTCTTCTGCTTTGCTTTCTTGAGATGAAGCTGCTGGTTTTGGTAAGACTGGCTGATCAGTGAGCCTCAGTGATTCTCTTGTCTCCATCCCTTTCAGGGCTGGGGTTACAGGCATGCATGGCCACTCTGACATTTTATGTGGGTGCTAAGGATCAAACTGAATGGCATCATTCTTGCTTAGCAAACACTGTTATCCACTGAGCCATCTCCTCATCCCCCAAACAGTGATTTTGAGCTTTATCAGATCTTCTGCATTCATTACTAGGCATTCTAACTAAGAAATAACTTTGTCTTTTTATTGAATTATCTACTAATTTGTTTTGGAACCTTGTTTTATTTTTTTATATCTATATGTACAAATTATTATCATACATACATACATACATATTATACATACATATTATATTATATGTGGGCAGAGGATTGAACCTGGGGCTTCACAATGCTACACAGACAGTTTACCACTGGGCTATATCCCCAGCCCTGGATTCTTTTTAATTCAAAATATTATAATACATTATTGTTTGATACTAAAATTGTCCCAATTTGGTCAGTTAGAGCCTTTTAAAGCTCATTTCTGTGCCTATTTGCATAACCCTTCCATTAAAAGGTTTTTTCTTATAGGGCTGGGGTGATGGCTCCGTGAGTAAGAGTGCTTGCCCCAAGTGTTAGGGCCCAAGAAGCCTGAGACTGTCTGAGTTTGATTCCCCAGGACCCATGTATATAACTGGATGTAGTCATGCATGTCTATAACCCCAGGCCTCTGGGAAACAGAAACCAAGGAAATCACTGGGAAATTTTTCTTCTGTGTAAGCTTCTCAATGCACCTGAGAGCCATGCTATCAAGAGGGAAGGTGGTATGCAGACCACACCACCCTCCTCTGATCTGGGCTGAATCCTTAACTATTGAGTGACAAGAGAATTGCAGAAAGGAAAGCATGTCAGGAAAGGAAATAATTTGGGCTGGAGAGATAGTTCAATGGTTAAAGGTGCTTGCTTATCAAGCCTGATGGCCTGGGTTTAATTCCCCTGTACCGATATAAAGCCGGACGTACAAAGGGGTTCACACACGTGGCAGTAGGCCCTGGTGTGTGTGTGTGTGTGTGTGTGTGTGTGTGCGCGTGTGCGTGCATGCCTGTGCGTGCATGTGTCTCCCCTTTGATAAATCAAAAAGTGATAAATAAATAAAAGTATTTTAAAAAGAATGGAAATCTTCCTGGATTTTAATAGCTAGCTAATGATTCATGCTTGACATAGGGAGGAAGGTTAGTACCACATTTCCAAAAACAAATAAAGTGTCTTACTCATAGGTTTCCAGGCTATTTGGTGACTTCTCCACCAGATAGCTGCTTGGTACATATCCTTCATGCCTGTAGAAAGGAAATTAGTATTTAGACTAACAGAAAAATATTTTTTACACCTTCAATATAAATATACATATATATATATATAAATATATAAAGCTTTAATCCACTAAAAGTCATTTGTTTTTAACTTTTAAGATGGAGGTCTTGCATTATTTGGTATTTGTGATATTGTATTCTAAAGTTTTAGAACAAAAGGACTGATCAAAGTAACAACAGTCTTTTCTCTGTTAAAAAACAACAAACTTCACAACAAAATATCTAAAAAAAAACCCCAATGAATAGCTATTTTACTTCAAAGGCTCTTCTTGCTGTTCTCATTGTGAAATTTCCTCTACTGGAAAAAAAATGATTAGCATTTAGTCTTTATTTTCTATAATGATTTTTTTTGTAATCATCAGTATTTTTTCCACTTGATACCATAATTTTATAGTCAGGAAACCAAAATAATAAAAATATAAAAAGTGACTTTCCAACCACAATTAAAAACAAAAAACTACTCCCACATTGAGCTTCTGTCTTCACACATAGGAGCATCAAAAGCAAGATAAAGTTAAGCCAGGCATGGCAGCCTGTGCCAGTACACAGAAGGTGGAAGCAGGATGATGCTGTGAGTTCGAGGCCAGCCTGGGCTGTAGAGTATGCTGCAGGCTAGTCTTGGCTATATTGATAATATAGTGATAATGTCCTGTATGAGACCAAAAAAGAAGGAGGAGAAAGAGAAAGAGGAGGAATAAGGAAGAAAAGAAGAAAGGAAGAAAAGTTCGGGTTGGACTAGGGGGTGGAAGGTCACTTTTGAGCAGGAATGAATAATCGTGCATAAATGAGAAAAATAATAAAGAAAACAGCAGGAACATTAATACCGTTTACATTTGTGCATGGCTTTGCGGGTCTCAAAGCACTTGTTCATTCACTGTTCAAGATCAGATGCTAGAGCAGTCTCCCTTCAGCTGTCTGCCCTCACTGCTCGTTCTGCCTGTGAAAGGAATGTCCTAACCAGATCACACATGAAACTCCTCCGCTTCTGCAATGGATAAAGATGTCTATAGTTTCTGTCTTTTTTCTCTGAAGGTATTTTAATTTTTTGACTATTTTGATTTATTTATTTGCAAAGGGATAGAGAGAGAGAGAGAGAGTGAGACACATAGATAGATAGATAGATAGATAGATAGATAGGGAATTACAATGTAGAGAATTAAAATGAGAATGGGTGTGCCAGGGCCTCTTGCCCCTGAAACAAACTCTGCTTTGTGTATCTGGTTTTACATGTATACTGGGGAATCACAACTAGGCCATCAGACTTTGTAAGCAAATGCCTTTAACTGCTAAGCCATCTCTCTAGCCCTTAATTTTTATAAATAAAGCAAAATTTCAATTTAACCATTACAATTAATGGGGAATGTATAATCTATTTCTGAATTGTTTTATAAGGTAAAGACATGAAGACAGGGGATGCCAAATACAGTAAAAAAAAAAAATAAATAACTTATTAGTGTGCGGTGGATCTCACACGTTTTAATTTGGCACCAGTGTCTGAGTCATAAGCCACAGAGCTTTCTGAAGGCTAGTGATGGCAATTCTGTTCTTCAGATTAGAGAAATGCTCACGAGGACCTGCTTTTCACTCAGAAAT
The DNA here is from genome assembly GCF_020740685.1 of Jaculus jaculus. Classification (NCBI taxonomy): domain Eukaryota; kingdom Metazoa; phylum Chordata; class Mammalia; order Rodentia; family Dipodidae; genus Jaculus; species Jaculus jaculus. Next base: position 13,692,370 of record NC_059107.1, on the reverse strand, counting down.
CCCGTAGTGGTAAATTGGTATTGCAACCTTCTTTTTCTCCAGGAATCATTTTGATGGCTGGCTTAATGATTGCTTTTATAGCTAAATCTTTGTTGCTGTTCTTTTTGTTTATTTTGTTTTCATGAGGCAGGGTCTCACTCTAGTCTAGGCTAATCTGGAACTCACACTGTAGTCCCAGGATGACCTCAAACTCACAGGGATCCTTCTACCTCTGCCTCCCAAGTACGGGGATCAAACGCGTACACCACCATGCCTGGCTGCATAAGCAAATTGTCACACCTGTGGCTGCTAACACAAGCCCCTGTCTGCACTACCTCTGACTACCCTTTCTGTTCTTCTGACCTCACAATGCAATGTACCTAGCTGCCCTTAAATGCTCAGGAATAACAGGGCTTTGCAGGATGAGGTGCTAGGCTCCCAAGCTGCCAATGTCAGTGGAAAAGCTCGGGGCTTTTTACATGACTACAGGGTGGGAATGCTTATGGCAACTGGTCGGAGTAGTGTCGTAGCCATCTGGGAGCAGAGGAAGGACCCTCAGCTCACTGCCTCCTCCTCTTCCCGCTGTATTCAGCTCTGCTAATCATGCTAATTATAATGCTAATCAGCTCTGCTAATTCCACACTGGATGACTGAGGGAGGTGGAACAGATCATCCCCATGTTTTCTTTGTCCCCAGAGCGCCTCAAACGCTGCAGCGACCGGCAGCCATGAGCGTGCGTACCCGTTCCTGTCTTGAACTCTCCACCAGTGCGTCTCGGAGCTGTCCAGAAGGCAGTATTCATCACTGCACCGCAGCGTGAGCTCCTGAGGGTCGTCGGTCTGGTAGTCATACAAGGCAATGACCAGGGTTTCCTCGGGTTCCGGAAGTGACCTCTGGGGAAGAGAATAAGACCAAACAATGACATAAAAGGAGGAAAAGGGCAGGATGTGGTTGGCTGTTGGGCACTGCCAGGCATAGGCTGGAGCCTTCAGGAGGTGGGCCTGAGCTGCCAGGCAGGACTAAGGGTCCCCGGGCTACAGGAGGCCACTCTCTTTCCATGCCTGGTGCACCTGGAGCCCTGGGACCTTTGGCCAGTTGCCTAGGAAACTTCTTATCAGCCAGCAGCCTTCACACAGCCCATCCCCCTGCACCCCTCTTCCCTCCCCTGTGTAGACCACCTGACCCTCTCCCAGCATGCTGAAATGAACGTCCCTAGGCACCAGCTAGCAACCTTTGAACCCAGCAATCCCCCTAGGGCCCTCTTCCCACTCTCAATTCGTTAAAAACCCACTTCCCTGACAAATAAACAAGCTCCTCACTGGCACTGCCTCCCGAAAGTGGTTCTTTCATCACGCTCGTGGCCACTCAAAACCCTGCTGACCATGGTTGCCTGGACGCCTTTGGGGAACCGTGGCCCCGAGGATCCAGAGACCCACAGTCGGCTAGTCTCTGAGGTGCAACCGGTGGAGGCCAGAGCATCGTACCAGCTCCCATCATCCACCAGGAGCATTTGCAGAGACTATCTGAGTCCCTCCAGTTGGCTTCTTCATGAGTTAGAAGAGTTAGGGGGCTGGACAGCTGTGAAGTAATCAGTACCTGATTTATTCACTCTATGAGGGAAATTCTGACCACAGAGACTTCCAAGCAACCACATGCCTTTCCCAGAAATCTGCTGGTTTCTCTCTCTCTTTCTCTCTCTCTCTCTCTCTGTGTATATGTGTGTGATGGTGCCCGTGTGCATGTGGAGACAAGAGAACAATCTTCAGGCACGCCATGTACCTCCTTTGAGACAGGCTCTCTCACAGCACCTAGAGCTCACCATTAGGCTAGACCCACTGTCCAGCAAATCCCAGGGACCCTTCTGTCTTCACCTCTCTAGTACTGACATTCCAGGCCCCCGCCTCCTTGCCTGGCTTTAAAAATTATTTTTAATTATTTATTTGCAAGCAGTGAGATAGATGCTGGATGCAGATAAAGCATAAGAGAACATCAGAGCCTCTTGCCACTGCGAACGAGTGTGGCACTTTGTGCATCTGGCTTTATGTGGTTACTAGAGAGCCGAACCTGGGCTGGCAATGTTTGCCAGCAAGTGTCTTTAACTGCTTACGCTCTCTTTCAGCTCTTGACTGGCTTTTGTTTTACACTGTGGGCTCCAGGGATCCAGCTCAGGTTCTCGTGTTTGTGTAGCAGGAATCTTGCCATCTGAGCCACGGTCCCCGCCCTTGCCGGCCACATGCCACAGCCTCTTGAGATGGAAATGTCGAGAATGCTGCCTCCTTTGCTGGGCTTTGCTCATCTGAGTTGCAGGTTTGTTCAGATCCATCAAAGCACAGCCTATCAGAACTGTAAGGCCTCCAAGAGACCATTCCATCCGCTCTTTCGCTTAGGACAGGAATCCGATACAGTATGGAAATGGACAGCCAAGCAAGATTTCATCTTACCACTCCCTGTGTGAAAGCACATGACTCCCTTTCTCCTCTCCTAGATGCCCTGGCTTCTGCCTCTGCCTCTGCCTCTGCCCACAATGCTTTCCTTAGAACGAGACATTGAGGACATGTAGGAAATCTCAGAAAGCAAACAAGTGCTGGGATTCAGGATGAGCATATCTGGCAGGAAGTGGCAGACTTGGGGGCAGAGGAGATACAAGAAGAGATTAAGTTACTGACTAGAAGGTGACGTAGTGTTGGGAGGTCACACATTCCCGGAGCACATTGATGCCGAGCTAGTCGTGGAGCTTGCGAGGTGGTAGTGGACTGGGCACTTGGTGGACCTTGGGTTTTGCTTAGAAGTAATGGAGGGAGGAAGTGCGTTCAAGGACACCTAAGACAGAGGAGAGATCAGGGCGTCTTGTTTGACGCATATGGACCCAACATCCTGTAACTCTACAATGAGAAAGGTCAGAGCAGCTCTTAGATCGTGGTGCTGTATGTCCACGGGGACCGTGTTGTAGAAAATGTGTGTGTATGTGCCTGTGTGTGGGGGGGAGGTAATTTAGAAAGTGACAAAGTTTGAGGTGTGCTACAGGTATGGAGTGGGCAAGGGCCAAGAGTGCAAAATGCTCTGAAGTGTCTCACATCCTGTAAACCTGTTTTTTGTCCTGATAGACACCCATGTGGTGGAAAATCCACCAGGAGGCCCTAGCGAGAGCGCTGCTTCCACGGCGAGCCCGACAGCCCGCGCCGGGCTGATGGAGACACTGGGGACGCTCAAAATGCGCCAAAGCAGAAATGCAGAAGCTGCTGAGAGCTCAGCACTGAAGTGGACTTGAACCACACCACCAAGGCTCGGGGAATTTGGTGGAAGAGCGCCAGAAAGACTGTAAGAGTCACAGAGTGCGAGGGAATATCCAGAGACATTGCTCCCCCCACCCCCAGTGACTGACCGCTGCTCTCACGCCTCATAACACACAAGCCCATGGTGAACTCCAGCAATGCCACTGAGGTGGCCCTCAGTGGAATGGGGGCAGGGAAGGAGGGAAATGATGGTACCTACAAAGTTTCTACTTAATAAACAACTGCAAAAACAAAACAACAAAACAAAACAAAACAAAAACAAAACCCCCCACAAAACCCAGGAGGCCCTTAGCCGAGCTCCCACCTGTCCCCAATTCAAAGGACTGGGTTCCCCAGCAGCGCCACCACCTGGGCACTGCGGAGATGACCCCTGGGATAATTCAGAACTTTGTAAGGAATTGGTCACTATGTTGGAAAATCGTATGGTGCATGCTGTCACTGTATTTGAGTCACCAACAACACACCCTATGTTTGTTACACTTGAGCTGCCAAATTCCTTGGGATTCCACCAACAGGGGCGAGCGTGATGATGCCACCGTCCATCTCTGGAGACCGGCTCCATCATCTTCCTCACATAGAGTGTGAGGCCTAAAAGCATAGCTTAAAACCTTGTTTATCTCCATGACAACCTGAGATGGCATTACCCTGGAGGTAAGAGATCAAGACAGGGACAAGAGAAATGACTTCTTGTGGTAAGGAGGAAGAGGAATGGGGCGATGGCGTGAGATGTATGGCTGATGCCTGAGCAAGGACTCCAGGGCCCTGCTGTGAGAGGGCTCGCAACAGTGTGGAGGCTGCGCCTGATGGAACCCCAAGGAGAGCAGAGCAGCACGGCGGGCTAGCGTTCTCCTTCACTGACCCTGGGCGTAAGGCGGCCATGAGCACACGCCAGATGAGAGGGGCGGCTGAGCAGGTGTGGTGGCCCACGCCTTTAATCCCGTCTCTCGGGAGACAAAGGTCAGGAGGGTCAGTGTGAGTTTGAGGCTAGTCTGAGTTGCAAAGATGAGAGGGATGACTTTAGGTGGAACTACCCGAGGGACAAGAGAGGGCAGAGATCATGTTTTCAACGGTGATGTTGAAATGGTCCTCAGAAGGTCAAGAGGAATAGAAGAATGACAACTCTGTTTTTTTTTTTTTTTTGTTTGTTTGTTTTCTGAGATAATTCAAGTAAGTGCTGGGGAGAGTCAGCTAGGAAAAAAATCTAAAATTTAGCCCCATGTTGGGCAGATTTGCAGTTTCCAGTATAGGGAAGCTGTCAATTTTGAAATGTCACTCTTGGATGAAGGGGGAAAAGCAGAACCCATTCTTTAGAGAGAGGCAAGAGGATGCCAAGTTAGTAGATTCTGGAATAGGAGCAAGTACTAAAATGTGAGGATTGGGCTAGAGGGATGGCTTAGCGGTTAAAGCATATGCCTGCAAAGCCAAAGGACCCAGGTTTGATTCCCCAGGACCCACGTTAACCAGATGCACAAGGGGGCGCACACATCTGGAGTTCATTTGCAGTGGCTGGAGGGCCTGGCGCGCCCATTCATTCTCTCTCTCTCTCTCTCTCTCTCCCTCTTTCTCTGTCAAATAAATAAATGAATGAAAATTAAATGTGAGGGTTGACGTGGGCATGTCCATAGGGGAGGGCAAATTGGCTCTCTGTCTTTTGTTTTCCTTCTCTTCAACACCTCCCCAGAATCGGTGCTGTATTGCCAGGTCGATGAGGGATCGTCAAGCCTGACTGCGTCTTGGAATCACTGAGGGCTTACTGATGGGCAGATGAACAGTCTCTCCCCCGAGTTATGGATGCAGCAGGTCCAGGGGAGTCTTGGGCATATGCAGTTCTCACTCTGCCCCCCTGTGATCTGAGGTGGGTGGGGGTGGTCCCTACTGGAAGAACCACCACTCCACTTGAAGACCCTCACACAGACAACTTTCCAGACTTGCTAAGTGGCTAAAACGCCCTTGGGTAAACCTCAAGACTTCCCTTTGGACTTGATTCCCCAAGTTTGAAAGTTAAAATAAAACTACATCCCTCTGAATTAGACGGAGACAATTGTTTCAACACTGTGAATGTGGGGTGCTGTGCAGGGTGCTAGGGCTCTCACTCACCCTGTTGTCTTCAGGAGTGGGAGGGAGAGGTTTCTTTGAAGCTGAAACAAGAAAAGCAGAAAAATAAGGTAAATATGAAACCCCAGACTAAGAAGGGGCCCATGGAGAAACGAAGAGGCAGAGGAGACACCAGAAACTTATAGAAGTTAATCTCCTGGGATTTCCTGCATTCCCTGGCAGGGGCGGTGGGGGTGGGATCAGACTTGGGTTCTTCCCTGCAGTCAGAGGGGTTTCTGTGAACATATCTGCCACCTGCTGAACTCAAGAGTGAATCTGTGACTTGGGGACAGTGACTCATTACCTGCCTGATGGCACTGTGGGTTGGAGGAGGGGGTGGATGTGGTGGGAGGGCATTGTGTTTTCTGAGTGGGTAGAGATCTGCTTTTAGTTGCCTCAGGACATCTAATTATATGTTCTTGCTGCCTACCACATACCTCTAAACTTTCTTTCCCTTTCCCCTCTCTGGCTTTCTCCCTCTCTCCTTATCTTCCTCTCCCAGTCTATCTCTTGTGTCTCCATACCGTCCTCCATTTAGCTCTCTTCCCTCTTTTCTCCTTTCTTCCCTCTCTTGCCCCTTTCTCCTCCCCTTTATATCTATATCTTCCTCTCCACTTCTCATCTAGTCTGTGGGCCATACTTGGAGAGCCACCAAAGGCCAGGCTAGAAGCAGCAGACCATAATTGTGTGTGTGTGTGTGTGTGTGTGTGTGTGTGTGTGAGAGAGAGAGAGAGAGAGAGAGAGAGAGAGAGAGAGAGAGAGAGAGAGAGAGAAGGTGTGAGGAGGGAAGGTATGTGCAATTTTCTATTCAGTACAATGATATCTTTAAGCATCAGGGAGAGTGGAATGGACTGTCTAGGGAAGCAGAAAGGTCCTGGTCCACACGTGCCATAGATGTGAAGCTGGCCTGTCCACATCAGGGATGTGGCAGTGGAGATTCACAGGCTGACACCCGAGCCAGCCCTGTGCTGGTTCCTGGAGCCAGGGCAGGTTGGGGTGTTGACTAGGACAAGCAGTGAACAGAGAAAGACAGCATGCGTTCACGGGGCACTGTGCTTCTCCAGGGGTACTCAGAGTTCTGCCAGAACATGGCGAGTGAGTGAGGCCATCCATCCCAATTGCAAGAAGGCTGAGTGAGACGATGCCCAGAGCAGGAGGTGGCAATGCCACCGGCATGTCATTGGCAGAACCGATGCACGACACGCTGAAGGAAGTGGCTGAGAGCTGTTTGGGCCTGGAGTCAGCAGTGAGGAACTTGCCATGACCAGGTGGCCCTAAGAGTAGTCATGGAAAATCACTTGAACCCACTACCACCTGGGTCATGGCCATGTGTCTGCCAATCCACCCTGCCTGTGCACCCTGCGAGGAGCAGCTCCAATCCCCATAGGGAATAGACGCCGAGTCAACACTTGGAAGAGGATCTCAGCATTGCTTCATGATGGGCCCCTGAAACCTCCCCTACTGTTTGAGAGCTGAGGGAACTAGGGCCCTAGATAACCAAGGGTCACCTCTGAGGGCCCACAGCACAGCGCCGCCAGGGCTAAGAGATCAGTTCTGGCCCATGAGAGGGATTTCCCTCAGGAACCAGGCTCAGGACATTCTGCCACACCAGGAGATCCAGTCAACTAAGCCTTCTGTTCTTTCTCACTGGTCCAGTGAGCAGAATCAAAGGGTAGTGGGCAGGTCACTGGCCTCTAGAAGAACTGAGTGGTGTGTATTCAGGGCCAACCAGCCATTGGTGACCTTGAGCCTCTCTTCCCAAGTACAGGGTGAGAGGTGGTGGTTTTTCAAGTGATGCTGAGAGGCCGTGACTCAGGAAGCCACAGGAAGCCGTGGTCATGTGTTCCATGTGTCTTGTGTGGTCAGTCTGAAGCGCAGTTTGCAGCGCATGAAAGAAACTGGTGGATGAGAACTGGTCACTGGCAGGAGGGGTTGAGAGGAGAGGAGAACAGAAGGAAAGCGCTTCATTTCTGTTCAGGGCTGGCTTTGCAGAGCCCCCCACCCCCAGCTGTGTGGCCTTGAGTAGGCTGGATTGTCGAGGTAATCATACCATCTACCCAAGACACCGATAAGGAGCAAAAACGTAAAGTGTGTACACAGGGCGTGAGTGCATTCGAGCGGAGCTGCGCTAGAGTCAGTAGATTCGGGGTGGGGGTCCCCACGTCATCGGCATTGTCACGTGAGGGAAAGGACAGTCACGGTTCAAGCCCCAGGACATGAGCCTCCGATGACAAAGGCCAGGAAATCACTTCTGTCGCTTGCTCTTTGCATTCAGACTGTAGATGCCTTTTCTCTGAGGTTGGCAGGTTTGAAGGGGGGGTAGGGAAGACGCCACAAAAGTCCTCAGGGGCTTAGAGCTGAACTTGCATCATTAAACACGCAGCATGTGGTGTCACTGAAGTAAGTAGGGAACGACGGCTGGTCCGAGTGGACGGTGTTGTCAGGATGTCCTAACATGCTAACCCAGCGCTTCGACTTCACTGGGTACAGTCTTTGGGGATCTTGGTTGTGTGTATGCATGTGGGTGCACATGAATGTGGGTGCATATGAACATGTGTGGAGGTTAGAAGACCAGCCTGGTGTGGTTCTCCAGGCACTGTTCACCTCTTTTTCTGTGAGACAGGGTCTCTCACTGGCCTGGAACTCACCTAATTAGGCTACACTGGCTAACCAGCAAGAGCCAGGCATCTTCCTGTCACTGGGATTATAGGTACGTGCCACTATGCCGGGCTTTTGTTCCTTCCTCCCTTCCTTTCTTTCTTTCTTCCTTCCTTCCTTCCTTCCTTCCTTCCTTCCTTCCTTCCTTCCTTCCTTCCTTCCTTCCTTTCTTTCTTTCTCTCTCTCTCTCTCTCTCTCTTTTCTTTTCTTTTCTTTTCTTTTCTTTTCTTTTCTTTTCTTTTCTTTTCTTTTCTTTTCTTTTCTTTTCTTTTCTTTTCTTTTCTTTTTTTCAAAGTACAATCTTGTTCTAGCTTAGGCTGACCTAGAAGTTAATCTAGTCCTAGGCTGGCCTCAAACTCACTCACTGCAATCCTCCTATCTCAGCCTCCCTAGTGCTGGGACTAAAGGCATGCACCACCACACCTGGCCCATTTCTACATTTTTATTTATTTTGTTTAAAAAAATTTATTTATTTATTTGTTTTTGTGTGAAAGAGAGACAGAAAGAAGGAAAGAGAGAGAGTGTGTGTGTATGGGCATGCCAAGGCCTCCTGCCATTGTAAACGAACTCTTAGACACATCACTCTGCATCTGGCTTTACATGGGCACTGGGGAATTGAACCTGGGGCTGTCAGATTTTGTAAGAAAGTGCTTTTAACCACTGATCAATCTCTCCAGCCCAATGCCTGGATTTTGAAATGTGCATTCTGGGATAGAACTTAGGAGAGCACCTCACTCATGGATTTATCTCCCCCTGGGGATCCTGTTAACATGCATGTTCTGATCCAGTAGATTGGGTGGGATACAAGTTTTGCATTGCTAACTGGCTCTCAGTTGTTGTGGATGCCATTGACTGAGGACCACACTCTGAATAGCAGGAGGCAGGCATGCGGACATGAGCTTTGGCACGGAAAAGAATGAGCAGAATGATGATGCCTCTGAAAATTCTGAAGCGGAGCATTTTGCATCCAGACCCTGGCACCCCCTTGAGCAGGGTGCTGAGATGGACCCCCCCTGGCTCTTTCATGAGTCTTACCATTCTTGGTGGGGTCATATGGGGTACAGCCACCCGCAAGCTTCCCCAGTTGGGAGCAGCACCTCCATCTCCCATCCATCCAGAAGTTAGGGTGAAATGTGGACACCAGGCTGTTGTTGTTCCTCGTTTCTGGAAAAGATTGGCCTCAGTAGAAGTTATTTCCAGGTCAGTCAGTTTGTCAAAGGGACACCAATCTTGTAACTCTGGAGACAGGACCCTGCTGTGTGGCCTAAGTAACTCCCAGAACAGTCAGAAAAATGGCAGTAAATCCATTGTGTTGTTCAGCGAGGGAGTGTGGGTTTGATGTCAGTGTCGGCACATTGACATTCCTCTCTGGCACTGCCTCCAGCTAGCTGTATGTCCTAGGATGGGTGAACCCCTGTCTGAGCCTCAGTTTCCCCTGCTATGCAGTGAGGCTGTTGAATTGGATGAGTGGAGAGTTAAGGAGAAAGTTGAAAAGGCAAGATTCCTCTCTCCATCAGTGATAGCACATTTGCTTTTATCTTTTCTAGATTTATGGTTTTGAAGTAAGATTTGGTAGGAATAAAAGGTACTTTGCTTGTGATAAAAGCATGGACCCTCCCCCACCCCCGAATTAGACAGCGAATCTCTAATGCTTCTTTCAGGTTTAAAATCCCATGTGTAAAATCCTTTACACAGGAAGACTGGCCAATGAACGTAGCTGGGGCCTGTCTTTGCTCTTTGCTTAGCGTCCATTCTCTATTCTGTGGATCTTGGACTCTCCTGACACATTGAATGCTCCAGGCTAAAGAATAAGAACATTAATATTGGCTGAGCAAATAAAGTGTCAGTAAATATGCTTTAGGTTTTACAAGAGACAAACTCAAGGTTAATAGGTGGATACTTATAAAGACCATTGTCAACTTCCAAAAATGGGTGGCAGGCTAGATGTGGCCAGTCCCAGAACTATGCATAATTGTTGCTCTTGGGCCCAGGGTGAAAACTAACAATGTCGATCAATAGCAAAAAGGAGATCCGTTTGACATTGGTGAGCCAGACCCTCTCCCTTCTCTCATGGAACCCAAGCCTAGCACCAGTGAAGGCTTTCAATGACTCAATGGCCCCGGGCCAGTCATACCTTCTTTAAGGGCCAGGACCCAGCGCTGCCGGCTCTCCCGGTCTGGAGCAAACACGTATAGGAGGTAGTTGTCATGCATGACCTAGAGAAACAGAATCCAAGGTGAGCAGGCTGCTGGGGGGCGGGGGACCAACAGCGGGCCCATCGGGCTTAAGGGGCTAAGAGTGGTCTTCTGTGTTTGTCATTCTGTAAGCAAAGCTGGGTGATTAGGGTACCCATATCCCATTTGTCCAGATGTGTGCATGGTGAGCCATCCTCCAAAGCCCAGGTGACTGGCCTGAGATTCTCTGGTGGTTTGAAGGTGAAATATTCTCTATAGCCTCATGCGTTTGTGATTAAGCCTCCATACTCAGTCCCCAGCTGGTGGAGCTTCTTGGAGGAGATGTGTCACTGGGGGTGGACCTTGAGGCTCATTGGTGCAGCCTGACCCCGGGTGTTTCTTCCTAGTTCGCTCTTGCTCCTCTGGCCCTGAAGCTGATGTTTGAAGATGTGAACTGGTTGTTTGCTTTGCCACGCTTTCTCCACCATGACGAAACGTCCCCTAGGAAGTGTAGGCCAGAATAAACCGTTTCCTCCCATACGCCACTTCTGGTTGGGTGTTTTGTCCCAACAATGAGAAGGTAAGTGCTATAGATTCCATGTCACCAGTGAGCATTTGCCCAGTTAAAATGGCAGGAGGAAGTTCTCCTCATGACTAGATAACTTGCTAATTTCTTGTTTTTTATTTTATTTTATTTTTGGTGATTAAAAAAAAAATCTTAGCTGAATGTGGTGGCACATGCCTTTAATCCCAGCACTTGGGAGGCAGAGGTAGGAGGATTGCCCTGAGACTACATAGTGAATTCAAGGTCCGCTTGAGCTAGAGTGAAACCCTACCTCAAAAAAAAAAAAAAAAAATTCTTAAAAAAAAAATCTTTCTGAGCTGGGCGTGGTGGCACACACCCTTAATCCCAGCGTTCGGGAGGCAGAGGTAGGAGGATTGCCATGAGTTCGAGGCTACGCTGAGACTACAGAGTGAATTCCAGGTCAGCCAGGATTAGAGTCAGACCCTACCTTGAAAAAAAAATAAATTCTGAGCACTATGGAGAGAGATAGCTCAGCAGTTAAAGTCACTTGCTAGCAAAGCCTACAGGCCTGAATATGATTCTCCAGCCACCTCTGTAAAACTGGGTGGTCATGCTCAGTCTTTGTGGAATGAATGAATGATCAAATGCATGACTGACGCTGGTTGGGAAAACAGCACAGGAGTTTGCCTGCGAGGCTGCTCAGAGTTCTCGGTTTGGGTGAGTTTCCTCTCTCGGCCTTCTCTCTCAGTGCCTGAGGACGTCAGCCATGGTGCGAAGGCAGGGAGCTGGCCACTGAATTCTGCAGGACTTACCTGGAAGGGGTATTTATAGTGGCACGGAATGCTAATGTCGCTCTTCACAATCTCCACACATTTGATTCTGGAGAGTTCGATGGAGCCCTTCAATGTGCGCTTCTTCTGTTGAAATGAGCACATATCATTTAAGAGAGAAGACGATATTTTTCCATGCCACTTTCAGAAATCAACTATTAGAAAATTTCTACCAACCAAATATCCCAAAGCTGCCTCTTGCCTTCCATCTGGGAGAGACCCCAAGCAAGCAGAATCATGGGAGAACGTGCCTTTGAAGGATCTTCATGATGGGGTGACAGATTTCTACTCTGCCACAGTTTCCCACACCCACTGTTCTGGTGACATATAACAGCCTGGATGAGTAATTCACTGTATGGAAATGAGCTACCCATGTGCCCATGTGAGAACAGAATATTTTTTTAAATTTATTAATTTATTTGAGAGAGAAAGAGAGAGAGAGAGAGAGAGAGAGAGAGAGAGAGAGAGGGAGAGGGAGGGAGGGAGAATGGACGCACCAGGGCCTCCAGCTGCTGCAAACAAACACCAGGCACATGTGCCCCCTTGTGCATCTGGCTTACGTGAGTCCTGGAGAATCTAACCTGGATCCTTTGGCTTTGTAGGCAAATGCCTTAACTGCTAAGCCATCTCACCAGCCTAGGAGCTGGATTTCTAATGTCACTTGATTTGATTAATTTTCATTAGGTGTCGACATTCACATGTGGTGACAGGCTGCTTGGACAACACAGCCGTCTCCAGATGGGATGGTCCTCAGACTGTAAAATCTCAGACACTCCTGAAATCACAGCTCACTGTATTGCCTGCTCTGTGTTCTCCATGACCAGGTTATCCTGGGCTAGAGCAAGACCCTACCTTAAAAAAACACACAAAAAAATTCCCTATAGGTTCATTAATAAAAGTAATAGGAACAATAAAATTAATTTTGATGATTATACTATTTAATGCTAAACATCTAATAATATCATTTCAAACAAATAAAATTAATGAGTTATGACTGGAGGGATATCTTAGTAAAAGTGTTGCCTTGTGAGTCTGGGAACCTAAATTTTATCCACAAAGCCAATATTAAAAAACTTGAGGGGTCTGGAGTAATGGCTTAGTGGTTAAGGCCTTTGTCTGCAAAGCCAAAAGACCTAGGTTCAATTTCCCAGGATCCATGTAAACCAGGTGCACAAGATGTTGCATCCATCTGGAGTTCATTTGCAAGGGCTGGAGGCCCTGGTATGTCCATTCTCTCTCTTTCTATGTGCCTCTCTCTCTCCCCACCTCTTAACCTCTCTCTAAAATTAGTAAATAATAAAATATTTTTTTTTAAAAAGTGAGGGTCTGGAGAGATGGCTTAGTGGATAAGGTACTTGTCAGCAAAGCCAAAGGACTCAGGTTTGATTCCCCAGTACATATGTAAAGCTGGACATACAAGGTGGCTCATGCATCTGGAGTTTGTTTGAAGTGGCTAGAGGTATACTCACTTTCTCTCTCTCTCTCTCTCTCTCAAATAAATTATATATATACATAACTCATTATGTATGTATATTTTACATATTTATATATATTTATTTTATTATTATACACACACACACACACACACACACACACATATAGTTTGGCTTTTCGAGGTGGGGTCTCACTCTAGCCCAGGCTGACCTGGAATTCACTATGGAGTCTCAGGGAGGCCTTGAACTCACAGCAATCCTCCTACCTCTGCCTCCCAAGTGCTGGGATTAAAGGCGTGTGCCACCATGCCCTGCAAATATATATATATATATTTAAAGTGTGATCTAGTGCTGGGGAGTTGGGAATGGGTGGATTCCTGAGCCTCCCTGGCTAGCCAGTCTGGTCTACTAGGTAAGTCCTGGCCAGTGAGATACCTGGTCTCAAAAAATAAAAATGGGTGTCATTCCTGAGGAACAACACCGTGGTTGGTCTCTGGCCTCCACTGACATGCCTGCATATGCACACATGTGTGTGTAGCCCACAGCCACACTAGAATCAATGAGATAGACTCCTTTTCAGTGTTAAGCACTTGAAATTGTAGATTTTACTACTCATCTCAGTTTGAACTTGCTCCACTTGCCACACGTTAGGTGTTCAATAGTCAAATAATTTCCCAAGATTGTTTCTTTCCACTCAGATGACCTTCGATTTCCTAGTGTGTGCTGATTTCAAGCATGTTTTAGGAACATTCGTGCCACAGTGGTCTACCCTGAGACCTGTTGGAATGAATCTCACTGTCTTCCACCCTCCTCACTCTCCTTCTGTAGTCAGGGCTTGGGTAACCTCATGGTCCCTCCATCTGTTGGTTTCTCCAGAGGCCTCTGGATCTCCCAGATCTGATCTGGGCAGCAGTGGAGTAGGTAACTGTGTCCACGCTCCCTGGGAGCGGCCAGCCAAGGACTAAAACATGGCTCAGGCTGTGGGAAACGATGATTGCCTGTAATCATCCCAAACAACTGTACTATTTCTGACAAAACACCAGGGTGAAACCTTCCAAGAAAACCACACAAAAGCCACCCGAGCAAGGGACAGACCAAGCCCAGCTTGCCGTCACTCTTCCTTGTTTCTCTCTGCACCACTCGGGGCAAAGGTCAGAGGAGTTTGCCCAGTCTTGTCTCTTTTCTTGACAATGTCCAAAGATACTCTGTCTCAAAAAAAATAAATAAAATAAATTCAACAATTTACAAATGGGAGCTGGTGAATTAAAATGCTTCCACACAAAGCCAGGTGTGGTGGTGTACACCTTTAGTCCCAGCACTTGGGAGGCAGAAGTAGGGATCACTGAGAGTTCGAGGCCACCCTGGGACTACATAGTGAATACCGGGTCAGCCTAAGCTAGAGTGAGACCCTACCTTGAAAAAACCAACAAACAATCAAACAAAGCAACAAAGGTCTTCCAAGGCTTCCACACAGCAAAGGAAATTGAGTGAAGAGTCAGCTATAGAATGGCAATCTTTGCTAGATATACAGCTGCTAGAGGATTACTATCCAGAATATGCATATGGCCCACAAACTTCACCAAAAGAAATCAGACAACATATATCAATAAATATCAATAAATAGGCAAATTAAATGAATGGACAGTTTTCAAAAGATGAAACACAAATAGCCATTAAACACATGAACATGTTCAACCTCACTAACCATCAAAGAGATGTAAATGAAAACTACACTGAAATTCCATCTCACCTCAGTCAAGAATGGATGGAAGTCATGCCGGGTGTGGTGGAGCACACCTTTAATCCCAGCACTTGGGAGGCAGAGGTAGGAGAATCGCCTTGAGTTCAAGGCCGCCCTAAGACTACATAGTTAATTCCAGGTCAGCCTGGGCTAGAGTGAAACCCTACCTTGAAAAACCAAAAAAAAAAAAAAAAAAAGAATGGTAGTCACTAAGAAACAAATAACAAATAAATGCTGATGAGGATGTGGACAGAAGGGAACCCTTATGCAGTGCTGGTGTAATGGTGACTAGTCAAGCTACTATAGAAACCAATATGAAGGTTGCCAAAGAACTGAAAATAGATCTACCACATCATTCATCTATATTACTGTTTGTCTAAAAGACTCAAAGTCGGTGTGATATACTGTCCATTGATGCTTCTTAAAGGGAGGGTAGGCTTGGGGGAAGGGGAAGGGTAAAGGTCTGGGGGATATAAAACTGAACCCAAATTGAACTGGTACCATAGAATCCTATGTTCTGGAAGTTAGACTAAAAGGTGGAACCCTCAAGAGCACCTTCGGGGGGAGCACCTGAATCAAAGGGCCCTGGAGAGGGTGAGACAAAACCTAACCTTAAATTTGTCCTGTTTATCTTTCTTTTCTTTTTCTTTTCCCTTGGTGCTAGCCTGTAATTCCCTGTACCAGGATGTGGTTTATATCCACAATGAGATGTTTATCAGAGAGACCTACTAGATCTCCCCAAACAAACAAGGAAGGCTTCTGTCAGAGCACTTGATTACCCACCAGAGATTAATGGTAAGACCATACTGCTGAAGACACCATATGCTGTCAGCACGGACCATGGAGAGACCTGGTTGGAATACAGAAGACAGCCCATCCACAATTAGCCCATCTAGTGATGGAAGGCACTACATGAGCTACTGGGGGAAATGGCCAACATCTGTCCAGCAACTCAAAGTCTAAGCAACTCAGATGCAAACAACCTGACGTGATGCTCACACAAGTGCAATAGTGGCACACAGCCATGGTGGGTAACCAACTACTTAAATTGCCCAACAGATCCACTCAGTGGAAAGCAAACATATCTGGAACTGGGAAACAAGTCAGAATCCTATCCAGATAATGATTCTGCTTTCCATTGTCAAGCTCCCACTAACCTTAGACTATAAAAGTGTCTAAACCCTTTTAATTCTCTCTAAATTAATAATGGTTATCCCATTTAGCTGGCATTGACTTCACTCTCCATTGGAGAATCTGCTTCTATTTTTCAGATGGGAGCTGGATCTGAGGAGATAAATGACCCAGTGCACTCCACCCTGGCCCCAGCTGAAACCACAGAGGAATTGGGGAAGTGAGCAAGAGTGCTGCTTTCTTAGAGTACCTGATATCAGCACAATGGTGATGGAGACAGACACTGAGGAGACTCAACACCTGCCAAACCAGAAATCCAGAGGCTCCCAAGAGCCCATCACTGAAGTAGACTTAAAATGTTCCCAGCATGGCTCAGGGAATTTTGTAGAAGAGGGGCAGAAAGACTGTTAGAGCCACAGGTTGGGACATTTTGCACAGAGACATTGCATCTCCCCCATAACTGACTGCTGCCCCCATAATTCATGACCCACATTCCCCATGGGGTTGACCTGCATCCCCAACGAGGAAGGACTCTTCAGAAAAGGGGTAGGGAAGAAGGAAAGGATAGTATCAGCATGTGTTGTCTACATACTAAATATGTCCATATCTAATAAAAATTTAAAAATGCTTTTGTTTATGAGAGAGAAAGAGAGGGAGAGAGTGAATGAGCATGCATGGGCACTCCAGGGCTTCCCGCTGCTGCAAACTCAAGATGCATGTGCCATTTTGTACAACCAGCTTTATGTGGACACTGGGGAATTGAACCTGGCCTGGCATGCTTTGCTAACAAGCCTCTTTAACTTCTGAGCTATCTCCCCACTCCCCCATCAATGTTTATTGCAGCACTATTCACTGTGAATAGGTTATGGGATCAACCTGGATGTCCAACTACTGAGGAATGAATAAGAAAAATATGGCATACATGCACAGTGAACTTTTTAGCCATCAAGAAGAACAAAACTGGGCTGGCGAGATGGCTCAGCGGTTAAGGAGCTTGCCTGTGAAGCCCAAGGACCTGGGTTCTATTCCCTAGTACCCATGTAAGCCAGATGCACATGGTGATGCATATGTCTGGAGCTCATTTGCAGTGGCTGGAAGCCTTAGCATGTCCATTTCTCATTCTCTCTCTCTCTCTCTCTCTCTGTTTCTCTTTCTCCCTCTCAAATAAATAAATAAATATAAAAAAGCAGAACAATGTCATGTCATTTGTGCATTAAATCTTTCTCAGAAAGACAAATGTCATGTATTTTCTCTCACATGCTATAGGTCTGTATTTTCTCTGGCCATATAGAATCGTTTATGTATATGTGACATGAAAAGAGAAGTAAGACTGTGTTTAGTAACTAAGGAGACTATGGGGCAGGGGAAGAAAGGAAAGGAGCAGAGGCGGGGCAGTGTGCTCACTGTACAATGTATGCTTGCATGAAAATTTCCTTATATAACACAGTATGATATACTAAGAACATGTTCAATGAAAAATTTCAAAAAGAAGATAAAAAGCTAAAAATAAATAAATTTTTTGGGGGGTTTTCCAAAGTAGGGTTTCACTCTAGCTCAGGCTGACCTGGAATTCACTATGTAGTTTCAGGGTGGTCTCAAACTCACAGCGATCTTCCTACCTCTGCCTCCCGAGTGCTGGGATTAAAGGCTTGTGCCACCACGCCCGGCTCAAATAAATGTTTTTTAATGACAAGCTACATTACCCTCATAGGCTAATGTCTTACCCAGACATCTTGCATGTCAACTGCAACCCAACTTTTTGATATGGACAAGTCTGTACAGAGGCAAACCTGTGAAATTGGCTTTTATATCATCCCTCTTTTGGTTTGTTTACTAGGTATTTTTGTTGTTGTTACTGTTGTTTGAAACAGGGGTATTAGTCTAATCCAGATTTACCTGGATTTCACTCTGTAGTTCAGGCTAGGGTTGAACTTACAGTAATCTTCCTATCTAAGCCTTCCAAGCTCAGCAGTCAAGGCATGGTTCAATTCTCCAGTACCCACCCATGTAAGCCAGATGCACAAGGTGGCACATGTGGCTGGAGTTTGTTTGCAGTGGATAGAGGCCCTGGCACATCCATTCTCTCTCTCTCTCTTTTCCTATCTGCCTTTCAAGTAAATAAATAAAATATTTAAAAAAATATATGTTTATTTGAGAGAGAGGGAGAGAGAAAGAAAGAAACTCCAGAATCATGTGCAATTTTGTGCATCTGGCTTTATGTGGGTACTGGGGAATCAAACTCAGGTCATTAGACTTTGCAGGCAAGCGCATAAACCTCCGAGCCATCTCTCCAGCCCAGCAGATTGTTTTGACTCCAGAGCCTGAGCCCTTAGTTGTCACGGTTGCGCCAACATTGGTGGAAAACTATTACTACCTGTGCTCAGGGCATAGCTACTGATGACACCACTTATTTCTCCATGCCATGGCCTGCCAGGGTTCTGTTTCTGCCCTGTTGAATTGAACAGATATACTTCTGGGTTTCAGGCTTGGAGCACATTCCTTCTTTCCCTAGAATGACAGTGACTCATTCATATGACCATTGGCTTTGCTGCCTGGCCAGCTGAGCAGATACATCAATACGAAGTTATGTGCCTGATGTCCTCGGAAAGATAACATTTCCACCTTTCTGAAAAACACAGTTCAGTTTTCTGCTCTGATGAGGGAGGCAGAATGAGGGGCACTGGGACTTCCAGGTCAGGCCAACTGCTCCTGTTTAACCCTAACCATTCCTTACCAGTTGTACACCCTGACGTAAGTGTCGCAATTGCTAGCTTACCTTATTTTATTAATATTATTGCTGTTGTTTTTGGTTTGCATTTTTTTGTTTTGAGGTAGGGTCTTTCTCTAGCCCAGGCTGACCTGGAATTCACTATGTAGTCTCAGGGTGGCTTTGAACTCACAACGGTCCTTCTACCTCAGCCTCTTGAGTGCTGGGATTAAAAGTGTGAGCCACCGTGCCTGGCCAATTTTATTATTTTTTAAGTGACACATAGTTCTTCAATCTTTGGGTTAATTTGGAGGATATAAAGCCATTTCATAAACCCACTAGCAAATTACAATCATTAGATGATAAAGTGTCACTCAAATATAACTCCGTTTTCCCTCTCTCCTTTCTTTCTCCCCTCCATCCCCTTTTTCTGCTCCCCCATCACTCCATCCATAAAGTTAACCTTCTTTTTTGTCTTTATGTTTCTACATTTTCTTTGGGTGGAATTCTTTTAGGCCCATATGTGATCAGGAGCCAACACTGAGAAAGATGACAAAACACTTAGCTGGTGATAATGACAATTTGAATATTTGGAGTCATTTTTGTACAACGAGGGCATCGTTATGACTTCCTGGCTTTGCCATATGTCCCCTTTGCTCTCTGTCCCTGGGATTTAGAGTTTTGTACTCCCTGCCATTTTCCTATCCAGATATCCCTCAAATCCTCCTCCACCTCAAGTAGAACTTTACCTGACGGCCAGAAGCTTGGCTTCTGTCAGAGGGGCTGGTGGGAGGACAGGTGGCCAAGAGCCTTGGCAAGAACTGTGGGCTTCAGCTAGGAGTGTATTTCCCAGGGGTCACCAGGCAGAGCACTGCGTGTGAGCGTTCCCCGGGCATGTGAGAAAGGAACGAAGTGTCTGCGGCTGCGCTAGGGCTTGGGGTGGTGAGCTGAGTCAGGCATTTCAGGTGTTTTGCTCAATGACTCCACAGGGCCTGGCAGCTCACACTGGCTTGCATGAAATTAAAAGTGATGTCGTATGAAAGCCACGGGTGGTGGTGCACACCTTTAATCCCAGCACTGGGGAGGCAGAGGTAGGAGGATAGCGGAGAGTTCGGGGCCACCCTGAGACTACAAAGTGAATTCCAGGTCAGCCTGAGCTAGAGTGAGACCCTACCTCGAAAAACAAAACAAAAACAAACAAACAAACAAACAAAAAGTGATGTCATATGAAATGGAACTTAGGTGACTGGCCTGCGGCTGTTTTTCCTCCCACAGCAGAAGGCAGAACATTGGTTCTCAAGTTGGCTGTACGAGTCTTCCTGGGTTCTGGGTTCACACTTTCTGCAAAGTTTGCTCTCTTGGACCCACGCCTTCCACTCGGCTCTCCTCCGTTTCCTGTGCTTCAGGAGGGAGGAGGAGAAAACAGGGTTCCAGGCCTGGGCACAGCCGGTTCATGCTAACGCTGGGCAAGCCGCTCGGGTCACTTCCCTTCCCTCCCAGCTCTCGTTTGTCGTCGCTGAGGGGGTGCTGGCTGCCACGCAGGACTGCTACGTCCTGAGCTATGAAAGACACCTCCTACAGATGACATCCTTATCACACGTGTGCAAAAAGAACCATCTTGTGAACCATCCCCCTTCCTAACCCAGTGTCCACTGGACTTACCCAACCAAGTTGGAAGCTCTGGAAAGCTCTGGGAAGCTCTGAGCTACTACAGATGTTGAAGATGGTGGTGCCAAGGCTCCTTGCAACAATGTTAAACCAGGAAACTATGGTCTACTTCACACCTGCCTTCTTTTCTTTCCTTCTTTCCACAAGACCTCTTACTCACAGCCAAGCCATTGTCTCCGGGCTCTTACCACACCACAGCGTTCTCACGCTATAATTTGCTGTGAGGCCAGCGGTGGGGTGGGGAAAACTCTCTAGTTTCCTTAAGCTCTGTCATCCTTCCAATTGTAGCACCCCGCTACCCACAGGCAAAAGGGGAGAAATTTGTCAAAAGGAAGAAAAAAAGAAGAGAAAAGAAGTGTACTCATATCTTCAAAGGGAAAGTTAGGATCCTCTGTTCCAATAATGAATGTGTTTTCTGATTTAAAAACTATTAAAAGGGCCAGGCATGATGGCACATGCCGTTAATGCCAGCACTGCAGAGGCAGAGGTAGGAGGATCACTGCGAGTTTGAGGTTAGCCTGGGACTACAGAGTGAGTTTCAGGCTAGCCTGGGCTAGAGTAAGACCCTACTTCAAAAACTACCCCCCCAAATAAAAACAACAACAAACAAACAAAAAACTATTGAAGGGCTAGAGAGATGACTCAGTGGTTAAAGCTTTCTTGCAAAGCCTGACAGCCTGGGTTCCATTCCCCAGTAGCCATGGAAAGCCAGATGCATGGAGGTGCATGCGTCTGGAGTTCATTTATAGCGGCAGGAAGCCCTGGAACACCCGTTCTCTCTCTCTCTTCTTGCAGATAACTAAATAAAGATATTTTTGGAAGTAGAGGGAAGAAAGAGAATTTTCATTATATAACCTTCTATACTGTTTGAACATTTTTAAATGATTTTATTATTTATTTATTAAAGATAGAAAGAGAGAGAGGAAGAATGGTCATGTCAGGGCTAGCCACTGCAAACAAACTCCAGATGCATGTGCCACCATGCACATCTGGCTTATGTGAGACTTAGAGAATCAAACCTGGGTGCTTAGGCTTCACAGGCATGCACCTTAACCACTAAGCCATTTCTCCAGCCCAGTTTGAACAGCCTTTAAAGCCACAATCATACATTTATTGTATTAAAATAGTTAACTAAAATAAACACATTTCTCTTATAGGATTTACTCCATGGAAACAACTGTTCAAAATGCATAGTGATACAGGAGAAAGAATGTTCACAGCAGATTTATTACTCTAGGAGAAACTAGAGAATCTTAAATATTCATCTATTAATAAACAAATAGTCATGTTAATTATGCCTCGTCCACCCTGTGACTATTCGGTAACCACTGACAAAGAGAGAGACTGGTCTCCACAGAGTAACAAGAAAAGGGGTGTGTGTTTGTGTGTGTGCGTGTGCACGTGTGTGTATTGTGAAGCAGACTTAAAGCAAGAGCTGAATCAACTCAGTTTTTTTCTTCTCTTCTTTTTTTTGTTTGGATTTTTGAGGTAGGGTCTTACTCCACCCTCAGGGTGGCCTCACACTCACAGTGATCAGTGATCCTCCTACCTCCGCGTCCCAAGTGCTGGGATTAAAGGTTCATGCCACCACACTGGGCTTTCATCTCAGGTTTTGAGAAAGAAATAAAGTATAAATATATATATTTTATAAATTTTATTTAATTTATAAATTTTTATAAAATATAAATTGGGGGCTGGAGAGATTACTTAGTGGTTAAAGAGCTTGCCTGCAAAGCCTAACAGCCTGGGTTTGATTCCCCAATATCCACATAAGTCAGATGCACAAAGTGGTATGTGCATCTGGAGTTTTTGCAGTGGCTAGAGGCCCTGGCATGCCCATATCCTCTCTCTCTCACCTCCTGTCTTTATCTCTCTGCTTGCAAATAAATAAAATATTTAAATATATATATATTGGTATATGAAATACCCAAAGAAATATTACAACAGAAAAAACACCCCAGATTGCTAATGTTGGTTTTCTCTTATGGGCCTCATAATACAAAAGCAATGTATTTCTACGGTATTTCAAGGTTTTAAAATTGTAAGCTTGAGGAAAGATGAAAGGCATACGATTGAAAGTACTATTTTAGAGCTGCCTAAAATATTAAAGACACCACACGGCAGGCAGAGCAACATTGGCAGATGGTTGGCAGGGAGAGGGGGAGAAAAAGGGGTTTACAACACATGCTGAGAATGCAAAGTGATGCAACTTTTGACCTCCTACCCCCATGAGCCAGAGTGCTGGCCAGGCAACATCTGCCCCCTGCTCCTCTAGATCCATTGCGGCTCAAGTTCATGGCAAGTCCTCTTCGCTGCCTCTTGATGAGCGGCCATTTTTATTCACAGAGTTTATTCAAGAACCTCTGTGAGCCTTTACATGGGTATGGCTTTCTTATACGTGAAGTAATAATTTCTAAGTCCTATTCATGTGAGAGGAAGACCATAGTTGTAAGATAGAAGCCATGTTTGTTAGGCTTGTTTATAAGAACTAGGTGTGAGGCTGGAAGAGATGGCTCAGCAGTTAAAGGCACTTGCAAACCCTGACAGCCCACGTTCGATTTCCAGTACCCACATAAGGCCAGATGCACAAAGTTGCATATGCATCTGGAGTTCGTTTGCAGTGGCAAGAGACCCTGGTGTGTCCTTCCTTCTTTGTCATTCTCCTCTCTCTATTTATCTCACTCTCTGCTTGCAAATAAATAATGTTTTTTTTTTTTTTTAAAGAGCTAGGTGTTACTGGAAGTGCACGGCTGTAATCCAAGCATTTGGGAGGTTGAGGCAGGAGAACCAATCACCACCATGCCCGGCAGATCCTTTTTCTGATTGGGGTTCATCTCTGATACTGTAACTGAAATCTGAACCTATATCTCATTCCCTTCTCTCTCTTTCTTTTAGTTCTCCCACTAAAAAAAAATAATGAATGGTTATTATGAGTCAGACCCTGCTGTTAAACTGATGGTGCCATCTTTAGTAAATTGGGTGGGTGCGTGCCCTTGCCAACCTGACACCTAATGGAGGGCTCCATTCATACATGGGTGATTTCAGCTTTGGCGGGCGCCCTGCATGCTGTTAAGGCAGAGTGTAATATGAGGTTATGACCTGGTCTAGGGATTCAAGGAAGACTTCTTAAAGTAAGGTATTATATAAACACCTAAATAAGTAAATAAATGCTTTAAAGTTGAACATGCTCTGGTGTGACTGGAGCCTAGAGAGGGGGGAGAGGGATGTGAACCAACACAGAAGAGACTCCATTGCGGATTCTGGTGTGTGCCCCAGGGCATCGGGGACACCACCGAAGCAGCATGTGACTTTATCACAGCCACCATGTGAGAGCTCACCCAGGCAGAGGCAGGAGGATCATGGTGAGTTCGAAGCCACCCTGAGACTCCACAGTGAGTTCCAGGTTAGCCTGAGTTAGAGTGAGACCCTACCTTGAAAAACGAACAAACAAACCAGAGGTGGGAATAGAGATCTCACAGATTATGCAGTTCACACGGAGCTTCTCAGCCAGCGCAGCAGGGCTGACCGTGGACCCAGATGTGTCTGATGTCAGCAGCTGTGTTTTTGGCCACGTAGACCAGGCTTCTCAATGCAAGGAGAGGGGGCCCACTCCCACCTGCCATCTTCAGTTTAGGAAGGATGCATGTGACCATTTAAGTGGTCATGGTTTCTATGCAGTGGGGAGCACTGCAAACTTAGCCCTTACGGTGTAGAGTCATTCAAACAAGGAATTGTTCTCAGCTCTCTCAAGATTTCAAGTGTGCTTGGCGGGTACAAACCACATTGCCAAGTAGCAAGGGGTATGAGGCTTGCAGTATTCCCAGAACGTACTCAGCGTCGTGTGAGATAGGTAGAATTGAGGTGCTTGCTTTCCAAACAGGAGCAGGCCGGTTTTGGCCTGAGACACCACGTCTAGAAAGCAAGGGAGGCAGGATTTGAACCCAGCTCTAGCTGGCTCCACTGGCTTCACCAGTGTGAGGCTCAGCTTCATCTAACACGCCTCTCCCATCCCAAGCCGACTCAAAGCGCTCAAGGCTCTTCACTTTTTCCGTTTTAGCTCTGGAAATAGCCCAACGGGTCATACGCAGCTGCTTGTACTGATCCTCTCACTTGGCAACAACTTTTCCGAAGATGATCTGGACTTAAGCCTGGTAGTGATGTGCTGGTTTTGTCTGGTACTGACCCATGAGAACAAGCTGGTAACTTTTCAGGAACCTGAGAGCCTGTAAACCTCACATTGGTGGTTTGAAATGGCCACAAGGGAAGTATTTCTACTGAGAATTCAGCAAACAATACAAAACCGGACTTGTCAGCTCCCCTCCTCTACCACGGTGACCACGACACATTTTATCAGGTCCTTATCTCTCTTTCTCCTCTGTTAAGGAGTTTCAGACACCAGAGATCATGTTCAAAGAAATTGGCAGGACGGGGAGCATCTAAAATCGTGGCTGTCTGCGCGTCACCACCCGTGAGAACTCCGCGTCCTGCTGACCTACTGTTCACAAGACAAGAGGGGTTCTCGGACATAATAACATTTGCACAGCACAGCTCAGAGAAGCGGGCATCGCCCATCAATGCTACATCCAGGTTAGAATGGAAGTCCGCTCAGTTCAGAGTGGATGACAATTTGCAGAATTACAGGGTTTGTTCTTGAGTACATGGGGAGCTTATTTCTACTAGGGTACGAGTTGGCAGATTAGAACTTCAAGGAGTGTAATTTTACAAAGACAAAAAGAGTAAAAGAAGAATCCAAGAGAGGTGACCCAGGTGCATGTAGCTCAAGGTGGATGTGTATCTTTGCCACAAAGTTAAAGTTAGCCATAGACCAGAAGCCCAGGGCTCTGCTCTCAGCTTGCCTTTGAAGAATCCATCACCATCTCCCATTGTTTGAAGATGAACGTGTTATGGCCTTGACTAGCCCCTTCAGAGAAAGGAACATGAGACAGATAATAACTCAGGTTTACTGGGTGACAGGGGACCTGTGTTCAGTGTGTTGTGTCTTAAGTTGAACTACATGAAATTAATGAAAGCAATGTCTACTTTTTTTTTCCTGTTGCTTTTCGAGGTAGAGTCTCACTTTAGTTCAGACTGATCTGGAATTCACCATGTAGTCTCAGGGTGGCCTTGAACTCATGGTGATCCTCCTACCTCTGCCTCCCAAGTGCTGGGATTAAAGGTGCGCACCACCATGCCCGGCTCAATGTCTAACTTTAAAAAAAAAAAAACTCTTTTGGTTTATTTTATTTATTTATTTGAGAGCTACAGACAAAGAGGCAGAGAGAGAGAGAGAGAGAGAGAGAATGAATGGGCGTGCCAGGGCCTCCAGCCACTGCAAACGAACTCTAGATGCTTGCGCCTCTTGTGCATCTGGCTAACATGGGTCTTGGGGAATCGAGCCTCGAACTGGGGTCCTTAGGCTTCACAGGCAAGCGCTTAACTGCTACGCCATCTCTCCAGCTCAATGTCTAACTTTTAAAACTACATGAAATCAATGTCTCACTTAAAGATAATCTACCAAGTGGTAATTTCAAGTAGTTCACTCCATATACATTATTGAATCTTTGTTCTACTCTCCTGAAATGGATACTATCATTGCACTTATTCTACAGGTAAAAGAGTGATGCCTTAATTAACAAACATATAAAAGGGCTGGAGAGATGGCTCAGTAGTTAAAGGCACTTGTTTGAAAAGCCTAGTGGCCTGGATTTGATATCCCAGTACCCACTTAAAGCCAGATACACAAAGTGATGCAAGTGTCTGGATTTCTTTCGCAGTGTAGTAAGAGGCCCTGGTGTACCCATCCTCCCCTCTTTTATTTTATTTTATTTACTTGAAAGCAGAGAGAGAGAGAGAGAGAGAGAGAGAGAGAGAGAGAGAGAGAGAGAGAAGACAGACAGTGAGAATGGGCACACCAGGGCCTCTAGCCACTGCAAACAAATTCCAGATGCACGTGCCCCTTGTGCATCTGGCTTACATGGGTCCTAGGGAATGAACCTGGGTCCTTTGGCTTTGCAGGCAAGTGCCTTAACCACTAAGCCATCTCTCCAGCCCCCTCTCTCTCTTTCTCTCATTTTCTGTCTCCCTTTGCTTGCAAATAAATAAATAGAAATATTTTTAAAGAAGGTCCTTCCAGCAAGCATAATGTAATTCATTTATAAATGACAGGCAATTGCGTGCACACTGACGGCCCTCTGCAATGCACAATAGGGCACACCTAATAACAAGTCAATAGCCTTGGATGAATTTCTAGGTGAAAAACTTCCATGACCCTTAAAGAAAAACTTAAAATGTTATTAATAAATATTAATGATTGACACTAGAAAAAAATTCAAAAATGACATTTGTACAAATATCTTTTATGCCAGTCATGGGAACATTGGATACTATAGTTTAGGGCTACAGAACAAAGCATTTGTTCTGAAATCTTTCTTTTTAATTGTTTTCTGTTGAGGTGGGGGGTCTCATTTGTAGCCAAGAGTTTGTGAAAGGACTCAGGATCCCCTTGAACTTGTGGTGATTCTTCTGCCAGTCTCCCTAGCACTGACATCACCAGCATGCGCACGGTGCCTGGTCTGTGCCAAGAAGGAAGTAAAGCTGGGCGTGGTGGCGCGTCCCTGTATCTCTAGTGCTCCAGGGCTGGGCGGCAGAGCTGAAGGATTTCAGGACCCACAGCTACTGGAGCACACAGTGGGCCACCGCCTCCCCCTCCGCCTCCCCTCCAAGAAGAAGAAGCCAAGTGACAGGTTTTTTTTTTGTTTGCTTTAGCAATATTCATATATAAATGCAACACAATAAAATTCTGAATCAGGACCATTTGCCTTATGATTATTTGCAAATGACAGACTGAGTTTATAAACAGAAATGCCGCTCAGGAAGCCTCAGTGCTGACAGGGTGTTTGTATCTCAGTGGACAGCGCACTTGCCTAGCATACATGAAGGCCTGAGCTCGATCCTCAGCATTACATAACACAAGCTGTGGTGGGACATGCCTGTAAACCCAGGTGTTTGGGAGATAGAGGCAGGAGGATCAGTAGTTCAAAGTGACCCTCATAACTTTAAATGTTTTAGCCACAGAAACAAAATAGGCTGGGCGTTGTGGTGCACGCCTTTAATCCCAGCACTCGGGAGGCAGAGATAGGAGGGTCGCATGAGTTTGAGGCCACCCTGAGACTACATAGTGAATTCCAGGTCAGCCTGAACTAGAGTGAGACCCTACCTCAAAAATAAAAAAAGGAAGACTTGATACCATGTGATGTATATTGGCATGAAATGATAAGTCCCTCAAGCCTGAAACTTGGCTCCTGGTCACCAGCCACGGGACCCTGCATAGAAGCCATTCCACATGCTTTCTGTTCACTTGGTAAATTTTCAGTTAGAATTGCTGAAGCCAGAGCTGAAAACCTTCTCCCTGTAGACCAGCCAACTGAAGGCTGGAAAAAATCTGCGCTGCATGCAGCCCTATGGGAGACAGAAGTCATCAGCAGTGAAAACAGTGGACGCTAGAAGCCTCAAGTTTGGCCAGACAGGCCAAATGGCCAAATGAGTGCAATAGTGGCATGTCTGCTCTGGGGAAATCTGCTCTAAGGGAGGGAATACATGCCTGATACTGAAAGCCTAACCAAAAGTCTATGGCAAGGGGATGCAGGGATGTCTAGAGGTTAAGGTGCTTGACTACAAAGGCAAAGGACCCAGGTTCTATTCCCCAGGGCCCACATAAGCCAGATGCACAAGGGGGTGCAAGTGTCTGGAGTTCGTTTGCAGTGGCTGGAGGCCCTGGTGTGCCCATTCTCTCTCTCTCTCTCTCAACTTGCCCCCTTCTTTCTGTGTGTCTCTGAAATAAATAAATGAAAATAAAATATTTTTTAAAGAGTCTATGGCAGGGAAGGTCATGTGCGTTAGGGTATAAAACCCACTCTTGTTTGGCTAAATGCATATGTTATTCTCACCAAACTGCCCTGAAAGCAGTACAACTAATGTTCATACTCATATGTTAATGCTACCCTCACTTTTGATTAGAGAAGCTTCTCTTTTCAGATGGTGGTGACCTCTGGGATGACCCAAAAGGCAACACAGTGCTGAGAAGAAGTGATGGAGGAGTGCTCAGCACTGAAACATCTCTATCACACCCTCTAAGACTCAGGGTCCCTTGCGGAAGAGGTGGCAGAAAGAATGTATGGGCCAAAGGAAGGGTGCCACTCCTTACAATGCAACTGTCTGGACAGAAATTGGCCTCGATATCCATGACCTCACAGTGCCTAGTAAAACCTTCACAAGACCCTCATACGAGGAAAAAAGGATGATGACATCAAAAATAAAAGAGAGAGTAATGGAGAGAGGGAGGGCATATGATGCAAAGTGGAGTTGTAAGGGGGAACAGAGAGGAAGAGGAGGGAAATATCATGGTTTATTGGCTGTAAGTATAGAAGTTGTCAATAAAAAAATTTTAAAAAAATCGCTGAAGCCAAGCATGTCTTCACCAAAAAAGAAGTCAAATTACCTTACTTGTAACTAAAAGGTCCAGGCTACGGCAGGTGGCACACCCAGCTGGCCACTCCCAGTTCGTGGATGGCTTCAAAGCTCTCCACAGAGCCCACTCACACCCTCACTTCTAGGTCACCCATCAACAAGGAGGAGGATCACTTTTGTCTGGGTGACCCCCCACTCTCCTGATACCATTTCCCTTTCAGTAAAGTGTAAGCCCCATCTCTCTTAGGATGGAGAAATAATGCAACAATGTGGTGAGGGGTCAAACGTGCCTGGGAAATTTGCTGTGAACAAGAACCAAGAGCAACTGCAAGTAAACAGGATCTTGAGAGATGGGAGGCAACTTGGAAGTTAGTTGCAGGCCTTTTACTTCATGAAGAAAAACATTCTAGGGCTGGAGAGATGGCATAGTGGTTAAGGCACTTGAGCGCAAAGCCCAAGGACCCAGGTTTGATTCCCCAGAACCCATGTAAGCCAGATGCCCAAGCTGGCACAATCTTCTGGAGTTCATTTGTAGTGTCTGGAGGCCCTGGCACGTCCATTCACTCTCTTGTCTTTCTCTTTCCTCTCTCTCTCTCTCTCTCTCTCTCTCTCTCTCTCTCTCTCTCTCCTTCTCTTTCAAATAAACAAACAAGAAAAACATTGAAGAGAACTTGTGGTCAGGATCAACCCCCCAGGGGGAAGCAAAGTTTAATCTCCTGACCTTCTGCCAATGTTTCCTACCAAGTTACAGTGTGAACACACACTTGTTTTGCTCTTGTTATCACGGCTATACAATGTGACGGCGTCTTTAGGTAGGTGCGGCCAAGGAGCCCTCTGGGGAGGACTCCTAGCCTGCATGCAGAACTGTGTGCTCAGATCCCCTCATGGCCTGGTCTGTTTCCCAGGGGATGATGAGGTTCTCCATGTGCGGCGCAATGTTCAGACTGTTACATGCCTGACAGCGCGACTCTGCGACTTCAGCTGAGTGAGAAACTTCAAGCCTGACAGAGTTTTTCTCTCTCTGCTTTCTAATTAATTAATTAAAAGGGGCTGGAGAGACAGCTCAGCAGTGCAGCCTAACAACTTGGATTTGATGCTCCAGTACCCATGTAAAGCCAGACACATAAATTGGCACATGCAGTTGGAGTTTGCAGTGGCTAGAGGCCTTGATGTTCCCCTTCTCATTCTTTTTATAAAATTGTTTTTATTTTTATTTATTTATTAGAGAGAGAGAGAATGGGTGCACCTGGGCCTCTAGCCACTGTGAACAAACTTCAGATGCATGTGCCACATTGAGCATCTGGCTTACATGGGACCTAGAGAATTGAACCTGGGTCCTTAGGTTTCACAAGCAAGCACCTTAATCACCAAGCTGTCTCTCAGCCCTCATTCTTTTTTTTTTTTTTTGGTGGGTGGGGTGTTGAGGTAGGGTCTTGCTATTGCCCAGGCTGACCTGGAATTAACTGTGCAGTTTCAGGGTGGCCTTGAACTCATGGCGATTCTCCTACTTCTGCCTCCTGAGTGCTGGGATTAAAGGTGTGTGCCACCACACCTGGACCATTTTCATTCTTTCTCTCCTTCTCTCTCATCTCTCACTGCTTACAAATAAGAAAAGAAGGAAAGAAAGAAAAGAAAGAAGAAAGAAAGAAAGAAGTAGGGCTAGAATATCCCTTAGGTTGAGTGCAGTCTGGTTCATCTAGGGCTCATAACATGTCATATACTTCCTAAGAAGTTCAAGCTCCCTCGGACCCATAATAGTTGCCACATAAAATATTAATATAACTTTAAATATAAATTTTACTTTGTGGTGAAGAAAGGAGATGAATGGTAAACTTGCAGTTTTTAAAGCCAAAGTGTAGCACCTCATCTCCTGCTTCCCTCCACACTTTTTTCCTGATGGCTCTTACTGCTCTCTGGCTGTTACACGAGCACGTCAAATCTCCAGGCGTTCAACTCTGCTCCCCACACATGCCTTTCGGAGCCAGCCCAGATCAAATACAAAACCCTCTCGTAACCAAAGGCCACACAACACTGCTCACATACCCCATGGCGGTCCTCGAAGTATGCCAGGCTGGCTTTGGTTAAAACAAACAAGCGGACTTTAAAATTCGAGGGGGACGTCCTTCTCTTCTGCTGGGATTTCTTGATCAGTTGCTCTTCCAGGAGGACGAAGTTGTTCATGATCCGGGCCCTGAAAAGGGACGCGTGCAGGGCATCAGCCACCACCGCCCGAGGGAAGACAGAGCTATGGGGCTGGGGACGCAACTGCAGGTGGTTGATTGTCCCAGAGTGGTTCAAAGGCAACCTGCCACCAGCGTTATCTTTCTATCAACATCAGCCAACCTCCCCGAGCTCCTCCTCTGATGTCAGAGGCCATAACCACATCCTTTCAAAATTCACCAAGCTACATATGAAAAAAAAAAAAAAAGCATGCTGTTTGCTGTATAGTTTGAAAATGATATTTGAGGAAATTTAGAATCAGACCCAGGATTCGAATGTTAATTTCTGCAGTTCCTGGTTTAGCCCGTGCGACAGGGATCCGAATGTGACACCTCACTTCTTATTTCCCCCTGCACAGTCTTTTTCTGATTGCTTTTTCTGGTTTCTGGCTGTTACATGGGCATGGAAGTTTTCAGGGTTCAGTTTTGCTCCGCACATGCCCCGGAACACAGCGTGTGTCTATGTTTTCTGTTGCTGTTGTGACACATTGTCACAAACTTCACGGCTCAGAGTATCATGGATCTACCCTACTATTTTGTAGCTAGGAAGTTTCAAGTGGGTCTCAAGGGGTGGAAATCGGGGCGTGAGCCAGGCTGTGACTCCTCCGGGGAGATCTCTGGGGGGAAGAGTCATCTGTCATCTTTGCCCCTTCTGAGGGAGCCACGTTGCCTGGGTCATGACTTTCTTCCTCTGTCTTCAAAGCCAACAACTGAGCCCACACCTGCTTACCTCGTGTTGCTGGCGTCTCTTCTTCCTCCCTCTTCCACATTCAGGATGCGCTGCGTCCCTCCCGCCTCTGTGGTCTAGGATGGACCCTTACTTGAAGGTCAGCGGATGTGTTAATTCCCCCTTGCCACCTCACCTAACAGTCAGGGTTCTGGGGATCAGGATGTGGAGATTTTCAGGTGGGGCTGTTTGCTATTTCTATCTACTTCAGTCTTGTGTTGCCAGGCCATGCCGAGCAAACTGTCTCTCAGCTCAGAGTTTCTCCACCTGCGAAAGGGAACAAAAGCGCCCTGTACAAGGCACTGCAAGGCCTCCTCTGGGGCCCTTCTGTCAGCCTGACATCGTTGAAGGCTTGAAGGGTCTTATCCCAGCCTTGTGTGTGACCCTGCGCCCAGCCCTTGAGTAAGCGTCCCGTGCCACTCTGCGCACGCTGCTCCCAGTGTCTGAAAACATCTTCTTGCTTTTCTTGCCTGGTTAATTCATAACTATTACTGCTACGCTTAGCTTAAAAGTTACTTCCTATGGGAAATCTCACTGGATTTTCTAAGTCAAATTCACACACACACACACACACACACACACACACCTTTCTTTCTCTTCCTACACCTCAGAACAGTTTTGATTGGGCAGCCAGAAGGGTGAGTCTGATTGTTGCCTGCCTACTAAGTTAGAACACGGATGCTTTTGCTCTCTAGTTAGACCCAGCTACCATATAAAAACTATATTGTGGGCTGGAGAGAGGGCTTAGCCATTAAGTCACCTGCCTGCAAAGCCTAAGGACCAAGGTTCTATTCTCCAGGACCCACGTTAAGCCAAATGCACAAGGTAGCACATGCATCTGGAGTTCATTTGCAGTGGTTGAAGGCCCTGGCATGCCCATTCTCTCTCTCTCTCTCTTTCTCTCACTCTCTCTCCCTTCCTCTCTCTTTCTCTTGTAAATAAATAAAATTAATAAATAAAAACAGTTTTAAAAAGAAAATAAGTGGAGCTGGAGAGATTGCTTAACAGTTAAGGCATTTGCCTGCAAAGCCAAAGGACCTTGGGTGATTTCCCAGTATCCACGTAAGCCAGAGGCCCAAGATGGCACATGTGTCTGGAGTTCATTTGCAGAGGCCAGAGGCACTGGTACTCCCATTCTCTCTCTCTCTCTCTCTCTCTCCCTCTTTTGCTCTCTCAAGTAAATAAATAAAATTAAATTTTTTAAAAAAGGAGGAGAGGATATGATGGAAAATGGAGTTTCAAAGGGGAAAGTGGTGGGAGGGAGGTCATTATCATGGGATATTGTTTATAATCATGGAAGTTGTTAATAAAAAAATAATTTTAAAAAAATCAAAAAAAAAGAAGAAAATAAGTTAGTGGCTTAGTAAACTAGGTGCTCTGACAACAGAACCCCTGGGGTTAGAATCCCAGCTCTGCGACCAATGCACAAAGCTATTGTTTGTTTGTGAGACTACTGCCTTGGGAGGGTCTCTTGAGGGCTGAGTCCCATATGCTCTGAGGAGTACACACTGGTCACGTGTCTATGTCTTGCTTAGAGTTAGTACTTGATTGAGGTATCCTAAGCATGTGAGCCATACTTCTGCCTAGAAGTTAATGGCCAAGAAATCTCAGTGTGTGGTAGATAGTTCCATGGTTCTGTGACTAACATACATCCAAAATTTTGTGAGAGGAAGGGATTTCCTTCAAGCTTACAGAATCTAGTGGACGTTCCATCAGATTCATAAATTCATAAATCCAAGGAGAGAGAGAGAGGGAGAGGGGCCACCACCAGCAAGCAACACCAAAAAGCATCAAGCAGGACCCCAGAGCTTAAACATCTCTGTACAACTTTGGGCTGGAATTCAGCTCCACTCCCAAACACATCTTTGGACTGGACCCCAGTGACACCTGCTCTAGCCAGGTGGCTGGAGAACTAAGTTATAAGCTTTAATAAAATACCTGAATCTATGGGGGGACATACATTAAACCACTACACAGTGGAAGCAGAGATGGCACAGAGAGGAGAGGGATACCTGTTTCTGCACAGGAGAGAAACCTTCCAAGGTTTACTTTTCATTGTAAATGGCCATAGAACGGTCTTATTTCAGTTTATAAACTGGACACTCGAAGGAGGAGTATTCTGAAATTTTAAAACATGGAAATGGAAATATACTATATATAATAGGTAGGTCTTTAAGCAAGGTGTATATATATTTCACATATATGTAAATTTCATATATATATGTGTGTATATATATATATTTACTTGTAGCCTGGGTTGCTATTTCCTACTCTCTTCTTCCTCTCTTTCTCCTGGGGTTACTGAGTCCCTGGAGGTTACCTGAACTTCTGGCCTGCCTGCATCGGGTTCATCTTCTCTTGTAACTTGGGGTAGTCACGCAGCTCTTCTCTGAACAACATAATATAGCAGAAATGGAAATGTCCCAGCAAGGCGTGGTGGTGTCGAGCTGTAAGTCTAACTGGGAGGCCCCTGAGGCAGGAGGATCAAGAACTGGAGATCAGCCTCAACTATGTAGTGAGACCCTGTCTCTAAAAGGTGACGAGGTTGTCCTTAATAGAAATCTTCTAATTTTACCTTTTCCTTCTCTCTACTTATGAGGATGTTGCTATGATGGTTGGAGCCGGAACAGCCGTGTTACACCGTGTAGTGTAAATGGCATGTTGAGGGCTGTGGAGCCTATGACAGAGAGTCCAGGGTCATAATAAATACAGGTTGTCCCAGCTTGTCATGGACTAACACCTTTCTACATTTGATCTTAGCTAAAAGGGTGAGAAATAATGGACCACTTTTTAATATAAAGAGAAATACACTATTTTCTAAGATTCTCTTATTTGGAGGTTTCTGCTAACAGTAACTAATACCATGGACTAACATCTCAAACTAACTACATTGTGAACTCCTTTGGAAAGGATAGATTCATACCTGATTAGCTCAAGTAAAATGATTTGTAGACTTCATGGGGCAAGCAAAATGTGAAGCTATTGTAATACTGAAAGTCTCTTTTGTCAAGTCTTTGCAGTGCCATTGTAAATAGTTTGTTTTAAGTTCACAGAGCATTTGAAACCACTTAGAAGATTATCCACTCTGTGTGTGTGTGTTTGCGTGTGTGTGTGTGTGTGTGTGTAACCTCAGGTGTCATTCCTCATGTACTGTCTGCCTTTTTTTTTTTTTTTTTTAGGTAGGGTCTCACTCTAGCCCAGGCTGACCTGGAATTCACTATGTAGTCTCAGGGTGACCTCGAACTCACGGAGATCCTCCTACCTCTGCCTCCCAAGTGCTGGGATTAAAGGCATGTGCCACCACGCCCGGCTCCTGTCTGCCTTTTTTGAGACAAGATCTATCACTGGCCTAGAGCTCACCAAGTAGGCTAGCATAACTGGCCAAAAATTTCAGGGATATGTCTGTCCCCACTTCCCCATCTGTCCACTCTTTAATGTAACTTTTGAGCATACACACACACACACACACACACACACACACATACACACACATTTACATAGGTTATAGTCTTGTATCCCTTCACCCCTGGTCTCCATTTCCCTGAGGACTCTCCTAAGTAGGGTCCTTGGTGTTCATTGCGGGGTACTTAGGGCCTCTGTCAGTCTCCGGGAGGAGGCTAGGTTTCAGAATATTTCTACCCACCCTGTGGCTCTTATAATCTTTGCGCCCTCTCTTTCACAACAGTCCCTGAGCCTCGGCGGGAGTGTTAGCAGTTTGTCTTTAGTGCTGAGGTCTCGGCAGCCTCTGCATTTCTGTTACCACGCGCTTCCATTCCCCACTGTGTTTGTGCTGTTTTCCCCGAGGTGCTTTTCAGGCCAGCATTGGGAGCAATACTTGTGTCACTGCTTTCCCTGCAGCTCCTTCTGGGCCCAGGCGGATGTGGCCGAGGTGGCACATCTTGTCGCAAGCGGCCGGCTACTTTTCCTTGTCGAGTTGATGGATGGTGGCTCTCTCCCTTATTCTTTGTCATCTATAAAATAAAACAGATTCTCCAGCCAAGGGTGAGAGCAGCTTTCACGAAGGGGGCATGCACGTAATTCTGAGAGACATTTTGGTGAGGAGACACACTCAACTTGCCCAGAGGACAGTGGGGGCTTCTCTCTGGTGGTTGTGTTTGCGTTTCTTGCCTGTGGGGCGCTGACTTGGTTCCTGGCAACTGTAGTGAGCTCTCTTCCACTGAGCGCGTCTCATGTCCCATCAGAGGGCCGTTGGTTCCGCACGAGGTCTGTGTGCCACTATTGTACACGTGTGTACTTCCTGCTCACTCGTGCCATTGGTGACCTTTGCACACAGTAGCTCCCGTGGCACTTTCCAGCGCCATGAGAGTTTGCTAGGAGAGGAATGGCCCTCCTCTCAGTTTTCATGTGGTCTCTTTCTCTATTATATTAAGGAAGATAAAGTCTCTTTTTTGTTTCAATTTAAAATTTTCAGTTCACAAGGGATTCAAAGACTTTGTCCCGGCCAGGCATGGTGGCTCACACTCATCAGTAATCTCAACACCAGGTTATATAGTAATAGGCTATCTCAAAGAAAATCAAAATCATGGGCTGGGCAGATGGCTCAGTGGTTAAGGTGTCTGCCTGTAAAGCCAAATGCGCAAAGTGGCACATGCATCTGGAGTTCATTTTCAGCAGCTGGAGGCCATGGCACACCCATTCTCTCTGTCTGTCTGTCTTTTCTCTATCTGCTTGCAAATGAATACATTTTAAAAATACAAAAGAAACCAATCAAACAAATAAAATCAAAATCACAAAGGAGCTCCCACCAACCAAAGATAGAAAAATTTGGGCATCAAAAGAAGTTATATCTAGCCTGGTGTGGTGGCACATGCCGCCTTTAATCTCAGTACTCAGGAGGCAGAGGTAGGAGGATCATCATGAGTTGGAGTCCACCCTGAGATTACATAGTGAATTTCAGGTCAGCCAGGCTAGAGCAAGACCTTACCTCGAAAAACTGAAAAAGCAAAAAAGAAAAAGAAATGAAATGAAATGAAATGATATAATATCTGCAGTGAACTGAAAGAATAATAAAAATGTTAAAACCATGAATTCATAATAAAACTGGAAAAAGACCCATATCCAACCCATTGATTACTTTTGAGGAATGGTGAAAAAAAACTTATTCTCAAAACTGGAAATAACAACAAAAAAGTCCTCTTATTTCATTTCAGTTTACTCATCAAATATTTAGTGACGTAATAAGTCCTTCTTTAGAGGAGCTAAGAGGTGATGAGGGAATGCTGGATCAACGCTGTTTTGTAACTCTAATAAAACACTGAATCCACACAATGGCCATCAGTAGCTGTTAAACTCACTATGAGAAAAGCCAATAGGAAAATGTACAGTCAGTAAGATGTGGACAACACTGTAACATGCTGACCGATGTTGATACCACAGAGAGAGAGACCAGCAGACACGCCTGTCTCCTGCAGTAAGACCATCGGAAGCACACAAAACCACCCACGCAGGCATCTTGCTGAGCGACAGAAAAGTCAGACATCAGGCAGGTCAAAGCCCTAGATCTAAATCTGAGCTTGCAGGAAATACAAGAGGTGAAGGAACACAGCAAGGGACGCAAAGACATCTGAGTGGGGAAATCCAGAGAATACAAGAGGCTGAGGACGAATGACCCACGGATTGCAAAAAATAAGCTAGAAAGGAAAGGAAAAATGAAAAAAGAAAAATTCCTGAAGAGATGTATGCCTTGTGGAAGGACTTGGGTTTCAGAGACAAACAAATCAAGTGAATAAAGAATTTATGGGAACATTTGAACACTGGGTTGTTGATAGAGCTGAGTAATGATTACTAAGTTTATTTGTAACTAGATTTGAAGATGTGATAATCACGTATTGTCATGTTAAAAGAGAAGTTTGTACAAAAGCACACTAAATTATCAGCAAAATAGACATCTGAGATCTACTTCATCACAGTGCAGCAGGAGGGTGGAGGAGGAAAGGGAGAGATAAGACACAGGGAGAGATAAGACAGGCTCCACAATTGACTCAGGGTGCAATAGCTCAATGAAGTGACAGGTGCCATTCATGGCCGGTGCCCTTAGAAAGCATTGTATGCACAATTAACTTTTTTTTTTTCTTGTGTGGAGTCTAGATTTTAAAAAAATATTTATTTATTCAGGAGAGACAGAGAATAAGTATGGGTGTGCCAAGACCTCTTGCCACCGCGAAGGAACCCTAGACGCATGTGCCATGCTGCATATCTGACTTTGTGTGGGTACTGGGGAATTGAACCCAGGCCACCAGGCTTGAACCTCTGAGCCATCTTTCCAGCCCCATAATTCTGCTTTTGCTCTGCGGGAAATTCTTGACTCGAGTTGTGTTGTTTTCAGAGATTGCCCAGCTGAGGGCTCTGGAAGCTGTTCCCCTGATGTGAGAGATGCTGTGGTCAGTAGTCAAGGAGCCCAGCCATCAGCCTTCGGGCTTCTGCTGGTTCAGGCCCCTACTGCCCTGTTTTAGATCTTAGCCCAGTAAGTTGTCCACTCTTGAGGTTTTTTTTTTTTTTTTTTAACAATGAGCCACAGGCCACGTGTTCCCTCCTACGGCAACAACTATCCCTGTCCTACTTTAGATGTGCCCTGTGCCCCTTCTCTTGTTGACATCAAAGAAGCTGCGCTTCCACAAGTCTTCGTGATCTTTTTCCAGGTGAGATTTACACATAACCTTCATATAGCCAAGACTCACCAAGCTGGCTTTTAAAGTCCCTGCTATTTGGCCTCTGGGTGGTGAGGAGAAATGCAAAGCACCCCAAGAACTCACTCCCTGGATTCCCCAACGCTTGTTTTCTGGAGGCTGGAGATGAGTGAACACTGTTACTGGCACAACAGGTTTTTCCTCTTACTGTCAACAGTGGGTGGCACAGTGCCCTATGTTAGGATATTAAAATACTCGATTCCTTTAATTGTCTGTTTTGTAACCCTTTGGATCATCAGATAGACATGAACCAATAGAGCCTCATTTAATGTCTTACACAAAGAAAAGCAGTTAAACTTGGTAGTACAGGCCCAGGTACTTTAGCAAGGACAGCAGGAACGTTGGGTCTCTCCTTGGTTCTGTGCTGTCTTCAGCTTGCCCACACTGTCCTTGATAGCTACCAGGTACAGTAGGCTGGCATTTTATCAAGGTGAATGGATTTTTTTCCCCTCAAAGTTTCAGCAAGAGTCTTAATGAGACAACATAGACCCAGCCTCGATGTGCATCTATAGATTGAATGAAAAGATAAAGAAAACGTGGTAGATGCAATGAAGTTGTATCCAGCAGTATAGGAAAATGAAATTGTAACATTTGCTGGAAATAGATGGAACTGGAGATCCTTGTGTGAAGCAAAATAAGCCAGACTCATATGAGGATCCTAGATCTGGATTTGTGTGTATGGGGTGAAGGTCATGAAATTAGGAAAGGGACCATGAGAGGGGAAGAAGAGAGAGAGACTGGCAGATAGGGGAGGGTGAGTGATGGAACAGATGCAATAAGAGAGCACAGAACGCTGTGTGGAAAATTTGTTTCCTGGAAGGACACAGGCAGACATCTTCTATTCCCCCCACGTGGGGCATGGACCACAGACCTAAGACATGATTCCACAACTTGGGAACCGATGAGTTTATTGGGATCATTTAGAGAGCACAGGTGAGGGGTTACTGACAGAAGCATGGGTGACTCAAAGGCAAAGGCAGCAACGAAAAGCCCAACCTAGCATAGGTGACAACTCAGGGAAGCTGCCTCTCTCGAGTTCACTGTCTGACTTGCAGGCAGCTCCTCCAACTCTTTGGAGAGTCTCCCCTTCCCAGAAGTTGTTTACTGCTTCTATAACCTTGAGAAAGGGGCCTTGTGAAGTTTGAAAGCCTCAGGAGTGCTCTGAGGACTGTGAGTCATTTACTTCCTCAATATCATGAGCCTCCCTCCTTCTTCCAGGAGGGAGTGTTTCAGTTTGGAGAAACTTGCTGTAGAACAGTGAAATAGCCAGCTGGTCTACCTTCATGACAGTGGCACAGATACCTTGAGGAATTCACACAAGGATCAAGGCTGCTTGCTGTGGCTCCTTCCTGAGGTGGTAGCCCCAGCCAAGACTATTTCAAACAATTTATACTTGATTGTTTTCTTATCCCTAGATGTGGTGAACTGGCTCCAACCATTTCCATCTAAGTAAGGGTAGGAACACCGCCCCTAGTGGCCTAGCTAGGGACTGCTGTGACTGTTGCAGAAGGGACAAAGCTGTGATTGGAGCAAACATCTCCTCTCTGTCTATGTCAGCAGGGTATTTGCCTCTCTTGATGACTGGGCTGAAAAAATACCCTACTGTGCTGTTTCCCCTGGTATTGCAGCAGGAGACCCCCAAAACTTCTCTTAACTGGACTTCTCTTGCCTGCTTGTAGTAGCATGGGCTAAGCTAGTCACATAGACAAGGAAGCAGTAGAGACTGCAGGCTGGCAGTGCTGAGAAAGGGGGCAGAGGGAGCGATGGCAGAGTAGCTGGCATGCTGAGAAAGGGGGCAGAGGAAGTGATGGCAGAGTAGCTGGCATGCTGATCTGCAGAAGTGGTGAGGTGAACGACTGCTTGACAGCAGTAGAAGCTCAGCTGAGCAGCCAGTAGACTGAGCTACAAAAGCAACAAGGCAGCTGGCTGCTTGACACCTGAAGAGACAGAGCCAGGAGGCATAGCTACTTTCCACGTGGTGGCAACTGTGACAGAGACCCCAGCACTAAGAACAGTGTGAGAGGGCCTCCAGAGCAGGCAGCCGAGGGAGGTGAGAATTCAGAGAGGTAGAGAGCAGAGGCTGAGAAAGCCAAAACAGAGCCAGAGAAGAGAACCTGCAGCTCCTGACTGTTGAAGAGGTGCAGAGAGCTGTCTTCAGGGCTGTGGGTTCAAGACACATGAGGCCTGTGAGCTGTAACATTGGCTGATGTTATGGGCTGAGAGATTCTGGCATTTAGGCCTGCCTGGAAACTGCAGTGACAGCCACTGCCAGAGACTGACAGAATCAACCTCACCCAGTCAACCGGACTGAGACTGTCCCCACGAGAGGAGGGAGTTGTGTACTTGTTCATTAATGAACAGTCTCACATTTACACTGCCTGGTGGCGTATCATTATTGTCTTATCTTTGGAGGAGCTGCAAACCCACTTCTGTTCTCTGGGAAAGGTAGTGCCCTTTGGATAAGCAAAGATGCTTTTTTTTTTTTTTTTTAAGAAAACCCATCTGCAAGTATGGACATTCTTTATTTTTTTAAGTTTTTGTTTATTTATTTATTTATTTATTTATTTGAGAGAGACAGACAGAGAAAGAAAGAGGCAGATAGAGAGAGAGAGAACGGATCCACCAGGGGCTCTAGCCACTGCAAAGGAACTCCAGATGCGTGTGCCACTTGTGCATCTGGCTAACGTGGGTCCTGGGGAATTGTGCCTCAAACCGGGGTCCTTAGGCCTGACAGGCAAGCACTTAACTGCTAAGCCATCTCTCTAGCCCGCAAAGATGCTTTTGAAGTTACCCCAGACCCTTCTTATATTCACATCAAGGAGATCCTTTTTCAACTGCCTGTTTAGGATGGAGCTCTGAAGTCATTTATTTTCCTAGTGGGTCCCATCCACATGAAACCCAGGCTTACTAGTACCTGTTTAAGAGTGATACTAGAAGATTTTGGTCACCGAATAGTCTCTATCTTCTGAAAAATAACAAAACCTTATTTTTTTTTTCTTGAACTGTGAGTGCTAAGGAAAAAATAACAAAAACAGAGACATCATTCTCAAAGTGCAACCCAGAATTAATACAAGATGGAAGAGTTGAAAATACCTACTGTAGTGGTTGATGTTAGGAAGTTTATATATCACACTTCCAGTAAATAGAACTGGAAGCTCACTTTTAATTTATATAATGTAAAAAATGATATTGTTTGAAG
The DNA here is from genome assembly GCF_020740685.1 of Jaculus jaculus. Lineage (NCBI taxonomy): Eukaryota > Metazoa > Chordata > Mammalia > Rodentia > Dipodidae > Jaculus > Jaculus jaculus. The sequence continues at coordinate 13,650,818 of NC_059107.1, read as the reverse complement.
ATATTTTAATTTCTAATTTTAAGTAAAAGAGTAAAGCCTCCTTTGACAGAAATCTTTGGTTTGATTCAAAGTCAGTGATGACTGAGGTGGCCAGGAAGCTTAGAGCTACATTGTGAAATAAACATTATCTAGTTATAGAAGGGATACATATATTTGTGTGTGTGCATGAGTGCTTGTACACACACACACATACACACACGATGAGAAAAGCAAGCCAGCAAGTTAAAAATCATTTCTAATCTCACCTTTTGGAGATAAGTGATGGTGATGCTTTGTGTTTTCTAGTACTTTTAGAGATAATTTAAATATTTGTTTGCAATGATCATTTTATATCAGCTAGTGAATCAGGTCCCCATCTCTACGTCTATGTGAGTTCTCTTCTTTATCTTTCCTGTTGATGATTTTTTGTTAAACACTTTTAAAATATTTTATTTAGTTAGTTAGTTAGTTGAGAGAGAATAGGTCCACCAGGGCCTCCAAGCCACTGCAAACAAACTCCAGACGCATGTGCTACTCTGTGCATCTGGCTTACATAAGTCCTGGGGAATCAAATCCAGGTCCTTAGACTTTACAGGCAAGTGCCTTAACCACCAAACCATTTCTCCAGCCCCATGGGTGTTGTGTGTGTGTGTGTGTGTGTGTGTGTGTGTGTGTGTGTATGCGTGTGTGTACCTGCATTATTTTTTGCTGTTACATTAAAGAAATAAAGGTGGTATATTTACTTCATGGCTGATGAACAGAGTCAAGGAAATAGGGAAATAGTTGTAAGACTGTGATAAGCAGGGAAGAAGTCTCATTGACAGTACAGCTAAATATTGTGGGGAGGGGCAGGAGGAGGAAGGAAATGGGGAAGACAGGTTCTAGTTGGATTATAATGTTAAGAACATTCTTTTTTAAAAATATGTTTTATTTATTTGAGAGAGAGAAAAAGAGAGAGAGAGAGAGAGAGAGAGAGAGAGAGAGAGAGAGAGAGAGAGAGAATGGGCATATCAGGACCTCCAGCCACTGCAAATGAACTCCAGATGCATGTGCCACCTTGTGCACCTAGCTTATGTGGGTCCTGGACAGCAGAACTGGGATCCTTTGGCTTTGCAGGCAAACACCTTAACCACTAAGCCATCTCTCCAGCCCAAGAACATTCTTTAATCAACTGCTTGCTTTTATGTATACTACCCTGCTTGTCTTTCAGACCTAGGACAAAGCAAGCCGATATGCATGCTGGCCCTCCTGGGGAAGATTTAGGTAACTGTGATCTTTTCTGGCAGCCAGGAGGTAAGGCAGAAGTCAAGGTGGCTTCCTGAAGTCCGGATGCCCAGAGCAAACCGCAGCTCATCCCACGCCACTCTGCCTTGTAGCAGCTGACATAACGTAATGTGGATCGTATTTTAGGCCCTGGGGATTTACCCAGCAGGTACGTACTGTGTATAGTATGGAAATCTCCCCACCCTCACATCCTGCCCGGCTCACAACATCCCCTCCCCAGGCTGCACACTCACTGAAAGGCTATTTATAGCTTCTCCCTCTCTGTGTTTTGATGTTCAAAGTAACACATAGGGAACAGATTCTACTGACTTGAAAACTTTTTCCACTATGAATGTGTCAACTCCAGCTGTCCGTACCTTTCCATGTCTACATACACTCAGCATGTTCTCTGCAGTGTTACATTCTCACCGGTCACATAATTTCAACCTTAGACCAGTTAAGAATGTATACATAGGGCAGGGCATGGTGGCACAGGGCTTTAATCCTGGCACTGGGGAGGCAGAGGTAGGAGGATCACCATGAGTTCGAGGCCAACCTGAGACTACATAGTGAATTCCAGGTCAGCCTGGGCCAGAGTGAGACCCTACCTCGAAAAACAAGCAAACAAAAAAAAGTATAGATAGAGCTGGAGAGAAGGCTCAGTGATTAAAAGTGCTTACTTGCTTGCAAAGCCTGAAGGCCTGGGATTGATTCCTCCATAAAGCCAGATGCACAAAGTGGTGCATGCAGTGGCAGGAGGTCCGGGCATGCTCATATTCTTTATCTGCCTCTCTCCCCCAAAATAAATAAATAAAAATATTTAAAAAATAACGTACAGATAACTGTCCTTAGAATTGTGTTTGTTTTTCTTTTCACAAAAAACATTGTTGTTGATTTTAAATATGCTAATATATATTAGATTTGCCACTTGCTTAACTTGTTCACCATTTATCTCTTCTCCCTCCTGTTTTCTCGTGTCTTCCGAGTATGCTTTGCTGTTGTAAACTCTCTAAATTAGGATCATGGCTTATACATACTCCCTATATTCCTTATTAGGAAAAAGTAACAAAGATGTATATACAAAAATGTGAGGTCCTGGCTCGCCCATTCTTTCTCTCTCTCCCTTTCTCTGTCAAATAAACAAATAAATAAAAATAAAGCATTTAAAAAATCACTGGGCGTGGTGGTGCATGCCTTTAATCCCAGCACTCGGGAGGCAGAGGTAGGAGGATCGCCATGTGTTTGAGGCCACCCTGAGACTACATAGTGAATTCCAGGTCAGCCTGAGCCAGAGTGAGACCCTACCTCGAAACCTGCCCCGCAAAATATGTGTAAAGCAGACTATGTGCACTTTCGTCATATGAAAGCTTACTTAACATGCCTGCCCAAGAAGGCATGACAATAGGAAAAAGAAGGAAGGCAATAGGATTAAGTCAGGACTTAAGTGTTGCTATATGTTGCTTTGTTTGTTTTTCAAGGTAGGGTTTCACTATGTAGTCTCAGGTGGCCTCAAACTCACAGTGATCCTCCTGCCTCTGCCTCCTGAGTGCTGGGACTAAAGAAGTGCGCTACTGCGCCCGGCTCATTATTTTAAAGAGCTTTAGTGAGATTTTTTTTTTTTTATTAGTTTTCTATTCACCAAATAAAGACAGTTTGGTACCATTATTAGGCTCATCCATGATCTACCCCCTCCCATTGTCCCCTCCTTGTTGAGGTATATGGGTCATGCATTGTGGAGTTAGCCCACAGTTATTGGTATGATAAATGTCTCTGTATATCCTGACCCAACATGTGGCTCTGACATTCTTTGCGCCCTCTCTTTCGCAAAATTTCCCTGAGCCATGTTGGGTTCATTTTTGGTCTGCTTCAGTGCTGAGGTGTTGGAGGCCTCTGAGGCTCTGGCTCTCTGATTTGGTAGGAGTTGATTTTTCTCTGTATTGGTCTCCTTCCCCCTTGTGCTGGTATCTGGTGCATCAGGAAATCAGCTTGTTGCTTGTTTTGCTAATTTTCCTTAGTTTCAGCACGGGGCCCTTTTGAGGTATGATGGGGTGGCTCTCTCCTTAGGATCTGCATCTATCTGATAAAGAGAAGCAGATTCTCCAACGGAGAGTAAGTGAGTTCCAGGACAAATGAAATAACCCTTACTGTTTTTTTTTAATAGAGAGTTTAATAGGTGCAGGCCCTCTTGTAGCCCATGATTGATGGTAGCTTGATATTGGAGAGAGGGTTTATGTGGATATGATTCTGACTTGTTTCCCAGCTCCAGCTATGGGTCCCGTACCATTTAGTGAGATTTTCACGTACCATGAAATTCACTTACTGGAAGTGTGCAGGTAGGAGGTTTCTAGTATGTTCGCAGGGTTGCATGACCGCCAGTTTCACTTTAGAACACGGTTAATACCCCAAGAAGTGTCCTTCCGACTACAGCTCCGTGATGATCTGCAGCCTGTATGCTTTGCTAAACAACTACAGAAGGCTTTAAAAAAAATTTTTTTTTCTGTCCTTATGCCTATAGGCCTCAGTGCCATGTATATATAAAAGCTCCAGTACTACAAAAAAAAGTTAACAACAACCCACACAGAATGTTAATATTAAAAAGAAATCCAGAATCTCAGAAGAGTTGTCAACGTTTCCTCTTTAGCACACAAGGCAACCCCACAGGTGATGACTCTGATGCTCTGGAGGCATCTAACTGGTCTTGTATCCAACTTGGCAATGCTATTTCAAAGTGCTTGTTTATTAAATCAGACCTGATTAAAGACTCTCCTAAGACATACAACTCACTAACATTATGTTTTTGTAAACTTGAAATGCTATTTCTGTGTGTAGATAGTGTGTATGTGCAAAGAACACAGTTTAAACACTATGGAAGTGAAGGTTTTGGAACACCAAGTCTCCATTCTGCTACTCAGGCGAGGCCCATTAATTTTGTCCATGTTATCTTATTTTTGATGGGTTCATACATGTATATAATGTATTTTGAACACATTTACTTCCTGTTACGCTCTCTTGTCCCCTCCCACTAAGCCCTTTATTCTTTCCAAGTAATTCCCTAATTCCCTTCCTACTTTCATGTCTTCTTTTTTTTTTTTTTTTTTTGTAGACCCACTGAGGTTAATTAGGTTGCTTGCATGAACATGGTGGGAAGTTATTTACTGGAGTCTGAGCAGCTTAGCAGAAGCAACGACACTGAAGGGCATGACCCCATTTTGCTAGCAGCACCCACTGCCACTGGCTCCTCTGGGCCTCGTAGAGCCCCAGGAGCCCCTTCTCCAACTACGATGGGGTGTTGACGGGCTCAGTCTTGTGCAGGAAAACGGTCGGATGAGTTCATGAGTTAGATCTCTCCAGAAGACAGCATTCCACACACCCTTCCTCACCCTGTGGCTCTCACATTCTTTCTGTCTTCTCTTCCTTGAAGCCTGCTGATTTAGTTCCTTTGGCTTTCTTTTTAAATTATATTTTATTTGTTTATTTGAGAGACAGAGAAAGACAGAAAGAAAGGGAGAGAGACAGAGAGATAGAAAAAGAAAGATAGAGGGTGAATGGGCATGCCAACACCTATAGCCACTGCAAATGAACTCCAGATGCATGTGCCACCTTGTGCATCTGGCTTATGTGGGTATTGGGGAATCGAACTAGGGTCCTTAGGCTTTGTAGTCAAGTGCCTTGACCATTGAGCCATCTCTCCAGTCCTGGATTTCTTTTTAATATTAACATTCTGTGTGGGTTGTTGTTAACTTTTTTTTGTAGTACTGGAGATTTTATATATACATGGCACTGAGACCTATAGGGATAAGGACAGAAAAAAATTTTTTTTTAAAGACTTCTGTAGTTGAAGTTTAGTAATCACAGAGTTTGGGGGTTGTGTGTTTTATTTCAGAAGTACTTTTCTAGCTGGAGGAGGGGGATTTTTGGATTCATCACCTTGTGCCAAATAAAGAACGGCAGGAAAAAACCCTCCTGAATGATGTCTTTTGCCACAATTTCTCTGAAAAGCTTTTCAAAGAAACGAACCACCAGTGGTTTATCAAGTATTCATCAAGGGTGAGGCAGCGAGCATACTGCGTGGGAAACCCTGTGGGAATTGGGGACCTCAGTGAATCTCAGGAGCTCCCTACATGGAATGCTAGCCTCCGAACCTTCATGCTTACACACAGTGAGCTGCTCGCAGGCCCATAGCAGGAGCAGGGAGTGGCAGACCAGCTTAACGGCAGCTCTGTGCTCTGACTCTGAGCAGGAATACTCCTCGGCCTTCAGTTTCCTCACCATGAATTTCTAGTCTTGAAAAACTAACCTGCTACAAATGGGACATGGCCAAACAAGCTGTGGAAACCACTCTGGTTCTGCTGGGGGTGGGGGCAGGGGCTGCTCGGGTGTACTCCTGGGCCTAAGGGAGAGCCTGCAGCATGCCCGAGGTCTACACCGCGAGTTAGAACTCAGATGGGACCCCCGCCCTTGGCAGGCACACTTCTAGGAGTGTGTCCCCAGAGAGTAATTCAGCAAAAGAAAAAGTGTTTTAAGCCGGGCGTGGTGGTGCACACCTTTAACCCGGCCCTCTGGAGGCAGAGGTAGGAGGATGTCCATGAGTTTGAAGCCAGCCTGGGACTACAGAGTGAGTTCCAGGTCAGCCTGGGCTAGAGGGAGACCCTACCACCCCCCCCAAAAAAAAAAACCCAACACAGAACAGACAGAACAAAACAGACAAACAAACAAAAAAGAAAATGATATATACAGCCTAGATGTTTACAAAAGCAGAATGGTCTATGAATTAAGGATCCCAAAATTCTGATTTTAAAAACATGTCTAGCGTACTCCCACACCTACGCTCTGGCAGAGTCATTCTGCGCCCCCCTCTTTTACCCCCGGCCCCAACCCCTGTGGAGAGGGCCGTGTAGTTCGAGCTGGTGGGGAAAGTTGATTTGACCTTGAAGAGGAGGCTGGCTGGAGGCTGGGGGACAAAGGGATGTGTGTGATGGTGATAGGTCACAAAGGGTACTTGGGGATAAATGTGGAGGGGCAGGGGGGTGCGGGCAAAAGCCTTGCTGGGAGATGGGCAGTTGCCTTCCCTCCCTCCCTCTCTCCGGGACTCGATTAGTGGCTGGCAGGGATGTCCACGGCCAGCAGTGAGTGTCTGCTGCCCTACTACACGGCCCACAGCTACCGCTCCGTGGGCGTGTTCAACACCTCCATGGGAAACCTTCAGAGGCAGCTGTACAAGGGAGGAGAGTATGAGATTTTCAAGTACGCGCCGATGTTTGAGAGCGACTTTATCCAGATCAGCAAGAAGGGGGAGGTCATCGATGTCCACAACCGCGTCCGCATGGTGACGGTGTGCATCGCGTCCACCAGCCCCATCCTCCCGCTGCCAGATGTCATGCTGCTGGCCCGCCCCGCCAAGGTCTGCGAGCCGCTCGCCCCGCGGGGCCGGAGGGTCAAGGCGAGGGTACGCAAGCCCGCCAAGACCCTGGAGCTGACCAGGCTCTTCCCCTTGAAGTTTGTCAAGATCTCCATCCACGACCGCGAGAAGCAGCAGCTACGCCTGAAGCTCGCCACGGGCAGAACCTTCTACCTGCAGCTCTGCCCGTCCTCGGACGAGCGGGAAGACCTCTTCTGCTACTGGGAGAAGCTGGTCTACCTGCTGAGGCCACCGGTGGACAGCGGCGGCAGTAGCCCCATGCTCCAGAGCGGGAGTACAGCCACGCCCCAGGACAAGAAAAGCCCGGTGGTAAGCTTCCAGAAGACCCCGGGAGTCTGGGCAAGAAGCGTTGGGGAGCATCTCAGAGCAGGTCCTCACCAAGCCTTAGGGGCCTTCTCAGGCTCACCTTGGGGAATGTGTTGCCTTCAAAGGGCTCAGGGCCCGAGTGAGCCACCCCAGGAGAAGGGGCTTGTCACCCTGGGAGATTGAAGGACCCCTCATGGCATCCCAGAGGCCAAATGCCAGAGATCGCCCTTAACAATGACTCTAGTCTCACACCCAGGACTGAGAACCCTTCCAGAATGTCTCCTCTTAAGCACTCCATTCCAAATACAGGTAGCCTCACCTGTTTTGTTTTTTGAGGCATGGTTTCACTATACTATACAGGCTGGCCTCAAACTTGCCATCTTCCTGCTTTAGCTATCTGAGTGCTGAGATGGTTGGCGCTTGCATATATATATATATATATATATACACACACACACACATACACACACATACACACACACACATATATATACATCACACATACATACATACACACACATGTGTGTATCTGTAAGTGTATGTTTATATGTGTGTATGTATATATGTATACATACTTATGTATATAACTGATGTATGTTGATTACACACATTTATATGGTGTAGTGTGACATTGCAATACTTGTATACATGATGCAATGATCATATCAGGGTGAATGTCATATCCATCACTTAGGCATTGATCATTTCTTTGTGCTGGGAATATACAACACCCTACTAGTTATTTTGAAAAATGCTAATTACTGTCCACCATAATTATCTTGCTGTAACCTAGAACATAGGACACAGGGAATTACTCCCCTTTATCCAACTGTACCCTGTATCCACTAGCCACTCTCTCGATAGCTCTCCTCTCTCATGCTCTTCCCAGACCCTGGTAACCTACTCTCTACTGCTGTGAGAGCAGGTTTTGGGCAGCACACTTTTCAGTCCTTAGGAGGTCCTTCTTTGCCTTGGCCCAGGCCCTGTCACCTTGTGACTGCCGTGTGATTCTTTGTACATCAGGGTAATCCCTATGTGTGCACATGCGCAGTTTGTTTCATTGAACACCGACATGTCAGGTTGACCTGACCATACCTTGACCTGACAGTTCCACTTGTAGAAATGTGTCCTGCAAAGATAGAAGGACCAGAGAGTTTAAAACATGACATATCAATGGGGGAGCTTGTGTCTGCCTTCCAAGCACTAGGGAATTCTGTGGACACTTTCCGGGGCCCTAGAACTGCTCGGGAAATTCTGATGGCAGTTGGGTGGAGATGCTGTAGAGGGGATCTTGCCACACAAGAGGCACAGCATTGAGGGTTTCAGTGAGAAGCCCCTTGGGTTGCTCAGCTCCGGGAGCAGTGGGTGGGGTACAGACGGCGCTGGCCTCCCATTCTACCGCCTCTCTCACCTGCTTCTCCTTTGGCGCAGGTCTCTGAGGTCCTTGGAGAAGGAGACTCGGGGTGTGAGCTGTTTCCTGGTGTGTCTGCAGCCACCTCTTCTGCATATGCCGGGGGAGAGGGAACCCGGGGGTCCTTTCCAGCTGCTGCAGCCGCCCACACTCCAGGAGCAGGAACGGCAGGTGGCGTGGTGATGACCGAGGCCACTGCAGGCTCCGCAAAAGGTGTGTCAGTCCTGGGCTCAGGAACAAGCCCTGACTTGGGCGCTGTGTGCATGGCAACCACCACGTCTCCAGGCCCGGGCCAGCTAAGCACAGCGCTGGCAGGAACCGCCACCAAGGACCCAGGAGGAAGTGGGCCCAGCAAGGCCTTGGCAGCTGCCGCGAACTTATCCACCGAAGGTCTCAATGTGCTCTTGGCGGGTGCTGCCAGCACCTCCTCCGTGGGCACCTCCACGGGCGAGGGGACCAGCATTTGCCCAGACAACAGCTTGAGTGTGGTCTTTGCAGGCACCTTGACCACCAAGAGGTCTGGCGCAGAAAAAGCTGAAGGCCTGGCAGTGGCTCCCCTCGTATCGACCCTGCAGAGCGAGGGCTACATGTGTGAGAGGGACGGGAGCCAAAAAGTGCCCAAGTCCAGCTCCGAGGCCCGGAAGGAAAGAAGAGAAAGAGACAAGAAGGACAGAAAGGCCGGCAGGAAAAGTTCCCGTCACAAGAGGACAAGTGACCGTCACCGCAGCTCAGGCAAGGACAAGACCCGGAAATCGTCCTCCCACCGGTCCGCATCTGGCCACGGGAAAAAGAGAGCGACCAAAAAAGGAAAAAGGCACAGCAACGTGAAGGGCAGGAGACACAGATCCTCCCATAAGAGCGAGTCCCGGAAGGCTCACAAGCCGAGGAAGAGCCGGTCGACACCGAGCCCTGGGGCTGTGAGTAAGAAACCCAGCAGAATTAGCTCTTTTCTGAGGAGCTTCCTAGTAAGGCCAGCTTCAAAAACCAGGGTCGCCTCCCACGATCAGGAGGTGGGCGTAGTGGCGGAGAAGGTGGAGAAGCACAGCATAGAGAGAACGGAGGAGAAAGGCCAGGATTTGGAGTTCTGTGGGACCATCACATCTGAGACCATGGAGACGATTGTCTTTGAAACAAAATCTATTTAAATAAGAGCCAGATTGGAGCTCAGGAAAGCAACGAGCCTATTCCGTCTGCCTTGAATGCAGTTTAATAAATCACACAACTCCTAAAAAGAAAAAAAAAAAAAAAAAAAAAAAAAAAACCACTGTATTCTGTTTGGATTTCTGTTTCCCAGCCTGGCAATGACTTCATAGTGGCTTCTGTGACATAGTGATGCTTCAGGCAGGTCAGGCCTCCCATGACCACACCCGGCTGAGCTGATGTGGAGGAAAGGGCTTCAGCTCTTTCTGCCTTTTCTCTAATTCGACCGCCAGGGACCATCTCTCCCCCACCCCGCCAAAAACTGTATGCCTACTCTCCCCTCCTCCTTAAAGGGACATAAATGTGAGTCCATATGAAGCAAAGAGAACCCTCCTATCCCTTCAGGAAAGTGAGTGGCATTAGCCTTTGCATGCAATTGGTATAGGGAAGTCTATCATCTGGGTTAAAGCTTCTTTAATGCCTGGTCATGACTCCCTGAGCGTCCTGTCACTCAGTATGGCATATCGGCATGTCCTAGGCACTACTCCGGAGGGCTTCTTTAGGGGCTGGAGAGATGCCTTAGCGGTTAAGCGCTTGTTTGTGAAGCCTAAGGACCCTGGTTCAAGGTTAGACTCCCCAGGACCCACGTAAGCCAGACGCACAAGGTGGCTCATGCATCTGGAGTTCGTTTGCCGTGGCTGGAGGCCCTGGTGAGCCCATTCTGTCTGTCTCTCTGCCTCTTTGTCTGTTGCTCTCAAACAACAACAACAAAAAAATCAAAGGGCTTCTTTAGTAGATGTTTACCTAGCATGCAGGGATGTTGTAAGCACTGTTACCTTTTCTTTTTTAAAAAAAGATTTTTAATTATTTATTAGAGAGAGAGAGAGGATGGGCATGCCAGGGCCTCTAGCCACGGCAAACGAACTGCAGACACATGTGCCACCTTGTGCATCTGGGTTACGTGGGACCTGCAGAATTGAACCTGGATCCTTAGGCTTCGTAGGCATGTGCCTTAACCACTAAGCCATCTCTCCAGCCCCACTCCTACCTTTGGAAAGGGCTTCTTTAGTGTGAACGTTATTTATCCAGCATGCAGGGATGCTCAGCAGAACCACACGCTGCGTGCACGCCAGTAGGTGACGTGGAGGTGGGGACTTGCCCCACAGCATGCTCCGCCGTGCACTTTCTCTGCACTTCCTCTTCTCTCTTCACACTTCACGAAGTGCACAGATGCCTACGTATTTCAATCCACCACGCCTCTTCCTTTGGAGAGACATATCAGTTGAGGCATCAAGTTAGTGCCCCATCAGATAAGGGTTGAGGTTTCTGTTTCTTCAGGGTAGGGTCTCATTGTAGCCCAGCCTGACCTGAAACTCACTTTTTTTCCCCCCCAGGTAGGGTTTTGATCTAGCCCAAGCTGACCTGGGATCCATTATGTAGTCTCAGGGTGGCCTCGAACTCATGGCGATCATTCTACCTCTGCAGCCGAGTTTTGGGATTAAAGGCGTGTGCCAACATACCTGGAAGGGATGAGTTTTTGTTTTTTGTTTTTTGTTTTTCGAGGTAGGGTCTCACTATGGTCCAGGCTGACCTGGAATTAACTCTGTCATCTCAGGGTTGCCTTGAACTCATGGCAATCCTCCTACCTCTGCCTCCCGAGTGCCTGGCTCGAGAATTTTTTTAAAAAAAATATTTACTTGCAAGGAGAGAGAGAGAGAGAGAGAGAGACTGGGCACACCAGGGCCTCAAGCCATTACAAACAAACTCCAGTCGCATGTGCCACATTGTACATCTAGCTTATGTGGGTCCTGGGGAGTTGAACCTGGGTCCTTAGGCTTTGCAGGCATATGCCTTAATTGCTAAGCCATGTCTTTATAATTTTTTCTAAAAATTATTTATTTAGCCGGGCATGGTGGCACACACCTTTAATCCCAGCAGTTGGGAGGCAGAGGTAGGAGGACACCCATGAATTTGAGGCCACCCTGAGAATATGTAGTGAATTCCAGGTCAGCCTGGACTAGAGTGAGACCCTACTTTGAAAAACAAAACAAAAAATATTATTTATTTGAGAGAAAGAGAGAAAGCAAGCACGAGCACACCAGGTCCTCTAACCAATGAATTCCAGACACATGCACCACCTTGTGCATCTGGTTATGTGGAAACTGGGGAATCAAACCTGGGTCCTTAGGCTTTGTAGGCAAGCACCTTAACCTCTAAGCCATCTCTCTAGCCTTTCTTTTTTCTTTTTTTTTTTTTTTCTTTTTGGTTTTCTGAGGTAGGGTCTCACTCTGCTTCAGGCTGACTTGGAATTAACTCTGTAGTCTCAGGGTGGCCTTGAACTCACGGCGATCCTCCTACCTCTGCCTCCCGAGTGCTGGGATTAAAGGTGTGCACCACCACGCCCAGCTCATTTTTGTTTTAAAGAATCCCAAGGGTTAGTTTCTAGTCCCTCAGGCTCTGTTCCAAAAAGCAGCTATCCCACTCCTGGTTAAATGACTCCCAGGGTTTCTACAATTCCAGGGCCATGACTCCTAACTGGGCAACATGGAAGTGTTTCCTTCTTTCTTCTACTGTTGTTCAATGTCCAACGAAACAATATCCGACACATGTATGAAGCTATGTTGGGAGTTATAAGAACTAATGTCCAGGCAAGTCAGGAACTGAGCTTCACCTTTAGGAATAAAGCAGGGACACAATTTCACTCCAGGCACACAAGTGCTGTAAGAACCGAAGACCACATAGGGAGCCAGAATGGCAGAACTGAAGCCAGCACCAATTCCCAGCTTCACAGGAGCTTGGGACCAACAAGCCATAAAACCGCTTCTCAGTGAGGCAGGTGACCGAGGGAAATCTATTATTAGACAGAGACTCCAGAGACACAGAGACTCGGGTAACTTGACTAGAGGAGGAGAAGCAGCACACAAGAACTGGGCACACAGTAGCCTCGTAGCACTGGAGAGAGGCGAGGCAGGGGTGGGAAGCAGAAGAGGCGCTGTGGGGGACGCTGGCGCAGGACACGTGCAGAACAGAATTCAGTGAGCTTAGCTGATATGGTGTGGGCTGCAGAGATGTCTTAGCTGTTAAGACTCTTGCCTACAAACCAAAGGAGCCAGGTTCGATTCCCCAGTACCCACTTAAACCAGCCACACAAGGTGGTGCATGCATCTGGAATTGACTTGCACTGGAGTGTCACAGCATGGGGCTGTGATGGTAGCATCTTGACCAGGTCCCACCTGTGAGAAAGGTAAGTTCCATATTTCCCCTTACTTTGGAACTCATGGTATTACCAAGCGACCCTAGCTGCCAGCATTCACCTTCAGGTCCAGGAAGGCCCCGGTGAACACCACCGAGGAACGCTCACTGAAAAATCTATGCACTGGAATTTGGGTCAAAGCCATGGCATGGGGTGAGCTTGCTTTACCATTAAGACTAGTGGCTCAGGCAGATCTGGCCAGGTGATGGCTCAGGGAGTGTCCTGCAGGGCCTGGGCCTCAAAATACCAGTCATGGGTGACAGAAAGCACAAGAGTTGCTGTGACCCACCACCTGGGACAGTCTGTTGAGCTTTGTGTGGCTTTCATGGAGTTACACCCACTGCGAGCCCAGAGCCCAGCGCTGGGGACACAGATAGCTGTTATGTTTGCAGTAGCTTCGGTTCCACACTACTTGTAGTAACTAGCAAGGAGGCACACTGTAAGAAAAACAAAACAACAAAACAAAACACAGAACTTCAGACTTAAACAACTTCTACTGACTGACTGGCAAGCCACACTGCAGCCTCCGCTCTTTACAAAGCAGGCATAGAAGATACAAGAGGCGTGCAGATGGGTGGACACAGCGACTGTCCACCGGAGCTGCTCGACCACCGCAGAAGAGATGATTCTTCACAGTTTGTGTCCTTGTGTTTGTACTGGTGGCAAATAACCCAGGCCTGAGCTACAGCAGCCAAAAGCAGCCCTTTCTTTTGTATTTGTTGATTAATTGATGTGTGTGTACATCTCCTTTTTCTTGTTTTTATGCATTTATTTATTCTTTTTGTTTGTTTGCTATTTTCAAGGTAGGGTTTCATTCTAGCCCAGGTTGACCCAGGCAGGCCTCAAAATCACAGCAATCTGGCTAGGCATGGTGGTGCACACCTTTAGTCCCACACTCAGGAGGCAGAGGTAGGAGGATCCCCATGAGTTCGAGGCCACCCTGAGACTACCTAGGGAAATCCAGGTCAGCCTGAGGTAGAGTGAGACCCAACCTCAGAAAACAGAAAACAAACAAGCAAACAAACAAAAAAGTCAAGCAATTCTCGTTGCTACACATGCCTGCGTTATTTACTCTTCCTTCTTACGGTTCTGTTGTTGTTGTTAATTTCTCTTTTTCTCCTTCTAATGAGACAATTTCTCTTCTCTCATTACAGTGTTCATTTTCTTCCTTTCTCCTTCTTATTTATGTTCATTTTGAGACAGTCTTGTGTAGCCCAGGCTCGCTCACTGTGTGGTCAAAGCTGACCTTGAACTCCTGATCCGTCTCTCAAGGGTTGGGATGACAGAGTGTGCCACCACTCCTGGCCCTTTAACTTTTTGAACAGTTTTAACTTTATTGTTGTTTTCCATTTTATTCTAAGTTATTTTTCTCTTTTTCAACATCTTTAAAACATGTTAATTTTTCCCTCCTGCCACTCTTACAAGAGAGATGTGGACACTGTCATTGGTATTTTACTGAATGGAGTATATTGTACTTGGTTTTCACTTTATTTCTATATCTGTTTCATTGCTTTTTGCTGTGGCGTTATTTATTTTCTCCTTTTAAAAAATATACTCATTTACTTATTTGAGAGAGAGAGAGAGTGAAAGAGAATGGGTGCACCAGGGCCTCCAGCCACTGCAAACGAATTCCAGATGCATGCACCCCCTTGTGCATCTGGCTTACGTGGGTCCTGGAGAATTGAACTGGGATCCTTTGGCTTTGTAGGCAAACACCTTAACCACTAAGCCATCTCTCCAGCCCTTATTTTCTCCTTTTGACATAGCGCTTAGGTAGGCAGGACACTTCAAGTACATTGCATAAATACTCTGCCTGACCTACACTTCAGCCTAGCTAAGAGTCCAGCTGCTTATCTCTAAACAACCTACAGTGTTCAAACTCCAGGGAATACTTTCACTCAAATATTAGAGAAGATATACAAAGTAACTGTCTCATTTCTGGCATCTCAAGTCCAGTACTTACAACAAAATTAAGTCTTAAGACATATTCCTTATTTTAGGATATGGCTTCATGTTCAAACAATGGTCCTCATTTGAGAGAAATAATTCCAAGCTCTGTGGTTCTGTTTCCAATGTTCTTTGGGTAAATGGTACTCACTCAGATATCTGGACTAATCAAAGATGTTTCCAGGGGCTGGAGAAATGGCTTAGCAGTTAAGACATTTGCCTGCAAAGTCAAAGGACCCAGGTTCGATTCCCCAGGACCCACATAAGCTAGATGCACAAGGGGGAGCATGCGACTGGAGTTCGTTTGCATTGGCTGGAGGCCCTGGCATGCCCATATTCATTCTCTCTCTCTCAGATAAATAAATAAATGACACACACACACACACACACACACACACACACACACACACAAAATATGAACTCTGGAGCCAGGCATGGTGGCATATGCTTTTAGAAAAGCAATAAAAAAAAAAAAGATGTTTTCAAACACAGGTACCAAGACTTTATACTGTCTTACTTGTAAATTTGCTGATAATTTCTAGGTCAAATTAATTGGTTTAGATGTGTATTATTTCCAAGACTGGTAACAGGTTCTGCCTGTATTTACAGTGATTAGATATTTAAAGGCTAAGATGTGCCTACATTCTATGCTTCAGGTGTGGCCTATGTTGCCATAGGACACAAATTCAAAAAGGTTGGACAAAATGACTTTAAGCTCTTATGCCAATCTTTACCTAAGTCTGCTTCAGTAATCAAATGTGCCACAGTGTCATACATCCAGGTTGGTGTAATGCCCTTTCTAAGTGTATTAATAGCCTATGTAGAAGTCAAAGCCAATTGGAATCATTGGAGGTGAAAAAGCCAATATTTTGGCCTGCGCTCTCAGGTCATGAGGTAGAGGTAGGAGGGTTGCAGTGAATTCAAGGCCACCCTAAGACTACAGAGTGAATTCCAACCTGGGCTACAGCAAGACCTTACCTTGAAAATTTTTTTTTTTCTTTTTGTAAAAAGAAAGAAAAGAGGGTATGAGTAGTTATAGAAGTAAGCTTTACTTGGGTAAAGTGGGAGAAACCTTTGGAGAAGTCACATTTGAAATGGATCTTAAATGATTTTCACATAGCCTAGATCCTTCTGGGAGTATGGAAGACAAATCAACAAATCCAAACAATAAAGTGATTAGATTTTTTTTTTTTTTGAAGACTTGACAAAAAAGTGTAGTGATGGCATGGCTATTTTTGTTCTTGGTGAAATTCTACATAATAATGTAAATATAGACTTTAACAGTAACAGCTATTGCAAGTTATTCAAAATGAACTTACTTTCCTTCTTGCAAAAATTTATATCCATTTTAAGTCCTTCAACTTGCAAGAAATAACTGGCAATGTTCCTTTAGGGGGAGCCACATAAATGGAACACTGATCTTGTTAAGAAAGAAAACCTAAATTGGTGAATGCAGTAGCTTTCAAATGCCAAGGTTACTGCTATCCCCTACTGGTAGAAAAATGTATTGGACAATGTAAAACGTGACCCTCCCTCCCTCCAGACAAGCTCTCTTTGATCTGCATTGTTAGTGGTCAGTTCATGAGTACCGAAGAACCAACAATAATAAAAACAGTGACTGGAGATTGAACCGGTAGTGCAGGCAGCAGGGGAGCATTCATTCTCAGGGAGAGGAGGCAAATGCCTTTAGTCACAGCACTCACGATGCTGTGGTAGGAAGATCACTGTCAATTCAAAGCCAGCCTGGAGCTAAAAATGAGTTCCTGTGCGGAATGTGGTGGCGCACGCCTTTAATTCCAGCGCTCCAGAGGCAGAGGTAGGAGGATCGCTGTGAGTTGGGGGCCACCCTGAGACTCCATAGTGAATTCCAGGTCAGCCTGGGCCAGAGTGAGACCCTACCTTGAAAAACCAAACCAAACCAAAACAAAACAAAACAAAAGTGAGTTCCAGCTAGGCATGGTGGCATACACCTTTAATTCCAGTGCTCCCAAGGCTGTGGTAGGAGGATGGCTGTGAGTTTGAGGCCAGCCTGAGACTACATAGTGAACTCTAGGTCACCCTGGGCTAGAGTGAGAAACTACCCTGATGAAGAAACAAAAAGCAAACCAACCAACCAAACAACAATAAAAAAGCACATGCTAGGAATAAGTAGCTGTTAGAGACAATTTTAATTGGTAGTTCAATCCTACCGAGACTGACTGATAAAATGAAGCTACTATGTGACTTACTGACGAGACAATATGGCATTATTTATGAACCTGTCTACCAATGACATTGGAAGATCAACAAATTTTCCAGGGTGCTGGAAAGATTAATTTTGCATATACAAAAATTAAAAGGAACCTTAACCTTACTTTGAACTGTACATAAAAATAAATCCCCCAAAGATAACAAATGTACATCTAAACGAAAAGCTTAAAATCATGAAAGTCTTTAGAAGAAAATGCTGAGGAAAAATCACGTATGCCCCTTGATTAGGCAAAAATTCTTAGCTAGAACACAAAACATGTAAACCATGAAGGAAAATAATTGATAGAAGGGACTTTGCTGAAACAAAAAATTTTGCTGTTTTCAAACACTATTAGGAAAGTTGAAACAATTAGCCACAAGTGAGAAAATATCAACACAACACATCTCTAATAAAGAACTTCTACCTAGGGTATGTATATGTGTGTGTGTGTGTGTGTGTGTGTGTGTGTGTGTATGCACACATGTGCTCGTGCATGTGTGTATGGGCACACTTGCACCTCAACAGCAAGAAAACAGATAAGTCAATGAAAACTGGGCAAAAAAAAAAAAAAGAACAATTCAGGGGCTTAACGGTTAAAGGTACTTGCCTACAAAGTCTGCCTGCCTGGATTCAATTCCCCAGGACCCACATAAAGCCTGTTTGCAGTGGCAGAAGGACCTGGTGCAGCCATACTCACTCTTTCTCTGTCTCCCTTTCTTCAATAAATAAATACATTTTAAAAAGTGAGTAGTTCATTGAAGTAAACACAAACACAGCGCATAAGCCCATGGAAGGCACCTATCATGACACGAAAGCAGATGAAGCCATGGTGCATCGATGACAAGGGCAAAGTGAACACAAAAGAGGCGATAGTGATGCAGAGCGAAGATGAAGAACTACGGCCCAAAGTCGGTGGTTGGCAGCAGGAACGACGCCACGTCTCTGGAAAACTGTCCGCCACTGCTTATGTTGCCAAACTTACAACTGACATGATAAGGCCCAGCAATCCCATTTGTATGCAGTTGTCCAAAAGGATTGAGAACGCATGTGCACACAGTGGCTTGTATGTGAAAGCTGATAGAAATTTTGCTTGTAATCATGCCAAACTGAAATAACCCACAGATGACGAGGGCATCTCAACATTTTAGTACATCTACACAATGGACCACTCCTCGCCTGTATAAAGAAAGTACTCACTGGGCTGGAGAAATGGCTCAATGGTTAAGGCACTTGCCTTTTAAGCCTAAAGACCCAAGTTTGATTCGCCAGTACCCATGTAAAGCCAGATGCACAAGGTGGCACATGCGTCTGGAATTTGTTTGCAGTGGCTAGAGGCCCTGGTGTGTCTATTCATTCATATTCTCTTTCTCTTAAAAAAAAAAAAAGAAAGAAAGAAAGTACTGATTAAGGCACCCACATTAATAACCCTCAAAGGTGTTATTTGAAGCAACAGCAGTCCCACGTCTACAATTGCCGGGCAAGGTGGTGCACGCCTTTAATCCTAGCACTCAGGAGGCAGAGGTAGGAGGATCGCCATGAGTTCAAGGCCATCCTGAGACTACATAGTGAATTTCCAGGTCAGCCTGAACTAGAGTGAGACCTCGAAACCGCCCCTCCACCCCATGAAAAAAAGGGGCCTTCAATTTTTGTTTGCAACAGTCTGGAAATGGGAAAACTATATGAAGATAAATCAGATTACTGGTCACTAGGGAATGGGTTGCAGAAGGGAGGCATTGAATACAAGGAACACAAACATTTTGGGGGTGATGTTACATGCCAGCATGGTTTCAATGAAACTCATCTAAACTGTATATTTAAAGTTAATTTTATTATGCGAAAGTCATACTTCCATAAGCCAAACCTTTATCAAGATGTAAACAACAACAACCAAACAACTGTAAGTGTTTCTGCTTGCAACTTAGATGCAAATGGCAATGATCTTCTTTGTGCCGAGATTTCACTTACCACCTGCCCCTGCTTGGTTTGGGGTTTTGTTCCTTACTTTCCCTTACTCTTCTTCTTCTTAAAATTAATCTTTCTTTTTATTCATTCATTCTTTCTCTTCTCTCTTATCTGCTGTTACTGTTGCAAAATAAATGGCTTTATGTGGGTGCTAGGGACTCAAACTTGGGCCAGCAGTCTTTGCAAGCACGCACTTTCACCACTGAACCATCTCCCCAGCCACCCCCCCCCCTTTCTTTAACCCACTAGTTATAGAGCACACAGGACCCATGTGATGGCTAATCTCGGGTTGCCAATTAGACAGGATTTAGAGTCACTACAGAAACATCTCTGGGCATGTCTGTGAGGGATGGTCTAGGCTAGATTAATTGAGGTGGAAGGAGCCCTCTCAACTGTGGGAGGTTCTGGGCGCTGGGGTTCCAGACTGTGTAACGAGGAGAAAGCCACGTGAGCAGCAGCATTCTCCCTCTGCTTCCTGTCTGGGGCTGCGATGTGAGCAGCTGCCTCAAGCTCCTACCGCCATGCGGGGCTGTAACCTGGAACTGGAACTAAAATGTTTATTTACTTACTTACTTGCTTACTTATTTATTTATTTGAGACAGAGAGAGAGAGAGAGAGAGAGAGAAAAAAAAAGAGGCATATAAAAAGAGAGGGAATGGATCAGGGCCTCTAGCCACTGCAAATGAACTCCAGACATAAGGGCCACTTTATATGTCTGGCATTAGGTGGGTACTGGGTGCTTTGCAGGAAAGCAGTGAATGAGAAAGAGCAAGTTTCTATTTCATAAACATCGCATTCTGATGGGGGAAGAAAGACAATAAAAATAAACATGCAATTGTGCCACACTAAGATGAGTTGTTACTGGAAATTTCTAAGGAGGACAAAGATACACATGAAGAGGTCTGGGGCATCCTCCAAACATGACCAGCACGATGCCGTCTGTATAGATCACATTTCACATGAGACCTGAATGAAGCAAGGATGTGGGCCACATGAAAAGTCTACAGAAAGAGTTCAAGGCAGGGCTGGAGAGACGGCTTGGCAGTTAAGGCACTCACCTGCAAAGCCTAAGAACTCAAGTTTGATTCCCACGTAAGCCAGACCACAAAGTGGTACATACATCTGGAATTCATTTGCTGTGGCTGCAGGCGCTGGCATGCTCATTCTCTCTCTCTATCTGCCTCTTTCTCACTCTCCCAAATGAAATGTAATAATAACATTTAAGAAAAAGAGTTCAAGGCAAACACAATGTCCTGGATGCTGGGGTGTGCTTAGTCGTATCGAGGGGAAAATACAAAGCCAGTGCAACGGGAGCAGAGCAAGCATGGGAGAAAAGTGGTATGCAGGTATGAGAGGTAGCTGGACTGCACAGTCCTACCTAGGGCATGGCAAGGGCACTAGATTTCATCAGCATGGGGCAGAAAGTCCTGGAGGATGGAGGAATGGCAAGACTCATCTACTTCAAGGCAGCATGGTAAACAGATTAGGGGAGGGCATGAGAGTAAGCGAGGAGACCTTTTGAGAGGCTGCTACAGAAATCTAGTTGAGAGAGCAACAGCAGGGACAAAAATTATAGCTGTGAGAAGAGTGGAGATTACTTATATCTGAGATGTGAGTGACATTCTGAGGGAGGGGAACTGTTAGCAATGGGCAAAGGGCAATGTGAAGAGATGTAGACACACACACACACACACACACACACACACACACACACACACACAGTACACAGCGTCTTCAATGTAGCCAACAGGGATTCCAGGGCCTGTGTGCTCTTCCTCTACACCATTACCTAGATGACTTACCCAGAAGTGTTGATAACTGAATCCTGGGGAATCCAAATGATCCAATGTGCCGAATGCTGCTGACAGATGCAGTAACACAGGGGCTGGAGACAGCCGGTGGGAGTCTCTGCTGTAGGACATGTTTGTGGCAGTGGTAGGAGAAAAACCTGACTCAGGTATCCTCAAAAGTGGATGCAGTGTCTTCAACAAACAAATTGATCTGGGGGTTAAATTAAGTGTAAGGAGCAACACTTAGATTAAGAGGCAATTAAGGGCTGGAGAGACAGTTTACCGGTTAAGGTGCTTGCTTGTGAAGCGTAAGGACCCTGGTTCAATTCTCCAGTACCCATGTAAGCCAAATATGTAAGGTGGTGCATGCATCTAGAGTTCACTTGCAGTGGCTAGAGGCCCTGGAATGCCCATTCTCTCTCTCTCTCTCTCTCTCTCAAATAAATAAAATATTTTTAAAAAGCAATTAAAAAACATATCAGTAACACAGTGTGGGGACATACATCTTTAATCCGAGTGCTCAGAAGGCAGAGGTAGGAGGGTCACTGTGAGTACAAGGCCAGCCTGAGACTACATAGTGAATTCCAGGTCATCCTAGAGTAGAGTGAGAGACTCTACCTGGAAAAACAAAACAAAACAAAAAAACACACCAAAAAAAAAAAAAAAAAAAATGAAAGAAAGAAAGAAAAAAAAAACATCAGTAGGTCAAAAAGGGATAGCTTATTTAGAACCTAAGACAATGAAAACTCAAATATTGATCAATCTGCCTCTTTATCTCACTGATAAAATATTTTTCTCTTTCTCTCTCAAAAAAGAAATACTTTTTTGAAAAAATCAAATGCTGACCTAATATCTGTCATAAAATAAAATATTAGCTTCTTTTTAAACAAGATAATATGGATGTATAAAAAAAAATCAAGAGACCTTACCTTTCTGAGATGCATGCTGAAGTAGATAAGAAATAATATCTTCGGGCAGTTGATTTGGGTGGTGACTGTACTTTTATTTTTGTTTATTTCTGGAATTCTCCATACATTTGAATAAAGGAACTCAAATAATCTTGTTTTTAAACAGGAAACTTTTATCAGAATAACATTCTTTTGATCTTACTTTTTATGTGCAACATGCTTTGGAAAGACTCCCATGAATTTGAATTTGGTAATTTGTGACAATTCTTATGAAAATAAATTTAAAAGAAACATTTACTGGTTAGGTGTAGTGGTACGTTCCTA
Organism: Jaculus jaculus; assembly: GCF_020740685.1. Taxonomy (NCBI): domain Eukaryota; kingdom Metazoa; phylum Chordata; class Mammalia; order Rodentia; family Dipodidae; genus Jaculus; species Jaculus jaculus. The sequence goes on along the minus strand of NC_059107.1, from coordinate 13,628,886 downwards.
TACTCCCAGCACTGGGAAGGTTGAGTCAGGAGGATGAGAAAATTGGAGGCCATTTTTTTTCTTTTCTTTTTTTGAGGTAAGCCTGATAGACTGGCTTTTTTTTTTTTTTTAATTGAAGAGAGTGCAAGACAGAATCAGCCTGCCAGGGCCTCCAGCCACTGTGATCGACTAGTGTAATCAAACTCCAGGCGTGTGTGCCAGGTTGTGTGCCTGTGCCAGCTTGTGCATCTGGCTTATGTGGGATCTGGAGAGGGAACACCGGTCCTTAGGCTTTGCAGGTAAGCACTTTTAACTGTTAATCCATCTCTCCAGCCCTGAGGGTTTTAACACACACACACTACATACACACACACACACACGTATCAGAATACATATATGTGCACAAATAAAATAAATTATGTCTGATTTTTTTCCCTTGGTAATTTGTGCCCTGGTATTATAATAGACATCTCTATAATATATACCTCTAAATTCCTAAATCATAATGAAAACAAATGAATGGGTGAATGGAGAATACAGAGATTCAGAATTTTATTCTCAATCATGTTCACAAATATTTATTTGTATATACATATATATATATATATATATATATATATATATATATATATATATATACATACATACAGACACTTTACTTTGAAGTACCAAGTCAGTATCTTCTTATGGTGACTAAGAACTTTCATGAGGAGAACATAAATGTAGTTTGGGGGGCTCATGTATATATATATATATATATATATATATATATATATATATATATATATATATATATATATGAGCCTAGACGAATCTTACTTTTAAACACACTTTTGTAATGATTTATTTTCTTTTATGGATAAGGTAAATGGACACGTTGTTTAATTTTAGGCACTAAATTCAAAAGTGGGGTCGATGACAAAGTAGGCACACGCTTTACTGACCAAAAGTGCGAAGAAATCCACTTCCCTTCCCACCTAGGCAAGTGACGAGGCAGACCAAGGCTTGAAAGACCCGCCGGTAGGTGGGCGAGGAGGATGCGCATGCGCAGTATGTATGCGAGGCGGGACTAGGACTTCAGTTAAAGGACAGCCTTTGCAGCCAATCAGAGGGCAGAGTCGGGAGGCTCTTCCTGCGAAGGGAACCGGAAGTCGAGCTTCGGCGGGCGGTGGTGGAGAAAGCTGAGGCTGAGGTGAGCGGGCGGCCTCGGTTTGGGTCCCGAGCCTGCGTGCGCGTCCCCTGTTCGTCCCCCCGCCGCGGCCTTTGCGTCGCCGTGTCCCCTGTGCCGCGAGCTGAGCCCCGGGGCGGGGAGGAGGAAGCCTTCAGCGGCGGCGGGGCGAGCCTGGGGTGCCTTTCCTGGGAAGCGTCCCCTGCACCCCCGAAGTGTACACTTCGGCGGGAGTAAGTTGCCAGCATTTACCCTTCGGACGGAAGGACCTGAGAATAGGAATTCCTGCTCAAGCGGTGTGCAAGCAGGCGTAAGGACCCGAGTTCGAATCCCAGCACCCACATCAAAGCCCCCGCACCCCCCCCCACCCCGTCGCCCTCCTGGTGTAGGCAGCTGCGAGCCGTAAGACACCTTACCTGGAACAGGGTGCCAGACTCGGACCGACACCAGAGTTGGCCTCGGACCTCCCGCCGCACACACAGTTTAAAAAGAAAAACTTCCCAGCCCTGCCTGGTGGCGCGCGCCTTTAATCCCAGACAGAGGCGGGGGATCGCCGTGAGTTCGAGGCTACACCGGGACTACACAGTGAATTCCAGGTCAGCCTGGGCTAGAGCGAGACCCTACCTCGAAAAAATAAAGACAACCAAACAAACACTCCCCCCCCTCCCCAAAGCAGAATTCCTGTTATACAGTTTGCTAGTTCTCTCCCTAAAATGAAACTGGGAATGACTGTAGAGCTAGGAACGTTCTGTAAGTGAAGATACACGGATAAGTGGTGCCTGTCATGGGTTTGGTCTTTGGAACATGCCCAGTTTTCTGATGCTCAGGGGAACACGGGAGAGAGCTCTCAACCTGAAAATGCACGAATGGAGCGAAACTTGGGCCATCTAACACTTTACTTTGAAGTACCAAGTCAGTATCTTCTTGTGGTGACTAAGAGAACTTTCATGAGGAGAACATATATGTAGTTTGGGGGACGGGGGTAACAAGAGGGGAAACTAGTTAAGCAAGTGAGATAATACTAATATTTGGAAAATCTGACTGAAGAACTTTGTAGAGTTCTGTAGATCTGAGTTGATAAGCTTTGAGAAAGTTGTTGGTAATACCTAACCTAAGCACGTGAGGTGATTCTTCAGTAAACTTCAACTTGCCAGTGCCCATTACCAGTTGCAAAATTGCCTTCATACCAGGAATCTTTGTAACTGTAGTGGTCACACCACAGACTGGTTGGGTGGTTGACCCTTTCTAGAAGAATCAGACATCTGTGTGTAGCTTCCTGCGCCTACCCTCCTCGAGTCCTGTGAGGAGTTCATCTCTGTGGCCTGGTTTTCTGCGGGACCACTAACCTTTTTTGTTTGTTTTGTTTTTCTTTGCTTTCTCCTTTGCCATGGCATACCTGTCTCTAGAGAGGCATCACCGTGTCTGTCTGCACTGACCAGACCGTCCTGATCTCCCAGGTGTAATGCTTGTCAGAAGTCATGAAGACAGTGAACCTCTGCAAACTTTGGGGCTGCCCTGGGACAGGCTAGTGATTTTAGCCTCCTCGTTGGGGCTCCCATACACAGGAACAGATATGAGAGCCTCTCTGCTCTTTTCTTTTTACTCTTTTTTGGTCATTTTCAGTATACTTTCAGGATTGCTTAGGTCTATTTGTAAGAAGTCAGTGGATGCTGAGGATCTCTTGTGCTCTGGAAGCAATTATTAATATTTATTTATTTATTTTTCGAGGTAGGGTCTCACTCTAGTTCATGCTGACCTGGAAGTCACTACTGCTTTTTTTTTTTTTTTTTAAACACCTTAGTGTTTCTCCTACTGTTCTGAAGACGTACCATGCCCTTGTCACTCTCTGAAGGTGGGGTGGTCTTCTCAGGTGTTTTAGCTGCTCAGGCCCCAAAGGGTTACCATAGTAGCAATAGGTCCCAGGCGCAAAGCAAGCACCAGGCTCTGTGGCCAGTCCAGCGGCCACCATTTTCCTTGTGCCTCAGCAGACATCCAGTTCATGTGAGGCCACCTAGGCATCCTGCTTTCTCCAGCTTTTCTTTGCAGATGAAAAGGTACAACATACATATTTTTGTTCGTCTGAGGTTGGGTCTTGCTCTAGCCGAGGCTGACCTGGAATTCACTGTGTATTCAAAGGCTGGTCTAGAACTTACTCAGGCTGGCCCCTCCTACCTCTGCCTCCTGAGTGCTGGATTAAAGGTGTGTGCCACTATGCCTGCCTTGTATATATATATTTGTTTAATGCTGATGAAAGTATTAAGGAGACAAAGGAAAATATGTGGGAAATTGATAACATAATGTTTAATTACAAAAGAATTGGTAGCCTTCTCTTGGACTCTAACCTGTCAGAAGAAAAAAGGAAATACTCTGTTGTAGTGACTTGTGGGCAGGTAGGGTGTTGGTACCTCTGCTCTGAACCTGCTCTGTTTCTGTAGGTTGTGATCTTCCATGATGGGCGAACCACAGCAGGTGAGTGCGCTGCCACCTCCTCCGATGCAGTACATCAAGGAATACACAGATGAAAACATTCAGGAAGGCTTAGCTCCCAAGCCTCCGCCCCCCATCAAAGACAGTTACATGATGTTTGGCAACCAGTTCCAGTGCGACGATCTTATCATCCGCCCTTTGGAAAGTCAGGGCATAGAACGGCTTCATCCCATGCAGTTTGATCATAAGAAGGAACTGAGAAAACTCAATATGTCCATACTCATTAACTTCTTGGACCTTCTGGATATCTTAATCCGGAGCCCTGGGAGCGTAAAGCGGGAAGAGAAGCTGGAGGACCTCAAGCTGCTCTTTGTGCATGTGCATCATCTGATCAACGAGTACCGGCCTCACCAAGCCAGGGAGACCCTGCGCGTCATGATGGAGGTCCAGAAACGGCAGCGCCTTGAAACCGCGGAGCGTTTCCAGAAGCATCTGGAGCGAGTCATTGAAATGATTCAGAGCTGCTTGGCTTCCTTGCCTGATGATCTGCCCCATTCCGAAGCAGGGATGAGAGTCAAAGCTGAGCCAGCGGATGCTGATGATGGCGACAGCTGTCCTGGACAGAATGAACAACAAAGAGAAAATTCAGGCCATAGAAGGGACCAGATTATAGAGAAAGACGCAGCCTTATGTGTCTTAATTGATGAAATGAATGAAAGACCGTGAAGAGTGTTTCTCTGCTTTTCTTCCCCTTTTGGTAAATCACATATTAGTTTGTTTTCTCTTGGATGGTCTTAAAAAGAGGTATAATTAAAAATACAAAGGGATTTTTTTTTCTTGACTCTGACTTTTCAATTTTAAGTTGTTATTGGCAATTATTTAGCTATAGAGTAATAAGCATAGGCAAATGGATGTGTCTCAGTACTCACCTTAAAAAGCACAGTGTTTGCTGTTGTGTGGGATATTGCTATTTTTTGGAGTTACAAATGTTGGAATAATAGCAAGATGTCATTGAAAAAATAAAGTCATTTGCCTTAAGAATGATAACGGATATAGAGCTGTAATTGTGAATGTATGAAGTCTTTAGACTTACTTCATTCAAGATTTTGCTTAATCTCTAAAAATTATAACATGTTAAGAAAGGAACTTAGTAGAATTAAAAAAAAAAGCAGTAACTATTTTTTCTTAATGACACTTCCTGTGTATTTTCTGTCTCATTCTTTTTTCCACTATCCTCCATGGAATCTTGGTTCAGGGGTCCCGGAACTTGTTTTCTTTTCCAGGCTCTTGGGTAATAAGTCCTTTGGCCACTTTAGTTCCATGCATACGTTTTAGTGATTAAGATATCTATGTACTACTTAAGGACACATTTCCTTTGAATGTAAGACTAGAAGCCTGCAGTGGGAAATATGCAGAGTACTAGATGTTTACCAAAGGTTCTTGTTTCCTTCCCTTTGACGTATGTTGCTAACAGCTGTTCAACTGTGGGTCACATTTCCTGGGGGAAGAGGTGGTGGGGGGTGGGGGGCAGCTACTAAATTCTAACAATGGAATGTGAATATAGGAATGCAGGGCTGGGGCTGAGAAGGTGACTGAGCAGCTACAGGCTTTTGCTTGCAAAGCTTGCAGGCCTTGGTAGAGGTGGGTTCAGTTTCCCAGTCCCCACATAAAGCCAGTTACATAAAGTAGCGCATGTGTCTTCAGTTCTTTTGCAGCTGCAGGAGGCCCTTGGCACGTTTGAACTGTCTCTCTGCTCATAAATAAATAAAAATTAATATTAACAAAAAACCATGCTGGGCGTGGTGGCGCATGCCCTTAATTCTAGCACTTGGGAGGCAGAGGTAGGAGGATTGCCATGAGTTCCAGGCCACCCTGAGACTCCATAGAGAATTCCAGGTCAGCCAGGGCTAGAGTGGGACCCTACCTTGGAAAATCAAAAAAAAAAAAAAAAAAAAAAAAAAAAAGAAAGAAAAAACAACCCCAGGAATACAGAAGTACCCCATTAAGATTTTCTGCATGGTCTTCTAGTTCCCTCACGTGTTGGAAGCTATTTGAAGATGGTGAAATGTTAGCCTTGAAGAACTGTGAGGCCAAGGTTTTCATTAACTCCACTTTTTTTTAATTCCTCACTGAAGTAGGGTTTTCTCTAGCTCAGGTTGACCTGGTATTCACTATATAGTCTCATGCTGGCCTTGAACTCATAGCAATCCTCCTACCTCTGCCTCTCAAGTGCTGGGATTAAAAGTGTGTGCTACCATGACCTGTAAGCTTGTTTTGAGTATTGAGTTTATTTTTACAGTTTGCTTTTTCCTTCCAATCTACTTGTCTTCCACCAAGGTCTTGGAGAGGGAGCCTTGTATCAGGATATGTTCTGTGAGTGCCGGCCAATGATCCTCAAAGTGTGGTCCTGTACCTGTAGCCTGGCATTGCTTGGGGACTTAGTAGAAGTGAAAAATTCTGGCCTCGCACCAGACCTTCTGAACAAGAAACAATAGAGAAAGCATCAACCATCCTTCCAAGTGAGTTTGATACAAGCTTAAATGATCCAATGAGGGAGTGGAGTTCTTCAGAGAGCCACCTTAGCTTCCTCTCTAGTGTCTGGTTTCCAGCCAGGGATTTGTTCCATTAAGGTCTCATTGGCCCTGGAGCTGCCAAAGCTCAGTTTAAAGTGACTAGACTTGGACTGGAGGGATGGCTTAGCGGTTAAGGCGTTTGCCTGCAAAGCCAAAGGACCCAGGTTTGATTTCTTCGGACCCATGTAAGCCAGATGCATAAGGGGTGCACGCATCTGGAGTTCCTTTGCAGTGGCTGGAGACTGGTGCGCCCATTCTTTCCCTCTCTCTGCCTCTTTCTCAAATAAAAATAAAAAAAAAGTTTTGAAGTGGCTAGACTGGACTGGAGAGATAGCTTAGTGGTTAAGGCACTTGCATGCAAAGCCAAAGGATCCAGGTTCGGGTCCAGGTTCCATTCCTGAGTACTCAGGTAAAGCCAGATGCACACGGTGGTGCATGTGTCTGACTCCCATTTGAAGTGGCTAGAGGCCCTGGCACACCTGTTTTCTCTCTAATACTCTCAAAATATTAAAGTGGCAAGAGTACAATTCCATGAAAAATATTTGCCCTTTGCCTCCCAAGTAGGCGCATTTATCAGGCAGCTGTTTTCCAGACTCAAGTTAAAAAAAAGGTTATTTGAGAGAGAGAACGAGGCAGAGGAAGAGAAAGAATGAGCACACCAGGTCCTCTACCCACTGCAAATGCACTCTAGATGCAGGCGCCACCGTGTGCATCTGGCTTATGTGGGACCTGGGGAATTGAACCGAGGTCCTTTGTCTTTGCAGCCAAGTGTTTTAACCACTAAGTCATCTCTCCAGCTCCAGGCTCAACTTTTTTTCTGGCATGGGTTTGATGTAGACTGATGGTCTTCCGAGTCTTTAAGGAACATGGTGTAGAGCTCTCGAGCTTAAACTGATGGGAGGGGCCTCCTTCCCCTACTGAACAATTCCTGCTGAGCAGCCATTGAGGAACTCTCCAAAGAATTTGACTCTTTAGTGTGTTGGAGGGGAGGGCTCACTGGAGAGATGGCTTAGCAGTTAAGGCACTTGCCTGCAAAGCCAAAGGACCCATGTTCAGTTCCCCAGGACCCACGTTAGCCAGATGCACAAGGGGCTGCACGTGTCTGGAGTTTGTTTGCAGTGGCTGGAAGCCCTGGTGCGCTCATGCTCTCCCTCCCTCTTTTTCTGTCAAATAAATTAAATAAAAATAAAAAGTGTATTGGGCTGAGGCACAAGGCCAGTTTGGGTCTACTTTTAAAATCTTTGCATATAAGAAACAGAATCATGTAACATGGAGCCTCACAGTTAAGTATACGGATGTGGAGCGCATGGAGGTGAGGGCTTAAGATGCCATGGGAAAGGCTGCTGGGGGAGCTTGGAGGACCAGACCCCGCAGTGGGTGAGACATGGCGTCCGATCCTAAGGGGTGAACTCTGGAATGGAGAAGCATAGGTGGTCTGACAGTCTACAAGGTTGAAGCTTGTTTGTGTACGATCTTGTGTGTGTGGGTGTGTGTATGGGCTCATGCATGCCATGCATACAGGTGAAGTTCGGAGGACAACCTCCAGGTGTTGATCTTCTCCTACCTTGTTTGAGTCCTGGTTTTTCTCATCACTTGCCAGCTTTGGGTTACACCTGCCTCTCCCTCCCATTGCTTCCTGATTGCATCCAGTTGCTACAGGCACTCTGCCACAGGGAATTCACCACTGTGCCTTCAGCTGGGGAAAATGAACTCTGGTTGGCAGGCTCCCGCAGCAAAGCAAACACCTTTAATCACCTCCAATTGTACATAATCTTTAATAGGAAAATATAAATGAAACCCAAGATTTTGTGCAATTAGTATACTCTTTCCTTCCTTCCTTCCTTCCTTCCTTCCTTCCTTCCCTTCCTTCCCTTCCTTCCCTTCCTTCCCTTCCTTCCCTTCCTTCCCTTCCTTCCCTTCCTTCCCTTCCTTCCCTTCCTTCCCTTCCTTCCCTTCCTTCCCTTCCTTCCCTTCCTTCCCTTCCTTCCCTTCCTTCCCTTCCTTCCCTTCCTTCCCTTCCTTCCCTTCCTTCCCTTCCTTCCCTTCCTTCCCTTCCTTCCCTTCCTTCCCTTCCTTCCCTTCCTTCCCTTCCTTCCCTTCCTTCCCTTCCTTCCCTTCCTTCCCTTCCCTCCCTTCCTTCCCTTCCCTCCCTTCCTTCCCTTCCCTCCCTTCCTTCCCTTCCTTCCCTTCCTTCCCTTCCTTCCCTTCCTTCCCTTCCTTCCCTTCCTTCCCTTCCTTCCCTTCCTTCCCTTCCTTCCCTTCCTTCCCTTCCTTCCCTTCCTTCCCTTCCTTCCCTTCCTTCCCTTCCTTCCCTTCCTTCCCTTCCTTCCCTTCCTTCCCTTCCTTCCCTTCCTTCCCTTCCTTCCCTTCCTTCCCTTCCTTCCCTTCCTTCCCTTCCTTCCCTTCCTTCCCTTCCTTCCCTTCCTTCCTTCCTTCCTTCCTTCCTTCCTTCCTTCCTTCCTTCCTTCCTTCCTTCCTTCCTTCCTTCCTATGTAGGGTCTTGCTCTATCCCAGGCTGATCTGGAATTCACTAGCTAGTCTCAGGGTGGCCTCAAATTCACAGTGATCCTCCTACCACTGCCTTGCAAGAGCTGGGATTAAAGACGTGGGTCACCACATAAGGCTGCCTTTTCTTTTTGAGGAAAAGTCTCATTTTAGCCCAGGCTGACCTGGAACTCTATAGTTCCAGGCTGGCCTTGAAAGACAGCAATCCTCCTACCTCTGCCTCCTGAGTTCTGGGACTAAAGGTGTGTGCCACCCCGAGAGCTGATACTATTTATTTATTTATTTTTGAGGTAGGGTCTTCCTCTAGCTCAGGCTGACCTGGAATTCACTCTGTAGTTCCAGGCTGGCTTTGAACTCACAGTGATCCTCCTACCTCCTTCTCCTGAGTGTGGGGATTAAAGGCATGCTATACCACACCTGGCTAATCCTATTTTTTAAATCCTAACATCCATGTTTGTAAATGCCCCTTGCTACTAGACTGAGGAAGAGCAGATTTGTAGATGGGAAGTATGAACTCCCTGTGAACAGAATGTGGGCAAGATGTCTTGGTTTAGACTTTTGCTTGAGGTGCGCTTTGAGTTCTAATCTCCCCAAGAACCCTTCTTAGCAGTCATTGTTCTTGTGACTGATGGTGTCTGTGGCTTAAAGCATGTGGTTTGCTTGGATTGGAGTCCAAGTTGGAGTAGTTATCTCTGTCTTCTTCATCTCAGATGGCAAACGTTTTATGAAGACCATACAATCTTGGGTTTGTTTTTGGTTTTTCGAGGTAGGGTCTCACTCTAGCTCAGGCTGACCTGGAACTCACTATCTAGCCTGAAGGTGGCCTCGAACTCACGGTGATCCTCCTCCTCTGCCTCCTGAGTGCTGGGATTAAAGGCGTGTGCCACCGTGCTTGGCAAGACCACGCAATCTTTGTTGCAGCTACGCAGCTCCCACGGCTTGAGAGCAGCCGCAGGCAGCAGGTAAAGGAGCGAGAGCACTGTGTTCCAAGGCGAGTTTATATGTGGACAGTAGGAAAAATAGGGGCACTGAAATTTTAATTTCAGTATTTTCTTACTCATAAGTTTAAGGTGTTCAATGTTTTTTTACATTAAAAAATTACTTGTGTGGGGCTGGAGAGATGGCTTAGCAGTTAAGCTCTTGCCTGTGAAACCTAAGGACCCCGGTTCAAGGCTTGATTCCCCAGGACCCACATTAGCCAGATGCACAAGGGGGTGCATGCATCTGGAGTTCGTTTGCAGTGGCTGGAGGCCCTGGCGCGCCCATTCTCTCTCTCTCTCTGCCTCGTCCTCTCTCTGTCTGTCTCTCTCAAATAAATAAGAATAAACAAAATAAAAAGTTACTTGTGTGTTTGTGTGCAATGTACTCATGCCTGTGCCAAGGCATCTTGCTATTGCAAACGAACCCCAGCTGAGCTACTTTGTGCATCTGGCTTACGTAAACAGCTTGGGAATTGATCCCAGGCTGGCAGGCTTTGCAATCAAGTGTCTTTAACCACTGGGCCATCTTCTCAGTCACTAGTTTTCACATTTTGTGAAATAACCTTTTTTGATTTTTTGTTTTTTGGCCATTTAAACATGTAAACTCTTTCTTAACTGTGGAATGACAAAGACAGATTATAGACTGGATTTGGCTGGCAGGCCATGATCTTGACCGTTGATGCTAGATCCTGAAGTGTGGTCACAATGACAGTGAGATGATGGCTGCAGAGCATTCACCACAACTTCTGTTCTGAGGCAGAGTCCCATGTAGGAGGCTGGCCTCCGACCCACTGTGCAGCTCAGGGTGATCTGGACGTCTGATCTTGTCTCCTCTCAACGCCGAGAGCACAAGGGAGCGCTCCCATGCCTTCTCTCAGTCAGTGGCGGGGGTCAAACTCAGCCCCCTACTAACCGAGCTACACTGCCAGCCCCACTTTCCACAATTCCTACAACAGTACTTATTGATTTTTAACTTTTTCACAAGGATTTTTTTTTTTCTTTTTTGCAAGCAGGGAGAGAGAGAGAGATCAAGAGAGAGAAAATGGGAGCACGGGCCTCTAGCTATTGTAAACTCCAGATGCGTTTGCCATTTTGTGAATCTAGCTTTGCATGGGTAATTGAATCTGGGTTGACAGGCTTCGAAGGCAAGTGCCTTCACTGCTGAGCCATCTCTCCAGCCTGATTTCAAAAATTGTAGTTAATTAATTATTATTATTATTTTTTTTTGAGGTAGGGTATGATTCTAGCCCAGGCTGGCCTGGAACTCACAGTGATCCTCCTAATTCTTCTTCTTAAGTGCTGGGATTAAAGGTGTGTACCACCACACCTGACTAATTTTAGCATTTTATTTATTTGCAGGGGATGGGTGGGGTGGAGAATGGGCACACCAGGGCCTTCCGCCTCTGCAAATGAACTGCAGATGCTTGTACCACTTTGTAAATCTGGCTTTACATGGGCATGGATACTGGGGAATTGAACCTGGGTCTTGAGGCTTTGGAAGCAAGCACCTTCACCACTGAACAATCTCTACAGCCCTTAATCTTGGTATTTTTACACAGAGTTTTGTTATGTAGTTCTGGCTACCTGGAACTTCATGTGTAGACCAGGCTGGCTCTGAAATTACAGTGATTCCCACTCCTTCAGCCTCCTTAGGGCTGGGATTAAAAATGTGTGCCACCATGACCAGTTTAATTTGCAAATGGTTGTATATATTTATGGGGTTCAGTGTAATGTGTTCCGACAAGCATACTCTAGAGAGTGTTTGGTCTATTGCATACCATTGACATTTAACACTGGCTTTCTATCGCAATGTGGTGACACTCCCACTAGGTGGCACTCCTATCAAGGTTGAGTCTGTTAGTTGGCAAGAAAAGGACTAAACTGAAAAATCAAGTCTCGGCTTATGGCATGTTAAAGTATGATATCTTAAGCCTGGGTAGTAAATGTCAGAATTGAGATGGGGGCTGGAGAGATGAATTAGTGGTGAAGGTGCTTGCCAGCAATGCCAAAGGACTCAAGTTTGATTCCCCAGTGCCCAAGTAAAGCAAGATGCTCAAGGTGACACATGTGTCTGGAGTTCTTTTGCAGTGACTAGAGGCTCTATTGTGCCCATGCATGTTCCCTCTCTCTCTCAAAAAAAAAAAAAAAAAAAAAAAAGAATTGAGTTGGATCTTTACATCCCTAGTGGGTATCTGTTGGATGAGACATAGTTGTTGGAAAATACTCATAAGGGAACTGAGTGTGGTGTCTGATATCTGTAATCCCAGCATTTTGGAGGCTGGGGCAAAGGTGAGAGATAGAAGTGCCAAGCTAGCCTAGACTACCTTGCAAGATGTGTTCTCACTCCCCTCCCCCAGAAAAAAACAAGAATGAAGTTAACTAGCTAGATAGCTCTAACTAACTAACCAACCAACTAACTAACTGAACTAAGTAAGTGATACCAACCTTGAATGCTACAATTTGGGCTCTACTATTTATCAGCTGTGTAACCTTAACATTATTATGTGTTACAGCCTTCATGGAAAGAAAGTCAGTTTCCTTTACTGTGGTAATTGTACTGGTTATGTCAGTGTGTAATGCTGGGAATGAAAGAGAAGGCCCACCCTAGTTCCTTCTGAAACTTATTTGCCTCCAAGCAACAGAGTCAGGTTGTAGGCAGGATGGCCACCTGTGCGGAAGATCTGGTCTCAGAGGACTGCAGGGTAGCTCAGAGGTGGGGGAGGTCATGGGTTCTGAGTCACAGCTACTTGCAGAGGGAGTGGAATGGGAGGAAGGCACACACCACAGATAGCAATGAAAACGGGGCAGTAAAAATAATAAAATATGAATACCTTTATTCTAATACTTTAAAAAATTTAGAGAAAGTGGGCAAGTTCTTAGAAAGTTAACAGTATTGATTTGACAGAAAAACAGAAGAATTCTTCAAAGATTAAAAAGAAAACTGAGGGCTGGGGAGATGGCTTAGCTGTTGAAGGTATTTGCTTGCAAAGTCTGACCGTCTGGGTTTGATTCCCCAGAACCCATGTAAAGCCAGATGCAAGAAGTGGCCATGCATCTGGAGTTTGTTTACAGTGGCAGGAGGCCATGATGCATACAAGTATTCTTTGTCTCCCTCTCTCATAAATAAATATGTAAGAAAAAAACATGAATCAGAATGTATCTGGAGTTTGTTTTGCAGTGGCTGGAGGCCCTGGCATGCCCATTCTCTCTCTGTCTCAAATAACTAAGTAAGAAATGCAAACCATTCTAATCTTATGTAGACTCAGAGAATGGAAAAATAGGAAATATTTCTAAACTATTTTGAGGTTAGTACCAACAAACTCGTAACAAAATGAACCCAGTAATACACAAAAAATAAAGAACTCATGTTTTATGGCCATTTTATGTTTGTCTCAAAAAGGTAGAATAGAGAATTAATGTGACCTATCAAATAACAGGTTAAAGAAGAAAAATCACTGTTCTCAACAGATGCTCAAGAAGCATTTATAAAATTTAGCACCCACACATAAAAAAGAAAGAACTCAGAAGTTCCTTAATATAATAAATGGCCGATTTATAAAATCTATAGTAGATATTATACCCAAGGTAAAAGCCTGAAACCTTTCCTGTGAGAACAGAAATAAAATAAGGGTGTCTGCTATCAAAACTTCAAGTATGTGCTAGATTCTCTAACCTATATGGTGCGAAAAGTAAAAGTATGGACAAGGAAGAAACAAAACTGTCATTACTTGCAGAAAATATTTGTCAACATAGAAAATTTAATATAACAATCAGTAATTAATAAACATTTACTAATTGCTATAAATATTACAAAATAAATTTTATTTTAATATATACTCAACTAGCAAAACCAAAAACCTTAAGCACAAGATGCTATGTAAAATAGTATCAGTAATGTGAAATACTCAAAAATGAATTGAGGGCTGGAGAGATGGCTTAGCGTTTAAGCGCTTGCCTGTGAAGCTAAGGACCCCAGTTTGAGGCTCGATTCCCCAGGTCCCACGTTAGCGAGATGCACAAGGGGGCGCACGCATCTGGAGTTCGTTTGCAGAGGCTGGAAGCCCTGGCACACCCATTCTCTCTCTCTCCCTCTGTCTTTCTCTCTGTGTCTGTCGCTCTCAAATAAATAAATTTAAAAAAATGAATCAAAAAATAAGTTAAAGAGTTTCATGGAGGGGCTGGAGAGATGGCTTAGTGGTTAAGGTGTTTGACTACAAAGCCTATGGACCCAGGTTCGATTCCCCAGGACACGTAGGCCAGATGCACAAGGTAGCACATGCATCTGGAGTTCGTCTTCAGTGGTTGGATGCCCTGGTGGGCCCATTCTCTCTCTCATTCTCTCTGCTTCTCTCTCTCTCACTGCCTCTCAAATAAATAAATAAAAATAAAATATTAAAAAAGAGTTTCATGGAGAAAAAATTACTTTTATTATGAGAAGATAGAAGCACTGGAGAGATTGCCCAGTGGTTAAGGTACTTACCTGCAGGGCCTAATGATTGGCGTTGATTCCTCCGTACCCACATAAAGCCAGATGCACAGAGTGGCATTTTCATCTACAGTCCATTTGCAGCAGCTGGAGGTCCTGGTACATGCATTCTCTCTGTCTGTCTGTCTGTCTGTTCTCTCTCTGCTTGTGAATAAATGAATAAAAATATTTTTAAAAAAGAGAAGATGTGGGGCTGGAGAGATGGCTTAGCAGTAAAGGTGCTTGCCTGCGAAGCCTAAGGACCCAGGTTCAATTCTCCAGGTCCCATGTAAGCCAGCTGGACATGATGGCACATGTGTCTGGAGCTGGAGTCCCTCTCTAAAAACTAAGTGAGACAAAAAAAGAGAAGATAGTAAATAAAACCTAACTCTAAGAAGAGATAAGGGCAAGGGAAATGGTTCAGTGGTTAAAGGTACTTGCTTGCAAAGTCTGACAGCCTGGGTTTGATTTCCCTGGTACCCATGTAAAGCAATACACAAAGTGGTGCATATATCTGAAGTTTGCAGTGGCAGGAGGCCCTGTAACTTCTATTCTCTCTTTCTCTTTCTCTCTCTCTCTCTCTTTCAGTAAATAAATACATGTTTTTTAAAAAGGAAGAGACAAAACTTGTCCATGAATTGGGACATCCATACTGCTTATAGAAATGAATCTTGCCCCAAATTCATCTGTAGCTTCAATGCAACACAATTATTTTCAACCAATTTTTAAAAATTTGATAAGCTGGTTCTAGAATTCACAGATGTTAAAAAGACCAGATAGTCAAGCTACCCTTGAGAAAGAAAGAATGAAGGAAAGGCTCTATTAAGCCAGGAATGGTGGTGCACACCTTCAATCCCAGCACTTGGGAAGCTGAGGTAGGAGGATTGCCATTAGTTCAAGGCCACCCTGAAATTCCAGGTCAGCCTGGGCTAGAGCAAGACCCACCTAGAAAAAACAAAAAAAGAAAAAAGGATCTATCATAATGCTACCATAACTAAGGCAAAATGTTGTATTGACAGGGTAACAGACAAATGTTCAAGGGATACTTAAAAAAAATCATATGTTTGGCTACTGCTAAAACTTAAGAATGACTCTTAAAACTTTATTTGTGTGTCTTTGTGCAGTAGGGTGTCTTGCTGTTGCAAAATGAACGTCTGTCCAGCTTTAGGTGTGTGTTGCAGTCAGTTTCATGTTGGTGGCAGAGTACACCCGACTGAGAGCAGCTTGTGGGAGAGGGCTTATTTTGGCTTAGAAACTCCAGGGAAGCTCCCCGATGGCAGGGGAAAACGATGATGCACAAGCAGAGGTTGGACATCACTTCCTGGCCGACATCAGATGGACCATAGCAGCAGGTGAGGGTGCCCAGCGCTGGCAAGGGGAAGCTGACTGTAACAGCCGTCATCTGGTTGTCCCCAACAATACACCTCCTCCAGGAGGCTGCAATTCCCACATTTCCATCAGCTGGTTACCTAGCATTCAGAACACACACAATGGGGACTCCTGAATCGAACCACTGCAGGGGACTGACTGGGGAATAGAACCCTGGGCTGGAAGGCTTTGCATGAATGTTCCTTCAACTGCTGAGCCAGCCCCCAATGTACTACTGGAACAGAATTGAAAGCCAGGAAACAAATCTGTATCTAGATGATTTTTAGAATTTAACAAAGATAACATTACAAAATAGTGGGAAAATTCTGAGACATTTAATAAAGTGGGACTCGAAAGAACATGCAAAATGTCAGTTCCAGTGGCTGGAGAGATGGCTTGGTGGTTAAGACGCTTACCTGCAGAGCCTAAAGACCCGGGTTTGGTTCCCCAGGACCCATGTAAAGCCAGATGTAGACAGGGGCGCATGTGTCTAGAGTTGGCAGTGGCTACAGGCCCAGGCACACCCACTGTTCCTCTGCCGATCTTCTGTTTGCCACTCTCTGTTTGCAAATAAACAAATAAATAAATATTTAAATAAAGTCAGTCCCAGGGCATTACAGACTTAGCCACAAAAGACATAGGTTTGCATTTTTTTTTTTAATCACAGGAGAAGGTTTTTATTTATTTATTTATTTTATTTATTATTTTTTTTGAGGTAGGGTCTCACTTTAGCTCAGGCTGACCTGCAATTCACTATGGAGTCTCAGGGTGGCCTCAAACTCACGGCGATCCTCCTACCTCTGCCTCCCGAGTGCTGGGATTAAAGGTGTGTGCCACCATGCCCAGCTAAAGGAGAAGTTTTTGATGCACTATAAAAATGGAACTACAGGGCTAGAGAGATTGCTCAGTGGTTAAGGCATCTGCCTGCAAAGCCAAAGGACCGTGGTTCAATTCCCCAGGACCCACGTAAGCCAGATGCACAAGGTGGAGCATGTCTCTGGAGTTTGTTTTCAGTGGTTGGAGGCTCTGGAATGCCCTTTCCATCTCTCTCTGCTTCCTTCTCTCTCTCAAATACATATATATGGTTCTGACTTGTTTCCCAGCTCCAGTTATGGGTTCTGTTCCACTGAGTGGATCAGTTAGCCAAATCAAGAGCAGCTGATTTACCATCATGGCTGTGTGCGACTATTTGTGTGAGCATCACGTCAGGTTGTTTGCTGCTGAGTAGCTTAGACTTCAAGTTGATTGGACAGATGTTGGTCATTTTCCCCCAGTCACTCATGTAGAATCTTCTGGTGAGCTGTCTGGAGACTGACTCTCTTCCAGATTCTAGCCAGGTCACTCCATGTTCCATACCAACAGCATATGGTGTCTTCAGCGGTAGGGTCCTACCACTAACCTTTGGTGGGTCATCAAGTACTCTGACAGAGACCTGTCTTCTTTTGGGAAACCTTGTAGGTCTCTCTGATCAACAGCTCATTGTGGATGCTAACCATATACTGGTACTGGGAGTTACAAAACCTATGCCAAGGAAAAGAAGGAAGAAAAAGATAGATAATATAAAAGAGAGAGAGAGGAGAAGATTAAGGTTAGTTTTCATCATCCCTTCTCCAGGGCCCTGTGATTCAAATGTTCCCTTTAAGGACCTGATGAAGGTTCAACCATTTAGTCTGCCTTTTAGGATGTAGAATTTTAAGCCATTTGCATCCAGTTTTGTGTCCCCCAACCCTACCTTACTTTCCCCTCCTGACCCACCCTCCCTATTGTTTAGTCCTCAAGATGCTTATTAGGTAAGCCAGCATCTTGGGGAGATTCAGGTTAGGAGCCACAGATGAGTGAGACCATGTGGCAATTATCTTTCTGTGATTGAATGAGTTCACTGAGATTGATCTGTTTCATGTTCATTTTTTTTTCAGATTTTATTGTGTCATTCTTCCTTACTGCTGTGTAGAATTCCATTGTGTAGATATACCACATCTTGGTTATCCATTCATCTAATGATGGACATCTGGGTTGATTCCAGCTCTTAGCTATTATGAATTGAGCAGCTATAAACATGGTTGAGCAAATCTTTCTGAACTGAGGCATGGAGCTTTTAGGGTAAGTGCCCAGTAAGGGAATAACTGAGTCTGTTGGTAACTCTATAGTCAACCTTTTTAGGAGTCTCCATATTGCTTTCCATAGTGGTTGTACCATCTCACATTCCCACCAACAGTGAATGAGGGTTCCTATTTCTCCACATCCTTGTCAGCATTTGTTTTCATTTGATTTTTTAATGATTGCTATCCTTACTGGGGTAAGATGGAATCTCATAGTTGTTTTAATTTGCATTTTCCTGATGACTAGGGATGATGAATATTTTCTTAAGTGTGTATTTGCCATTTGTATTTCTTCCTCTGAGAACTCCCTGTGCAGTTCTCTGCCCCATTTTGTGAGTGGGTTTATTGTTTTTGGTTTAGGGTTTTTTTTTTTAACTTAAAATTTTTTTGTTTATTTATTTATTTCAGAGTGACAGACAGAGAGAAAAAGAGGCAGATAGAGAGAGAGAATGGGCATGCCAGGGCCTCCAGCCATTGCAAATGAACTCCAGATGCATGCACCCCCTTGTGCATCTGGCTAATGTGGGTCCTGGGGAATCAAGCCTTGAACTGGGGTCCTTAGGCTTCACAGGCAAGCGCTTAACTGCTAAGCCATCTCTCCAGCCCTGGTTTAGGTTTTTTTTTTTTTTTTATTGTTTAGGTTTTTGAGTTCTTTGTAGATTCTAGAAATTAGGCCTCTGTCAGTTGGATAGCCAGCAAAGATTTTCTCCCATTCTGTGGGTAATCTACTTGCTCTGCTTATTGTCTGTTTGTCTGTGAAGAAACATTTCAGCTTCATGAGATCCCAATGGTTGAGTGATTGTTTAAGTTCCTGAGCTACTGGAGTTTTGTTCAAGACGTCTTTTCCCATTCCTATATCATGGAAAATTCCTCCTATTTTTTCTTACAATAGTAGCCAGGTTTCCAGTCTTATATTGTGGTCTTTGATCCATTTGGACTTGATTTTTGTGCATGGTGAGATGTGTGGATTGAGTTTCATTTTCTTGATTATGGTTATCCAGTTTGTCCAGCACCATTTGTTGAAGATGCTGTCTTTTTTTTCCAGCCTACATTGTTAGGGCCTTTGTCAAATATCAAGTAGCTGTAGTTACTTGACCCAAAGTCTGGGTCCTTCATTCTGTTCCATTGGTCTATAATCCTGTTTATATGCCAGTATTATGTTATTTTTATTACTATGGCTTTGTAATATCACTTTAGATCTGGTATGGTAATGTCTCCAGATGTGTTTCTTTTGATAAGGATATGCTTGGATATCTGAGGCCTTCTGCCATTCCATATGAATTTTGAGATCAATTTTTCTATCTCTGAAGAAAAATGTTGGGATTTTTATTGGTATTGCATTAAATGTATATAATGCCTTTGGTAAGATTGCCATTTTCACAGTGTTAATTCTGCCTATCCAGGAGCATGGGAGTTCTTTCCATTTTCTCAAGTCCTCCTCAATTTCTTTCTTGAGTGTTTTTATGTTTTCACTGTATAGGTCTTTCACATCCTTGGTTAGTGTTATTCCAAGGTTTTGTTGTTGTTGTTGCTATTGAAAATGGGACAATGTCACTTATTTCTTTCTCTGTATCTTTGTCTTTTTCATATGGAAAGGCTACTGATCTTTGTGCATTGATTTTGTGTACTGCTACTTTGTGAAGGAGTTAATCATCTTTAAGAGTTTTGAGATGGTGGTTCTCAGGTCTCTTATGTATAGAATCATCTCATCTGTGAATAGGGCTAACTTAACTTCTTCCTTTCTAATTTGTATTCATTTTCTTTCTTTCTCCTGTTTTATTGCTTGAGCTAGGACTTCCAGTACTATGTTGAAGAGCAGAGGTGAGAGTGGACACCCATGTCTTATTCCTGATCTCAATGGGAATTCCTTCAGTCTCTCCCCATTAAATATTATTTGGACTTTAGGAGCTTAATATATAGCCTTTATTATGTTGAGATATAAACTGTCCATGCCTATTCTCTCCATTGTTTTGACCATGAAGTAATGTTGTATTCTGTCAAAGGCCTTTTCTGCATCTATCGAAATCATCACGTGTTTTTTGTGTTTAAGCTTATTTGTGTGGTGTATTACATTGACAGATTTCCATATGTTGAACCACCCCTGTGTTCCTGGGATGAATTCCACTTGATCAAGGTGAAAAATGCTTTTGATGCATTGTTGAATTCGGTTTGCAAGGATTTTTATTCACTATCTTTGTGTCTAACTTCATCAGGGAAATAGGCCTATAGTTTTCTTTTCTTGTGGCATCTCTGCCTGGTTTTGGTATTAGGGTGATATTAGCTTCATAGAAGGAATTGGGGAACTTTCCCTGTTCTCCAGTTGTGTGGCACAGTTTGAGAAAAATTGGTGTCAGTTCTTCCATGAAGGTTTGATAGAATTTAGCTGAGAAGCCATCTGGTCCTGGACTCTTCATTTTGGGGAGGCTTTTGATTACCTTTTCAATCTCAATGGGTGTGATAGGTTCATTTAGGAGATTAATCTGCTCTGAGATTAGCTTTGGTAGGTGGCATGTATCCAGGAATTCATTCATTTCCTCCATACTACCCAGTTTTGTGAAGTAGAGGTTTTGAAATAAGTCCTGATGATTCTCTCAATTTCACTTATGTCTGTTGTGATCTCTCCTTTTTCATTTTTAATTTTGTTAATTTGAAGCATCTCTTTTTTTCTCCACTTGGTCAAATTGGCCAGGGGTTTATCAATCTTGTTCATTTTTTCAAAGAACCAGCTCTTTGCTTCATCAATTTTCTTAATTGTTTTCATAGTTTCCAATTCATTAATTTCTGCTCTGATCTTAATTATTTCTTTCCATCTGGAGCTTTTTGGGTTGTATTCTTCTTGCTTTTCTAATGCCTTCAGGTGGATGGTTGGGTTATTGCTTTGGGATCTCTCTGTCTTTGTTATGAAGGCATTTAGTGCTATGATTTTCCCCTGAGGACTGCCTTCATTGTGTCCCATAAGTTTTGGTACAACGTGGTCTCATTGTCATTCATTTCTAGAAATTTCACAATTTTATTTTTTATTTCATCCACTACCCATTTATTGTTTAAAAGTGTGTTGTTCAGTTTCCAGAAACTGTTTGGATTCCTGGAACATCTTTTCTTGTTTATTTTTAGCAATACAGCATTGTGATCGGATATAATACAGAAAATTATGTCAATCTTCCTTAATATATGGAGGCAGACTTTGTGACCCAGTATAAGATCTATTTTAGAGAAGGTTCAATGGATTGCTGAGAAGAATGTATAGTTTGTGGATTTTGGGTAGAATGTCCTGTAGATATTCATTATGTCTAATTGTTCAATAGTTTTGTTGAGCTCTCTCACTTCCCTGTTAATTTTCTGTTTGGATGATCTATCTATTGCTGATAGTGGAATATTGAAGTTCCCAACTGTGATGTTGTTGGTGGTTATTTCTGTTTTGTTGTCAAGTAGGTTTTGTTTTATGAATTGTGGTGCACCTGTGTTTGGTGCATAAAGATTGATGATTGTGATATCCTCTTGTTGGATCATTACCTTGATAAGTAAGAAGTGGCCTTCTTTGTCTTTTTTGATTACTTTTGGCTTGAAGTCTATTTTATCCAATATTAGTATAGCTATGCCTGCTTGTTTCTTACTTCCATTTGCTTGGAATATCATTTTCCACCCTTTCACCCTGAGGAGGTGTTTGTCTTTAGTGGTGAGTTGAGTTTCTTGAGGACAGCAGACTCAAGGGTCTAATTTTCTGACCTACCCTGTTAGCTTATGTCTCTTGATGTGTGATTTAAGGCCATTAATATTTAGGGTAATGATTTGAGGTTTAATTTAATCCCTGCCATATTGTGGTGGTTTATGTGGTTATGTGTTTTCTTGGTCTTTATAGTTTTTTGTGCCTTCTCTGAGTTTGGTTATTGTGATTTACTATTTATAGGCACTTGAGGTTGTTTATTTGATTCTTCTGCATGAAAAATTCCCTGAAATACTCTCTGCAGGTTTGGCATTTTGTTCATATAGTTGTAAAGCTGAGTTTTATTGTGGAAAGTTTTCCTTTCACCATTTATTATGAGGGATACTTTTGCTGGGTAGAGTAGTTTGGGTTGGAAGTCATAGGTTCTTAGACTTTGCAGTGTTCCATTCCAAGCCCTTCTGTCTTTCAGGGTTTCCATTAAGAAGTCTGAACTAATTCTGATGGGCTTACCTTTATATGTAATGTGTTGCTTCCGCTTTTGGGATTTTCTCTTTGGTACCAATGTTTAAAGTCTTAATGATAATATGTCTTGGAGAATTTCTCCTTTGGTCCTGTCTGCTTGGAATTCTGTTAGCTTCTTGTAACTTGATGGGACTTTCTTTTGAGAGAGTGGGAAAGTTTTCTTCGATAATTTTGTTGAATAAGTTCTCCATGCCTTTGGTCTGAATTTCTTCCCCTTCTAGCATTCACATGATCTGAATGTTGGGACATTTAAGGGTATCCCACAGTTCCCTCAAGTTCTGTTCACAAAAATTTTTGAACTTACTGAAACTTTTGGACTCACGAACTGTTTCTTCTCTTTAGTCTTCTAGTTCTGAGTTTCTATTCTACGCATGTCTGACTCTATTCTTGAGAGCTTCGGGTTTGTTCAGTTTGGTTTGTATTTTCTACTGCTTTTTATGTATAGTTTCCATCCCTCTGTTGAGTTCCCTTTTCTCATCATTTTCTCATTTTCTTAATGCTTCTTGGAATTCATCCTTGCATTTCTTTATGTCTTCATTGAGATTAGCCAGCTGGTTATTATGGTCCTCTTTTCTTTCTTTTTTTCCCCTCTCCTTCAGATCATTTAACTGTCTTTGGAACCCTTCCTGGTTCTTTTCTATTAGGTCTAATCTAGTGAGGATAGCATTCATACAATTATTGGCCCTTTGTTGCTTTTCTGCAAGTTCTGCTAATTGCTTGGTCAGTGTTGTATAGCTTGTATCTTCATTTTAGGGTTCTGATCCTATTGTTCCTTCTATGTTTTTTTTTTATTTGTTTATTTTTATTTATTTATTTGAGAGCGACAGAGAGAGAAAGAGGCAGAGAGAGAGAGAGAGAGAGAGAGAGACAGACAGACAGACAGACAGACAGACAGACAGACAGAAGGAGAATGGGCATTCCAGGGCATCCAGCCACTGCAAACGAATTCCAGATGCATGTGCCCCCTTGTGCATCTGGCTAATGTAGGTCCTGGGGAATGGAGCCTGGAACCTGGGTCCTTCGGCTTCACAGGCAAGTGCTTAACAGCTAAGCCATCTCTCCAGCCCTCTTCTATGTTTTGATTAGAGACATCCATTGTAGGACTGGCATTCTTTTGTTGGATTAGTTAGGTGGGTGCCATCTTGACTGGAAGTCCCAATAAAAAAATTTAAAAAATAGAACTATGTAGTGTAAAATGCCAAAAAACTGAGATGTTACTGATTCACAAGATATTCTTTTTCTGAGGAGGAAGGAATTACATGGAAAGATTTCTCATTTTTTTCCCATACGTCCAAAGTTGAAGGCACTTTCTACTGTACAGTTCATCCCATCTTATTTACTTATTTATTTATGAGAAAGGCATAAAGAGGCAGCTAGATAGAGACAGAATATGTGCTCCAGGGCCTGTAGTCACTGCAAACTAACTCCAGACACATGCGCTACCTTGTGCATCTGGCTATGTGTGGGTACTGGGTATCAAATCTGGGTCCTTAGGCTCTGCAGGCAAATCCCTAACTGTTAAATCATGTCTCCAGCCTACCATCCCATGTTCTTTACTGGAAAACATATGCCATTTTTTTGTTGTTGTTGTTTTGTTTGGAGGTAGGGTCTCACTCTAGCTCAGGCAGACCAGGAATTCACTATGTAGTCTGAGGGTGGCCTTGAACTCTCAGCAATCCTCCTACCTCTGCCTCCCAAGAGATGGGAATGCACCACCACGCCCAGCCCACATGCCATTTTTCTTTATCTTTTTTTGGTTCTTCGGGGTAGGGTATCGCTGTAGCCCAGGCTGACCTGGAATTCACTATGTAGTCTCACGGTGGCCTTGAACTCCTGGTGATCCTCCTACTTCTGCCCCTCAAATGCTGGGATTAAAGGCATGCGCCACCATGTCCAGCAACATGCCCTTTTTCTTCCATCCTTAGCCACATGGAAAAGCAAGTACTGTGTATCACATATGACGCCATGCAAAAGGATGAAGGAAGTTAGAGTACAGCTTGTCCCTGTGCCAGGGACATTTCATCACTGGATTCAAAACTGCCTTTTCTTTTGTTCCTTTTAGTTAATTTTAAATTAAATTTTAATTTATCTACTTCTGGAGATAAGGTCTCACCTTGTAGCTCAGGTGGCCTCACACTCACCATGTAGCCCAGGATAGGCTTGAACTTGTGAACCTCCTGCCTCAGCCTGCTGAGTGCTGAGATTACATGTGAGTGCCACCATATCTGGTCTATGTTTTATTTTATTTTGTTTTTTGAGGTAGGGTTTCACTGTAGCCCAGGGTGATCTGGAATTCACTATGTTGTCTCAGGGTGGCCTTTAACTCATGATGATCCTCCTACCTCTGTCTCCCGAGTGGTGGGATTAAAGGTGTGTGCCAGCACACCCGGCATCTGGTCTGTGTTTTCTTTAGCACTCTTTAAACTAAAGGCGAGGCTGCATTCACGGTGACAGTTGCTGTACAATCTTCCTCTCCCTTAGAAGAATGGAAAGCACCTGGATGTGGTGGCGCACGCCTTTAATCCCAGCACTCAGAAGGCAGAGGTAGGAGGATCACCATGAGTTCAAGGGCAGACTGGAGCTACAGAGTGAGTTCCAGGTCAGCCTGGGCTAGAGGGAGACCCTACCCTGAGAAGAGAACCCCTCCTCAAAAAGATAAAAGAATGAAAAGCATTCAAAATATCAAAGCTGCTAATAGCTTCTCCAAGAGAAAATCTGTCTCCTTCCAAAATGTTGATTTGCACATGTAAAATGTACATCTGCACAGAAACGATGATGGTTTAATTCATGTATGATATCAACCTTGCTATTTTGTCCTTGACATTTGTCCTCTCAAAAATTGAACTTCCAGCTGAGGTATCAGGATCACTGTGAGTTCGAGGCCAGCCTGGGCTATAGTGAGATCCTACCTCAAGAAAGCAAAATAAAACAAAATCTGTTTAACTGAAAAAGTGGACCTTTGCAGCTGGAGAGATGGCTTAGCAGTTAAAAACGCTTGCAAAGTCTGAGGACCTGTGTTCCATTTCCCAGTACCCATGTAAAGCCATTTGTACAAAGTTGCGCATACCTCTGGAGCTTGTTTACAGCAGCTAGAGGCCAGGAAACACCCATACCCTCTCTCTCTCCTTGCAACTAAATAAAAATATTTTTTTAAAAAATGTCTCTTAAGCTCCTAGGTAACCCCCTCCATCAAAACTGCTCTCACCCTTGGTCAGAGAATCTGTTTTATTTTACAAATGGCAGAGAATACTAGGGAGATCCATGGTCCATCAACACAAGAGAAGACAGTCAAGCGCTGCCAAGTGGATGTGCCACCTATACCACATTTACTGGGCTCATGATTCTGCAAATTGTTTGCTGTGACAGGAGGCCACTGTTTTTTTTTTTTTAAAGAAAATATAAGGTATAAAAGGTATATGTGGTATGCTATTTGCCAAAGAAAAAGGGAAGTAACATAAATTTCATTTTCTTAGGCTTCACAGGCAAGCACTTAACCGCTAAGCCATCTCTCCAGCCCAAATTTCATTTTCTTATGTATCTACTGGGTATATACGACAAGCCTATGAAAGTACATAGTTAAAAATAGGAGAAATGGGAGTAGATGTGGAGGAAAGAGAATGACCTCTGTTTTTTTTTTTTTTTTCTCAGGCTAACCTGGAATTCACTAGTCTCAGGGTGGCCTTGAACTCACCGCAGTCCTCCTACCTCTGCCTCCCAAGTGCTGAGATTAAAGACATATGCCACCATGCCTGGCTTGGAACAACCTCTTAATAACAGCTTTTTTTTTTTTTTTTTTCAAGGTAGGGTCTTATCTAGCCCAGGCTGACTTGGAATTCGTTCTGTAGTCTTGGGCTGGCCTTGAGCTCACAGAGATCCTCCTAATTCTGCATCCCAAGTGTACCAACCATGCCTGGCCAACAACAGCTTTTAATGCCGCTTTCATGTTTTATCCATTTGAACATCATGGCTGTTTTGGATGCTACTGATCCTCCAGTGGACTGTGTATTTGAAGCTGGTCACCCCTGTGGTATAACTGAGAGATGGTGGGACCTTTAAGAGGCAAGACTCGGGGGAAGTTGAGTGGGGCTTAGGGAAGACATCAACCTTAAAAGAGACTAAGGTAGTGGTCATGGAATCCCCAGTTAGTTCTTTGCCTGTTATTAGATGCAGACATATTTTGTTTGTAAACATCACATGTTGATACCATCCTGAGTTAGTTCCTGGGAGACTGTTGCTACATGAGCAACCCTGGCTGCTCACTCATTGGCTTCTGCATTACCACATGATAGCTCCTTCTTGCATACTTTCCCACCTTTGTGAGGTCATCCCAGATCTGAGCTAATGCTGGACCCTGCTCCTCAAACTTCCAGAACTGTGCCAGATAAACTTTTCTTTATGCTGCCTAATCTCAGTTATTTCATCATAACAAAAAACGGACCAATAATTACTTGAAAGATTTTTAAATAAGAAATGACTCAGCTGAGTATAGTGCTCAAGCCCTCTTGCTACAAAGAAGACATGTTTTAGGCCATAACATGTGTATGGGAAAACCCCTCAAAGATTGTACTCAGTGCCGGGCGTGGTGGCGCACACCTTTCTTTAATCCCATGCCTTGGGATGCAAGGGTAGGAGGACCGCCATGAATTCAGGCCATCCTGAGACTACATATTGAATTCCAGTTCAGCCTGAGCTAGCATGAGATCCTACCTCAAAAAACCAAAAGAAAAAAAAAATACTCATGACTAATTGTTTAGCAGGTTTCTGTTATGTCAGTTTTGTGGCTTTTCGATGAAGGGCTTTATGATAGATTTTCGTTTCCCACCCATGCTGGCAATTGCTAAATGTAGTAGTTTATGATGCTGACTATGTGTCTTTAAAAAACACTAAAAGGAAAAAATAAAAAAAGAATTCAAGCCTGGCATGGTGACACACACCTTAAATCCCAGCACTTGGGAGGCGGAGGTAGGAGGATCGCTGTGAGTTGGAGGTCAGCCTGAGATTATGGGCTGAATCCTAGGTCAGCCTGGGCTAGAGAAAGACCATACCTTGAAAAATCAAAACAAGAAAAACAAACAAACAAACAAACAAGAAGGCTGGAGACATGGCTCAGTAGTTTAGGCACTTGTTTGCAAAGCCTAAGGGCCCAGGTTCAATTCCCCAGTACCTATGTAATGCCAGATGCACAGAGTGGTGCAGGCATCTGGAGTTTGTCTGTGGGGGCAAACAAATATGCTTGCAAATAAATAACAATAAAATAAAATAATAAAATGAATAAAAATATTTTTAAAAGACACCAAGAAATAAGAAAACTAATAGGAAAATTTTCAGAATCAGGCAAAAAAGAAAAATTCACATACAAATGGATTAGGATACATCTCTGGGCTCTTACCTGTCTATATTTTAATAAATTAATCAATCATTATGTTTGATGAAGCAGGTCTTGGAGCTGGACATGATGGCACATGCTTGTAAATCCCAGGACTTGGGAGGTGGGGAGAAGAGGGTCCAAAGTTTGAGGCAAGCCAGGGCTACATAGACAGTTCCAGTCTGGTCTACATAGTGAGACCCTGTCTCAAAACCAAACCAAACCAAACATGAAAAGTTGGTCAGCAACAACTCTAGAGATGGACTAAAAGTGGAGTGATGAGACAATAAAACAGGGCTGGAGAGGTGGCCCAGTGCTTAATGGCACTTGCTAGCAAAGCCTGCTGGCCGGATTCAGTTCCTCAGTAAAGGCAGATGCACAAAGTGGTGTCTAAAGTTTGTGCACATGAAAATCCTTCTTTCTCTCAAATAAATAAAATATTAGAAAAACACAAGCCAGGTGTGGTAGTGCACACCCTAAATAAACCCCATCACTTGGGAGGCAGAGGTAGAAGGAACTGTGAGTTCCAGGCCAGCCTGAAACTTCATAGTGAATCTCAGGTCAGCCTGGGCTAGAGTGAGCCCCGACATAAAACAAAACAAATTTAAAAAACCCCAATAAACAAAAAAATGCTTAGGGCTGGGGAGATACCTTATCACTAAAGACACTCGCTTGCAAAGCCTGATGGCCCTGGTTCAATTCACTAGTACCTTCATGAAGCCAGATGTATCAACATGCTTCTGGAGTTTGCAGTGGCAGCAGGCCCTGGCATGCCCACACTCGCTCTGAATATTGGTCTCTTTCTCAAATAAATAAATAAAAATATTTTAAAAAGTTAAATACAAATCCCAAAATTAAAACAACAACAACAACAACAAGACATTTTATGGAAAACCAAATCAAACCAAAACAGCAGAACAAGAAAACACACAGGAAAAAAATAAATCAATCAAGGCCAATGCACGAAGAGCCTGTCCCAAGGTCATGCTACAGTAAATTGGCCTGGCCAAGGGTTCATCACCCACCTTCAACTTGTGTAGGCGCCTTTGCTGGTTGCTCTTAGCTACGTGGCAGACATATGAAAGGTCAACGTGAAATTCATGCAGTGTAGATTACAGCGGAACAAATCCAGCATTTAGGGGCCTGGTTTTTATTCTAAGTTACTAATCACACACCTTCGGACTAGTTAGCCAGGCTTCTTGAGTTACAGTTTTCTTGTCTGTAAGTGGAGAGAATTAACTACTAAATCCTGAGTAACCACCACTTTGAGATGCCACTGGGAGTGCACATCAGTGCGTGCATTGAGCCAGGCAGACATTTATATGAAAAGACTTAATGCATAAAGGTGTTAACGGAACTCACACAGGCATGACACAGAGGAAAGCCACTGGGTTTTTAGAAACCACTCAGGCTGTGAGCTCACTTCCCTTCTGTGGAAAGGCTGGTTTTTAAGGTAGCCAGATAAAAGTCATTCTCTAGCCAGTCGTGGTGGTGAAATCCCAGCACCTGGGAGGCTGAAGTAGGAAGATCACCATGAGTTGGAGGCCAGCCTAGAGTGACAGAGTGAGTTCCAGGTCAAGAACAGTCACTGTTCTCTGATGGCTGAAGTTTTCCTTCTGACACGTGACCTCAGTGATGAATGTCAGGACTGGAATCAGTAGTTTCTGATAACTCGTTCCTGGGGTGCAAAGAGAGGGAAACTTGTGTACATGAGATGCATCTAAAGTAGAAGAAAAAAAGCACTGTGGCTTTAAAGGAGTATGTCTTTCCCAAATGGAAGAGTTTGAAAGTTTGAAGTTCAAAGCCAAAATATTAAAGCATGGGGGGGGGTTATACTGTGTATGCATTATATGACCCCTCCCTTCCTTCCTTCCTTCCTTCCTTCCTTCCTTCCTTCCTTCCTTCCTTCCTTCCTTCCTTCCTTCCTTCCTTCCTTCCTTTCTTTCTTTCTTTTCATCAAGGTAGGGTCTCACTTTAGCCCAGGCTTACTAGGAATTCACTATGTAATCTAAGGCTGGCCTTGAACTCACTGCGATCCTTCCACCTCAGCCTCCCGAGTGTTGGGATTAAAGGTATGCACCACCAGGGCTGAAGATGCGGCTTAGCTGTTAAGGCACTTACCTACAAAGCCTAAGAACTCATGTTCGAATCTCCAGGTCCCACATAAGCCAGATGCACAGTGACGCAAGTATACAATGTCACACATATGCACGAGGGGCCGCGTGTGTCCGGAGTTCATTTGCAACAGCTGAAGGCCCTGGTGTGCCCTCTCTCTCTGCCTCTCTCTCCTAAATAAATAAAGAAATCTTAAAAAGAAAAAGGTATGTTCCACCATGCCCAGGAGAGAAAGAGAGAGAGAATGGGTGCACCAAGGTCTCTAGTGGTTGCAAATGAACTGCCGACACATGAGCCACTTTGTGCATTTGGCTTTACATGGGTACTGGGGAATCAAACTTGGATCATTAGACTTTATAAGCAAGAGCCTTAACTGCTGAGCTCTCTCTACAGCTTTCTTTCTCTTTTTCCTCCCCTCCCTTCCTCCCTTCCCTCCCTCCCTCCCTCCCTCCCTCCCTCCCTCCCTCCCTCCCTCCCTCCCTCCCTCCTTCCTTCCTTCCTTCCTTCCTTTCTTCCTGAGAAAGAATCACGCTATTTATCTCACTCTGGCCTCAGACCCATAGCAGTGTTCTTGCCACGGTCTTCTAAATGCTGAGATTACAAGTATGTACCACCATGCTTGGCTAATTTCCTTGGGTTATAAATATTTTAAGTGAGAAAACTCAGATCCAGCAAGTTGATAGGGCACAGTCTAACCTGTGTAAGTGCAAGGATGAGAACCAGGCTCTTGCCTGGCATGGAAATGCTATACAAACGTAAGAACATGGCATGTACCATTCATTGCTTTATTCTCTAGCTCCCAGTGCAGTGCTAGGGTAAAGCAGACGCTTCAAGAACACTGGTCACATCTATTGGGTGCTCAGTCCTAAACAGGACATTTGTTTCACCCCCTCCCAGTCTCAGGGACCCTTGTGGAGGAAGGGGTAGACAGAGTGTTTAAGAGCATGTGCCTGGAGTTCATTTGCAGTGACTGGAGGTCCTGGCATGCTCATTCTCTCTCCCTCCCTCCATCTCTCTGTCTCTCTCTCGAAAAACCAAAATAAATATATGAAAATAAAATAAAAGAGAACATTGGTCACAGCCCTGACTGATGATGATTCGTGACTGACACGCTTGTGTTTCATGTTCCTGGGTCACTAGCTGGACTTGCACGTGGTCCATTCCAGGCGACTTTTTCTGAGCTATTAGAGTGCCCTCTCTATTGGCTATGACAAACACTTTTTCTCTGAAATTCCACTTCCTTTTATGTGACAAATGTCAGAATCCTTAACAGGACATGTGTAGTGTAACATGACGGAGAACTGGGACTTCCTTTGATGTGACCAGAGTGAGGAGCCCTCTCTGCCGTTTCTAGTGCTCAGACACCCTGGCAAATGCAGTGGGCGTGGCCGCCACTCGTGATGTGGAGTAGAGAGACAGTTGGAGGAAGTGCTCAGTTTGCCTGGGGATTTTCAGGCTGTGGCTTGACAGAGCTGTCCTTTGATGTCTCTCCTCTCACGAGCCCATGTCTTCACGCCTGTCCTTCGACTGTGTCCTGCTGCTACTGCCGCTGCTGCTAACAAGTAAGTGTGGCTGTGGACCTCTGCGGCCGGAGATCGATACAAGGATTGTCAGAGCAATGTGGCTGTATTAGCACTTGCTGGGAAGCAACCTAAACGTCCACCAGTGGAGGACTAGGGAAATAACTGTGACGTATCTAGGATACAAACAGCAAGGCTGGTGGCACATGCTGGCGCAGAATGTCTACCATTGCAGTGCTACGGAAGAAGTCTGGAGTGGCATGGTGTACGTGTCAGGGCCTCTCTCTGTTCATGCGTTCCTGGGAAACAGAAGTGTGTGGAGCAGTTTTTAGTGTTTCGACTCTAGGGAGGGGAGTACAGAAATGGGGAAGAGGTGGGAAAGGGAATCATGTTTTTATATACCTTTCATATGGCTTGAATGTTTTATCATGTGTCTACATAAGTGCATGGTACCGGGATTAATTTTAAACCTCAAAACAACCTATGAGTAGTTTTAGGTACACAATGTCTTATTTTGTGAGTATCACTGTTTCAGGAGAGAGAAAGAGAGATTTATTAGACCACTTACCCTTGGCTGATGAACCGACAAGTGGCATACATAGATGGGCCATTTTCCTGGCCAACAACGCCCGTCTTTCTGATCGTCAGCTTCTATTACCCTGTCCTTTTCATATCTGCAATTCTCTCCAAGGGCAGTGGTGCTGAGAGTGAGAACTCCAGAACACATGGTGACTTAGAAACACAAGTTCTCTGGCTCTACCTCAGATCAATGGAGCTACAAACCCTAAGGATCAAACTCTGATGTTCTCTGTAGCCCAGGCTGGCATCAAACCCACCAGGCTGGTCATAAACTCATGGCCGCATTCCTGCTTTGGCATCCTGAAGGCTGGGATTACAGGCAAGAGCCAGCCATCACGCCTAGCTTCTTGTTCTTTTAAGGGAAGTTCTCATAGCTCAGACTGTCCTGGAACTTGCCATGTAGCTTGGTCTGGCCTCAAACTTGCCATCCTCCTGCCTCCAACTCCTGAGGGCCAGGATTGCAGGCGTGTGCCACCCACAGCTGGTGTTTCAAAAAGGCTGCTTGGTGATTCTGATGTCTCTCAAGCCAGAAAATCCTGGAGACAGTGACTCATCTTCCAAACAGTACAACAGTAGTTTCCTCTTTTTTTTTTTTTTTTCCTCTCTGAAGAATTATTTGTAGCCTTCCTGCAACCCGCTGGCCTCACAGTTTGCTCTGCTTCCCTTTTAGGGTCTTTGGAAGAGGCATACCAAGCTGAAGTGGGCCAGAATGCCAGCCTGCCCTGCAGCTACATTCTACCTACCCCTGGCACACTTGTGCCCGTGTGTTGGGGTAAAGGAAAGTGTCCTTTGTCACAGTGTAGCAATTTACTGCTCAACTCTGACAACAGTAAAGTGACCTATCAGAAATCTAGCAGGTACCAGCTAAAGGGGAATTTTCACAAGGGAGATGTATCCTTGACCATACAGAACGTGACCGTAGCCGACAGCGGGACCTTCTGCTGCCGCGTACAATTCCCTGGCATAATGAATGATCAAAAATTAAACCTGGAGTTGATCGTCAAACCAGGTGAGTGTATCTTCCCCTCCCTTCTTCATGTGCAAGATTCATCCGTAGATCGTGATAGATGCCAATCGTTGGGGCTAGAGGGATGGGTTAGCGGATAAGGCACTTGCATGCAAAGCCAAAGGACCCAGGCTTGATTCCCCAGGACGCACATGAGCCAGATGCACAAGGTGGCGCATGCGTCTGGAGTTCATTTATAGAAGCTGGATGTCCTGGAGCACCCATTCTCTTTTTCTCTCTCTCTCTCTCTCTCTCACATTTTAACATTTTAAAAAAGATGCTGATCATTACCACCTCTGATATCTAAGCACAATCCTGGGGATAAATACCTAAAGACTGAAAGTATAGCCAGCCACACTTGTGGTGGTCAGTGATGTTGAACACCCCTGGGCACCTTGAAACCCGTCGGTATAATCTACAGAATGGGGCAAAAGGACTAGACCTGTGGCTTAAGACCCTGACTGCTCATGAGAATCACCTGGAGAGTTGTTTTGTTTCAATGCCTGTATTTTTAAAAATATATTTATATTTAGTTATTTGCAAGTAGAGAGATGGAGGGGGGAGAGAATGGCCTGTCAGGGCCTCTAGCCACTGTAAACAAACTCGAGATGCATGTAGCACTTTGTGCATCTGGCTTTATATGGACATGGGGGAATGGAACCTGGGTTGTTAGGCTGTGCAGGCAAGTGCCTTAAGCTCTGAGCCAACTCTCCAGCCCCTAAGGTTTTTGTTTTTTAATAAGTACAGGTACTAAGGCACTACCCATAGAACAGATTAAAAAACCAAAAAAAAAAAAAAACACCCCCCAAAACAGTATCTCTGCATACAGTCTGAGTTTTATCTTTTTAAGAAAATTTGCCTGTGTACAGTCGGGACTATGACCCATTGTGCTGTACCAGTGCTGTTGAGGGTGTGTGTAATGCATGGTTTTTGTTTTTTTTTTAACAATTTTTTTTTATTTGAGAGCAACAGACACAGAGAGAAAGACAGATAGAGGGAGAGAGAGAGAATGGGCGTGCCAGGGCTTCCAGCCTCTGCAAACGAACTCCAGACGCGTGCGCCCCCTTGTGCATCTGGCTAACGTGGGACCTGGGGAATTGAGCCTCGAACCGGGGTCCTTAGGCTTCACAGGCAAGCGCTTAACCACTAAGCCATCTCTCCAGCCCTGTTTTTTTTAATATTTATTTATTTATTTGGAGGGAGGGAGAGAGAGAGAGAGGGAGAGGGAAATGTGCATGGGCATATGAGGTCCTCTTGCCACTGCAAACAAACTCCAGATGTGTGTTCCACTTGGTACATCTGGCTTTATGAGGGCACTGGGGAATTGAACCTGGGCCATCAGGGTTTGCAAATAACTGCCTTTAACCATTGAGCCATCTCTTTAGCTCCTGTTTTTGTGTTTTAAGATTTAAAGCACGTACTTTGTGGCCAGGGAGAGCCGAGGTCAAATGAACTCTGCCTCTTACTAACCGTGTAGTGTTGTGGAAGTTAGTTCGGGTGTGTTACGTCTTCTGCTGTGAGAAGTAACGTTTACCAGCTAGGGCACTGGAGGGCTTTTCATAAGGTAACACTTTATGCAGAGATACTAGTGTGGCTGTTTTCGTAGCTGCTGATCCCAGTGTTAACATAATCAGGCTGTAACAACAGCTGCAGTTTACCGCTGTCACGCACCTACAGCTCAGTGAAGGTGTGCGGGTAGGTGTGGACGTAGGCCTCTTCATTTACTGTCTTTTAAATGTTTTCTGTTGCCCCTGTAATTCCTTGAAGCAAGCTTTCTTTCTTTTTTTTTTTTGATTTTTCGAGGTAGGGTCTCACTCTAGCCCAGGCTGACCTGGAATTCACTGTGGAGTCTCACGGTGGCCTCGAACTCACGGCGATCCTCCTACCTCTGCCTCCCGAGTTGCTGGGATTAAAGGCGTGCGCCACCACTCCTGGCGAAACAAGCTTTCTATACTGAGAAAAACCTTATCCTTAATGCTGATTTCTGACCCTAGCCACAGTCACTCCTCAGATAGCACAGAGAGACTCCACGACAGTCCTTCCCAGAAGGCTCACCATCGAGGGGCGTGGCCCAGGTAAGACATGGGGCATGGGTGGAAGTCATTAGCTGGTGTCTGAGTTCACAGAAAGTGGTTGATTTTTGGTTTTTCAAAGTCGGGTCCTGCTGCAGCTCAGGTTCACCTGGAATTCACTCTGTAGTTTCAGGGTGGCCTCAAACTCACAGCGATCCTCCTACCTCTGCTTCCCAAGAGCTGGGGTTAAAGGCGTGCGCCACCACACTGAGTTCATAGAGATATGAATATTTTTCTGTGCCAGAAATATTGTTTGAGGTGAGCAAGACGAGGGAGACACACTTGAGCTGAGACAAAGGCCCCTGGGTTAGATTCTTCTGGATTAGCCACAAATTAACCACATGACCTGGCCAAGGTCTTTCTCATCTCTGAATCTCTGTTTCCTCTTCTGTCCAAAGAGTGAGCTCAGAGGTTTCTGGATTTCCTGTCCCAGAAAAATGCCTTCCTCCCCAACCAACCTCAAGAAAGAGTTTTGGTGATTACGTAATTTACCAAATAAGGGAAGAAAAATTTCTACTTATTGCCATTATTTCATTTACAAAGATAGTCTTTTTTAAAAAAAACCCATGTTTTACTTAAATCTTTAAGTGAAAACATCTTTAAGGGCTGGATAGATGGCTCAGCAGTTAAGGCACTTGCCTGCCAAAGCCAAAGGACCCAGGTTTGATTCCCCAGTTCCCATGTAAAGCTAGGTGCACAAGGTGGCGCATGCATGTGGAGTTCATTTGCAGAGGCTGGAGGCCCTGGCATGCCCATTCTCTCCCTCTATCTTTCTTCTCTCTCTCTCTGCTTGCAAATAAATAAATAAAACATTTATTTAAAATTTTAAAAACATTTCTAAGTAAAAGCTCTAATATGAAACAACTCTATTTTATTTAAATATTAAGTAAAAGCCAAGTGTGATGGTACGCACCTTTAATCCCAGCACTCAAGAGGCAGAGGTAGGAAGATCGCTGTGAGTTCGAGGCCACCCTGAGATTACACATTGAATTCCAGGTCAGCCTGGGCCAGAGTGAGACCCTACCTCGAAAAACCAAAATAAATAAATAAATAAATATTAAGTAGATTTAATCTAATGCAAAAACTCATTACATTGTCTTCACTATTTTTTGTTGACTCTGGTCTGGTACATGTTCCTTACGAATTGGTCTCTGTTCTTGCTCAGGCATTAATAGGTTGGTTAGGTGAATTTTAGGATCCCTTTTTTAAAAGAAAATTTAAAATACTTTATTTGCAAGCAGATAGAGACAGAGAGAATTGGGGGGGCTGGGGAGAGAATGGGCACACCAGGACTTCTAGCCACTGCAAATAAACTCCAGGTACATGCACCACTTTTGAGCCTCTGCCTTTACATGGGCACTGGGGACTAGGACTCAGGTCGATAGGCTTTGCAGGCAAGCACCTTAAATGCTGAGTCATCTCTCCAGGCCTTAAGAAACTTTTTTTAAAAAAATGTTTTATTTTAATTAATTTAGTTATTTGACTGAGAAAGAGGGAGAGAGAGAGAGAGAGAATGGGTGCGCCAGGAACTCCAGCCACAGCAAATGAACTCCAGACATGTGCACCCCCTTGTGCATCTGGCTAATGTGGATCCTGGGGAATCAAACTAGGGTTCTTTGGCTTTGCAGGCAAATGCCTTAACCACTAAACCATCCCTCCAGTTCCCTAAGATACTTTTAAATTGGAAAGAATACCATTATTTCTCTCAGATTTTAGCCTCGGAAGGAATGGCTAAACTCTGCATATGACTCAAGGATTTTCCCAAGCTGTTCAAGGAGACAAGACAGGACAGGAAAAGCAGACCTCAGGCCATACTGATCAAGGAGGTTATTCCTGTTCTGTTTCTGGTTAGAGTCCTGGCTTCTCTCAAACTCTAGGCAGTGCACTCTTTTCCTCTTTCTTTAAAACAAGATAAAAATATTTAAGTCTCACCTCATAATGTCATTAACTTCATAAATCACACCCTATGAGATTTAAATCAGAAAACGTGTACAAGAGCTTAGTCCAGCGTCTGATAACATGTGTACTCACTGTAGGTGAGGTGGGCTGTTGTCATTCATACAGTCAAGTAGACCAGTGGGCTGGAGAGATGGCTCTCCCCTGAACCCACGTAAGCCAGATGCACAAGGTGTCACAGACGTCTGGAGTTTGTTTGCAGTGCTAGAGGCCCTGGAGTCCCATCCACTGCCCCCCCCACCCCGCCCAACTCTCTCTGTCTCTTTCTTACTCTCAAATAAATAGATAATAATAAAATCTTTAAAAAATGAGGAAGACACGCAGCAGAATGAGAGCATAGTTAAGTGTAGCAGTGACATGTGGATTAGGTTCGAAACTCAGCTCTTCCCACTAACTCTGAATTTAGCAAAGTTGCATCAACTCTCTGAATTTCAGTTTCCTCATCATTACAGTGAGAGCAATCCCAGTGCTTACTTTGTAAGGTTGTTGTAAATATTAAACATGATAATGTATGTAACATGTTCAGTATCTGCTCTGAATATTTTATTACTATTGTTATTATTGTAGTTACTAACTTCCTGCCTCAAAGGATTCAGCCCTTGGCTGTTCGTTCTCTAGTGATTGGTAGCTAACCTCTTTTAGGTGGATAGCAAGGAAAGTAAACATGTCGGAAACAGATGATTTCCCCACATTGTGGGTTAACTGGGTCATACCAGGTATTAGTTGTGTACCATTGATTTATTTAAGAGAAAAAAAAAGAGAACCTACAAACAGATCAAGATGGGCCTCTAGGGATCATTCAGCCAGTTAGTTCTACCTTTTTTTTAAAAAAATTATTTATTACTCCAGAGAGAGAGAGAGAGAGAGAGAGAGAGAGAATGGGCTCACCAGGGCCTTCAGCCACTGCAAATGAACTTCAGATACATGCACCACCTTGTGCATCTGGCTTTATGTGGGTGCTGGGGAATTGAACTTGGGTCCTTAGGCTTTGCTGGAAAGCACCTTAACTGCTGAACCATCTCTACGGCCCCAGTCCCACTTTTCCACCCTGTTTCTTGTGCCACTGTTGAGTAGGCATTTGGTATATGCACACACGCAGGCACGCAAGGGCTGAGGGCAGCTTCCTGCTAGCCGGGGCGGCTCCCTGTACCTGCTTCTGCCACGAACAGTCTCCTTCCCTTTAGCTTTGCTCGTTAGTTACTTCAGTCCAGGGCAGCGAATACGGAGCCTTTTCTTACATCATCCTGTCTTGTTTATGATCAGAGTTCTGGTCTTGTTACTTAGACAGAATCTTGGAGCAGTTCAAGAGCCGGACAGAGAAAATAGTTAAATAAACCAATGACAAGGGCAAAAAAAGCTCTGCAAATAGGTAAAGAATGAGAAAATTGAAATTAATGAATAGTCAAAGCTTGTCTATAGTCACTGGTGGGTCAATCCTTATATAGTTATCTATACTTTTTGCTTATGTCAATGTGGATGCGTGTGTTGAACATCAAGTGGAGAGGAGCCTTAAGAAGTAAAAGTCAAAAAAATAATAAAAAATTAAAAATTAAAAAAAAAGTAAGAATTGAAGGAGTGTGGAATTTCCTAAACCAACTTAAACACAGAACTCTCTTCCTGAAAGAGTTGAGACTGGGTCCCAGGTGAGTCCTCAGCTCTGGGGTAGGCCCGGTTTATATCACAGCTTCCTCAATCTGTGGTCATGGATCGAGTTTGTCTCTAAGACTCACTTTCCCTTGAAAATGGGAACAGACTTTTGCGGTGAGCTTTAAATGAGGTTGTGAGCACTGAGTAAGTGATAGCTGTTACATTTACATATGTGTGTGCTGTTGCATCCTAGCTTCCTGCAGTTGAGTTTAGGGTTCTCCAGAAAAAAACCAAAACATTGCATTTTCTTGCAAGTTTCCCACCAATATGGTTGATAGCCCAATCTATGTGAAAATAAGCTACGGTAACACTAGGGAGTGCTCCATTTTATAGATAATTTCATAACAAAATGAAGTGAATAAAAATAGAAGTCAGGGATGGCAAACAGCTCAGTGTACAGGGTGCTTGTCTCACAGTCACAAGGCCCTGGGTGGCAGTCAGCACGGCGCAGCGTGTGGCGGTACACAGCTGAAATCACAGCACTTGGGAGGTGGAGGCAGGAAGATCTGAAGTTCAAGGTTATCCTTGACTACATAAGGAATTAAAGACCTTGTCTGAAAGAAAAAAAAAAAAGCCAGGCATGATGGCACACTACTTTAATCCCAGCACTTGGGAGGCAGAGGTAGGAGGATTGCCATGAGTTTGAGGCCACCCTGAGATAACATACTGAATTCCAGGTCAGCCTGAGCTAGAGCAAGACCCTACCTCGAAAAACCAAAAACAAACAAAAGTCAATATTAACATTTAGAATGAGAACAATAACTACAGGGAAGCAGAAACGGGATTTCCATTTTAAAATGTTGCATGTGGTGAAGGTTCATGTTTACTAAGCAGTTCCCTCATTGTGGTTTTCATGCCTTAAATTGCTCTCAGGTAATATAAGCCAAGATAATTAGAGCACAATATCTTTTATTTATTTTTTTCTTAAATAATGTTAGGCAGAGACTATATCTTTATGATGTTTAAATCATAGTCTGCTAACCTTGGGTTTAGTTAAACCCTTTTAGCATCATGAAGAATTTTTAGATTTTGAGGGTTCCAGAAGGTGACCATGGCGTTTCAGGAGTTTCAAGGCCTCGGACTCAGCTGGCGTGCTGCATG
This sequence comes from Jaculus jaculus, assembly GCF_020740685.1. NCBI lineage: Eukaryota > Metazoa > Chordata > Mammalia > Rodentia > Dipodidae > Jaculus > Jaculus jaculus. The sequence continues at coordinate 13,589,775 of NC_059107.1, read as the reverse complement.
GACGCGCTCAGGCTTCCGGAAGCTGACGACTGGTCATTTTCAGAACGCGGTGTCCACAAGACAACGCCTGTGTCTGTCTTGGTTACTGCTCGGTTCCCTGTACCTGGAATAGAAAAGAACACATTCCTTGTCTAGGTAGCACATAGAAATAAACAAATGAGGGCTGGAGAGATTGCTCAGTGGTTAAAGGCACTTGCTTGCAAAGCCTGATGGCTCGAGTTCGATGCCCCAGTACCCACATAATGCTAGATGCCCAAAGCAGCACCCGCATCTGGAGTTTGTTGGCCGTGACAGGAAGCCCTGCATGCCCATGCTCACTCTCTCTCTGTGTCTGCCTCTTTCTCTGTCTCAAATAAGTAAGTAAAAATATGTGAAAAAATAAGCAAGTAAGCAAAAGGAAAAGATGGTGGCTGGTAGCTGAGAGCTGTGACTCTTCATAGCGGTGACATGCTGAGGTGAAGCAGGTGAGTTTGCTCTAGTTAAGAATGTATGTTTAGGGGGCTAGAGAGATGGCTTAGTGGTTAAGGCACATGCCTGCGAAGCCTAAGGACCCAGGTTCAATTCTCCAGGCCCCACGTAAGCCAGATGCACATGATGGCGCATGCATCTGGAGTTCATTTGCAGTGGCTAAAGGCCCTGGCACACGCATTCTTCCCTTCTCTGCGGCTCTCTCTTTCTCTGTCTCTAATAAATAAATAAAAATAAATCTTTAAGACAAAAGAATTTGGGGCTGGAGAGATGGCTTAGCGGTTAAGTGCTTGCCTGTGAAGCCTAAGGACCCTGGTTTGAGGCTCAGTTCCCCAGGTCCCACGTTAGCCAGATGCACAAGGGGGCACACGCGTCTGGAGTTCGTTTCCAGAGGCTGGAAGCCCTGGCGCGCCCATTCTCTCTCTCTCCCTCTATCTGTCTTTCTCTCTGTTTCTGTCACTCTCAAATAAATAAATTAAAAAAATTTAAAAAAAAGAATTTGAAGTTAAACAATATGCTAAAAAATGAATGTATATTTATGGGGCTGGAGAGATGGCTTAGTGGTTACGGTACTAGCCTGCAAAGCCTACAGACCCAGGTTTGATTCCCTAGTACCCAAGTAAACCAGATGCTCCTGGGGGTGCATGTGTCTGGAGTTCGTTTGTAGTGGCTACAGGCCCTGGTGTGCCCATTCTCTCTCCCTGTCTCTGTCTCTAATAAATAAATGAAGTTTGGGCTGCAGGGATGGCTTAGCAATTAAGGTGTTTGCCTGCAAAGTCAAAGGACCTTGGTTCGATTCCCCAGGACCCACATTAGCCAAATGCACAAGGAAGCGCATATGTCTGGAGTTTGTCTGCAGTGGCTGAAGGCCCTGGCATGCTCATTCTTTCTCTCTCTCTCCCTCTTTCTCTCTGTCAAATAAATAAATAAAAAGAAAATATACAAAAAAAGAATAAAAAAAAATCGCTCCAACATTGCATAAAAGGAGGCAGAAAGATTGTAGGAGCCAGAGTGGGAAAAGAGTATTCCTAGGCACCATGCCCCCATAGAGATTGACGGGAACATTCATGAGCTCAAGTGAATACCAATAACCCCACTGAGGAGGGCCCTCAGTGAGTGTGGGCAAAGGAGAGGAAGTGTGAGAGTGTAACCCGAGGGAAAAATGACCAATGTGTACGTATATTAAAGTTCGCAATTAGTAAAAATCAGTGAAGAAAAACTTCCTCAATCCAAACCGGTGAGTAAGGCATGTAATACAGCATGGTCATTCATTAAAAATGCCTGGATAGAGAAAGAGAGAACGTGTGTTTTCCAGCTGATTATTATGGAGAGTGTGAGAAAGAATCAATAGTATGTAGGATTACAGACATTTTAAAGTTTTTCTTTAGTTTCTATTTGAAAAAGCATTCTTGAGCCGGGCATGGTGGTAAACACTTTTAATCCCAGCACTTGGGAGGCAGAGGTAGGAGGATCACCGCTGGGGTCCAGCCCTGGCTTGAAGGAGGGTCCCTGAAGAGAGGCGTGAAAGGGAGCAGCAGCGGAATAACGACTCGAAGTCAAGGTGTGGTGCAAGCTGACAGGCTGATGCTGAAGGCAGCTGAGTTTTTCTATCTTTTCCTCTCTGCCTCCTTCTTTGTTTCTTTTTTTTTTTTCTTTTTCTATTTTTCTATTTTTTTTTTTTTTTGGCTTTTTCTCTGTTCTGTTTTCCCCTGTTTCTATGTTTCCATGCTTCTCTGCTTCTCTGCTGCCACAGCTCTTAGCCTCAGTCTTTTATTTTCTGATCACGTCATGCAAGAGCAAACTTCAAGAAAGGTACAAATTCACAGAATTCATAGAAACTTTTTGTTATTCCTTTTCATTGAACAATTCCATAATTATTCACCTCAAGTAAAGTCATCAGGCCCCTATAATGATGAACTGTTTTCACACTTTCCCCATGTATGTGCGGTCAAGCACTTGTGATTTCCTGAACTTCTACTTTCAATTACTGTATTAAAGGTGAGAGGAAAAAACAAAAACAAAAACAAATGGGAGTTCCCATCATTAATCACTGGTCCAGTAGATCCATTTATCCCTCAATCATTTATTTTGAATTTTCCTTTTCATGGCTCTCCAATACTTAGACTTTGGTTCCCCCGATTGAACTCTTTCTGACTTTGGTTGTTTTTCTGTAACGATTCTTGGTAAAGAGTCATAGTTTGTTGCAATTGCCACTATTTAGAAAAAGTAGTCATAGAACAATTTTTACATTGTTCCAGGAGGTTCATTGTTTCCTCCGAAGTGTACTGTACTCCATGCCTGACTTTCTTTAAGGCCTTTAAGGAAAACAATGATCTCCAACCCATTTTCTTGTTTTTCCAATTCTATGCCAGAGCCTCTTTCAGATACATTGACCAACACTTCACTAACACCAATTTTTACTGGAAAGGTAAACTTAGAGATTGGTACACCAGGTCAAAGACAGAGAAAGACAAACATTCTACAGAAAACCACAGATTTCTGTGGCGTAGAGAGCCAAAGATTTTTCTATAGAGGGGCCACATTGGACTTCAAGGAAGAGACAGCTGGGCTGGAACTGTGTCATGCAGCTCTTCAGCGCTTGATTCCTCGTGATCCTGAAATGGCATGCTTGCTGTATCTGGCAGATCGCCATGAGTTCGAGGTCACCCTGAGACTACATAGTGAATTCCAGGTCAGCCTGGGCTAGAGTGAAACCTTACCTCGAAAAGCAAAAAATAAATAAATAAATAAATAAATTTTTAAAAAAGCATTCTTGGGCTGGGGAAATGGCTTAGTGGCTAAAGGCATTTGCTTGCAAAGCCTAATGTTCCAAGTTCAATTCCCCAGTACCCACATGAAGCCAGATGCCTAAAGTGGTGCATGCATCTGGAGTTTGTTTGCAGGGGCTGGAGGCCCTGGTGTGCCCATTATCATTCTCTTTCTGCTTGAACACACCTTTAATCCCTGCACTTGGGAGGCAGAGGTAAGAGGATTGCTGTGAGTTCAAGGCTACCCTGAGATTATATAGTGATTTCCAGATCAGCCTGGGCTAGAGTGAGATCCTACCTTGGAAAACTAAAACAAACAAACAAATAAGCATAACTAAAAATAGGGGCTGAAGAGATGGCTCAGCAGTTAAGGTACCCAAGTTTGATTCCCTAGTACCCATGTAAAGCCAGATACACAAGGTGGCACATGAGTCTGGAGTTTGTTTGCAGTGGCTAGAGACCCTGGAACACCCATTTTCTCCCTCACTCTATCGGTCTTATTCTCTCTCTCAAATTAATAAATAAGTAACATATTAAAAAATAAAAGCAAGCCGGGCATGGTGGCGCATGCCTTTAATCCCAGCACTCAGGAGGCAGAGGTAGGAGGATCGCCATGAGTTCAAGGCCACCCTGAGACTACATAGTGAATTCCAGGTCAGCCTGGGCTAGAGTGAAACCCTACCTCAAAAAAAACAAAACAAAACAAAACAAAACAAAACATTTTTAACTATTGTCTATTTTCCTTTCCTGTGTGTGTGTGTGTGTGTGTGTGTGTGACAGAGACACAGACGCTGCGGACCCTCCAGGATAGAAATGAAACGGTGAGTAACCGCGCTAACACTGTGCTCAACCCAGGCTCAAGAGAGCTCGGTTTAGACCTCCTTCATGGCACTTTGTGTGTGTGTGTGTGTGTGTGTGTGTGTGTGTGTGTGTGCGTGCGCGCGCAACAAAAGCTTTATTTCCCGCACCTTCTGAGTCCTTGTAATCCAGTGACGACAGTGCTAGCCACATAAGGCCTTTTGGAAAATAGAAGTAAGGTGTGAGTATAAAGTACTTGACGCATGGTAAGTGCTAGAAAACTGAAAGGAAGAAACACCAGTGTTTTGTCCCTCTTAAATGTCACAACAATGTTCCACTGTGGAAAGTTCAAAGACTTGTCAGGATTTTTTGTTTGTTTGTTTGTTTCATTTTTTTGTTGTTTGTTGAGACTGTGTCTTATGTAGTCCAGGCTGATCTCAAACTAATTATACAGCTGAGGCTACATAGTAACTTCTAATACCGTGTCCTCCTGCTTCTGCTTCCCAAGTACTCAGATTATGATTATGCCTGGCTTTTAAAAAAAATTATTTATTTATTTATTTATTTATTTTTAGATAGCCTTGCTATATAGTCCAGGCTGGCTTTGAACTTGTGGTGATCCTCTTACCTCCTGGGTGCTGAGGTTATGGGAGTGCACCACTATGCCAAGCTTTCTTTTTTCCTGTCTTGAGACAGGGCCTCACTACATATGCCTGGCTCTCCTGGGCTTGCCATGGAGCCCAGGCTTGTTTTGAACATGCTGTGATACTCATTCATCTGCCTCCTGAGTCCTGGGATTAGGGACAACATGCCTGGCTCAAAGACACTTCATCGTATCAGAATATGTTTCTGTTTGTTTCCATTGTAATCCTAAGGAGACAGGCAACCTGAATGTTTAAATCTGTTCTTTTAAATTGTGGGAGGCCACACCTATAATCCCAGCACTTGCCTTTAAGAACATCTGTGTGCCCACAGTGTTTCATGCCTTGAACTGTGTGCGCAGGGCTCCTGTTATTGCAGAAGCAGTGTATATTGAGTTGAATAAATAGAGGCTGTAGCTTCCTTGGTTGCTTTGTCTTCTTTTATTTTCTTTTTGGATGTTTGAGACACAGTCTTGCTTATATAGCCATCCAAGGTCAAAATCATGGCTCTTCTGCCCCGACCTCCTGAGCGCTGGGTTTACAGGAGTATACACACCAATCACGCCTGGCTGATGATTTTGTTCTAAAAGGGTTTTTATTTTTATGTTTTTTAACTTTTGGTTTTATTGAACAGGGTCTCACTGTGGCCCAGGCTGACCTGGAACTCACTGTCCAGTTTCATAGTCTCAGGGTGGCCTTGAACTCACAGCCATCCTCCTGCCTCTGCCTCCTAGGTGCTGGGATTAAAGGTGTGCATCATCATGCCTGGCTAAAAGTACTTACTATTATTTTTCTTAAGAGAAGAGACTAAAATATTAAAAATAGAAAGATGTTTCTGCTTTTACTTATCAGAAATTAATTAGTGAAAACAGTAGATGTATCCACATTTGATGGAGCATTTGTCACATACCAGGCCCTGTAATTGGTATCTTAATTTTTTAGATCACCTCCAGGCTCTTTACACAGAATCTAATATTTTATATTATGCACCAGGCCCTGCGCTAAGCATCTTAGAGTTTTTGGCCAATTAGTTTTCCCAATAACTCTGTATGATCACTGAGCTCTGGACTGTCTGGCTGCCAATCCTGGCTCTCAAATCACAGCTTCTCTGACAGAGATTTCACTACAAGACATGAAATATTGGAGGCTGGCAAGATGGCTTAAGGGTTAAGGCATTTTTCTGCAAAGCCAAAGGACTAAGGTGCAATTCCCCAGGACCCACATAAGCCAGATGCACAAGGGGCACATGCATCTGGAGGTCATTTGCAGTGGCTGGAGGCCCTCGCATGCCCATTCTCTCTTCTCTCTCTTGCTCTTCTTGTTAATAAATAAATAAAACTATTTTAAAAATATATGGATGATCTGAAACCCTCCCCCAATGACCACAGAAGGTCTTGGACCAGTAGGGTTTCACTCTAAAGCCCTTTTGGGAATATAGCACAACTTCTATATCCACAGCTCAGAAGGGGCCATTTCATTTTTTTTTTTTTTTTCTTGTTTGGTTACCTCCAACATGAATGAAGCTAACCCATTTCTCTGGTGGTTTGAGTAGCTAGATGGGAACCAGTCAAGAGTGATTTCATTCCAGCTGCCATCCTATGATGTTATAAATAGGCATGTTGTGATTCATAAATTGTGAGACTGGCTGATGACGCAACCAATTTCTGGGCATTTTCAGCTTGAATTCTATGCTTTCCTCTAGCAACTGTTCACACTGACTGAGGAGCGTCAAGACTCTGCAGCGGCCACCAGACTGGGTGCCTACGTGGGAGCCGGAGTGGCTGCTGGGCTGGCTCTCACACTGATTGTCGGGGCTCTAGTCCTAAAGTGTAAGCTGTTGCACGTTGATTCTCCTTCCCACCACCAAGGCACCATTGACATAGGGAACAATATAGACCTTGACAGAAATACATCTTCATATTTATACCTAAAAGTCATTAAACTGGATACCCATTTCCACCCAAATGCTAGTAGTCATAGTAGCTAGCAAGCCTGTGACGTTCCCCTGTGTCAAGTAGACACATATACTAACTGTTTTACACACATTTTATCATCACGGCCATCTTATGAGAGGCAGTATTTTCATCCCCACCTTAGAATGGAGGAAGTGAAGCTAATTGAGAGTAAGCCAATTTCCCTTGGTTCCAGAATCAGCAAGATGCAAAGCTGCGATTCAAGTCCTAGCATATCGTCCAGGGCCTCAAGCCCATGATACACCTACCTCAGCTTTCTGAGTACTGAATTATAGGCATGTACCACCACATCCAACTTAAATTCTTGATTATGGCTACAAAAGTCCTTTAAGACCTAGCTTCAGTTTATACCATATATACATATACATACATACATACATACATACATACATACATACATACATATATACATACATACATATATATGCATATATATATATATGTTTTTTTTGAGGTAGGTTCTTGCTCTAGCCCTGGCTGACCTGGAATTAGTCTCAGGCTGGCCTTGAACTCACAGTGATGCTCCTATCTCAGCTTCCCAAGAGCTGGGATTAAAGGAATATGCCACCCTGCCTGGGAGAGATGATGGCGGGGGGGAGGCGGGGAGAGGATGGGAACACCAGGACCTCCAGCCACTGCAAATGCACTCCAGATGTATGAGCCACTGTGCATCTGGCTTTATGTGGGCATTGGGGAATGGAACTCAGGTCGTTAGGCTTTCTGGGCAAGTGCCTTAACTGCTGAGCCATCCTGATCCCTCATATGTACATCGCACCACTTACGTGTATCAGTGGTCTTGGCTTTAGATACCAATGCCTTCACTAGTGGTTTTCCTCCTGTATGTTCCCCCTGGCTCTCGGCACCAGTGACTCACTCTCTTCTTTCAGAGCTGACCAAAAGTCATCTTCTAAAATGTTCCTGTGGCTACTTCTCCCGTGTCTGTGTCAGTGTGCTGCTGGGATTCTTCATTAAGCATCACAACTTGAAATTATTTTTTCCTGGTTTTCTCCCTCCCTCCCTCCATCGCTCCCTCCGTCCCTTTCTTTCTTCCTTCATATCTTGGTTGCAAGCTTCACGGATTTTGGGCTCACACTGGCATGGCTGTTATTGAATCTGAGGCCTGCTTCATGGGCTGTAAGGGAAGGAATTCGTGCCTGGTCCTGAAAACCCAAAGGCTAGAAAGGTCACAAGCCTCAGCGGCTTTGTGGCTAAACGGATGCCTTGTCCCCTAAGTACCTGCTTTGTTCAGTGATGCTGTTACTTTTGGTCAGAGAAACATCTTTGTGTAGATGATGCTACTGCCGAGGACACGGAAAACCCCTCCGAGTGCCGAGGAGAAGTGACTGGGGTGCTCAGTGCCACACGACACACCCAGGTCGCCTCCCCCGCCCAAAGCTCAGGGAACAACGTGGAGGATGTAGTGGGAAGGATATGTAAGAGGCAAAGGATGAGGAAGAGTGTTTTGGAATTCTGTCCTCTTGACACTAATGCATTCACACCATCACAGAGGCAAACACAAGACCTGCATAATATTGAGCCATAGTATTATGCAGGAAAGCAAAAAAAAAAAAAAAAAAAAGACATGAAATCAGGGATTTCAATTCACCTATGTGACCCTGTCCTAGCAAACTGCCACATACTTAGACTATGCTGCATATTTTTTAAATAAAAGCAATGCATCTTTATTATTTTTATTTATTTTTGTTTCGTAACTCTTTATTGACAGCCACCATACATGTAGACAGTATTCCGTGATCCCTCCCATCAGTCTTCTTTTCCTCTTGCCAGAACCCCCTCCACTGAATCCCTTCTTCTTTCCAGCTGGCCTCTTCTACTTTGGGGTCATCATTTCTCCCCCTCCTGCGATGCAGGTTTTGCAGAGGTGGCGTCGGCCACTGTGAGGTCATGAATATCAAGGCCACTTTCTGTCTGGAAGACAGATTCCAAAAACACTCCTCTTCTTCCTTTGGCTCTTACATTCTTTCCACCACCTCTTCTTCAATGGTCCCCAAGGTTTGGAGGGTGCGATAGAGATGTGTCACTTAGAACACGTTCACTTCTTCTCAGCATTTGGCCAGTTTTGAGTCTCACCCTTGGTCAACACTATTTGAAAAGAGAAGCTTTTCTAACCAAGAGTGAGAGTAGCCTTAATATGTAGGCATACATGTAAATATTCAGAGGGTAATTTGGTGGCCATAGTATATCCATTTAGCCAGACAACAGTGGTAGTTTCCTCCTCTAGCACTTACGACCTCCTCAGCCACGGGCTAAGAGCAGGTTTTCTGTAGCAGGCAAGAATTCCCTCCTGTGGAGCGGGCCTCAAGTCCAATGAGAGAGCAGTTGGTTTCCCCCATAACAGACGTGTCACCATTGCACCAGTTGGTATATTTGGTCAGTCTGGTCAGCCATAAGGCTTGCAGAGTTCACTGCTCATTGATATCACTGATGACTTTTCTCTCCCCACATGTTGAATATCTTTCTAGCAACATTCATCACTTTTTAGCATAGTCCTAAAATACACATTGGGAGTTTGATTTAATTTATTCTAAGATGAGACCAGATTTTACTTTATGACTCTTACTTTCAGAAAGCCTATTTTATTCATCTCCTTTAGTTTAGAAAAAAAATGTCTGTATTAATTTCTATTCTCCTTTTACCTAGGGCATTTTCATAGGAAAAGGCAGTTGCAGAGCTCAAGGTAAGAGTGATGGAAAGAATGAGGGAGGATCTTGGGGACACTTGCTCTGTTACAGCTGTGTGTGCGCGCATGTACATGATACAGACTATATTGAGTTTAGTTCAAATTTCCTAGTCATTCCCCACGTCGCTGTGTGACAGTCTGATCAAGGACCACGAGCTCCATTTGGTGTCTCCCCTGCTCTCCTGAGAGGAGCCTGTTCTCCTATATTACCTGGGAAATGCTTATGCCAACTGCAGTATTTTGTTTCCACAGCCTCATCACGCTGGCCAACCTCCCTCCCATGGGCTTAGTGAATGCAGTCTCAGAGAGGATGCGCACAGAGGAAAACATCTACACCACCGAGGAGAACGTATATGAAATGGAAAATTCGAATGAGTATTTCTGCTATGTCAGCAGCGGACAGCCCTCATGAGCACCTCTGGGTGGCCACTCTTTCATGCTGGATCCATCCCTTCATTTTGCACCTTGCTATTGTCCTTTTATGAGACTTGTCAGCTAACAAGTTTTGGAGGTTCTGCCCACTGCCCCTGAAAAGAGGATTCCCATTTTATAAATATAATTAGCTTATGTGGAGACCAACCGTGACCTATGCTGAATTGAAGTCCGTCATGACCTCTGTATTCCAGCCCAGAAATCACCAACCATGGATGTTAGAGCTCAATTATACTTAAAATTTTTTTGTTGTATGTGTGTGTGCATGTATACATGTGTATGTGTACGTGTGTGTGTGTGTGTGTGTGTGTGTGTGTGTGTGTGTAAACCAGAGGCCGATATTGGCATTCTTCAGTCACTCTGCACCATCTTTTTTGCCATTGGGTCTCTTGCTCAACCTAGGGCTCACCGATTCATCTAGATTAGCCAGCCGGCAAGCCCTAGGGTTACTCATGTCTCAGTGTCCCTGGATTTGAAATTATAAGTGGGTGTCACCAGGTTTGGATTTTATGTGGGTGTTGGGAATCCAAATTCCGGTTCTCATGCTTGTGCAGCAAGCATTTTGTCTACTGAGCCATCTTCCCTGCCCTTCAATTGCACTATTACATAGATTAGGAATTCTTCTTTTTTTTTGGCTCAAACTTTTTTTTTTAATTGACAACTTCCATAATTGTAAACAATATCCCATGGTAATTCCCTCCCTACCTCTACTTTCCCCTTTGAAATTCCACTGTCCACCATATACCCTCCCCCTCTCAATCAGTCTCTCTTTTATTTTGATGTCATGATCTTTTTCTCCTATTATGATGTTCTTGTGTAGGTAGTGTCAGGCACTGTGAGGTCATGGATATCCAGGCCATCTTGTGTCTGGAGGAGCGCGTTGTAAGGAATCCTACCCTTCCTTTGGCCCTTACATTTTTTCCACTGCCTCTTCTGCAATGGGTCCTGAGTCTTGGAAGGTGTGATAGAGATATTTCAGTGCTGAGCACTCCTTTTTCACTTCTTTTCAGTACCATGGTGCCTTCTGAGTCATCCCAAGGTCACTGCAACCTGAAAAGAGAAGCTTCTCTAACCAAAAGTGAGAGTAACATTAATATATGGGTATGAACATTAAGAGAAGTGCTTACTGGGCACTTTGGTGAGCATAGCATATACATTTAGCCAGACAGCAGCAGACATTACACACCTAGGGCTCATGACTACCCCTGTTGTAGGTTTTTTAGTATCAGGGATGTATTCCCTCCTATGTAGTGGGCCTCTAGTCCAATTAGAGGGCTGTTGGTTTCCCCCATAATAGATGTGCCACTATTGCACCCATAGGTTAATTTGGCCTGGCTGGCCAAACTTAAGTCTTGTAATGTCTACTGTTGAGTATCTTTGCTGGTCATTTCTCTCTCTCCTATTGAACTGCATGTTGCATGGCTTTTTCCAGCTTTATGTCAGCTGGTCTACATGGATGAGGTTATCAGCTCAGTTCCAGCAGGATTTCTCAGTGGCTTAGTAGCCCAAGTATTTGGATTCTTCAGCAATAAGGTCTTACCATCTATTCCTTGTGGGAAACCAAGGGCCTCAACAATGGTCTATAATGTTTTGGGGGCATCAGGGAACTTCGTGGCCAACAACTCACTGGAAGGTATCCCATCCCTGGCACTGAAAATTTTCTAGTAACAATCTGTGGCTCCGGAGTGTTCCATTGTCCAAAAAAGTAGGTTTCCATATGACTTATTTATATCCTCTTAGGTTTTGATTAGCCCTCCTTCCACCTTTCCTTTACTCAATCTGTTCCCCTGACCTCACTTAGGCCTTTTCACCCCCATTAATCTATTCTTCTACTTACATATATACAATGCCATCCTAATAAGTCCCCCCTCCCTCCCTTTCTATCTCCTTTCTAGCTTACTGGCCTCTTTTACTGAGTTTTCTTCCTACTCACATAGAAGTCAAGTCATTTGTAGTCAGGATCCACAGATGAGAGGTTACATGTGATGCTTGGCTTTCTGGGCCTGAGTTACCTCAGTAAATATCATACTTTCCAGATTCATCCATAGATTAGGAATTCTGGTATGATGTCTCTGGAGCTCAGGGACATTTAGGTTTGTGATGTGTCCATGAAGCTCCTGAGAATGGAGAGGACATTTCTGTGATGACCTATGCACAGGTCTATTTTGACCCAGGGAGTCTTGAGAGCCCACTCACTTTCATGGAAAACTATGATCCTTGAAGGTTAAGAGAGAGCCAAGCATGGTGGCCCACGCCTGTCATCCCAGCGCTTGGGCAGCAGGGGCTGCAGGGGGCTAATGCAGGAGGATCAGGAGTTACGCAGCAAGACCTTGCCTCAAGAAAACAAAACAAAGGCTGCAGGAAGGAAGGGAGGAAGAGACGAAGAAAGACTAAGCACTAAATGGCGCAGCAGTGCTGAAAGGTGGCGATGGTTCTCTCTGGGCCTCGGAGTCCACGCTTCTCTTACAATGCTGCCTCCTCCCGGCAGACGCCCGTAGCTCTCCTTCGCTTCAGTGGAGACTGTTCCCAAGCCAGGAGGTTGAAGCAGGAAAACTGAGGGTTTAGTTAAGGGGTATCTGTGCTAAGGAGCCAGATGCTCTTTCACCGAATGGGGAAACAAACAACAGACAAACAACAACAAAAACCCTGTTTGAAAAAGGAAGCAAGCTCTTTGGCTGCATGTGGCCACGCTTTGTCTGCTGCGTGCTCAAAGGGAAGTTTCTCTCCCCAACTTCTCTCTCACAGAGAAGAACCAGGCCGGGACACTCTGTCTCTTGCTTGGAGAAGACAGAGGCCTTGTCTCCGTTGCCAGGGCCCCGTCTGTCCTGCGATGGCAGGTTGGAGGCCCCTAAGCTTCAGTTCCAATATGGTGGAGATGCGGGGCGGCGTCGCCCCGTGCCTGCAGTGCGCGAGGTATAAACTTACAGAGCGTCTTCAGCGTGGGAAACGCAGACAAGGGCAGCTTGCCGGGAAGACTTTTACCCTGGGGTGCCTGGACAGAGCCTGACTATCGCTCAGCTCCCTGGAGATCAAATAGCACTTTAGAGGTCCCACGTCTGCTCTTCTTTTATTTTTATTTTTATTTTTTCAGGAAGAGTCTCGTTCTAGCCTAGGTGACCTCGAATTCACTATGTGTTCTCAGGGTGGCCTCAGATTTACTCACAGTGATCCTCCTACCTCTGCCCCCCAAGTGGTTGGATTTAAGGTGTGCGTGCCCACACACAGCCCGTGTCTGCTCTTATTTAGGCCAAAGTGTCTTGATTTCTCACCATGGCTACAGCTTTGCCTGTGCTTGAGTTCTGCGCCTCCTGAATGCCAAACAATCAGCAAGGTGACCATGAGGCATTAGTATGGCAAAAGAGATTTCTTGAGGAAAAAGGAGGAAATGGCCAAAGTATGCCTAGGATTTTGGCCAGCACCCTAAGAAGAGAAAGAAAGGGGGAAAAGGAAAGTTAGGCTTTGTGAGTTAGAATACAGAATGTGGATGGCCTCTTTGATGAGGATCTTTGAGCAACTGCAATGAGGCAGAGGTTTCTGCGGGTTTAGGTTTCTTATTTCATTAAGGGGGCAACTATTCCACCCACCCCGTGGCATGTCTATGGGTGATGGGTGGTGTCTTGCACAGGCTCAGATGGATTAACTCTTCAGGCAGGGTCCATAATCTTATGTTTTGAGTAGTTTAGCAGTCATGTCCCCATCCAGGGTCAGAGGCACAACTCAATTTAGCTTTTCCTTAGCAAAATCCCAGACGCCTGCACCCTCCTCTTTTCCATACTGTAGTTGAAATCCTGCAGAAGAGCAATCATGCTGCTTCCCTTTCTGATGTCACCAGGGAAACAGTGGTTGGGACTGTCCTTCGACAACCTCCAGATCTAATGTCTGCTTAGCCACTTCGATAGTTGATATCCAGGCTGAAGAGATGGCTTAGTGGTTAAGGAGTTGGCCTGCAAAGCCAAAGGATCCTGGTTTGATTCTCCAGGACCCACGTAAGCCAGATGCACAAGGGAGCCCATGCATCTGGAGTTTGTTTGCAGTGGCTGGAGGCCCTGGTGTGCCCGTTCTCTCTCTCTGTCTCTTTCTCTCTCTCAAATAAAAAAATATTTTAAAAAAGAGTTTATCTCCTAAATTCATTTAGGAGATATGCCTCAACTGGATTTGATCTAGCTATCTTATGCTGAAGTGGGGTGTTAGAGGGGTTTTCAGAGTCTCCACTCTTGTTGACTTTTAGGCCTTAGAGCATGATTAAAGTGGACTCAGACAGATGGAGTTAGATTGTCCAAGGACCATCTGAGGGTGGGTCCGCTGTGACCTATGAAGGAGAGGAGATAAAAAATCCTATGGAGGGGCAATTGTGATGTTTTCCTTTTTAATGTTACCAGGGAAACAGAGGTTGGGTCTGTCCTTCCATGGCCTCCACGTCTCATGACCGCCTAGCCACCTATCAGTAGCTTCTCCCACTTCAGTGCTTGGTAGTCTGCTCTGGTCCGCTGAGCACCTCCTTGGCACAGAAACATGGGCCCGACGTTGCCTGAAACTTCTCCCCAAGTGAAGACTGAGCTGCTGCCGTGACGAATGGCGAGCTCATCTATGAGAGTACAGGCACTTGTGTGTTGAAGTCTCTTGTGATTCCAGTGTGGGCTGCATCTAGATAGTTGTGTGTAGAGGGTGTAGGAAGGTTACTGGCTTTCTAAAAGTAGATATGGAAGGGAGACCTTGCAAATTAATTATAAGCAACAATTCTCATGCAGGTGGAAAAATTGATCACAAGCGTTTTTTTAAAATTTTTATGTTAATTTTTATTTATTTATTTGAGAGCAACAGAGAGAGAAAAAGGCAGATAGAAAGAGAGAGAGAGAGAGAGAGAGAGAGAGAGAGAGAATGGGCACATCAGGGCCTCCATCCACTGCAAACGAACTCCAGATGCGTGCGCCCCCTTGTGCATCTGGCTTACATGGATCCTGGGGAATTAATCCTAGAACTGGGGTCTTTAGGCTTCATGGGCAAGCACTTAACTGCTAAGCCATCTCTCCAGCCCTGATCACAAGCATTTTAAAGTTATAAAATTCTAGTAGGAAAGACCTTTGAAACACACTTGGATCAGATCAATGCTCCCCACCTGCCCCCCTCCCTGAGATTCTTATCATACATCTTTAAACAAGGTATGCACAGAGAGACAATTACTACTGTGGTGTCTTCAGGGGACATTTTAAATTAGGAAGGGTATGATTGCTTATATGGTACAGTTAAAAAGAAATAGGCAAGCCAGGCATGGTGGTCCATACCTCTACTCCCAGTACTTGGAAGGCTGAATCAGGAGGACCAGGAGTTCAAGACCATCCTCAGCTACATAATGAGTTTGAGGACCACCTGAGCTATATGAGATCCTGCTTCAAAACACCACCACCAAACAAACAAACAAAACAAAAATAACATCAAACTGGGCTTGATGGTGGCACATGCCTTTAAACCCATCACTCAGGAGGCAGAGGTAGGAGGATCACCATGAGTTCGAGGCCACCCTGAGACTACATAATGAATTCCAGGTCGGCCTGGGCTAGAGTGAAATCCTACCTTGAAAAAACAAGAAAAGAAACAAACAAACAAAAAGTCAAAACCCAGGCTTGGTGGCATGCACCTTTAATCCCAGCACATGAAAGGCAGAGGTAGGAGGAACACTGTGAGTTTGAGAGGCCACCATGAGACTACTTAATGAATTTCAGGTCAGCCTGAGCTAGTGTGAGACCCTACGTTGAAATGAAAAACAACAACAACAAAATCGCAATAGTGTAGGTAAGGTTGCGAATAGATCAAAACGAGCCAAGTCCTACCGTGGTTTACCTATCATCCCCTCTAGGTTTGGAATTCCCAAGGCAGAATTTGTAAGCACTTCAACTGCTCTCAGATAATATCAAACCAATTTGCATGAATAAAATTGTGTTTTCCCTTGTGAAGTCAATATAACATATATTTGTGGAAATAGCTTCTTAATATTTTAAAAATAGTATGTAACTAATACATAATAAATTACATTTATTTTAAGCATGTGATTTGGGTTTGACAAATGCATAGAGCACAAAAGTACCACCTCAAGCAAGATAAAAAAGATTTCTTCCAACCCCAAATGTAGTTTGAAGCTCACATGACCTCACTCATGCCTACTTTCAAAGGTAATCTATTGATGTTTTTGTTATTTATTTATTGGCTTTTTGAGGTAGCGTTTCCCTCTAACCCAGGCCGACCTGGAACTCATTCTGTAGTCCGGGGCTGTCCTCAAACTTGCAGTGATCCTCCTACCTCTGCCTCTCGAGTGCTGGGATTAAAGGTGTGTAAAAGTGATCTATTGAATTTGTTGTAAAGTTAAGCTGAGCAAAGCATGGTGGTGCACAACTTTAATCCCAGCCCTGGGGAGGCTGAGGTAGGAGGATTGTGTAAGTAATTCAAGGCCAGCCTGGGCTACAAAGTAAATTCTAGGTCAGCCTGAGCTGGAATGAGACCCTACATCGAAAACAAAACAAAACAAAACAAAAACCACAAAAAGTTTAACTAAGAGAGCTGGTCAGTTGTCCTTGTGGTGACTGCTGGACTTCAAGTTTATCTATAGACTATGGCTCCTGTCCTGGTTACTCCAGCCTGCCTGTGGCATCTGAGCTCTGTCTTGTCATCTGTAGTTAACCCTATAGTCCCCAGGAGCAGGGGAGCTCTCCTTCAATCTCCCTGGCTGTTGAACCTTTCTCTGGACTGGGCACTTCAGGGAGAGGGGCTTAGAGCAGCTATCCTGATTGAGGCTCCCCCTGCACAAGAGGTATCAGTTCCGGTCTGCTAGGTCCTCTTGGTATTGTTTTAGCCGTGTTGACTGAGGTTGCAAAGGCCAGTTTAAATCATTCCTTTCCTCTTGTAAATTCAAATTCTAATCTCTTCTGCTTGTGGTAGGACTTTCTTTTCCAGATACTATTTTTTAAAACTATTCATGTGTGTTGGGCTGGAGAGATGGCTTAGCGGTTAAGCACTTGCCTGTGAAGCCTAAGGACCCCGGTTCGAGGCTTGGTTCCCCAGGTCCCACGTTAGCCAGATGCACAAGGGGGCGCACGCGTCTGGAGTTCGTTTGCAGAGGCTGGAAGCCCTGGTGCGCCCATTCTCTCTCTCTCCCTTTATCTGTCTTTCTCTCTGTGTCTGGCGCTCTCAAATAAATAAATAAAAAAAATTAAAAAAAACTATTCATGTGTGTTTATTGGGCATCTGTTTAAAGGTGCACATTATTTTAATATAATTGTTTTATGGGTGGATCACCTTTGAAATATTATAGCCTTATGTTTTGTTTTTGTTTATTTATTTATTTTTTTTTAAGGTAGGGTCTCACTTGACCCCAAGCTGACCTGGAACTTACTCTGTAGTCCCAGGTTTTCCTTTAATTCATAAGGATCCTTCTATCTCTGCTACCTAAGTGCTGGGATTAGAGGTGTGCACCGCCACACTCCACTGTTTTATTTTTATAATCTATTAAAAGTTGGGGCTGGGCTAGGGGATTGCTCAGCCATTAAGGCACTTGCCTGCCCAGCTTAAAGAGCAGGGTTGGATTCCCCAGGCCCCACATAAAGCCAGATGCACAAAGAGGCACATGCATATGGAGTTCTTTTGCAGGGGCTGGAGGACTTGGCCACGTCCATTCTCTCTCTCTCTCTGCTAGCAAATAAATAAATGAAATTGTTTTAAAAATCAAGGCCGGCTGGGTGGGCGTGGTGGCACACACCTTTAATCCCAGCACGTGGGAAGCAGAGGTAGAGGGATCAGTGAGTTCAAGGGCAGCCTGGAACTACAGAGTGAGCTCCATCCAGGTCAGCCTGGGCTAGAGGAAGACCCTACTTCCAAACTTTCAAAAAAAAAAAAAAAAAAAACCAAAGAAAGAAAAGAAAAGGAAAGAAAAGAATGAAAGAAAGAAAACAAAAAAGTTGGGTCTGACAGAGAAAACAAATAGAGAGGTTGAGAACATCTTGGGTCAGGAGGGTGGGGCACAGGGGAGAAGGCGGCGGACTCAGCTCAGGAGGAGTAGGGTTAAGATCTAGAGCGAACCCCAAAGACCCTCCAGCCCAGGGTGGGAGGGGCTGCAAGGCTGGGGTCCTAGGGGCAGATATTGCATCAGGTGGGGAATTCTGCCACCTTCTCACCCTAAAGTGCTTGTTGACTGCTTCCTCCCTGTCTCGGCCCTATGCACCTTGGGGTGCAGATCACCTTCTCCCAGACTCCGGAGTCCCAGTTCTGACGTGGGTGCCCCCCGGGTCTTCCTTAGCATCCTGTTCCTGTGTGGGGTGCCGGGTCTCACCACTTCCCGTCCAGAGGGTTAGGCCTGGGGCTTCCCCAAACCCGCTTACCTCGTTCCCACCGAGTGTGAGAGCTCCGAGGTCTGTGGCATCAGCGCGGCTGGCACCTCAGACCAGAATGAGATCATGGAGTGCAAGGGCTGCTCCTAAGGACCGTGCCCTCTGCGGAGACATGCCACCTACTGGTTAGCTCCAAGGCGCAAGGGCTGCGAGCAGGTCGGGCTTTCCCTGGGCTCCCTCAGCCTCCTCCTCCTCACTTCCCTACCTGCTGCCAGCCTTGCCTGGGGAGGGTACCTCATCTCCCAGCCTAGGATGGACCCACAGCCCGCTACCAAGGACGCCCCTGTCACCAAGGGCCCGGAAGTACCTGCGTGCAAGCTGTTGAGACACGCCCCCAACTGACTTTGCGCAAAGACCTCATTCACCTGGGCCCATCACCTCCACAGACCCCTGCCGAGACCCATCCCTGCAGACACAACAGCACCCAGTCCTGTAGGCTCGCCCCAGCCCCTGCAGGCACGCTCACGAGGAGCGTGTGCTGTTTTGTTTTGTTTTTTCCTTTCCTTGTAGATGCCTCAGGTCCCTTGTCGGGCAGCAATTCTGAAGGAGCTGTGGGTCCCAGGCAAGGGAACTAAAGGGACACTAGGTTTGGTGAGGGGGAGAGTCTTGCTAGGAAGGATGTGACTTGGCAGGTGCCGGGCTCAGGCAGGGGGGCCTTGGAGAATTGTAAAGGGCGCAGTTAGGGCTGGGCAGGAACCCTCTCCTAGGGGGCAGAGAGCCCTGGCTTTGATCCTTAGCGCCACATAAAGCTGGGAGTGGCGTGGCATGTCTGTCATCCCAGCACTCTCCGGAGGTGGGGGCAGAAGGATCGGAAGTTCAAGGTCATTCTCAGATATATATTGAGTTCCAAGCCAGTCTGGGATACATGAGACCTTGTCACAAAACAACCACTAAAAGTACATTTAATAAAAGGTCTGTGAATGAGCTTGAAAAAAAAATAAACGGGGGCTGCAGAGATTGTTCAGTGGTTAAAGGTGCTTGATTTCAACACTTGCAGCAGCCTGGGTCTGATTTCCCAGTGCCCACGTCAAGCCAGATGCACAAAGTGGCACATGCATCTGGAGTTTGTTTGCACTGGCATGCCCATACTTATTCCTTCTCTCCCTGTCTCTCTCTGCTTGCAAATGATTGAATGGATAAAGTTGGGCTGGGGAGATGTCCCAGTAATGAAAGGTGCTTGCTTGCAAAGCCTGCAGCCTGGGTTCCATTCCCCGGCTCCTATGTGAAACCAGATGCACACACAGAGTGGCGCATGTGTCTGGAGTTGCTTTGCAGTGGCAAGAGGCTCTGGCATGCACGTATTATTGCTCTCTCTCTCTCTCTGTTTGTACATAAATAAATAAAAATATTTAAAAAATAAAAGTTGACAAATTGTCCTTGGTACTTTTTACATTGTGTTTGCATTTGTACCATTTCCTTTGCTTAAAAAATTCTATTCTTATTTTTCATTTTTTTTTTTTGTTTTTTGTTTTTTGAGGTAGGGTTTCACTGTAGCTCAGGTTGACCTGGAACTCACTATCTAGTTTCAGGGTGGCCTTGAACTCATGGCGATCCTCCTGTCTCTGCCTCCCAAGTGCTGGGATTAAAGGTGTGCGCCACCACACTGGGCTAAAATATTTGATTTATTATTTATTTTCAAGGGCAGAGAGAGAGAAGGAGAGAATATGAGCACTCCAGGACATCCTCTCATTGCAAATGAGCCCAGGCTGTCAGGCTTTGCAAACAAGTGCCTTTAACCACTGAACAATCTCTCCAGTCCAAAAATTTTATTCTTTTGTTTGTTTTTGAGACAAATTCTTGCTACATAGCCCAGGCTGGCCTGAAACCCCCTCTGTAGCCCAGGCTAGCTTGGAACTGATTATACAGGTCAGCTGCCCTTGACCTTGTAGTGATGCTCCTAGCCTTGCCTCGTGAGCACTGGGGTTCTAGGCACGGCCCACCACGGCTTTATGCCTTTGAAATCTAGCTCAGGTAGAAGCGAATCTCGCCCACTGTTCTGGGACCCAGGGCTGTTCTGTGCTATCAATCTATACTTGTAGAACCACAGTGCCCAGTGAAAATCCTTGGGGAGGCTCACATGCGTTTCCGCTCCTCACATTCGCTCTTGCACACAGCACTGCCCAGTGCAAACACACTGGGAACTATATCGGCACTGCTCTGCTCCCCACATTTGGGTGACGTTAACTTCAAGAATATATTTTCTTGGGCTGGAGAGGTGGCTTAGCGGTTAAGTGCTTGCCTGTGAAGCCTAAGGACCCCGGTTCGAGGCTCGATTCCCCAGGACCCACATTCGCCAGATGCACAAGGGGGCGCATGCGTCTGGAGTTCATTTGCAGTGGCTGGAGGCCCTGGGGTGCCCATTCTCTCTCTATCTGCCTCTTTCTCTCTCCCCCTCTCTCTGTCACTCTTAAATAAATAAATAAAAATGAACAAAAAATTAAAAAAAAAAAGAATATATTTTCTTTAACTCTGTCCGTTTGTCTGTCTGTCTGTCTGTCTGACTCTCTCTTTGCCTACTCCAGGCTGACCCGCAACTCACTCTATAGTTCCAGGTTGGCCTCAGACTCAGTGCTTCTCCTACCTCTGCCTCCTGAGTGGTGGGATGCCACCACGCCTGGTCTTCTTTTACTCTTGTTGACTTTTAGACCTTGGGGGAAGATCAAAGGAACCCAGGCAGATGGAGTTAGACTGTCCAAAGACCATCTGAGGAAGGTGGATCCACTGTGACTCTTGAAGGAGAAGAGATAAAAGTCCTACGGAGGGACAACTGTGATGTTTTCCTTTCTGATGTTACCAGGAAAACAGAGGGTGGGTATGACCTTTCATGACCTCCAAGCCTAATGACTGTCTAGCCTCTTATCAGTATCACGTCCCATGTCAAATCCTTGGTAGTCTGCCCTGTCTGCTGAGCACCCCCTTAGCACAGAAACACAGACCTGACATGGCCTAAAACTTCTCCCCATGTGAGGCAATCATTTTAGAGAACCAAATTTTATTCCAGCATGGTCTTTCACTCAATGTTAGCTTTGCTGCTTGAAATTTGACATAGAACTCGATTAAACGGCGCAATGGGCCACACACACTGTGGCCCTCAAGGGGTTTATGCAGGAGGACCAGGGCTTGGAGACAAAGCAAAACAGAGCAGAACAGAAAAAACAAACAGCAATAGCAACAAAAACCAAAAAACAGAAACATTGTCAGAAATGGTGGCACACACCTCTAATCCCACAGGAGAAGCTGAGGTGGGGGATTGCCATGATTGTGAGGCCAGCCTGGAGCTACAAAGTGAGTTCCAGGTTAGCCTGGGTTGGAGTGCAGCCCTGCCTCAAAACAAACAGGGCAGGAGAGATGGCTCAGCAGTTAAGGCACTTACCTGTAAAGCCTAAGGATTGGGGTTCGATTCCCCAGAGTCCATGTAAAGTCAGGTGCACAGGATGGTGCATGCATCTGGAATTTGCTAGCAATAGCTACAGGCTCTGGCACGCCCATTCTCTCTCTCTCTCTCTCTCTCTAACTGCCTCTTTCTCTCTCTAATAAACAGAATTACAGAACATTAAAAGACAAAACTAGCCAGCCATAGTGGCACATACCTTTAATCCTAACACTTGGGAGGCAGAGGTAGAAAGATCACTGTGAGTTCGAGACCAGCCTGGGATTACAGAGAGTTCCAGGTCAGCCTGGTCTAATGAGACCCTATCTCAAAAAAAAAAAAAAAAAAAAAATAAAAATCCAAAAACAAAAACAAAACAAAACAAGGGCTGGAGCAATGGCTCACTGGTTTCAAGGTGCTTGCTTGTAAAGCCTGATTGCCTAACACACACACACACACATGTGCACACACAAATAAATAAATAAATAAAAATAAAACATTTGGCTGAACTGTCTGGCCATCTGATCCTTCTATTCTTGGAACTTCTATTTTTAAAACACTATATAGTTTGAGGACTTGTTTTTTTATTTATTATTTATTTGTTTTTTATTAATAGTTGGAGATCAGCAAGAGCAGTCACCACAGCCTTAGAATTAGGAGACCCTGTCGTTCCAGGATCAGTTCCCTATGTACCGGTCATAGAGACCTAACCTGTAAGTGCCCAAAGCTGGAAGGATTTGAGAACCTCTGTGAAACTAAAGTCAGCATTCAGGGGATCTGGGGAGCTTTGCAAAAATTGCAGTCAGTGGGGAAGACTCATGTTCCCATGAGGGGCTCCCTAAGACTCCCTCTGCAGGAGAACTGGGGAGCTCGGGGGGGGGGGGGTCAGGAATGTGGCCCTATTGGAATAGGTGAAGGGCTAGTAGGCGAGAAGGAGTGGTGCTTATTGTCACACATTTTACATTACATAGCAGTAGATTGGCAGTTCTTATCACAAAGTGATAAACGCATGTCCCAAGTGTATTAATATACACACACACACAGCGTCTCAGCCTGCTTCTCTACCGGACAGGCACCCTGAGCAGTCAGGTCGGTCTGTCCTTCGACAAGTCCACAGAGGTGTGTATGCATAAAAGTCTGCTGCCAATCTGTTGTGGTGCTTTGCAAAAATGGGTTCCTAAAAAAAAAAAAAGGTTCCTGTTAAGTAGGTTGTCTGGTATTTTTTTTTTCACTTTTATTTCTTGACATATTTTCCCAACACAGTGTGCTAATAAAGGGTTGGCGCTCCATCAACACACATCGTTACTAAAGTTCACACTGTGTGCAACCTTAGGTCCTCGGCTAGGGTTGGGATGCAACTCAGCAGGCGTTTTATGTGGTTGTATTGGCATAGATATTTAACTTGGTGCCTAGGTGCTATATGCAGTTTTGTTTTAGGAGTGTATGGTCTTTTTTTTTTTTTTTTAAAAAAAACAATTTCAGATCTCAGCATGGTGGTGTACACCTTTAATCCCAGTACTCGGGAGACAGAGATGGGAGGATTGCTGTGAGTTCGAGGCCAGCCAGTATTAACATAGTGAATTCCAGGTCAGCCTGGGCTAGAGTGAAACTCTATCTAGGAAAAAAAAGCCATTTTGGGCTGGAGAGATGGCTTAGTGGTTAAGCTCTAGCATGTGAAGCCTAAGGACCCTGGTTCAAGGCTTGATTCCCCAGGACCCACATTAGTCAGATGCACAAGGGGGCACACGCATCTGGAGTTTGTTTGCAGTGGCTGGAGACCCTGGTGCACCCATTCTCTCTCTCGTTCTCTCTCTCTCTCTCTGCTTTTCTCTCTCTGTCTGTTGCTCTCAAATAAATAACAACAAACAAATGAACAAAAAAGTTCAAACACAGTGGAAGGTGAGGGCTGATCTGAGAGCTGTTCTCTGATTTTTACACATGCTGTAGCATGCACATGCACATGCCAAATAAATAAATTTTTAAAAAGCCATTTTATTTATTTGCAAGGAGGGCGCGCGCACACACACACACACACACACACACAGAGAGAGAGAGAGAGAGAGGGAGAATGGGTACACCCAGGCGTGGTGGCGTACACCTTTAATCCCGGCACTCGGGAGGCAGAAGTAGGAAGATTGCTGTGAGTTTGCAGCTGCCCTGAGACTATATAGTAAATTCCCAGTCAGCCTGGGGTGGAGGGAAACCCTACCTCTGGAAATACAAACAAACAAACAAAAGAAACCAAACAAAACAATAACAACAAACCAAAACAACAACAAAAAGCCAGCAACAGAAAATCTTGATTATTTTATCTCCATCTGATGAAGCCTAATGCTATTAGATTTCTATAACCCTTCATATAAGCCCACAATGACCATGATGCAGACACTCTAGGTTAAAAAAAAAAAAAAAAAAAAAAAGAAGGAGCTCTTTCAGGGGTTGGAGAGATAGCTCAGGGGGTTAAGGTTCTTGTCTGTAAGACCTAAGGACCCAGGCTTGATTTTCAGGACCCAGGTTAGCCAGATGCACAAGGTGGTGCATATGGCTGGTTGCACCCATTCTCTCTATCTGCCTCTCTCTGGCTCTAATAAATGAAAACATGTTTTATTTATTTATTTAAAAAAACATATTTTAAGTGAAAGTTTTTACCCCAAAACCAATCTGTGAGACTGCCTACAGTATCTTTAAGCAGGGTGATTTTGTGTGAGGGAAGAAGAGGTCCCATCATCTCACAATTTTTTTTTTCCTTCTGGAAACATTCTTCATAATTCTAGGCAGCGCCCCCTAGTGGCTAAAATAGGAAGTAGTCATTTCCCCTTTCCCTCCGCAAGCATGTTAACCAGAAAGGTATTTGGGAGCACAGCCTCGATTTACACCATCTTTAATTTTTATTTATTTGAAAGAGGGGTAGGGGGTTAGACAAGCAGAGAGAGTGGCGTGCCATGGCCTCCAGCCTCCTTGTGCATCTGGCTTATGTTGTGGTTAGTGGGGAACTGAACCTGGGTCCTTAGGCTTCACAGGAAGGGTCTCAACCTCTAAGCCATCTCCCCAGCCTCACGTCACCTTTTTTTTATTTAAATTATTTATTTATTTATTTGAGAACGACAGAGAAACACAGATAGAGGGAGAGAGAGAGAATGGGCGCACCAGGGCTTCCAGCCTCTGCAAACGAACTCCAGACGCGTGCGCCCCCTTGTGCATCTGGCTAACGTGGGACCTGGGGAACCGAGCCTCGAACCGGGGTCCTTAGGCTTCACTAAGCCATCTCTCCAGCTTGGCCTGCGCGTCTGGCCGCGGAAGAACTTGGGGCCAGCAAAGGAAGCGCTGGTCCTGGCTTGGCTGCGAAAGGAACCTGGAGGCGGCTGACCCGCGGTCCAGGAGACAGCTCGCCAATGATCTGGACATTGCTGAGTGGAATGGAAGGAAACCCACTTCTGTATAACTACGATTGCCCGCGAATGCATCCCAAGTACTTAAGTTTCATTCTTTTGTGTTTTGTTTTGTTTGTTTTCGAGGGAGGACCTCGCTCTAACCCAGGCTGACCTGGAATTCACTATGCAGTCTCAGCGTGGCCTCGAACTCGCTGCGATGCTGCTACCTCGGCCTCCTGAGTGCAGGGATTAAAGACTTATGCCACCACAAAAAATAAAAATAAAAATAAAGATGCCAGCTTGGTTTCCTAAACATCTGAGAGCAGACTGTAGACTCGTTTTGCTTAGAATGTTCTATTCTTAGCATGGATTGCTCAATAAACATTGATTAAAACGCTTTTTATGCATGGCAGAACAGTGGGCTACATACACGTGGGTCAGCTCAGCTTACTCTTCTGCCTCTGTCCCAGGGGCTGCATTGTGTTAGAACTCTATTCCCCCTTTCAAACTTAGTTTATTCTGTAAATTGAGGGAGTTGGTGTGAGCGTTAAAGGACCTTTTAGGCACCAGTCATCCCAAAGTCTGCATGACTTTCTGGTCCTGGAGTCTGACCTAAAAGACTGGAGTTTGCAAAGGCTTTAGAAATAGCCCAGCAGCAAAGCCAAACTGTCCTCACCTGCTCATATTTTTTCCATATAGATTGTTTAAATTGGCCAGGAGATAAAAATCTTGCGAAAAGATTGGCTAACTGGAGAGGTTGGATTTTCACACATACTTCTCAGTATTCTTACCTGAAGGTGGGGCCAAGAGATAAGGATGGAATTCTAGGAGAAGACAGTCTTTCTCCAGGAGCACCTGTGGAGGCATCAGTCACCAGCAGAAGAGGAGGAAAGACCCTAAACCCGAAGCTGGGAGCCATCTCCCCAAGGGCTGGTAAGTAGAGCCTTCTGCGAACTCACACCGTGGGGAAACTGAACACTACTCCTTGGACTTTCTGTGTTATATAAAATTATATATGGGATAATGTGGGGTTACAGGTGGGATATTGGGCCAATGGTGACTCAGTCTGGAGAAATTCCGGGGAGCTAATGTCAGATGGAGGCCTTTGGATTTCTTGGGGAGCACTGGTTGTGGGGGTGCATACCAGCAGGAAATTGCTGAAGGGCCTTTGGCAGAGGATCAGGATCTCTTGGAAGAAAGATCCTCATTTAAATGTTATAATGGACTTACATAAATGTACTGTTAACGTTTCTTCTCCCTAATATTTTATTTATTTATTTGAGAGGTAGAGAGAAAGGTGGAGACAGAG
This sequence comes from Jaculus jaculus, assembly GCF_020740685.1. Lineage (NCBI taxonomy): Eukaryota > Metazoa > Chordata > Mammalia > Rodentia > Dipodidae > Jaculus > Jaculus jaculus. The sequence goes on along the minus strand of NC_059107.1, from coordinate 13,563,569 downwards.
AGAAAGAATGAGTACACCAGGGCCTTCAGCAGGTGCAAACAACCTACAGACTCATGGGCATCTGGCTTATGTGGGTCCTGGGGAATCGAACCTGAGTACTGTGGCTTGGCAGGAAACTGCTTTAACAGCTAAGCCATCTCTCCAGCCCCTCCCCTCTTTGTTTTTGAGTCAGGATCTCACTCTAGACCATGCTGACCTTGAAAAAAGTCTATAGCCCAGACTGACCTTGAAGTCATAGTGATTCTCCTAACTCAGCCTCCCTAGAGCTAGAGTTAAAGGTGTGAAGCACCCAAGCCTGGTTTAAAGACCTTTTTTGTTGTTGTTATTGTTTTGAGGTAGGGTCTTGTCTCACCCTAGTCCAGGCTGACCTGGAGTTCACTATGTACTGTCAGAGTGGCCTCGAACTCACTGCAATCCTCCTACCTCTGCCTCACAAGTGCTGTGATTAAAGGCGTACACGCACCACCACACCCCGTTTAAAGACCTTGTTTTGAACAGGTTTATAGTAAGAAAAAAGTACTTGTAGTAAAAAGTGTGCTATGAGCCAGGCCTGGTAGGACCTTCCTGCAGTCCCTGAACTTTGGAGGTCAGAGGAAGAAGTTCATGAGTTCAAGGGTATGCTCACCTACTTAGTAACATAGTGAGTGAGAGTCCAGCCTGGGCTACATGAGACCCTGTTTTAACCTCCCTCCCCCATAGCGTTACCTTTGGATCAAGGCTTATTTATTTAGGTATCATCTAATCTGATGACTTACTATGGAAGTGGGAACACGTGGGTGAGGGCCGAGCTCTCTACTTACAATATTTAGTGTTCACTGGTGTCTGCGACTGTAAGATGTCCCTTCCCTGGAGTGTAGAGCTCAGGAAAGGAAGAACCTCACACTGGCTGCTGACTTGAAAGTCTGTGTTAGGGACCCTGAGCTGGCAAAGACGAAGAAGCACAAACGGTTTGGGGAGGTTTTGGGGAGAGGCCAGTCTAGGAAGGTGGACAGCTTTTAAATCAAGACAGGTTTTTTCTTTTTCTTTCTTTCTTTCTTTTTTCTTTTCTTTTTTTATTTTTTTTACATATTTATTTATTTACAATCAGAGAGAGAGATAGAAGAGAGAAGAGAGCCAGCGAAAGAGTGGGTATGCCAGGGCCTCCAGCCAGTATAAATGAACTCCGGACACATGTGCTCCTTGTGCATCTGGCTTATGTGAGTCCTGGGGAATTGAACCTGGGTCCTTTCGCTTTGCAGGCAAACGCCTTAACTGCTAAGTCATCTCTCCCGCCCTGTGTGTGTGTGCGTGCGCGTGTGTGTGTGCGTGCGTGTGTGCGTGCGTGCGTGTGTGTATGTGTGTGTTTCAAGGTAGGGTCCCTCTGTAGTCTCAGGGTGGCCGTGAACGACCTCGGCTATGCTCCGCCGAGCCCTCCATGAGCTGGAGGTGAGACTTGGGGCTTTCCTGCCATTGAGCTGCACTTCTGGTTCCCCAACCTCCTTTCCCTCTTCTGTTCACTATGTGTGTGTGTGTGTGTGTGTGTGTGTGTGTGGTGGTGTAGGGTCTCACTCTAGTCCAGGCTGACCTGGAACTCACTCTGTAGTTCCATACTGGCCTCGAACTCACAGTGATCCTCCTTCCTCTGCCTCCAAGTGTGTGCTGGGATTAAAGGTATGTGCCACCATGCCTGGCTCATTTCTTTAAAAATAAATAGTTTTATTTATTTATTTGAGAGAGAGACAGAGAGAAAGAGGTAGAGACAGAGAGGGAATATGGGTGTGCCACGGTGTCCTGCCACTGCAAAGGAACTCCAGACCCACGTACCAGTCAGAGCGTCTGGCTTTACAAGGGTTCTGGAGAACTGAACCCCAGGTCACTAGGCTTTGCAGGCCACTGCCTTAACCACCGAGCCATCCCTCCAGGCTGCTGAAATACCATTTAGTACCGTAGCACAGGCCTCCCTCCTTCGTGCTGGTGGTCTCCACGGTAAGTCACGCTCAGCACGGCCCAAATCCCTCCTCTTTCCTCCAAAGTCTGGGTTGCCAACATCTTTCCTCTGTCATTGGTGGCACCTTCTGTCATAGCATGACTTGGGCCCAAATCCCCTGCAGCCTCTTTGAACTACTGGAAATGCAGTTTGTGCTTTTTTTTTCTTCCCTTTCCCCTTCTCTTCTCTTCTGTTCTCTTCTGTTCTCTTCTGTTCTCTTCTGTTCTCTTCTCTTCTCTTCTCTTCTCTTCTCTTCTCTTCTCTTCTCTTCTGTTCTCTTCCCTTCCTCCTTCCTTCTTTCTCTCTCCCTTTCTCTTTTCTTTCTTTTTTTCTTCTTTTTCTTTTTCTCTCCCTTTCTCTCTCTCTTTTCTTTCTCTCTCCTCTTTGTTTGTTTGTTTCTTTGTTTCTTTTTCTTTCCCTCCTTCCCTCCCTCCCTCCATTCTTTCTTTCTTTCGAGGTGGGGTCTAGCTCTTGCCAAGGCTGACTTGGAATTCACTGTATAGTCTCAGGGTGGCACGCACTCACGAGATCCTCCCAAGTGCCAGGATTAAAGGCGTGCACCACCACGCCAGACCAGATTTGTACTACTTTTTTTTTTTTTTTTTTTTTGAGGTAGGGTTTTACTCTAAGTCCAGGCTACCCTGAAATTCACTATGTAGTCTCAGGGGGGCCTTGAACTCACGGTGCTCACGGTGATCCTCCTACCTCTGCTTCCCAAGTGCTGGAATGAAAGGCGTGTGCCACCATGCCCAGCAAATTTGTACTACTTTCTAAAGAACACCAAGATAGGTACTTGACCACCTCAGCTCCCACTGTTTCTACTGTTCTAAATTCCTGTCACAGACCCCAAAGTTTCCTTGCGTGTGAGCCCAGCTGCCATGGAAGTCCTCAGAAGCATCAGAGCCCGGCATGCCCGTGCTTGCGCAGTGACTCTTGGTCACTTGCAGCCCAAGCTCTGTGAAGAGTCCTTAAGAAGTGGCTCAAGCCGGGCATGGTGGCGCACGCCTTTAATCCCAGCACCCGGGAGGCAGAGGTAGGAGGATCGCCATGAGTTCAAGGCCACCCTGAGATGACAGAGTTAATTCCAGGTCAGCCTGGACCAGAGTGAGACCCTACCTCAAAAAACAAAAACAAAAACAAAAACAAAAACAAAAACAAACAAACAAAAAAAAGAAGTGGCTCAAGAGCCACACATCCCTCTTTTTTCCCTGCCTCCTCTGCATCGTCCAAGCCCGGCCCGCCTGCTGCTCTTCTGCAGGAGATACTCCCCTGCCTCGGAGCCTCAGCCCTTCCTCTTCCTGCTCTACTGAACGTTCTTTCTGGCTTGGCTAACTCTCCCAAAGGTCCGCTCAATACCACCTCCTCAGTGAGGGTAGTAGAAACTATTTAAATCTGAGTGCCTAACTTAAAATCATATCCCTTGGACTGGAGTGATGGCTCAGTGGCTAAAGGCATTCATTAGCAAAGCCTGACGTCCAGGGTTCAATTCCCCAGTACCCACAAGAAGCCAGATGCGCAAAATGGTGCAGGCATCTGGAGTTTGTTTGCAGTAGCAAAAGGCCCTGGGGTGCCCATTCTTTTTTCTCTAGCTCTCATTCTATCTTTCCTTGCAAATAAATACATAAAAATATGAAAAAAGTCATATCCCTCTCCCCATCGTGTCTCCAAGCATCCCTACCCTTTCTATCTCTCCCCCCCCTCTTTTTATTTTTAGCATTTATTTATTTGAGAGGGAGAGTGTATGGCCCTGCCAGGGTCTCTTTCTGCTACACATGAACTTCAAATGCTTGCACACCATCTTCTGCATGTGGCTTTATGTGGGCCTGGGGGAATCAAGTCCTAGACATCAGACTTGGGAAGCAAGCACCTGCAATTGTGATGAGCCATTTCGCCCAGCCCCCATGCTTGAATTATCTTAAAGAAGTTTATGGTCCAGACTTGGGTTTCACCCAGCAAGGTAGCCATGTGTGGCAACTTAATAACTGAAGTACTGAGTGCAGAATTGGAAAAAGGAACTGGCCGGCTACTTTAGGCTGAGGACAGCCCGGAGGAAGTGTCCTGCAAGATTGTGTCATCAGGGATCAGAAAGAAAAGGGGAAAACTGGAAAGAGTGGGCTGAAGGAATGGGGAAGGAGGTAGAACGCAGCTCTTAAGGTAGAGACCAGTGGGAAAGAAAGCTCAAGTGAGCCGGGCACCATGGCTCATGCCTTTAATCCCAGCACTCGGGAGACAGAAGAAGGAAGATAGCCGTGAGTTCGAGGCCACCCTGAGACTACAGAGTGAATTCCAGATCCAACTAGGCTAGAGTCTACCAGGAAATACAAACAAAACAAAACAAAAAGTGGTTGTGTTCACGTGGGCAGAAGAAATCTGAGCCTTAGGTAGGAACCTGGTAGACGCTAAAAAAATCTGGGTAAGGCTGGGCGTGGTGGCTCAGGCCTTTAGTCCAGCACTTGGGAGGCAGAGGTAAGGAGGAGTGGTGTGAGTTCAAGGCCAGCCTGAGACTACTGACTGTGCTCCACTTGGCTAGAGCAAGGTTCTACCTCCAAAAACGAGCAAAAAAAAAAAAAAAAGCCCAAACAACCACCTTAGGTTTTATTCCCCATCTCCCCTTTTTTTCCTAGCTCAGGCTGACCTGGAATTCACTATGTAGTCTCAGGGTGGCCTCAAACTCACAGCGGTCCTCCTACCTCTGCCTCCCAAGTGCTGGGATTAAAGGCGTGCACCGCCACGCCCGGCTTATTTCCCCATCTGAGAGAGCCGGGCAGCAGGTTGTAACTGAGCAGTAATGCGCTCCAATTACATATTTACCGCTGAGCTCATTCTGCAAGACTCTGTTCATGCCTCACTCATCTGTGTTTCCACCTAGTTAAACAATCCTGGAGTTTTTACATCGTTAGTAAACAGAGTCATGTTCCCGTGACCCTAGTGCATTAGTAATAGCTGTGAAATTAAAATTGAAAACTTTTCAAAAATCCTCCTCCTTAACCTACTGGGATTTGGCCCATTCTTAGAATATATTAAAACTAATCCTAAACTATTTTGCCTCCCAAATAAGCAAGACATGGTTAAATTCTGGGTCAGCCATCTCTTCATTTGTTCTCCTACCTTTTGCCAGTGAAAAATACAGCTCTTGTTCCAAAGCGAATAAAAAGTGGTTTATTCTCAGCCAAATATGAGTTACAAAGTCCCAGGAACATCCATTCAGGCAAGGTACAAAGTCATGTACCATTTTCCACAACAGATGGGTATGCATTCAAGTTACTCTGAATGGCACGTTCCGTCTACCGTGGAAGACATGACATGAACTACTGTGGTCACAACAAAAGAAAATCATAAATCAAGGCTGAGTGTGGTGGCACATGCCTTTAGTCCCAGCACTTGGGAGGCAGAGGTAGGAGGACGGCTGTGAGTTTGAGGCCAACCTAAGACTACATAGTGAATTCTAGGTCAGCCTGGGCTAGTGTGAGACCCTGCTTTAAAAAAATTAAAAAATAAAAGAAAAAAGAAAAGAAAAAAAAGAAAGTCATGAATGAATGCATTTACCAAGCACACTTAGTGGCTTGTCAGATAGATAGTCCACAGCTGAACAGGAAAATCTGGCTTCAGGTGTTATAAAAATTCTTAGCTTTAGGGTTGGTGGAAGCTAATAGTCTGAAAGTTTAACAGTTTATTTCAAAAGTTTAACCTAACAGTCACAAGGATTTTCAACAAGACGTGGTTTCTTCAGGGAGTGGCTGTTTCCACTTTAGTATTCCTCAATGAACATGTGAAGAGAAAATAAGATTACAGAGAGGATGCACAGGTGGCCCAGTGGTTACAGGCACTTGCTTGCAAAGCCTGACAGCTTGGGTTTGATTCCCTAGTTCCCATGTAAAGCTGTATACACAAAGAGGTGCATGTGTCTAGAGTTTGTTTTCAGTGGCAGGAGACCCTGGTGCCCCATTTTCTGTCTTTCTCCCCACTTCTCTCCCCCAGTGGACTGTGGGAGAACCTGTAAGATTGCCCAGTGACAGTGAGTTATGTTCAAAAAGGTAGAGAAAGAAAGCTGGGCGTGGTGGCGCACACCTTTAATCCCAGCACTTGGGAGACAAAGGTAGGAGGATTGCCGTGAGTTTGAGGCCACCTGGAGACTACATAGTGAGTTCCAGGTCAGCCTGAGCTAGAGTGAGATCCTACCTCGAAAAACCAAAAAAAAAAAAAAAACAAAACAAAACTGGAAACAGTGGGCTGAAGGAATACAGGAGAATGCAGCCCCTAAGGTAGAGATCAGTGGGAAAATGAGCTGGGCATGGTGGCGCAGCCTTTAATCCCCGCACTAAGGAGGCAGAGGTAGGAGAATCACCATGAGTTCAAGGCCACCCTGAGCTATACAGATCTTACCTCAAAAAGAAAGAGGAGGAGGAGAAAGAGAAGGAAGAGGACAGAAAGGTCTGAAAGACAGACTTCTTTCCCATGAACATCTGTACATCTGTGTAAGTGGTCCCTGCCACAATAGGGGATCTGGGGCAGGCATGAGACTGCTCAGAGGAAAGGACTGTATGAGCTATGTGTGGCCAACTCATGTGTGTGTGTGTGTGTGTGTGTGCCACTCTAGCTTAGGTTGACTTGAAATTCACTATGTAGTCTCACGGTGGCCTCAAACTCATGGTGATCCTCCTACCTCTGACTCCCGAGTGCTGGGATTAAAGACAGGCGCTACCACGCCTGGTTGCCAGCTCTTTTTATTTGACAAAAAATAAAATAAAATAAAAAAATAAAAAATTAACAAGCTGAGTATCACATGGGATCTATGTTTGAAATTTTTAGGTTTTTGAAAAATTTTATTTATTTTAATCTTATTTCTTTAGAGAGAGAGAGAGAGTGAGAAAGAGATAGAATTGATTCTCCAGGGCCTCAAGCCGCTGCAATTGAACTCCAGACACTTGCACCACCTAGTGGGCATGTGCGTCTGGCTTACATGGGATCTGAACAGTTGAACATGGGTCTTTAGCCTTCACAGGCAATTGCCTTAACTGCTAAGCCATCTCTTCAGCCCAAAACTTCTATCTTTTAATGAAGAAATGAAATTTTAACCTCTACTATACAGTAAACATCTCAGTCTTTGGGCCACCTTTTTTTTTTTTGTTGTGGCATTAGTTTTTGGTCTCTTCTAAGTACTGAGGCTGCGACAGTGTGTAGTGAGGGACCAGGATGCCAAACCAAGCTAAAGTCTCCATGACCCTTCAGGAAGGTCGGAAATGGGGTACCTTTTCTTCCTGGAGAGGAAGTGACTGAGTCTTTAGAGCAGCAGAAGAGTTAATGAAGAACCAGGCAGGCTTACTCATGGGCTCAAGGTTTAGTGATTAAGGAGCAAAAGTTGAAAACCAGAAGCTGGAGTCTTAGCACGCGTCACCTCCCCCAGCTTCCTGGCCCACGAGCAGGGTTAAAAGCAGCTGCCTCGGGGCTTCTGCGAGGAGTAACCGCGTGTAAGTACTTGGCCCAGCATCTCCTCCTCGCAGTCTCCCAAAAGTGCGTGTCTAAGTTGGGCTTTAAAGTTCTACCATGGCTCTTTTGCTCATTTGCACCCATATTTTTGCAAGAGACATGACAAATTTTTTTAGTGCTGTTTTGTAAAAATGAGGAAATCAAGGCATGTAACACTCGTGGCTGTCTACTGTTCCTACTGTTGAGAATGGAAGACTTAGATCTTAGCATGCTCTACCCGACCTTCAGAAAGGTGTTGTCTCAGTCACTGCATCTGGTGGCATGAAGGCTTAGGCACAGAACTTCACATTTTTGCTCAGTTCATCTTGCTACCTTGTGGAAGCTTGGTGACCAACCATTGTGGCCAGTAGGGCAGGAACAGCCCCATGTCCATCAGAATGCAAGTTTGTCATTACAAGGCTGGTTTTTGCTGGAGTTTTGTCATTGAGCCAAATTATTATTTCTGCTTTCAATTTCTTTCCTGTTTTTTTTTTTTTTTTTTTTTTTTTTTTTGAGACAAGGTCTGTGTAGCCCAGGTTGTCTTCAAATTCACTGTGTAGCTGAGAATGATCATGAACTTCTGATCTTCTCGTCTCTGACTCCCAAGTGCTGGGATTACAAGTATGTGCCGCCATACCTGGTCAATGTCCTTTCTGTCTGCTGTCTTTTTAAAAAGTATTTTTATTTATTTATTTGGAACCAGAGAGAACTGGAGAGAAGAGAGAGAGAAAGAGAGAGGGAGAGGGAGAGGGAGAATGGACACACCAGGGACTCTAGCCACTGCAAATGAACCCTAGATGCATGTGCCACTTGTGTATCTGGCTTTATGTGGATACTGGGAAATCAAACCCAGATCATAAGGCTTTGCAGACAAGTGCCTTAACTGTTGAGCCATCTCTCAACTCCCCCTTCTTTTTTTTTCTTGGTGTTTTGAAGGGAGAGTCTCACTCTAGCCCAGGCCGACATGGAACTTACTATGTAGTCTCAGGTGAGCCTGGGACTCATGGCGATCTTCCTACCTTTGCCTTCCGGGTGCTTGAATTGGAGACGAGCATCACCACACCTTGTTTTGTTGCTGTCTTATGTGCGTCAAGACCAAGAGAGAGAATGCCGGCTACTTGTGGGGAAGGATGGGGAAAGAAGAGGTTGTTTTGAAGGACAGTTTTCCTTGACCACTAGACGGCATAGAGCTGTCACCACCAGGGACTAACAGCTCTGAGCCATTGAATGTGGTCTTCTCTGCGTCCCAGCAGAGCAGGCCCACGCGATTCAAAGGAGAAGTTTCAGTGTGTAAATTAAGACTTGCTCAGATACCGTTTGCTGGGTACCACAGCCAACGAGTCTGTCTTCGTCTTCCTTCAGGTCCGCGCATCATGCATTCGCAGGTGATCATCGTGAGCCTCCTCCTGCTCCTGCCCGGTAAGTGAGGAGATGGGCTGGAGTCGGGGGTGGGTGGGGGGGGCTGCTCTGTGGAGACTGGAGGTGGTGGAGGAAGAGAAATAGTGCTGTGCTTTGTAGATTGTCTAGTGAGCAGAGGACCAGAGTGAAATCTTACTCCAGGTAAATTGCTTGAACTGTGTGAAATCCAAAATCGATGGCCAGGTGAACAGCGCTGTATGTCACAAGTTGCATTTGTGTTTAAACAAGAAAGGGGCAGGCATGGTGGAGGCTGCGCATGCCTTTAATCCCAGGCAGAGGTGGGAGATCACGGTGAGTTAGAGGCCAGCCTGGGACTGACTACGTAGTGAGCTCCAAGTGAGCCTGGGTTACACACAGCGAGACCCTACCTTGAGAAAACCAAAATAATAGTCATAATCATAATAATCATAATAATAATGGGACAAGTATAGGCATAGGTATAATCAAATGTTTATAATAAATAGTAGCAGTGTTGACCACTGTGGGGGCTGAAGAAAGTAGAATTGGGGGCAGAAGGACCAGTTAGCCCGTCATTATATTTCTTTGTGGCTTTGGTCTTTTTTAATTAGTCACATTTAATTATTTCATTTTAACCTTTTAATTAAAAACAGTTAAAAGCTAGGGGAAAATATTTGTATTTATAATATCTTGAATTTTAAAAACTAATCCATGGAGGGTGGGATTATGGGAGAAAGATCACTTTTATTATATATTTGTGATGTAAATAACCATAATTTATATTTGTGACCCCCAAAATATTAGACAAAATTTTAGTTATAAGAATTCCAGTACAAAGCAGGGTGTGCTGGCTCACACCTTTAATCCCAGCACTTGGGGAGCAGAGGCAGGAGAATCGCCATGAGTTCGAGGCCACCCTGAGACTACACAGTGAATTTCAGGCCGGCCTGGGCTAGAGTGAGACCCTACCTTGAAAAATTAAAAAAAAAAAAAAAAAAAAAAAGGAATTCCAGGGCAAAATATTCATTTATTTATTTTGTGTAATAATGAACTTTATTTTGCCTTCAGAACATTTTTTAAATTTTTTTAAAAAAACTTAAAAAATATTTGATTTACATATTTATTTGAGAGAGAGAGAGAGAGAAGCAGAGAGAATGAAAGGCAGATAGAGAGAGAATGGGCATGCCAGGGCCTCAGTCACTGTCAATATACTCCAGAAGTATGCACCACCTTGTACATCTGGCTTATGTGGCTACTGGGGAATCGAACCTAGGTCCTTTGGTTTTGCAGACAAGTCCCTTAACTGCTAAGCCATTTCTCCAGCTCCCAAGTATTTCTTAAACTTACCACCTAATATCTATATATCTATGTCTATCTCTCTATATCTATATCTATATCTATATCTATATCTATATCTATATCTATATCTATATCTATCTATCTACATCTACATCTACATCTATATCTAATCAGTGAATCTCAGGGTTTTTTTTTTGGGGGGGGAATGTGTTGGGCATCCAACCCAGAGGCACCTACAGGATAGTCAAGTTTCTACCATCCAGTTGCACCTCTAGCCCTGTCTTTTAAAGGCCATCTTGTTAACATTTGATAGTAGGGATTTTATATCACTATTCCAGAAGATACCTTTTTTTTTTTTTTTTTTTTTTTTGAGGTAGGGTTTCACTCTAGCCCAGATTGACATGGAATTCCCTGTGTAGTAGGAACACTCATGGAGATGCTCCTACCTCTGTCTTCCAAATGCTGGGATTAAAGGTGTGTGCCACCATGTCCGGTAAAGATACATATTTTTTTTTAAAGCTTCCAGAGCCCAGGTCTTTATATGCATGGCATTAATAACAACAGCAAAGAATAACTTACTTTTATGAAACACTCTCTGTTGCCATTGTCCACTTGATGCTGCCCAGAAGGTGATATCTACCCTCCACTCATGCCATCGTTTTCCCTTGCCATCATGGAGCTTCCTCTCAAGTCCATAAGCCAAAATAAGCCCTTTTCCCCACATACAAAAAAAAAGAATAACTTATTTTTAAAAATCCCCTTACTGGGCTGGGGACATGATTGAGTGGGTAAAGCGCTTGCTGTACACACTTGGATATCTAAGTTGGATCCCCAGCACTCGCTGTGAGCTAGACAGAGCAGCTTGCCTGTACAATTCCAGCACCAACAGTGATTTGGGAGGCAGAGACCAGAGAATCACCGGAAGCTTACAGGCCACCTCGCCTGGCATACACAGTGGGTAAAAAACAAGAAACTCTGCCTCAAGGTGGAAGTTGAGAACCTACACCTGAGATTATCCTCTGACCATCAAAAGATACATATTTTAAAACATTTTATTTTTTACTTTTTTGGTGTTTGTAGGTAGGGTCTCACTCCAGCTCAGGCTGGCCTGGAATTCTCTATGTAGTCTCAGGGTAGCCTTGTACTAATGGCGATCCTCCTACTTCTGCCTCCCAAGTGCTGGGACTGAAGGTGTGGGTCACCATGCCCGTCCTTATTTTATTTATTTATTTATTTAGTGGTAGGGTCTCACTCTACCCAGGCTGACCTGGAATTTACTATGTAGTCTCAGGCTGGCCTCGAACTCATGGCCATCCTCCTACCTCTGTCTTCCAAGAGCAGGGATCAAAGGCATGCACTACCATGCTCAGCTTTATTTTATTTTTATTTTTTGGTTTTTCAATGCAGGGTCTTGCTCTAGCCCAGACCAACCTGGAATTCACTATGTAGTCTCAGGGTGGCCTTGAACTCACAGTGATTCTCCTACCTCTGCCTCCTGAGCACTGGGATTAAAGGTGTGTGCCACCATGCCAGGATATTCTATTTCTAAAATTGCATGATTTAGTTCTTGTTAAAGCTTTTTATTTATGTAGTTGCACATACATCTCTATGTGTGTATGTATGGGCACACTAAATCTCTTACCATAGCAAATGAATGCCTGACACTTGTGCCACTTTTTTTTTTTTTTATGAAAGAGAGAGAAGAAATGTTGGCATGCTACGGCCTCCAGATGCGTGTGCCACGTGTGTGCATGTACAGCCTTGTGTGCTTGTGTCACAGTGTGCATCTGGCCCACGCAGGACCGGGAGAGTAGAGCATGCATGAGTCCTCAGGCTTCACAGGCAAACGCCTTAGCCGCTAAGCCATCGCTCCAGCCCTGGGCCGCTTTTTGTATCCAGCTTTTCATGGGTGGCTGAGGAATTGAACCTGGGACGGCAGGCTTGGCAAGCAAGCGCTTTAACTGTTATGGCATCTCCCTGGACCTGCATGAGTTAGTTCTTCTGTGGTCTCAACTGTCTAAGTGAGCCTGGCTCAGTTGATGGAATGTCATCAATTTACGAGATGGATCTCTGCTTAGATTTTTTTGGACCAATCCTAAAGCCCATAATAAGCCTCAATCCCTCTTGGTGGAATTATAAACTCTGTTTTCTGAAAAGTGATTTTTGAAGTATACTACATTTCTGCCTTTAAGCAAAAAAAAAAAAAAAAATAAATAAAATAAAATGCTTTAAGCAAAACATTAGCTCTGCTTTTTGCATAGGGGAGAGAGATAGCGAGGAAGTGATTTCAATGTCAGTAACAGGTTTTCTTTTTGGCAGGGTGGGGAGAGGTGATAACAGCGTCTCATGAGCCCAGGCTAGTTAGCCAAGGTTTTCTTTGAACTTCTCATTCTCTTCACGTTTTCTTCTTTCTTTTCTTCCTCCCTCCCTTTCTTTTCTTTTACATCCCCTTTATTTCTAGTTCCAGTTCCTAAACACTGCCACTGTAAATGACTCCAGACACATGCACCACTTTGTGCATCTGGCTTTAGGCGGATACTGGGAAATTTAACCCAGGTCAACCAAGGCTGTTAGGCTTTGCAAGAAAGAGCCTTTAACTGCTGAGACATGTCCCAGCCCAAATGAAATAGCAATTTTAAAATTAATTTAAAAAATATTGAGCTAAAAAAAAATTGAGCTGGGCAGGGCATGGTGGCACATGCCTTTAATCCTAGAACTTGGGAGGCAGAGGTAGGAAGATCACCGTGAGTCCGAGGCCACCCTGCGACTCCATAGTGAATTCCAGGTCAGCCTGGACTAGAGCAAGACCCTACCTTGAAAAACTATATACATAGAACTGAGCTGGGCCTGGCGGCTCACCATGTAATCCCAGTACTTGGGAGTCAGAGGCAGGGGGATATTGAATTAAGCTGCCCTAGGCTACATGTAAAGACCCTGTCTCAAAAACAAACAAACAAAAAAGGAAATGGGAAATAGCATGGGTATCGTATAGTATAATAACTTGTTTATCCACATATGCAGCACATGTGAACAGAAGCGGTATCAAAATTTAAGTTATATCTCCCACCAGCATGATAGTGCACACCTTTAATCCCAGTGCTTGGGAGGCAGAGGTAGGAGGCCTGTCTGGAACTATGGTGAGTTTCAGGTCAGCCTGGGCTACACTGAGAACCTATCTCAAAAAAAAAAAATTATTTTTAAGGCATAAGGTCTATATTGCAAAGAAAACAATGAATAGAAATTAAGAAGTAAAAACAAAATTTTAGGGGGCTGAAGTTATGGCTTAGGGGTTAAGGTGCTTGCCTGCAAAGCCAAAGGACCTTGGTTCGATTCCCTAGGACCCATGTAAGCCAGCTTCACAAAGTGGCACAGGCATCTGGAGTTCATTTGCAATGGCTGGAGGCCCTAGCGTGCCCATTCTCAATCTCTCTCTCTGTCTGTCTTTCTCTCAAATAAATAAATAAAAGTTAAAAAAATATTAAGAAAACACTGAAGCCTTGTTCTCTACTTCTCGTTATTGCAGGAGCTGTGCTTTCTTACATTGAGGTGCGTGGATCTGTGGGTCACTCTGTCACACTGCCATGCACTTACTCTGTGAGTCGTGGAGTCAATTCCATCTGTTGGGGCCGAGGAGTATGTCCTACTTTTAAATGCTTGGATACCCTTATCTGGACTGATGGATACAGCGTCACCTACTGGAGTCAAAGTCGCTACCAGCTAAAGGGACAGATTATGCAAGGAAATGTGTCTTTGACTATAGACAATGTAACTCCTTCTGACGCTGGTATGTACTGTTGCCGTGTGCAAGTCAGTGGATGGTTCAATGATCTCAAGTACGTCTACTCTCTGCAAGTCACACCACGTAAGCTCCTCTTGTTTCCTTTGATCATTTCAATCAAGGGAACTGGGTTATGTGTTTGGTAGTTGCTCTTTTTCTGCAACAGGGAAGCAGGAATATATATATATATATTGAATTCAGCTGCCCTAGGTTACATGTAAAGACCCTGTCTCAAAAACAAACAAACAGAAAAGGAAATGGGAAATAGCATGGGTATCGTATAGTATAATAACTTGTTTATCCACATATGCAGCACATGTAAACAGAAGTGGTATCAAAATTTAAGTTATATCTCCCCCCAGCATGATAGTGCACACCTTTATATATATATATATATATATATCTTTGGTTGCTATTTTTTTTAAAGTTTATTTATTTATTTGCAAGCACAGACAGAGCAGATAAATGCTTCACTTTGTGCATTTGGCTATATGTGGGTACTGGGGAATCAAAACCCTGGTCGTTAGCCTTTTCAGGCAAGTGCCTTAACTTCTGAGCCATTTCTCCAGCCCAACCTGTTGCAGTTTCATAATTACTTTTGACTTTTTGACGCAGGGTCTTGCCCTAGCCCAGGCTGACCTGGAATTCACTGTGCAGTCTCAGGGTGGTCTTGAACTCAAGGCGTTCCTCCTACCTCTGCCTCCTGAGTGCTGGGATTAAAGGCGTGTGCCACCATGCCTGACCTTGATTTTTTTTGAAGTGAGGTCTCGGGTAGCCCATACTGTCCTCTGATTTGAGAGAAGGTCCTACTGGCCTTGAACTACTGATTCTCCTGCCTCTGTCTTCCAAGTATTGGGATTACAGGCGCACACCTCTGTATCTTGCCTTAACCATTTGTTTTACTCCTCTTCCTCCTCTTTCTCCTTTTTTTTTTTTTTTTCTTTCTTTTCCTGAGGCAGAGTCTCATTCTTGGCCAGGTTGGCTTTGAATTCACAGGGATTCTCCTACCTCAGGACCCCAAGTGCTGGGATTCAAGGGGTGTTCCACAGTACCTGGCTAAAAATTTGCTTTTGGGAAACAGAATAGCTTTTATTCCCAGAGATGATGTTCTAAAACCAATCTTGATTCAAGGCCCAGGGCTAGAGTCAGCAACCCATCTCCAAAAGTGGTAAGTGGTACTTGGGACAGTCTTATGGGCCCATGAAATAGCTTGTCCTTTTCCATTGTGAAATATAGTGAAGTTCATTGTCAAGTTGAAGTTGCTTAAAGAATGGCCCTTTTTCTCTGAGATTAGGTCCTTGAACATTAAAATGACTATTCTTAGTATTTTAAATATTTATTTATTTGAGAGAGAGAGAAAGAAAGAGAGAGGGAGTCAGAGAAAAAGGAAGATAGAGAGAGAGAGAGATTATGGGGCGTGCCAGAGCCTCCTGCCATTGCAAACGAACTCCAGACGCACGTGACAACTTGTGCATCTGCTTACATGGGTACTTGGGAATCGAACCTAGGTCCTTAGACTTTGCAGACAAATGCCTTAACCTCTAAGCGATTTCTTCAGCACTCATTCTTAGTATTTTAAAACTGTAGTGAAGGTCCTACTGGACAAGCAGTCAATTCAAGATTCTGCTCTGCAGGAACCCCAGCCTGGCTTCAACATTTATTTCTCTCTCTCCCTCTCTTTATTTATTTGAGGTAGGGTTTACTGTAGCCCAGGCTGACCTGGAATTCACTATGTAGTTTCAGTCTGGCTTTGAACTCACGGCAATCCTCCTACCTCTGCCTTCCAAGTGCTGGCATTAAAGGCATGTGCCACCACTCCTGGCTAAGCATTTATCTCTCAATATTGTTGAGAATCTCTCTCTATATATATAATATGTATAGGTGGATAGTTCTACTATCTCCTTTGCCTGCCATGGACTTTTGAAGTATTGTTATTGTTGTTATTATTATTACTGAGTCTCACTCTAGCCCAGGCTGCCCTTGGACTCATGGCAATCCTACTACCTTAGCCTCCTGAGTGCTGGGATTAAAGGCATGAGCTACTATGCCCACTGAAATTTTAAAAAATATTTATTTATTTGAGGGGTTTCAGAGAGTCAGAGAGAATGGGTGTGCCAGGGCCTCTTGCCACTGGAAATGAACTCGACTCATGTGCCACCTTGTGCATCTGACTTATGTGGGTTCTGGGGAGTCGAACCTTGGTCCTTTGGCTTTTCAGGGAAGTCCCTTAAATGCTAAGTCATTGCTCCAGCCCTGGAAGTTTTTTTTTTTTTTTTTTTTTTGAGATGAGGTGTCATGACGAGGTGTCAGGTAGCTCATAATGGCCTTTGGCCCCGAGGCCCCTGGTTGAGAGCTGGAACTATAGGCATGTGCTGCCACTCCCTGGAGGGTGAGGTCCACGCTGATGGAGCCAGTGCACGACCTGGGAAACTATGCTGCAAGGCAATTTGGTAGAGAAGCTGGCGAGAGTGTGTGACAGGATGGTGTGAAGGGGTGGCTCTGGGAAAGGGAGAAGAAGGTTAAGTTACAAGCTCTCATTTTTTTTGGAGCTCTAAGATTATATTATTGACCTAGATGAAGTTTTTAAAATGACACAGGGATTGGCTAGAGTGCTTGCCTTGTGTGCCTGGAGCCCTAGGTTCAAATCCCCAGTGCTACAGTCAAACCACCCCTGACGAGCACGGACCAGAACCGGAGCGCTGTGGAGCAGCGCGGGCTACGGTGGACATATGCACAAGGCCCTGGGGGGAGTCCGCAGAATTGGGAAAGACACACACACACACACACACACAAAAATGCATTGTAGCCTAGAACTAGTAGGCTTTACGAGGGTTTAGACATTACTTACTGGGATCACGTTTACACAGTCAGGGATTGCTCCGGTCAGTGAGTCCATAGGTGAGTCAGTGACTCTGCCTCATTCTTTAACAACCAATCCCTTATGCTTCCATACAATTTTAACATGCTGGCTTATTCTTTAGCTCTTCCAGCCTGCCCCCCTCACTCCTTTGTACTCTCCCAATTTCCTGAGAGAAAAAAAATAACCTTCAGCAAGAAAAGTTCCTGAGCTGATTAAATTGTCTCCTCTTTTTTGTTTCCATTGTGATCCTTTGACCAGAACTTTTTTTGTTTTCATCACCCTAACCCAGTCTAACCTGGAACTCGCTCTTTATTTCCAGGCTGGCCTCAAACTTACGGCAATCCTATCTCTGCCTCCCAAGCGTTGTGATTAAAGGCGTGTGCCACCATGTGGGCTCTCTGACCAGATTTTTGCATGCTTGCTTTTTTTTTCTTTAGATCCATGGTCTAGGGAAAGGGTTTGGATTGTGTTTAAGCCTTTAGCTACACTCTAGATTAGAGTCAGCACTATATCACCAGGGCAAGATCAGATTATAGGACAGGCTCACCAACTTCGTGTGAATAAAGTTTTATTGGAGCAGAGCCACAACCATTTATTGGTATGTTCAGTGGTGGCTTTCAAACTGGTTGCTACTGAACTCTAGAGTTTTAGGACCCTAACCCTAAAACATTTGCTGTCTGGCCTTTTATAAAAATGGTCTCTAACCCGTGCATTTACTGCGGTTACTTCTAGGAGTGTGGGGGAAGGGTTACCTCTACTTTCACTGATTTCTTGCACATAATAAGCACCCACAATATTCTCTCCTCCCCAGGCAAAACTGGCAAGATTCCAAATTACATCTTGTCCCTCATAATGAAGAACTTTTAAACCAATTGTTCCCTATTCTTAGATCTTATTTTATAGTAGAGTTAAGATGTAAGGAAACTATAGGGAAAGATGTGCCTGATGACAAAATCGTTATTTCTTTAATGACTCTCCTGTTGTACCAGGTGCTGTTTTATTTTAGCTCTAAATTTAGATCTCAGAGAAGCTCTGAGATGTTCAGTAAATTTTTTGGATTCTTTTTTTTTAAACTTTTAAACTTCTTTGGATTCTTATAGCATCTCTGATTTCTGTCAATTTGTAAATTACAGGTTGATCATCCCTAATCCAAAAATCCAAAATCCCAAACGTTTTGAGCATTGACATGAAAAAAAATGCAAGGGGAAACTTCTCTACCATGAAACTTTTTCATGCACAAATTATTAAAAATCTCTAAGCTGACCTTTAGGCTATGTGTATAAACCACATGCATATACACTGTGTTAACTTTTTCTGGGGAGATAGGAACAAATGACTGTTCTAGTGAGGGCGCCGACAATAGACATAGGTAATGATGGCACCAAAGTCCAGTTTGGGAAGCAGTGGGTTTATTGGAGTTACTGGCTGAGGGCTTACCTATAGGAGCTGATGGGCAGGAGTTGGCATTCAATAAAGATGCAAGGCTGTGGGCTTGGACACTCAAGACCGATTGCACTGCACATGAGTTGGTAAACATGCTGGGCCTGTGGTTTTTTGTTTCTGCCAGTCACTTGCCACTGAGGAAGATCTGGCCTAGGCACTCTAGACTGTGGGGCTGTGAGACTGTGCTACTGTTCATTTAAGGAGTGCTCCGCGGCAAATGTAATTTCTGTTCTCAGCTTCAAAATAGCCAGTGTTGCTCCTTTTTATTTTTTATCGGTGAGCATTTCTGCAAAGCCCTCACCTGTCAGATTCCAGCTGATCAGTGACAAAGAGCAGGGTGCACGGGGGGTCCTTCTCTTCTCATGGTGAACTAGGGGGCAGTGCCAGCAGGAGGCTTCAGTTGTTGGATTAACCCTTGCTTTCATGTGGATTTGTAATTGCAGAGGTTCATACAACGAGACCACCAGCCACGAGACCCATAACTCGTCCGAGACCCACAAACCCTCCACCAACAACCAGGGTCTCTACCGCCCCGCCTCCCACACAAAAGAAGATCACCACACCAGGTACAACTAAGGTGGTTTGGAGGCCAGAGGCCTTCTCATGAGAAACTGTAGGCCATCCGGGGCACTGAGTCGAGGCAGCGCACAATCTAGGTGAAGCCTTCTAACACGGACTTGCAAGGCCTGTCACCCTTTCCTTCTCTGGAAATGAACTCCAGATGCGTGTGCCACCATGTGCATCAGGCTTACATGGGTTCTGGGGAATTGAACTCGGGTCCTTTGGTTTCATAGGCAAGTGCCTTAACTGCTAAGCCATCTCTCTAGCCCCCTCCTTTTTCCTCTTCTTGAATTATGTGCACCTTCATCTGTATAAACAGGAGACAGAGCATGCATATCACTTCCCACCAGATTCTTAAAGGGATTCTCTATTAGCCAGAGATAGCTGGACATTGATCTAGAACACTCGCTGGGGATAGTAAGAGAGTGGCCCAGCAAGGCATGCTTTTATGAACTTAAAACTGGTGGGTCCTTCAAGCCTGGTCATGTGTGTGATTTGGAACCTAATAGATGGTGGTGTAGGCTCAGCTTCCTATAAAGGAACACCATATGAGCCAGGCATGGTGGCACATGCCTTTAATCCCAGCACATGGGAGGCAGAGGTAGGAGGATCACTGTCAGTTTGAGGCCAGCCTGAGACTACAGAGTGAATTCGAGGTCAGCCTGGGCTCGAGCAAGACCCTACCTCAAAAAAACAAACAAAAACCATATTTTATTCATATATTTGAGGGAGTGTATGAGTTAGATAGAGAATGGGCACACCAGGGCCTCCAGCCACTGCAAGCAAACTCCAGATGCAGGTGCCACCTTCTACATCTGGCTTATTTGGGTTCTGGGGAATCAAACCTGGGTCCTCAGGCTTTGCAGGCAAGCACCTTAACCACTAAGCAATCTCTCCAGCCCCCTTATTTATTTACTTATTTGAGGTAGGATATCACTCTTACCAAGGGTGACCTGGAATTCACTCTGTAATCACAGGCTGGCCTTGAACTCACAGAGATCCTCCTACCTTTGTCTGCCAAGTGCTGGAATTAAAGGTGTGCGCCACCATGCCTGGCCCTGATTTGATTTTTTTTCTTTTTCTTTTTTGAGGTAGGGTCTCACTCTAGCTCAGGCTGACCTGGAAATCACTCTGTAGTCTCACGGTGATCTCGAACTCATGGCAATCATCCTACCTCTGCCTCCTGAGTGCTGGGATTAAAGGCGTGTGCCACTCTGCCCAGCTCTGATTTGACTTTTTAATACTTAGTTTGTGCCTTCAACAGAGAACAGCTCCATGGACTTAGTTTAGAGAACATGGATGAGTCACTGATTTTGTTTAAAGCCGAGAGTTAGCAGCATTGGTTTCTGGCATTAGTTGAGTTTCATTTTCCTGAGAAGCCTTAGTTTAGAATTGAATTTCACATACAAAGAGAAAGAAGGTGGACACTGTAGCTGATGACTGACCTTAGGCCCACCTTTCCGAGTGCTCATAGTACCTTAAATATTCATGGAACACCAGATGAAAGGTTGTAAGAGCAGAGGAGAGAAGAAAGAGGAGCCTTCAACCCAGAGGTTAGGCTCAGGATATCTAGCTCAGGCTGACCTGGAATCATCTATGTAGTCTCAGGGTAGCCTCAAACTCATGGTGATCCTCTTTTTTTAAAATTTTTATTTATTAATTTGAGAGCAACAGAGAGAGAGAGAGAGAGAGAGAGAGAGAGAGAGAGAGAGAGAGAGTGAGAGAGAGAGAGAGAGAGAACGGGCACGCCAGGACCTCCAGCCACTGAAAACGAACTCCAGACGCGTGTGCCCCCTTGTGCATCTGGCTTACATGGGTCCTGGGGAATCGAGCCTTGAACCAGGGTCCTTAGGCTTCACAGGCAAATGCTTAACTGCTAAGCCATCTCTCCAGCCTGATGGTGATCCTCTTAACTCTGCCTCCCAAGTGCTGAGATTAAAGGCGTGTGCTAAAAGATAACATTTTTTTTCCCCAAGGTTGGGTCTCACTCTAGTCCAGGCTGACCTGGAATTCACTAGAGCCTCAGAGTGGCCTCAAGCTCACAGTGATGCTCCTACCTCTACCTCCCGAGTGCTGGGAATAAAGGCGTGCACCACCACGCTTGGCCCTGGGGAACTTTTAATTTAAGTGGTTTTCTGGTTTTTCTTTTTTTTCCTTCCTGTTGGGGGTTGCCAATCTCCTTCCACAAGGGGAACACAGTTCTTGCCTTGTTTTCATTCCCGTAGCCACTACACCTTCTCCAACTTGGAACACAGAAACCCCGTCTACCACAGTGCAGGAGACGGGAACACCGCTCACTGGCTTGCCTGTGCCGTCCTGTGCCCCAACAGGTAACTGTGCTCTCTTTCCTGAACTCGGGGGTGGCATTCAGATCTTGCTTATGTTGGCATTGTTTAGGGCACACACTCTAGAATAAGGCCAATCTGATTTGAGAGTTGGTATCAAGTCAGCTTTGTGACTTGTACGGTCATCTATTTTGTCTGAAGCTGTTTCATTATTTGTAACATGGTTGTAACAACACTGACCTTACAGAATGCTCGTAAAGATTATATATATATATATATATATATATATATATATATATATATATATATATATATATATATATGTATATGTATATGTATATATATTTATTTATTTACTTGAGGGCAGGGGGGAGAGAGACTAGGTATGCCAAGACCTCTGCCATTGCAGATGACCTCCAGACACATGTGCCACTTTATATCTATGGCTCTACATTGGTTATGGGGGAATTGAACCTGGGCTGTCAGGCTGTGCAAGCAACTGCTTTTAACCACTGAGTCATCTCTCCAGAACTGCTTGTGAAGCTTAAACAAGATGAAGGGCTTTGGTCAAGGCTACAAGAACAGCAAGTGATATAACAATTTCTACTATTTATCAGCATCTAGAAACTGAGGACTGGCCTGCGGAGCTTATATTTCAGGAATATCTAGGCTCATCTTATTCTGTTTCCCTAAATCAAATCAACCAGTTGTACTCCAAGCTTATTACTGGGGTTGATCCCTTGAGCCAGGGCCTTAAAGCAATTAAATCCAGCTGTCTTGTGCCTATACCAAAGTGGCCACTCATACTTCCTCCAAGCCCTGGACCCTAAATGCAGCCAGGAGGCTCCCTTGCTGCCTTGCTAAGCTGGTGTTCACATGGTTATTCGGAGGTGGTACTGCGGTCTGCGTTTATGCACCCCTTTCATTATGTTGATACCTAAAGTCCAGTGAAATAATGTCAAGGAGTGACGCGTGGGGGTGCAGAAGGCCTGAGGGGCTGGTTTGCCCTTTCTTCCCCATGGGACACCTAGAAGGTTAGAAGGTTAGAAGCCCTTACTGGATTGATCCCTCATCAGTCTGTATTTTGATCTTGGATGTCCTGGCTTTTACTTTTTATTTGCAATGAGATCAAGAGAGAAAGAGAATGGATGCATCAGGGCCTATGGCTACTGCAAACAAACTCCTCAGATGCATGTGCCACTCTGTGCATCTGGCTTTATGTGGGTGGTAGGGAATTGAAGCGGTCATTAGGCTTTTCAGGCAAGTGCCTTCTCTCCAGCCCTGACTTCCCGGCTTTTACAATGGCGACCGGTACGTTTCTTTTGTTTATCACTTACCCAGGCTGGGGTATTCTGTCATAGCCGCTTCAGGGCAGTAAGGAGGGAGGAGCCCCAAAGAGGCGCTTATGCCGAGACCCCTGACTGTCCTTCCCCCCACATCCTGCCCGGCTCTCTACGCTCTGGGCTGGTCTCACTAACTCCTTTTTTTTTTTTTTTCGGTTTTTCTGAGGTAGTGTCTCATTCTAGCTCAGGCTGACCTGGAATTCACTATGTAGTCCCAGGCTGGCCTCAAACTCACAGCGATCCTCGTACCTCAGCCTCCCGAGTGCTGGGATTCAAGGTGTGGTAGTACCTCAACCCGCCCAACTCCTCCTTGTAGAAATGTACAGTTGACTTGCGTGTGTGTGTGTGTATGGGAGTTTTTGTGAGCACGCGTGTGGATGGGCGCGGATGCACATGAGCGTGCGTGTGGAAGACAGACGTTGACATTGGGTGTCCTCCTTCATCAATCTACCCTATTTACTTAATGAGAGCTTGAACGAGGGCCTACCTGGTTGGTCACCCCAGCTCACTGCTAGCTTGTCCAAGACATCCCTGTCTGTCTCCTAGCACTAGGATTCCCTGGGGGCCCCCACTTCCACTCAGCAGTTACTGGGTGCCAGGGATCTGAACTCTGGTCCTCACACTTGCCAGACCAGCAATTCATCCACCCTGGGTCATCTTCCTAGCTCCGACCTGTCTTTCCTTGACGGGGGAGGATGATGCTGAACACTACCTTCTTGCCAGTTAGCGCTCAGTGAACCGTGGTAAATTTTGAGGACGCCACATGCTGAGCCCCAGTGTGACTCAGAGCTGGCTACGTGGTCCTGTGTTACATTCAGACAAGGTCAGGCAGCCTCCTGTGTGCATGACTCATTTTCCTCAGGAGTCACTAATCTGTGACCCCTCCTCCCCCCACCCTGCCCCATGATCACTCTTTTGCCAAGCCTTCCGGGAAACTGGTTAATTTAAAATGGACCTACAGCGAAATTCACTGGGGGACATATTCAGTAGGGATTCAATAATGGTGACATTTGGTTTGAAAGTGGAATCCTTAGCTTCTGGGCACAGGAACAAAATGGAAATAGACAGAAACACGCGGTCACAACAGTAGGAACGGAAGCCTGCCAAGCTTGCGGCGTGTGGGGAGGAAGACAGGAGCGGGAGATTTATTCTGTAAATGTCATGTCACCGAAACCTGGTCAAGGTGGAGCTTTCCAGGGTGGAACAGACATGGGCACAGCTGTGTCCCCAGGATTTTTGAGGCTGCTGACTTTCGGCTGTGTATCGGAGGCTTTGGGCCAAACCCTCCCTGCGCCGGAGTCAGAGCTCAGTTGGGAACGCTACACAGCGATGTGTTACGTCTGCAAGGGTTTGGGGTTGTCATATGCTCACCGCCAACCTGTGATGGAGGTGTGTGCCAGCAAGTGCACACATGATCTCATTCAATTCTTTTCAGGCAGACTATATTTTTGTCATTGCCAAGCTGGGCAGACCCTGTAGTTCTTTGGAGACTCACAGCCCCCCAATTCAGCCTCTAGAAACTAGCTGCATGTCTTTGGAGAAGTGTTGAACATTCCTCACTAGAAAACTGAAGTATGTGATCCTTGGAAAGTGCATTGCATGCTATCCTTCCCGTACTGTCCCTTTAGAATCATGGAACAGTAACAATAGTAATCAAGATAGCATTTTCCAGTATAGTGTTAAGTGCTGATGTTTACATACCTATGTGTTTGTGCATAGAACCTTGACTTTGAAGGGCACAATTAAATTCTTTTTTTAATTTTTATTTTTTGTTTTTTTAATTTTTTGTTGTTGTTCATTTTTATTTATTTATTTGAGGGTGACAGAGAGAGAAAGAGGCAGATAGAGAGACAGAGGAGAGAGAGAATAGACAAGCCAGGGCTTCCTTCCAGCCACTGCAAACAAACTCCAGACGAGTGCACCCCCTTGTACATCTGGCTAACGTGGGTCCTGGGGAATCAAGCCTCGAACCAGGGTCCTTAGGTTTCACAGGCAAGCACTTAACTGCTAAACCATCTCTCCAGTCCTATTATTATTATTATTATTGTTGTTGTTGTTTTGGTTTGAGGTAGAGTTTCATTCTAGCCTTGGCTGGCTTGTAATTCACTATGATAACAGAGAATATTTTCTTTTGTTCTTGCTAGGGCAAATGCACAATTATTTTTCTGTTAAGTGTCTGTAATCTACTAAGCATGCTGGCCTGGAACTCACAGTGATCTCCTACCTTAGCCTCCCAAGTGCTGAAATTAAAGGCATGTGCCATCATGCCTGGCTGGCTTTTTTTTTTTTTGAGTCAGGGTCTCATATAGTTTAGCCTGGTCATTCTGCCTCTTAAATTCAAATTCTATCTGACTCAATTTCATGCTTTTTAAAAATTGAATCATTATGTCTTATTACTTTTTAAAATATATTTTTATTTATCTGCAAGCAAAGAGAGAAGAAAGAAAAAGAGAGAATATTAGAATGGGCACACCAAGGTCACGCAAGTGAACTCCAGATGCATGCACCACTTTGTGCACCTGGCTTTACGTGGATAGTGAGGAATCAAATTCAGGGTGGCAGGCTTTGCAAGCAAGTGCCCTAACCTCTGAGCCATCTCTCCAGCCCATTTTATACCTGTTTAAAAATGATTTAATTTTTATTTATTTACTTGTAAGGAAGAGAAAAAGAAGGCCTGCCAGAGCCTCTTGCTACTGTATATGAACTCCAGATGCATGTGCTACTTTGTGCATCTGGTTTTACATGGGTACTGGAGAATCAAACCCAGGCCAGCAGGCTTTGTAAGAAAATACCTTTAGCTGGTGAACAATCTCCCTAGACCTACTGTCTTATTCCTTAAGGTCTTATTTAAGGTCATAAGTCACAAACAGTGCCTAGACTGCTATTGCCAAAACCTCACAGTTGTGTTTGTCTCCAAAGGAAATGATTTTAAAATGAGTAAGAAGTAAACACAGTAATGAGAGTGTTTAGGAGGAGTATGACTCAGTCATATCTTTTCTTTTTTTAAAAAAATAATTAATTAATTTGTTTATCCTTTTTGAAGAAGAGTCTCACTTTAGCTCAGGCTGACCTGGAATTCACTATATAGTCTCAGGGTGGCCTTGAACTCATGGTGTTCCTACTACCTCTGCCTCCCAAGTGCTGGGATTAAAGGTGTGTGCCACCACGTCTGGCATCTTTTCTTTACTTTTTTTTTTTAAAGATTTTATTTTTATTTATTTATTAGAGAGAGAGAGAATGGGCGCACCAGAGCTTCTAGCCACTGCAGAACTCCAGATGCATGCACCACCATGTGCATCTGGATTACGTGGGACCTGGAGAAATGAACTGGGGTCCTTTGGCTTTGCAGGTGAACGCCTTAACTGCTAAGCCATCTCTCCAGCCCTCAGTCATATCTTTTCATGTTGGGATTCTGTCAGCTTTGTCAATAGTTGGGGACGTTCATTGGTTTTAGTATTTCTTTTGGCAGGATTGCAACATGCATGGTGTTTCCCAGCAGAATTGCTGCAATTAGAAATGTATAATCATCTGATGTCTGTTTTTCATCTATAAAATGGAACTAAGGGGCTGGTTCTTAGGCTATAAAGTGCTTAGTAGATTACAGACACTTAACAGAACAATAATTGTGCATTTGCCCTAGCAAGGACAAAAGAAAATATTCTCTGTTATCAAATGGATGTTTCCAAAAAAAAAAAAAAATAACCACCTTGAAGCTAGGTGTGGTGGCACATGCCTTTGATCCCAGCACTCAGGCAGCTGAGGGAGGAGGATCACTGTGAGTTCAAGGCCAGCCTGGGAATACAGAGTGAGTTCCATGTCAGCTTGGGCTAGAGTGAGCCCCTACCTCAAAAAAAAAAAAAATACCACCTTGAATATTTGAATGTTCAGACTTGAAGATAAATGTACCTTATACCATGTAGAATTCTAATACTCACAGGGCATAAGCTACACTGTTGTGTCATGGGAGGTATTTGCAGATATTGACTCAAGCTCTTACAGATCCACGTCTAGGTCGATTGGCATAGGACACACCGCCTGTTGTGGACCTCGCGATAGACTCCACTCACACTCTGAATGGAGAAGGGCCGGGACCACCTTGGGCGCAATATGCTTATGGTCTTTGCATGTGGTGTGTGGGCTTTGGGCTAGTCTGAAAATATAAATAACTTAACCTGTCCCATGAATGAGCATCTCTTGTTCTCCTAAAATCATAGATAAAACTTGGTGTGTACATATATTTTTTTCTATAGAGACAAAAAAAAAAAAGTCCACTTTCACAGAGCCCATGAGAAGAAGGCCTGGAACCAAACCTCCCCAGATGACATGTTAATAACCCAGTTTGACTCTTGGAGCGTCTACAGCATCGGTGACTGCCACTGGTCCAGTTGCCGTTCACCACCAGG
This sequence comes from Jaculus jaculus, assembly GCF_020740685.1. Classification (NCBI taxonomy): domain Eukaryota; kingdom Metazoa; phylum Chordata; class Mammalia; order Rodentia; family Dipodidae; genus Jaculus; species Jaculus jaculus. The sequence continues at coordinate 13,536,788 of NC_059107.1, read as the reverse complement.
GAGTGATATGCAGATGTGTAGTGTCTGCAGTGAAAATCTTATTATTTTTTTGTAATCTTAATTAATTTTTCTTCTTGTTGAGCAGATGGGAACGACACTGCGACGGCGTGTTCAGATGGCCATTGGAGTAATCAAACTGTAAGCATATTCCTCCCTAGTTTATTAGCTAGATTTTCTTGTATGTCTTCCTGGAAGCAAGTTACATTTAAACATTGGTTTTATAAGTGTGCTCACGGACTGATTTTTGTCCCCATCTCCCACCTAACAAAAAGCTAGGCATGGTGATACATGCCTGTAATACATGTATGTGTATGTATGATGTACATGCAATATATGTATAATGTATGTAACATATGCCTAGGACATGCAGGCTTACGCAGGAGGATCATAAGTCTCTTGAGGTTGGCCTGGATTAGTCTGTGCTACATAGTAAGACATTGTTTAAAAACAAACAAACAAAACAAAACAAAAAAATCTAAGACTGCTGGACATGTTGGCACACACCTTTACTCCATGGCTGGGTAAAAAAATAAAAACTTGGTCGGGCATGGTTGTGCATGCCTTTAATCCCAGCACTTGGGAGGCAGAGGTAGGAGGATTGCCATGAGTTCAAGGCCACCCTAAGACTACATAGTAAATTCCAGGTCAGCCTGGGCTACAGAAAGACCCTACCTTAAAAAAAAATTAAAAATAACAAATAAATAAAAAGAAAAGTGGTTATTCTTGACCTGAATTACCTGGATAACAATTGTGTTTAACAGCAAAGATAAACAATTTAAAATATTTTATTTATTTATTAGAGAGAAAGATAGAATGAATGAATGGGTATGCCAGGGCCTCCAGTCACTGCACAGTTTCACTAATGGATTCTCCAGATGCATGCACCACTTTGCACATCTGGCTTTATGTGGGTACTGGGGAATCAAGCCTTGGTTGTTAGGTATTGCAGGCAAGCACCTCAATTGCTGAGCCATCTCTCCAGCCCATTAGAAACAATTTAGAAGTAAACATGTTTTGTTTCTGATTCTGAAGAAATGAAAAAGACAGTATACAGCAGCATATAGATTTTGGATTATTTTTTTTTTGAAACAGGGCCTCATGTAGCCCAGGCTAACTTTTAGTTCATCATGTAGCCACAGATGATGTTGAATTCCCAATCCTCCTGCCTTCACCTTCCAATTGTAGGGATTATAGACATAAGCCACCACACTTGACCCCAGCAGCATATATTCTGAACCAGTGGCCACTGTCTTAAGAGAACTGAGCCAATCCATGAAGATGCATGGAGCAGGTACTCAATGCTGCCAATTGTAATCACAGAAATGTTACAAACAGAAAATGTTCAAGCCAGGCCTGGTGCACGTGCCTGGAATGCACACTCAGGAGGTGAGGCCAAATGGTCATAATTTTGAAGTGTGCCTGAGCTACACAGTAATATCTTGTCTCAAAGAGATGGCTTAGTGGTTAAGGTGCTTGCCAGCAAAGCCAAAGGACCCAGGTTTGATTCCTTAGGACCCACGTAAGCCAGATGCACAAGGTGGCTTATGTGTCTTGAGTTTATTTGCAGCAGCTAGAGGCCCTGATAAGCACATATTCTCTCTCTCCCTCTCTGCCTCTTTCTCTCAAATAAATAAAAATAAAATATTTTAACAACAACAAATGAAACAAAAGAAGGCTGGAGAGATTGCTCAGTGGTTAGGGCACTTGGCTAGAAAGCCTAACCACCCATGTTATATTCCTCAGTACCCATGAAAACCAGGTGCACAAAGTGGTGCATGTATCTGAATTTGTTTGTGGTGGCTGGAGGCACTGGTGTGTTCATTCTCTCTCCTAACAAATAAATAATAAGTAAAATATTTGAAAAGAAAAAGATAGAAATCAACAACAACAAAATCAGAACAAAACCAAACAAGTAAATGTTCAATGGTAAGGCGTCAGTTATTCAGTGACTTAAATATGTCCACATATTGCCAGTGAGAGGATTGTCAGAGTGGTGCACGGACTGACAGGGACAGATGTGCGTCATCACAGCTTGTGAAATGACAAGAGCGCTGCTGGAGAGATGACTCAGGGGTCGAGGTGCATGCCTGCAAAGCCCAGTGATTCCCCAGTAGCCATGTAAAGCCAGATGCACAAAGTGGCCCATGCATTTGGAGTTCATTTGCAGTGGCTAGAGGTCCTGGAGTGCCCATTCTCTCTCTCTCTCTTTCTATCTCTCTGTCTGTTGTCTCTCTTCTCTCTTTCTCTCCCTGAGTGCACATAAAAGAAAAGAAAAAGGAAAAGAGTAGCTTCAAGAAACATGGGCCAGTATTTATTTCAGGATATTATTAAGCAACAGTGGATTTTAGTTTTCCTCTTTTATTCTAAAATGAGCAAGCAGTATTCACTATATAATTAAAAAATGAAAGTAAGGCATGCCTCCTGAAGGGCCATTCTCCATCTACCTCCTTCTTTCCCTGCCCCCACAGGCAAGAGGTAAGGCGGTAACAGCAGTGTTCCCCCCCCCCCACCAGAGACAGGCTATCCGATGTTATTTCCTCACCCTGTGTATAAAACAAGATCTTACAGTACCTTCCGTAGAACCTACTGAACAAGAAATGGGCTCAGGGAGGCTAAGTAACTTGTCCATGGTAACATAGTGACTAAGAAGAGCCCAGATGGTGACTCCAGAGAAGCAGCTCTTATCCAGGAAAAGACCTGTCTTCTTCGCTGTTAGCATACCTGTCCAGCCTGGTGTGGTGGTGCATGCACACCTTTGATCCCAGCACCTGGGAGGCAGAAGGAGGAGGATCACTGAGTTTGAGGCCAGCCTGGGGCTAGACAGTGAGTTCCAGGTCATCCTGGGCTAGAGTGTGACCTTACCTAGAAAAAACATCAGGGGCTGGAGAGATGGCTTAGTGGTTAAGCACTTGCCTATGAAGCCTAAGGACCCCGGTTTGAGGCTCAATTCCCCAGGACCCATGTTAGCCAGGTGCACAAGGGGGCGCATGCATCTGGAATTCATTTGCAGTGGCTGGTGGCCTTGGCATACCCATTCTCTCTCTATCTACCTCTTTCTGTCTCCTCTGTTGCTCTCAAATAAATAAAATTAAACAAAAAATTAACCCCCCCCCAAAAAGCAGCTACCTAGCTACCTGTTCTGTGTGACCCCTTTAGGACAAGCAGATTCATCTAGAGCAATGACAAGGAGGTTAACATGGTACCTGACCTGTTTTAGGTGGCAATCTCTTATCAGCACTAGGTCATGTGGGCAGAATTCAATATGTCTATCTGACCATAGAGTATTAAAGTGTTAACCAGGCCACATCTGGGAGCACTCTAGCCCAGCCTGTCCTTGAACTTGTGGAGATCCTCTCAGCCTCTAGAGTGCTGAGATTAAAGGTGTGAGCTTCTCCCCCCTCCCACCAATTTTTTGCAAAAAATATTTTTGTTTTTTTTTGGTTTATTTTTAAAAATATTTTTTTATTTATAAGGAGAGAGAGAGGGAGAGAGAGAGAGAGAAAGCGAGAGCAAGAGAGAGAGCGAGAGCGAAAGAGAGAGAGAGAGAATAAGAATGAGCATGGGCATGCCAGAGCTTTTAGCCTCTGCAAACGAACTCCAGACACATGCACTACTTTGTGCATCTGGATTTATGTGGGTACTGGGGAATCAAGCCTAGGTCATTAGGCTCTGCAGGCAAGTGCCTTAACCGCTGAGCAATCTCTCCAGCTCCAAGATAAGTGTCTTGGATGTGGTTTCTGTGATCTAACAAGGTGCCTTACCAATGTGCTGCTGGTTTCTTATCAGGAGTTGCCAATACAGAAGCACCAGGGGACTGACAAACTAGGATTATATGTGGGCATTGGTGTCTCGGCCTTGGTGTTACTGCTGCTTCTGAGTGCCGTGTTTGTCACAAGTAAGTCATGTCACTGTGGTTGCAAAGGACTAGAGCAAGGGCTCTACAGCCCACCTGCCTGCCCTCAAGTAACTGCACGGGCCGTGGGGTTTGGACTGCAGGCCTTCTCTGCACCCCAAATCCAGTCTAAGACCCATGTGGTTTCTACCTCTCATGGGATGTGTTGCTACTTACAAAGCACCTGAGGAGGGGCTGGAGAGATGGCTTAGCAGTTAAGCGCTTGCCTGTGAAGCCTAAGGACCCCGGTTCGAGGCTCGGTTCCCCAGGTCCCACGTTAGCCAGATGCACAAGGGGGCGCACGCATCTGGAGTTCGTTTGCAGAGGCTGGAAGCCCTGGCGCGCCCATTCTCTCTCTCCCTCTATCTGTCTTTCTCTCTGTCTGTCGCTCTCAAATAAATTAAAAAAAAAAAAAGCACTGAGGATAATTCTTTTTTTTCGAGGTAGTGAGGATGATTTTTGACATACTCTTGGTGTAGAACAGTCTCAAACTTCTGTTGTTGTAGCCCCAAAGACCCCTTCTCTGTGAGCATTATGGTACTTAAATTCTAGCAGAGATTTTGCTTATCACCATTAATATCATTGTTTATTTTTCTTCCTCTTCCCTTCTCTTTATTTTCCTGCCTTCCCTTTATTCCTTCCTCCCTCTCTTCTTCCCTCCCTCCCTTTATTTCTCTCTCTCTCGAGACAGGGTCTTATTCATTAGAAATTAGCCTTAAACTTGAACTCACTTTGTAGCTGGCTTGAACTCCTAATTCTCCTGCCTCTACCTCCTAAGTGCTGGGACTATAGACATGTGCCTTCTTGCCTAGGAATATCTTTTCTTCCTTCCTTCCTCCCTCCCTCCCTCCCTCTCTCTCTTTCTTTCTTTCTTTTTTGGAGGGGATTTCAGGGTAGAGCCTTTCTCTAGCCCAGTAGGTCTAACAAGGAATTGATGGGAATGAGTTACTGAGAAATAATCTTATTTGGGTTCTAATGGAAGTACATAAGGAAATTGCTCAAACGGTTCAATAGCAAACAAAAAAGACACTTGATTAAGTGAAAATATAGATTTTTTTATTATTATTTTCTTGATTTTTATGGATGTTTTGACTGTTAAATTTTTCCTTTCAACTCTTTTCACTTTCCACCACCGTGATTTAGACCACATCCACAGGAAGCTGAAAATGGGATCTCTGAGGTAAGCTGATAATATTGGTGACAGTTTGTTTGTTGTAAAACTTAAGAGAAATTTCTCACTTGTCTTTGCCTTCCCCCTCCGCAAACTTTCTATTCTGTATCTTTGTATTGCCCTTCCTTCCTTCCTTTTCTCCTTCCTTCTCTCCTTCCTTCCTTCTTTGTTTTTTCAAGACAGGGTCTCACTGAGGCTGGTGTTGAACACACAGTGGTCCTCCAACCTCTGTTTCCTGTGTGCTGGGATAAAAGGGCATCACCACACCTAGCTGTTCTTTTCCTTTAGAGCCTGGGTCTCACTGTGTCCTGTTCCTTCTGCCTCCGCCTCCTGACTGCAGGGATTACAGATGGCGTCCACCATGCCGGGCTCCCACCCTGTACCACGGGTCACAATTCACTGTGCTTTCTCCTCTACGGCTGCCCATACCTTCCAGGGATATTTTTGGGTTTCTGTATTCCCCGGGTCTTTGACAGTATGAGTCCAGGAGGAATAACTCAGTCCTATCTCTCACAGCAAAAACACAGGATTGAATAAGAATTGCTTTGAATTGTTCTTTCATTGTATTCAGTGTCTTCTTTTATTGAATACCTGCAATATTCCAAATCGGTGAAACAAGCAGAGAGCATATATGCCAGGGTCCTTTTAGGTGCTTCCCCACAAGTATGATGGGGTGGCAGGGCAGGGTGATGGGCTGTCCAGTGAGTCCCAGAGAAGCCCAGAACATGAAGGAAGAAGGGTTGGGAAGTGCACGGGCATGGACAGTTCCATTCCCAGGACCCTTTACTCATTTCCATGAATTGTCTGGCTTCCTAGGCTCTTGAATTCAATATATTTATGACACTCTTTCAGTCTCTTCTGCTTCCTACTTAAAGCTTCAATTCCCTATACTTTGTCTATGCCATCTCCCCATTGTGAAGCCAACTAGCCTGACTCATTTGGTTGCCGACTGACTACACAAGTTCTTTAAGAAAACAAACAAACAAACTTTGTTTTTATTTATGAGAGAGAGAAAGAGGTAAAGAGAGGGGGCGAGATAGAATGGGCACGCCGGGGCCTCCAGCCACTGCAAATGAACTCCAGACACATGCACCCCTTTGTGCATCTGGCTTATGTGGTCCTGGAGAGTCAAACCAGGGTCCTTTGGCTTTGCAGGTAAAGGTCTTAACAGCTAAACCATTTCTCCAGCCCCCACAGGGAAGTTCTTTGCTTTCCACGCCTTGTAGGCTGCTATCCAGCATGCTGTTTGTACACAGCCTTCCAGGTATCTGGGGTCATGCCATGAGCCAGGGCACAGATTATGACTTGGACAGTGTCCAGCCCATCACGGGCGTGCAGTCGTCTCAGGCTTTCTCAGCTTCAGTCCCGTCCTTCCATATGTGAGGCAAGAACTACTGTTCTCATCCTACAGATTGGAAAGCTAAGGGCTCAGTCTCAGAAATCCACACTCAAGGGGCTGGAGAGATCGCTCAGCAGTTAAGCACTTCCTACAAAGCCTAACGACCGAGGTTCAATGCCTCAGTCCCCACGTAAAGTTAGTTATACAGTGGTGCGTGAGTCTGGGGTTTGTTTGCAGCGGCTAGAGGCCCGGGCATGCCCATATTTCCTTTCTCTCTGCCTCCTTCTCTCTCCAATAAATAAAATATTAAAAAGGGAATCCACAGTCATAAATCTTCACTAGCTGCTTCTGAAGAAGGAAAGAAAAGCTCCTTCTAGGTGGAATATCATGGAGTGGAGTATTCTTTTTCATTTTTTTGCTTTCTGTTCTTGCAGTACTGATTTATCTTTTTTTTTTTTTTCTAGCTTTTTTGTTTTTTCAATGTAGGGTCTCACTCTAGCTCAGGCTGACTTGGAATTCACTATGTAGTTTCAATGTGGCTTGGAACTCATGGTGATCCTCCTACCTCTGCATCCCAAGTGTTGGGATTAAAGGCGTGTGCCACCACGCCCGGTTGATGTATATATATTTTAAAAGGTCTCCTCCCTCCCTCCTGCACCTTCCTTCATTTTGACACAGGGTCACTACAAGCTCAGAACTCACTATGTAGACCGGGCCACCCTTGAGCTTGTGAATCCCCCTGACTCTGCCTCCTAAATGCTGGGATTATGGCCATATGCCACTCTGCCCATAAGATTTCCTTTAATTTAATTTATTTATTTTTGGAATTTTCAAGGTGAGGTTTCCCTCTAGTTCAGGCTAACCTGGAGTTCACTATGTAGTCTCAGGTTGGCCTCGAACTTGTGGCTACCCTCCTACTTCTCACGTAATTAAAAAGGATAATACTGGGGCTGGAGAGATTGCTAAGTGGTTAAAGGTACTTGCTTGTTTGCCTGCCGAACCTGAAAGCCTGATGACCTGGATTTGATCCCCTAGTGCCCATGTAAAGCCAGATGCACGCAGGGGTGTGCATGTGTTTAGAGTTTGATTGCAGTGGCAGGAGACCCTGGCATGCCAATACTCACTCTTTCTATGTGCCTCTTTTTCTCTGTCTCTCTCTCAAATAAATAAAATAAAAATACTGTAGAAAATGTAATACATAAAGAAAATAATTGGATGAGGTGGTACTAACCTGAAATCCCAGCATTTAGGAAGCTGGGGCATGGAGATTATGGGTTTAAGAACATCCTGGATTCTTAGCAAGATTATCTCCAACAGGTAAGAAAGAATGGATGGAGGAAAGGAGAGAGGGAGGGAGGGAAGGAAGGAAGAAGGAAAGAAAGAATGAAAGGAAGAAAAGAGAAATAAGAAACCAAGAAAGAAAGAAGCAAACTTAACAAAGCACTATTTCTTCTTTCTTTCTTTTTTTTTTTTTTTTGGTCTTTTGTTTTTTGCTTTTTTGAGGTAGGTTCTCACTCTAGCTCAGGCTGACCTGGAATTTGTGTTCTAAGGGTGGCCTCAAACTCACAGAGATCCTCCTACCTCTGCCTTTAGAGTGGTGGAATTAAAGGCGTGCACCACCACACCCGGCTCTATTTATCCTATGACTGCATTTCCTCGTCACACTTTTGTTCATGGCAGTTGTAAATCACTGACTCATTTGAGCTTATTAACACCTAAACGATTTCCCCACATGTGACACCAACCCAAAGCATAGAGGTGTTTCATCTCTGATGCTATTTTAGGTGTTCCGCACAGCACGTTCTTTGGGGTTTAGTGAATATGTGGGTTCCATGTCAGTGAGAGAAGCAGACACTGTATACAGATTACAAAACTCCAGCCAAGTCAAAATGGCATGCACAAGTTCAAGTGACTCTATCCTGTTCTACCATGATTTCTATGATGTCAAGCATCAGTCCAGTGTAAGTGCTTCAAATAAGAGAGGTACCCCATGAGCTTTCCACACAGTCCTGTCGAAATACGTCTCATAACTAATGGGAAGAGCAGATACATGAAGCACCAGCAAGTCTCCACAAAATTAATTTATTTCTGTGCATGTGGCAAGTGGTGAATGCATATGCCTCAAAAGCAATGTAATGTAATCATGGCCTTGGACTACCGGCACCTGTGAAAAATACCACTTTATCACACCCAATGAGTCTCTGCTCTGAGTGTAACTTTACAGGATGTGATTTGTTAGACAGATTTCAGAACCTTTCTAAAAAGTCACAACCGCTGGGTGTGGTGGCGCACGCCTTTAATCCCAGCACTCGGGAGGCAGAGGTAGGAGGATCACCGTGAGTTCAAGGCCACCCTGAGACTACAGAGTTAATTCCAGGTCAGCATGGACCAGAGTAAGACCCTACCTCGAAAAACAAAACAAAACAAAAAACAAAACAAACAAAAAAAAAAAGGTCACAACCATGGTTGCCCAACTCTAAATTTTGGATCTTCTAAAATTTATTTTTAAATTTTTAAAAAATATTTTATTTATTTGTGAGGGAGGGAGAGAGAGAGGGAAGGAGGGAAGGGGAGGGAGAGAATGGGCGCTCCAGGGCTCTCAGCCTCTGTAAATAAACGCCAGTGCATGTGCTACCTTGTGCATCTGGCTAACATGGGTCCTGGAGAATCGAGCCTGGGTCCTTTGGCTTCACAGGCAAATGCCTTACTGCTAATCCATCTTTCTAGTCCTCTTTTAACAAATATATATATTTAAAATTTATTTATTTATATATATATATATATATATATATTTATTTATTTGACAGAGAAAGAGAGAGAGGGCGAGAGAGAGAAAGAGAAAATGAATGGGTGTGCCAGGGCATCCAGCTGCTGCAAACGAACTCCAGATACATGCACCCCCTTGTGCATCTGGCTAACATGGGTCCTGGGGAATCGAACCTGAGTCCTTTGGCTTTGCAGGCAAGCATCTTAATGGCTAAGCCATCCCTCCAGCCCCTTTAAAAATAGACAGAGAGAAAGACACAGACAGCTGGGCATGGTGGCGCACACCTTTAATCCCAGCACTTGGGAGGCAGAGGTAGGAGGATTGCCGTGAGTTCGAGGCCACCCTGAGACTCCATAGTGAATTCCAGGTCATCCTGGGCTACAATGAGACCCTACCTCGAAAAACTAAAACTAAAAAAATAAAAATAAAAATAAACAAAGACACAGACAAAGAGTGAGTATGGGTTTACCAGAGTCTCCTGCCACTGCAAATGAACTCCAAATGCATGTGCCACTTTGTGCATCTGACTTTATGTGGGTACTGGGGAATCAGACCCAGACTATCAGGCTTTGAAAACAAGCATCTTTAACCACTGAACAATCTCGTCAGCCCATAATGTTTGTCCTTTTTTTGACTTTCCGTTTTTATTTTCTGTTGCCCAAATACACTGAAGGGCACTAGTTCAAGATTTTTTTTTTTAAATTTTTATTTATTTATTTATTTATTTGAGAGCGACAGACACAGAGAGAAAGACAGATAGAGGGAGAGAGAGAGAGAGAGAATGGGCGCGCCAGGGCTTCCAGCCTCTGCAAACGAACTCCAGACGCGTGCGCCCCCTTGTGCATCTGGCTAACGTGGGACCTGGGGAACCGAGCCTCGAACCGGGGTCCTTAGGCTTCACAGGCAAGCGCTTAACCGCTAAGCCATCTCTCCAGCCCTCAAGATTTTGTTTCGAGGAAGAACTCGCTGTATCCCGGCTGCCTTGGAACTCACTCTAGCTGCAGGCAAGGCTCAACCTCACAGTGATCCTCCTAACTCAGCTCCAGAGGGCGGGGGTTAAAGGTGTGTGCCACCACGCCTGGTGTCCAAGTGTTTATTTAAAATAAAATGTTTCTTAGCCAGGTGTGGTGTCGCACGCCTTTAATCCCAGCAGAGGTAGGAGGATCACTGTGAATTCAAGGCCACCCGGAGACTACATAGTGAATTCCAGGCTAGTCTGGGAGAAAGTGAAACTCCACTTAAAAAAAAAAAGTGTTTCTTGGGTTGTTTCCTGCTTGCTACAACTCAGTGCTCAGGGGCCGCCACACTTAGCATTACCCTGTGAGGCACTCTGCATTTTTGCAGTTTTGTGAGTGGGGCTCAGAGTTCCAAGGACCCAAGCTTGCTGGATATAAATGAAAGCTCTGCTCCTGTGTTCACCACGACCTGTGTTCCCTTACTCTTTCTTCAACTCTCTCCACAGTTTCCTTACGTACACTGTCCCTAAGTCTGGAACTTTGCAGAAAGTGGCAGAAGTGCGACCCAGAGCAGTAGACAACATCTATGTTATTGAAGATCATCTTTATGCCACAAATTAGTGTCAGCGGCCCTGTGAGGACCCTTATGGCCGTGACTGCAGAAGATACCAACCAGATACCACCAGGCCAGACACCTTTGCAATGTCTTCTATGTCTTCTTTATAGCCCATTCATTTTTGTGTCCATGAAAGATAACATCATTGGTAATATAGAAAATAAACTTCTATCTTGGCCACTAAGACTGTCAAGAAAAAAGAAGCAAGGTCTAAAAGTTAAAAAATAAGACTTAATTTAGAAGCATTTCATGATTACCTTATATTTTTATATTGCAACAATGCCATTTTTCTTGCCTTCCCCAAGGGTTTCAAGTCATGGGGGCATACAGAGTTTTAATGTCACCTATATATAAAGAGATTAGGGTCTAATGTCAGCAGTAGAAGTATATGTGTTTCCTCATGACACTGGAAATATGATGTGTTAAGTGGCTGATCCTTGAGTTTTTTTTCTTTTTCTTTCTTTTTTCTTTGCGAGGTAGGGTCTTGCTGTAGCCCAGGCTGACTTAGAATTCACTAGGTAGTCACAAGGGTGGCCTTGAACTCACAGGGGTTCTCCTGCCTCTGCCTCCTTCGTGCTGGGATCCAAGGCATGTGCCACCACACCTGGTAACGATGTGTGAGTTTTAACAGTCTGAAGCTAGCACAAGAGCAGATGCAGATGCCCGGGGAAAGAGAATTACTTGTCATGTGATTCAACTCATTTGTGCTGGTTCCACCTCACAGTTTCAATAGTGTTGAAATTATCCACAATTCTAAATTTAAGTTCTGTCTAAACCAGATTTATATTTACAGTTATTTCAGAAAGGTGAGGTAGCCTTTTCATAATGAATCAAATGTTCATTCACGTAACAATCAATTCCCATAAGCACTTGGTTTTGCTAAGAGTTAAACACAGGCTTATTGTAAGCATATCTTCATCATCAGTATGGTCATTCAGAGGTGTGTTTTTGCAAGGGGTATTAGTTTCAATTTTCATTTGAGTAAGCTCTGAAGTCGTCATTCATTCTGGGTTCAGGAAGTGGGCGAGGAAGGCAGAATGCTTGCTTTGGTGGCACATGCCTTTAAGCCCAGCACTTGGGAGACACAGGTAGAAGGATTGCCATGAGTCCGAGACCACCCTGAGACTACAGAGTAAATTCCAAATCAGCCTGAGCTAGAGTGAGACCCTACCTCAAAAAAAGCAAAAGCAGAGCCGGGCGTGGTGGCACACACCTTTAATCCCAGCACTTGGGAGGCAGAGGTAGGAGGATTGCCATGAGTTCAAGGTCACCCTGAGATGACAGAGTTAATTCCAGGTCAGCCTGGACCAGAGTGAGACCCTACCTCGAAAAACCAAAAAAAAAAAAAAAAAAAAAAAAAAAAGGCAAGGTCTCCCTTCGGCACTGCGGAGTCCTAGGGAGTGCGTGGGCTGCTGAGGGAGGCTCTTTGGAAAAGTTAGACAGTGGCGAGTTTGGTTTGCCAGATGCTGCTGCCCTCACCTAGTCTAAAAACGTATTGTGTTCAAACTACAATGTTTTCTCTTTCTTAAATTTGAAGTGACATGCTAAACATGGATCTTTAGCTACTCACCATGTTCCTATGTTCAGATTTGGGGAATGCTAGGTTAGACCCTTTAATGTATGCCAGAGACTCCAGGAAGAATAAGAACTGAGCAGGCGTCATCAAAATCTCTGCATCCTAAAGGCACCCGGGAGGCATCAAAGTGGAGGCAGGGGAGGAGGCGGGAGGATGAGCACAGGCACGTGGTGAGTAGGCGCGTTCTGTGAATGTGATGTGGGGTTAGGAGGAAATTCACAGTGTACACAGCTAAGTCTCGGACCTGGGTTGTGACCCCATTAGTGGTGACACCAGCGATATTAGGGTGACTTGCTCTTGCTATTTGATTCTTTTCCCCCATCAATTAGATATAATCACTTCCACACTTACCTTCATGTATGGTAGTAATACCAATGCAATGTTACTTGTTAGAAGTGTTTGAAAAGTGAAAAATACTACAGAATGCAAGTTTTTCCTCCAGCAAGACTTTTTCTTTTTGAGGGAGGGTCTTGCTCTAGCTGAGGCTGACCTGGAATTCACTATGTAGTCTCAGGGTGGCCTCGAACTCGCCACGATCCTCCTACCTCTGCCTCCCGAGTGCTGGGATTAATGGTGTGTGCCACCATGCCTAGCTCTCAGTAAGTTTTGTAGTCATAGAAGATCTAGAGTTAGCCCTCAGTAAATGATTTAATTCCTATATCTCTTGCTGCCTGATGTCTTTCTTAAAAAAATCATATTTTCTGCTGTAACATTTGGTGTTTTGTAATTATGTTACACAATAGAAAAATGTCAACTTGAAGGTTAAAGAGTTAGAAATGAGAAAGGAGATGAATTCAGTTAATATGAAAACTTTCTCATAAATATGTTAATCTTATTGATTACACTGAGTGTTGTTTCAATCTTGATCCTTTATGATACAACTGACTCTGTTACCTACAACTAGTCTTGGAATAGTGCCTTTGGTCACTACTATAATGAAGGAGCAAGTGCTTAAACCTCATAATATTGTGGTCATATCTTAAGAAGCAGAAGAATTATTTACTGACAGCTGTATGGAATAATATTATGAGTAAGGAAAATGAGGAACCTGGTGGTTGTCTGATTTGATTTGTATGCACAGTCATTAATAAAAAGTCTTGTTTCTTCACTTTGAAAATTGACTTGGGGGCTGGAGAGATGGCTTAGCGGTTGAGCCTGTGAAGCCTAAGGACCCCAGTTCAAGGCTTGATTCCCCAGGACCCACATTAGCCAGATGCACAAGGGGGCGCACGTGTCTGGAGTTTGTTTGCAGTAGCTGGGGGCCCTGGCGCGCCCACTCTCCTCTCTCTTTCTCTCTGCCTCTTTCTCTCTCTGTCTGTCACTCTCAAATAAATAAATATAAAAAAAAAAAAAAAGAAAATTGACTTGGTATTTTTTTCAGGTTCATCAGTTAATTTGGGCCTGACATCTTCATCTTGCTGTGTGGGATCTCAGGACATGGACACATTGTGTCAAAGTCTGTCGAGGGAAGCATGTTCTGGGTCCTCTTCCTGGTGCCGGGGACAGGGCAGAACTCCACTTCCTAAGGAGCTCAACTTAGCAGGGAAGATGTGTGAAAAGCAAAACACCCCCTCCCTCAACAAGCCAAACCAAATCAAAGCAAAACAAACCTAAACCGTCATTTCTGGTTCACGTTATTAATGCTAATTGTAAAGAGGGTATTAGCCGGGCACATGCCTTTAATCCCAGCACTCCGGAGGCAGAGGTAGGAGGATCACTGTGAGTTTGAGGCCACCCTGAGACTCCATAGTGAATTCCAGGTCAGCCTGAGCCAGAGTGGGACTTTATCTTGGTGGGGGAGGGGAAGAAGAAGAGGAAGAAGAAAAAAAAAGAAAAAGAGGAAAAAATGATGGAGTCTGAACTATGACGTTTAGGGCCATATGACCTTGGTGTAAGGCTAAACTGTTGAGCCATCACTTTTGTGCCCATTGCATGCCAGTCATCCTCTGTCCTTGTGGCAGCTGGGAATGTCTCCCTAGGGACACTATCAGCTCCAGCTAAGAAGCATTGTGACAGAGAGCATCTTTTGGAGAAGGGAGACTGGCCCAGCTTCAGGGCGCTGTCAAGAGCTGTCCCTAGGAAACAGGTGATATTTCAGATAAAAGCAGAACCCTGGGTAACCACATGCACATCTGGAAAGGATCAATCACGTGCAGAGGTCCTAGGGCAAGGAGAAGCTGAGTGTTCAAGAGGAAAAGGCATGTTCCAAGGACTGACAACGGCAGTGACTGTGGCTGTAGCGGTTTCAGGGAGAATGGGAGGGGAACACTGGAGAGGTTGGTAGGGGATTCACTAGGAACCAGATGATGTTTCTTTCTTTCTTTTTTTTTTTTTTTTTTCAGCACAGACCCATATAGCCCAGGCTCAAAGTTTTTCTATAGCTGAGTTGACATTGAACTCCCAATTCTCCTGTTTCCACTTTTCTTAAGTGTGCTGGGATTGTAAGTGCACCTCTATACCTAGCTTTGAAGAATTACAACCGAGAGAGAAAAAACATCTCATTAAATATTAAATCTGCTACTCAGTGCCTTATTGTACTTGACTATCATGATATGCTTTAGCAATAGTGTCCCAAGTTCAGGTGTGGCCCTGTGAGAGTAAGTCATATTGATTAGGGTGAAGGAGAAATATGGAAGGTGTTGCAGTCCGGTTCGCACTGCTGGTAGAAATCACCCAACCAAGAGCAGCTTCTGGGAAAAAGAGGTTTATTTGGCTTACAGGCTCGAGGGGAAGCTCCACGATGGCAGGGGAAAACGATAGCATGAGCAGAGGGTGGACATCACCCCCTGGCCAACAGAAGATGGACCACAGCAACAGGAGGGTGTGCCAAACACTGGCATGGGGAAACTGGCTATAAAGCCCATAAGCCCGCCCCCAACAATACACTCCCTCCAGGAGGCATTAATTCCCAAATCTCCATCAGCTGGGGAGCTAGCATTCACAACACCTAAGTTTATGGGGGACACCTGAATCAAACCACCACATTCCGCCCCGGCCCCCATAAACTGATAATCATACATGATGTAAAATGCAATGCATTCAGTCTGACTTTAAAAATCCCCATAGTTTTTATCAATTCCAATGATGTTCATACATCCCCATAGTTCAAGATCTTTTAACTGAGCCATAATACCAAAATATAACCTCAAAAAACCCAGAATGGCACAGAATAAATATTCACACTGCAAAAGATGGCATTGGGCATAGCAAAGAAACATTCAACCAATACAAGATTTAAAACAACCAGGGCAAACATCAAACTCTGTAGCTTCAAGTCCAGCAACTCAAACCAGTGACAAGTCTTCAAGTCCGATAATTCTAACCAGCAACAAGTCTCTGGCATTCCAATTCCGCCCCTCCAGCTAGGCTACTCACAGTCCTGGGAAACTTCACCGGGGCCGGCAGCTCCTCAGCAGCCATCTCATGGCCCTGGCATCTCCATGGGGTCTCCACTGCAAGCCATGGTTCATCCTCATGGCCCCATGGGGTCTCTATGCAGGCAACCAGCAAACCCGCTTCACACTGCCCATGGCCATTTCCAAAACACAAGACCATGTTGCAAACTCAATGACCCTCTTTCCAGCATTTTATACTCCACAATACCAGGTAGGTGCCAATTTGTTAATCCAGGGGGGATTAAAGCAGACTTTGAAGATCAGGACTCCTTGAGCACTCAGGCCCCTTCTAAAGAGTCGACATTCTTCTTGTTGCCCCAGCGCAGGTCAGCTAGCCCAGTCTCAAAAGTTGTAATCTCTCAGTTGCAGCTGAACGGGCAAGAGTTCACCCAAAGATTTTTCTTTCTGTGCCATATCC
This sequence comes from Jaculus jaculus, assembly GCF_020740685.1. Taxonomy (NCBI): domain Eukaryota; kingdom Metazoa; phylum Chordata; class Mammalia; order Rodentia; family Dipodidae; genus Jaculus; species Jaculus jaculus. The sequence continues at coordinate 13,520,658 of NC_059107.1, read as the reverse complement.
CTCTGCACACACCAGTTCATTTCTACGCAAAGCAACCCTGCACAACTTCTCAGGACACAGGCACAAGAGCAAGCTTCTCACACAAACTGCTAGCCCAGTCCAAGCAAAGCTCTTTCTCACCCTCATGAGCCAAACCTCACAGTCCATAGTTCTTACTGGCTTCAGGTCTTCCAGCTCTGACCAGGATAGACCATCAAGCTGTACTTACAGCACTGCAAGGCATCTCTTAGGCCAAGGTTTCAACTCCTTCCACATTCCTCTTGAAAATCAGCTCCAAAAGGCCGAAGCCACACAGTCAGGTGTCTAGCAGCAACCCCACTCCTGGTACCACTTTACTGTTGCAGTCCGGTTCGCACTGCTGGTAGAAATCACCCAACCAAGAGCAGCTTCTGGGAAAAAGAGGTTTATTTGGCTTACAGGCTCGAGGGAAAGCTCCACGATGGCAGGGGAAAACGATAGCATGAGCAGAGGGTGGACATCACCCCCTGGCCAACAGAAGATGGACCACAGCAACAGGAGGGTGTGCCAAACACTGGCATGGGGAAACTGGCTATAAAGCCCATAAGCCCGCCCCCAACAATACACTCACTCCAGGAGGCATTAATTCCCAAATCTCCATCAGCTGGGAGCTAACATTCACAACACCTAAGTTTATGGGGGACACCTGAATCAAACCACCACAGAAGGTGAACTAGTCACATAGGATTTTATATTGTATTAGGTGTTATAAGTAATCTAGGTTCATAGGTTTTCAGCCAGGGCCATTCCATAGTGTTTGTTAGTCCTCCATGCCTAACCAGAGTCCCTGGAAGAAAAGGTATGGGATAAAAATTGTCCATTGATTGTTTTGGGGCCAATAACAGCTGAATTCAAACATACATCTTTGAGACAAGGAGGAAGGGGCTTGTAGGAACTAAGAGTGGTCCATAAATAACTCATTAGAATATTAATGTATTTTGATGCTATTTAAAAAATGTAAAATAGCATCAAGTCATGGTTTTTGTTTTGAATGCCTCAAAAGTTAAAGTTAGCTAATTCAAAACAATTTGGATAATAGAAATTTCCTTGTTATTTAAAAAAAAGAAATGAGTAAAAAATTTAAAAGCTAATCCAAAGTAATTTGAATAATAGACATTTCCTGCTCCTTAAAATAAAACACTAAAATACATAGAGGAGACATTTCTACTCTGGTTTCCATAGCTTAGTTTATACAGAAATGTCACCTAGAGATTTCTTTTCTTTACTTTTTCTTTTTGAGGTAGGGTCTCGCTCTAGCACAGGCTGACCTGGAATTCCCTATGTAGTCTCAGGGTGGCCTTGAACTCTTATGGTTATCCTCCTACCTCTGCCTCCTGAGTGCTGGGATTAGACGTATGTGCCACTGCACTCAGCTTTATTTTTATTTTTAAGATTTTATTTTTACTTATTTATTAGAGACAGTGAGCAGGTGGGTAGTGGGTGGGTGTTGCAGCCTGGTTCACATTGCTGGTAGAAATCACCCAACCAAGAGCAGCTTCTGGGAAAAAGAGATTTATTTTGGCTTACAGGCTCGAGGGGAAGCTCCACAATGGCAGGAGAAAACGATGGCATGAGCAGAGGGTGGACATCACCCCCTGGCCAACGTAAGGTAGACAACAGCAACAGGAGGGTGTGCCAAACACTGGCATGGGGAAACTGGCTATAAAGCCCATAAGCCCGCCACCAACAATACACTCCTTCCAGAAGGCATTAATTCCCAAATATCCATCAGCTGGGGAGCTAGCATTCACAACACCTAAGTTTATGGGGGACACCTGAATCAAACCACCACATTCTGCCCATGGCCCCCATAAACTGATAATCATGCATGATTTAAAATGAGATGAATGCATTGCATTTTACAAGTCCCCGTAGTTTTTATCAATCCCAATGATGTTCATACATCCCCATAGTCCAAAATCTTTTAACTGAGCCATAATACCAAAAAATAACCTCAAAAAACCCATAATGGCACAGAATAAATATTCACACTACAAAAGATGGCATTGGGCATAGCAAAGAAACATTCAACCAATACAAGATTTACAACAACCAGGGCAAACATCAAGATCTGTAGCTTCAAGTCCAGCAACTCTAGCCAGTGACAAATCTTCAAGTCCGATAATTCTAACCAGCAACAAGTCTCTGGCATTCCAATTCCGCCCCTCCAGCTAGGCTACTCACAGTCCTGGGAAACTTCATCGGCACCGGCAGCTCCTTGGAAGCCATCTCATGGTCCCGGCATCTCCACTGGATCTCCACTGCAAGCCACAGTTCATCCTCATGGCCCCATGGGGTCTCTATGCAGGCAACCAGCAAATCTGCTTCACACTGCCCATGGCCATTTCCAAAACACAAGACCGTGTCGCAAACTTAATGACCCTCTTTCCAGCATTTCTTATACTTCATGATACCAGGTAGGGTGCCAATTTGTTAATCCAGGGGGGAATAAAGCAGACTTTGAAAAACAGGACACTCCTTGAGCACTCAGGCCCCTTTAAGAGTCTACATTCTTCCTGTTACCCCAGCGCAGGTCAGCTAGCCCAGTCTCAAAGGTTGTAATCTTTCAGTTGCAGCTGAACAGGCAACAGTTCACCCAAAGATTTTTCTTTCTGTGCCATATCCCTCTGCTCACACCAGTTCATTTCTACGCAAAGCAACCCTGCACAACTTCTCAGGACATGGGCATAAGAGCAAGCTTCTCACACAAACTGCTAGCCCCATCCAAGCACAGCTCTTTCTCACCTTCATGAGCCAAACCTCACAGTCCATAGTTCTGACCAGAATAGTCCATTGAGCTGTACTTATAGCACTGTAAGGCATCTCTTAGGCCAAGGTTTCAACTCTTTCCATTTTCCTCTTGAAAATCAGCTCCAAAAAGGCTGAAGCCACACAGTCAGGTATCTAGCAGAAACCCCACTCCTGGTACCACTTTACTGTTGCAGCCTGGTTCGCATTGCTGGTAGAAATCACCCAACCAAGAGCAGCTTCTGGGAAAAAGGGATTTGTTTTGGCTAAGGGCTCAAGGGGAAGCTCCACGATAGTAGGGGAAAACGATGACATGAGCAGAGGGTGGACATCACCCCCTGGCCAAAGTAAGGTGGACCACAGCAACAGGAGGGTGTGCCAAACACTGGCATGGGGAAACTGGCTATAAAGCCCATAAGCCTGCCTCCTACAATATACTCCCTCCAGGAGGCATTAATTCCCAAATATCCATCAGCTGGGGACCTAGCATTCAGAACACCTAAGTTTATGGGGGACACTTGAATCAAACCACCACAGTGGGAGAATGAGCATGCCAGGGCCTTTAGCCACTGCAAGTGAACTCCAGATGCATGCGCCATCATGTGCATCTGGCTTACGTGGGGCCTGGAGAATTGAACCTGGGTCCGTAGGCTTCGCAGGCATGTGCCTTAACCACTAAGCTATCTCTCCAGTCCTCTTTTTCTTTTTGTACAAGATAAGCTTTTTATTTTTTTTTTTAGAGGTGTGTCTTACTCTAGCTCAAGCTGACTTGGAACCCACTGTGTAGTTCTGGCCTGGCCTTGAACTCACAGTGATCCTCCTATCTTTGCCTCCCAAATGCTGGAATGAAAGGTGTGCACCACCACAACTGGCCAATCTTTTTCTATTTTTTTTTGTGGGGGGTGGGTCTGGGGGACATGAGGTTTTCAATGTCTGCAGGTGAATTTATTGTATGCGTGTTTGCGAATGTGCTACGGTGTGTGCATATGAGTGTGCAGATGCACGCGTCTCTTGCATGTACGTGTGAAGGCCACAGGAAACCCATCAGGCGTCCTTCTCTTAATCTTCATCCAGGTTTGCTTGAGGTAGCATTTCTCCATTGACTAGGAGCTGCTATCCATCAGTGAGCCCCGGAGATTCTCTGAACTCCATCCCTGTCCTGTCCTCCATAGGCTGGGTTACAAACATGTGTGGACACACCCCACTATTTACATGGGTCCTTGGGAGTCAAACTTGGCAATTTATAGCTTAAGAGACAGTCATGTTTAAGTGGCAAGTGCTTTTTTTAACAAAAATATTTCTGTCTTTATAGGAGAATAAAAGGCTGACAGAGAAAAGAAGTATGAGCACCCTACGGCCTCTTGCCACTGCAAACGAACTCCAGATGCATGTGCCACTTTTTGCATCTGGCTTTCCATGGGTACTGGGGAGTCAAACCTGGGTCATCAGGCTTTGCAAACAAGCACCTTAAACACTGAGCAATCTCTCCAGTCCCAGAGATGATTTTTCTGTGTAGCTCGGGCTGACAGTACTGACCCAAGGAGACTTGGAGAAGGGCGGTGACAGCATGTTTTCATGTTCTCTGTATCAAGTCCTCTGGAAGAACATAACACGCACAAAATAAAATGGAACAAATAACAATGGGTGAGGGAAGGTGATGGTCAACTCGGGAAAAGGGCGTAAAGCCGGAGGAAGCAGAAGTGCCCCCTGTCTAGTTTCCATGGCAACAACACTATGTTGATGGCAGCCCTTAGACAAGATGTCTGAAAAGAGCTGTGCTGCTCTGTGAAGCTGCCCAGGAAGCTGACACTCAACTGTTCAGCTCACTTTGTCCCTGAGACTTTGAAAAACTCATGTTTCCCAACAAAAGAAGCAAAGAAGAAAGTCCCTGCTGGCCTGTGAGGAAATGCTCAAAGGTGACCTTCTCTGTGTCTTCTGGATTGCTGAGTTGTAGTTTGCTCTGCCTGCCAGTTCCTGTAAAAATACTGCCATGACTGAGCCCCATTTCCTCACAGAGTTTGTTTTTTAAAAATAGTTTTAAGTCGGGCATGGTGGCTCATGCCTTTCATCCTACCACTCGGGAGGCAGAGGTAGAAGGATCACCGTGAGTTCGAGGCCACCCTGAGAATACAGAGTGAATTCCAGGTCAGCCGGGGCTAGTGTAAGACCCCACTTCAAACAAACAAACAAACAAACAAAAAAGTTTTAGGCTGGGCGTGGTGGGGCACGCCTTTAATCCCAGCACTTGGGAGGCAGAGGTAGGAGAATTGCCATGAGTTCAAGGCCACCCTGAGGCTCCATAGTGAATTCCAGGACAGCCTCAGCTAGAGTGAGACCGTACCTCAGAAAAAAGAAAAAAAAAAGTTTTAGAAGCCAGGCATGGTGGCCCACACCTTTAATTCCAGCACTTGGGAGGCAGAGGTAGGAGGATTGCCATGAGTTCAAAGCCACCCTGAGACTACATAGTAAATTGCAACTCAGTCTGAGCTAGAGTTAGACCCTACAACGAAAAACCAAAAACGAAAGGGAAATGTATAGAAAAGTATGAGTGGGAATTTCAAAATATTTGGGACACCATGAAAAGATCAAATATAAGAATTCAGAGCATAGTAGAAGGAGAAGAATTCCACTCCAAAGGCATAGTAGGTGTCTTCAAAATCATAGAAGAAAATTTCCCCCAAATTGGGAAAGAGGTGCCAATGCAAATACAGGAAGCCTTTAGAACCCCAACCAGACAAAACCTGGAAAGAACCTCTCCTTGCCATATTATAATCAAACTTCCAAACACACACACCAAAGAAAAAATATTGAAAGCAGTTAGAGAGAAAAATCAAGTTACCTACAAAGGCAAGCCCATCAGGATTACAGCAGATTATTCAACACAAACTTTTAAAGCCAGAAGGGCTTGGAGTGATATATTCCAAGTTCTGAAAGATAACAACTGTCAACCAAGGTTACTTTATCCTGCAAAGCTATCCATTCAAATAGACGGAGCAATAAGGATATTCCATGACAAAAGCAGGTTGAAGGAGTATTTGAAGACAAAACCAGCTCTACAGAAAATACTTGATAAAATCCTCCATGCTGAAGAAAAGGAAAAGCACACATATAAGGAACCTAGAAAAAACAAGCAATACTCAAATACTAGTTAACACAAGAGAGCACAGGTAGAACCGGAACTACAAAAAAAAAAAAAAAAAGGCAAACATAAATACACTCCTTTCAATAATATCTCTTAATATCAACGGCCTCAATGCCCCAACCAAAAGACATAGGTTTGCAGACTGGGTTAAAAAGCAGGATCCTACCATTTGTTGTCTCCAAGAAACTCACCTTTCTAAAAAGGATAGACATTATCTTAGGGTGAAAGGTTGGAAGACAGTGTTTCAAGCAAATGGGCCTAGAAAACAAGCAGGGGCTGCTATCCTAATATCTGACAAGGTAGACTTCAGTCCAACATTAGTCAAGAAAGATAAGGAAGGTCACTTTATATTGATTAAGGGCACACTCCAACAGGAGGACATTACAATCCTAAACATATATGCACCTAACATGGGGGCTCCCAAATTCACCAAACAAACACTATTAGAACTAAGGTCACAGATAACACCAAACACAGTGGTGGTGGGTGACTTTAACACCCCACTCTCAACAATTGACAGGTCATCCTGGAAAAAATAAACAGAGAGGCATCTGGACTAAATGAGGTCATAGAAGGAAAGGACCTAACAGATATGTACAGGACATTTCATCCAAATGCTGTAGAATATACATTCTTTTCAGCAGCACATGGAACATTCTCTAAAATAGACCATATATTAGGACACAAAGCAAATCTTAACAAATTCAGGAAAATTAAAATAATTCCTTGCATTCTATCTGACCACAATGGAATTAAACTACAAATCAGTAGCAAGAAAGGCTATAGAGCATACACAAAATCATGGAAACTAAACAATACACCACTAAATGATGAATGGCTCAATGAAGAAATCAAGAAGGAAATCAAAAACATTATAGAGTCAAATGATAATGAGAACACAACATATCAATATCTCTGGGACACAATGAAGGCAGTTCTAAGAGGTAAATTTATAGCCTTAAGTGCCTATATTAAGAAATTAGAAAGGTCACAAGTAAACAACCTAATGCTTCACCTTAAAGCCTTGGAAAAAGAAGAAGAAGGCAAACCAAAAATCAGTAGGCAGGAAGAAATAATAAAGATTAGGGCAGAAATTAATGAAATAGAAACAAACAAACAAAAAATCCAAAGAATTAATGAAACAAAGAGTTGGTTCTCTGAAAGGATAAACAAGATTGATAAATCCTTAGGAAATCTGACCAAAAGAAAGAGAGAAGAGACACAAATTAATAAAATCAGAGATGAACAAGGTAACACCACAACAGATTCCAGAGAAATTCAAAAAATCATAGGGACATACTATAAAAGCATATACTCCACAAAGTATGAAAATCTGAAAGAATTGGATGATTTCCTTGATTTATATGACCTGCCTAAATTAAATCAAAATGAGATTAATCATTTAAATAGACCTATAACAAACATGGAGATCCGAACAGTTATCAATAATCTCCCAACTAAAAAAAGCCCAGGCCCAGATGGATTCACTGCTGAATTTTACCAGACCTTCAAGGAAGAGCTAACACCATTGCTTCTTAAGCTTTTCCAGGAAATAGAAAAAGAAGGAATTCTACCAAACTCCTTCTATGAGGCCAGCATTACCCTGATACCAAAACTAGGCAAAGATAGAACAAAAAAAGAAAATTACAGACCAATCTCCCTCATGAACATAGATGCAAAAATTCTCAACAAAATATTGGCAAACAGAATACAAGAGTATATCAAAAAGATCATTCACCCTGACCAAGTAGGCTTTATCCCAGAGATGTAGGGATGGTTCAATATATGCAAATCTATAAATGTAATACATTATATAAATGGGCTGAAGGACAAAAATCACATGATCATCTCATTGGACCCAGAGAAAGCATTTGACAAAATCCAACATCCCTTCATGATAAAAGTCCTACAGAGACTGGGAATAGAAGGAACATATCTCAATATAATAAAAGCTATTTATGACAAGCCTACAGCCATCATATTACTAAATGGGGAAAAACTGGAAGCTTTTCCACTAAAATCAGGAACAAGACAAGGGTGTCCACTGTCCCCACTTTTATTTAATATAGTTTTGGAAGTCTTAGCCATAGCAATAAGGCAAGAGATACACATAAAAGGGATACAAATTGGAAAGGAAGAGATCAAGTTATCATTATTTGCAGATGACATGATACTGTACATAAAGGACCCTAAAAACTCTACTAGCAAACTGTTAGAGCTGATCAAAACCTACAGCCATGTAGCAGGATACAAAATAAATACACAGAAATCAGTAGCCTTCATATATGCTAACAACAAACACACAGAGGATGAAATCAGAGAATCACGCCCATTCACAATTGCATCAAAAAAAATACAGTACCTTGGAATAAACCTAACCAAGGAAGTCAAGAATCTCTACAATGAGAACTTTAAAACACTCAAGCAAGAAATTGCAGAAGACACTAGAAAGTGGAGAAACATCCCTTGTTTCTGGATTGGAAGAATCAATATTGTGAAAATGGTAATCTTACCAAAAGCAATCTACACATTTAATGCAATCCCTATCAAAATTCCAAAAGCATTCTTCATGGAAATAGAAAAAACAATCAAATATTCATTTGGAATCACAAAAAACCTCGAATATCTAAAATAATACTGAGCAACAAAAATAAGGCTGGTGATGTCACCATACCTGATTTTAACCTATACTATAGAGCCATAATAACAAAAACAGCGTGGTACTGGCACAAAAACAGACATGTAGATCAGTGGAACAGAATAGATGACCCAGATGTAAGCCCAAGTAGCTATAACCACCTGATATTCGATAAAAATGCCAAAAATACTCATTGGAGAAAAGACAGCCTCTTCAGCAAATGGTGTTTTGAAAACTGGATATATATTTGCAGAAGGATGAAAATAGATTCTTCTCTCTCGCCATGCGCAAGAATTAAGTCCAAATGGATTAAAGACCTTAACATCAGACCTGAAACTCTGAAACTGCTAGAGGAAAAAGTAGGGGAAACCCTTCAACATATTGATCTTGGCAAAGACTTTCTGAATACATCCCCAATTGCTCAGGCAATAAAACCACAGATTAATCACTGGGACCTCATGAAATTACAAAGATTTTCACTGCAAAGGACACAGTGAAAAAAGCAAAGAGGCAATCTACAGTATGGGAAAAAATCTTTGCCAGCTATATATCTGATAGAGGATTAATATCTAGGATATACAAAGAACTCAAAAAGTTAAATAATAAGGAATCAAACAAGCCAATCAAAAAATGGGCTATGGAGCTAAATAGAGCATTCTCAAAGGAAGAAATACGAATGGCATATAAGCATCTAAAAAAATGTTCTACGTCACTAGTCATCAGGAAAATGCAGATTAAGACTACATTGAGATTCCATCTCACTCCTGTCAGATTGGCCACCATCATGAAAACAAATGATCATAAATGTTGGTGGGGATGTGGAAAAAGAGGAACACTTCTACACTGCTGGTGGGAATGCAATCTGGTCCAGCCATTGTGGAAAACAGTGTGGAGGTTCCTAAAGCAGCTATAGATTGATCTACCATATGACCCAGCTATAGCACTCCTAGGCATATATCCTAAGGACTCATCTCATTTCCTTAGAAGTACGTGCTCAACCATGTTTATTGCTGCTCAATTTATAATAGCTGGGAAATGGAACCAGCCTAGATGTCCCTCAACTGATGAGTGGATAATGAAGATGTGGCACATTTATACAATGGAGTTCTACTCAGCAGTAAAGAAAAATGAAGTTATGAAATTTGCAGAAAAATGGATGGACCTGGAAAGGATTATACTAAGTGAGGTAACCCAGGCCCAGAAAGCCAAGCACCACATGTTCTGTCTCATATGTGGATCCTAGCTACAGATGACTGGGCTTCTGCGTGAGAATGAAAATACTTAGTAGCAGAGGCCAGTAAATTAAAAAGGAGACATAAGGGAAGAGAAAGGAAGGGAGGAGGGTACTTAATAGGTTGATATTATATATATGTAAGTACAATGATTGTGATATGATGGAGAATGGAATTTCAAAGGGGAAAGTGGCGGGGGAGGGAGCGAATTAATATGGGATTTTTTTATAATCATGGAATATGCTAATAATAATTAAAAAAAAAAGAGAGAATGGTTTTAGTCTCACAGAAAAATTGAATGGAAAGTGCGGTGATCTCCCACATAACAACTCCCCCGTCCAACACACACACACACACACACACACACACACACACACACACACACTCCACAGAGCCTCCTTTAGTGTCAGCATGCCCTGTCAGCATGGCACCATTTTCACAACTGATGAACCAATATCGACATATGATTAATCAACTGAAACCTATGGTTTTCATCAGGGTTCACGCTGGCTGCAGTGCAGTCATGAGCTTTGACAAATGGAGAGTGACATATATAAAGTCAGGGCCAGTCACTGCAAACGAGCTGCAGACACATGAGTCACCTTGTGCATCTGGCTAACGTGGGTCCTAGAGAATTGAACCTGAGTCCTTTGGATTTGCAGGCAAGTGACTCAATTGCTAAGCCATTCCTCCAGCCCTTTGGTAGTAATTTTTCTTCTGCTGTATGCTTTCAAAAAAATCTATACATTCAAGTATATAACACACACACACACACACACACACACACACACACACACACACACACCCATTAAAAAGTACGGGGGCCTGGAGAGATGGCTCAGAGGATTGCTGTGAGTTTGAGGCCAGTCTGAGACTACATTGTGAGTTTAGTGAGTCTCAGATCAACACAGGCATAAAGGAGATTCTACCTCAAAAAATAACAAAAAATTAAATGTCATATTGACAAATGCATATAATTGTGTAACTCCTTCCCCCACATTTTAGATATAATACATTTCCATGGTGCCACTGGTTCCTGCACACACTAAGTAGGTAGCAACTACACAGAATATTGTGTTTAAAGGTGAGGTATTTATGTTTGCTTGTGTGTGGATGGGGCGTGTTGTATGCATGTGTATGTGCCTTTGCAGGGTCACAATATTCACCTGAGGAGGGGGCCACTGGCCTGCTGAGGCTTGAATGGAGCACCTGTGTTCCTCTCTAGCCTGCTTCCACCTTTTATGTGGGGTCTGGGGATCCAAACTCAGGTACTCAGAGTTGTGTGGAAAATGATTTATCCAATGAGCCTGTCCAGCTTTATGGAGGTGGGTGGGGAATTGAACCCAGGAGAGCAGGCATTGCAAGCAAGTGTTGTTAGCTGTGGAACCATTGTCTGAGCCCCTAGAAATGGAAGATCTCAATGTGGTATTTTAAGTATAAGGGTAAGGCATTCCTGGATTGCAACTGGAGCTCAAGTGGGAGCTTGGATTCAAGATTTTTGGGAAATGTTCAATGTGAATGGTAATACATTCTAGACAAGGCATCTCCACACCTGAGTGCACAGTTCAGCTTATAACAACTTTATTCATTGCAATGTTACAAAAGTTTTTTATTTGAGAGAGAGTGGGACAGAAAGAGGCACAGAAAGAGAGAGAGAATGAAAGAGAGAGAGAGAGAGAGAGAGAGAGAGAGAGAGAGAGAGAGAGAGATAAAATAGGTATGGCAGGACCTCCAACCACTGCAAACCAACTCTAGATGCATACGCCACCTTGGCTTTATGTGGGTATTGGGGAATCAAAATGGTCCTTAGGCTATGCAGGCAAGCACCTTAGCCATTGAGGAATCTCTCCAACACTATTTATTGACATTTTATTCATGCATTTAATGATTTTGATCAGAATCCCATTATCTTCTCTTGACCCACTCTCCATTTTCCTTCCATTGAAACATATCTCCTTCCCAATTAGTTCCTCATCTACTTTTATATTTCTCTCTCTCTTTCTCTGTATGTGTGTGTGGTTAGTTTACTAGGATTGTTGGCATGAGCATGGGTGGGGAATCCTTTGCCAAAGCACATATAACTGCCTGCTGGCTAGGCCGTGGAAGAAAATGTCTCATCTCTCAGCAACCTACAGCTGAGCTTTCAAAGTACAAATGACAAGCCATAGCCTCAATGTGAAAATTGAAGTTCCTCTTTGACTGCTTAGGTGCAGCCAGTTCTGAGAACTAGAGTGCGCTCCGGGAGGAAGCCAAGCAGAGACACAGATGTGGAGTGTCGTGAATGTCAGAGCTTTACCCAGGCTGTGTCACTGCAGAAATGTTCCTTTCGGTTTAACTTTTTATTGACATTTTGCATCAATGCACATAATGTATTTTGATCATAATCCCTCCCACTATTTTGTCTTGTCTTTCTCCACCATCCCCTTTCCATATAACCCTTTCTTCTTTTCCAACTTGTTCTTCTGGTTTAATTTATTTTTTCCCCCTTCATTCCTTTATTCTTTATTTTTTTATCCATCTTCTTTCCTCCTTCCCTTCCTCCATCTCTTCACTTATTTCTTTTTATCTGTCTGTCTGTCTTTCTTTTTTCTTTCCTCTTTCTAGTTCTTTCTTTCTCTGCCTTCCTCCATCATCCACGACAACATGCTGAGTGACCCAATATTGGGCAGGCAACAGCAGCTACTATGGGGTCATGAATGCAATGGCTACTTTGTGTTCAGAAGATAGTGTTCTAAAGCATGCCCCTCTACTTTCTGGCTTTTACATTCTTTCTGCCACCTCCTCTAGAAGTATTTTATTGAGGATTTTTGCATTTGTGCTCATCAGAGACATTGGTCTACAGTTTTCTTGTTGTATCTCTATTTTTGTATCTCTATTTTTTTGTAGTATATTGCTGGCTTCATAGAAGGAGATAGGGAGCATTCCTTCTTTTCTATTTTATGAAATAATTTGAGAATCAGTATAGCACTGATTTTAGTTCTTGTATAAAGGGCTGGTAGAATTCTGCAGTGAACTTGTCTGGACATGAACCTTGAGTGGGAGATTTTTTTGAGGTTTTTATTGTTATTATTACTATTTTTATTGAAAATGTCCATAATTTTAAGCAATATCCCATGGTAATTCCTTCCCTACCCCCACTTTTGCTTTTGAAATTCCACTTTTCTATCATGTTCTCTCCTCCTCTTAATCGGTGTCTTTTATTTTGATGTCATGATCTTTTCCTCCTATTATGATGGTCTCGTGTAGTTGGTGTCAGGCACTGTGAGGTCATGGATCTCCAGGCCATTTTGTGTCTGGAGGAGCACATTGTAAGGAGTCCTAACCTCCTTTGGCTCTGACATTCTTTCTGCCACCTCTTTGACAATGGACCCTGAGCCTTGGAAGGTGTGATAGAGATATTTCAGTGCTGAGCACTCCTCTGTCACTTCTTCTCAGCACGATGGTGCCTTTTGAGTCATTCCAAGGTCACTGCCATCTAAAAAGAGAAACTTCTCTAATCAAAAGTGAAAGTAGCATTAATGTATGGATATGGATATTAAGAAAAGTGATTACTGGGCAGTTTGGTGAGCATAGTATATACATTTAGCCAGACACAAACAGACATTACACCTCTAAGGTTCATGACTACCCATGTTGTAGTTTTTCCATATTAGGGCTGTATTCCTTCTGATGCGGTGGGCCTCCAGTCCAATTAGAGAACAGTTGGCTTGCCTCATAACAGAAGTGGTGGTTTGATTCAGGTGCCCCCATACACTTAGGTGTTCTGAATGCTAGATTCCCAGCTGATGGAGATTTGGGGATTAATGCCTCCTGGAGTGAGTGTATTGTTGGGGGCCGGCTTATGGGCTTTATAGCCAGTTTCCCCATGCCAATGTTTGGCACACCCTTCTGTTGCTGTGGTCCATCTTATGTTGGCCAGGGGGTGATGTCCACCCTCTGTTCATGCCATCGTTTTCCCCTGCCATCGTGAAGTTTCCCCTCGAGCCTGTAAGCCAAAATAAATCTCTTTTTCCCAGAAGCTACTCTTGGTTGGGTGATTTCTACCAGCAATGTGAACTGGACTGCAACAACAGAGATGCCACTATTATACCCGTTGGCTCATTTGGCCTGGCTGGACAAATTTAAGGCTTGCAATGTCCACTGTTGAGTATATTCACTGGTGAATTCCCTCTTTCCCATTGAACTGCATGTAGCATAGCTTTGTCCAGCTTCCTGTCAGCTGGTCTACATGGAGGAAGTTTTCAGCTCAGCTCCAGTAGGGTTTCTCAGTGACCTTGCAGCCCAGGTTTGTGGGGTCTGCAGCAAACAGGATCTTAGCATCTATTCCTGGTGGGAAACCAAGGGCCTCCGCAATGGCCTGTAGTACTTTGGGGGTATCAGGGACCTCCCTGGCCAACAACTCACTGGAACGTATCCCATCCCTCACACTTAAAATTGTCTAGTAACAATTTATGGCTTCTGAGTGTTCCATTGTCCAAAAAAGTAGATTTCCATATGACTTATTTATATCCTCCTAGATTTTGATGAGCCCTCCCTCCACCTTTCCTTTACTCAGTCTCTTCCTCTGACCTCACTTAGGCCTTCTTACCCCCATTATTCTGTTCTTCTACCTTCATATATACAATATCATTCTATTAAGTCTCCTCTCCCTTTCTATTCCCTTTATAGCTCATTTCTAGCTTACTGACCTCTGGTACTGAATTTTATTCCTACTCATATAGAAGTCCAATCATTTGTAGCTAGGATCCACATATGAGAGAGAACATGTGACATTTGGTTTTATGGGCCTGGGTTACCTCACAAAGTATAACCTTTTCCAGATCCATCCATTTTCCTGCAAATTTCATAACTTCAGTTTTCTTTACCACTGAGTAGAACTCCATTGCATAAAAGTTCAACATCTTCATTATCCACTCATCAGTTGAAGGACATCTAGGCTTGTTCTATTTACTAACTATTGTGAATAGAGGAGCAATAAACATGGTTGAGCACATACCTCTAAGGTAGTGAGACAAGTACCTAGGAGTACTATAGCTGGGTCATATGGTAGATCTATTTTTAGCTGTCTCAGGTACCTCCACACTGATTTCCACAATGGCTGGAACAGATTGCATTCCCACCAATAGTGTAGACAGGTTCCTCTTTTTCCCCATCTTCACCAGCATTTATTGCTATTTGTTTTCATGATGGTAGCCAATCTGACAGGAGTGAGATGAAATCTCAACATAGTTTTAATTTACATTTCCCTGATGACTAGGCATGTAGAACATTCTTTTACATGTTTATATGCCATCTGTATCTCTTCTTTTGAGAACTATCTATTTAGTTTCATGGCTTATTTTTTAAATAAAATATTTTATTTTTCTTTATTTATTTGAGAGGAGAGAGAAATAGGCAGGGAATGAGTGAGAAAGAGAGAGAGAGTGAGAGAGAGAGAATGGGTGTGCCAGGGCTTCTTGGTGCTGCAAACATACTCGAGATTCTCCAGTGGAAAGTCAGATCAGCATAGATTAAAGGGGATAAGCATTGTTAATTTAGAGAGATTTTGATAGGTGTGGTTTCTCTTTTGGCCAAGGTCTAGTGGGAGCTTCTCATTGGCGTTCATAATCCTGGTCTCCTTAGGACTCTCACTTGGGTTCTAGTTCCAGCTATGGGCTCCCTTCTACTGAGCAGATCTCTTAGCCAATCAGAGAGCCATTGCTTACCCACCTAGGCTTGGTGCCACTATTGTGCAGGTGTACGTCTTGCTAGGTTGGTTGTTTTCATAAAGCAGTGTCCCCTGCTTGCTCACAATATTGCTGGCCATTCATCCACAGCAACTCATGAAGTGCTTTGCAGCTATGTGCTAACCATAGGGAACTGGCCTCCTTCCATATTTCATTTTCAGCCAGATCTCTTGATATTCTGGATTGGCAGTATGGTGGTTTGACTAGGTGTCCCCCATAAACTTAAGTGTTCTGAATGCTAGGTTCCCAGCTGATGGAGATTTGGGAATTAATGCTTCCTGGAGGGAGTGTATTGTTGGGGGAAGACTTAGGGCTGTTGTAGCCAGTTTCCCCATGTCAGTGTTTGGCACATTCTCCTGTTGCTACTGTCCATCTTATGTTGGTCAGGGGGTGATGCTCATCCTCTGCCCATGCCATTGTTTCCCCCTGCCATTGTGGAGCTTCCTCTCAAGCCTGTAGGCCAAAATTAAGCCTCTTTTTTCCCACAAGCTGCTCTTAGTTGGGTGATTTCTACCAGCAATGCGAACCTGACTGCAGCAGGTAGCATGTGGTGTCTTTAGCAATAGGGTCCTGCCTTTTATCTCAGTTGAGTAATCAGTTGCTTTGACAGGAGCTTGCCTTGTTTTGGGGACCTTGTAGGTCTCTCTGATCAATAGCTCAATGTGTGTTATAACTGGTTTCTGGTACTGGGAGTTACAAACTAGAGCCAAATGTTTTAGGATTAGGCTTTATTCCACCCATTCCAGAGCCTTTTTTTTTTTAACGGATGATTCCCCCACCCCATACCCCTATTGAGGGCTATATATTTTATTTCGTTATCCAGGAGGAAGATTTCTATGTACCAATTCATTTTGGATTTAGTTTTGTGTGTATCTCCCCACCACCCCACTTGCCCTCACCAAGCCCTTTCATCTTTATTATTTAATCCCTTGAGTTGCCTGTCAGTTATGCCTTCAACTCAAGATGTGCTAGATTAGGAACCACAGATGAGAGAGAACATGTGCAATTTGTCTTTCCGTGCTTGTGTAAGTTTGCTTAGTGTGATCAGTTCCAAGTCCATCCATTTTCCTATGAATTTTGTGGTATCATTTTTTCCTTACTGTTGAGTAAAATTCCATTGTGTACATATACCACATCTTTATCCATTCATCAAACGATGGGCCTTTGTGCTGATTCCTTTTCTTGGCTATAGTGAATTAAGTAGCTATAAACACAGTTGAGCAAGTATCTCTACAGTGAAGAGTGGAGCCTTTAGGGTAGATGCCCATTAGAGGAATAGCTGGGTAAGTTCTTAAGAGGAAGTATTTTCCTATTTAAATAAAAAGCGAAGGACTAATTCTATCAAAACATTTCTGCCTCCCTTTTATCTTTTCCAAACAAGATCTTGAACTTGATGTCTAGCCTTTTTGTGCCAATATTATGACAAACCAACATGGAAAAGTAGAAAAAGAACTCTTATTGATCATTTTCATACATGCCACAGTGTATTTCAGTCATAATCCTGTCCCATCATTCTCTCCTGTCACCTTTCCTCTTCCATTGAAGCTTCTCCTTCCCAACTGATCCTTTTTCTATTTTAATGTCAGCTTTTGCCCTCTTTCATCATCCATGCCAGCATATTGTGCCGGTCTTGTTGAGCTCGTGAAAGGTGATGTCAGGTCATGAAGAGAACGGCCACTTCACGTCCAGATGACAACATCCCCAAGCACTCCTCCCCTTCTTTGGCTCTCATATTCTTTCCATCTCCTCTTCTGCAATGTCCCTCGAGCCTTGGAGGGTGTGACAGAGATGTCCCATTTAGTGCTGAGAATTCAATTGTAATTTCTTCTCAGCACTTTGACAAGTTTTGAGTTTCCTCAGTTATCACCTTCCAAAAGGAGCCTCTCTGACCAACAATAGGAACAGCCCTAATCTATGGGCATGCGTGTAAGTGCTCAGAGCACTTTGACGGGCACATCATATCCATTTAGCCAAACCACAGTAGCGGCTTCTCTCCTAGGGTTTATGACCTCCCGAACCATAAACTTTTGACCAGGTTTTCAGTAGCAGACACTCCAATAATCTCAGCTGGAAAATGGAATCAAAGGGACACAACAGACCTGGTTAAACATCCTCCTGTGTAGCCCTGGCCTTTATGCACACATAATGGAGGCCATGGCCCAAGTTGATCTTCCTGACAGATAAAGGAGAAGTTCAAGAAATCATTATCACAGGCTGTAATGCAAAATGAAGGTGTTTTCTGTTATCTAAGAAATGGGATGAGCCCCCTCTGTGCAATGCACCATGACCTTCCTGTACCATTTTGTTTCTAAATATCTTTGTGATCACATAGCATGGAATATTTCTTGCCTCAGTTCTGCCTATGTGATCTATGTAATGAACACCTTGTGACTTCTTCTAATAGCCACCCCCCCTTTAACAGTAATTTTATAGTTTTAAGTCCCATCCTGGTTTTTTTTTTTCTTTCTATAAACATCATGTAGTTATTTCCAATGAAAGTGGACACTCTGAACATTTTGGAGCTGCATCCTGAAATCCTGACCTTTGGGATGCAGACCTGGTGCACCAGTTTATTTCTTTTTCTTTTCTATCTTTTTTTAACCCAATAAAACTTTGCCTCACATTCTGGGAGTTGGTGGTCTTACTTGTGTGATACCAGACCCTATAACATCTTGGGGGGTCATCCGGAATCCACATTTTAAGACCTCTTTCCCCAATTCTGGGGTGACCGAACCAGGAAAGGACCCCTAATATTGGCCTGAGAACCAGATCTCCATCTGTCTACATGTTCCTGGTTTTGGAGCAAGCCATTGTCGGGAAACTTTTGCCTAGGATTGCTGACCCCTTCCTTTATTGGCTAAGAAACCTCTGGTGGTGCTTTTCCCACTCTTTGTTTTTCATATTTTTCCTGGGTTTTCAGGTTTTCTGATTTTGCATGCTTTTCTGGGTCAAGCAGGAAGCTGAATGCAGCATTAATTCCCTAGAGGGGCCATCCTTGACCATCTCTGGTTCTGTTCGGAGATTTTGAATGGAGGTCTGTTTCTGGTTCAGTTTTGGTCTGACAGCGCATCTGTTTCTGGCTGTTTTGGTTTGGTATTTACGTGGTAGCATCAGGAGAGCCGTTATTGCTGCGTGTTTGTGTTTGGTGCTGTGTTCGTTTGTCTTGTCCTCGTTTTTGAAGATATGGGTCAAAATCATTCTGTTGAAAAATCTCCTTTAAAACTGGTTAAAAGCGCTTTTAAGATCTTAAAAAACAAAAACAAGAAAATGATCTAGGCCTATTATTTTAGCTTGGGAAGCTGAGACAGGGGGATCTCCAATTCAGGGTTCCAATGTGATAGCCTGACTCCACATTTTAAATCATGTGAGTTTTACATTGCTTGATAAAAATAAGTATATAATTTTAATTTGAACTGTGCCTGATATTTCCTCTTTTGTTTGGGCTTTAAACAAATAACACATTGGTTTTTTTTTATTTTTTATTTTCACAATCTTTATTAATATTTTCCATAATTATAAAAAATATCCCATGATAATACCTCCCTCCCCTGCACCTTCCCCTTCAAAATTCCATTCTTCATCATATTACCTTCCCATCTCAACCCCTCGCCTTTTTAAACAAGGTCTCACTCTGTAGCCTAGGCTTACCTTCAACTGAAATCCTTCTGCCTCAGTTTCCCAACTGACTATAATACATTGTTTATAGACACCTTTTGGTTTCTTTATTAATCCAAGTAGTCCAACGGGTCTCTCTGAAAGTTTTTGTTGGCATTTGATTTATTTCAAGGTTTTTTCTTTTATTGGCTTTTGTCTTTAAAAGTCAGATTTAACTAAAGCTATGGTGAGCTAAATTTTTATGTAAATGAAGCCATATTTTTTGCTTATTTTTATTTATTTATTTGACAGCAACAGACAGACAGACAGAGAAAGAAAGAGGCAATTAGATAGAGAGAGAATGGGTACACAAAGGCCTCTAGCCGCTGCAAATGAACCCCAGATGCATGCACCCCCTTGTGCATCTGGCTTGCGTGGGTCCTGGGGAATTGAGCCTTGAACCAAAGTCCTTAGGCTTCACAGGCAAGGGCTTACCTGCTAAGCCATATCTCCAGCCCACAAAGCCATGTTTTGTTACATGATCTCATACACACAATCCTTGAGTTTATGTTTTAGGTCAACTTCAGATTACATAGAGGTGATGACTCATAATTTGCCAGGTATCTTAAAGGATTTAATGTCCTGTTATTTTATTTTAAATTTTATTTATTTATTTATTTGAGACCGACAGACACAGAGAGAAAGACAGATAGAGGGAGAGAGAGAGAATGGGCGCGCCAGGGCTTCCAGCCTCTGCAAACGAACTCCAGACGCGTGCGCCCCCTTGTGCATCTGGCTAACTTGGAACCTGGGGAACTGAGCTTCCAAACCGGGGTCCTTAGGCTTCACAGGCAAGCGCTTAACCACTAAGCCATCTCTCCAGCCCTGTCCTGTAATTTAAAAGGATGAGGCAACTATCCTGAGTTCTAGGCCAGCCTGCCTCAAGACTGAAACAAAAATGTACTTCATGGAATTTATTAATAGGAGCTATCTCAAATCAATGGATTATATAAAATCTGAAGGTATACATACTGGTATTATAAAGCAGGTCTGGTTGTCAGGTAGAGATTTTTTGGTGACCTAAATACTAAGGAAGACTTTTTCTCTACAAATTTCCAATACTAAGATGATTAATTCTTTGAAGCCGGACTACTTGCCTCTTAGCCAGTGGATAATAAGATTAATCAATTTGGTATAGTTTTTTTTTAATAGTCTCATAAGAAAGATGGTTAATTCTGGGTTAAGATGAGATGATTGAAGGAACTGGGATGGCAATTTTCAGTGTTGGACATAGAATGCTTGTCAAAATGCTTTTTGAGTGTAACTTAGATCAGAATGTTAAAGTATGTGGATGAAGATGTGCATATTTAGAAAGGATGTAAAAGATCTACAAAGATAAAATTTTGCCTAAAACTAATTTCCTTTTAGAAGGAACAGAAAGCTAATTTTCAGGCTAAATCTAAACACCATGCCTAAAGTTAGTGATTTTTCAACTGTTTATAGACTTTTAAGGATGCTCTAAAAGTTTTATATAGAGACATAGACTTAATGTAAATTCAGCTTACATTAGACAAGGAAGATGTCTTATGCTAGGTGGGTCAGAAAGTCATAAGCACAGATGCAATTCATATTTGTTGGAGGTCTAACCAGGTTAGGCATAGACAATACCCTATTACCTTATTTATTACAAATGGGAAAAATAAATTTCCTAGGTAAAAACAACTTCAGAGCAAGACAAGGAATGTCAGGATGCTTAGCTCTCTGCTCTGTCGTTTCTTTTTGCTCTTGCTTACTGTTACATGCTATTTTAAGTCATGGCAAGCTGGACTCTGGAAAAAGGGATGATGCCCCCTTTATTTCAGACCCCATGCAAGTTTAAGCCATGTGTCCCCCTGACCCTGTCCAGAGACAAAATGGCCAATTTTCTCTGACAAGAAAAAGAGAATGGCAAATGGTTCTCTTTATAGTTCTCTTTTGAACACCTAATATCACATCTGTTAAATTTCTCAGTAGACAAAGGTTAAGTAGGTAAACTGAGTCAAAGTACTTGATCAATTTACAAACTCATTACATAAGGCAAACATCAGACTTACCTAAAATGTATAACAGGATATCAACAGATTATTAAAAAGGTATCAAGTAAATGATGGCTTAATGGCTAAGGTGCTTATCTGGGAAGCCTAAAGACCCATGTTCAATTCCCCCGCACAGCTATCTTCATTGCTAAGCCTAAATCTGATTTAAATCAGGTTCTCTGAGATCTGTTATCGAGACAGTCTTCTAAACCCATCAGCCCACATGGGAGGACTCTCAGCAACTCTTGCAGATCCTCTTCACCACAGGACAACGTGAAGGAATCAGAAGGAAAGCCAAGAAACGAGTGTTGGAAGCTAACAGCCACCTCACGGAGAACCCTCATGTAACTGATGAAGTGCTCACTTCCACATGTCTGGGATCCCAACACTGCTGAAGATGGGGTATCCCTTAACTGCTTTTGCAGGATTCTGGTGGGTGGTCTCCAGTCACTCGTCCCCCTACAAATTTGTCTAAGGTGAATGAAGTGACCCAAGAGCCCACAGAATCCACCTGTGCTTTCCTAGAAAGACTGCAGGAAGCATATAGGACATTACCCCCACCCCATAGATCCTGAGGCCCCTGAGAATAGGCGAGCAATTAACATTGCTTTTGTAACTCAGTCCTCACTAGATATTAGAAAGGAGACTCAGAAAATAGAAGGCTTAGCCAGGCATGGTGGTGCATGCCTTTGATCCCAGCACTCAGGAGGCAGAGGTGGGAGGATCACCATGAGCGGCCAGGCCACCCTAAGAATACAGGGGTGAATTCCAGGTCAGCCTGAGTTAGCGTGAAACTCTACCTCAAAAAACAAACAAACAAACAAACAAACAAACAAAAAAGTAAAAAAAAAGTGGAAAAGGTTTTGAGAGTAAACTTCTTTCAGAGTTAATAGAGATTGCTGCTGCCAGGGTGTATAATAACAGAGATACTCCAGAAGATAGTCAGGCTAAGAAAATGGCTAAGGTTATGGTGGCTACCTTCCAGAAGGCACAAGGCCCTGCGAGACAGCCCTTATACTTTGCTCAGTACGATTCCACCTGAAGGGCAAATATATACTGTGACGGACTTAAAAGGTGCTTTCTTTAGTATCCCATTGGCAAAGGGAAGTCAACCCATTTTTTGTCTTTGAATGGAACAAGGCACCATTGAGCAACTAACCTGGACTAGGCTTCTACAGGGATTTAAAAATTTCCCCAGCCTCTGAGATGAGGCTCTTCATAGAGACTTGCAGGCCTTTCACAAGGAAACACCTGAGGTAACTCTCCTTCAATACGGGGACGACCTCCTCTTAGCTGCAGAAATGGAGGAGGAATGCCTCTCTGCCATAGAGCATGTCCTGGGCAACTTAAAACATCTGGGCTATTGCACATCAGCCAGAAAGGCTCAACTGTACGTATGTCAGGCAACCCACTTGGGATACGGACTCCAAGGAGGTAAAAGCATGCTGTTGGCTCTAGGATTCAGGCCATCACTCAAATCCCCACTGAGAGACAGATCTGAGAATTCCTCAGAGCTGTAGGGTGTTGCATAGTTTGGATCCCAAAGTTTGCTGAATTAGCCAAGCCTCTATATGAGGCCATGAGAGGACAATATATATATATATATGAAAGAAAGATTTTAATTTAACTGGAATGAAAATGAGAAACAAGCACTCCAAGAACTAAAGTCCGCTCTGAAATCAGCCCCTGCTCTGGCATTTTCAAACTTAACCAAACCCTTCCACTTGTATGGAAAGAAGGGGAGAGCCAGGGGCAACCTAACCCAAAGACTGGGGTCATGGTATTGCTACTACTTTTCTAAGGAGCTAGACCCAGTAGCTACTGGTTGGTCCCCTTGTCTCTAGGCTATTTTAGCTGCTGCTATTCTGACAGAGAATGCTGCCAAATTAACGTTGGGCCAGACTTTATCAATTATGGTCCCACATGTGATAGAGACTCTTTTAAAAGGCCCCCAGACCAATGGCCCTCCAACTCTCACGTAACCCACTATCAGGCTTTGCTCTTAGATCAACCAAGGATACAGTTTTACCAAACCTAGGCTTTGAACCCGGCCACCCTGTGGCCAGAAACTGATGAGTTGTTAACCCCTCCGCATGACTGCCTAGAGATCACCACCTTCCATGGACTCAGCCCGGACCTGACAGATGTGGCTCAGCTGGACCTTGATCTGGTGATGTATTCTGATGGCAGCAGCTTTGTTGTGGATGGAATCAGGTCTGCAGGGGCGGCCGTGGTGACTTCGGAAGAAACCCTGTGGGCTGAGGCCCTACCTCAGGGTACATCGGCTCAGAAAGCTGAACTGATAGCACTGACCAAGGCTCTGATATTGGGAAAAGACAAGTCAGTGAATGTCTACACAGACAGCCATTATGCCTTTGCCACGGCACATGTACGTGGGGCCATCTACTTGGAGTAAGGGCTATTAACAGCAGAAGGTAAAGACATTAAAAATAAAAAAAATGAAATTTGGACTTATTGGCTGCCATTTGGGTACCTACTAAAGTGGCTATAATCCACACTCCAGGCCATCAGAAGGGGGAGACCACAGAAGCAAGAGGGAACAGATTGGCAGACCTAGCAGCAAAGAGTGCTGCCTCTCAGCATCCGTCAGATTGTCTGGCCACCCTCCCAGCCCCCACTCTTCCTGAGCAACCAGCGTACATGGAACAGGACCTACAGCTCACCTCTCATCTCATAAAGGGGCAGACCCCACAAAGATGGCATCAGTTAGAGAATGGATGACTATTGCTGCCCCAAGCCCTAGGGTGGAAACTGGCTAAGCAACTAGATGAAGGAACTCACTTAGGAAGCAACAAGCCAACCGAGCCAATAAGGAAAGAGTTTTTCTTCCCAGGTATGGACTCCGTCATCAAGGACATCACCACCTGCTGTCAGGCCTGCAAACAGACAAATGCCTCCTCTGGTAAGGTACCACTGATGGAGGTGAGAGAACGGAAAGCCGAGCCAGGTGGATAGTGGGAAGTTGATTTCACAGAGGTAAAGCCGGATCAGTATGGATATGCATATTTACTTGTTTATGTGGATACTTTTTCAGGATGGGGAGAGCCTGACCAAGTCTGAGACAGCTCAAGTACTGACTAAGAAATTGTTGGAGGAGATAATTCCCCCGCTATGTCTTGCACCTCAGGATTAGAAAATGGGCCTGCCTTTGTGTCAAAAAATGTCTAGTGAATTGACTAAGACACTGGGAATTTAATTGGGAATTACATTGCATATATCATCCCCAAAGTTCACGACAGGTATAAAGGATGAAAAAGTGGACCTTAAAGGAGACTTTAACTAAATTAGCCCTAGAGACCCGGTGAAGGATGGGTGGGATTCCTTCCCTTTGCCCTGCTAGGGGGCAGGTGTATCTCTTATGTAAAAGGAATCACTCCATTTAAAATTAGGCATGGAACCTCTCCCCTCATCCTGCCAAGGATGGGTCTTGAACAGATAAGTGACTTTACTAATGAAAAGCTTCTTTCTATCCAAGTCTTACAGAGTCCAGGAGTCCATTGCTCTAGCAATCAAGGCTGCTTTTCAGACACACCGTGTTTGTCGCCATCCCTTACAGCCCAGCAATAGTGCTTGGATCAAGAGACACTGTATTGGGACACTGGAAGGGCCCCCACCAGGTCATCCTAACCACTCTAATGGCAGTTAAAGTGGAGGGAACAAAATAGAAGATAACTTTATGGTTTAAGTCCCATCCTGATTTGTTCTATAAACATCATGTGGTTATTTCCAATAAAAGCTAACACTCTGAACATTTTGGGGCTGCATCCTGAAATCCTGAATTTTTCAGATGCAGACTTGGTGCACCAGTTTATTTATTTTTTCTTTTCTATCTTTTTTTTTTTTTTAACCCAATACAACTTTGCCTCACGTTCTGTGAATCTACAGTCTTACTTGTGCAGCACTGGACCCCATAACATGAGCGAAATAAATGAATTGGTGCTGCATTCAACTCAAAGGCTAAAACAAGAATCTAGGAGTACATATTGATATGAACAAATGATTAAACCCAAAAGCAAATAGAAGAGACTAAACAAAACCTTATGTGTAGAGTTACAAAAAAGGGGGACCCATCTCTGGATGGGTGTATAAGCCCATGTCCAGGAAGGAGTAATTGGGGAGAAAACTCACACTCAGCGTTTCCTGCTGTGAACTTTGGTAGATCTGGACATGAGTCTGTCATGGGTTCCCTATCTGTGGGAAGCAATGCTCATCACAGCTTCTCCCCAGAAAAAGAGCCCATGTGGCACAAACGCATGTGCATGTGAACCCACGTGTTGAGGGCTCATGAACATATAGGAGATCGACATGGGCAAAAAGGCAGGTGTACACTTACAGTGTGACTCCACACATTTGCACATGAGTGTATACACACACACACACACTGGCCACAAGGAGCAAAGAGCTCAGCACATTTGATCACATCCCAGAGAGCGGGATGGGGGTGGTCACTCAGGATGAGGAAAGGGAAGATTATTAGGCAAAACAGAAGTGAAACAGAAGTGTCCCACCCTGTCAGCACTAAGTGTGGTATAAGTTGGGTTTGGGACAGACAGACAGACTCCTGCCAAAATGTCCAAAGGACCTCTCCTCCTCCTCTGGCTGGTGGCGGAGCTTGGGTGGCTTTTTCTGAGTAAGTGTTCTGAAGGTCTCCATATGCCATCTCTCACAGGGCAAATTATAGTGCAAGGAGTTCCCACCATATTCTTCCCATTCTTTAAGACTTTTATTGATTTTTTGAGGGGGTCTTCCCTGCTGTGTTATAAAGGGGTTTCTCCAGAGACTGATTTGGGGGTTTAGGATGAGGTCATTTGTTCTTATGTTGGAAGCAGCAATTTAAGGGAAGACATAGAAACAAGGTGCCAAATGAGCCAGGATGAGAAATTTTCTCTGCAGGTGTTATAGCACAGTCACAGCCTGAGCTGCTTGCTCTGTTCAGAGCTCGGGGTACACGTCTTACTGTTGCTTTGCTTTCATGAGGGCTCGCCTTTTGTTTTACTTTGCTTTGTTGGAAGGAGGCTTTACAATGAGGTTACTTTCCTCTCTCTCTACAATCCACCAGCCTCCCCAGTGCTGGGATTGTGGGTGTGTGTCACTGCTCAGTTAAGATGCAACCTCTTCAACCCAGTGTTTTCATGCTGTGGATCATGCAGACAGAGTTTGAATGAATTCCAGATGCATTTGCCACTTTGTGCATCTGGCTGTATGTGGGTACTGGAGAATTGAACTCAGACCATCGGGCTTTTGCAAGCAAGTGCCTTTAACAATTAGGCAACCTCTTTATCCCCCTGAAATTTATATTTTTATATTAATTTTTATTTTATATTAATTATAACAGGTAATCCTCTTTAACCACCTCACCCCAGCTCCTGTTACCCTGGGGCCCTTTTCAGTAGGGTTATACTATTTACTGTAGGGTCATGAAGATCTCAATCAGTTCCTGTGGGGTAGCAGGGGACCACGCCTCAGGATTTTCCTACCCTGTGGCTCTTATGATATTACTGCCCTCACTTCCACAATGTTCCCTGAGCCATGGCAGGCCTGTTGGCAGTCTGATTTAGTGTTGAGATCTCTGTAGCCTTTGGGTTTCTGTTTTGATAATTTCTTTTTTAAATTTTATTGGTTTATTTGAGACAGAGGGAGAGAGAGAGGTGGGGAGAGAATGGGCACACCAGGGCCTCTAGCTACTGCAAAGAATCTCCAGATGCACATACCATCCTGTGCATTTGGCTTAGGTGGGTTCTGGGGACTTGAACCTGGTTCGTTAGGCTTTTCAGGCAAGCTCATTAACTACTAAGCCATCTTTCCAGCCCTGTTTTGATTAATCACTGTGTTTGTCATCATCAACCTGGTGCTGGTTGTCAGGCTAGCACTAACAGCAGTGTTCATGTTATCACTTCCCCTGCAGTTTCTCCTGGGCTGTGACAGATGTGGTAGAGGTGGCATGTCTCCTGGTATGCTAGCATCTTGTCTTATTGATGGATCTTGGTTCTCCTCCCTTTTCTCTCTCATCTGTAAATTAAAGCAGATTCTCCAAAGAAGAGTGAAAGCAGCTTGAGTTAAATAGGGGCATGAAAATTTGAGATATTTACTTTTGGGGTGTGCAAGCCACTCTTCTTTTCCAGAGAGCAGTGGGGGCTTCTCTCTAGAGCCTATGAGTTTACTGACATTGGAATACTATCTTGGTTTCCAGTACCAGATATGAGTTCTGTCCCACTGAGCAGGCCTCAGGTCAATCAGAGAACAGTTAGTTACCCACAGAGGCAGGCTGCTCTTGCACAAGTGTATACTTCTTGACCGGCTGGCTGATTTTGTAGTCTATAGGATCTTCTGCTTTTTCATGCACTTGGCGACTGTTTTTTTTTTTTTTTTTTTTTCCCCAGCAACTTCCATAGGGCTTTCACAGCACTATGAGGCCTAGGCAGGTAGAAGCTAGTTTCCCTTTTGGTCCCAGCATGACATATTCTGATGTCCTATGACTGTAGCCAGTGGTGTCTTCAGCAGTAGGGTCCTATCACTTAGCTCTGGAAGGTAATAAAGTGTCTTGCAATGTTCCACATTGTTTTAAGGAGCCCATGGGCATTATTGGCCAACAGCTCACTGTGGAAGACAATCCAGTCATTCTGGGTGTGGGGATTTACTGGCCAGAGTGCATGATTTTAAAATTAAGCTTTGTTCGTCTTCTGTCTGGACTGCCCTCCGTTCCTCCTCTCTTGGTGGTTCTATCACGTAGACTGCTAGTCAGCATGAGGGCATCTGTGGAGCAGATTCATGTTGTCTTAACTTTTGTGTAATTCTCTCTGTACCCTGTATCCCTCGGAGCCCCCTCCCCACCTTTGATGTTCTGTCCTTCCCCGAGCATGTCAGGTAACTCCTCCTCACCTCTTTCCTTATTTGAAATATGCATTTTTTTTAAACATGCGCCCCAGGTCATGGGGCAGGAGCCAAGGTTAGAAAATATTTGTGCTTTAATTAGAAATGGTGAAACATACCATTTCACATAGCTAACATGGGAAAACCGAGCCTCTAGCATACAGATATGAATCATTTAAACCATTTAAATTATTTCTGTAAAAAAATTAAAAAAAAACTGTTAAAAGAGCTGGAGAGATGGCTTAGTGGTTAAGTGCTAGCCTGTGAAGCCTAAGGACCCCGGCTCGAAGCTCAATTCCCCAGGACCCATGTTAGCCAGATGCACAAGGGGGCACATGAATCTGGAATTCGTTTTCAGTGGCTGGAAGCCCTGGCATACTCATTCTCTCTCTCTCTCTCTGCCTCTCTCTCTCTCTCTCTATCACTCTCAAATAAATAAAAATGAACAAAAAAATTTAAAAAAACTGTTAAAAATCATTTCCGTAATCTCTGCTATCTCTAACATTAAAAACTTGGCACAAAACACAAATACTAAGTGATTTTACTTATATGTGGAATCTAAAACATAGATCTCCTAAACGCAGGAAGTAGGAAACAAAATGGGGACAGGCAAGGTGTTGATGGAAGGTTATGAACTTTTAGTTAGGTGGACTGGTGGTGATGTGTGAGTCATCTGTTACATTGCATGATTCTCACTCTTCATAATAGCATATGTTTTTAATTGCTAAATGAATTATAATGTTTGCATTAAAATATGATATTTTGCATGACCTCACAGTGGCTGACAATACCTACACAAGACTTGCATAACAATGACACCAAAATAGAATAGAATATCATTGGAAATGAGAAGG
The DNA here is from genome assembly GCF_020740685.1 of Jaculus jaculus. Lineage (NCBI taxonomy): Eukaryota > Metazoa > Chordata > Mammalia > Rodentia > Dipodidae > Jaculus > Jaculus jaculus. The sequence continues at coordinate 13,491,740 of NC_059107.1, read as the reverse complement.
GGTTTGATGGTGGAGGGGCTTGGGAGGGGGGAAATGAAGATAATGGGAGGGGATTATAATTATGGTATATTGTCTATGGGAAAAAGGATTTAAAATGATACCTTGGTGAGGTGCTAGATGTTAATTAGCTTGATTGAATATTTCTACAATGTATACATCTAGAAAACATCATATAGTACCCCATAAGTAGTCATGGTTATTATGGTCTGTGAAGATGAAATTAGTGGCTTCCACAAACTCTTCCTAACTTCCTATCATTAACAGTACACCAATGGTCCAGAGTACTGAAGGAAGAGGAGCACTGTGGAATATAGCTCAGCAGCTCACTTTCCTGTCAGCTTGCTTTTCTGGGTGACCTATTTGAGATACGCAAGCCAGGAACTCATGATATCTGCTTATGGGGATATTGTGAGCAGAATGTTGTTTCTGGATGGAGAAGCAGTGGAATTGGATGACAGGCTGAGGACTTTTCATTTGAGCACTGATTGATCTACTAAATGGGACTCAAGGTCAGAATGTTTAAATCAGCCAAAAGTTCTTGTTGTGGAGATGAGTGTAGAGACCCAGGAGCTAATTGTCCCCACTTGGGGGGATTGAAGTATGGGGAGTTAGGAGCTCAGGAGCACTGATAGGCACATTAAAACTTATGCCAAGATGTACATTGTTTATGAGCCTGCCTTTTCCTGAAAGCCTTTAATGCACAAACTCATGTACGTAGCATATCTGTGAGATTGTCATGCACACACGCAGCTGCCCCTCTCTTTCTTGCAGTGTCAGCTGCTTCAGAACTGACTGTGACAGGGTTTTTGGGTCAGTCGGTGACTTTGCCCTGCCTGTACTCATCCTGGTCTCAGAGAAGGATTAGCATGTGCTGGGGCAAAGGCTCATGTCCCAAGTCTAAGTGTGGCCAGGAGCTGGTCTACAAATATGGGATGGCCATGACCTCCAGCAAGTCATCAAGATACAATCTTTGGGGAAATATCCAAGAAGGCGACCTCTCCTTGACCATCTCAAAAACCAACGAGGGTGACCGTGGGTTGTACTGCTGCCGCATAGAGGTGCCTGGCTGGTTCAACGATGTGAAGAAGAACATCCGCTTGGAGCTGGTGAGAGGTGAGTGAAGAAAGGAACAGGAGACTAGGAGAGGGTGTGACAGATCCAGTGTGGAGGGGAGGACTTCTGTGCTGTGTGCGTGACAGATCCAGTGTGGAGGGGAGGACTTCTGTGCTGTGTGTGTGACAGATCCAGTGTGGAGGGGAGGACTTCTGTGCTGTGTGCGTGACAGATCCAGTGTGGAGGGGAGGACTTCTGTGCTGTGTGTGTGTGACAGATCCAGTGTGGAGGGGAGGACTTCTGTGCTGTGTGTGTGACAGATCCAGTGTGGAGGGGAGGACTTCTGTGCTGTGTGTGTGACAGATCCAGTGTGGAGGGGAGGACTTCTGTGCTGTGTGCGTGACAGATCCAGTGTGGAGGGGAGGACTTCTGTGCTGTGTGTGTGTGACAGATCCAGTGTGGAGGGGAGGACTTCTGTGCTGTGTGCGTGACAGATCCAGTGTGGAGGGGAGGACTTCTGTGCTGTGTGTGTGACAGATCCAGTGTGGAGGGGAGGACTTCTGTGCTGTGTGCGTGACAGATCCAGTGTGGAGGGGAGGACTTCTGTGCTGTGTGTGTGTGACAGATCCAGTGTGGAGGGGAGGACTTCTGTGCTGTGTGTGTGACAGATCCAGTGTGGAGAGGAGTACTTCTGTGCTGTGTGTGTGACAGATCCAGTGTGGAGAGGAGGACTTCTGTGCTGTGTGTGAGTGACAGATCCAGTGTGGAGGGGAGGACTTTTGTGCTGTGTGCATGACAGATCCAGTGTGGAGGGGAGGACTTCTGTGCTGTGTGTGTGAAGATGCAGTGTGGAGGGGAGGACTTCTGTGCTGTGTGTGTGACAGATCCAGTGTGGAGTGGAGGACTTCTGTGCTGTGTGCGTGACAGATCCAGCGTGGAGGGGAGGACTTCTGTGCTGTGTGTGTGACAGATCCAGTGTGGAGAGGAGGACTTCTGTGCTGTGTGTGTGACAGATCCAGTGTGGAGGGGAGGACTTCTGTGCTGTGTGCGTGACAGATGCAGTGTGGAGGGGAGGACTTCTGTGCTGTGTGTGTGATAGATCCAGTGTAGAGGGGAGGACTTCTGTGCTGTGTGCGTGACACATCCAGTGTGGAGGGGAGGACTTCTGTGCTGTGTGTGAGTGACAGATCCAGTGTGGAGGGGAGGACTTTTGTGCTGTGTGCGTGACAGATCCAGTGTGGAGGGGAGGACTTCTGTGCTGTGTGTGTGAAGATCCAGTGTGGAGGGGAGTACTTCTGTGCTGTGTGTGACAGATCCAGTGTGGAGGGGAGGACTTCTGTGCTGTGTGTGTGATAGATCCAGTGTAGAGGGGAGGACTTCTGTGCTGTGTGCGTGACACATCCAGTGGAGGTGAGGAGTCCGTGCTCTGTGCCGTACAGTTCCATTGTGGTGGTGTGGAGTTCTGTGCTCCATTGGTGACACATGCAGTGTGTTGGGGAAGAGGCTGTGCTGAATTTAGAAGTGAGAAAGTTGGATTTCAGATGATGAGCCACATCATGGAGCAAGCAGGGAAACAAACCTTCCCTTGAGAGCAAGGCCACCACAGAGTAGGGAGGGAAGAGAAGGAACACATTTCAGTATCAATATGAAAATGGCCACTGCTGTCACCTAGCAGAAGTTTGGGCCCAGTGTTTTCAGATCACCCTATTTAAAATTTTTTTTTCATTTATTTATTTGAGAGAGAAAGAGGCACACACACACACATATATGTGTATATATATATATGGAGAGAGAGAGAGAGAGAGAGAGAGAGAGAATTGGCATGCCAGAGTCTCAGCCCTGCAATTGAACTCTAGATGCTTATGGGCATGACAAAGCCTCCAGCCCCTCCAAATGAACTGCAAATGCACGTTTTGCATCTGGCTTATGTGGGTCCTGGGGAAATGAACCTGGGTCCTTTGGCATTGCAGACAAGTGCCTTAACTGCTAAGCAATCACTCCAGCCCAATTTGTAATTTTTTTTTTTTTTTTGAAGTAGGGTCTCAGTCTAGCTCAGGCTGACCTGGAATTCACTATGTCGTTTCAGGGTGGCTTTGAACTCATGGCAATCCTCCTACCTCTGCCTCTCAAGTGCTGGGATTAAAGGTGTGCACCACCATGCCCAGCTTCCAATTTGTAATTTTAAAGATTACAGTAGCCAGTTTGTGAAGAACTGACTTGAAGGGACAAGTATGGAGGCAAGAAGCCCAAATTTAGTGAGCATTGCTATGAGTCAGGCCAGTGACCCAAGTGTGGTCAATAGGCAGATCCCAGACATGCTTGTCTAGTTCCTTTCCCTCCATTTCTACTTGGTGTCAGACACATCTTTTATTGGTTACAGCCCCAACCACCACAATAACCTCTCGCATAACCACCACCCGTCGTGTGACAACTGCCACCCCTCGTGTGACAACAGCCACAACGCTGTTTCCGACAACAGTCATGACCACACCTGACTTAACAACTGGAACACCACTTGAGACAAGGATCACTTCTGTCCTCTCAACTACCACAACCACGTGTCCCCTGACAATGTCCAGCTCCCTCCCCGAGGGAAACACAGGTCTTCTGCCCACTGACACTGTCACAGAAGGGCTTGTTATCACTGAAGGTGAGACTTGGCCATTTTTTTTCCTCCCCTTCTGTTGGTCAAATGTGTCTTGGTTTTCTTATGATAGGATTCTTCCCCTCAATGGGACAGCTCAGCGACTTCTGCGTGTGCATTAGTTTGCATAGCTGTCATAAGAACTGGGTAGCCTAAACAATAGAAGCTTGTTTTTCTCACAGTTCTGAGGCCAGAAGTCCAAAGTTAAGGTTTTGACAGGGTGGCGTTCTTCTAAGTACGCTCCTCAGCTTGGAAACGGGCATCTTCTCTCCGTCTTCACTGGTCTTTCTGGGTCTGCTGTTTGCTTGTCCTTCTGTGTCCTAATGTCTTCTTGGATTTTGGTGTGTGTGTGTGTGTGTGTGTGTGTGTGTGTGTGTGTGTGTGTGTATGTGTGCACAGATGCATATGCCCCTTTGTACACGTGTAGAGGCCAGAGGAGGGTATTGATGTCCTCAATCCTCTTCTGTCTCATTTCTCTGACCCAGAGTCTCTTGCTGAACCTGGAGCTCCGTGAGTTTGGTCAGGCTGGCTGACCCGAGAGCCCCAGTGATTTCCCTGTCTTTAGTCCATTCAGCGCTGGCCTTACAGGCATTAGTGGTCACACCCAGTTTTCTACATGGCTTCTGGGGATCAAACCCAAGTCCTTATGATTCCACAGCAAGGACTTTTACCCACTGGGCCATCTCAGTAGCTTCCTTTGTCCTAATAGCTTATAAGGACACCGGTTTTATTGAATCAGGATCCATCCATATGACCTTGTTTTTACCTTAATTTTTCTCCCTAACGTTTCTATCTCAAAATGCAGTCACATTTTGAAGCACTGAGTGGGGCTGTGAACGTAATGGTAGAGGAGGAGAGCTCTGTCTTGAATACTGAGGATAGGCACTTGAACCTAGGAGTCTGTGGAGGTTGACACAATGTAGCCCATAACAGCATGTGTGATTTTGTGTGTGTGAAGGGGGGAATGTGATTTCATAAGCTCATAAGCTTCCTTTTATTTATTTCTTTATATACTTTGGTGTTTCTTTTCCGTTGTGATTTTGAAAGGTTAGTATTTTGGGTTCTCCACTTGACCTCTCAGTAGTCTTGCAGAAGCTGCTCACTGGAGGTAATTCTCAGTCAGAACTGGGCCCGCCCTTGCAGGGGTGAAGCCTCTGGCTACTTGACATTGGCTGAAGCAAGGAAGCTACTGTTCTTAAAATATCCCTTGATGGTAAACCAGTTATACCCTGTTTATTTCCTGTCGCCCTTTCCTTTCCTTTCCTTTCCTTTCCTTTCCTTTCCTTTCCTTTCCTTTCCTTTCCTTTCCTTTCCTTTCCTTTCCTTTCCTTTCCTTTCCTTTCCTTTCCTTTCCTTTCCTTTCCTTTCCTTTCCTTTCCTTTCCTTTCCTTTCCTTTCCTTTCCTTTCCTTTCCTTTCCCTTCCTTTCCCTTCCCTCCCCTCCCCTCCCCTCCCCTCCCCTCCCCTCCCCTCTCCTCCCCTCCCCTCCCCTCTCCTCTCCTCTCCTCTCCTCTCCTCTCCTCTCCTCTCCTCTCCTCTCCTCTCCTCTCCTCTCCTCTCCTCTCCTCTCCTCTCCTCTCCCTTCCCCTCACCTTCTCTCTTCCCTTCCCCTCCCCTCTCCTCTCCCTTTCCCACCTCCTCTCCTCTTCCCTCCCCTCCCTTCCCCTCTTCTCCCCTCCCTTCCCCTCTCCTTCTCTCTCCTTCCCTTCTCTCCCCTCACTTTTCCTCCCCTCCCTCCCCTCCTCCCCCTTCTTCTTTTCTTTCCCTCCCTCCCTCCCTCTCCTTGTTTCTTTACTTCCTTTTTTTTTTTTTTTTTTGAGGTAGGGTGTCACTCTAGCCCAGGCTGACCTGGAATTCACTATGTAGTTCAAGGTAGCCTTGAACTCATGACAGTCCTCCTACCTCTGCCTCCCAAGTGCTAGAATTCAAGGTGTGTGGCACCACACCTGGCTCCTTTCCTTTCTTTCTACCAAAGTTTTCCTGATCCTGCAACTTGCAACTCTGCTGATGGGCTCCATTGCTCGGGGCCTTGTAAAGGTTGCCACCACGCTTCTGGGTGTGGAGTGCTGACAGTGGGAAGCCATCTGGAGGTCTCTCGAAGGCTTTCTCAGGCACGTCAGCTGCCTCAGTGAGACGTGGAAGTTCAGGCAGCTTCACAATATTGAGCTGGCTCATTCTGTTATACTCAGAATCATCACTTACAACCATGAAGTCTAAAGGAATCAATTTTTGTATGTATGTTTTATTTATTTGGACTTTAAAATAGCCTAAAGCAAAAATCAAAAACAAAAATAAAAACAAAACGGGTGTGGTAGCTCATGCCTGTGATCCCAGCACTCAGCAGTCCAAAGCAGGAGAATAGTTGTGAGTTTGAGGCCAGCCTGGTTTACAGAGTATGTTTCAGGTCAGCCTGGACTCTGTCTCATAAAGCTAAGAAAACCAAACATTAAAACTACGTAAAATAGTGTCAAGAATCTTAAAACAAACAATCGATATTTCTTTTGCTTGATTCTAAAACTATATTCAATCACCGAGGCAAACTGGAAACACATAGTGAAGCACAAAGACGGCTCTAAAGACAGCCCACAGCCCACCACTCGGCACAGCTGCTGCCGGTTTCCTTGTTCTTTCATTACCCTTTTCCTCATCCAGGATTGGAAGCTTTTCCTCATCCCAGTGACTCCTCAGGAAGCACCAAGGCCCCTTCCACAGCCCCTCCCCTGCTCACATCTGAAGGTGAGAAGACACTGTCTGTCTGTCTGTCTTTTCCCCACCTTGGCTGGGAGAAGCAGAGGCTGAATAAGAATGATGTAGAGGTGACCCCCCATCCTTTGAAGTCCACCTGGGACATTTGGGGTTTGTTCCTTCCTACTTAGTGGCAGGAGGGAGAGCAAACATCCTTTCTTTTTAGGAAAGCACACCCACACCCACACCCACCTATGAATGAGAGATTAAGAGAGGCCTCTAGCACTGCAAATGGCTTCCAGATGCATGTGCTACCTTGTGCATCTGGCTTTACGTGGGTCCTGGGGACTTGAGCCACTGGATTTTTCCACCCACAGAGCATCTGCTTCGCCCTATCCTCCCCACGGCTGATTTAACAATTTGTTCATTTTTTTTTTTCACTCTCCAAAGAATGTGTCATCTTGTTCCTTTCTTGTTTTGATTAACGGAATTGGAGTGTCTTTCTATATGCTTATTGGTTAGAAAGCAGCTATCCTTTACCTCTGTGGAGGGGGTAATATGGCATCACTCACGATGGCTAAACTGGCGGCCCAGATAGGACTGGGCGGAAGGAAGACAGGTTTTGAAGGACGACTGTTAGGGCGAGATAAAGTGTGATACAAGGAGGGCATGGTGCTGAAAAGCACTGGCTTGCAGTGACTCATATGGACAGAGGACAGAAGTCTGCGCTGGGAGCTGACCACTTGGGAAACTGGAGGTTAAGACCCATGTCCTTGGCATGGAGTAAAGGTAGGGCACTTTGCTTTTGGCAAAAGAGAAGGCAGCAAGGAGAAATACGATGGAAGGTGAGCGGAGTGTTCCAAAGCCATTACCATTTAATCCTTTTAGGTCTTGAACCATTTTACATTTCACTGCAAGGGACTAAGACATCGTCTGTTACTTCCCCTTCTATGCTATCCCTGATGTGGTGGTTTAAATTAGGTGCTCCCCCCACAACAACTCATGTGTTTTGAAAGCTTGATCCCGGCTGACGGCTGATGGCTGAGGAGGCGTGTTGTTGGGAACAGGCTTAGTGGTGTGTCAGGCAGCTCTCCCTTGCTGGGCTCTGGCTCACTCTCCCGCTGCTGCTTCCCACCTGCTGTGGCAGAGGTGATGTCCAGCCTCTGCTCATGCTGAGCTTTCCCTAGAGACGATAAGCCAAAAACTAAAAACAAAACAACAACAAAAGCTCCCACTGGTGCCTTTTGGTTGGGTGCTTTGTCCCAGCAATAAGAAGGTAACTGCAGCATCTGGGAATTTTCACTTCCGCCTCCATGGTCAACACCGCTTGTTACCCTATCTATCTGCCAACTTCACTGCTGGCAAGGAGCATGCCTCAAGAAGGCCAGCCAGTCTCCACACCATGTTAATCACGGTTTAAGAAAGGAGAGCTTGGGGTGGATAGATGGCTTAGTGGTTAAGGTGCATGCCTGTGAAGCCTATGGACTCAGGTTCGATTCTCCGGGTCCCACGTAAGCCAGATGTACACACTGGCATATGCATCTGGAGTTCGTTTGCAGTGGCTAGAGGCCCTGATGTGTCCATTCGTGCTCTCTCTAATAAATGAGTAAATAAAAATAAAATCTAAAAAAAAAAGAAAGTAGAGCTTACTGAGCACACATTATGTGCTGGGTAAGTGTTAAGCTGGTTACAGAAACCACTTTGTTTAGTACTTTTTGAGCAGAGATGCACAGCTCTATCTTACCTAAATTTCCCAAGGCCACATAGTTCTTAGGTCCAGGGAGTCTACTTTTTTTTTTTTTAAATATTTATTTGTTTATGAGAAAGAGAGAGAGATAGAGAAAGAAAGAAAGAGAGAGAGATAGAGAAAGAAAGAAAGAGAGAGAATGGATGTGCCTGGGCTTCTAGCCACTACAAACAAACTCCAGACGCCTGTGTTACCATGTGCATCTGGCTTACGTGGGTACTGGGGAATTGAACCTAGGTCCTCAGGCTTCATAGGCAAGTGCCTTAATTGCTAAGCCATCTCTCCAGCCTGAGTCTACTTTTTATTTTATTTTATTTTTTGGTTTTTCAAGGTAAGGTCTGGCTCTCGCCCAGGCTGAGATTTCACTGTGTAGTCTCAGTGTGGCCTCAAACTCATGGCAATCCTCTTACTTCTGCCTCCCAAGTGTTGGGATTAAAGGTGTGTGCCACCATGCCTAGCAAGGGAGTCTACTTCTAATGGCATGTTCTTAGCTACTACTTTATTCTATCTGGGCATAACTGTGTGTGTGTGTAGGCATATGATTTTCTGGCATGGAGGAGTGAGGAGTCCAGGGCCTTCATTAGGTTCACTAAAATTCTGCAATGCTCCAATGGGTAGAAACTGTAATTTAATCATAAAAACACTCAATCAACAATAAAACCCCTGTTGAAGGTTCTCCATGGGTTCTCCCTTCATCTCGGAAGTCTATTCTTACCCTACCTGCTTGGTAGCAGGAGTGTGTGAAAGGGTCCCAAATTATTTCCTGTTGCCTCAATTTTCACTGTTTATGGACTCTTCAAGATAGGGTTGAAGAGAGTCATACTGTTATGGCTTTTTCCTAAATAAAATCAAGTGGCCTGAGGTTAAGTCCCGGGGTGATCAAATCTTAAGGGAACTTTACTGCCTCAACATGCCCAACCCTTTCTAATGCTGTCTTCTCATAGCCCTCTGCATAGTGCTGGGTGCGGTCAGGAGAGCTGGGCTGAAAGTTTAAAGTCAAATGGTTAGATCACCATTTTTCTAATTAAATAAAATTTTTTTTTGCTTTGTACATCTATAAATCACAGTTTCCTTAAATATAAAATGGAGATGATAGTAGTGTGTGTGTGTGTGTGTGTGTGTGTGTGTGCTGTTAAGCAAGGAAAGGCACAAGAATATGCCAGTGTGTGATGACTGGCTGGTAAGTATCATCGCCGGGAAGGGCTCCACCTCCTCTTTTTGTTTCATCTCTGCGGTTGTCACACTCACCATCTTCTCTTGCGTGCAGCAGGGGAATGAGCTCTCCACTAACTTCTGGGTCTCGCTAAGTACATAGACCTTTTTTTCTGAGTTTATGATTTTTTTTTTTTTTTTGGTTTTTCGAGGTAGGGTCTCACTCTAGCCCAGGCTGACCTGGAATTCACTATGGAGTCTCAGGGTGGCCTTGAACTCATGGCGATCCTCCTACCTCTGCCTCCCAAGTTCTGGGATTAAAGGCGTGCGCCTCCACGCCCGGCTATGATTTTTTTATTATTATTTTTTCTTTGAGTGAGAGTCAGAAAGACAGAGAGAGAGAGAGAGAGAGAGAGAGAGAGAGAGAAAGAGAGAGAATGTGCACACCAGGGCCTTTCAGCCTCTGGTGAATGAACTGCAGACATGTGCGTCCTCTTGGGGCCCGCGTGCGACATTGCGTGCTTGCGCCGCTGCATCTGCTGCGTGGGACCTGGATATTTGAACAGGCGTTCTTAGGCTTCGCAGGCAAACACCTTAACTGCTAAGCCATCTCTCCAGCCCGTGATGTTTTTTTAAACTGCTAATCACACTAGGGAAATAGCAGATGAGTGACACCAGTGCACACAGGGGGTTTTCAAGAGCTTTTAAAATTTCACAGTAGAAATTCTCAACCATGACTGTGAGTGTGAAATTCCAAAGGCCTTTCAGCGGCTTCTTTCTAGGCAGCAGTGACTGGTTTGACTGCAGTGGGAAGATGTCTTTAGTCTCCTGCTGCCTCTCCGCTACGTGGCCCTTCTTACATTTCTCAACCTGTGCAGGTTTCACTCTGTAATTGAGATGATTTTCAGAGCCATGGTTCAGTTTTCCGTTCAAAGGATTTTGAGATTCATGTCATTCTTCCTATAACACAATTCCATGTACATTTCTTCTAGCTTGGTAGTGTCTCCATTTTCAAATTATTTGGTCTGCATTGAAGGAAGTCTTCCCCAGCATGGAACATCCTCGCCTCCACTCTGGCTTCATAGAGCAGAGTGCAGAAATGCTGTGACTTGCCCAACATCAGACAGCTGGACAGACGGAAGGGCTGGGACGTATGACTAGGTTTGAGGGGTATTAATCTCAAATGTGTGTCTAAGAATGTCTGGGTGAGAGCTGGGGGTGGAGATAAGTGTTGCCTTTGGAATGGTGGGAGACAGAGATCCAGAAGAGTCTAGTAAGCTGAGGTGAGCCTTACAGGGAGGTAGGAGGAGAGCTGAGACCAGAGCCCGGTCTCTGGTTCCCAGCGGGGTTGGCCTGTGTTCCAGGAAGACTGCTCATCATTGTTTCCCAACACAGCTTCCTTTCATGTTTATTCCTAAGGTATTAAGGTTGGTTCGTCTTTTTCTCAGGCCCTACATGATTAACTGTACTGTCATGAGTGTGCTATGTCAGGAACATAGATGTACATGTCTTGTCTTTCCACAATGTCAGAATGTACTAAATACACAAAATTCACAAGCAATATCTGTTTTATTGGCAACCATTTGTCTGGTCATCCCAATTTCCCATGAGAGCTGGCCGTTGGCAAACATGGGTTCTTTCATTCCAATCTTACCTATTAATATTAACTCTCAGGCCACATGCTATGCATACAGTAGACATAGCCATGTTATTCATTGCTATTTCTATCTTTATATCTGTCTCTAGATATCCATCTAGCTGTTTATTTACCTCTCTCTTTATCTTTGTAGAGTACAAAATGGCTACAAAAGGGCTAAAAAGTCACATTTTTCTAGAGTTCTAAGAGGCCTATTGGAGACAGGGAGAAAGCTAACAGGATGCAAAGGGCATCTCTGTGGGCTTAGACAATAAATCCTGTTGGGGAACCGCTGGGGTGCTATTGCAGGGCCAAGCTGAGTCTCGGGGTTAGCTGAGCTGCAGAGGCGAGCTATATCATGATGGGTGTCACACAAGTGAAGTCCAGGGCCGGGTTTGGGGTTTGGACCATGGCAGAACAACAGAACTTCTAACAGGCCGGGCCAGCAGTGCGTACTGGGCTGAGCCAAAGCCTCCGGGACAGTTTGGAGTTCCCTGTCCCTTGATACACACACCAGGTGTTCAGAGACGGGTTAGTGGGGGCTGTTGCCATCCCAGTGGTAGGTGTCCTGTTGTATGGGGTCCAGCTGAGAGTGGGTACCCTCCCTTTGTCTGGTGTGTTTGTTAAGTCTGGCCTGTTCCCCCACCCCCTGCTGAGTTAGGGTCTCACTCAAGCCCAGGCTGACCTGCAACTCATTCTGTAGTCCCAGGATGGCCTTGAACTCATGGTGATCCTCCTATCTCTGTCTGCTAAGTGGTGGGATTAAAGGCATGTGCCACCACACCAGGCTGGTCTGATTTTCCTGACATGGTTTGTATCTTATCTGCTGGGCCATCTCCCCAGCCCTCTGACATGATTTAAATATGCCTGTGTACTCATGTGGTCCTAATCCGCCTTGAAAAGCTTATGGGGTAGCACCCCAACCTAATCCACTGTGATCAGCTTATGGGGTAGCACCCTTTTGCTGTTGGGAATTAGTTGTTTGTCAGCCTGTTTCATGGATGGTACTGGACGGGTTGCTTGTGTGCCCAGAAATGCGCAGAGCCATCTTGACTCTGCATTTACACTCAAAATGCAGTGAGATTTTGTTTGTAAAAGGGAAGCTTTCAGGACAAGGTAAACCTAAAAGCCACTGTTTGACACAATATGGAGTAATTGAGAGCACGACGCAGCCTGACCTCAAATGAAGTTGAAGCTGTATGCGTTAAAATACGCAGGAGAACTTTGATGTCAAGCTGGTAAAATTGGAAACAATGAGCACCGTCTGGTAATCTAACCCATCTCTTTGACTGTGATCCTTACTGTAACTTTTTCTTGGTTCTAGAGGTCAAACAATGGAAGAGTGAGGTGAGGATATTTTAGTCATCTTTTGGAAAAAAATTATTGTCTTTTGCTATAAAGCTAGCAAACTTGCCTGTCCATGAAATCAAAGGATTCTCCGAGAAAAGTATGGTTGGAGATGGAATTTTATGTCTTCATTTTATACTTTTGGCTTCGATACATGGGAACAGGTAATATGATCTGCATTTGCTACTCTCTATATGGCCCAGGGCATGTGAAACAAACAAGCTGTGGCCCCTGTTCTCAAAGGGGTCACAGGTCACAAGCCTTCGCCTACTGTGTTCTGTTTTAGGACAGAGGTATGCCAGCAGGAGTTCTCAGTGGCCTTGCAGCACACGTGTGTGGAGTCTTCAGCAATAGGGTTTTTTCCATCTACTCCTAGTGTAAACCAAGGGCCTCGACAATGGTCTGTAATGTTTTAAGGGTATCAGTGACCTCTCTGGCTAACAACTCACTGGAAGGTACCCCATCCATGCAATGAAAATTTTCTAGTAACAATCTATGGCTTCTGGGTGTTCCATTGTCCAAAAATGTAGGTTTCCATATGATTTATTCCATACCCTCTTAGATTTTGATTAGCCCTCCCTCTACCTTTCCTTTACTCAATCTCTTCCCCTGACCTCACTTAGGCCTTTAGCCCTCATTAATCTGTCCTTCTACTTACATATACACAATGCCATCCTATAAGTCTCCTCTCCTTCCCTTTCTAATCCCTTTGTATCCCCTTTCTAGCTTATTGGCCTCTGCTACTGAGTTTTATTCCAGCTAATGTGGAAGGTCCAAACATCTGTAGCTAGGATCCACATATAAGAAAGAAGATGTGACATTTGATTTTCTGGGCCTGGGTTACCTCACTAAGTATACTCCTTTCTAGATCTATCCATTTTCCTGCAAATTTTATAACTTTATTTTTCTTTATTGCTTTAAAATATTTATTTATTTGAGAGAGAGAGAGAGAGAGAGAGAGAGAGAGAGAGAGAGAGAGAGAAAATGGAGGAAGAGAAAGACAGAATGGGTATGCCAGGGCCTCCAGCCAATGCAAGCAAACTCCAGACACATGTGCCACCTTGTGCATTTGGCTTACATGGGTACTGGGGAATTGAACCTTAGTTCTTAGGTTCACAGGCAAGTTCCTTAACCACTAAGCAAACTCTTCAGCCAGGATATGGTATTTTCAACTGCTTATGAGTTGGTTCTGCAACAGTTACTTGATTTTATAGATGAGGAAAGTAGCTGGATAGGGAGACCAGTGTAAGCACACAGGGAAACGTGACAAGGGCATGAAGTAAGTGGAGATGATTAATCATCTGCTACTACTAATTTACTTTAATCTAATGGAGGCGAGAATCTGGGAAATTCTGTGTTAGTCAGGGGCTTTCATGATGAGCTAAATAATTTACACTTTAGGGCTGGAGAGTTGGCTTAAGTTGATTAAAGTGCTTGCCTGCAAAGCCAAACTACCCTGGTTTGATTCCCTAGTATCCATGTAAGCCAGACGCACAAGGTGACACATGCATCTGGATTTGCAGTGGTTAGAGACCCTGGCATGCCCATTCTTCATCTGCTTCTCTTCATATTTTATAAATTGTGTATATAAGGAATTTAGACTCTATCCTATAGTTATGAGGAATCATTTGTAAGTTCTGAGTAGCAGATGGCATCTTTAGATCTGTTTTAGGGAAAATTGCTGTGACAAATGTGGACAAGACATATTAGAAAGAAGCATTTTGGAGGCTGGACCCTTACAACACCTAAACTAAGAGATGCACATCTGGGCTAGAAGAATGGTAGCAGTGACAACAGAGAGAATCAAAGTCATTTAGGGCTCTGGACACAGAGCACTTGGTCACGAAAGTTGACTGCTTCCTGCCACTTGGGAGGTACGGTAAATGGGATGGGTTAACTTGTGAAGAAAACCTAAGAGGAAGGGTGAAATCTGGAAGATCTTGAGTTTGAGATGTTTCTTAGCACTGTCTAACAGGGAGCTAGAAACGTGGGTGACGCGAGAGTCCTGAGCTGGGATGGTGTCTTTAATCATTGGCATTGATCTCTGATCAAAGTAATGACTGTGCCAATTCATATGGTAAGTGCTGAGGAAGAACTTGCCAGGATGCCAGTGCTTTCTCGTATTTTATCTCCTAAGGGGAACTTCAAGGCCAGCAGTATAATTTTGAAAGTCAATGTTAATAAGAGACACTTATTGAGTGCTTATTGAGAGCTAGGCTCTGCTTTCAATGTGTTGCCTCTTCTGGAGGCGTTGTCTAGAACTGTGTGGAAGGTTCTGTCCATTACAAAGCAGAAGAAACAGGCTTGAAGCAGCTAAGAAATGTGCCGAACTTTAAAGCACAGGCCTGTTTGGTTTCCTGAACCTGAGGTCTTAAGTACTTTATTCCGTTGCACAGCTGTGGCCGAGTGAAGCTGTTGTGCGGTCACCTAATGATATAATAAGGTGCAGGAGAGATGAAGGAGGGAAAAAGGAGGAATCCCCCCCCCCCCAACTCAGGTCATGGGAACAACATTTGAAAGGGTTGTGAGAAGAAAAGCCAGCTAAGGAGATAGAGAGGAAGTTACCAAAAGCAGGATGGGATTCAGAAAGTGGAGGATCAGAGGCAGCGGGGTAAACAAGGCCCAGGAAGTGTGTGAGAACCCGTTAAGAGAGGTCGATGCTGCTCAAGTCGATGTGGCATTTACACAGGTGGATGTGCACTATTGTGGGGTGGCCATGAATGTGAGCCACGTGGGCAGACTCCAAGAGCAAAGGGCAGGGGGAGAGAAAAGACGGAAGAAAAATTGCCCTCAGATGACATGTTGGGAGGTAGGAAGGAGGCTAAAGAGGCAAGGCCACATGCATAGTGTTCCTCTGGTCTGGGAAGCACAGGGGACTTGGTACAAACTCCAGGCATTCAGCTGCATCCTACGGCCGGTTGGCCTAAGTGGAACTCGGGCGGTGGGCAAGGAATCATGTGCTGAACAAATTTACTGAGGTGAGTCTCGTCAAGCCCGTCTGCCTGTGGTCCCGCGAAGGTGCTTCAGAATGGCTGTTGTATTCCTGTCTCGGTTTTACAGAGAAGATACTGAGCTCAGGTAGGGGGGCCATGCCAGGTCCTTCAGACATCCCTCTGGCTCCCAAACCTGACCCCTTTTATGTACTCTGTGCTGTCTCGTAGAGGTAAAACGGACACCTGCTCAATGTGATGCTTTTCTGGGTTCTTTTTTTTTTTTTTTAAATTATTTATTTATTTATTTGAGAGTGACAGACACAGAGAGAAAGACAGATAGAGGGAGAGAGAGAGAATGGGCGCGCCAGGGCTTCCAGCCTCTGCAAACGAACTCCAGACGCGTGCGCCCCCTTGTGCATCTGGCTAACGTGGGACCTGGGGAACCGAGCCTCGAACCGGGGTCCTTAGGCTTCACAGGCAAGCGCTTAACCGCTAAGCCATCTCTCCAGCCCTTTTCTGGGTTCTTAACCGAACATAGGTACAGGGGTTGAGGGAAAGAAGGGCTGCCCTGGGAGCAAGCTCAGCCGGAGCGAGAGAGGACAGAGGGAAGCCCCGCTTTGCTCTAATGCTGTTTTGTTCTAGGAGGAAAGTGTGCACACAGTTGTTTCAGAGTCAGTGTCTTTTTGAGGGACATTGGTGGAATTTGCCTTAATCAGTTGGAGGCTGACAGCCTAAGGGGACCAGGCAGCAAGACAAAGTGTGGATCCCTGCACTTGTTCTGACACAGCAACAGTGAGGATCCCTACACTTCCTGTCACACCAGAACAGTGTTGGATTTCTGCCCTTCTCACCCAAGGACAGAGGGTTGATCTCAACACTTCTTCTCACTAAGGTCAGAGTGTGGATCCTTGTGCTTCACGGGCGTTTGCACGTCGTGGCTTTCGTCTGCATGCTCCACTGTCACACGTGGCCAGCACCCGAGAGCTTTCCCATCCTGGCTGCCATCACCCCTTCCACATGCTGCTCTTACCCCACTCTGCAAGTCCCTGCTCTGTTACCTTCCTGGCTAGCGGTGCTCTGCACTGCTCCTTTCCTTCTGTCTGCCTCATTGTGGGAAATGCGAGATGCTTCTCGGCGCTCCTTCATCTTCATGAATCAATCTGGGAGCATCGCAGCTTGCTCTCTGGTCCCTTTCAAAATTAAAAAAAAAAAAAATGGGTCCTGAAGTCTGTTCCATTGGTCTATACTCCTGTTTTTATGCCAGTACCACGCTGTTTTTATTACTATGGCTTTGTAATATAGCTTTAGATCAGGTATGGTGATGCCTCCAGGGGTATTTCTTTTGCTGAGGATACGTTTGGATATGCGAGGCCTTCTGCCTTTCCATATGAAATTTGAGATCAATTTTTCTATCTCTGTGAAAAACACTGTAGGGATTTTTATTGGAATTGCATTAAATCTGAATATTGCCTTTGGTAGGATTGTCGTCTTCCCAATGTTAATTCTGCCTATCCAGGAGCATGGGAGGTCTTTCCATTTTCTCGAGTCCTCCTCAATTTCTTTTTTGAGTGTTTTTATGTTTTCGTTGTATAGATCTTTCACTTCCTTGGTTAACGTTATTCCAAGGCATTTTATTTATTTATTTTTGTTGCTGTTGAAAATGGGACTATATCCTTTATTTCTTTCTCTGTATCTTTGTCACTTGCATATAGAAAGGCTACTGATTTTTGTGCATTGATTTTGTATCCTGCTACTTTGCTATAAGAGTTAATCACCTTCAGGAGTTTTGGGATGGAGTCTCTCGGGTCTCTTACATATACAATCATGTCATCAGCGAATAGAGCTAACTTAACTTCTTCCTTTCCAAATTGTATCCCTTTTATTTCCTTCTCCAGTCTTATTACATGGCTCAGGGAAATTTTGTGGAAGAGGGGGCGGAAAGAATGTCAGAACCACATGTTGGGTCATGATATGCAGAGATATTTATCTTACCCATAACTGTGGGCTAACTCCACAATGCACGACCCATATACCTCAACAAGGAGGGGCCAATGGGGAGCGGGTAGGTCACGGATAAGCCTAATAATGGTACCAAACTGACTGTATTTGCTGAATACAAAACTAATTAATAAAAAAAATTTAAAAAAGCATGCCATACTACAACAACAACAACAACAACAACAACAACAACAACAACAACACAAAATTAAAAAAATGGATTCCACCCTAGCTTGCCCTTGGAGCTGAGAAACACTCTCCTTGTGCTTTGTTGCTCTTGGACTTTCTCATTCCAGGTATAATGCTCTCTCTCTTCTCTTTCTCTCTCTTCATGTAGAAAACATGGGGAGGTCTCTGGTATTTAATGAACCTATGTGACTTCAATAGCTGAGTGCTTCAAGAAATTCTGTCTATGTTGGTGGAGCCAGGCAGGTGAATAGCTTGTGCATTCTGAGCAGAGAGCAGCAGACAGGCTCTGAACTTCCTTCAACACTTACTATTGAGATTCCCAGAAGAAATTAACCTTTCTCTGATTCCATTTCTTTCATTATGAAAAAGAAAAATAAATGAAAAGAAAGGACCGGGAGGAGGTAATTTCGAATTCTGTCCAACTCTAGAAGATTGCGATTTTTTGGATTTGATCTTTTTGGATTTTAAAAAAATTAAGTTATTATATTTATTTAGAGAAATACAGTTAGGGAAGTACAGAACCAAGAAAAGGGACCCACATGGCTTGAGACCCCAGGAAAAAAACATAAAAAAAGCCAGGCGTGGTGGCACATGCCTTTAATCCCAGCACTTGGGAGGCAGAGGTAGGAGGATCACCATGAGTTCAAGGCCACCCTGAGACTACAGAGTGAATTCCAGGTCAGCCTGGACTAGAGTGAGACCCTTCCTCGAACCCCCCCCCCAAAAAAACCCACAAAACATGAAAAAGACAGAAAAGAAAGTTCAAAGAGCTGCTGCCACATGGAGAAAAAGCCGTGTGGAAAGTAGGTGCTGGGGGCTCTTCCCAGGCTGTCAGCCGGCTGGGCCTGGACGGAGCCCACTGGAAACTCACCATAGCTGGAGGTTGAGGACAGGTCAGGCGGCACAGAGCTGTCTTTTGGATTTTTAAGGACTATGCCACCAGTGACCCACAGAGGGCAGCCTAAGTCAGAGATTGCCAGGAAAGAAGAGACACTTTTTTGAAGGTTCGCAGTTTCAGCCGTCACACTTAACATTTTAGCATTGCATTAAGAATAGATGATTGAACTGACTTAGTTCAGAACTGATTTTGTTTTGGAAGTAGACACAGAGGAGGCCAGTATGTGTGACCTCAACGACGAGTTAACATATGCAATATGCGTCTTCAAATGTGCCCACTGAGATTTCTAAAGTGCTGTTAATTCTGGTTAATTTCTGGCCAGCATCTGTCTCATTAGATTTTGTTTTTGAACAGGATGTCAATAAATGCTTTTCCTTTTTCTCTGAGTGCTTGTAATGAAGGTGTGTGTGTGTGTGTGTGTGTGTGTGTGTGTGTGTGTGTGTTTAAGAATTGAGTATATTTTGATTGTGTCCTCTTGAGCCAGTCATGTAGCCTCTTTCAGCCTTAGTTTGCAGGTGTGTAAAGTGGGTTTTGCAAGCACTCCATGTGGTAATTTACGTGGAATACTCACACTGTGGCAGGCGTCTAGCAAGTCCTTAACAACCTGATTCTGGGATGGAGTGTCTGGTTATTCTAAGGCAAAATTTTGTCACTGGATTGAGAACAGGGTTGGAGGGATAATTTGTTAAGGCATTTGCCTGCAAAGCCAAAGGACCCAGGTTCAATTCCCCAGGACCCACATTAACCAAATGCACAAGGGGGTGCACGTCATTTACAGTGGCTCTTTCTCTGTCAAATAAATAAATTAATAAATATAAGGTATTAAAAAATAAAGTGGATTCTTAAAAGATCTTGCAATGTAAAAGTTTAAATGCCAAATCAGAATTGTACATGGGTTCAGTAAATCAAATAGTGGGCTCTAGCATGATCTAGGGATGATCATATTCAAGGGTAGGGTCTGACCTGTAGGGTCCCAAGATAAAATTGTGTCTAGATAAAATACATTTAATTTCCTGACTGGTTGTTTTGTCATCTGCAGGAAACAAAAGCAGGTTCTCTAACTAAGACTGATAACAGTATGGATCAAAAGGGGGTGAGCATAGTCATTGAAAAGATGCTTTAATGGCTTTCCCTGCCCTTCTTAGCCAAATCATAGCTTCTCTGTAGAGTTTAAAGAATTCTGACTTGGAGGCTGGAGAGATGGCTTAGCAGTTAAGGTGCTTGCCTATGAAACCTAAGGACCCAGGTTCGATTCCCCAGAACCCACGGAAACCAGATGCACGAGTCTGGAGTTCATTTGCAGTGGTCCGAGGCCCTGGCATGGCCATTCTCTCTCTCGCATTCATAAAGAAATAAATAAAAATTAAAAAAAAGAATTCTGACTTGGTTTTCAGCACCAGATATATCTATCTATGTATATCTATCTCTCTATCTCTATCTATATATCTATATCTAATCTATATCTATCTCTATATATGTATATATCCATATATATATATATATATATATATATATATATATATATACACACACACACACATACACTCATATTACTTATTCTTTATGCATTCATCTGTTCATGGCTGATTCTATATCTTGGCTATTATGAGAGTATAGGCGAGTCTTCCATATACTGATTGCATTTCTCTTGGATATGGATCCAGTAGTCAGATTGCTGAAATATATGGTAGTTCTGGTTTTAGTTTTGTGAGCAACTGCTATACTGTTTTCTGTCATGGTCATACTAATTTATGTTTTCATCAACAGTGTGTACGAATTCCTCTTTCTCCCAATCCTCACCAACATTTCTTTTTGTCTCTTTGGTTGTTTTAGCTGGAGTGTGGTGCTTAAGGCCTGCACCGGTGTTTCTCTGATGACTAGTTATGGATGTCTTTTATATCCTTGATGGCCATTTGTGGATCTTTTGAGAAGTGTGTGTGCATCCTTTTTCTCACTTTTTTTCTTTCAAGGTAGGGTCTCATTCTAGCCCAGGTGGACCTGGAATTCATTATGTAGTCTTAGGCTGGCCTCAAACTCCTACTTCTGCATCCAGAGTACTGCTATCAAAGGCGTGTACTGAAAGGCAGGATAGAAAATTTTAAAGTAAACTTAGTGAAGAAATAGCTGGTTGCTATAGCTAGGGGACAGCCTGAATTGTACATTCAGAAAGGAGTAAATCAAAAATAGGCTAAAAGATAGGCTGCAGGTGGCACAAGATATGGGTTGGTCGGGTCAACCTAAACTTTATGTCCTGGGAAGAGGAAAAACAAAAATATAGTTTTGAGAAAAAACCAAAATAATAAAATAGTTTCCTAAGACAGCCTGACCAAGGACTCTGGTTATGCACAAATAAGACATGTAGACATAACTGTACAAGCTTGGCAAATACCCTTGTGAAACCCCCTCCCCTTTCCCTTCCTTGCTAAAAACCCTATAAAAAGAAACACCCAATAGGGCTCAGGGTCGACTCCTCTGTCTCCTGCATGAGATACGAGTCGACCTCAGAGCTCTGGTTTCCCGAATAAAGCCTCATGCTTTTGCAGCAAGTTTGGTCTCCTGTGTGTCTTTGGGTGCTTGCTATCTCATGACTTGAGTGAAGGTCTCCCTCTGGGGGGGTCTTTCAGTACCACCACGCCTGGATCATCGTTTTTACTCTTAAACCAGTTATTGTAACTTTGCTTTTGAGTCCTTTGATTTCTAAACACTGATCCTTTGTCAGATAAATAGTTGACAAATACTTTCTCTGGCTCTGCAGGCTGTCTGTTTACACCATTGATCATTTTCTTTGCTATATAGGGCCCTTTAGTTTGAGGTAATTCCACTTGTCAATGGTTGGCTTTTGTTATATGTGGGTTTTTTTTGAGTCATCTTTGCCCATTCCAATATCCTGAAGTATTTTCCTATTTTATTCTAGTAGTTCTTTGTGACAGTCTGTGTGTATGTGTGCACGCGCACGCACATGCGTGCACGCACGGCACAAAGTGTGTGTGGATGTCAGCGGACAACTGAAGGTGTCAGTCGCCCTCATTTGAAGCAGGGTCTCACAGTGTTCATGTTCTTTACCAACACAGTAGACGGGCGGCCTGACCCATGCGCTTCTGAGCCATGCTCCTGTCTCCTTTTCCCTTCTTTCCTGGGGTGCTCTGGGATTGCTGAAGGCAGTGATACAAAGTCAGGCCTTGCACGGGATCTGGGGATCTGAGCTAGGTGCTCCAGCTTGTGCGTCAGCACTTTATCTACTGAGCCATGTCCTCCACCTCTAGTTTCAGTGTTTGGATTCACTGTGAGTTTATGCACAGGAAGAGATACGCACACAAGGACGGTTCTTATGACAGTCATCATCTAAAATTCTAGTTGGATACGGTTCTGGTGGGGGACGGGAAACTATTCAAGCCGCTACAATCCCCCCATGGAAGATTGCTTTGTGGCAAGTTCTGGGGCACCTCCACGCTGCCTGTAGCAGAGCCCAGGGCCTCGAGAACTTCAGGGCCAGACTGCACATCTCTCAGTGGCCAGGACGGCCACATTTCACAGAGAAGCAAGTCCTCGGCGTGTCGCTATTCTGCATAAATGCTTCCTTCCTTGGCATTTTATGAAAAAGCGGGGGGTGGGGGGGAGCTGTGTTGTTCGTATCATGTAACACTGTGTCCACAAAATCTCTCCTATTAGAGAATTCCAATATAAAACAGATTACTTCTGACAAAACTGATCCAGGCTGGCTTTCCTTTTGATGACCTCAATTTCTGACTTACCATCACAAATGATTACAGTACAACCAGATTTTGACAGAACATGGGTGGTTTTGGATTCTTACCTGCAGTTTCTATCTCTGGTGCATAATAGCAGGGAAAGAAAACAACAACAACAACCATAGTTTAGTTGCAGGAAATGAAAACATTCTGAATTTTCCTCCTCGGGTTTGTGCTCCAAGGCATTTAGCAAGCCGGTTTCCTGAAGAACAAATAAGCTCTTGTGCATCAATTATGCGCCTTACAAAACCCATCACACTTCGCTTGCCTTAAGTACAAAGAAACTGGGAAGACCTTATTGATCAATTTCATTAATTACTAGTAAAGCTATTTATTATATTTACACACACTCTCTCTATGTGGTTTTTATGTGCCACTATTTTATTTTAGGAGGGTACTTAATAGATTGGTATTGTATATATGTAAGTAGAATGATTGAGATGGGGAGGGGATATGATGGAGAAATGAAATTTCAAAGGGGAAAGTGGGGGGGGGGGAGGGAGGGTATGACCATGGTATATTTTTTATAATCATGGAAAATGTTAATAAAAATTTGAGAAAAAAAAAAGAAATCCCATGAGGCTAGGTGTGGTGGCACATGTCTTTAATCCCAGCACTTGGGAGGCCAAGGTAGGAGGATCACTGACTTTGAGGCCACTCTAAGACTACATCGTGAACTCCAGGTCAGCCTGGGCTAGAGCAAGACCGTACCTCAAAAAACAAAAACAAAACAAAACAAAAGAAATCCCATGGGAAATGTGTCGGGGCCATATAGCACATGTTGCCCAACTGGAAATTTTTTCTTTATTCTTTTTTTCACAATACAGCAATTTATTTAGATGCTTAAAATGAAGACAAAGGGAAATGAAGGTCACAAGATTATACATGCTACAAAGTGTGTCATATATTAGATAGTATAAATGAATGCACCAGGGAGGTGTCAACTAAAGCTAAATATCCAAATGCAGCGCTCTACTGTGCTCGCTGCCTCAACACAACAGGTCAAAAAGGTGTCAAAATTAGTCGCTGCAAGGTGACTTCTTGCATGTGATTTCAGCTTAAAAGATTTCAGACACCTCTGAAATACCAGGTTTTATTTTTAAAAAGAATAAACCAGCTTGTTACTTAAAAAAAAAAAAGGATCTTATTGTAGATATTATGCTACATCCTTCCTGGATGTTCGTGGCCTCTGCTGCACTCTTACTTTCTGATCTCTCTGATGGTTTGTTCTGTTTTTTTTCTCCCTCTTCCACTAACTCTGCCCACTTCATATGTGAGTATGTGTGTATGGCTATGTGATGTAATTGTGTGTGTGAATACATGTCCGTGTGTGTGGCACACATGTGGGTGAAAGTGTGCATTCACAAGTGCATGTATGCACATGGAGGCCAGAGATTGACATCAAGTGTCTTCCTCAATAGCCCACCGCCTTTTATTCTGTATTTATTTATTTATTTATTTATTTATTTATTTATTTATTTAGAGAGACAGAGAGACAATGGGCACACCAGGGCACAGTGCCACTCTGAATGAACTCCAGATGCATGTACCACCATGTGTATCTGGCTTTATGGAAATATTGGGGAATTGAACCTGGGTCCTTTGGCTTTGTAGGCAAGTGCCTTAACTGCTAAGCTGTCTCTCCTGCCTTTTCTTTTTTTTTTTTTTTTTTTTCCGAGGTAGCCCAGGCTGACCTGGAATTCACTATGGAGTCTCAGGATGGCCTCGAATTCATGGCGATCCTCCTACCTCTGCCTCCCGAGTGCTGGGATTAAAGGCGTGTGCCACCACGCCCGGCTCTCCTGCCTTTTTTGAGATCAGGAATCTGACTGAACCTGGAGCTTATGATTTGGCTAAAGTAGGCAGCAAGTCCCAGGCATCTTTCACTCTTCTCTCCTCCACTTCCCCAGCAACAAGCCATGACACTCAGCTTTTTTGGGATCTGAACTCAGGTCCTCATGCAGTTGTGGTGAGAACCTTCCCCACCAAGCCACCTCTCCAAGGCCGTTTGCCCACCTCTGGATGCCCGTTTCCCAGGACTCCTGCTCTGTGTGCTCTGAGGATATTCATGCCTCCCTGGATGCTGTTAGCTCCCGAGTCAGTATCTCTCACTGCACTCTGCAAATTGCCTTCAGAGTCAAACAGATCAACTGCTTGCCAGACACACCACGTTCGTGTATGTCCCACTAGTAACTTAAACGCAGTGTGTCTTAACTGTGGGGCTCGGCACCTGCCTCCCTTAGATGTACGCCTCTGCTTTCATTCCCTCTTCTCAGTCTTTGTCAGTAGTCAGGCAGAGTCTGGTGTCTCCGGTGGGAATGTGGCGTTGTCTGAGACTTCTGTCTCTCTGTGGCCCATCACTCAGAGTTCATATTCGGCCTCTCCTAGCTTCGTGTCTGCTCCCTCTGAACTTCAGACTGGGCTTCTCGGAACCTTGACCTCCTAACTGGATCCTGTCGGATGTGCACCGTCTCATTCCTCAGGCTCCGCCATCGCAGCTGCTTGTCATCTGGTCTGGGCTCTGTACTGCTTGGTGACACTCCACTTTGGCTGCTGGTGTTCATGGACTTGAAACACCCTTGTCACCATTTCTTTTTATTTGTTTATTTATTTGATGGAGAAAGACAGAGTGAGAGAGAGAGAGAGAGAGAGAGAGAGAGAGAGAAGAGAGAAGAGAGAGAATGGGTGCACCAGGGCCTCCAGCCACTGCAAACGAACTCCAGATGCGCGTGCCTCCTTGTGCATCTGGCTAACGTGGACCCTGGGGAATCAAACCTGGGTCCTTTGGCTTTGCAGGCAAGCGCCTTAACCACTAAGCCATTCCTCCAGGCCCCTTTTCACCATTTCTTGCCTGGCTAGCTTTCACATGGCCTCATCTCTGCCTAGGTGTTCATTCACGGAACGCTTATTGAGTCTTATTGAGTCCCTAGAGTGGGTCAGGCCGTGTGAAGTCCCAGCGTTGAGTAGGCAGGTGAGGAATCTGTCCTCAGCTATGATCCTCGAGCTTAGTCTCTCTCTGGTCACCCGCCTCGGCAGCCTGTGCTTACCTCAGAACTGCCCTCCGTCCACCAGGCTGAAGAAGTCTTTTGGTCTTTTGTCTCTAGTGTACTGGTGATGTCCCAAGGGCCTGAACGGGCTATGCCATGGCCATCTTAGCACCTTGAGTACTTGGATAGTGCTTAGCACGTGATGGGATCTCCACAAGGCTCTCTTGTAATCTCACTTCTGGTTAAGAAACACCGGTCCCCGTATGTGAGGTTAAACTTCCCCTCTTCACAGGGGCTTCCTGACCTTCAGAGCAATTTGCCATTCTTGTGACGTGGTGTGGCTCAATATCATGTATTCTTTCTTCACAGAATTATGCACAGTGCTGACATTTGTCTACACTGTTGACACTGCAGCCATTCATTGCTTAATGGTGCTCATTGTAAGGTGACCCTGCTGTGGAAACATAGTGTGAATTTACAGATACCTGAGTGGCATAGCCAACTCCATACCTGGGCTATATGGTGTGTGTGTGTGTGTGTATGGTGCATATTATGTGGTGTAATATGTACGCATACGCACACATACATAAACACAAATAGCCTCAACACTGAAGAGAGACTAGCTGGGCACAACAAAGGGTTCAATGTGGGTGAGAGAAGAGGTCGTGAGAAGGGAGGTGATAATGATCAAAATACATTATATAACTGTCTAAAAATCATCAATAAATACAACAAAATAATATATAAAATAAATTTTCGTATGTTTATTTGAGAGAATGGGTGCACCTGGGCCTCTAGCCACTGCAAAAGAACTCCAGATGCATGTGCCACCATGTGCATCTGGCTTACCTGGGTACTGGGGAATAGAACTTGGGTCCTTGAGGCTTCACAGGTAAGCATCTTAACCACTAAGCCATGTCTCCATCCCCAAAATAAACTTATTTTTTTTTTTAAGTACAGAAGATGAAATCCAGCACATAGGAAAATGGTGCAGCAACGTGACAGGAGAGGCATAAAATGGATGAGACCAGTGCTGGAGTAACAGGGTGTGTTGTATCACAGCAAACACTCTTAGAAGTAGAAAGAGAGTACGCTCTAAAATAACGGTAGTAAGTACAGTAAAGGAAACGAGACAACGACGGTCATTTATTGTTAAGTACTGTTAGGTAACCTGTGCTGTATGCGTCTGTAGTTTTGGCTCCACCAAAAACACTTTGCCGTGGCGTTCTGATGGCTTAGACGTGACAAATTCTGGATATAGGACCTCAGGGTCCTATTGTTGTACACATGGCACATCATTTAGCAAGACATTGCTATGTGATTGTTTAAATTTGGTTTTCTGCTCTGAGGTGTAAAGTCCACGCAGACCAGGGCACAGCTAGCGAGTGAGTGTTGTGGGTTCTCCCCACACACCTGGTAAGTGAGCGTCTGGTGAGTTTTCGTGGTTCTTGCTGTACGCATGTCTTACCGGCTCCTAAGAGCCACATGCCCGCTGCTTTAATGTTTCACTCCACCAGCCTATGAAAATGAAGCTGTTCCCGTGGAATATGGTAGAGAGCAGTTGAAAGTGTGTGTGTGTGTGTGTGTTCTAAATGTTTCTGAGGCAGGGTCTCCCTGGAACCCAGGACCACATGTAACTCACTCTGTACTCTCGAGCTGGCCTCGAACTCCAGTGATCCTCCTACCTCTGCCTCCCCAGTGTTGAGATTAAAAGTGGGTGCAACCATGCCTGGCCAGATGAAGGTTTGATTAGAACCATGTTAAAATATATATGCATAAATAAATTATGCAAGAAAGGAAATATGGAATTAAATAATTAAACTTATTAGCTGAAATGCCAGGTGGCCTTGGAATGCCTATTTAAGGAGATGACTTTTTTACCTCCCATACGAAGTATAATAATTTTCTTCTCTTTTCCTTTCTAGCATCTGATAAATCCATAACTGCGCAGAGTAAAGATGAACCAAGTGAGGTAAAAGATCTGTAAAGGGCTTGAAGCATATAACTTAGATTTTGTTTTTAAACAAACAAAAAAATTCCACATTAGAGATTTGTGTCTATAGACTAGGGAGGGCAGAATATTCCTAAATGGCAAAATAGATTGCAATGATTACAAAATAGCCAAAGAACTTGTAGGCTTGGGCTCTTGGCAGGTGTAATGTTGTTACTTCAATATTCATAGGAGTTTTGTAAAGAAAAAGGAAAAAAAGTATTTGAAAACACACAAAGTCATGATGCATTCCTTCTGTGTAGCCTGGGATTGTTGACATGATGCAAAACCGATGCCCGCCTTCACAGCTCTCTGGCTTCCTGAGGGTCTTATTTATTTATTTTAAATGTTTTTTTATTGACAACTTCCATAAATATGAATAATATTCAGTGATTATAATTCCCTCCCACCAACTTCCCTTTTTCCCCTCCCAAATCCTCTCTTTGTTGAATTCCTTCTTCTTTCCAACTAGTTTCCCATTTTTTGCCCTCCTCCTATTATGCAGGCCTTACGTAGGAGGCATCAGCCACTGTGAGGTCAGGAATATCTAGGCCATTTTGTGTCTGGAAGACAGTATTATAAGCACTCCTCCCCTTCCTGTGGCTCTTACATTCTTTCCACCACCTCTTCTACAATGATCCCTGAGCCTTGCAGGGTGTGACAGAGATGTCGCATTTAGTACTAAACACTACACTGTAGCTTCTCGGCACTTTGGTGAGTTTTGAGTCACTCTAGTGGTCGCCACTATCTGGGAAGAGAAGCATCTCTCACCAAAAATGAGAGTAGCATTGATATCTGGACATAAGCGTAAGTATTTAGAGGCCAGCTTGGTGGGCATACAATGTGTATTTAGCTAGACAATGGTAGGAGTTTCCTCCCTAAGGCCTCTTCATTAAAATCACTTAGAGTAAAAATTTCAGGTGCTCCCTGGATATACTTTGAGAACCACCATGATAGAAAATTGAGCTCTGTTTTCTCTTTAGACTTCTTCTTTTTTTTTCCTAGAAGCCAAGGTCAGCCATGAGAAGCAGTACACAGGACCAGGGAAAGCTCGAAGGATTTAAGCAGTAGACAGAAAAGAGATTTAACGGCGGAAAACACAGCTCACAACATATTTATTTATTTATGTTGTTTTTTGGAAGTAGAGTCTCTAGACCTCTGAGCCTGATAGCCCCTTGTACTTCCTATCTAAGACACTGGAAAACTGAGGGATATAGGCAAATGTTTAGGTTTTTAGAAAAAAAATAAGTAAATCTGGAATTCTGCCCTGCCTGGCTCCACTCCGCTCCGCTCTGCTCCGCCTGCCCATCTGCCTTCCTCTTTGCTTGGGCCACCGGGGTCCACATGAGCCCCGATCCCCCCCACCCAGCCTGGCTGCGGGGGCTGGGGGGCTGAAGAACACAAAACTGTTTCTTGGTTTGGATGGCGTTTCTGCTTGTCTCTGCTTTACAGTTTGGGGTAACTTCTTCCTTTGATTATATGCATGATTTTCTTCTGGTTTCTACCATGTGCATATTTTTCTTACACTCTAGAAAAAGAAATGATTCTGATCTGTGAGGCTGCCTTTCTATTGGCTTTGAGACACCGTGGGTAAAATGTGGTGGGGTGTGATGGAGCCGCTGCTGACTGGAAGGCCTTGTTGGGACTGGATGTGTCCCAACAGACTGTGTAGCGATGATGGTTTTGGGCATAGCTGAGGGGCCACTTACCATGTCCCCTGTCTCAACAGAGAGAACAGGTGGACAAGCACACCAGTAGCCTGATCACTGCTGCTGGCCTGGGCTTGCTGCTGCTCACGGCCTCACTGCTGGCCTATTTCCTTAGAGGTAAGGTGGGCAGACCCGGGTGGGTGGAGCCTTCACAGCTGGCTGACTGCCCGAGGCTCTGGGGTGGCCTGTTTCTTCTCTTTCCCTCTTTCTTCCATCCACAAAAAGTCTGAGTTCTTTCTCTGTCCCCACGACAGCCAGGGAGGTGACAAGCAAACTCATCACTACCATATACTAATGTCTCTGTTGTCCTCCTGGAAAGCTTACATCCTGGAAATGAGAAAGTGGGACCTAGAGGCATTCACTGATGGGACCTTTGCTGTGTACCAGGCCTGACGTCATGCACTTGCCAGGCCCTCTTCATTCTGCGCCCATCACCACCTTGGGTGGAAAGCACTCTTATTATTGCTGTCTTGGGACTGGGGACATCCTGGACCCCTCTGTGTTCTGTGTGCTAGGACTGCCTGCCAGGAATAAAAGCATGAATGATTTTGATTTCACATGTTCCTTTAAAGCAGGCTTTCTCAGGGACCACGGATGGCCTCCAGGAGAGATGAGAAGCAAAGTAGACATCTGTCCATGCCTGCGTTTCTCAGGGGACATGGTCCATAGTTTTTATGAAGTTCTGAATCTGGTCTGTGTCATGAACACTTCCCCTCGAAAACCTTTATCAACACTGCAAAAAGGAGTCATAAAGCAGGACTTACGGGTTCTTACACCACGTGTGTGCACGTGGCCCTGGATACTGTTATAAAATGGAAATGAGCGGTCCAGGGTGGTCAGGATGGGAGTGAGACTGATAACCGTCTCACCTGTCCCAGGCGAATATGCAAAGGGGGATTTAGAACTTGCTGGAAGCTTGCTGCTATCACTCATATGAAGTGATGGTTATAGTTTTGTCAAGTTCCCGGAATCTCTCATAAAGAAATGTGTTAAAACCCAAGTGGGTCCTTGAGTTGTGGGCAAGTGAATAACTTACGAATTGAGACAGCTTAGCACCACCGTTCTTTCCTCCGGGATGGCTTTGGAATGCCTAGGCCGGGACGAAGGGCCAGAAGCAGCAAGGAACTCTGTTCTCACCACTGCCAATCTCGCCACCGCCCACGCCTGCTGGTTGGCAAGAGGGAGAGGACTTCTCCCGGCTCCTCGGTGCTCTGGCACAGCCACTGTGCTCACACTGTGGCCTTGTCTTTTCAGGGAAAGTCACGAGAAGCAATTGTTTGCAGAAACACAAGAGGTAATTCATCTTGGATGACTGATTATTGTAATGATTATACAAGCTGCTACAAATGATTAGATACTACTCAGCGGTTTAATGACTTGTACCTGTGGTCTGATTAAACACAGGGTGGGAGAGACGTGGAATTAGAGGTGAAAATGATGTGGCGATTTGGCTCATGTTAACCTCTGTTTCTGTTACCACTGGGTGTCCAAACTGGAAATTAAAAGGCTGGTGGCATTAGTAGAAGTCCAGCATGCGAAGGAGAGGAGGTGACGCATAGCTGTGTGCTGCGCTGGAAACTGGTGGCTCTCCTTCCCTGGGCACACTGTTC
Organism: Jaculus jaculus; assembly: GCF_020740685.1. NCBI lineage: Eukaryota > Metazoa > Chordata > Mammalia > Rodentia > Dipodidae > Jaculus > Jaculus jaculus. Next base: position 13,461,414 of record NC_059107.1, on the reverse strand, counting down.
AGTTGGTTATTGAATGTGAACAGAGTGAGCAGTATAGAAATTAGAAAAACAGAAACAGAGAAAAAAAATTACAAAATTATTCCTGGGATTTGGGTCTTCTGGTCAGTTAGATTGTGTGTTTTCTTTTGCTGTTTGTGTTGTGTGTGCATGTGTGTGTGCCTGGGTGGGTGTATGCATAGTGTATGCCCTTGTGTCTGTGCACACGCGCACACACACATGCAGAGGCCAGTGGAGAATGCCATGTGCTCTGTTCGTTTTCTCTTCTTCATTGTTTCCTTGAGAGAGACCCCTGCTGAGCCTGGGGCTGCTGATTAGAGTCAGTCTGGCTGACCAGCAAAGCTTTTGCTTCTACCCTGTCTTGGGACTGGTTTGCAGGCATGTGTGACCATGGCCCGTTTTAAAAAATGGGTGCTGAGGATCGAACTTGGGTCCTCTCAAGTCCTCATGCTTTGTCCACAAGCACTGTAAGTCTGAGCCATTTCCCATTTTTTTGTTTGCTTTCTAAAAAAATGCATTTTATTTATTTATTTGAGGGAGAGAGAGAGAGGGAGAGAGAAAGGCAGATAGAGAGAGAATGGGTATGCCAGGGCTTCCAGCCACTGCAAAGGAATTCCAGAAGAAGCATGAGCTACCTTGTGCAGCTGGCTTACATGGGTCCTGGGGAATCAAACCTGGGTCTTTAGGCTTTGTAGGCAAGCACATTAACCAGTAAGCCATCTCCCCAGCTCTTTCATTTTCTTCAAAATACTTTATTTATTTGTGTATGTGTATGTGTATGTGTATGTGTATGTGTATGTGTGTGTGTGTGTGTGTGTGTGTGTGTGTGAGAGAGAGAGAGAGAGAGAGAGAGAGAGAGAGAGAGAGAGAGAGGGAGAATATGAGCCAACTATGGCCTCCAATCACTGCAAATGAAAAATGAACTCCAGATGCATGTGCTACCTTGTGCATTTGGCTTACTTGAATATTGAGGAATCTAACCTTAGGCTTCACAGGCAAGTGCCTTAACTGTTAAGCCACCTCTCCAGCCCTTTAATTTTGTTTTCTGAGATAGGATTTAACTCCAGTCCAGGATAACCTGGTACTCACTTTGTTGCCAAAGCTGACTTTGAACTCATGGCAATCCTCCTAACTCAGTGTCTCAAGTGCTGGGATTAAAGTTGGGAGCCGTTACGCCTGGCTTCCCTAGTCCACAGTATTTTTCTAAAAACCAAGTATTGGGGCTGGAGAGGTGGTTTAGCACTTAAGATGCTTGCCTGCAAAACTTAAGGACCCAGGTCTGACTCCTCAGAACCCACATAAGGTGGTGCATGAACATACAGTCATGCATGTGCACAAGGTGGAGCATGTATGCATCTGGAGTTTGATTGCAGGGGCTAGAGGCCCTGGCAAGTATTACTGGAGAAACTGAAGCCCAGGTAAGTGATCTTCTAAGTCCAAATTTGGGGATTCTTTTGGTATATAAGTGCACTTAGATCATGATTTTACATTTTGCTTGGGCAGTTGTCATCTCCTTATCATAATAGGCTGGCAAAAGCCCTCTGTGCTCTGCAGCCTCAGTTTCCCTATCTGTAAAATAAGAGGCTGGGCCACAGTGGTGACTTTACCATATGTCCGGGCTGCATGACTCAGCTGTGTCTGTTTGATTGTTTTCTGAGCTTTGTCAGCTGCCTTTTCTCCTTGCAGGCTGGACCACGCTGGGGAGAGACAGGACGTCCTCAACGATGCACAGCACGCCAGAGATGACGAGGATGGGCTCTTCACCCTCTAACCTGCTACTCTTCCTTAGGCTTGAGCATGAATTGTCCAAATAAATCTTGAGATAGTTTAATTTCCCACCCCCCGGAGTGTCACCTCTCCCTCTGATGCTTTGGAACCATGCATGGTTTAATTTCCCACAAGGAAGGTTTTGTAGAGACTACATGTTCTCTGTGCCATGAGTTACTCAGCTCTCAGAGTCGCTGCAAGGTGTCCTTTGTCACTGCCTTGAACGCCCTCAGTGATGGTGAACGCTTTACCACACCCTGGGAGTCTGCAGTGTCCTCACAGTTCTGACAGTAAGAGATCTGTGTGCAGACAGCCCTCATCTGTCTTCTCCCTGGTGGCTTTTCAGGTCTTGTGAGGAGAACCTCACAGGTACACATTACCTTTCTTCTAAGATAGTTTCTGAGCCCATCACCACCTCAGCTCCTCAGCTGCCTTAGTTTTGTATGTGTTTGCAGCCTCTTGTTTTCTGCCCAGATTTCTGAGTTCAGTGCCCACATTTAGGTATAGTATGAGCACTATCCATGCTTCATTCATGACGTAGCTAATTTATTTAATTAATTGGATTCCTTACCATAAGTTTGACCCACTTTGAAAACACTTGTTTTTTCTTTTTTCATTTCCTCTTCACATTTGAGTGTTATTAAAGAAAGATGGCCATAGTGCCATCTTAACTTGAAAAAGAATTTTTTTTTTTGTTTTTTTCGAGGAAGGGTCTTTCAGGGTGGCCTTGAACTCATGGCGATCCTCCTACCTCTGTCTCCCTAGTGCTGAAATCAATGGCATGCACTGCCACACCTGGCTGATTTATTTTTTATTTTATTTTATTTTTTGCAAATGTGTGTGTGGTGTGCATGCATGTGTAGCATGTGCTCATATATATATGTGGATGAATACAGGTCTGAATGTGCTCATGGAAATGTGTGTGTGTGTGTGTGTCTGTGCATGAGGAGACCAAAGGTTGACATTGGGTATTTTCTGCTCAGCATCTTGTTTATTGAGACAATCTCACACTGAGTCCAGCATTCAGGTAGACCAGCTGTCCAGTAAGCCCATGGGTCTAGGAGTTCATTGCAGTGGCTGGAGGCCCTGCTGTGCCAGTTCTCTCTCTCCCACTCTTGCTATTGCGCTTGTCTCAACAAAAAATGTGGGAATGGTGGCCCCAAGCAGCCTCTACCAAGTGGTTCCTAAGCTTGATTATAATCAAGTGGGCATTCTTTTTTTATATTATTTTTTTTTGTTCATTTTTTATTTATTTATTTGAGAGCTACAGACACAGAGAGAAAGGCACATAGAGGGAGAGAGAGAGAATGGGCGTGCCAGGGCTTCCAGCCACTGCAAACGAATTCCAGACGCGTGCACCCCCTTATGCATCTGGCTAACGTGGGACCTGGGGAACCGAGCCTCGAACCGGGGTCCTTAGGCTTCACAGGCAAGTGCTTAACCGCTAAGCCATCTCTCCAGCCCAAGTGGGCGTTCTTTTAAATGTGAATTCCTATGTGGCATTCCTTAAGAGATGTTTTGTCATTGGTTCAGGTGTGACTTGAGCATCTGATTTTTTACAAAAATATATATTTTAATTTATGTATTTGAGAGAGAGAGAGAGAGGAAAACATAGAGAGTGAGTATGATCATGCCAAGGTTTCCTGCCACTGCAAAGGAACTCCAGATGCATGTTTCACTTTGTGCATCTGGGTTCATAGGGAATCAAACCAAAGCCATCAGGCTTTCTAAGCAAGTGTCTGTAAATGCTGAGCCATCTCTCAGCCCCCTGATTTTTTTTTTTTTATGTCCCAAAGTCATCATAATATTCAGCCAGTGATACCTACCTGCCTTCCAGCCTGGCAGTTCTCCAATTAGGCTTGCTGTAGTTTAACACAGACATCCTTCATAAACTCATGTGTTTTTAATGTGTGGTCTCCAGCTGGTGGCAGCTTGGGAGAAGGAGACTTGCTGGAGGAATTGTGTCACTGAGGGTGGGCCACCTTGGGATTTAGCTCACTTCACTTTCTTGCTGCTATTTTCCACCTGCTATGTTAAGAAGTGATGTCCAGGCCGCTGCTCTACTGTCATTTCCCTGCCATCATGAAGCTTCCCCTCCATACTGTAAGACAGATAAACTCTTTCCTCCTATCAGTTGCTTTAGGTCAGGTGTTTTGTCCCAGCAATGTGAAGGTGACCACGCGAGGTTCTATAGTCCAGCAGCCTCCGCAGCATCTGAGCTGGTCAGAAATGCAAGTTCTTGCCCTCATCCTGTACCTGCAGAAGCAGAAACTGCAAGGAGAACTCAGAGACCTGTGGTTAACAAGCTCTTGTAGTGCAGTAGCTCCAAAAAGGAGGCTTGTGGCTTCAGCATGATGCTCGCTCTCTCAGCTTAGTGGTAGTGACTCTGGCTGGGAAGAGGGTCAGGAGCCTCCTGTTCTAAAAGGCAGTGATTCTGTTTCTTCACCTCTGTAAGCCAGCATCATGGTTTGCCTGTATAGTGCACTAGCTTCCTAACCAGAACCACCATCCATGATCCTTTCCCTGGTAATGCACACACACACACACACACACACACACATACACAGGGCAGAGCTGTCTCTCTGCAACCCAGATCCCCATTCTTGGCTCCTGCATTCTGGCTTTTAGGCCCACACTGAAGTGTTGTGTAGTTTCATGTTGTCAAGTTGTTTATCTCATGATCAGGAAAACTCAAGAACATGGACAACAAGAAATAAGCCACATTCATTTAGGAGATGGGCATCAACACATCCTCACTACTTCTGGTCAAGACTCATCTACAACAGCTACAATGGACCCCCTGCTGCCCACAGTATGGCATACTACCTTCGTGGACTGCCCTCAGGGGTCCACCCTTCAAACTTACAAACCAATTGGTGTTCCCCTTGCATACCTAAATCTGATGAAAAAAGCCCACGTGCAATGGACTATAAAGGTCTGGCTGTGCTGTTTGCAGCCTCTCCCGCTCTTCCTCTCCTCGTTCTGGTCACAGGGACACATGCGAGGCTGCTTTCCCCTCTCCTGCCTAGCCTGGCTAGGTGGTGAGTGGGGGGTGGAAAGAGCAGAATGCTGCTTCTTAGTGGGAGTCGCTTTCCTGCTTGCCTCTGCTTTATAGTTTGGGGTAACTTCTCATTTTAATTACACGTGTGGTTCTCCTCTCATCTCTGCATCTACCATGTGCATATTACCTTTACACTCTAGATCTACCATGTAGGCGCCTTTTCTAACTCTAGAATTGCTTGCTACCTGGGTAATTTCTCTAAACTTGAGGTAACCATGGTTATAACTCTCTTTACTACTCATTTTTCATCTAATTTCTTGGTCTCTGCTTTGGTATTTCCCCCTTACTATTCTTATTTTTAATTATTAAGTAGAATCTTTCATCTGTTGTTACCATCATTTCCTTCCTCCATGCACCCACTCCACTGAGGGCCCTTCTCAGTGGGATTGCTGGTATATTCACCATGGAGTTTTGGGTTATGATTTGTGAGAGCAGCAGTCAATCATCGTGGCAGGGGAGGGGTAGTGCCTCTGCATATTCCCTTCTACCCTGTGGCTTTTACAATCTTTCCATCCCCTTTTGCGCAAAATTCCCTGAGCCATGGTATGGATTAGTTTACTTTAGTGTTGAGCTCTCAGCATCTTCTGGATTTCTGCTTTGGTGCTTTTTTTTTTTTTTTTTTTTTTTTTTTCTTTTCCCAGGAAGGGTCTCATTCTACCCTAGGCTGACCTGGAATTCACTATGTAGTCTCAGGGTGGCCTCAAACTCACAGCAGTCTTCCTACCTTTGTCTCGCAAGTGCTAGGACTAATGGTGTGTCCTACCATGCCCGGCTTTGGTGTATTTTGAGTATCCTCAGTGTCTGTCTCCAGCACCCTGGCGCAGGTTGTCAGACTTGCCATGGAAGCAGTGCTCTTGCTCATCTAACCAATTGCCCTGTGGTTTTACCTTTTCCTTGGCTGATGTGTGGGGAGTAGTTCATCTCCTGACAGGGAGTCAGCTATCTTTTCTTATATACTATTGTTAGATTTTGGTTGTCCTCACTTCTTGCTGCCTTCTGAAAAAGAAAAACAGACTTTCCAGTGCAGAGTGAGATCAGCATAAGTTAAAGGGGATAGGTATTGTTAATTTAGAGAGATTTTTGATGGGTGTGGCCACTCTTTTGGCCAAAGACGGGTGGAAACTTCTCACTGGAGTTCATAATCTTGGTCTCCATAGGATTCTGACCTGGTTCCAAGTTCCAGCTGTGTGTTCCTTTCCACTGAGCAGATCTCTTAGTCAGCCAGAGAGCCACTGGTTACCAGCTAGGCCGGTGCCACCACTGCACAGGTGCGTACATCTTGGCCGGCTGGTGGCTTTCATACGGCAGCGTCCTCTGCTTGCTGATGACCTTGTTGGCCATTTTCTCCCAGCGGCTCCTGTAGTGCTTTCCAACACTATCTGGGCTAACAATCTGGGAACCGGCTTCCTTCCAGATTTTAGCTGGGTCTCTCAATGGTCTGTATCAGAAGCATGTGGTGTCTTTAGCAATAAGGTCTTACCTTTAACATCAGGTGGGTAATCCAGGGCTTTGACAGAACCCTAATACTAAAACCAGCCAGAGATACAACAAGAAGACTGTAGACCTATATCTTTGATGCCCTGGGATGCAAAACTCCCCAACAAAATCCTTGCAAACTGAATTCAACAACACATCAAAAGCGTTATCCATCTTGATGCAGCAGGCTTCATCCCAGGGATGCAGGGATGGTTCAACATATGGAAATCGATTAACATAAAACACCACATCAATAAACTTAAACACAAGAACCACATGATCATTTCAATAGATGCAGAAAAGGCCTTTGACAAAAATGCAATATCACTTCATGATCAAAACACTGGAGAGGGGGGAGGGAGGGAATTACCATGGGATTTTTTTTATAATCATGGAAAATGCTAATAAAAATTAAAAAAAAAACCCACTGGAGAGAGTAGGCATGGAGGGTTTATATCTCAACATAATAAAGGCTATACACAAAGTAGCTAAATCCTAAATCACAATTAATGGGGAAAGACTCAATGAGTTTCCATGAACATTTGGAACAAGACAGGAGTGCCCAGTCTCACCACTGATCTTCAACATAGTAATAGAAGTCCTAACTCAACAGTAAGGCAGGAGAAAGATATAAAAGAGATATAGATTGGGAAGGAAGAAATCAAACTAGCCCTGTTTGCAGATGACACAATACTATATATAAGTGACCAAAAAATTCTACCATAAAACTTCTCAAGGTGATAAATTCCTTCAGCAAAGTGGCAGGATACAAAGCCTACTATTCTTCCTTAAACCACCATCACTGCACCATCACTGACCTCTTAACTTCCTTCCATGGGGCAGCTCAGAGGGAATTCTTTGTTCATCTCTTCTGCATCTTCCTACACAAGAACCTACGTTCCACCTTTCACATGTTCATGGCTCTGCCTCAGACGTTTCTCTTAGGTGAATCTCATGGACCGTGCTGTGTTTTTTACATGAGTGCATGTTCCCTACTTCTCATGTGCTTATGACTTGGTTCTAGCCTTCTTCCTAGATCTCAGTTTCCCTTAAATAAGCCCCACAATTTGTGATTTTTTTTCCATAGATAAACTCAATAATTCATAATTTATCTTTCTTGAGGCTGCTTTTTAAATCAATTGCTTGTTAAAATTAGGACAAGACCAGAAATTGGGGGGATTCATAAGTTTGGGGGAGTTATCCTGAACCCCAAAATCCTGCATAGATGCAACAATAAATTTAGAGTATCCCCAGATCCTTGTCTTATGAATTTAAGAATTATAATCCATAGATCAGGTGGTACAACTTGAAGAGGCTTTATTAGATTAAGAGAAGGAAAGAGAATAAAGAGCAGAGAGCTCCTGCCACGTGAAAGGCTGGGGTGGGCAGGGGGCCATGTGGGCATAGGGTCCCCTCCTGCCACCCACATCTCAGCCCAGCTGGGGCTTACCAGAGCAGGGGCATGGAAGTTCAGGATTGATCAGCAGCCAAGACACGAGGCTGTGCCCACATGTTAATGATGTCTTTATAGTCTTATTGTGCTGGGCCTTACCCTCAGGCTCAGGGGAGCCTGAGAGATGGAGCTGATTGGTCTGAACTCGGGGAACTGGCTCAGGAAGAGGCCAGCATACCTGAGTAGGGGGTGAGAGAGCTGCTTGGATGAGATGTGCTCAGTTCTTGTTCTACAGAAGCCGGCCAGCAGTGTGACATCTCTTTTTGGTTCCCTCTTTGTGTCCTCTCCTGTCTGACTAACTGAAAATAAAGCTGCCTGATTAGGCTGCTCCTCACCCTTACCCCTGCTGATTCCATAAAGAGAAACCAGAACGCAGAAGTGCAAGGCCAGTTTTTCTATTGCTCCCTTATCCCTGTAACTGTGGGGCTGATGTTGTCTGGGACATTTCTTGTCTTAAGACTCCAAGCCCAGCCTGTTGGAGAGGCATTTCCTCATTTCCTGACCAGTCCAGGCCAAATAGTGATGTTTGGTCAAACTAAGTCTGTAACACTTTTAAAAAAAAATATTTTTTATTTATTTATTTATTTGAGAGAGGGAGAGAGGTAGATAGATAGAGAGAGAGAGAAAGAGAGAGAATGGATGTGTCAGGGCCTCCAGCCACTGCAAACAACTTCCAGATGTTATGTGCCACCTTGTGCATCTGGCTTATGTGGGTCTTGGAGAATAGAACTGGCATCCTTGGGCTTTGCAGCAAACTTCTTAATTGCTAAGCCATCTTTCTAGCCCATACATTTTTTGACAATAAAATTTTATTTTTCCAGATGTACAGTTGGTTGAGCCTGTTCATACATCCTCACCAGCAGTGGGGGCAACTCCATCCTTGGTATTTCTGGTGTCAATCACTTGAGCTCTGTGCTTTGAAACCAGTTTGATAAGTCCTTTACAGAGAGATTCTTGAAGGGCTGCCCTGGCCAGCAAACTGCCTATCATCTTTGTTTTTCAGAGAACCCAGCTGGGGTAATAAGCTTATAGTTGGGAATGTCCTTACATAGTTTGTTGTAAGTAACTTTGTCAAACAGGACTAGGTTGTGGACCTTCTCCTGAACTTTGTCTTTGGACCACTTCTTCTTTTTGGCCTTACCTTCGGGCTTGTTGACTGCGTCTTTGTCTTTCTTAGCTGACTTTGCATCATCTTTCTTCTTATGGTCTTTGGGCAGCATGGTGAAGCTCAGAGAGCTGTGGTGACCACTGCAGCTTTGCCAAGATGTGAAACAAAAAGGAAGTGCTGCTCACCAACAATCTAAGTCTATAACATTCTTGAGGAGACTCAAGATCACACTAACTGGGATGGAGAGATGGCTTAGCAGTTAAGGGGCTTGCCTGCGAAGCCTAAGGACTCATGTTTCACTCTCCAGGTTCCACGTAAACCAGACGCACAGTGACACAAGTGGGCATGCATGGCTGCGCAAGGTGGCACACACCTCTGTAGTTCGATTTCAGTGGCTGGAGGACCTGGTGTGCCAATCTCTCTCTCTCTCCTCTCTCTTATAAAGGCATGTGCCACCACTCCCAGAAAACAAACAAAAACTATTATACTCACCAACAAATGCAGTTACATATTCAAACTTGACCTACTTACATTTTCAAAAGCATACTTTGAAACACTTAAGATTTTTAAAAAAAGAAAAGAGAAAGAGAAAGGAGAGGGCATTGGAGTGGTCTGGGCTCCCCTCTCCTACAGATAACTCTGGTCTTTCCATTCTCCTCTCTGGTCTAGATTCTGTTTTTTTATCTCAGTTTCTACTTTATTTTGTTCCTCTGCTCTGTTTCTTCCTTCCTCCTCGTTCCTTTCTCTGAGATGAGAAGGGTACCTTATCTCCCTTCAGCAGCTCCAACACTGGCCTATCATTTCTTTCTTCCTGTTTAGGATGTCTCCTCATCTGTTTTGATCTGTTCCTCTGAGCTTTGGTTTGCAATCTCATTCTAAACTTAATCTCAGGCCCCTCTTCCTTGAGATGAAAATAAACTGCCTGAAGGAGATTACAGGAGCAGCAGATACCTTCTGGGTTGGGGATCATGATAATGAGAAAACAGCCAGGTCTTGCTTCTTTGAGTTTGCCAGTGTGAATAAAATTTCTTATATAGTCAAAGGTTTACTAGCTAACCAATGGTACTGAAGGAGAAACTGTACGAAGATAGCTTTTTTTTTTTTTTTTTTTTCTTTTTCAAGACAGGGTTTTACTCTAGCCTAGGCTGACCTGAAATTCACGATGTGGTCTCAAACTCACAGCAATTCTCCTACCCCTGCCTCTCGAGTGCTGGGATTAAAGGTGTGCGCCACCATGCTCAGTGATAGGTTTTTCTCAATAAAGACATTTGGCCAGGGACAGAAGCCCAAGAAGAACATAGGTGCCACCTTTCCTTCCCTGGGCAGGTCTAGAATGTGTGTCTGATCCAGTCTCATCCAAGATGGCTACAAACAATCCGTTAGTGTTGCAGTCAGCTTTACATTGCTGGGATGAACATCCAACCAGACACAGGTTGTTGGGGAAGGGATTTATTTCAGTTTACTAATCCAGAGGAAACTCCATCACTGGTGGAAGAAGCTATTTGCTTCCACAGATCCAAGGAGAGAGAGAAAACAACTGCAGCAGGTGAACATAAACGCCTGCAGACACAAAACCACCAGGGCTCAAGCTCTTCTCCTCACCTCTGGGATTCATTCCAGGGTCCACCCCCAGTGGCTTGTCCTTTCCACCTAGCAGAGATGTACCTGCTAGGGGCTGAAGTTATAAATTCAGTTGTAATAAAACACCAGAGTTTATGGGGCCATACATTTACTTTATCATCTTCAAGCTACCACACTCAGCACTGGCACGTTCTGCCACTGCTTCATGTTCAAGTTTTTCCAGGCCTGGCACACTAAAGTTGGTGGGCTGGCTCCTGCTTAGTCAGCCTCTTAATTCCGCCAACCAATCAGGCTTCCCCTTGCACACCTGAGCCTGATAACAAGGCTCAACCTAATGGACCTGGCACCTGTGTGTGGGGGGTGGGGAGGGAGTGTATGTGTGTGTGTCTTGGATATTCATTCTCCTGGTGCCTGAATCTGCTGGTCCTTGACTTGGGAAGCTCTCTGCCTTACCAACTGTGCAAGTCTACTGTGGTAGTTTGAATAGATGGCCCCCAATATAGTCAGTGTTTTATTACTTTGTAGTTTGCATCTGCACCACCTGGAGGCAGTGTCACTGGGTGGATTTTAAGGTGTGGTGGTGGGTTTCAGATTTCAATCTAAAGATACGTAAAGTGTGCCTAGCTGGAGTTCCTGACGTGTGTTGTGCTATGTGACTCTTAGGCTTGTGCTTCTTTCTGTCTGCTTGGTCCTGTGAAGACAGGCCAGCTTCTTCTGCCATTTATAGAACTTCCCCTGGATCTGTGAGCTTCAAGAAAAATCCCTCCCTCCATAACTGTGCCTGGTCTGGAAGTTCTTCTCGGTGAACCTGAAGCTGTCTGCTCCATCTACTGAAAACTAATGGATCATATGCTTAAGACAGATGAACTTATATGTATCTTATAGCTCAATAAAGCTCTCTCAAATGGTGTTGGCTGAAATGAATGTGGAAGTCTGATCACTTTAGAATACAGCTATCACATTTGCTATTATATAACCTAAAACTATAATAATTTTAAATAGCAATGTCTCACCTAGATTTTCATACTGAATTTGTGGTGATTAAAGTTTCCTTGGTCTAAGTTGCTGGTATGATGTCTTTAAGTGTGACTACTGTGAGTCTGGCATTACCTGAAGGATGGGAGCTTGGTGTGTGTGTGTGTGTGTGTGTGTGTGTGTGTGTGTGTGTGTGTCATAGGCAAAATGAGAAACCGAAAAGATGACGAGAAAATGAGCAGGAGGATTGCTGCAAAGGTGAGGCTAGCCTGAGGTACATAGTGAGTTCCAAGGCCAGCCTGGACTAAAGAATGAAGCCCTGTCTCAAAATCCAAGCTGAAGCAAAAACTCTATCATGACAAAAGAAAAACTTAGGATTGGTTTTAGTTATCCTATTATGTAAAAATTGGCTAGGGCTGGAGAGATGGCTCAGTGGTTAAGGTGCTTGCATGAGAAGCCTAAGGATCCAGTTTGACTCTCCAGGTCCCACATAAGCCAGATGCACAAGGTGACACATGTGTCTGGAGTTCAGTTGTAGTGGCTGGAGGTCCTGGTGTGCTCATTCACTCTCTCTGCCTCTTCCTGTCTCTCCCTCTCTCTCAAATAAATAAATAAATAAATAAATAAATAAATAAATAAATAACTGGATGCGTATTTTGAATCTCCCTTCCCTTCCTCCTACCATTGTCAGTCTCCCTCCCCAGGGAAAACCACCATAGGCCATCTGGGGAATGTGTGTGTCTAGTCTTCTTAAATACTTAATTCATGACCAAGCAAAACGTACCTGGGATTTCCCATCACTCACAAAGGGCTACAGTGTACATAGTACTTTCCTTTCTCTTCTGCAGTATATATTAAAGATCTTTTACTATCGGCCCTTAAAGCCCCTCTTCTTTCATTTTTACTGTTAAATAATGTACTGGTGTGTAGACTATTAAGATTCAACCACAGAAGTAGTTAAATTGAGAGCAGTTCTGTGCTATTACACCCTATACTTCAGTGAGTGTTCTTGTGCATATCTCTGGGCATCAAGTGGGAGCGCAGCTGGATGGTAATATCTGATAAGTCAGATCACTGGCTCACAGTGTTTAAAGTTTGGTAGATTATTTTGGGTGAAATTCCATTCCTAAGACTATGAGATGTCTGCTTTCCTTGTCAAGAACTACATTTCCAGGTTGACTTCTTGACCTTTTAATTGGGCTGGTTAATTATTTGTGTTTAAGTGGGTTGTTGATATTTTCTCAATTTATTGTTGTATTTATTTATTTGAGAGAAAGAGGCAGAGAGAGAGAGAGAGAGAGAGAATATGGGTACATGGAAATTGACTAACCCAATAGCCTGTGCTGCAGCCAACAATTGACTGGCCCTTTGTTTCTTCCTAAATGTCTAACTTTCCAGCTTGCATTTTTTTTTCTTTCTGCCTAAAATACATTTTTCTCAGCAAAGCTCTATTAGTATTTACTTTTTTAAAATTAACTTATTTATTCATGTTTTTGGTAATTAGTTTTGTACTCAGTGAATACAGTCAAGTTGGTACCATTGTTAGGGTCATCCATGTCCTACCCCCTCCCCCTGGCCCCTCCTGGTTGAGGTATGTGGGTCATGCATTGTGGAGTCAGCCCACAGTTATGGGTAGGAGAAATGTCTCTGCATATCATGACCCAACGCGTGGCTCTGACATTCTTTGCACACCCTATTCTGCAAAATTTCCCTTTTGATAATTTTTGCACATTTTAATATCTTCTGAGCTATCTTTTTTTTTGGTATTTTTTGAGGTAGGGTCTTGCACTGGCCCAAGCTGACCTGGGATTCACTATGTAGTCTCAGGGTGGCCTTGAACTCATGGTGATCCTCCTACCTCTGCCTCTTGAGTGTTGGGATTAAAGGTGTGTGCCACCATGCCTTTTGATCTATCTTTAAGGTCAAGATGTCTTTTAAGCCAAATCTCATCGGTTTAAATTATTAGATTCTTCCTTTTTTAAAATTTTAACTTTTGACAACCTCTGCACATACAGACAATATACTATAATCATAATCCTCTCCCACCACTCTTCCTTTTCTCCTGAATCCCCCCCCCCCCGCCCCACTGAGTCCCTTCTTTTTTCCAAATTGTTTCCCTTCTATTTTGATGTCATTTCCCCCCCTCGTGTTATGAGGGTCTTGTGTAGCATCAGCCATGGTGAGACCATGATGGCCAAGGCCTCTTTGTGTCTGGAAAACTGTACTGTAAGCGCTCCTCCCCTTCCTTTTGCTCTTGCATTCTTTCTGTAATTTCTTCCACAATGGGACTTGAGCCATGGAGGGTGTGATAGAGCTGTTTCAGTGCTAACTGTCATTTCTTCTCAGTGGTTTAGTGAGTTTTGAGTTTCCATAGCCAGTGTATGTGAAAAGAGAAGCTCTCTTACCAACAGTGAGAGTATGGGCTGGAGAGATGGCTTAGTGGTTAAGATGCTTGCCTGCAAAGCCAGAGGACCCAGGTTCAATTCCCCAGGACCCACATAAGCCAGATGCACAAGGTGGCACATGTGTCTGGAGTTTGTTTGCAGTGGTTCTCTCTCTCTGCCTATTTCTCTCACTACCAGATAAATAAATGTAAATAAATATTTTTAAAAAGTGAGAGTAGCATTAACATATGGCCATAAACATAAGTATGTAGAGGGCAATTTTATGGGCACAATATGTCCAACAAGACCCATTTAAACAACACTAGTAGTTTCTCCAGTAGGGCTTATGGCTTTCCCATCCAGAGGCTTTTGGTTAGGTTTCCAGTACCAGGCATGGATTCCCTCCTGAGAAGTGGGCCTCAAATCCAATCAGAGAACAGTTGGTTTCCTCATCCCTAACATGCTGCCATTGAGCCACTTGGCAGGTTTGGCCTGACTGGCCAGCCAAAATCTTGTAAGTTCCACTGCTGGTTAGGATCATTGATAACTTTTCTCCCTGCAAGCGCTCAATATCTCTTCCCAGCATCTTGACAGCTAAGTCAATGGAGAGGAGGCCCCCCGCTTGACTTCTTAGTGATTTGTACCCCAAGCTTGTAATAATTATTACATTCTTTTTTTTTTTAATTAATTAATTATTTATTTATTTATTTATTTATTTGAGAGAGACAGACACAGAGAGAAAGACAGATAGAGGGAGAGAGAGAGAATGGGCGTGCCAGGGCTTCCAGCCTCTGCAAACGAACTCCAGACGCGTGCGCCCCCTTGTGCATCTGGCTAACGTGGGACCTGGGGAACCGAGCCTCGAACCGGGGTCCTTAGGCTTCACAGGCAAGCGCTTAACCGCTACGCCATCTCTCCAGCCCAATTATTACATTCTTAATTTTGAGTTTTCTAATTAGTTCCTCACTTTTTTTGGGTTCTTTTCAAATTTGCTATTTCAATCTTCATAGTTTACAAGTCCCTGCTGAAATAATTAAACCTAGCCTTTACAATACCTGTTTTCCATAAAAATTCCAATTTTAACCATTTTGGTATACAGTTCAGTGTTATTAATTACACTCACAAAAAAATTTGCTTTTGTGGTAGGGTCTCACTCTAGCCCAGGCTGACTTGGTACTCAGTCTGTAGTCCCAGGCTGGCTCTGAACTCATGGTGGCTGTCGCGAGCACTCTCAAAGATGATTGGTTGAGAGGATTCCGCCCACGAAGGTCAATAATACTCAGACGCTGGTGTACTCGCAAAGGAGTTTACTGGGATGAAAGTCACACACAAGCAAGTCCAAACTATCACAACTAATATTATAGCTAATATAATATATATCCAAATTATATTCATCACTACTAACACAAGAATATTTCTAACGAGTCTAACATGTATACAACCTGATATCGCAAGACTTGGGACGCAGTATTGTGAGACTCGGTCTCAACGCGAGACTCGGTCTGCGAGATTTCTGACGTTTTACAACCTGGTGGCGCGGGTCCGTGCTCCGACTTTTCGCGGTGTTTCAAGGCGAGTCTCGGTCGTTCGGACAGCGTGTCGGGCAGATGAATTCGGATCGGTGATGCGTCTCGCGGAGGTCTCAGTCCGGACTGCTGAGCAGCCGTTCAGTCAGTCATAGTGTCGGGAGGACTGGGACAACGGCTGCTGAGCAGCTGGGGTTTTTGTATTTTCCACTACTTATCTAGGGTTCCACACACACCTTCTGCTAATCTCTTACTATGTCACTGTACTCTTAGTTTTTTGCTTACAAAGTTTGACTTTGCATTTTTACTCTCACACACAAAGAAAAACAAACTTATTTATCTAAACTGTCCCTGGACCATATGCTGGTCCTTACATGCTCATAACAGTGGTCCTCATACTTCTGCCTCCAGAGTGCTGGGATTAAAGGCATGCCCCCCGCCATGCCCGGCTCACATTCACAATTTTGTACAACTATCATTTCTATCTTTGTTGATATATTCCTATCTTTTTCAAGGTTTTTTTTTCACTCAACATAAGAATTTTGTCCCCACTAAGCAGTAACTCCTTTTCCTGTCTCTATGAATGGCATGTCTAGGTGCTTCCCATGAGTGGAATCATATAATATTTATCCCTTTGCAAAAGGCTCTTTCAAATAATATAACGTTTTCAGGGTCTGTCTGCGTTTTAGTACACATGAAATTTCATTTCTTTAAAATAATATTTCATGCTATGTGCATAGCATATATCATTGATCTATTCATCTACTGGTATTTGTTAACTTTTATCTACTGTGAATAATGCTGCTGTGAATATTGGCATACAAATATCTGTTCAAGTTCTTGCTTTCAGCTTTTAGAGGGTTTATATCTAGGGTAAAACTGCTAGATCTAATGAAAAACATATATTTGGCTTTCTGAGATATCAGTATACTGTTTTCCACAATATCAGTATCATTTTACAGTCCTACCAGCACAACATACTTCAATTTTTTCACATATTCACCAACACTTCTTTTCTCCCTCCTTCTCTCCCTCCCTCCATCCCTCTCTCTGTTTTTTTCAGGTGCTGAGGGCCAAACCTAGAGCCTTGAGCTTGCTAGGCAAAAGTTATTCCACTGAACTAAATTCCTAACTCCTAATACTTCTTTCCTTTCCTTCCTTCCTTCCTTCCTTCCTTCCTTCCTTCCTTCCTTCCTTCCTTCCTTCCTCCTTCTTCCCTCCCTCCCTCTCTTTCTTTCTTTCATTTAAAAATATATTTAGGGGCTGTAGAGATGTCTTAGTAGTTAAGGTGTTTGCCTGCAAGGCCAGAGGACCCAGGTTCAATTCCTCAGGGCCCACATAAGCCAGATGCACAACGTGGCGCATGTGTCTGGATTTTGTTTGCAGTGGTTGGAGGCTCTGGCATGTCAATTCTCTTTCTTTCCTTCTCTGTATCTCTCAAATAAAAATTATTTGTCTACTTATTTATTTGTTAAGGAGGGGGTGATGAGAATGAGCATGCCAGGTCTTCTTCCACTGCAAATAAATTCCAAATGCATGTGCCACTTTGTGCATCTGGCTTTATGTGGGTACTGGGGAATCAAACCCACACTGTCAGGTTTTGCAAACAAGTGCCTTCAAGCACTGAACAATCTCTCCAGCCCTCTTTCATTTTTTTTTTTTTCAATGACACCTGCGAAAGATTGGGCCTATCAAATCCTGTCATAGGAATGAGAGAAGAGGGGCGACAAGGGTCCTGAAGCCACCCCTGACCATCGTCCCTGATACAGGAAGATAACGGTAGCTAGGGAGGAGGGGCTTGTGAGCTCACGCCCCTCCCTGAGTTATCCATAGGCAGTCAATGGCTTCTCTCTGGGGAGGGAGGCACATCCTCTTCAATTATGCAGTCACAGCGTGGCAGCCCATGCTGCTGAGAACAATCCCAGTAGTCTGTAGTCGTATGCTATGGCCTTGAGAAGCATGGTGACACTAAGTATTTCGAATGCCTTATGGCCATTAGTGTTAAAGCTTTGGAGGAAGATGAGATCATTTGCCCATTCAATTTTTAAATTAAAAAAAGTATTTTACTTATGAGATAGAAAGAGAGAGAGAGTTTGAGAAGCAGTAAAGGAAGACTAGTTAGGGGGAGAAAGGAAATCAGGCAGAGGAAGGCTATAGGAGGGTACTGGGCTTGGCTAATATGAGCAAAGTACAATGCCATAAACATATGAAAATGTCATAATAAAGCTGATTATTTTGTATGTTCGCTGAATTCATTAAAAAGCTTTTGCAGATTCAAAAAAAAAAAAAAAAAAAAAGAATGAGTTTGGGCATGCCAGGGTCTCCTGCTGCTGCAACTGAACTATAAACACGTGAGCCACTTTGTGTATTTGGCTTTTTATGTGTACTGGGGAATTGAACCTAGGCTATCAGGCTTTGTAGACAAGTGGCTTTAACTGCTGAGGCATCTTTCTAGGGCATTTAAAACTTTTTTTTTTTAATTGTAGTTCTTTGAGTTTTCTGGATCTCAAGCTCTTGAGCTACATGATTTGTGAGAAATTTGCCTAGCATGCAGGCTGATTTTTCACATTCCTTGTAATGTCCCTTGATGCACAACACTTTAATTTTGATGAAATCCAGTTCCTTTGCTTTGTTATGTTGCTTATACACTCATGGTCACACCAAAGAAGACTTTGCCAAATCTGATGTCATATAGATGCATGCTTCTGCTTCCACTGAGAAGTGTTTTGCTTTATTCTTGTATTTAGGTCACTGATTATCTTGATTTTTTTTTTTTAAGGTTGGTTCTCATTCTAATCCAGGCTGACTGGGAGCTCACTCTGCACTTCCAGGCCGGCTTCAAACTCATGGAGGTCCTCCTACCTCTGCCTCTCAAGGGCTGGGATTAAAGGCGTGTGCCACCACTCCTGGCTTAAGCTTATTTTTGTGTATGTTATGAGGTGTGGATATAACATCATTATATTGCAGATGGAAATACAATTCGCGAAACAGCTATTGAAACTGTTATTCTTTCCCCCATTATAGGAGCTTGGAACTTAAATTTAACTTTATTTCCCTGAAAATACTAAGCATGCTATCTCAGCAGCTTTTTGAGAGTTTAGTTTCAAAGTATTTGTTGCCATTTGTACTGGCTGTTACTCAAGGGTGTTTTTTTTTTTTTTGTTGTTAAACATTTTAATTCTTTTTTAAAAAGTATATATTTTATTTATTTGAGAGACAGAAAGAGGGAGATATATATATATATATAGAGAGAGAGAGAGAGACAGAGATAAATAGATAGAGAGCGAGCAAGCGAGAGAGAGAATGAGCATGCCAGGACCTCCAGCCACTGCAAACGAACTGTATATTCACGTGCCCCCTTGTGCATCTTGCTTAAAGTGGTTCCTGGAGAATTGAACTGCGATCCTTTGGCTTTGCAATCAAATGCCTTAACTGCTAAGCCATCTCTCCAGCGCCAAGGGTTTTTTTTTTTTTTTTTTATGTGTCTACTTATGCTTGATTTTATGGATGTTACTATACTTGAAAATTTATCTGTAGTAACTGTGTGAGGCCCCACTAGAATGTGATCTTGCCGACACAGACTTGTATTTGTTTCTTTAGTTCAAATCTATGAACATGGAGTCCAATTATAAACACACATAAGATTAGTATTTCAATTGGTCCATTTTTTTCTTTTGTCTTTGTTTATACCAGATGATAGTCATTTATCAAAGTCTCTAGCTTTGGTGGCTCTTGTACCTTATCCCTTTGCATATAGGACCAAGAAGCAGCCAAAGTCAGTTTTGCAGAAATGTCTTCCAGATTGAGAATGCTTACTAAGCAAAAACAAACTTTGAGTTGTAGAATGACCTTTGTAGGCTAGTTTTTTCTTTAATTTTAGGGCTGATAATTTTTTTTGACAACTTTCATAATTGTAGACAATAACCTATGGTAATTCCCTCCCTTACCCCACCTTCCCCTTTGAAACTCCACTCTCCCTCATACCCCTTCCCCCTCTCAATCAGTCTTTTATTTTGATGTCATTATTGTTTCCTCCTATTATGATGGTCTTATGTAGGTAGTGTCAGGTATTGCAAGATCATGGATGTCCAGGCCACTTTGTGCCTGGAGCAGCACATTGTAAGGAGTTCTACCCTTCCTTTGGCTCTTACATTCTTCTTGCCACCTCTTCTGTAATGGACCTTGGGCCTTGGAAGATGTGAAAGAGATATTTCAGTGTTGAGAACTCCTCTGTCACTTTTTCTCAGCACCAAGGTGCCTTCTGAGTCATCCCAAGTTCACTGACATCTGAAAAGAATAGCTTCTGTATGCAAAAGTGAGAATACCATTAATATATGAGAGTGAACAATAAGAGAAGTGCTTACTGGGCAGTTTGGTGAGCATACTATATACATTTAGCCAGACCAGCAGATGTTACAGCCCTAGGGCTTATGACTACCCTGTCATAGGTTTTCAGTAACAGGCATGTATTCCCTTCTATGGAGTGGGCCTAGTCCAATTAGAGAGTAGTTGCTTTTCCCCATAATTGACATGCCACTATTGCACGCATTGGCTTATTTGACCTGGCCTGCCAAATTTAAGGCTTGCGGTGTCCACTGTTGAGTATTTCCACTGGTGATTTTTCTCTCTCCTCTTGATCTGCATGCAACATAGAGGGCTGGTAGTTTTTAATTATTTTCTTAGTTCTTTGGTATGTTAAAGAGTACCTTCAATTTTTTTCTGGATTATTTTATTCTGTTTTTGCCTTCTCATGGGCAAGAGCTCTCTGCAGTCTCTCCTTCTTCCTTATCTTAACTTCTGGGTGTCTCAAACACTCTCTTACATTTCTTCCTTCTCTTAAGTTCTGGGCTTCCCTATTTCTGGGAACCCAGCTCATGCCCTTTCAGCATGAGCTCTGTCTTCATTCCTCTTCTGAAGTTTTTTCTATAAACCTGTAAACCTAATTATTTTTGTTTTTCTGGTGTTTTGTTTTAGTGCTAGGATTGTTGGGCCAGATCATCTAACTAACATTATCAAAAGCAATTGCCCATGAAAATATCTATCTCTCAAATAGCCTTGTTAGTGTAAATCCGATAACTTTATTAATAAAGCAGTTTCCTTCAAAACAGAGATAAGAAGAATAAAAAGTAAAGTGATATGTTTGTCCCTCACTGTCTGTTAGGTCAACATCCTTCAAGTAAAAAAAAAAAAAAACAAAGTAAGGATTAGCAAGCCCCTGTAGAAAATGGTGTAGTATTTATCTGTACCCCATGAATATCTCCAGAGTGTAGTACATTATACAGTGTAAATGATATGTAAGTAGTTGTTTTATGTAATGTTTAGATAATTTAAAAAACTAAAGTTTTAGTACAGATACAGTGTTTAAAATGTTTTTGATCTGATGTTGAGAACCCGCAGATATGGAGATGTTTAGTTTTCATCATAAGAATTTGGTGTTTACCTAATAGCATGGACTGATGTATGTCTAATTCAAAAGGTCCTCCTGTGGTATGCTACACATTTATCTTAGAGGAGGGTAGACCAAGGGAGATCTAATGTGATCTAAAAAGAGTTGAAGGAAAGACATTGAGAAATTGTAGTAATCTTGTTTCATGTGATTCTAATAGTCTAATCTAGGATTGAGTGGAAATTCTGGAAATTGATTTCTATCTACTCAAAGGAATGACTTATTAGAATTACTTACAGTGTTAATGTCATTGTGGAGAGTGGAGCCTGGTATTGGATATTTTCCTGTTCCACTTGGACTCCTCCATAATTTATAATTCCCTTGGAACTGCCTCACCCCCATCCAGCAATAGAGTTGAGCCTGGCTGGGGAAAACATTGCATCACCCACTATTCCCACAGTGCCAAATGCATCAGATGTGGGCATAAACCCCAAAATGGGAATGGCAGAGGCAAGAAGACAAATCTTAAGACTTTTATTTGAGTTACTCGGGATGCTGAGTTGGCCCCAAAGGAAAGAAAGAGAGGATGGAATTTTTTTGTGTGTGTTACCAGATGGGGCAAGCCTATTTGAGGTCAAGCGGAGCTCAGAAATGGGAGTAAAAGCCAGACCATGATGGCACTGGCTGAGTTCTGCTTGTGCCAAAACTAAAGTGAGGGTCTTCAAGATTCATCCTCTGTATCAGAAGGAAACAAATCTGTGGTAGTTTGAATGCATGGCCCCATAGACTCAGATGTTTCTTTAAAATTGAGCTTGTAACTTCAGCCCCTAGAAGGTAGATCACTGCTAGAGGGGGTGTGTCATTGGGTGCAGATCCTGGGGTCCAGCCCTAAGGTGTGTGTGGAGGTGGACCTTCAGTCCAGCCCCTACTAGGTGTGTGGAGAGCAGTTTGCGCTCTGGTGTTTGTGTGTGCTGGGATGTATGGAAACCAGCAGCTTCTTCCGCCACTGATGGAGTTTCTCCTGGATTCATTTGTCAGCTGAAATAAACCTCATTGTTCCATAAACTGTGTCTGGTTGGATGTTCATCCCAGCAATGTGGAGCTGACTACAAGAAATCCTTATTCTCCCTGTGGCATTTTGGGTTGGATTTTCTATTAGGCACATTTGGACTTGGGAGATATCTCAGCTGATCAATTGCTTGCCTTGCAAGCATGAGCTCCTGAGTTTAATCCCCAGAACCCATGTAAACAAACCCAAGAAGTCAGGGATGGCATCCTACTTGTAATCTCAGCACTGGGGAAGGTGGTGACAGCCAGATCCCTAGGGCTTGCTGGATAGTTAGTGTAGCCTACTTGGTGAGTTCCAGGTCAATGAGAAACTGTCTCAAAAAAAAAAAAAAAAAAAAAAAAAAAAAAAACCAAAAAAACTGGTGGATGATAGCTGAAGAATGACATGAGATTGTCTTCTGGTAAACACACAGACACACACACACACACACACACACAGACACACACACACACGCACACATGCCCTAGGAAATAGAAAAAAATTCAGTTAAAACAAATGAATTCATTCTGAGAAATCGCTTTCCCTGGTGCACTTATAAAGAAGAACATCACGAGCATTTAGAACAGGTAAAAGAGGGACATGCAAATTGTCTGAAAGGTTTTAAGGATTTCCAATTCTATGTACTCGGCTTCTCCAAAGATCTTAAACTGTCTTGTGCTAAGGATCGAACCCAGGGCCTTGCATGCGTCAGCTAGGTGCTCTACCACTGAGCTCTCCCTCTCCTCTGTCCAAAGATTTTCTTTATTTTACTTCGCAGTGGATTTGGTACCTTCAAAGAGACTCTAAGGACGCCTGATTGGCTTTCCTTCAGGGTCAAGTGATATGGAAGTGATGTATGTCTAGACTTGGGGTCCATATTTAATGGAGACATCCACAATGCTTAATCCTGGAATGAATGACTTATAGAGAGTTGGATTACTCACTTTGCACTAAATTAAGTTGTCTCATTTGGACAAAACAAGGCTTCTTGACAGGATTTGCATCATAGCCTCGGCTGATTAATGAGTTTCTTTGTCAGGATGAATTATTGATTAGACCTTTGTAGCATCTGCCTGGCAGATGATAGAAAGCCATTTGATTTTAAAGATACTCATATTCAGACATATGCACAAAAGAAATTTTGAGTACTGTACTTTTAACCCTCTATCACTTAATCATCACAGCATTGAGTTATTTTTAGGTTAAAAAATAAGTAAAATTCCACATCTGTGAATTAAAATGTTTTCCTCTTTTATTGCTGTAATTATATATGTTTTAGGTACAGATGTTCATTCTTTCAAAATGAAAAAAAATCTTTCAAAGCAATTACATTTCTATGTGTTTAATTTTGCAAAATGTGTTCCCCTCAATTCCTGTAATGCACAATAGTTAATTAGCATTTAGTGAGTGCTGAGTACTTTGCTAGGAACACTGCAGAGTTCTAGCATTCAATTCTTACAAAACCTTACAAGCTAGCTGCTGCTTTTATCCCTGATTTATGAATGAAGAAAATGATATGATGGAAGGTAGCTACATGGAGCCAGAGTTTCAAAACACAGGCTTGGAATCAAGCCTGTGACCTATATCCTAAACAAATTCTATGGTATTAACATTTTTAATGTGGCTATCCATGTGACAATGTGGAATTGTACCAGTCATTTTTTTTTTTAAGAACTCGTCACATCATTATCTGCTTTTATCAGTGGAGGAAAGTAAGACACAAAAAGATAAAAATGACATGACAGGGGTCACATTGCTTTGTACTGGGCCTCCAATCCTTTCATCACCATATGACATCGGAGGATTATCTCTAATTAGATAGCACTTTCACTGATGCAAGAGTGCTTTTGGATCTCCTTACAGCACTTCACACAGTTATACAGTTAATCAAATGAATTTTATGCAGTAAGTACAAGCGTAAAAAAAAAATTATTTCATTTTCTCTAAGTCAGACTAAATCTACAAACTGGTAGCCTATGAGGAAAGTAACTTTCAGTAAGTTTTGGTGGCTTCTTTCCCTTCTCCCGAGGTCACATTTATGTTTTGCAGACACATCTGGTGGCCAGAAAGTGGGGGAGAGATGCTTTCATTGGCACACCATCGCTAGAGTCTTTACCACCAGGTGCAGTCAAGGAGAATGTGGTGCCGGAGCTCAGGGGTTTGGTGTGTGTAACCAGCTCTCTATCATGAAGCCCTGCTCAAAGCTGGGATCTTTAAGGAGACTTTCAACCCTAGAATGCCACGTTAAAATAGTCAGATGGCATTACAGCCTGTGTGGATAGGGACAATTAAGGTACTTAAGACTACTATTACACATACCAAAACACAAACTACTCCTCTTCACGGATGCACTTGTATGCATACTATCCTTTTTCCTATAAAGAAACCTGGTCTTTTGATTAAAGCTCATGTGACCCAGGGACATTTGTGTCTTCAGAGTTACTTAGTGGATTCCCTAAGTAAAGAACCCTGCTTTGTGGTTAAGGTACTTGCTTGCAAAGCCTAAGGACCCAAGTTCAATTCCTCAGTACCCTCGTAAACCAGATACACAAGTTAGCACATGTGTCTGGACTTTGTTTGCAATGGCTAGAGGCCCTAGTGTGTCTATTCTCCCTCTCTCTCTTTCTCTTTCATCTTTCTATCTATCATCTATCTCTCTATCTATCATCTATCTATCTGCCTCTCTCTTAAATAAATAAATAAAATATTTTTGAAAAATCCCTGACAAATAGACTAGTTGACCTCAAGGTAAATGGAGTTCACCAAGAAGAAAGTCTGGGAAAAAATAGACCAGGGAAATGAGAGCTCTTCTGGCAGAAGGGCCTGTCTAGTCTAATCCTATTCTTCTCACATGAGAGTCTAGTTCTCAAATCTTCGGGTGACACTTGGGGAAAGTGAGGTGTCATCTGAATAAGAAATGTGGAAGGCTTTTGACGCTCTGCCTGAAGTTGGGCCTTTTTGCTGCCCATGCTGAACTAGAACCACTTGCCTGTCTGTGGGAATATCTTCTCCAAGCCTCAGGGTCAGGCTACCATTTGAGAACATGGTTAGTTTTGAACATCTTGCAAGGTGTGAGCTCTACAGTCAGGAAGATCCAGAGGCACAGGACTTAAAGAGCTTCCTGGAAGCCATAGGTCAGTATAACTGATATGCAGTTACACCAGAGCTCTGTAAGCATTTATTCCAGTGGTAACAAAGGTGGCAAGATGCCGAAACCCTTATGTAACTTTCTTTACAGTGTATCTTCTTTGCTGACTTATCCCTGGTCGGATGTCCCCCAGGACCATCTTGGTTAGCAACTCTGTTTATATTTGTGTTGTGTTATTTAACACACTTTGACTCTTTATTTCTTTCCTTCACAAGGCAAATCTGAAAAGGAGAGACTTCTCTCTTCTGCTTAGATATTTGTATTCAGTTGAGCAAGCATTTCTTATTTCCTCTACTCAAAATTAGTGCAAGTCTAACTATATGCGCCTGGGATCCTCTGGGGCTCCTGGTAACATGCAGATCCTGATCCGAATCCTGGGGTGGAGTCCACGCTTCTGCATATCTAACAAGCTCCCGCTTGCTGCCGACAGGGATCATGATGTGTGGGATGGGGTGGGAGGCTGAAATCATAGCATGGGTTCAGCTTTTGACCCTCCTTGGCCACTCAGAGAGCTTTGGCTAACGAAGTCCATTTCGGTGGTAGCCCCTTAAGACCTCCGTAAGGTAATTTGGTTCCGTGGAAAACAATTCCTATTGCATTTCCTTCCAAGCTTCCCCAACACTAAGACTTTACAATGTCTCTTGAACAGAAGTAGGGTCAACTTCTGAGGTGGAGACTCTTCCTTGGTGCTTTGTGAAGCTAAATCCAGTCTATCAGACCTTCACGCCAGGAACACTTGCCTTCCTTCTTCTTGGCCCCTCTGTTCTACTAAGGGTATTGACTTGCTGCCTACAGAAGTTCATTTGGAGAATGTCATTATCATTGTACCATTCATAATTCATTATTTAACCTCCGTTGATAGCAGGAAGTACAATTTTGAACAGCTCCTCTGGAATAAAATCACAGGGTTAATAATATCTGCTCTGTGACTAATTGGAAAAATGGTCTCCTGGTAACAAGACATTAGCAGCAGACCAAGTTTTATCAATTTCTGTAAGATATAAAATGCTAATTGGTGGCTAGAATAGTTTTGTTCTAAATTTCCTTTCCCTTGACTCATGCAGGGCCATATGCACAACTGAATTCTGAGACTGTCCTTTTTTTAAAAAAAAATCTTTTAGGGCTGGAGAGATGGCTTAGCGGTTAAGCACTTGCCTGTGAAGCCTAAGGACCCTGGTTCAAGGCTCGGTTCCCCAGGTCCCACGTTAGCCAGATGCACAAGGGGGTGCACGCGTCTGGAGTTTGTTTGCAGAGGCTGGAAGCCCTGGCGCGCCCATTTTCTCTCTCCCTCTATCTGTCTTTCTCTCTGTGTCTGTCGCTCTCAAATAAATAAATAAATAAAAATTAAGAAAAAGAATCTTTTAAAAATATTTATTTTTCTTTATTTATTTATTAGAGAGAGAAGAGAGAGAGAGAGAGAGAGAGAGAGAGAGAGAGAGAGAGAGAGAGAGAGAGAGAGAGAATAGGCAATCCAGGGCCTCTAGCCACTCTAAATGAACTCCAAATGCATGTGCCACATTGTTCATCTGGCTTATGTGAGACCTGGAGAATTGAACCTTGAATCCTTAGGCTTCACAGAGAAGCGCCTTAACTGCAAAGCCATGTCTTCAGGCTTAAAAAAAAATTCTTATTGACAACTTCCATACAGTGGACAATACAGATCATCGTCCCTTCTTCAACCCTCACTTTTTCTCCTCCCGAATCCTCTCACCACAGATTCTCTTGTTCTTTCCAATTAGTCTCTTTCCTATTTTGCGTCTTTATTTTTCCCTCCTATCATGTCACTCTTGTGTAGGTTGCGTCAGTCACCGCGAGGTCGTGAGTAACCAGGGCCTCTTGATCTCACAGTGGCTGATGGGGAACTTCACCCTCAAACCACAGCCATATGTTCGGCTGAGTCGATGGATCTGTGTTCTCAATACTGCTCTGCTTTCTCTGCCTTCAATCTATGTAAAGGGGTCTGCGTCTGGCAGGAGTTTAATAAATTTTATCTGCTTCTCTGATATTTGTAACTGCCCAGTAGCCATGTCCCCTTTCATGCTGTGGTGAAAGTTAGTCACCAGTGTGCTTGGACAGAATTTTATCCTTCTGCCTGTCTTTACAGGGTTTCCTTGTGTCTGTACCCTACATCCTACAATCTAGCTGCTGTCCGCTTCAGGTCTTCACAATGGCCTGATGCACTATTGCAGAGACCTCTTGTGATATTTTCCCCCGTGGTGCCATCGGGGACTTGAGGTACATTCTAGAACACAACTCCAGTCAAAGTCTTCGCTTGCTCCAAAACCTCCAGTAGCTCACCTAGAAGATACCATCTCTGAGCTCAGCTGGACCTCTGAGAGTGCCTTCCTGAATCCCAACCCTCTCTTTCCCAGTTAGCTTGCCCATTGACTTCCGTGAGAGCCTCTACTGTTCATAAATAGGATAGAAGCTCAGATGTCCACTCTCTCCAGGGCTCCTCCAGTATTCCCCTGATCTTCATCCTCGATAATAAAAATACCTCAAAATCAGCCTACATCCTTTGTAAATCAGGTGACAGCATGTTCAAGCAAACTATTGATGTACCAAGAGTGTTCACGAGTACTTTGGTGTGAAAACTGTTCAGCTTCAGAGGGGAAATAATGGAGTCCACAATCAGTCTCATTGATTTCTGTCTGACGCAGTTCTTTGATTTGCTGCCAAGTGTTGTTTCTGTTGTTTTGTTTTCCACCGCCAGGAAGTTTCACTTTGCTAATGTGCTTTGTAGGAGAGAAGAGAAGATGGGATGGGAGGGGAGGCTGCTCATTTCTCAGCTGTGTAACTCACCCAGCAATAATACTGGATTTATAACTCAATCACTTTTAGACATTTCTCTCTGGGCTTTACATTTTCCCATTGGAATAACTGATATTTTTATGCAGAGTAATTTAAGATAGCTATGACAAGCTTTAAGGCATGCCAGGTAATTGCATTTTTTTAGGGTCCCTTTTTTTCCCCTTACCTCTCACGATTGACCATTATTCTCACTCTTCTTGTTAACAGTACATTTCTGTATGCCATTTTCTTATGTGCAGCAAATATTTGTTGAAAGATGCATTTGGGATAAGAATTTTGGGTAATTTTATGCTCTCTAGTAGGAAGGAGAAGCTGCATGTGCTGAAGGGGCATGCAGGTCATGTCAGCTCTGAGCTAAGGAGGGATCACGAGGATGATTCAAAAAGAAAACAGGGAGGAGAGCAATAGGGAGAGAGAGAGAGGATGGAAGGAGAGAAGACAGGAGGGAGACGGAAGGAGAGGGAAGGAGAGAGAGAGAGAGAGAGAGAGAGAGAGAGAGAGAGAGAGGGAGAGAGAGGGAGAGAAGAGGGGTTTACTTACCAATACTTCTAGTAGAACTCAAGCAACTTTCTCTGGTTCTCTGGAAGATTCCCCAAAGTAAGAAAGTTTTTTTTTTAGAAGCCAGCCACAAGGGCTCTCTTTTGGCAGGAGGGTGAGGAGGAGCGAAGACTATTAGTTTTATTTTAAGTGATCCATGGTGGTATGGACGGGTTAAAAAAAAATTCCCCTGTATAGCAAAACCATAATGGAATACTGTAGAAAGTAATACTGCTAAAGATAG
Organism: Jaculus jaculus; assembly: GCF_020740685.1. Classification (NCBI taxonomy): domain Eukaryota; kingdom Metazoa; phylum Chordata; class Mammalia; order Rodentia; family Dipodidae; genus Jaculus; species Jaculus jaculus. Next base: position 13,432,912 of record NC_059107.1, on the reverse strand, counting down.
GAAAGAGCTTCATTGCTGTTACCAGCCTTTCTTCCTGGCTTGTGCCCGGTTTTGTTCAGTCCCCACTCAGATGGCAGTGAGCTCTCGTTGCAGTTACCTTCTTGCTGCTGGCACAAAGCACCTGACCCAAAGCAGCCGACGGGAGGAAAGCTGTGCACTTCGGCTTATAGTCTCGAGGGGAGGCTCCACGATAGCTGGGAAGAGAGAGAGAGTATGAGCAGAGGCTGGACGTCATTTCTGCCACAGGCAGCCATAGAATGAGCTGAACCTCGTAAGGAGAAGCTGACGATAGCACGACTAAAATACCCCCAGTGATGCCCCCAGTGACAACCTCCTACCGCAAGGCTCCACCTCCCAAGTTACCACCAGCTGGGCACCAAGCATTCAAAACACACGAGTTAATGGTGTGTGTGTGTGTGGGGGGGGGGAGGAGACTCCGATTCAAACCACCACAGCTATTAACAAACACCTCCACAAAGTCACATTTATTGTGCTAAACACTCCTGGCTAAGGAGTATCTAATTCAGGATCTTACGTTTGTCTTTTCGACATTGTGTTAACCTTTTGAGTCAATCCATTTGTCCTGTCCTTAAGATTATTATGCATAAAACAAAACAACAACAACAAAAATAACCACCAGTCTTTGGGCTATAAAGGAGTCTTGAGATTAAAATGCAGCTGCAGACCTGTTGGTCTGTGAACACGCTGAGCAAGTGACTGAACGTCACTCCATCACTGCTCATGTGGGCTTGTCTGAAGCAGGTCTTGGAGGAGGCAAATGCATTAAAAGCGTTCATGAATCGCTCTGGAAATGCTGCAAGAACACAGAGTCCTGAAGGCTCTGTCCCTTTTCACCTTCGTACAATATTGATGGATCAGGTGTGGGTCAGAGTGGGATGAGCTCGCAGCAAGATCGTATGCAGCCAGTTTTCTGTCCTTGTGGCCTACGACTTTGCTGTTTCAGGACACTGTGATGCAAACACACACACACAAATATAATGCCCTTCATGTCATAGCTGTTTATCTCCTCTTCTAGAGTTTAATAATGGGCTGGTGTCTGGGAAGCTATACAGACTAAACATGACCAGAATTTGCCGCAGTACATTATCACTGGCAAGAACAGACTTGTGCCACTGTTAATAGAGTCACCTAATAGGACATCCTCTCATAGGAATATATGCATTGACCAAATAGAGATCCAAATGTCAGGGATACTAAGATTTCAAGTGGCTTGCTGAGCTGCTGAGTGTCTTTGATGTCTGGCTGTATTCCCCCTAACTCATGTCTGCTCTGTAAAGAGTGACAGATGGGCATGCTGCTTTTGGGTTCATTCGAAAAGGGCCAGATCATAAATAGTTCTGGATTGGTACAGCAGTTACCTTCTCGTTGCTGGGACAACACACCCAACAGGAAGCAGCATGTGAGAGGAATGGGTTGGCTTAGCTTACAGTTTTGAGGGGAGGCTGCATCATGGCAAGGAACAAGCAAGACACAAGAGCATCGCATCGTGTCACATCAGGTGTGCGGAAGTCGTTGGAGTGAGCTGGCTGAGCTCCCAGTGGGCTGGGCTATTAAATTCAAGGTCTGCCCTGCCCCGTACTGGAGGACACACTTCCTCCTACAGGGCTAAGGCTTCATAACTTTCTCAAACTGTTACACATGAACCTATGGGGGACATTCCATTAAAATCAAAAGTGGGCAAGCTAGATAGTCTCTGTGGCAACCTCAGATGCTTCTGACTTGTGGGGGGCTGGAGAGAGGGAGGGTTGTCTTAGCAAGCTCACCATAAATTGAAAAATGCACTTCTGACTTATGTTAATGTGCTTCACCTACTGAGCCTTGCTGCTTAGCAACATGGGATGCTGCGGTGTCTGGCTGCGTCTCCGTCTGACTGTGTGGCTGATGTTATGAGAGGGTACCAGTCTGTCACTGGATGGGCAAAATATGGTTTCTACTGAGTGTGTGTGTGGCTTTTCTACCTTCGGGAAGTTGAGCCCTTTTAAGCCAATCATCTTTTTTTTTTTTTTTTTTTGAGGTAGGGTCTCACTGTGGTCCAGGCTGACCTGGAATTCACTATGTAGTCTCAGGGTGGCCTCAAAGTCATAGTGATCCTTCTACCTCTGCCCCCTGAGTGCTGGGATTAAAGGCATGTGCCACCACGCCTGGCTGTAAGACGATCATCTTAAATGATCTCCACTACTCTAGTGTGAGAACAGCATAATATTCAAATAACTATGCTTGTTATAGGGAAACTTCATTTTTTTAAACTTTTTTATTGACAGCCTCCGTAATTGTAGACAATAAACAATAAACCCATAATTTCCACCCCTCCCCCACTTTCTCCTTCATAAATCCACTCTCCATATTCCCTCCCTCTCTCCTTTAGTCTTTATTTTATTTTTTAATGTACTTTTTTTTAATTATTGGCAACTTTCATAATTATAGGCAATAAACCACGGTAATTCCCTCTCCCACTTCCCCCTGCACAACTCCACTCTCCATCATATCTCCTCCCCCTCTCAATCAGTCTCTGATTTATTTTGATGTCAGCATCTTTTCCTAAATTTTATTTATTTAGTATTTTTTTTTTTGGTGGTACTGAGGATTGAACCCAGGGCCTTGTGCATGCCGGGAAACTGCTCTGCCAACTGAGCTATATCCAGCCCCAGGAAGATTCATTTATCTCCACAGGTAATGCCCTGAGTTCAGCTCACAGGCTGCAGTTCAGTGAGTATTGGTCTCACTCCCTTGCTTCTGGTCTCCTTATCTCCCAGCCAATTCTACTGCAGCGCAGTGACAGTGACCCTTTCCAAGGTTGATTGAGACCATGCTATGCCCTTCCACTGAGATATATTCATCATCCACTAGATTGACTTGTTCATTTAAATTAAAAAAAAAATTGTTTTAGGTAGTGTCTCACTCTGGCCCAAGCTGACCTGCTACTCACTCTGTACAAGCTGGCCTTGAACTCACAGTGATCCTCCTACATCTGGCTCCTAGGTGCTGGGATTAATTGTGTGTGCCACCACACTTGCCTTTAATTTTTTTTTTTTTTTTTTTTTTTTTTTTTTTTTTTTTAGTGGGGAGGGTTGCTGTGTTTATCTTGAATAACATAGAAAACTACTATTTCCAAGGCTGTTACTTCTCTGGCCTCTGATTACTTCTTGGGCTCCCCTAGAGCTCCTCTGTCTCTTCACTGATGGGCCCCAGTCATCCTGATTGTCTTCTCTTGGGGCTGACACAGCTCTGTCCTGCATGAGGACACTGTTCATCCTGTCACCTCAGCTGGAATGTCCCTCTTCCCTTGTTGCTTATCCGATCAGTTCTATAAGCCTTGTGTGGGCTGGAGAGATGGCTCAGCAGCTAAGCACTTGCCTGCAAAGTTTAATGACCAGGGTTCCATTCTCCAGGACCCATGTAAAGCCAGATGCATAAAGGGGCACATGCATCTCGAGTTTGTTTGCAGTGGCTGGAGGCCCTGGTACACCCATTCTCTCTCTCCCTCTCTGCATGTATCTCTCTGCTAGCAAATAAATAAATGAAAATATTTTTTAAAAGCCTAAATTGGGCAAGGTTCCCTCACCACTTTTTTCTATTTTCACTATTTTATTTTCTTGTGGAATGATTACCACAACACATAAATATTCATGCATTTACATGCTTAGATTTTTGTTCTTCTGTTAACTTAGAAACAAGGAAGGCATATCATGTCTACATGAATCACACTTATGTCCTTCTGGCCTGAAAAAGTAGCAGGTATATATGATGGAACGTATGACTGAGTAAACAAGAGACTAGAAATGAAGAGCTTTGTTACCTTACTTTTTGACTTAAGATTCAAAATGTGTCTATGACCCATTCAGACTATCCTGAGCTGTAAACTCTGATGACAGCTGGTCATCTCTCTCCGCAACTTGGGTTTATTTTCAACATTCTTTTGTGGGGTGGGGAGATGGCTCAGTGGTTAAAGGTGTTTGTAAACCCTGATGGTCCAGGTTCAATTCTCCAGGACCCATGCAAAACCAGGCGCACAAAGTGGTGCATGCTTCTGGAGCTCATTTGCAGGGGCGAGAGGTCCTAGTACATTCATACTCACTCTCTCAAATAAATTTTTAAAAATACTTAGAAATAAGGATTGCCACCACAATTATTTAAAACATTCTATTTTTTTGTATATGCATGCTAGTGTGTATGTTTTCTTATGTGGGAGTACATGTGTGTATAGATATGCACTTCTCTGTGTGTGCACTTTGAGGCCAGAGGTGGGTAGTGTGTATCTTCCTCTTTTGCTATCCACTTATTGATTGACAGTGTCTCTCACCAAGCCTCTAGAGCTTGCCCTGGGGATGCCCCTGTTTCTACTTGCTGAGCACTGGGACCATCAGCACCTGTCACCATGCCTGGCATCTGGGTGGGTTCTTGGGCTTGGAACTCAGGTCCTCAGATGTGTGTGGCAAGCGCGTTGCTGACTGAGCTGCCTCCCAGACAAAGTTCAACATTTTGGTATATTTCAAATACACAGAAAAAGACAGCTGTCTCTACCATTGAGCTGCTTATTTCAGGTTCTTTCCGTATGTATTATAAACACTGTAGGTTAAAACGTTTTACACATTTATAGATTTATAAAACCACACTTATTTTCTTCCCAGGCATTCATTGCTTCTTGGAGTAGGAATTGTGTCTGAGAAAATCCTGTGGAGAGAGACTATGATTCTTAGCACACATTTTGCAGGGTTGCAGGCTCTTTTCTATAATCTTAACATAATAGTTAATGAGTTACATTCTCCCTACTTCCCCCAAAGAATGCCAAACCAGGTTATAACAGGGCACAGTTACCTCATTTCGGATATGCTTCAATTTGATTGTAAAGAAGAGGCTGGTGGCCAAAACAGAACCTAAGGAGGTAGATGCAAGTTAACATTAAAATTTAACCAAGTTTTCTAATAGGCAAGGTAGATTAAAAAATACCGCACAGCTGTCTTTCATAGTCTCGTAAAAGTAAGCAGTGATACTTCAGGAGGCAAGCTCTTTCCTTCTCTCATATAAAAGATAACATTCATTCATCTGTCTCCTGCATTGCTCAGTATTTTCTCCATCACCTCCACCAGCAGCACCCTGCCTTCCCACTTGACTGCTGCCTCATCTGCTCTCTTTAACATGTAACCCTATGATGCAGTGCATGGATGAATGTCTCCCATTGGCTCCTGCTCCTTCCTTAGCCCCGAGTGTTTGAAATCCCCAGGAGGGTTACTCAGTAGCTCCTGATGTCGCTGTCAGAGGTGGTTTCCAGACATTTAATCCTTGTAACTCATAAAGCCTGCCTGAGAAGCAAGAGATCAGTGTTTAATATTCTCCTCATTTTAATAGATGGCAGATGTGAGTCTCCCAACTCCGGAGCCGCCACCAGAGATTTCCGTAAGCTCTCAGCTGTCCACCTTGTAGTTTCTCTAAGTGACCTAGAGCCCTTCCACACACCCTGTTCTGTGTGCTGGGAGAGAAACTCTTTCATCAGGGGGAATCTTGAGGAGACTCCAATCTAACACACCAGCAAAAAGCATTGTTCAAGTTGAACTCCCAATTACTAGCTGTGTGACTTTGGATTAGTTATTTAACCTCTCTGTGTTGCAGTTTCCTTAACTGCATTGCAGGACTACTAATATCAGGACTCACCTCATTTAGTTGACAGAAATGAGGGAGAAAGCACCTGTAAAATGCTTCCCACAGTTGTTGATGTGCTAAGGTACCTTTTTCAGAAGCTGAGGTGTCTTGTTTGTTTATCAAAACTGAGTTCCCTAGTGGGCACAATGGAAATCTGGACCTGTTGAGTTTCCTGGGAAATCCTTTAAGTTGTTGTGGTCAGCTGCATGTTGCTGGGATGAGCATCCAAGCTAAGCACAGTCTATAGGAGGAAGGGGTTTATGACCAGCTTACAGATCCCGGGGGAAGTTCCCGGGAAGAAGTGGCCTCCATCTAAGCAGGACAAACCATCGCCAGCCCGCAAACTCCGAAAGGGACAAGCACAACACCGGCAGCGGACAGCAGGGGCCCCACCAGAGCTCACCCTGCTCTGCGCACCTCTGGGCTGGAAATCAGCTGTGCCCTCAAGCACCCCTTAGAGCCAGACCCCAGGGCCTGCCCCCAGTGACACCTCATCCAGCCAGGCCACTGGAGATCCGAGTTGCAAGCTTTAATAAAACATCTGAGTCTATTGGGAGACTTACGTTCTAACTACCACAGTTGATTTGACTGATGGCTTTCAAGGCGGCATCCTACCTCCCCACCCCAGCCCACTGACTGGCGGTTGATCTTTTTCCCTGGGCACAACAGAGGGCACAGGCACTAGATAACGGGGAACATCACCCAAGTATTTCCTGTGGGCTGAGTTTGGTCAATCACAGAATGAGAAGTACTGGCCTGTGGGAGAATGCAAAGACCTGATCTGATGGTGCAGTTAGCTTGGCAGTAGGGATCTGGAAGGTGTTTAATCAATGACAGTTTGCCAGAGGGTCCCACATGTGTCCAGAGAGAGACTTGAATATGATAATCATTTGAGGAAAAAAAAAAAAACATATACAAGGTATGTCAAGAATCACACCAAAAAGGTTGTTCCAAGGTTGAGGTGATAAAGTACTAGGGCATAAATTCAAATCCCCAACCCATATGTAAAATGCTGGGCTCAGCGGTACATGGCTATAATCCCAGTGTTGGAGAGATAGAAAGGAAGGTCTGGCTGAGACTGACTAACTAGCTAGTCTACCCAAATCAGTGATCTCCAGGTTCAGTGAGAAAACCTACTGCAACAAATAAAGTGATTGAGAAACACACCTGGAGTTGACTTCTGGCATCCACATGCACACACGTGCATAGGTACCTGCACACATGTGCACATACATGCATGAGCATGCATTTATACACATATGCAAAAGAAGTTGTTTGTCCACCAGAGCTAACATGATTGCTTTAACAGTTGACACTCTGACATCCATCCTACCTAGAATTATTTACTTTTTTAAAAAATATTTTATTTTCATTTATTTATTTGACAGAGAAAGAGGGGGGGAGAGAGAGAGAGAAAATGGGTGCACCAGGGCCTCCAGCCACTGCAAACAAACTCCAGATGCGTGTGCCCCCTTGTGCATCTGGCTAATGTGGGTCCTGGGGAATCGAACCTGGGTCCTTTGGCTTTGCAGGTAAATGCCTTAACCAGTAAGCCATTCCTCCAGGCCAAATTATTTACTTATTTCATTTATCTCAGTCCTTTTGCTGTTATTGTGTTTTGGAAACAGTATGTTTGGTTTAGGAATTGGATGATTCAATCTGGGCCATGAAGGCATGAGGGAAATCTTACCTTGGTGAGAGGAAGTCAGGTATCTTTGTTAGGTAATTGAGAGTGAATTTAAATCTTATTGTGGCATTGTGGCTGGTTAAATTCTAGTAAAGAGGACCCCCCCCCCCCATGATGGTTCAGGTTATTTAAGGAAAAACAGATCAGGGGACTCCTTCAGTCAAGAGATAAGGAGAGATCTGTCTGTGATCTCTAGTAAAATGTAGATTGCAAGTATATTTCTGTTTCTTTTTTGTTTTGCTTTTTGGGGGTCCAGTCACTCTCAATTACCTAACAATCCAGACCAGTCATCCCTCACACTGGCTCTCCTGAGCCTGAAGATGCAGCCCACCACAGCAAGCGTGTAAGTAGATTCCTGCAGATAGTCAGGCCTCTCTTTATGGTGCTGTTCATCTCTCCTGGGCGTCCAGGAACTGGTAAGCCTCCCCTCATGTCACTCTGAGAGGAGGGGAGAACCCCCAGGCTCCCACGTGGGCTTTGCTCCCTCTCCTCTCCCGGATGGAGCGGGCGCTCTGTTGTCCTCCTCCTTTCTTCTAGCAACATAACAAAGTCTCTCTGAAACTTACCTTCTAGTGTATAAAGTTTAATTCTTTAAATTCATAAGACAAGAAGCTGGGGTGCCCTAAATTTATCAGTGCATTGGAGTATTGGTGTATGGAAATGGAAACCCCCAAATTCCCATTTCATTGGGCGCTTTTCAGAGGCTTCTCAACTTCTGAGAAAGAAGCGTTAGGTGTCCACCTTTCTTGTCTCTGCTACTACTGTGGTAATAGAGCTGTGTCCGCTAACTCGTACCTCTTGAAGGGGACCAGCCTGAGGGCAAAAGTGCCGTACTGAGAATGGTGGATAGACAAAACTATACCTTTCATGACACCATCATTAATTAACCTTGAAAATTCCTCTGCATATCTAATTAAATTTATAGTTTAAACCACCCAGTCACTCCTCTCCCATTGTTTGTAGCCAAAAGCATCTAGTTGATATATTAAGTACTAGCATTTGTTCTGTGTAGTTCTGCACCAAGATTTACACCAAACACACACACACACACACACACACACACACACACACACACACACACACACACAGAGAGAGAGAGAGAGAGAGAGACAGAGAGAGAGAGACAGAGACAGAGACTTTTTCATGTGATTTTGGAAAATCTAGATAAAGTTGGAAACTAGAAATAGAAAATGTATGTACTTACTATTGTTATATAATTAATAATGAATTTGGCTATTCTCTGGTTCCTGAGAGGAGATTTCTAAATACTTGCCGAAACAACTCATCAAACTCAAGAAAGCACTATACTTAAAATCACAGTCCCATTACAAGATACACAAATCAGAGCTTGCCGAATGAAGCTGTGAGAGGTGCAAAATCTGGGATTCCCAGGTTGAAAGCTCTACACCCTCCATCCATGTCAATCACTGGCACACTAAGGGATGATCATGACTGGCGGGCTGGCCCAAGTCTTGGCATTCAGAACTTTCCAGAGCTTTGACTAAGTGGGATTGCATTACCTACCAACTGATGCAATCACTGCCATCTGTGTATGGAGGATAGAAGCAAAGCACTCCTCCCCTTCCTCTGGCTTTTACCTTCTTTCTGCCACCTCTTCTGCAATGGTCTCTGAGTCTTGGAGGGGGTCCATGCATACTTTAGAAAGTATTTATTTATTTATTTGCAAGCAGAGAGAAAGAAAGAGATGGAGAGAATCACACATCAGTGTGTGGAGAAGAGAGAAGGAGAGACAGAATAGGAGCATCAGGGTCACTTGCCACTGCAAACAAACTCCAAATGCATGTGTCACATTGTGTATCTGGCTTTACATAGGTTCTGCGAAATTAAACCTGGGCCATCAGGCTTGAAAGCAATGCCTTTTACTGTGGAGCTATCTCCAGCAACTCATACTTTTAAAAGAGAGCCTTGCTCAGTTTGTGTTGGTCTTCATTCCTCGTGATTTCATTTAATGTCTTTGGTGCTTGAGCACCGTACAAGTAACAAATCCTTCTGGGAATATCACACTGGGAGCTATTTGATGTCATCCTGTCCTTCCTTGGTATTTTTTTAAAAATAAGATCTTCTTAGCTACGTAGCAAATAGAAAGCTAGCTTAGGTATCATAAAACGTAGTCTTAGCCAGATGTGATGGCACAAGCCTTTACTCAGCACTCAAGAGACTGAGGTAGGAGAATCACCATAGGTTTGAGGCCAGCCTGGGCTACACAGTGATTTCCAGGTCAGCCTAGGGCTAGAGTTCAACCTTGTCTCAAAAAATAATCCACCCCAAAACAAACCTGTCTTAAAGCATTAAAAAGTGAGAAAAAAAAATCTTAAAATGTGATCATCTTATTTTCGACTTTTCAAGGCTGCTATCCTTTTGCTGTTAACTGTATTTGGTAGATACTTTATGTGTTTTTAAAAATAAAATTAATAAATTTCTAGGTTGAGGAGATGGCTTGGTGGTTAAAGGCTCTTGCTTGCAATGCCTGCTGGCCCTGGGTTCAGTTCCCCAGAGCTCATGTAAAGCTGGCACCAAATTGGTGCATATGTCTGGTGTTCATTTGCAGCAGCAAGAGACCCTGATTCATTCATGCAAAACCGTACCACATACACATACAAATAAACAAATAAAATGGTGAATACCAACAATTCTGCTGAGGAGAACCCTCAGTGAAATGTGGTTGGAGAAGAAGGGATATAAGGTGATTACATGAGGGAATGAGATCAACACAGGGTTTGTTCATATAGTAAAGTTCATAATCATAATTAATGAAAAAAAAGAAAAAAATTCTATATCTATTTTCTTGATTATTTCTTTCAAAAGTATTGATTTTTACCAAAAATTTATACATTATTAAAATCATCTTTTATTTCTGTTACTCTGAAAGCTTATACTCATAAAAGTATGTTTGATTAATGGATAAAATTACAGTGCTAATATTTTATTTAGGAGTTTTGCATTTCGTTACTTCTCTCTGCAATTTCTCTTTCGGGAATTTTCATGTCAGTGATGCATTGTGAGTAATTTCTACAGATCTGTCTTCTACTTCATAAAGCTTCTAATTAGGGATATGTAATTTCTCTCACCCACTGTAATATATAGTAGTTATGTATTATTTATATTACTTTTGTATTTTAATATGCTAGAATAAAATATATTTTTCTTGATGATCTGATTCTATCTCTTATTCATAAATTATGTATTCTGTTTTTTTTTTTTAAGGGAAGGAAAGGGTTGATTTCAGCTTACAGTTACATCAGAAGAGAAGAAGTAGAGACAGAATAGCCATTTGGGCTGGAACATTAAATCTTTACATTCAAGCCTGCACAATCCAACCCTGGGACCCATAGACTCATGGCCATTTCATGTGGCAAAAGGCATTCAGTCCAATTTAAAAGTGTGCATGGTTTTTTGTCAGTCCCAATAGTGTTCAAAAGTTCAAAGAATTATCTGAGACTCAAGGCAGTCGCTTAACTGTGAGTCCTGCAAAGCCCAAATACATGTAACAGACTTTCAACACAGAATGGCCCAGAGGAAACATTCTTACTGCATAAAAGGGCAGTTAGGACATAGTTAGGAAAGACTGGACCAAAGCAAGATTGAAAGCCAGCAGGTAAAACATCAAATCCTGTAGCTCTATGTCTGGTACCTAGGATTCCTATAAAATTATTTGTGCTTTAAAAGGCTTGAGTGGTTCCATCCCTTTATCTGTAGTACCTGTAGTCCCTTGCCTAAGCCAAATCTACCCTGAGTTTGTAGCTTTCCTTGGCAATAGTCCCACAGTCCTGTATTTACAAAATCTTGACACCTCTATTGCAACTGATGCTTCACGTGACTTCATAGCTTCTTACAGGGGCCTTACTGGATCTCTGCTTACAGGGATTTTGAGCCTGCCTCACAGTGCTTAGCCTTAGTGGATCTCTGGAACCATGGTGCAAAAAAAATGACCTCCGCTTCCATATCATGAATTTTCAATCTGCCAAAAGCAGTACCACATGGGTGGCGCTGCCAAGTTCTGCTGTCCTCTCGGAATGAAGCTTGGCATCTGTGGAACACGGCGGCACCAGCTGGGGATGCTAATGCTGGGAAGCAGAGGGCTGTCCCGTGCGTTCCCTTTCGGCCTTTTCCCTTCAAAAGAGTTTGCAGTTTCTAGTTTGAGTTTTTAGTGGGTTGGATCTTGTCCCCAGAGCATCCTTCTTATTGTCTCAGTGTAGAGCAGTTGGCTTATCTGTGATATGGGTAATTTCTTTAACAATCCCAGCCCAAACAGCTATAGTTTCTGTGCCAAACCTTGCAGTTTTCATCTTTCTTACCCAAAAATTTTAAATTATTTTTATTCACTTTCAAGGAATGAACAGGGGCAGAGACTGGGAGCACTAGAACCTCTACCACTGCAAATGAACTCCAGATACATAAGCCATTTCATGAATCTGGATTTATATAGATATGGGGGAATCCAACCTGGGTTGTTAGGCTTTGCAGGCTAGTGTCTTAACAGCTGAGCCATTTCTCCATCCCTCTGCTCCAAATTTTGCCTTTACTGTAGATCTGAATAACAGCACCAAAGAGATAACATTTATCTTTCTTAAAATTTCCTCTTTCTGTTTTTTTTTTTTTTTTTTTTTTTTAGGTAGGGTCTCACCCTAGCCCAGGCTGACCTGGAATTCACTATGCAGTCTCAGGGTGGCCTCAAACTCATGGGGTTACTCCTACCTCTGCCTCCTGGGTGCTGCAGTTAAAGGTATCCACCACCACACACAGAAACATTGTCTCTTTTCTTAAAATATTTTTAATTTATTTTGCAAGTAGAGACAGAGAAAGAATGGGCATTTCAGGGCCTCTAGCCACTGTAAACGAACTCCAGATGTGTTTAGCACTTTGTGCATCTAACTTTATGTGGTTATTGAGGAACTGAATGTGGGTTATTAGGCTTTGTAGGCAAGCACCTTAACTGCAGAGCCATCTCTCCAGACCTCTCTTCTGATTACTTTCGGTTTGAAGTCACTTTATCAGGTATCAGAATATCTATGCCAATCTTTTTTTGGCTTCTGGTTTATGTTTCCATTCTTTGACTCTCTGTCTGACGGTGTCCTTTGAATGAAGTGTCTTAGGAAAGTTGGTTGGATCTAGGATTGCTATTTTGATTTTTAAAAATATTTATTTATTTAGGAGAGAGAGACAGAGGGAGAAATACAGAGAGAAAGAGAATGGGTGTAACAGAGCCTCCTGCCACTGCAAATGAACTCCAGACGCATGTGCTGCCATGTGCATCTGGCTTTTGTGGGCACTGGGGAGTCAAACATGGGTCCTTGGACTTTGCAGGCAAACACCTTAAATGCTGTTACAGTCAGGTTTGCAGTGCTGGTGGAAATCACCTGGCCAAGCTTGGCCAGTCTGAATGTTTTAAAATAAATATTTTGTTTATTTATTATAGGGAGAGAGAGGCAGATAGTGAGAGAATAGACACACCAGGGACTCTTGTAGTACAAATGAATTCTAGACACATGCGCCAATTTGTGAATCAGGTTTTACGTGAGTACTGGGGAATCAAACCTAGTTGCTTAGGTTTTGTAGTCAAGCGCTTTAACTGTTGAGCTGTCTCTTCAACCCAATTTCAAACGTTCACGTAACATTTCAGTGTCTTTCCATTTGGTTGTTGAGGAGTCATATTACTTTGCCTTTTGCCTACTGCTTGTGTTTTGAAGGGGGGATCATATTGAAACATCTGCTCTTGGTAGCTCAATCCAATTCACTCAGTAGGAGAAAACACCTGGTATTCCAACTGGCTTCTGCTTCCCTCTTCCCACCAGGGAGCTGTGGGAGCCTTCTTTATCTTTGTCCTTTTCAGGTATCTTTCTCACTTGCTGTAAGAATCCCCAAAGCTTTGTTCCCCCCTTGGGAATGGAGTCTCCTTATCATCATCATCATAATAATTGTTAGTATTATTCTGATTCTCTCCTTCACCAGTTCACATGGGTAGACTTTGAAAGGCCCATTTTCTCAAAACAACTGTATCCTGCATGTGGCATACAGGAACTAATAGAAAAAAGAAAAGTAACTCCAGATGCATGTTTCACCTTCTACATCTGGCTTACATGGTTCCTGGGGAATCTAACTGAGGTCCTCCTTTGACTTTTCAGGCAAGCACCTTAATCACTAAGCCGTATATCCAGACCTCTAATGCTCTCTTCTCTACAGACACTGTCACCTGACAAACAGTTACCTTCCTGCACTCATCAACAGTTTAAACACAGTCTTCATTTATCTGTATCCTGCCATTTCATCTGGAAGTTTCCTATATGCTGTCTTTATAGACAATATTCCAAGCAAACAAGCATAAGAAACAAGCAGGCACAGCTATATTAATATCGGATAAAATAGACTTCAAAACCAAAAATAATCAAAAAAGACAAAGAAGGCCACTTCCTACTTATCAAGGGAATGATCCATCAAGAGGACATCACAATCATCAATATTTATGCACCAAACACAGGGGTACCACAGTTCATAAAACAATACCTCCTTGACAATAAAACAGAAATAATCACTAACACCATCATAGTTGGGGACTTCAATACACCATCATCAGTAATAGACAGATCATCCAAACAGAAACTAAACAGGGCAGTAAGAGAGCTCAACAAAACCATAGATCATTTAGCCATAACATACATCTACAGAACATTCCATCCCAAATCCACAGACTACACATTCTCAGCAGCGCATGGAACATTCTCTAAAAACGATCATATACTAAGTCACAAAGCCTGCCTCCATATATTTAGGAAGATTGACATAATTCCCTGCATGATATTAGATCACAATGCTGTATTGCTAGAAATAAACAGCAAAAGGCCCACCAAGAATCCCATCAGCTCCTGGAAACTGAACAGCACACTTTTAAACAATAAATGGATAGTGGATGAAATAAAAAATGAAATTGGGAAATTTCAGACTACCAATTTTAATATCTCAAGTATTTGGGAAGAGAACTATTTAATATCTACCATTTTCCCCTACTGATTCTCATTGTGGCGTTTCCTTGTCTTATATGTCTAGTAATCTTTGGTTGTGAGACTATAAGGTTGGTTTGAAATCAGAGGTTATTTCCCCCACCCAGTCCCCACAGATCATTTGTAATTGCTCTGCTGTGCTGTGAATCAGAGAATGCTATCAATGTGGAACCACTCTAGCTTATCTCAGGATCTCTGGTTTAGTTTGAGAACTGAGATTTAATCTCTACACTAAGTTTGTCATTACCTTAAGGTTTAGCCATACAAATGAGTCACCAGATACGTGTTTAGTTTAAGCTCAGATGTTTGGAAGTAGCCATAAACGTATATTTGCTTCCTTTGTGAGTTACATTATTTCTTTCTTTTTTTTTTTTTCTGTTAGTTCCTGTATGACAAATGCAGAATATAGTTGCTATGAGAAAATGGGCCTTTCAAGGCCTATCCATAATATTGCTGCAATCAAAAGACTATCACTAGTTTTGATTTTGTTTTGTTGCTTTAAAATAAGTGTGTCACCTATGTCTGTAATGCACAGTGATGGAAGATGGAGGGCAAGGATAATTTAATTATGGTTTCTTAAAAAATTAGTTTTATTTTTTATACATGTGGTGGTTTGAAGCAGATGCCCCAATAAACTCATATGCTTGGTCCCCAGCTTGAGGCAATTTGAGAGGTGAAGCCTTCCTGCAGGAGGCCTGTATTGGGGGGCAAGCTTAGGGGAGTTCTAGCCAGCCAGCGCCCCCCTTACCAGAGTTTGGCTCACTCTCCTGTTATTGTTCTCTGCCTGAAGTGAACTGGGGAATTGAACCTGGGTTGTTAGACTTTGTAGGCAAGTGCCTTAATCACTAAGCCATCACTCCAACCCTGTGTGCTTTTTTCTTCTCATCTCTTACCAGTGGCTATGCTATGGAAGAAAATTACTTCCTCTCCCTCAACAACAACTTTCATTAGCTCATCAAAGAGCAGAGTGGCTTTGCAAGGCCAGCCCCTATCATACCAGCATGTTGAATGGCCCAATCATGCTCAGGTACTCACAGCTGCTGTGAGTTCCTGAGTGCAATGGCCTTGTCATGGCTGGGGACAGAGTTCCACAGTGTTCTTTCATATCCTCTTATATTCTCCTGTCCCATCTTCTATGTGCCTGAGTCCTGGAGGGGACAATGTTTCTGTCCTGTGATGGCTAAGCTCTAACCAGTTACTTACTTTCAGCATTTGTCAAGTTATGTTTCTCTGAATTGACTGCTTCCCACTGCCAAAAAAAGACAACAGTGTGTTTTTGTTTTTTTTTTTTTGACTGGGGTTTAGAGCAGCAGAACTGATCTGTGGATATAAAGATAATTATTTTGTAAGCAGTTTGATAATTTGTTGAGTCTTTCCTATAGCCTATAGTCTCTGTAACTATAGACTTTTGATCTGGTTTTTAGCACCAGGTATGAGGTCTCTCCTGTGGAGCAAGCCTCAGATATAATCAGAGAGTGCTTGTTTGCCCCTGTAAGAGTCATGCCACTATTGTGCTACAGAGTACAACCTGCTTGGTAAATGAACATTATAAATTCATAATTTTGAGTGGGCAAGAAATCATATATCTGAACCACATTTTTGAGGACCTTCTGGCTTGTTCTTGGAGCATATCCCTTCATAAGTCCTCATTTAAAAGTATTTTCCTTCTTTCTTTATTTGTGAGCAAGAGGGAAAGAAGAAGAAGAAGGAGAAGCAGAAGAAGAAGAAGAAAGAGAGAGAAAAAGAGAGGGAATGGGCATGCCAGGGCCTCTAGCCACTGTAAAGGAACTCCAGATACATGCATTCCTTTGTGCATCTGGCTTATGTGGGTTCTGGGGAGACAAACCTGGGTCCTTAGGTTTTACAGACAAGCGTCTTACCCACTAATCCATCTCTCTACCCCATGAGTCTTCAGTTCTACTCCTCAGGAATATGTCCATGTGAATTCTTTCTAGCCCTTGCTGTGCCTTTTGAGAAATACTTCTGTTTGCATTTTTCTCCTGTCTACAAGCATTGTTAGTACAGGGATTATACACTTGGGAGCAAACTCAGCTCTTTTCCTGATCTTTTTTTTCCTTTTCCTCTTTAAATTTATTTTAAAACGGCTTACAAAATAAATAGGCTTTCATATATATATATTTCATTTTGTTGCCTTTCCTTCCCCCATCTTCCAGCTTTCCTTTCCCACTATTCTCTCTTGCCCCCAGTATTCCTTTCTTCCACTTTTTTTCTATTATCTTCCACAGACCTCCATTTCAAAGCCTCTTACACACACACACACACACACACACACACACACACACACACACATAAATACACAAATGCTTTTATGAATGCCTGTATGAGAAAGGGCACCATGTTGCTTGGTCAGTGTTTTTTGGGTCAGCTAGAATATTTTTAATTGTTGGAAATTCACTTACTTTTAGTCCAGCCATGTGGCCATACAGTATGCATTCTTAAAAAAGATCTCTTTAGTCCCCAAATTCCACTTAGTTGCATGTGTGAGTAGCTGCTCCATCTTTTAGTGATGCCCTTTGTAAGAACATCACTGAACATTGGAGCAATGGTGCTGCAAACGCTGCTGATTTGTGCCAGATCCATCTCCTGGCTTGCTGGCTCTGCCAGCCTCAGGAAGTCATCTTCTCAAATGCTTTCATGTGTTTACCTGTATGTGATTAACACTAATATCACCTTACAGTTTGCAGCTGTATTGAGGGTTTACTGAGAAAATTCATATACAGCTAGTGATGGCCAGCTGCTCGGAAAATTTCAGCTGCCATCCATTGTCACAAGGCTTAGACAGATGATTCTAGCAGATGAGGGCCTCCTGCCGTCATGCCCAACATCCTACCAGCCCTTGCACATTCTGTCTCTGGTCTGTGGGCCCTTTGCCTACCAAAACTCAATTCTTTCTTCAAGGTCCAGATCAGCTATTACCTCTGGTATTAAATTTTCTCTCACACTCTCATTCAGATTTTATTGTCTGTGTTCTATGTTCATGTAGTGTTCAAGCGGTATTCATTCCATGATCTCCAGTAAATGCTTGAGGCCACATAAAGCCCTATACATGTCATGTTAGTTCTTACACATATGTACCTATGAATAAAGTTTAATTAATAAATTAAGCACAGTATGAAGGTAACAACTAATAATAAAATAGATCAGCTATAATAGCATAATGTAATAAAAGTATTGGATACAGTCTATTGTTTTGTGTTCTTACCTTTACACGTAAAAGAAATAGTTAACAGCTTCTCTTTGGCGTATTTGAATTATCTGCTTCACTTGGTTTGAGTTTGTGGCCATGATTAAGTAAAATCACGGTGACTTGAGCATACGTACTGTGATTCAGCAACTGCTGATTTGATGAGCACCATGGGTACTAAGTTACTGGGGGCAGACGGTGCGTCCATCTAACAAAGAGATGACTCGTGCTCATGGTAGAATGTGTGAGGGTTCTTTGGGCAGATCAGAATGTCATATCATTTAAAACTTATGAAGTATTCGTAGAATTTTCCCTCTAGTATTTTCACATCACTATTGACTGGAGGTAAGTGAGCTGCGGAAAGTGAAACCAGGAAAGTGAAACAACTGCATTTCTGTTTATTATTTTTAACTCTACTTCTGTCAGATGGCGCAAATGTCTGTGTTTTACCCACAAGAGGGCAGACCTGTTCTGATTTCTCAGGGTCTCCTTTCTTTTCTGTGCTTAAAACAGCAAGTTCTCTCTCAATACTTGGCATTGAATAGAAATCAGAAAATAAACTTCCCAAGAGGGTAGGTGGTACATCTCTTGCAATTATGTTCAGTCATTTATGTTAGAAATTTTCCAAACTGCTTAACCAAATGGGGGTTTATGTGTCGTTTTTTTCAAGGATGTCTTGAAAAACATGGGCACCTCTTCTTTCCTCCTTGTTCTCTACATAGAATATTACTGCTCTCGGTGTCAAGATTAAAAGACAGTGGCTCTATCTTTGAGTGTCACACCTGCCTTTCAGTAAAAAAGGCAGATGACGTTGATGAACAAAATATAAATGTGCCTAGTTTCTAGCCAAGTTCAAACCAAGTTAGGGTTCGGATTGAAAGGAAACATGGGAAATGAATATTCCATGTGAAGAAGTTCAGATGCATATTGCTTTTTTCTTTGCACTGAAAACAACAGAAACTGAATCTAGCCAGATTAAAGTAAGGGACCCCAAAATAACTCACGGAATGGAAGAAGCTTCTGGAGAATGGATGTCAGGGGGAATTCTGGGAACTTCAGTCGCAAGAGTCTGTGGGCGATCGCTTTAGGGAACCATCATTTGTCGGGCACAGTGACAACTCAGGTTTGCAGTGGCCAGGGCGATCTTCTTGTTTACCCAAGACACGTTAGCATCACATGAGAAGCATGTGGGATGTGAACATGACCTTTGGATTCTGGCCGACACAAGGATTGGAGTTTGTCCTCTGAGAAAGTTAAGTTCTGAGGGCAGAAACTCTTGTGACTGCTTGGTCTCAGAGCAACTTCATAAGGGTTGGAGTTTGTCCTCTAAGAAAGTTAAGTTCTGAGGGCAGA
The DNA here is from genome assembly GCF_020740685.1 of Jaculus jaculus. Classification (NCBI taxonomy): domain Eukaryota; kingdom Metazoa; phylum Chordata; class Mammalia; order Rodentia; family Dipodidae; genus Jaculus; species Jaculus jaculus. Next base: position 13,413,993 of record NC_059107.1, on the reverse strand, counting down.
GAGCTCTTGTGACTGCTGGCTCTGAGATCAACCTCACAAAGGGGGAATGTGCTTTTCCCAGTGCCTCTAGATGGAAATTTCAGAGCTCACCTGGGATTTCTGATTTCTTCATAGCTAGTTGGCAATGACTGATGGGTTAGCTCTTGGCTGTCTCCATGTTCACGTAACACCAAATGCTTTCAAACAAGCTGTAGACTCATCTATTTTCTCAACCCATTATGATTTAAAATATTTTATTTTTACTTATTTATGTATTTGAGAGAGAGAGAGAGAGAGAGAGAGAGAGAGAGAGAATGGGCACACAAATGAACTCCACATGTACATGTCCCCACGTGCACCTGGCTTATGTGTGTGCTGGGGAATCAAAACTGGGTCCTTTGGCTTTACAGGTGAGCGCCTTAAACTACTAAGCCATCCCCCCAGATCTCAACCCATTAGAATTTAATTCAAGCCAGTAAGGGAACACTGGTTTTCACCTTCATGTACATCGACCAGCTAAGAATTCCAACCAGTAAGTTCTGTGCCCATCAGAAGAGAATAGTTCTGTTATGTTAATACATTCTACCTCTGTTTGGAAAGTCCCTGGAAAGGAACAACAGCTAGACATCCTTCTGTCCTCTCAGCCTTTTCTATTCAAGGACTTAGAGATGAATCTGGCTTTGCATTGTGAAATTCAATTATTCCCATTTTCACACCAGGCTGTTTGGGAAGCAGAAGGTGGTATGTGGCTTGCCATGTGTTTTATTGCTACTTTTGTCACTGTGTCATCATTGACCAACAGAGTGAACTTTGCAGTCTGCTGGGTCTGGGTTTGAGTCCTTATTTTGGTATCCACTGGCAATATAATGATGTACTTTGAATGTGCAAGTGTGTGCATATTAATATCTGAAATATTCCTTGAACTATTTCTTTTTATGACATCATCTCCTTTTCTTAGAGCCCACTTTGTTGGAAATGTCATTTCTCAGGACCTTCACTCTTTTGCTTATGATAGTCTTTCCTGATGAGGCATTTGAGGGTGACTGGGTTCCCAAAAGTAAAAAGCATGGGGCTGGAGAGATGGCTTCATGGTTATGCACTTGCCTGTGAAGCCTAAGGACCCTGGCTCGAGGCTCGATTCCCCAGGACCCACTTAAGCCAGATGCACAAGATGGCACATGCATCTGGAGTTCGTTTGCAGTGGCTGGAGGCCCCGGCACACCCGTTCTCTCTCTCTCTCTCTCTCTCTCTCTCTCTCTCTCTCTCTCTCTCTCTCTCTCTCTCTCTCTCCCTTTCCCTGTCTGTCTGTCACTCTCAAACAAAAATTTAAAAAAATTAAAAACAAAACAAAACAAAAAAAAGCAGGACTGTCCTTGAGCCTGCCTTTGCAGTCTCCGCTTTGCTGGAGATCAGAGAAGGACTGGGCCTCTCCTTAGCTCTTACTTAAGGAAATTCCTAGATATGTTTTTCCATAAACAAACTGAGACCATCCTGGGAAGGAGTTCCACTTTCCTAGAATTAAGGTTTAAATATGATCCTGGCATTGTGGATGGTTAAACTCAGCCCCCAAACTTGGCATTAGGTTAGGGCTGGTTCACTCAATACCCATTCAGAATCTATAAATGAGCCCAATTTGAGTCACAGGGAAGGCTTTACCAACTCAGGTCTTCCATATAGCAGGAACTCTCTGAACTATCTTCTCTTTCCTTCTTGTAATATAATAAAGTCACTTTAAACCTTACCCTCTAGTCTGTGGATTTTAATTCTTTAAATTCATAAGATAAGAATCCAGGGATACCCCAAATTTGCTGGCATATATTGGTGTTTAGTGAGGAACTCCAAAATTCTCCTCATATCCTTCTGAGTTTTTCTCAAAACCTCCATTTGGTGAGTTCTTCCCTGATCACTCTAAGACATTGGAGTTAGGTAGTCTGCTCTTATAACACAGTGTTAGGGGTTCAGAAAAGTCCTTGAACCCCAACCCTGGATTTGTGTCCACTTTTAACCAAAGAATTGAATAAAATAAGACTGAAAAAGATGATCATTAAATTGAGGGAAGTAGTGTGGTAGAAAAGAAGCTAAATGTTGAATGGATTCACTGAGTTACCATAAGAGTTAATTGCTGAGGAGCTAAAACTTATCTTTGTCAGCAGATGGAAAAATCCCAAAGAAGGAACTGTCCAGAAAGGGCCCAAAGGGACAATAAGAAGGAAAGACAGTTTAGGCTAAAACAAAATAAAATGGAGTTCATTGTTAGGGTGGCCTGACTACAGAAATGATTGATATGCAAATTGCCATGATTTGGTTGTTCGCTTACCCCTCCCCTTGGCGATGGAAACTGTAAAATGGAAATAAACTCTCAGCGCTGGGTGAGAGCTTCTTGGAGGGCGACCTCAGGAATAAACTCCTCCACCTTCAGTCTCGCTGGCACTGGGGCCATCTTTCCAGAGAATTTCCACACCAGTACAGAACCAAGGAAAGGAGACTGAATACACCCACATGGCTTGAGAGCACACATGGAGGGTCTGCGAAAACCATAGAGGAGACAAAAGGAAGTTCAAAGAGGGCTGGAGAGATGGCTTCGCAGTTAAGCGCTTGACTGTGAAGCCTAAGGATCCCGGTTCGAGGCTCGATTCCCCGGGACCCACGTAAACCAGATGCACAAGGGGGCACAGGTGTCTGGAGCTCGTTTGCAGTGGCTGGAGGCCCTGAAATGCCCATTCTCTCCCTTTCTTTTTCTCTCTTTCCCTCTTTCTCTCTCTGTCTGTTGCTCTCAAATAAATAAATTAGTTAAAAAGAAAAAGAGGGCTGGAGAGATGGCTTAGTGGTTAAGCGCTTGCCTGTGAAGCCTAAGGACCCCGGTTCGAGGCTCGGTTCCCCAGGTCCCATGTTAGCCAGATGCACAAGGGGGCGCATGCATCTGGAGTTTGTTTGCAGAGGCTGGAAGCCCTGGCACGCCCATTCTCTCTCTCTCCCTCTATCTTTCTTTCTCTCTGTGTCTGTCGCTCTCAAAAAAAAAAAATTAAAAAAAAATAAATAAAAAATAAATAAATAGAAGAAAAAGAAAGTACAAAGAGCTCCTGTCCTGTGGAGAAGGAGCCCATGTGGAAAGTAGGAGCCAAGGAGAAATTCAACAGAAGATGGAGGTTCACCAGTGGTCAGGCAGCCCAGGTGTTGAGAACCTTCTGGTTGTGGGCCCTACCTTCTGAGGGATGGCTAGTTGGTTTGGGCTAGGGGCTGTCTTAGCAAGAGGTAATCTATGATGGCAAATTCTGGGGTCTAAGCTTCACCAGCCACAATATTACCATTAGATTTAAATCCTGGAAAAGATGACCTCCCTCCAACGAGGGGCCGGTGGAAAAACACATCTAGGGAAAAGATAAGAAGTCAGATCATACTTTTATCTCCAGCACACTCCTGCTTACTTTCAGGGGCCCAGTCACCCTAGCTAGCTAGCAAAGAGGCATCTGACTCCCTCTCACTGTGCTAGGCAGATACATAGGGAAGAGGAGTTCCTAGGTTAAAAAAAAAAAAAAAATCTATTTTCTTTTACTGGTGTGTCCCAACCTGACAGAGAGAGTGGCTCACTTCCTAGTTCTTCTCCCTTGAGAACAGAAGACAAGATATGTGGGTGAATTTTCCCACAGATGGGCAAGCTTGCTGGCAAGCTTGACCAGATATGCCTGGATATGCTTGGGACTTTCACAGTACGAGGTATGTCATGCCCTGGTCTTTGTTTGAGGTGACAAATCGGGGTGCTAGGATGGGGAGGCTTCCTTCAGCCAATCAAGGGTTGGCAGTTCTGGCTCCCCTCCACCCAGGTGAAGCTTCTGACTCTTACTTCCTCTTTGAATAAAGTTTCTGCTTGATTTTAAAACTTGTCCTGTTTTTTTAAAATAGTTTTGTTTTAATTTATTTGTTTGCAAGCCAGAAAATGGGTGTGCCAGGGTCTCCGGTTGCTGCAAAGGAACTCCAGATGCATGTGCCTCTTGGATACTGGGAATAGAACCCAGGTAGTTAGACTTTGCAGGCAAGTGCCTTAAGTGCTGAGCCATCTCTCCAGCCCCAACTTTTCCTGTTTTTAATTCTTTAATCTGTGGAGAAAAACAACCAGAGCCCTAGACAGCAACAACCCTGTCTCAAATGCACATGCATCTCATGTTCTTCAAAGGGTCTGGGCTTCCTGACATAATTTTATTCTGCTCTCTAGGACCCCAGCATCTGGCATATTGCCTGGCATGGATACAGCAGTAGTTAGTGGAATAGGGATTTGAAATTCCTGGATCTTAGACCAAAAAAAACCAAATTACCACTTTATGTTTGATTCCTTCTTAAGCAAGAATGATCCAGTCATGGGGTCATGTTCATTTAGCTACTCAGTGGGCAGGTGAGTGCCTGCAGCGATGAGCAATGTCATCACTTCCAGAATGCAGGAGAAGCTGAAGCTAGAAGCCTGGAGGTTTGTGACACTTCCCAGGAGTTGCAAAGCCAGAAAGTGACAGCCAGCTCTGTGTTCACGTGCATAGGTCTGAAATGAGACATCAGAAACTAACATCCTTCAACATATGGGGGAAATCACACCATAGAATCCTAGGTGTGTTATGTCTCCATAACTATAATTTAGGAGACTAAGAAAGAAAGAATGAATTTCATGGGCAGTGCTTTGGGACTGGCATCGAGTAACCCAAAACATGTGCTGTTGCGGGTATTTCTAGGTTGAAAGAACTTGGGATAGATGTTCCCTTCTAAGTGAGAAAACATTCAAGGTGTGTTGGCAAAGTCACATGAAGTGTTAGTTTAGGAGTGATGACTGCTAAAGACATTAGCATCTCCAAATTACATATAACCTGAGCCTGAATCTGGGAGGGTTAGAACAGGGAGTCACAGAACAGAGGTACGCAGAGGAAGGGCTGACATCAGGACCTTAAAGTCTATTTAGTTTAAAATGTTCTTGGATCTTAGAGTCTCAGTAGTGTCTCTCCTGGCCTTTTGAATTGGAGTTTTCATATTCCTCTGAGATAATTGGTTTAGTTATGGTTCTTTTTACTGAGAAATTCATTTGAATGGTTGAAGAAAATAAGACATTTTATGGACAATGTCAAGGTTGTGTCTGATACTCAGAGTAATCACTTATTAATGTGATGTGAAATAGAAGTTGAGGATGGTCCAGACAGAAATACCCACAAGAAAGGTAGCAAAAGATAACTCAAAAACTGTGGCATCTGGCTGCTATATCCCAGGCCCAGATTTGTGTTACCCCTCACAATGAGCTGTTGGTCATTGAGACCTGTGAGTTCTCTTCACTGCAGAGGTATTTGCTCAACCATTTTTGTAGCTGCTCAATTCACAATAGCTAAGAACTGGAATCAACCGAGATGCCCATAGTTTGATGAATGGATAAGGAAAACGTGGTACATTTGTACAAAGGAGTTCTACTCAATAGCAAGGAAAAAAATGATATAATGAAATTTGTAGGAAAATGGACGGACTTGGAACCAATCATACTAAGTGGACTCACACAAGCAAGGAAAGACCTCTTCCTCCTGGATAGTACATTAAAAGATAACCCTCAATAGGAGTATGATGGTATTGTCTAGTAATATGATGGCATTGTCTGGTAAGAAGGGCCCTGAAGAGTGCAGGATAAAGCCTAACCCTAAAACATGTGGCCCTGGCTTGTAAGTCCCAGTATCTGAAATCACTTACAACCCTCACAGAGCTGTTTCTCAGAGAGACCTACGAGGTCCTGAAAACAAGACAAGCTTCTGTCAAAGCACTTGATTACCCACCTGAGGTAAAAGCAAAGACCTTATTTCTGAAGACACCACATGCTGCTGACACAGAACACCAAGAGATCCAGCTGGAATCTGGAAGGAAGCCAGTTCCCAGATGGTCAGCCTACATAGTGTTGGAAAGCGCTACATGAGCTGCTGGGGGAAAATGGCCAACAATGTGAGCAAGCGGGGGACGCTGCTGTACCAAAGCAACCATCTGACGAGGTGTACACACCTGCACAATGGTGGAACTCAGCCTATGTGAGTAACTAGAAGCTTTCTGGTTGGGTAAGAATTCCGTTCAGTGAAATGGAATCCATGTCTGGAACAGGGAACAGAGTCAGAATCCTATGGAGAATAAGATTATGGACTCCATTGAGAAGCTGTATTAGTTTTTGATCAAAATAGAGGCTATACTCATCAAACTCTATCTAAATTAACAACGCCTGTCCCCTTAAACCTATGCCAATCTCACTCTCCATCAGAGAACCTGTTTTTCTTTCTCAGAAGACATTGAGAAGAAAGTACAACCAAAATCTATGAACAACACAAGAAGAGATAGCTGACTCCAGCAGTAGATGAACCACCCCTTGCACATCAACCAGGGCCTGGGTGAAACCACAGAGGAGTTGGCGAGATGGGCAAGAATGCTGCTCCCATGGACAGCCTGACAACCTGCGCCAGGGAGATGAGGACAGACACTGAGGCTACTCAACATGCACCAAAGCAGAAACCCAGAAGCTGCGGAGAACATGACACTGAGTGTACTTAAAACATACCCACCATGGCTCAGGGAATTTTCCAGAAGAGGGGCCTGAAAGATTGCAAGAGCCATAGGGTGGGAGGGAATATCCAGAGGCATTGCCCCACCCCCAGGAAAAATGGACCGCTACTCCTACAACTCATAACCCAACCTGTGGTGAACACCAGCAATCGCACTGAGGAGAAAGTACAGTGGAATGGGGACAGGGAGAGGGAAATGATGGTACCAACACATGATGTATCCATACAAAATTTCTACTTAATAAAAAAAAAGACTCGCAATAACTTTTTAACGTACCCTTGTACTCTCAGAACTGGTTTTCAACCCCCTTTATTATTATAAGCTATCAAAATGTCATGCTACTCATATTACCTGTGGTATGGTATATTTTATTGTGAGATGATTTGTTAACATCTTTTTTATAATGTATTTCCCATGCAGAGGGTGAAATGAGGATTAAATTAAATTCTCCTCTTCCCCTGCACGTACACACCTGAAAACATCAAAGCAGATATCCAGAGCCACAGAAATCTCAACACTAAGTCAGACTGCTAAGAGGCCTGCTGTGGCTCAGGGAACATCATAGCAGAGGGAATGGAAAGATCTTAAGAGCCCCAGAGTGGGTAGGAATACCCTGAGGCATGGTCCCCTCTGCCCCACAGACTGACTGAGGCTGTAATGACTCCACAGTGAACACCAATAACCCTACCAAGAAGGGCCCCCAGGGAAATGGGAATTGAGATGAGGGGATAAAAGTCTAATCTTCTATAAAATAAAATAAAATAAAATAAAATAAAATAAAATAAAATAAAATAAAATTTTAGTAGCATTGAAAAAGTTAAAAGTACTGGAGTTGAATAGAAATCACCATTTCCCTTCTATCTTGGTAGGATCTCTTAACCTTCTCTCTTGATAGTGCTGAGGAGTAACCCAGGCCTTTGTGCCTGCTAGGAAAGCACTCTATCTTTCAGCTACATCTACATACTCAGTCCTGTTTATTTATAGCTCTTTTGTTCTCTCATGACAGACCAGCTTTGCTTTGCTTACTACTTGGGTATGGTGGAAGTTAGCTGCCTCCATGATTCCTGAGCTTGCATGGTCTCCCTGACTTAGCACTACCAAAAGCAATGAGTCAAATCAGTGAAAGTCTGGCCTTGCGGGAATGATCAGTTATTTCACTCATTGCTGTAAGCAACTACCTGACAAGAAGAAGCATAAGGAATGGAAGGGATCATTTCAGCTTATAATTCCAAGGGAGAGTCCTTCACAGTGAGAAAGGCAAGATCAGGAGACAGCTGGTTGCATCACATCCACAGTCAGGAAGCAGAGGCGATTAGAAAGTGGGCGTGGTTTGTAATACCTCAAGGCCCAGCCCCGTTGACACACTTCCTCTCACAGGGATCCATCCTGCTGGGCCACCAGATGGGGACCAAGTGTTCAAACATGTGAGCATATGGGGATAGTTGCCATTCAAACCACAGCAAGGAGAAGGAATGTGACTGGATTTAGTTCATTCTAGAGCAGTTATCCATGATTACAGTATGAGGAGCAAGAGAAGGAAAAGTGGTTCAGGGATTATAACCCCTGTGGGAATGCTCTCAGAGAAGGGTGTATGTACTGGCAGTCATCTATTTTTATTTATTTATTTAAATTTTTTGTTTATTTTCATTTATTTATTTGAGAGCAACAGACAGAGAGAGGAAAAGAGAAAGAGAGAGAATGGGCGTGTCAGGGCTTCCAGCCACTGAAAACAAACTCCAGACGCATGCGCCCCCTTGTGCATCTGGCTAATGTGGGTCCTGGGGAATTGAGCCTTGAACCAGGGTCCTTAGGCTTCCCAGGCAAGCGCTTAACCACTAAGCCATCTCTCCAACCCCCGGCAGTCATCTAAAAGCCTTCCCTTGCCACCAGCTCTACCGCCACACACTGTCACGCACAGCTTGGTGTGTAAATACTCACCCTTTGGGAAGTACTCTGAGAAAGAGGTTGCTAAGTGTTTTTTTTTTTTTAATTATTATTATGTCCCAGAACTCAGTAATTACTTTTCATGCAAAAATAAATTAATTGTATTCTTTCTCAGCACCATATGGTTGAGTGCACAGAGATGCAGGGTCCAAGAAGTGGCTTGTGCTTCCCTGTGAGTTGTAGGGCCTACGTACGTGTGTGTTTAGTTTTCAGCACACATATCATTACGTGCAACCCTGACTATTATGGGTCATTACTTTCTCTGCTTGTATTTTATTTTATTTGACAGTATTGCCATGTCTAAACTTCTTGCTAGTGTTTTCCCCTATTAAACAGTAAAACCTGGATGGGAAGATGGATCAGCAGTTAAAGGTGCTTGCTTATAGTCTGCTGACTCAAGCTTAATTCCCCAGTATCCATGTAATGCCAGGTGCACAAAGTAGCCCATGAGTCTGGAGTCCATTTGCAGTGGCAAGAGGCCATGGTTCTCTCTCTATCTCTCTGTTCATAAATAAATAAAAAAACATTTTAAAAATTCTTTGAAAAAGTAAGATACTTCCTGTATCTAATACCAATGTCTTTTTTTTTCGAGGTAGGGTCTCTCTTTGGCCCAGGCTGACATGGATGGAATTCACTATGTAGTCTCAGGGTGGCCTTGAATTCATGGAAATCCTCCTCCCTCTGCCTCCCAAGTGCTGGGATTAAAGGCGTGCGCCACCACGACTGGCCCAATGTCTTTTAAAAAGAGTATTTTTTACTTTTTTTTCCAGCACTTTTCTCTAAATCTGCATATGAATATGTTGGCAATTTACTTTTTCATCACATATAGTGATACTATTATTTCTCCCAAAACTTAATACGAAAAAAAAAAAATTGAGCATTTAGAAAGGTTAAAGAAATGCTTGCCAGTGTGCAGAACAGATCTTCCATTAAGCTTCTATTGGGCGTGTACTATCATGTGTATCTGTATGTCCATCATCCTCTATCCAGCTCCCATGCTAGCTCACTCCTCTGATAGGTTCAAAGTAAGTTACAGATATTATTGATACAGCTCTCTACGTACTTCTTATGTCTATTATTTACTAGAGTTCAGTTTTTCCCTTTGTGGAGATGCATCTCACCCAAAATAAAATCCGCAAATGATAAGTATGATATTTGGTTTGTTTAGTTGAGAAAGAGACAGAGAGTGGGGGGCCATGGGCCAGTCAGGGTCTCTCTCCCTGCTACTGCAAACAACCTCCATATGTATGTACCACTTTGTGCATATGACTTTACATGGGTTCTGAGGAATCAAACTCAAGCCAAAAGACTTTGCAAGCAAGCACCTTTAACCACTGAACAATCTTCCCAGCCCTTGACCATTTTTACAAACACATCTACCTATCTATCTTAAATCCCTAATCTCTGGCAATAGTGCGTACTTGGTCTGGATAGATGGCTTAGTGGTCAAAGTGCTTGCCTGCAAAGCCTAAGGACCCACACAAGTCAGATAAACAATGTGACGCAAGTGTGTAAGATCACACATGCACACAACATGGCGCATGTGTCTGAAGGTCCATTGCAGTGGCTGTAGGCCCTGGCATGCCAATTATCTCTCTCTCATATAAAGTGCGTAGTTATCAGAACATCAGGAAGCGTGTTCGATTTTGCATGTCTCTTTTCCCTCAGCGTATTGTTTTTGGGACTCATTCATGTACAGCACTAGTGTGGGCCTGTAGTTGCTAAGCGGGGTTATATTGCACAGCCATACTGCAATTTGTCCATGTCCTATCACTAGTCTCCTGGTTTGTTTTTGTGTATCTGCTATGAACATACTTGCACAGATCTTTCTGTGGGCTTATTTTCATTTCTCTTGTGAAAATAACTAGACTTAGAATTGCTGTGTCACAAGGAAAGTCTAGATGGTAGGTTTTTCAGACTTTTTATTGACAACCTTAGTACTTATAGGCATTATTTCATGATCCCCTCCAACCACCCTTCCTTTTCTCCCTCCTGACTCCCCACTCCATGGAGTTCCTTCTTTCCAACTACTCTCTTCTATCTTGATGTCCTCATTTATTTTTGTCTCCTCCTATTATGCAGGGCTTGTGCAGCAGTAACTAACCACTGTAAGGTCATGAACACCATGGCAACTTTATGTTTAGAAGACAGTATTGCAAAACACTCCTCCCCTTTCTTTGGCCCTTATTTTCTTTCCACCATATCTTCTGCGTTGGTCCTTAATCCTTGGAGGGTGTGATAAATGCTTCACTTAGTGGTGAACACACCATGGTCATTTCTTCTCAGCACTTTGGTTAGATGGCAGTTTTTAAAAATAGTTATACATTGCCTGTACAATTAAATCAGCATTTATATGCTCATTCTCCTATTGATGGATATTTAGAATGTTTCCTTTTCTCGCAATTGCAAGTTTGTTCTGGCAAACCTCTTTATGTGTTTATTTTCACCTCCTTGAGTTAGTGAATCCACAGGTAAATTACCATGTTGTGGTGACTAAGAATCTTGAGTGCACTTTAATATATATAGCATGCTGGGTAGTTGCTCTAAGATGCTGCATCTAGAAAAGCACTCGTTGAACCAGCAGGCTTTGTCACTGGGGTCAGAAGCTGCACTTTGACAAGATTCCCAGGTAATTCCTATGCATCTTGCTTATACAAAATAAAATGGGAGGAAGGGAAACTTCATTTAAAAATATTTTATTTATTTATTTGAAAGAGATATACAGAAATAGGTAAGTAGGGAGAGAGAGAGAGAGAAAGAGAGAGAGAGAGAGAGAGAGAGAGAGAGAGAGAGAGAATGGGCACACAAGGGCCTCCAGCCACAGCAAACAAACTCCAGACACATGTGCCCCCTTGTGCATCTGGCTAATATGGGTCCTTGGGAATCAAACCTGGGTCCTTTGACTTTGTAGGAAAGCACATTAACTGTTAAGCCATTCATCCCAGTCCCAGAAAACTTTATTTTTAAATACAAAACATCAAATCATCTCTCTAGGATTTTTTTGGGCGGGGGCGGGGGCTATAGAATTACAAATGCTTGCAGCTATTTATTTATGTAAAGGCAAAACTATCATGTCTTGATCAAGTTTAGTAATGAAACAAAAAGCAACACTGCAAATGCTCAGGAAGTAGTGAGGCCTCCAAAGGGATCTACTTCAGTGGATTTTAGAGAAGTTTTTACTGATCCCTTCCATACATACAGATATAAATGCATCATGATCATAGTCCTTTCTCACCGCCCTGGCTTTCTCCCCTTCTGAATTCTCCCTCCATTGGCTCCCTTCTTTTCAACAAGTCTCCCTCCTATTGGGCAGGTCTTATGTAAGTAGCATCAGCCACTGTGAGAACATGAATGCTATGACCACTTTGTATCTGGAAGACAATATGGCAATGTGCTCCTCCCTTACTCTGGCTCTTACGTTGTTTCTTCCATCTCTTCTGCAATGGACTGTGAGCCTTGGAAGGTGTGATAGAGCTGTCTCATTTAGTGTTGAACATGCCACTTTCACTTCTCAGCTTTTTGGTGAGTTTTGAGTCACTCCAGTGGTCACCACCATCTGGAAACAACAACAAAAAAAAAAACTCCTGTAATTACAAGTGAGAGTAGTATTAATATATTGATATTAAGATAAATATTTAGAGGACAGTTTGGTGGGCATAATATATTCATTTAGCCAGACAACAGTAGTTGTTTCCCCCATAGGGCATATGATCCCCTCAGCCATAGGCTTTTGATTAGGTTTCCAGCAGCAGGCAGAAATTCTCTGTCATGAAGTGGGCCTCAAGTCCATTCAGAGAGCAATTTGCTTACCCATAAACAGAATGCCACCATTGCATCAGTTGGTACATTTTGTCTTGGCCAGAAAAGCTCATAGGGTTCACTCTTAAGCACCCTGATGGCTAGTCAATGGGGAGAGGTTTCCATCTCAGCTCCAGTCTGAGTTCTCAGTGACCTTCAGCTTAGGCATGTGGAGTCTTCACCAATAGCATCTTAAAATCTGGTTCTGTTGGGCAACCAAGAACCTAGATATTAGCCTATAGTGTTATGGGGGCATCAGAGTCCATTATTTGTTTACTTGAAAAGAATGTAAGAGCCAAAGGAAGGTTAGGACTCCTTACAACGTGCCCCTCCAGACACAAAATAGATATACATGATCTACAGGATATCCATGACCTCACAGTGCCTGACACTACCTACACAAGACCATCATAACAGGAGGAAAAGATGATGGCATCAAAATAAAAGAGACACTGATTGAGAGGGGAGGGGATATGATGGAGAGTGGAGGCTCAAAGGAGAAAGTGGGGAGAGGGAGCAAATTAACATGGGATATTGTTTACAATCATGGAAGTTATTAATTATTAAAAAATAAAAAAATTGACTTTTTTGGAGAATATGTGTTATTAGAATGGTTAGAGTTAAATTCTCAGCACTGTAAAGAAGTCATCTCATAATCTTTTGGCTTTTTTTTTTCCTTTGGATTTTGTGTCTTGTTTGTTTTGTCTCTGGATGATTTTATCAAATTCATTTTATCTTTCAATAGTTTTGCTGTGACACATCCAAGCATACGTTTTCATATATTCATCCTAAACTGAATCTGTGGTTTAATATCTTCAATCAGCCTGGGGATATACTCAGCTAATATTTCCTGTCTCCTTTCACTTCCCCTCTCACCGTGGGACTTTGATCATGCATATATTAAACTTTCACCTAGTCATATGTTTCTTTCATTTTCTGTATTTCCCCTTATTTTCTCACTATACCATAGTGTGAAAAATATTTCTGATCCACTTTTGAGTTAAGTCGAATTTGGTATCGATCTTAAGAGTGTTATTCTTTAGTTCAATTATGGTTAACATTCAATTCTCACATTTGTATGTAATTCTGAAAAACAAATTCTAGTTCTATGTTTTCACTTGAAGCACTAGATAATATTTTAATTATCCAGAAAATGCTTTCTTTACATTGGGCCTGTACTTTAGATAAGAACTGATTCATGTTCATCCATCAACATGCCCAGCACTTCAGGCTGAGTCCTCCCCTTTATAAAGTCTGGTACGGTGCGTTGTTACTCCTTCACCTTTATTTTGAGAGCTCAGTTCTTTAAGTCCCAGGTGTGTTTCAAGGTGCCTCATCCTCAGCAGTTTAGTGTGGATGGCTAATGACTTCTCTCTTGTTCTCTTGTGCTTAATGAGAGGGCGGGGAATGCTGTGTGCCTCCCAGCCATGCTGCAACTGGGCTCTGTCACACCCTTGTGATGCTTCCAGGGGAACAGTGACGAAGAATGTTGGGATCCTTTCCTATGAAATTCTGCCCCCAACTAGTCCTAAGCAATTTGGCATCAGAATCTAATTTGTTTTTCTCCCCAGGCCCATAGGTTGCTAAACCACCTTCTCTGTTTTCTCAGTCCCCGAACCTGCGACAACTTTAAGTCAGAATTTTTTTTTTTTTTTTGAGGTAGGGTCTCATTCTGGCTCAGGCTGATCTGGAATTCAGTACATAGTCACAGGGTGGTCTTGAACTCATGGCAATCCTCCTACCTCTGCCTCCTAAGTGCTGGGATTAAAGGCATGAGTCACCACTTCCGGCAAAAATTTATTTTTTTAAACAAAAATATTTTAGCTGGGTGTGGGGGTTCACACCTTTAAATTCAGCACCCAGGAGGCAGAGGTAGGAGGATCTTTGTGAGTTTGAGGACAGCTTGCAATTACATAGTGAATTACAGGTCAGGCTGGGCTATAATGAGACCCTACCTTTAACTATCTATCTATCTATCTATCTATCTATCTATCTATCTATCTATCTATCTATCTATCTATCTATCTGTCTAGCTATGTATCTATGTATCTATCTGAATGAGAATGGGTATTCCAGGGCCTCCTGCAAACAGACTCCAGATACATGCACCACTTAGTGCATCTGGGTTTACATTGGTAATGGGGAATCAAACCCAGTCCATCAGGCTTTGCAAGTGAGCACCGCACTGCTGGGCCATCTCTCCAGCCCCCAGAAATTTTGTAAAGACAAACAAAAGCAGCAGAGAATATCAGACTGCGTTCAACATATCTCTTTTTTCTCTTGGATTTTGGCCCCTTCATTTCTGGCTTATTGATGAGGTTGAATAAGATGTCTATAGATAATATGCATAAAAGTGGTCACTTTGGCTGGGCAATAGTGGTACACACCTTTAATCCTATCACTCTGGAGGCTGAGGTAGATGGATCACTGTGAGCTTGAGGCTAGCTTTAGACTACATAGTGAATTACAGGTCAGCTTGGGCTATAGCAAGACCCTACTTCAAAACAAAACAAAATAGACAAACCAAAAAACCCAGATCCCTTCATGCAGGAAAGTGGCTCACAAGTTATGGTAATGAACTCTTATGTTTCCTCTAGAGACAATGGTTCGTTATTTGCTAATTTGGGTTTGAAGTATCTATACAGGACAGAGAATGATAGGCATCTATTATACAATACATATCTATATGTTCACACATGTATGAAATGCAGATTACATATGTTTAAACATTGCATCTGATAAAAATATATAACAATGTAAAAATATATAAACAGAAGCAAAATCCATGCCTTTTTGTTGCCTCCATACCTAATTATTTTTTAGTGAATGTATTTATTTTGACAATGTCTTTGATTGACTGTTCTTAACTAATTCCATTGTGATATGTTAAGTGGCTTATAGATTATCTATTTACACATGTTAGTAGAAGATGATTATACTCACAGCATGACTTGAGGAACTTATAAAAGAGAGGCTGGTTTGAAAGAATACTAAAGTAAAATTAAAGAAAAGAGATTCCTTTTTATTTTTATTTATTATTTGAGAGTGACAGACAGAGAAGAGGAGGGGAGAGAGAGAAAGAGAGAGAGAGAGAATGGGCGTGCCAGGGCTTCCAGCCACTGCAAATGAACTCCAGTTGCATGCTCCCACTTGTGCATCTGGCTAACATGGGTCCTGGGGAATCGAGCCTCAAACTGGGGTCCTTAGGCTTCACAGGCAAGCGCTTAACCTCTAAGCCATCTCTCCAGCCCTTATTTTTAAATTATAGGTATTATAGCCTACAGGAAGGATATGCATATATATCACTTATAATGGCTTCATACCTAAAATGTAATTTAGGCAAAAAATTAAAAATGACTGACTAATAAGCAAAAGAAAAAGAAGGCATGATGTGAGTGCATTAAAAGTAGAAATATTTGAACAGAGGACTAAAAGTGAACAAAACTTGACAACTGTGTCCTTGTCTTGTTATAAAGTTGTTTGTTTGGAGATCATTATGTAGACCATACTGGCAGCACTGAAAATGCTAACAGCCTCCTTCAGTACTGAGATTGCTGGTATATGCCACCATACCCGTCCATGGTATGTTACATTATTATAGGCAATACTTCAGTTTTGGATGACATAAGGACTCAGTTGGAACAGTAATTCCTGGAAGCCACAAGATGAAGGGAATGGATATTTTTGCCATCAATGAACCAATATAAATACTCATTACAGGGCAGGCAGTAATAAAATATCCACTTCTCTCTGTGGGGTATAAGGAGCAGTATACTATCATTTTTCCTTGCCTCCAAAGCACAGGATTTTTGATTGTTGGAAACAAACTGGTTTTGGACATACAGCTGAGTCAGGCAGGGTGATGTTCTCAGATGCAATTGTTTTTACAAATCCCTCCAGTTTTTGCTCACCAGCCTAGCAAAATCTCCCTCAGAGAAGGGAAGGAAGGAGAATCTGAGCCCACAGAAAGGCAAAATTGAAGTGACCCTTTTCTGAGGCTAAGCAACAGTGTCATTCAATTCAGCCTCATTGCCAGAAGGAAGTCTCGCCAGGGGTACTGCAAAGACAGCAGTGGTGGCAAAGGGGGGAAGGCTCAACAGGGTGAAGCCCAGAGACTTGCTACTCAGTAAGTGTGGATTGAAGTGACCCTTTTCTGAGGCCAAGCAGCAACATCATTGGCAGAAGCAAGTCTATCCAGGGGAACTACAAAGACAGCAGAGGTGGTGAGTGGGGGAGGGGCCAGCAGGGTGAAGCTTAGACTTACTACTCAGTAAGTGTGGAGATAAACGCTCTGTCAGATGAATTAATCCACAACAATAAGGCAAATGCCTTAGAAGATTGTGTTATACACAAGCTATTAACTTCCATAGTAACTCTAGGGTCAGCAGGCTAAAACAATAGTTTGGTTTGAGTTAAATGTTAATGTTTGTGTTCCTTACAAATTCTCTTAAGTGTGCTTTTAGTGACTTTTCTCTGGAATTAAAGAATGATGTAGGAGGGGCTGGCGAAAGAGCTCACTCAGTAAAGTGCTTTCCTGGCAAGCACAAGGACCTGAGTTCGATCATCCACACCCACATGAAAATGCCAGGTATGTGCCCCAATAATCCTTGTGCTCGCAGAGGAGCTGGGTGGGGAAGGGGGGAGGGTGGAGACAGGCAGGTGCCTGGGGCCCACTGGCCAGGCAGTCTAGCCTACTTGGCAAGTGCCAGGCCAGTGAGAAACCCTGTCTCACAGATTAGAAAGGTGGATGGTATTTCTGAAGGATAACATCAGTAGCCTATGCATGCACACAAGCGTGCGTGCACGCACGTGCACACACACACACACACACACACAACTACACACACACCCATAAAAAAGAGTGACCTAGGCATTCAACTTCTTCATTGCTAAATCATCACCATCATCATCATCTTCATCATCACTTTCAGTAATCTTCCCTTGCTCAGTTTACAATTCTGCCTGTCTGCAGGATTGACATGTGGACTATTTTCTTTTAGTATCCTGGTTGTTCTGACTTAGGTTTTACCAGCAACAGGGCCACCTCAGCCCAACAGGAAATTACGTGACTTTCTGTGTAATGATATTTTTATTTCTCCAGCTTTGAAACTGGTTAACGACCCTTGTCAGCGAATAAAAACTTCCAATAGCGCAGAAGTAAGGTGATGGAAAAACCCAGAAGAGGCCAAAAGAAAAGATGCTGGGCAAAATTAACACAAATTTCAGCTCTTGCTTTCCATTGATCACCACAGTAAATATAAAAACCCAGCATGTTTATGGGCCTTCTTTTAATTGTAATTCATCATTATTACACTGTTTTCACAGCCACCTTCTTAGTTGAGACCTTCCACTAAAACATTCAGATGGAGGCGCTTTTAAAGATAAAGAAGCACAAATGTGTTCAGGTCCTAAATGCATAAAGCTGTAACTTTCCAGGCTCATTTGGGAGTACACCACACACATAAACATGACAATGCTAAGACACTGTTTTGGGGTTTTATATAACACTTGTCTAAATTTTGTTCAATAAAGAAAATAGGCATCTCAAATTAAGAAAGCAATGTCTTGTAGACTCCCTTTCAGAAGATTAAGAGCTAACTTTTAAAGGTACTACTACTGGTTGGAGAGATAGCTCAGTAGACAAAATATTGCCAATCAACTGTTAAGTACCTGGAGTCAGGTTGCAGAACCCATATAAAATGCCAGATATTGTAGCATGAGCATTTGCAGCCCCAGTGCCCCTAGGTGAGGGGGAGACAGAGACGGGAGAGTCATTCAGAAGTTCAAGAGCCAACTAATCTGGAAAACATATCTGTGAGCAATTGTGAGGCCATGGTAAGACCCTGCCTCAAAAGAAGTGGGAGGCTAGACCCTAGCACTCAAGGTTATCCTCTGACCTCCACATGTGCTGTGGTGTTCATGGGCGTGTACACAGACACACAGACACACAGACACACACACACACACACACACACACAAGCACACACATAGAACTAATAAGCACAAAAGACTTCCTACAATATAATTCTACATTTAATTGCATTTCGGTATGTAGAAACAATAAGAATATTGAACTAATTAAAATCATTCTAAAAAGGAACCTTAAGGTTGTGATTTTTTTTATTAGTTATGTACATAGTGTGTATACAGCTATGTTGGTACCATTGTTAGCCTCCTCCCTGTCCTCCCCCCTCTGCAGAGACCTTCCTCCTTGGGGAATGTGGGTCGTGCATTGTGGGGTTAGCCATCAGTTATGGGGAAGAGGCAATGTCTCTGTGCATAATGTCCCAACATGTGGCTCTGACAATCATTCTGCCCCCTCTTCTGCAAATTTCCCTGAGCCATCCATGATGGGTTCATTTTATGTCTACTTCAGTGATGAGGTCTTGGGAGCCTCTTGTCTCTGGATATCTGGTTTGGTAGGAGTTGAGTGTTCTTCACTCTTGCACTGGTACCAGGTTGACCAAGAAGGCAGTACTCTTGATCAATTCCCCCATTACTATTGGTTTCAGCTGGGGCCCTGGTGAGGTGTGATAGGCTGATTCTCTCCTCAGGTTCTGCATCCATCTGAAAAAGAGAAGCAGATTCTCCAGTGGAGAGTGAAGTCAGCACCAGATAATGGTATAACCATTATTATTTTAGAGAGAATTTAATAGGTTTAGGCGCTCTTGTAGCCTCCAGTTGGTAGGAGCTTAATAATGGAGAGTGGGCTCATGTTTTGGATATAGTTCGGGCTTGTTTCCCAGTTTCAGATATGGGTTCCGTTCCACTGAGCGGATCTGTTAGCCAAATCAAGAGCAGTTGTTTACTCACCATGGCTGTGTGCCACTATTGCACTTGTGTGAGCATCACGTCAGATTGTTTGCTGCTCAGTAGCTTAGACCACGAGTTGCTTGGACAGATGTTGGTCATCTTCTGCCAGTCACTCAGTTAGTATGTTCTAGTATTAGATGATCTAACTGTCTGGGGACTGACTCTTCCACATTCCAGCCAGGTCACTCCATGTTCCATACCAACTGCATATGGTGTCTTTGGCAGTAGGGTCTTACCACTAACCTTCTGTGGGTCATCAAGTACTCTGACAGAAACCTGTCTTCTTTTGGGAAGACTTGTAGTTCTCTCTGATCAACAGCTCATTATGGATGTTAACCACATGCTGGTACTGGGAGTTACAGGCCAGTAGCAAGGAAAAGAAGGAAAAAAAAAGATAGGTAATATAAAAAAGATAAGAAGAAGATAGAGAGGAGAAAGAGAGAGAAGAGGAAAATATTAAGGTTAGTCTTTATCATACCCTCTCCAGGGCCTTCTGATTCAGGTGTTCCCTCTAAAGACGTGATGAAGGTTCAACCATTTAGTCTGTCTTTTAGGATGTAGAATTTTGATACCATTGCCATTTGTGTCTCCTACTCCCACCTTTGTCCTTCCCCCCACTCCACCCTCCCTATTGAACAGTCCTCAAGATGCTTATTAGGTATGTCAGCATCTTAGGAATATTCAGGTTAGGAGCCACAGACGAGTGAGGCCATGTGATGAGGAGGAACTTTCTGTGATTGGAAGAATTTTCTGAGAATGATCTGTTCCAGGTTTGACCATTGTTCTTCAAATTTCATTGTGTCATTTTTTTTCTTACTGCTGTGTAGAATTCCATCATGTGGATATACCACATCTTGGTTATCTATTCATTGAAAGATGGACATCTGGATTGGTTCCAGCTCTTAGCTATTATGAATTGAGCAGCTATAAACATGGTTAAGCAAATCTCTGTGAACTGGGGCATAAAGCTCTTAGGGAATAACTGTAAGGGAATAACTGGGTCTGTTGGTAATTCTATAGTCAACCTTTTTAGGAGTCACCATATTGCTTTCCATAGTGGTTGCACCATCTTTCCTTCCCACTATCAGTGAATGAGGGTTCTTATTTCTCTACATCCTTAGCAGCATTTGTTTTCATTCGATTTTTTAATGTTTGATATCCTTACTCTGGGGCAAGGTAGAATCTTATAGTTGTTTCAATTTGCATTTCCCTGATGAGAGGGGTGATTTTCTTAAGTGTGTGTTTGCCATTTGCATTTCTTCTTCTGAGAACTCCCTTTCCAGTTCTTTGTCCCATTTTGTGAGTGGGTTGTTTGATTTTCTATTGTTTAGGTTTTTGAGTTCTTTGTAGGTTCTAGAAACTAGGCCTCTATCAGTTGGATAGCCTGCAAAAGTTTTCTCACATTCTGTGGGCAATGTATTGATTCTGCTTATTGTATATTTGTATTTGAATAAACTTTTTAACTTCATGAGCTGCCAATGATTGATTGTTTAAGTTCCTGAGCTACTGGAGTTTTATTCAGGAGGTCTTTTCACATTCTGATATCATAGAAAGTTCCTCCTATCTTTTTCTTCCAGTAGTAGCAGAGTTTCCAGTCTTATATTGAGGTCTTTGATTCATCTGGACTTCATTTTTGTGAATGGAAAGATGTGTGGATAGTTTCATTTTCCTGCATATGGTCATCCAGTTTGTCCAGCACCATTTGTTGTAGATACTATTGTTTTTTACAGCCTACATGGTTAGGGCCTTTGTCAAATATCAAGTAGCTGTAGTTACTTGACCCAAAGTTCAGGTCCTTGATTCTGTCCAATTGGTCTATAATCCTGTTTTTATGCCAGTACCATGGTTTTTTTTTTTTTTTTTTTTTTTTTTATAACTACGGCTTTGTAATATAGCTTTAGATCAGGTATGGTGAAGCCTCTAGAGGTCTTTCTTTTGCTGAGG
Source organism: Jaculus jaculus (assembly GCF_020740685.1). Taxonomy (NCBI): domain Eukaryota; kingdom Metazoa; phylum Chordata; class Mammalia; order Rodentia; family Dipodidae; genus Jaculus; species Jaculus jaculus. The sequence continues at coordinate 13,392,957 of NC_059107.1, read as the reverse complement.
GTATGCTTGTATCTCAGAGGCCTTCTTCCATTCCATTATGAATTTTGAGATCATTTTTTTCTATCTTTGTGAAGAAAAATGTTGGGATTTTTGTTGATATTGCATTAAATCTGTATATTGCCTTTGGTAAGATTGCCATTTTCACAATGTTAATTCTGCCTATCCAGGAGCATGGGAGGTCTTTCCATTTTCTCAAGTCCTCAATTTCTTGAGTGTTTATATGTTTTCATTGTACAGGTTTTTTACATCCTTGGTTAATGTTATCCCAAGGTTTTGTTGTTGTTGTTGTTGCTATTGAAAATGGAACAATGTCACTTATTTCTTTCTCTATATCTTTGTCTTTTGCATATGAATATGCTGCTGATTTTTGTGCATTGATTTTGTATCCTGCTACTTGGCTGAAGGAGTTTTGAGATGGAGGTTCTCAGGTCTCTTATCTATAGAATCATGTCATCTGTGAATAGGGTGAACTTAACTTCTTCCTTTCCAATTTATATCCCTTTTCTTTCTTTCTCTTGTCTTATTGCTTGAGCTAGGACTTCCAGTACTATGTTGAAGAGCAGAGGTGAGAGTGGACACCTCTGTCTTGTTCCTGATCTCAAAGGGAATTCCTTCAGTCTCTCCCCATTAAGTATTATTTGGGCTTTAGGAGCTTTGTATATAGCCTTTATTGTGTTAAGATGTAAACCATCCATGCTGATTCTCTCCAATGTTTTGATCATGAAGTGATGTTGTATTTTGTTATAGGCTTTTCTGCATCTACCAAAATGATCATGTGGTTTTTGTGTTTAAGCTTATTTATGTAGTATATATTTCATTGACAAATTTTCATATGTTGAACCACCCCTGGAATGAAATCTACTTGATCAAGGTGGATAATGCCTTTTTATCTTTTCTTTTCTTTCTTTCTTTCCTTTTTTTTTTTTTTTTTTTTTTTTGAGGTAGGGTCTCACTCTTGCTCAGGCTGACCTGAAATTCACTATTTAGTCTCAGGGTGGCCTTAAACTCATGGTGATCCTCCTACCTCTGCTTCTCAAGTGCTGGGATTAAAGGCTTACACCACCACGCCCGGCCTGAATAATGCTTTTGATGTGTTGTTGAATTCACTTTGCAAGGATTTTGTTCAGGATCTTTGCATCTAAGTTCATCAGGATAATAGGCCTATAGTTTTCTTTTCTTGTGGCATGTCTGCCTGGTTTTGGTATTGGGGTGATACCAGCTTCATAGAAGGAGTTGGGTAGCTTTCCCTGTTCTCCAATTGTGTAGCACAGTTTGAGAAAAATTGGTTTCAGTTCTTCCATGAAGGTTTGATTGAATTCAGCTGTGAAGCCATCTGGTCCTGGACTCTTCTTTTTGGGGAGGTTTTCGATTTTCTTTTCAATCTCAGTGGATGTGATAGGTTTGTTTAGGAGATTAATCTGCTCTGTGTTTAGCTTTGGTAAGTGTTATGTGTCCAAGAATTCATACATTTCCTCCATATTTCCAATTTTGTGGAGTAGAGGTTTTTGAAATAAGTCCTGATGATTCTCCCAATTTCACTTATGTCTATTGTGATTTCTCCTTTTTCATTTCTGATTTTGTTAATTTGAAGCATCTCTTTCTTTCTCACTTGATCAAACTGGCCAGGGGTTTGTTAATCTTGTTTATTTTTTCAAAGAACCAGCTCTTTGTTTCATCGATTTTCTTAGTTTCCAATTCATTAATTTCTGCTTTGATCTTAATTATTTCTTTCCTTCTGTAGCTTTTTAGGTTGGATTCTTTTTGCTTTTCCAGGGCCTTTAGGGAGATGGTTAGGTTATAGATTTGGGATCTCTCTGTCTTTTTTATGAAGGCATTTAGTGCTATGAGTTTTCTCCTGAAGACCACCTTCATTGTGTACCATAAGTTTCAGTATGATATGTTCTCATTGTCATTCATTTCTAGAAATTTTGCAATTTCATTTTTTATTTCATCCACTATCCATTTATTGTTTAAAAGTGTGTTGTTTAGTTTCCAGGAGCTTATGAGATTCCTGGCACATCTTTTGTTGTTAATTTCTAGCAAAACAGAATTATAGTCTGATGTCTTGCAGGAAATTATGTTGATCTTCCTAAATATATGGAGGCAGGCTTTATTTTCATTTATTTATTTATTTGAGGTAGGGTCTCACTCTAGCCCAGGCTGACCTGGAATTCATTATGTGGTTTCAGGGTGGCCTCAAACTCACTGTGATTCTCCTACCTCTGCCTCCTGAGTGCTGGGATTAAAGATGTGTGCCACAAAACCTGGCTGGAGGCAGGGTTTATGAACCAGTATATGATCTATTTTAGAGAAGGTTCCATAGGCTGCTGAGAATGTATAGTTTGTGGATTTGTATAGAATGTTCTGTAGATGTCCATTAGATCTAATTGATCTCTGATTTTGTTGACCTCTCTCATTTCCCTGTTCATTTTCTGCTTGGATGTTTTATCTATTGCTGATAGTGGAGTACCGAAGTCTCCAACTATGATGGTGCTGGTGGTTATTTCTGTTTTGTTGTCAAGTAGGTTTTGTTTTGTAAATTGTGGTACATCTGTGTTTGGTGCATAAAGATTGATGATTGTGATATCCTCTTGTTGGATCTCTTGGGACCCTGTAGCATGGGGTGGATAGGACTTCTGGGTCCTGTGCCATGGCTCACAGGGATATGGGACTGCTCTGGGTCAATTGACACATGGGACAGAGAGGGGGGAGGTGCATGGAGGTCCCTTCTGATGGGTGGGCCTAGGGCTGGGGCAACCCTGTTCTGCTGGCCTGGGTCCATGCACGGAGGAGGGGCAGGAGCATATGGAGGTCTATGTTGGCGGCAGGGAGAGTGCCAGCCTGTTGACCTGGGTCTACATATGGAGGTGAGGGGTGGTGGCCAGTGGGAAGGCATTTGAATGTGGAGGTCTCCTGGAGGAATGCTAGCCTGCTGTCCTGGGTCCATGCCTGGGGTGGGGGGCAGTGGTGATTGGGACAGCAGTTATGGAGGTCCCCTGGGGCAATGCTAGCCTGCTGGCCTGGGTTGGTTCCGGGGAATGACGGGTGGCTGTGAGAAGGAGGGCGTTTGAGAGCTGGCCTGGGTCTCCTTGCCTCTGGTTAGTGCACAAGGAACCTGCCGCTGGGACTGTGGTTAGGAGGGCGGCATGAGGGGCTGGGGGACTGGTGGGCTCCCCGAGAGTGTGGGGATCAGCGGATCCCCTACTTTGATCCTCCACGCCCTCCCACTGGAGGTCTATTAGAGTCTGATCACCCCTAGAAGAGCCAATGAACCCTAAAGGTCTTGCCTTTCCTTCCCAGGGTGGTGTGGTGTGGTTAGGCAGATGCCATCTTGACCAGAAGTCTCAAGGTCATAATTATTTATTTATTTATTTTTATTTTTGGGTTTTTGAGGTAGGGTCTCACTGTAGCCCAGGCTGTCCTGGAATTCACTATGTAGTCTCAGGGTGGCCTTGAACTCATGGCGATCCTCCTACCTCTGCCTCCTAAGTGCTTGGATTAAAGGTGTGTGCCACCACGCTTGACTCCGAGGTCATGATTTTCAATTAAATATAAAAATCATTAAATGGAATAAAGAATTCACACTTACTTTATGTAACCCTCAAAATTAAGAATTTGAGGAAAAGATATAGGGGGAAATATTACAGGAAAGACAACTGAGAACATTACAAACATCCTATCTAACTTGGGTCTGGATTACCACAGAGGTCAGTGAGGTCCTTGTTGGTGAAAGTATTCAAACATAAACTACTAAGATAGAGTTTTGTGTCAAATATAGGGCACAGGATATAACCCAGTGGCAAAGCATGTACTTAGTATGTCTGATGCCCTAGCTACATTAATCAGTAAGAAAAAAAAATTCCAAACTTACTTTGTACATCTTTGCAGAAGAAGTCCTTAATGAAAACAAAATCCTAATTTCTAGGTTTTCATAAAAATGACAGCAATTGAGTGAGCAGCAGAGGAGCAGACCGAGAGGTAGAAGAACACGTGGAGCAGCGAGAGAACCGGAGCAGCTGCGGCTCCCTCCCCTCCCCCACCGCCTGAGCCCAGCTCAGGCGAACAGAGCAGCGGCCGGACCCGCCATGCCAACTTCGGCTGACAGTGGGACCCAAGCAGGAGCAGAGTCCGGCAGCAACATCAGCGGCTCCGGCACCGGTAACAGCGGCCCAAGCAGCAGCCCAGGAGCGGCAACAACAGCCAACCCAGCAGCAGAAGCTTCAGCTGCTGACAGACCCAGTGGGGGAGCTGATCTGCAGGGCCACAGTTGCCAGGCTCGGTTTGCCCCGCAGGAAAAGCCAGTGCCCAGCTCCAGAAATCACAACAGCAGCCCGACGACCCAGGCAGCAACTAGAGTGAGACCAAACTCATCCAAGGTAACTGGGTTTGCACCAGGGAAGGGTCTCACTTGGTCACAAGCTGACTTGGATCCCTCAACAGACCAGAAATCTCAACCTCTATGTTGATAGAGGATCTGGTTGTTATAATAACTACTCTGGCATACATACTTGGGGCTATTTTTGACTGAATGGGTACAGTATTTAGTTAACTTTTAGAATCTACCTGTATTTTATTCCACTCAGCCTACTTGAATACTCCCACAGCAGGGAAACTTAACCCCTAGGAGCACCTTTGTAGATACTCTCAGAGTCTTAAGAGCCACACCTAACACCTCAAGCTCCTACCCTGAAAATATATAACATCAAACCAATTGATACAGCTAAGAATACCCAGCTAACTAGAAAATCCAAGCATTAACTTAATCCAAGATGCAAAAATATATACATTATAACACAAGAAACACTAAAAAGCAAGACAATATAAAAATGACAGCAATTACAAAAAACGTCCTTTGACCTGTCCTTAAAACCATTTTAATAAGCAGCAAAAGTAAATATCCATGTTTTTGTTTTTCTTTTAACCAGGAAATACAGTGCTTCAAACTTCAAATTGTGTTTACAGTGTTACTATGGTGTGACTGTACACCTGACTTGGTTCTGATGTGAGTAGAGATAGGGCTTTGGAGAAGAGATCTAATCATGAGGACTGTCACTTGATCAATGAATTCATCCATTGATAGACTCGTAATTTGATAATATCTGATGCTGAACATTTAACTGTCACTTAGTTTCAGCATTTTGATAAATTTTGAGTCTGCTAGTATTAACTGCAATCTATTAAAAAAAACACTCCTCTGATAAAAAGTCAAAATAGAGTAGCTTTAATCTATAGTCATACACAAAAGTAGTTACAGAGCAAGTTGATGGGCACAACATATCCTTTTAGTCAAACAACAGTAGTAGAATACCCCCTGTGGCCTTTGACCTTCCAAGTCATAGGGTTTTGATTAGGTTTTCAATACCAGGCATGAATTCCCTCCCGGGGAGTGGGCCTCACACCTAATCAGAGAGCAATTGGCTACCTGCATCAGAGTCTTACCATTATTGCATTGGTGGTCTCACCTTGACTGGGTGGCCAGTTGTGCAGTGCACAGTGTCTCTGTTGAGGACTTTCCTCATAGCGCTCTCTGACACCCTGGCAGCTAGCCAGCAGGGAGGAGGTTTCCAGCTCAGTACTGTCTTGATTCCTTTATCTAGCAACCACTCCATATGATGCCTTCAGCAATAGAGTCTTAAATTCTGGTGAGCCATAGGTTGTTACAGGAAAATCCTAGTGCCAGGGGCGGGGAGCATCCCAGTGTGTTGGTCACAGAGGCTCATGAGGCCATCAAAACAGTACTGATGATTGACGATGCTCTTGATTTTCTACTAGAACTAGAATGTAAGACCTATTTTTAAAAACACCACACGCATCAGCTGCTGCACACTGTGAACTGTTCCCTGGATCAGAATGAAGTGACCTTTTTTTTTTTTTCCTGATTAACTTTGAAGGCTATTTTGTCAGATATTAGGAGAGCCACACCTTGTTTCCTAGTTCCATATACTTGGGATATCTTTTTCCATTCTTTTACCCTAAGGAACTGTCTTGACTGTAAGGTGAGTTTCTTGAAGGTAGCAAAGGCTGGGTCCTGTTTTCTGTTTGTCTTTTCTCTCATGTTCCGTTATTTTAATATATTTATTTATTTGTCAGAGAAAGATGGAGAGAGAGTGAGAGACTGGGCCCACCAGGGCCTCCAGCCACTGCAAACGAACTCCAGACATGTACGCCCTCTTGTGCATCTGGCTAATGTGGGGTCCTGAGGAATTGCACCTGTGTCCTTTGGCTTTTCAGGGACGTGACAACCACTAAGCCATTCCTCCAGTCCCTATTCATGTTTTTTGAACTTCCTGTGGTGCTATTTGATTCCATTCTTCTTTCTCTTCAAGGTCTGATATTCTGTTGTCACTTAATTTATTCTTTGATGAGGCATCCCACAGAGCTTTTCATTTGACTTGTTGTATTTTTCATTTCCAGCTTTATTTCAGTTTTGTTTCTTTTCAACATTTCTTTCTGTTTACTGAGCTCCATTTTTATACACCTAGCTATTTGTTTGAGTCCTCTCTGAACTCATTGAGGGTTTCATTCATGTGTTTGTCTGTGTCTTCTCAGAATCCTTTGTGTTTATCAGTAGTCATCCTTTGTTTAGAGTTTCCTCTGGGGAGCTCTCATGGGGTCCTTCACTATGGGACTGGACTTTCTTTGGTCATGTTGGCTTGGTTTTTCGTGTGGTGTCGAGATGTATCCATCTGGAGATAGACAGTTCGGTCTTTCTGGCACACATGTGTCACATGACTACTTGGGGTGGTGCTTGGCAGTGGCAGGTGTGACTGGGGCACTGGGTGGAGCAGATAGGCTTGCACTGGTCCCATTCTGTCCAGATCACAATGGTAGGTGGTGTAGCGTAGACCAGGTATCAGGGTGGAAGGGCGAGGATTTGAGCTTGGTCCCAAGCTTGTCCCTTAGCGTCGCAGTGGCAGGTGGTGTGGGTATGGTCTGAGTGGAAGTGTGGAGGAGAGCAAACCCACGCTGGTCCCTGGCATCACAACTGGTGATGTTCACAAGCACTGGCGGAAGGATGGTTGGAGAACTTATACGGGTCCTAACTCTGTTTCTCTGCATCACCTCTGAAGATGTTTTGCAACAATTCTCTCAGGTGGCCTTTGTTTTCATATTGCCATACCAAATACGCTTGAGATGCCTTTACAAAACCAAGATCCCTCCTGAGGGGCTGAGAGAAGAGGATTGTAAGTGTGAGGTCAGCCTGTACTACATGAGAAGTCTGAGCTCAGTTTGAGTTACTTACAGACACCCTGTGTAAGAAAGAAAGAAATAGAAGAAAGGAGAAGAGAGGGAAGGAGGGCTGGAGGAATGGTCAGTGGATAAAGTCTTTGCTACTCAAGCCTGAGTAGCCAAGTGTCCCCACCTAGAAAGCTGGGTGCCTTGATGGATTCCTGTAGTCTTAGAATGCCAGAGATGGGAGGCAGAGACAGATGAATTTCCCAGAAGTCTGTGGCTTCCACCGCAAAGATGAGCAACAACGGAGTGAGATCCAGAGACGGAATCCCTGCATTAAATGAGGTGGAAAGGTGCGGCCTGACCTGAAAGTGAAGTCATCACTTCCGAGAGTCTGCGGGTGTGAGTCTTCCAGCTTCTACAATACAGGGGCGATGATGGATACGTGCAGGCTAACACTCCTGCGTACTCTTAATTCATCATCTCACAGAGGACTCACAACCTTTCTGTGGAAAGAGGATGCAGGAACGGAAATAACCCTACATAACCTTAACACCCTTAAAAGCTGGGGTCAGCTCTAGGACGCAAGCCTGGACTGTCAGCTCCTGAGGCGGAGGAGGGTAACCACTCTACTACACGCCCATCTCTGCTATCATCATCGCCTTTCCATCTCGTAGCTTTGCCAGCTAGAAAGTTCTTTGTCATAATTGACTGCGCAGAGTTAAGGGCGTAACCGTTCGTGTGACAGGCTCTCCCATGTGTTATACCCAGCATCGGAGAAGAAGCATTGAAGTATGAGAGGGCCACTAAAGGTCTTCCTCTTCTTCTTTTTCTTATTTTTAGTGTTTCACAGTGTGGTACGTGAGCACATTTATATGCAGTGCTTGTATTTCCTCGCACATCTCAAGTTGTGACACAGATCTATTTCTGTGTCTTACCCAATAAAGTATGAGGCGGCAACGGCCTGTCGATGTTCTTTATTACTTCAATAATCCATTGCTTTTAGTTTTACAAGCAACTAGGAATGTGGGAAAAAGTAAAACTGTTTCTGATCAGTTGTGCTATGTGAGAACTTCTTTGTTTCACTCTTAGACTTCCCTGTTTGGCTGTGAGAATCTGTGATGGGGTTAGGCTTCTAATACAGTCTTCTGCCTTAGGAACATTTTTCATGCTTGTCATGAGGTATATTGGTCACAGTATTAGCAGAGACTTAAAACCCAATAAAATCCCAGCCCAATTCTGTGTCCAATGCATGATTTCTGCCATAGCCCAGAGGCAAATTTACCTCACTAGGGGTGAGTGCTTTACAATTTTATTACTGGACTTCATAATACACATCATTATTTCTACGTGCTTCCTATACCCAGCCTCTTGCCATAATTTTTTGAGAAAATTAAATAGGGAAGGATAGCATTTTTCAGAAGGGAAAAATTTAGCATTGCTTGTTGAGAAATTATACTGTATTTTGTTTTTGAAAAAAAATATTTATTTGCAAGCAGAGAGAGGTAGATAGAAGAGAAACACACACACACACACACACACACACACACACACACACACACACACACACAGAGAGAGAGAGAGAGAGAGAGAGAGAGAGAGAGAGAGAGAGAGAGGAGAGAGAGAGGGAGGGAGAAAATGGGTGTACCAGGACTTCTAGCTACTGCAAACAAACTCCAGACACATGTGCCACCCTGTGCATCTGGCTTTACATGGGTACTAGAGAATCAAACCTGGATCCTTAGACTTCCCAGGCAAGTGCATTAACTACTAAGCTATCTCTCCAGACTATCTTTTTTATTTTTAATTGAGAATTTAATATATGAACATACAATCATTTGATCATGTTCCTGTCCATTTATACATTTTTTGTCTCCTCTCCCCCCTCCCCCATTCCCTGAGAACCCTCATTTTTAAAAAAATGTCCTGTCTCTATTTTGTTTGGGCCAGTATATTTTCAATGCTTACATATGCCAGGGGTCTCAAATGCTTTTCTATAAAGTACCTCATGGTCAATATTTTAGGACCAGCATGGTAGATGGTGTGTGTTGCTCTGTTCTGTGTTTGTAATGAGGAAGCAGCCCTAGATAAAACCTGAGCAAATGATGTACATGTATTCTAATAAAACTTTATTCCTAAAGACAGGCAGCAGGCCACTTGGTATACCAGCCATGGTTTCTGGATCCCAGGAATTCACTATCTTTAGTTCTTGTTACAACCTACAAGGTAGGTGCCACTGCTATCCTTATTTTGCAGATTGAGGTATAGGGCCTCAAAACAACTAAGAATTATTCAAGAAGAGGAACTGGGGTTTGTAAACCAGAGGGTCACCTGAGCAGTTAACCATGTATCATACTGCTTTTATCAAGAAAAGTTTTTTTTTTTTTTTTTTTAACATATTATGAGGAGTAATTTTGCTGGGTATAGTAGTATAGTAGCATCCTTCTGGGTTTTAGAGTCTCCACTGAAACATTGGCTGCCCATTCTGATGGGATTACCTTTGTAAGTGATGAGCTTTTTTTGTGTTATTGCTTTTAGTACTCTCTCTTTGTTTTCTGTGTTTTGTGTTTTAGCTACAATGTGACACAGGGAATTTCTTCTCTGGTTCTCTCTGGTTTTCTGTGTGCCTCTTGTATCTGGATGGGCCTTTTTGGGTAAGATTCAGAAAATTTTCTTAGATATTCTCTATATCGTTGGCCTATAGTGCTTCCTTTTCTTGTATGCCCATGATCCTAACTTTTGGTCCATTAAAGGTGTTATTGATTTTAGCCTCCCAATCTACTTTTTCTTTCTTATCTTCAAGCCCTGATAATCTGTCTTCTACATTGTCTGTTCTGTTGGTGAGACTTTCTTAGGGGCTTTTACTCTTTCTTCCTTTTTTTTTTTTTTTTTTTTTTTTTTTTTGAAGCAGGGTCTCACTCTAGCCCAGGCTGACCTGGAATTTATTCTGTAGCCCAGGCTGGCCTTGAACTTATGGCACTTTTCCTTCCTCAGCCTCCTGAGTGCTAGGATTAAAGTTATGCACCACCATGACCAGCTTTTAGGAAGCCTTTTAGTTGAGTTATTTAATTTTTTTATTCCCACTAGGTTTTTCTTCAGTGTCCTTATCTCTTTATTTAAGGCTATTTTCACTTCTTGGTTTGACTTTCTTATTTTATTAGCTGATTGTGCTGGGAATTTGTCCTTGCATTCAATCATGTGCTCTTTGAGTTCATTCTGCTGTTATTTCTTCTAGCTGATTCTGTTTCATTTTATTCAGACAGCTATTGAGTTATTTTCATTGTTAGTTTTTTTTTTCTTCCAATTCATTCAGCCATTTGTTTATGGCCTCATTAATTTTGCTGAATATGCTCATCAAAATTACATGTTGGAATTCCATGTCTGGAGTTTCTAGTAAGTAGCTTTCCCTGGAGGCATGGGAATAGCCATTCTTGGTGGGGATAACTTGCCTCGTATTCTTGTGTTGTTTTGCCTTGGTGGCTGTCCATCTGGAGACAATCCCTTTGCCACTATGAGGATGTAGCAACAGCGACTCTAGTGGGGTCTCTGGTGAGTGCCTTGATGAGCCTTGATCTGAGTGAGTGTGGTCTGGTGCCTTATTTGTGGGTCTGAGCTGAGTACACTAAAAGCTGCGCATCCTACCCCTTACCTGGGTGGTCGCCACTGTGGTCTGGGCTTGGCACCCCTGGAGGTTATGAACAGCACCGTCAGTATGGGGAAAGCTTATTCTATTTGACCCTACTCAGGGTGAGCTGCTGGTGGCTACAAGAGACTGGGGACAGCATCAAATGTGCCCGACCCCCAATAATCTCCAATCCATGCATGCATGGGCCTGGGTTGCGACACATGACTGAATGGGTACAAAGAGATTACATGCCTGGATCCTGGGTGTCCTCTTCAGAGCCTCAGTAGTTTCCACACCCGCCTGGGCTAAAGAGAGTGACCAGCTGGACAAGGTCTAATCTAGTTTCCACTTAGGGCAGCACAAGTGAGCAGAGTGAGGTTAGCACCCAGTGGGTATGATTCCCTAGTCCAGGTGTGTGCTAGTTGGGAAACTCCTCATAACTAGATGGGAATGGGGGACTGCTCGTCTGGACCCTGGGTAGCCTATCTGGTGCCTGGGCATTCTCATCAAGGGCCTGGTCTGGACAGTGCGACTTGTTCAAGTTGTCCCTGATCAGGGCAGGGTAGGCAAGTGTCAACTCCTCTTGAAACCAATTCTCTTCCATGAAGAAAAATCAGTATGGACATTTGAATCACATTCTTCCAATCAGTAATCATTGAAGATCTTTCAATTTTTATATTTTTCCTCCTCCTCCTCCTCCTCCTTCTTCAAGTTATACCACTGGCTATTTGCAATTATCATTGTTGAGGTCTTTACTTTCTTGGTTAGGTTTAATTCTTCGACATTTTATGACTTTTGTGGTAATTATGACTAGTATTGCTTTCATGATTGCTTCCTCAGAGCGATTTTTATTGTTATATGGAGAAAGCTACTGATTTTTAAAAATTTTATGAAAGAGAGAGGGAGCAAGAGAGAGCAAGTGAGTGAGAATTGGTGCACCAGGGTCTTTAGCCACAGAAATTAAACTCCAAGACACATGTGCCACCTTGTACGCATGAATCCCCTGTGTGTCTGGCCACTGTGGGTTCTGGGGAGTCAAACCTGAGTCCTTAGGTTTTGCAGACAAGCCCCTTAATCACTAAGCCATCTCTCCAGCCCACTATTGAGTTTTGTATGTTGATTTTTTGTGTCCCTCTACTTTCTTTAACTTGTCAATTTTTTTTTTTTTGTGGAGTACAGCTTTTTCTACACATAGAATCTTATCTTTTGTGTAGATGACTTGCTTACTTACTACCTGCATGTGTTTTATTTCTCTTGTTTAGTTGCTCTGGCTGACATTTCTACTAATCTATTGAATAAGAGCAGTGAGAGAGGACATCTTTACCTTGTTTCTTCACTTAGAAGAAATGCTTTAACCTTTTCCCTCTGTTGGTTGTGTGCTTGTCATATGAATCCTTTATGATGTCAAAGTATGATCCTTCTAAGACCTAAATTTGTTCAGAGTTTTACTCGTGAAGGGATGTATTATTCAATCAAATGCATTTCTGCAAAAATTAATACACTCATATGATTCTTATTCTTGATTTTGTTGATGTGATATATTGCACTGGGGTGGGAGAATTAAAACCCCTACAGTAAATGCCATGCCAAGAATACAAATTGGCCACCTCAAGTGCCCTGGCATATGAACAAAAATGGCTTATCTACCAAGAGAAAGGTTATTTTCCAGTTCTGTTAAGTGGGGAACACAGCCACATCTGCATGCTCTGTTTCATTTTGTGTATAAGGTATGATGCTTCTAGAGGCAAGGCAGAGACAGATCAAGCATTTCTTCCTCTACAGCTTAGGAAAAACTACAGGTAATGTGTTTCTCTTAATGTAGGCAAGTGCTTAGATGCAGGTCATGCTTTTTGGATAGGAATTCTTATAATAAATATTTTTCAATTCTATTTATTTATTTGAGGGAGAGAAAGGTGGGGGGGGACAGGATGACAGAAAGTGAGAGAATGGCACTTCAGGGCCTCCAGTTACTGTAAACAAACTCCAGATGCTTGCACTGCCTGTGCATCTGGCTTACATGAGTCCTAGAGAGTTGAACCTGGGTCCTTTGGCTTTGCAGACAAGTGCCTTAACTGCTAAGCAATCTCTCCAACCCTAGTCATTTATTTTTTGAGACTAGACCTCATGTAGTTCAGATTGGCTTTGAACTTGCTATGCAACTTCTTATGATGTTGACCTTGAACTTCTGACCCTTCTTTCTCCATCTCCTGAGTGAATGCTGGGCTAGAGGCATGCACCATCATCCCTTGTTTGTGCAGTGCTGGGTATTGAACTCAGGACTTAAGATATAATAGGAAAGCTCTCAATCAGCTGAGTTATATCCTCAGAACATCTTTCTTAAATCTTTGAGATGCATTGGTAGGTTATTTATTAGAAATCTTACTGTTTTTTTAAACTCTAAGCTCTCATTGGCATAAACTTCCCTCTTAGTACTGCTTTTGTTATAGCCTATAGTCAATTTTTTGGTGTGTGTGCATGCATGCACAAATGCACGTGTCCCCCGTCTTCCTTTATCACTGCCTTCCTACTCCCTGAAGTAGTTTCTCTCAGTGAACCTGGAGCTCACCCCGTTTTTTAGTTAGACCAGCTGACTAGCAGGCCTGAGAGATCCTTCTCTCTCTGTTCCATTTTGTACCAAGGTTACAGACATGCATGGCTGCACTCAGCTTTTTAATGGGCGTTGGGGACCAAACTTATGCTTGTGCAGGAATGCACTGGGCCATATTTTCAGTCCTGCCCATAAATTTTGACATACTGCTTTAGCAATTTCATTTGTTTCAAAAACATTAATTCCCTTTTTATTTCTTTGAGGACCTATTATTTTTTTTCAGAGTGTATCGTTTGCCATCCATGTACTTATATATATTCTAAAGTATGGAAGGGCTGGTTTGGTGGTAGAGTGCTTACCTAGTACTAGTAGCTATGTTTCGTCTGCAGTTAGAAATCCTGAGTTCTATCTGGGCGTACAATGGTGTCTGTGATGACAAGGCAGAGGGAACATCACTCCCAGTGCCACGGAACAGTAGCTGCATCTACAGACAGCTCACACCCGGACTGCTGTGTGAGAATGAAGCTCACTATTCTGAGCGGCTGCTGCATTTGCAGAGGGCAAATTGACATTTTAATTATGGAGATAAGAACCTGAGCGAGTAAATCACAGAGTTCTACAAGACACGAAAGCTGGCAGGTGGGAGTAATCTTCTTCAGCCAGAAAACCGGAGGGAGCTCGAATAAGACAGAAGGAAGCTGACGGGACCTGGTCTTGCATGGAGTTGTGATCTGCACACTCACCTTGACATTGGGACTGTGCTCCAGCTCAAAAGTGGGACCGTATTTGCGGTGCCCAGAGATGTTATAAAATATCTTGCAGTTACCAGTAGTATGAAAACCTCTCTGCTCACTAGTTTTACACCAAATTGGGATATATAGTGTGCTAAAAGCAAACCTGTTCTGAACAAATGGAGGTCATGTTCTGTTTTTTCCCTAACTCAGTGGATGGGCTCTGTTATCATAAAATGATTTCAAAATGATTCATCTGTTCTCAAACAACAGTTAACAGGTGAAGAAACTTAGATTGAGGAAGAGTTTCTATAAAACTGCAAATATATCATTTCACTACACTGGGCTTTGGTTTCCTCGTATTTAGAACCATAAATGTGCACCAGGTCTCTGAAATACCCTCCAGTGAGCCGAAAGCAAGTATGTGCTGAGGAGAAGCCACACCCACTTTTTTCATGCTCTGTAGTAGCCTAGCGTCCCAGGGTGGGTGACACAGGCTTTGTGCTGTGCTGGGATCGAGTCTGCCAGAGGCATTTAGTTTCTGATCTTCCTATAAGTAGACGTTAAGATATTTTAAGATAACACTGAGTTTATTTTCTTCCTCTTCCTCTTCCTCTTCTTCTTCTCCTCCTCCTCCTTCTTCTTCCTCTTCTTCTTTTTCTCCTCCTCCTCCTCCTTTGCCTCCTCCTCCTTCTTTTTTTTGTTTTTCAAGGTAGGGTCTCCCTCTAGTCCAGGCTGACCTGGAATTCACTGTGTAGTCTCAGGATAGCCTCTTACTCATGGCAATCCTCCCACCTCAGCCTCTGGAGTGCTGGGATTAAAGGCGTGCTCTGCCACTCCCAGCTTTTGTTATGTGCTTAAACCCACTTTATCTTGTCTGACAATAGCAATGCCCATTGATTTTTCATGTCCTGATTTCATTTTGTTTGTTCAATTTCCTATGAAGTAGCCAGACTAGGCATTTGTTCACCCCTTTGACAGATGATCGTTGAGGAGCGAAGGCTAAAATCCAGATCAAGGATACTTTGAGACAACTTTTCTTAGATTAGAAGACCTCACTGTGGGGGTGAATTCATCCTACGTGTTAGGGATCACAGGCCTCGCCTAATTCATTGTAGAATGTCCTCAGACCACCCACACTGTTGTCAGCACATGCACCCACTGCCTGCTCTACACTGGTAACAGAGAATTAGAAGATGATATGCTTGTTCTTCCTGGAAAGAGATTAGCCTCAGGAAATTCTTCCCGAGATGTTTAGCATGAAGCTAATTATAGATATTACCATTAGCCCCAAATTGGAAATAATAACTTCTTGTTTAAAGGGAGTTTGGTAAAAGATAGTTAAATCTTATATTTTCTGTAATATGTAGCCCAGTGCTTGCAGCATTCAGTCTTCACTGTTACCTTCATAATTTTGATATATTGAAGATGACTGGAAAAGTTAATCTGTGTCTATTTCATCTGTCTCCTTTTATAAAAAAAAAAGCCCATTGAACCTTGAACTATATTAAGTATTGAATTTTTATGGTAAAATTGATCTTCAAAACAAATATATTTAATTAAATTTGTAGATGATCTACTTTCTGGATTTCATGTGGAGGCCCTAGATTGAAAATGAGCTATAAAAGTATACGTTGAGGGCTGGAGAGATGGCTTAGCGGTTAAGCGCTCGCCTGTGAAGCCTAAGGACCCCGGTTCGAGGCTCGGTTCCCCAGGTCCCACGTTAGCCAGATGCACAAGGGGGCGCACGCGTCTGGAGGTCGTTTGCAGTGGCTGGAAGCCCTGGCGCGCCCATTCTCTCTCTCTCTCCCTCTATCTAGCTTTCTCTCTGTCTCTGTCGCTCTCAAATAAATAAATAAAATATTTAAAAAAAAAAAAGTATACGTTGAGTGACCACCACCCAGCTTCTACCTACCAGGCAGCTGTTTCAAGAAAGGAGACCTCTCATGTCCTGTCTCCTTGCAAGTGTGGGCAATGACTGAGTTATTGCCTCTGTCTGACCTCTAGATTTTGCTACCTGCCAACTGGGCTGCATCTTTTCTCCCTTTCATGGTCTCTCTTGACTTGATTGTCACTATGCTGTCTGTTAGACACTTCAAATTGCCACTGCTGGAAATAAGTCTCAGTACTCATGAGCCACGAGACTAGCCATATCCAGCACCCTACTATCCATGCATCATAATGCTCAAGCCCAAGAAAGGGGGTCATGCAATTCTCTTTTTCTACCTCTTTCTCCAGTCTAAGCCATCAGTAACCCTCCTCTGGTATTTTCTATGGTCTTTTCTCCATCAAGTGACCTCTTTGAGAGATATCAGGGCTAACGTTCTTGATCCAAGGGGCCCATAGGGAGATAAATGGCCTTAACAGACACACTAAAGCACGTTGCCTTGGTGTGGACAAGTCGTCACCCCAGCCTTCTCCTGGCCTGAATCCACCTCTAAGTTAGCGTCGAGGGCTTGCAGATGGGCAGGGGCAGATTTCTTCACATTTTGTCTGTGAGGTTGGGGCTTCTGCCGCCCTGCCTGCTCTGCTTTTGTCTACTCCCTCTGTTTTGCCCAAAGGCATTTCTCTCTCTCTCTCTCTAATTTTCTTCCCCTACATTCTTTTCTGTATACCATTGTCTTTTCAAAGCAGAGATCTGATAATTTGGCTTTTCTTCATAAAATCCTTCCAAGTTTCCCCACTGTGTGCAGCACAATGCTTCGTGTAGTCACAAGGACTATACTCCCTCTCTCCACCCTTACCCTGCTCTGGTCACTCTGTCCTCCTTTCCACCATGAGACATGCCAGTGTATTCCCACCTAGGGGAGGGGCATCTATATATGTGTTGTGGTTTGATCCTTTTTATCAGTGAACTTCAATTGTCTTTAATTGTCACTCTTAGAAAGCTCTTGCTTGACCCCCTGTCAAAATTTATAGAAATCTACATTCTCATTGTCAAACTATTATCCAGGTTTAATTTTTCTCTACAGTGCTTATCGCAGTCTAAAATTACCTTGGCTATTGTCTATGAGCCCCTTGGAACACAAGAAGTTGCCTGAATTCCTCCCTGTTATAACCCTGGCTTTCCTACCACACAAAAACTATTCAAACCAGGTGTGTTGGCTCACATCTGTAATCCTTGCTCTTGGGAGGCTGAGACCTGAGAATTACCACAAGTTTGAAGACAACATGAACAGATAGTGAGTTCCAAGTTATCCATAGCTACATAGCAAGATCTTGTATCAATTTTTTTTTAAAAAAAGTACTCATAATGCAAACTTGAAAATACTTATATCTTTATACTTTTCTTCTACTCGTTACCTGTTGGGCTTGGGGTGTGAAGAAAACAAAGTTGAATTTTCTTGTCTGTGAATGTGTTGAGCTATCCACTCCCAGGGAACTCTGACTAATTGTTAGAGGGCACCAAGCATCTCTCCCCAGCACAGAGAAAGACTTTGTCACGAGAAAACTTTCTACAGAAGGACAGCCCGTGCCAAGGTTGAGCCTCTCGCTGTCATTTGCTTTCCTGGCACAGTGTAGCCTCACAGCATTGTTTAACCTTTGGAAGCTGGGTATGAAATTTACATTAGCGGGGTGTTGCTGTGTAGCTACAAAGCATTTATCCTATGAATATCAATGTGGCCCTTTGCTCAGAGAAATTACCTTCTTTCTGTTGGGAGGAGCCAAGGAATCTGAGAAACTGTGTGGATGACAGTAGAGGAACTCCGATTACCACATTCTCACTGGGGGGGGGGTGAGGAGGGAGCCAAGGTGACCTGTGCACCTGAAGAAAGCTTCTGGGAAAAAGTCTATGGAAATCCTCCCCATAGATGGGTTGGAATCAGTACTTTTCTTTCTTTATGTAAAAGTACACAAGTACCAGTTGGGTAGCCTTGCAAAGAACAGGCACTTAATAAATATCAGTGAATTTGTCTGATATTTAAGAATACTCATTAGATAGAAAACTCATCCATATACTGAAAAGAAATGTGAATATGCAATTAAGGTAATGTCACCCCAAATCTGTAATTTGTCATTAAGGAGTTTTTTCTTTAAACTTCTCTTTGAGTAGACATTGATGACCAGAAAAGAAACTTTCTCTCTCTCTCTTTTTAAGTTAATAGACTATATTTTGAGCATTATTCAGCTGACAGATACTTGAACAGAAAGTACAGAGGGTGTTCATATACCCCCTCAGATTCCTGTTTCTAACACTGTCAATTAGTATGATACATTTCTTATAACTAATGAGCCAATATTGATACTTTTTGGTGTGCATGCTCAGTGTGTGTGAATGTGGGTACATGCATGGCACAGTGTGTGTGTGGAGGTCAGAAGACATTCTGGTGTTGCTCCTTACTTTCACAGCTGTATTCCCCAGGCTAACTGGCCCATGAACTTCCAGGTGATGCTCCTGGCTCCGCCTCCCTTCTGGCCATAGGCACAGTGGGATTGTACGTGCTTACACTACAGCTCCTGGCGTTGGCATGGGCTTGAGGTTCTCAACTCAGGCACTCATGCTTGAATGACAAACGCTTTTCTCCAGCAAGCCAGCTCTCCAGCCTCGTTGTGGAGGCAGGGTCTTGCTAAACTAGCTCAAGTTGGCTTGGAGTTCACTCCCCTGCTGTTTCCACCTCCCTAGGGCTGGGAAGACGGGTGTACGCCACCAGGCCCTGCCTCAGTACATTCTTAGATGTGCATGCATGTGTGTGAGCGTGCACGTGTGTGTGCATGTGAGTGGAAGCCAGAGGACAACCTTGGGTGTCATCCCTCAGTCAACATTCCCCCTCCCTCTTTAAGAAATATTTTAATTTTTATTTGTTTATTAGAAACAGAGAGAGACAGGCAGATAGAACTTTGCAAATGAACTTCGGACACATACTTCGACTCGGGCATCTGGCTCTCGTGGGTCCTGGGAGGTTGAAATTGGGTCCTTTTGCTTTGAAGCCACGCACCTTAACTACTAAGCCACCTCCCCAGCCCAGCATCCCCCTTGTTTTTGAGAATGGGTTTCTCATAGATCTGGAATTCACCGAGCAGGCTAGATTGGTTGGCTAGAGAGTGCTGAGAAGCTGCTTGTCCTTACCTCCCCAGTGCTGGTATGACAGGTGTGCCCCACGACACCTGACAGTTTTTTTTTTTTTTTTTTAATGTAGCTTCTTGGATCAGGCTCAGGTCCTCATGCTTGCCAAGCAGGTACTTTACCAGTCTCCATATACATTCTCATTAACCAAAGCCCATGGTTTACTATATTGTCCAATCCTCATGTGTGACAGTTCTGTGGATTGTTTTTAAACAATTTTGTTTATTTATTTATTTGAGACACAGAGATAGATACAGAAATAGGCAGGGAAAGAGAAAGAGACAGAGAATGGGCATGCCAGGGCTGCCAGCCACTGCAAACAAACTCCAGACACATGCACCTCCTTGTGCATCTGGCTTACGTGGGTCCTGGGCAATCAAACCTGGGTCCTTTGGCTTTGCAGGCAAGTGCCTTAACCACTAAGTCATCTCTCCAGCCCAGTTCTGTGGATTTTGACACGTGCTTGGTATGTCCACAGCTGCACACAGAGTCCTTTCATAACTCTAAACAACTCCAGTGTTTGACCTTCTCACTCTTTTCTACCTCCTTTCCTGAATCTCTGGAAACCACTATTTTTCTTTTTTTTAAATCATGGTACAATAAACGTAATGGAAAAGTCACCATGCATCATTATTTTCCTTGCCAGGCTCATGGCTCATAAGGTTAGATATATTCAGTCCAACTTCATAAGTCCTCATGGTCTCTAACAGGTCCAACACTGTCTCACGGGGTAAGGAGAGTCTTTTCTGAGACACAGGCAAACTCTCTGAAAAATTTCATTTATTTATTTGTAAGCAGAGGGAGATAGAAGGAGGGAGAGAGACACACACAGAGAGAATGGGCACATCAGGGCCACTGCAAATGAACTTTGGATGCCTGTTCCATCTTGTGCATCTGGCTTTACATGGGTTCTGGGGAGTCCAACCTGAGTCTTCAGGCTTTTCAGGCAAGTACCTTAATGGCTGAGCCATCTCTCCAGCCCCCAAGTCTCTTTTATAAAAAAGTATTTTACAGCTGGGCATGATGGTGTACGCCTTTAATCCCAGAACTCGGGAGGCAGAGATAGGAGGATTGCTGTGAGTTCAAGGCCACCCTGAGACTACAAAGGGAATTCCAGGTCAGCCTGGGCTAGAGTGAGATCCTACCTTGAAAAAAAAAAATACTTATTTGTAAGCAGATAAGGGGAAGAGCATGCGCATGGGAGGGCCTCTGCCCTCTTCAAATGAACTCCAGATGCTTTTGCCATCTTATGCATCTGGTTTGATGTGGGTAGTAGGGAATCTAACTCAGGTTGCTAGGCTTTGCAGGCAAGTCCCAGCCCTCTTTTTTGAAAAAGCATTTTTAGGGGCTGGAGAGATGGCTTAGCAGTTAAGGCATATGCCTATGAAGCCTAAGGACCCGGGTTTGATTCTCCAGGTCCCATGTAAGTGAGATGCACAAGGGGGCACATGCATCTCGAGTTCATTTATGGTGGCTAGAGGCCCTGGCACACCCATTCTATCTCTCTCTCTCTTTCTCTCTGTCTCTAATAAATAAAGAAAGAAATAAAAATTTAAACAGCATTTTTTATTGACAACTCCATAACTATCAAGAACATACCATGATTACATAACTATTTTACGAGTCAGGTTTAGTGGTATTTAGTATTTTAACCGTGGAACCTTTTACTGTGCCTGTACTTTTGATTCTTCTGGAATGCTGTATCCTTGGAGTCATGAGTCCTTCAGGCAGTAGGCTTTTCAGGCTGGCTCCATCCACTGTCTGGTGTGCACTAAGGAGAGCTGTGGTTTCAGTAGCTCTTCCCGAAGCTCCAGTATTCATGAGAATTTCAGTCCTTGAACTACCACCATGGAAGGGCACGGGCACAGGAGGTCCACAGCTAGGAATGGGTGTGACTGTGGAAGGTATCACCATCTGTTGCTGTCGTGAAACCCCTGAGGATGGGAAATGGGTAAAGAGGAGAGGTTTATTTTGGTGCACGTTTCTGGAGACTCAAAAAGCCCAGAGCTCTTATTGGCTCAGCTTTTGGCCCGATCCTCACACCATGGTGGAAAAGTAGAAGCATAAGAAGGTACGTGTGAGAGGAGGAGGTCGGGGGTAGATGGTCTTTACACACTGCTGTCAAGATTGCCGAGCTCGGGCTGGGGAGATGGCTTAGCTTGCCTGTGAAGCCTAAGGACCGGCGTTTGATTCTCCAGGTCCACGTAAGCCAGATGTACAAGGGGACTCATGCATCTGGAGCTCGTTTGCAGTGGCTAGAGGCCCTGGCATGCCCATTCTCTCTTTCTCTTTCTCTCTCTCTCTCTGTTGCTCTCAAATAAATAAGTAAAAATAAGCAAAAACATTATTTTTTTTTAAAGTCAGCTAAGCTCTTTACTCAGGAACCACATCAATCTCTGCACGAGGGTGCCCTACCCTAACCCAAATACCTCCCCACCTTGTCCCACCTCCCCACACTGCTGCTTGGAGGAATTAAGCTTCATCATGTTAACAGTGTTATTTCACTGTTTATGAGAGTGATAGAACTGTTTACTTGCTTTGTCTGAATGTCTGTCTTGAGCCTATACCACAATTGCAATGGTTTTCTTTTTTTCCATTAAAAAAAAAAAATGTACCCAGGTGTGGTGGTGCATGCCTTTAATCTCAGCACTCACGAGGCAGAAGTAGGAGGAACACTGTGAGTTGGAGGCCACCTTGAGACCACATAGTGAATTTCAGGTCAGCCTGAGCTACAGTGAGACCCTATCTCAAAAAAAAAAGCCAAATATATATCTAAGGAATTTCTCACCAACACTGTTATCCTAAGGCTGACTTGAAGTGATAAGTGGAGATATCAGTTCATGTCCAGATTGCAAAGCCAGGCCCTTGGCCTTTTCAGTATAATCAAAAGCTTCCAGTATGGAATAACGATTCTTAAAATACATTTCCCACTCCATCATTTCCCTGAAACTTACCGTAGGAATCTACGTCACCGGTTTCGAGCTTGCTGACTTTCCAACACTAGTGCTGAGCGAGAGGGGATGTCTCTGTGCGTTTCTGCGGCCAGGCCCCTCCCGCCCTCGCTCCTGCCATGGCTCACTTACTCTGCCTGGGAGGACTGGAGGCCGAGAGTCCATGTTAGCATTATTGCCGGTATTTATATTTATTCTTCAGAGCTCAGAAGACTAACTGCTAAATCAAAGACATCATTACAAAATAGGTCAAAGTGTTTGGCCTTCTACCTCCTGAGAAATAACCCTTGCATTTTATTCCTAAAGGCACATTGGTTTACAAGATGCAAGAGAAACAAACACACCACTATGTACAAATGCCTTGAGATACTAGATGTTTTAAGCCAAACCAAGATACAGCCAGACACAAACTCCTCAGACTTAGGAAGCAAACCTGCATTTAGCTTTGTCTCACCATTACTGACTGTTGGTAGCCTCTTGTTTTCTGGATTTTTTAAGACGTGCTGGAGATGCTGGCTGGGCCTGCGCACCGACTCGTGGAACCTTTAGAGCATTGGACCAGGCTGCTTAATGGACCACTGGGTGTCAGTATTGTCTTTTTTACCCTAGCAGGACCTGAATTGGATTGTCTTGTCCTTTTCTTTTTTAAATTTAATTTTTACAAAATTTATGTAGTCAGTGAATACATTCAAGTTGGTACCATTGTTAGCCTCATCCCTGTCCCCTCTCCGCCATCAGGACCCTCCTTGTTGGGGTATATGGGTCATGCATTGTGGGGTTAGCCTTTAGTTTCGGGTGGGAAGAAATGTCTCTGTGCGTCATGACCCAACGTGTGGCTCTGACATTTTTTCCACTCCCTCTTCTGCAAATTTCCCTGAGCCATGTTGGGTTCATATTAGGTCTGCTTCTGTGTTGAGATCTTGGGTGCCTCTGTGTCTCTGGACATCTGGTTTTGTAGGGGTTGAATGTTCTCTGTGTCTATCTCTTATCCTTTTAAGAGAATGTATCTTTGCTGGAATGCAGGATCTTGGACTTTCTGTCCAGTGAGCTTCCTTTACAGGTGGAGGTGTGAGTCATGGATTTAAAAAGCTTTAATAAAAGAGCACTTTACAGCAGTGCTCAACTTTGCTATGAAATATTCACATCTTAAAAATTACTTATTTATATAGAGGGAGCAGAAATGAATGAATGAATTGATATAGGCACACCAGGAGCCCCCTGTAGCTGAAAATAAACTCTAGATGCATGTGCCACTTTGTGCATCTAGCTTTACATGGGTACTGGGGAATTGAACCCAGGCCATCAGGCTGTGCAAGCTTGTGCCTTTAACTGCTGAGCCGCCTCTCCGGCACCTCACATCTTAAATACTATGAGCACTTCTCTTATTTTCTTGCAGTAAGCTAGATACTGGTTTCAAAGTTTGTGGGACTTACGTGTGGGAAATAGCCCATTCAAAATTATTATAGAAAATGCATTTTGGCAGCATAGCGGGTATCCAAGCGGAAAATAGGAGGGCCAGCTTGTTGCTTTGTGGTCTTTTCAAACTTTAAATAGCTTTTTGTTCCTTCTGCACGACCTCAGTACCACTGAATGGGGAGGGGCCGAGTTGCTGGTTCTGCGGCCGAGGCTTCTTGGCAGGCTTGAAGAGGTGGGTGTTGAGGAGGGCTTCCCCAAAGTGGCCCTTGCTGATGTGAAGACAGGCTTTCTGTCCCTTCTAGTATGTAAGATCTAAAAGAAAATAATAATAAACCCCAACAGTGTAGTGTTAGGTTATAGCTAAAAGCTATCTCTTTATGGAAGCCATTGTCTGACCAAGTACCATCATCTGACATGGAGATTGGGCTGGAGAGGCATCGGAGGTGGCAACATGGGCATCAGGATTGTGGTGCCTAGCTTCCTTCTTCAGTGTACTGTGGTTTTTTTTGTTTTAAATCCTGCCATCTTTTCCTTTTTATCTTTGACTGAGGATTCCTGTCTTCCGGACCCTGCTGGTGATCCTTCCATCTCTTCACAAGCAGCATGCAGGCGATGCACCCGACTCCTGAGTAAGTCTCGTGCCACCACAGACAGCTCCGGAAGTCCTGTTCATAATGGTCACTGCTGGTGAGTTTAGACCGGGAGTACTTCGCTCTGCACATACAGCAGGCTTCTGTACTTCAGGACGTCTCTGGCCTGTGAAAACCGGTCAGATTTTTTTCTGGCCAATAGTCTTCCAAAAGCAGCAGGTCAATGTGCAGCATTGTCTCCAAACTGTGAATGGCACTGTGTCAACGCTCTCTAAGACCTCCCTTCACTCTGTCTTGCCTACAAAGATTCTCTATGACTTTTTATCCAAAAAAGAAAAAAAAATATTTTCACACAGATGGTGATAGAATTTAACCTCATTTCATATATATAGGAAAGGGCAAAGGTACAGAACTACCACATTTTTTGGGTTGGATGATTTTCTGTTATGTATGCACTAGGAAAGGAGCCACATTGGGGGGCATCCAGAAGTCTCTCCAGGCCTGGACAATTGGCCTCTTACAGAAGCAAGAGATAAGCCAGGCATGGTGATGCATGCCCGTAATCTTAACACTTGAGAGGTGGAGGTAGGAGTATCAAGAGTCTAATTAAGGTCATACTTGGCTCCATAGTAAGCTTGAGGTCAACCTGGATGAGATGCTGTTTCAAAAACCAAGCCAAACTCAGTCCAGCCCAGCCCAGCCCAGCCCAGCTCAGTTAGCCCTGCCCCAGACAGATGGGAGATGTGAGTCAGAGCTGTGGTGGAACAAGCTTCGGAGGGAGAATGTTCTGGAGACTTCCGCCGGATGGGTCGGAAGGAGAGGGGCAGATGGGGCAGCCATCTGTCTGCTGCAAGTCACATAGCTGGAGGCGAAGGACTTCTGATTCCAGCCCTGTTAATTCCTGGTTTCTCAGGGAGTTGGTGAGGAGTCTGGAGAAGCTTGACTGCAGACAGTTGTCTGCTGCAGAGGAATATTCATGAATAATGGTGCTCATCAGGAAAACAGAATAGGCAGACAGAGGAAGAAATAGACGTTGAAAGAAGAATTTCCACATCTAGCAAAGGAAACACGCCGGAACCAATGCTTAGAATGCTGAATGCTTCACTGTAAAAGGTATTTTAAGTTGGAAAGCATTTGATGTGCTGGTGCTCCCCAATGCTTTGTAAGAGTTTCTAGAGCTAGTGATGAAGGAAACTGGTTTGCTATGTCTGCAGGAAGAGGAACATTGGCCATCAAGCAGCATGCAAGGGGGACACAGGGATTTGAGCTGCAAAAGAAAGACTTAAGTGGAGTCACTGAAGCTTCTTGACAGGAAGGCTTCTTACGGTTGTGTTCTGGGCAGAGATTAAGGGATCTCCTTTAATCCCATTGCTGTAGCTATCATGGTTAAGGGAAACCATCTCTGCTTTTAGAATTAGCTTTGTAAATGCCAGTCTGATGATATTTACAACCTTTTCTTGCAAATGGTAGTTTTTCAGTCTTGATGGGATTTGGCATCCTATCCAGCGGATGTCTCCAGAACACACTGCCTCTGGCGCCTGTTCCATCACAGCTCTAAAGTGTTTGGAAGGCATATTCTTAGCTGGATGTTGCCTAAGAAGTTTCCAATACAACCATCAAATTATTTGTGGTCAAATCAAACAATGAAATACTATTATATATTAAGTGAAGCACAGTCACGGTGCCGAGCTCAAGCGCTGGCGTGGTGGCTCACAGCTGCGCTCCCGGCCCTCAGCAGGCGGCCAGAAGGACTGATAGGAATCAGAGGCAAGCGTGGTTGCATGGTGCGTTCTAAGTGATCCCAGTCTCATGCTCAGCTTTTAAAACATGAGTTCTAAGGGTTGAACTGTGCTCCTCACGCAAACATAACAAGCACCTCACCAACTGAGCTATCTCCCCAACCCCTTATTCCTTCTTACATATTATTTTGTCCCTTCTGTCTGAGCTTTCTCAAAAGCCAGGAAAAGCTCTAGATCCTTCAGCAAGTTCCATGCCAGCACCTTTGCTCATACTGAGGGTCTCATGTGCCACGGGGGGATACACACACACACACACACACACACACACACACACACACATACACACACGTATGTATGTATGTTGCACACAGCTTACCTGTAGAGGCTGATCTTGCCCAGTAGGGATCTCCAGTGCTCAGCTCAGTGCCTGTCTGCTCAATGAATGAGAGGCCAACTCCAGGAACACAAGTGACAGGGAGTGGGCAGAAGGGAAGTCAGAGAGCTGGGGGAGGAGGGGTAGGACCGGCTCTGCCTTCCCTATGCCCACTCTCATTGGTGGCCCTGGGTTGATAAGTGCTGGGACAAAATAACCTGACCAGAAACACACTATGCAAAGAAAAGGGTTTAATTTGTCTTTCACTTTCAAGGGAACAGTTCATGACGGGGAAGGCACGGAAGTTTGGAATGGGAAGTGTGTCACATCCTCACATCAGCAGATGGGAAGCAGAAAGAACAAAAAGGATGTGGAACCGGCTAGAGCTCCTCAAGGCCTGCCTCTTTGACCCATTTCCCCCAGTAAGTCCCACCTCTTAGAGGTTCCACAACTTTCCCAAACAGCACCACCAGCTGAGGATCCAGGATTCAAACATGTGAGATTATGGGAGGCATTTTTGGAAATTTTTTTCTTTTTTATTTGAGAGAGAGAAAGAGAGTATGACAGGGCCTCTGGCCATTGCAAACTCCAGACACATGTGCCACCTTGTGCATATGACTTTGTGTGGGTACTGGGGAATTGAATTTGGGTCCTTTGGCTGTGCAGGCAAGCACCTTAACTGCTAAGCCACCTCTCCAGTCCAGGAAGTCATTTATAATTCAAATCACCACACTAGGTTCCCTCAATTTATTTCCTTTGCATCACAAATCGTAGCCTGATGTGGCTGAATGACTTGTTTATTAGGACATGGGGATATCACCTGTTTTGTCATTGGCTCTCAGACACACATGTTTCCTGATGTTCAGTAAGTTGTGTACTCAAAAGTTTAGGAATTTTCCATAAAGGATATTCTCCTCAGTGAACATATACTACAGGAATATTTCAGCGTAAAAATAAAATGTTAGAGCCTCCTCTCCTGAAGCTTTCCCCGTGGCGGACACGCGTGACACAGCAAGTTCCAACCCTCAGCCTCCCCGTTCCTTCTGCAGGGTTCCTAGTTCCTCCCGTGAGTGAATGGAAGTTTTCTTGGAAGGCTGTTTGTGATGCTGTTGCTAATGTGTGACTGTACTCCTTTGCTCACTCATACCAGTGGCTTCCTGGCCACAGGGACGCTTATCTTTTGTTTTATTCAATATTTTTATTTCTTTATTTGCAAGCAGAGTGAGGCAGAGAGAAGACGAGAGACAGAGAGAGAAAGAGGAAATAGTTGGTTGTGCCATGGCTTCTAGCCACTGCAAATGAACTCCAAATGCATACACCACATTGTGCATCAGGCCCTACCAGGACACTGGGGAATTGAACCAGGGTCATTAGGCTTCGCAGGCCAGTGCCTTAACCACTGAGCAATCTCTCTGCCCTGACTATTAACCTTTCATATTAGTTACTTTTCTTTCCTGTGGTGGAAAAAAAAAAAAAAAAACAAAAAACAACTGACAAAAGTAATTTAAGGACAGAGGCTTTATTTTGGCTCAAAGTTCAAAGGTGTAGTGCATCATGGCTGGGAAGTTTTGGTGTCAGGAAATCAGGGAAGCTGCTCATTTTGCTATGCAGTCAAGTAGCAGAGAGAGAGATGTTCTCTTTTTAATTTTGTCCAAGATTTCAACCCTTGGAATGGTGCTGCCCACACTCAGGGTGGGTCTTCAGTTTAACTCTGCTCAATCTCTATGGAAACACTCTCACAGCCACACCCACACACATGTCTTCTAGGTGACTGTATATCCTGTTACTGTTATTAATCATCATACTCTTCAACATACTTCTTGCCCACTTTGTGGGATTCCCGCATCTTTCTGGTGCTCTTCTTGCAGCAGATAGACATGGCAAGGGAGTAGTAGGTGGGCGACACCTATTATATAAAAGGCAATGTTTTCCCTCTGCTTTCTATCTCGTCCCTGCCAGGCAGAGGTGTGGGTGGCTAGAGGAAATATACCTTCATCTGCTTACTGTGACACAAGATGCCTGGGAGGGATTAGATCTAAATAAAGTTGCAGAGGGGCTGGAGAGATGGCTTAGTGGTCAAGGCATTTGCTTGCAAAACTTAAGGACCCAGGTTCAATTCCCCAGGACCCATGTATGCACCAAGGTGGTGCATGTGTCTGGAGCTCATTTGCAATGGTTGGAGGCCCTGGTGTGCCCAAGATGTCTCTGTCTCTGACTCTCTCTCTCTCTTTCTCTCTGTAATAAATAAATAAATAGTCAGGAGACTACCAGAGCCATGAACCCCAACTTCAGGTCCTTGGGCAAGTTATGAAAGAATTGAACATGCCAACTCAGAGAAGGATAAATGGAGAGATTCATTTTAGGGAGAGTTAAGATAAGAGGGAAAGCAAAGCAGGAAAGCACTGAAGACAAAAGAATTTCTCCCCTTCTCAGCCTACCTGGGGAAAGAAAGATACTAGGAGACTCTCTCTCACATTCTTCTGGGGAAAGGGAAAGAGAGGAAGGGCAGAAGGAGAGAGGAAAAGAGAAGCAGATCAGAAGGGGCTTACATATGGTGTCTCAGTCCCGTTTCTATGAAATAGACATGTAATTAGAATGAACCTTATCATGAGGCTCAGGTGGTGTGTAAAGAAAAAAAATAACTGGCTGCTGGGTCCAAGATGAATGAACACTGACTCAGGACACACCGACTGGAGCTAAGCCTGCAAAATTCAGGAAGAAACAGGAATCTGTTCAGGAGGGTTTAGGAGGTCATTGTTTTCAGCCATCTTGGATGAGACTGGATCAGATATAAGTTTTAGTTCTGCCAAGGCAGGCCTGGTGGCATCCATGTTTCTGTGGCCAGTCCTTAGCTGACTACTTACCTGGAAAAAGCTAGCTGGTCATGGTGGTGCAAGCTTTTCATCCCAGCTCTCGAGATGCAGAGGCAGGAAGATCATTGTGAGTTTGAGTCCATCCTGAGACTACAGAATGAATTCCAGGTCAACCTGGACTAGAATGAGACCCTACCTTGAAAAATCAAGAAAAAACAAAACAACAAAAAAAGGAGGAAACATCTATCTTGTTCCCAGTCCCTATCAGTTGCTTTTCTGATTTATGCCAGCAAGACAAAGGCTGTCGGCATAGAGCCAACGTCACTCACTGACTACTGCATTCCCTCACTCTGTCATGGTGTGATCAAATATTCATTGGGAATATTCATTGTTATATGCACGTGGAACCACAGAAATGATCCCTGAAAGTATAGTCTTGTGTACTTGGGATATAAGAGAGAACAGGCATACAGAATGCCCGTCCTCACGGAGTCCACTGGGTGTTGGAGGATGTGGGCAGTAATCAAAAGGGAGCATTAATACAAACTCTACCAGAACGTCATGAATGGAAGGAGGTTTTAGAAGAAGGAGGTCTGAGCAGAGAGCCTGGAAATTAAATTCTGGCAACAGGGCTCACCACGAGGGTCCAAGCTTCTCCCGAGGCCAAGTAAAAAGAGCCCACAGAAGTGCAGTCTCATAGTTTCAAGTCGGAGAGTGCAAGGAAGACATTATTTATGGAAGGAGAAATGGTTGAGTGTCTTCGAAGTAGCTCATGCAGTCTCTCTCGCCTCCTTCTGATGAAACAATGATATTCCTTATTCAATTTTTAAGGTTTATCTGTGTTTATTTTTAGGCCATATACATGCATGCATATCTATGCATACATGTAATACTCAGATGTCTATAGAACATATTTGTGCAGCGTAGCGTATACATATGCATACATACACATGTACACCTGCAGATGTGAAATGTCCCCCATAGCTTCATGTGCTTATGACTGAGACTCACACTCAGTCCTCAGCTGGTGGAGACTTTGGGAGGTAGAACCTGGCTGGAAGAGGCATGCTGCTGGGGGGCAGACCTTCAGGTTCATTAGCCCAGCCCACGGGGTGTTCAAAGCTCACTCCTTACTGCTTCCTGGCCTCGCTGCTGAGGCAAGACGTGATTTCAGTTGTCTTCTGTCGTGTCTTCCCTGCCGCAGTGGAGCTTCCCCACAAAACTGAAGTAACCCTGTTCCTCTCGCAGGCTGTTTGTGGCTGGGTTTTGTCTCAGCAACGAGAAGGTCATTACAGGCACATTTATAGTCCACTAGAACTCATCTGTCTTTTTTTGTCTTTCTATTTTTTTTTTTATTTATTTATTTGAGAGCGACAGACACAGAGAGAAAGACAGATAGAGGGAGAGAGAGAGAATGGGCGCGCCAGGGCTTCCAGCCTCTGCAAACGAACTCCAGACACGTGCGCCCCCTTGTGCATCTGGCTAACATGGGACCTGGGGAACCAAGCCTCGAACCGGGGTCCTTAGGCTTCACAGGCAAGCGCTTAACCGTTAAGCCATCTCTCCAGCCCTGTCTTTCTATTTTTTATTATTAGATACGGACATATTTTGTATGTAAACATCACATGTTGGTACCATCCTTTCCCGTCTACCTGCCCCTTTCCTGAAGATGCCTTACTCACTGGGGATGCATATCTTTTTTTGTTGTTGTTGTAATTTATTTATTTATTTATTTTTGAGGTAGGGTCTCAGTCTAGCTCAGGCTGACCTGGAATTCACTATGTAGTCTCAGGGTGGCCTCAAACTCATGTTGATCCTCTTACCTCTGCCTTCTGAATGCTGGGATTAAAGGCATGTGTCACCATGTCTGGCTAGAACTGATCTCTTATTATTATCAGTTATGTTTTCTTTAAACATCAACTAATAATACTTTAATCTTAAATCATGGTTCTTCGTATATACCTATATATAGAAGTTTTACCATTTCTGGTCTGTATTTTATATAAGTTTTCTGGAAACATCCTGTGGTAGAGTTTAATTCTCTGTGTTCAAATCCAATGGCATGCTTTATAAGGATATTTAGTCCAATTATATTTAAGTAGCGTAAATGTATCATCATAGCCTGTGTCATCTATTTTCTATTTCTGCATTTTTGATCTTCTTTTGTGGCAGGCAAATCTGTTTACATCATTTTCTTTTCCTTTTAACTTTTGAATGCCCTGTTCATTTATTATATTTGAGATGTTATTCTAAAGATTACACAATGAATCCTTATTTTACCTTGCATTTTAATTTTACAACTTCTAAAATAAAGAAAAGCTTGAAAACTTTTTAACCCTGCTTAATATTCTCCTTCAGTGTTTTTCATATCTGTAAATTATTGCCATGGCATGAATTTGTTTAGATAGTCAACCTTCATTTGCACTTGTGTAGTGTTCCTTGCCTGTGAATGTGAATGTATGTCCCCGTCCCGTCCCCCCCCCCCCCCCCTAGCCTCGGGTTTTTTTTTTTCTTTGTTTTGATCAAGGTTAAGCTTCCTGCTTAAGTCTCTAGCAGCCTGGCTGGAGAAGATATCACTGGGGGGGATCCTGGGGTCTAGCCCTGAGGTGTGTTTGGGGGCAGATCTAGATCCCAGTCCTGAGGTGTGGAGATGGCAGTTTGAACTTTGCTTGTGGTGCTGACAGTTGGTGATTTCTCCCTTAGCTTGCATTTATGAAGGGAGCCAGCTTCTTCAACCACTGATGGAACTTTCCCTGGATCTATAAATGCTTCCTCCCATAAACTGTGTCTGCTTGGATGTTGGCCTCAACGTGGAGCTGACTACAAAAGCATGTACACATAAGGGTCTTAGTGTTTTTCTTTTCTGCATTAGAGTTCTTTGATTATGGGTCATCTTCTTTTTACCTAGACAACTTAGCACTTCTTTAGTGTGATTCTGATAGTGACAAGTTATCTCTCTTTTAGAGGAACTGTCTAAGGAATAATTTTTTTGTTTGTTTGCTTGTTTGGAGACAGGGTTTAAGTTCATAGCCAAGTCTGGCCTTGAACTGCCTTCCCAGTGCTGGGATTACAGATGGGTGCCATCATGCTTGGCTTGGAATTACTCTTATCGTCCCTTAAATCCTGGCTTCCTTGGTAGCCCTGAGCGTGTTGTTGGATTGCTGTCTTACTGCCTCTAAAAGCTTCAAAGGGTACTGCAGAGGAAAGCAGCGGAAAACACGGATTCTCTCTATATCTTTTCCTTTTCTTCAGTTCTTAATCTATTGAACCCTGTGTTAGCTGTTCATTGATAAGTATAGTTTTAAAAAATTTTTGAATTTATTTTACTTGACTTCTATTGTTGTTTTCAGCAGATGGTTTGCTGGGACTTATGCTAAAGGTAAAACCTATAAATTGTTATTTTTTTAAAAAGTAACAATCAAATCAGTGATTGTAAGAAAGTCTTTCCTCATTAATGTGGTAACCTTTCATATACTTTTCCTAAAAAGCCTGCCCAGTGTCTTTTTGCTAAATTAAATGGCTTAAGGGTGTTCAGCTCATGTTACGTGACCCTGAGACTTCTTGCCATTCTAATTTACTGGTTTGTCCCCTTAATTTTATTATTATTATTTTGTTTATTTATTTTTGGTTTTTCGAGGTAGAGTCTCACTCTGGTCCAGGCTGACCTGGAATTAACTATGTTGTTTCAAGGGTGGCCTCGAACTCACGGCGCTCCTCCTACCCTTGCCCCGAGTGCTGGGATTCACAGCGCACATCACCATGTCTGGCCCTTAACTTTATTTTTAAGTGGAGAGCACAAGGATTATGAATTCCTGGTTCGAGAGTCGAATGAAGTTGCTCATAACCCCCCCCCCCCATTAATTGCTTGACCAGGAACAAGCTAACATTTCAACTTTTCATTTTTTTTTTTTTCATCAGCATGAAGAAGGCACTGCTGAGCTTGAGGCACAATTTTGAGTGAAAGTAACTGGGTGAAGACAGGGACACAGTGACAGGTGCTTTGGCTACATTTGCAATGTATCTGTGTGGCATCCCCTTGATAAGGTGCCTAGCTGGGGTAAGTTCTTGGTGCTGTTCTCCCAGGGTTGCTGAAATTCCTTGTGTCACTAAGTGCTGTGCCCTACAGGTACCTGGCTTATTGTCCAATTTCACTAAGAACTATAGCAGAGATAAGTGTACCTCATGGAAGGCATAAATCTGAAGCTGCATCTTGCCTCCTCCTTACCACCTTGTTCTCCTTGGCTGAACAAGCGTGGGAAGAAACATGTTTTTGGCAGAATTTAACTTCAGGAATGCCATTTAAAGGGTGAAGCATTCTCCCCTGTCCCAAATGACCCCTTATCAGGATTTCACTTGGCTTCCCTCTGTTTTACAGTGGAAAATTAATAAACGCTCTGGATGCAATCTTAAGCCAAGGTCGGCAGCTGCCGCTGTGCACTTGTTTGAGATGCCCATTTTCCTGCGCTCAGCTCCGACCCTCCCGAATCCTGTTATCAGTGCCCGCACATTTTTGGTAACTGATTGTCATTACATTGTAAGGATGCTGCCTGGGTGATTGCTCTTCAACCAGAGATGTCAGCCAGCGGAAACACACCAGCACACAACAAAGGACATTTCTGACTTTGGTAAAAAAAAAAAAAAAAAAAAAAAAAAAGGAGCAAAGGAAATTTACATGTGTTTGATATTTATATTCTTTTGAGTAGCTTTTGTCTCTGAAAATTTCCCCAGCTTACTACCTGAAGCTGAAAAATAAAATAAAATAAAATAGAATCTCAGTGCAAGGGAGAAAGGACAGTCGGCTTTGAAGACAGAGAACAGGGTGGAGAGTGGAAGGCTGTTTCTCTTTTAAGCCCTCTCCGGAAAGAAGGATAAAATGAACAAGGTCACAGTGACTTGTGCTCCTGATGGGAACAGTTCCGTGACAAACATCGTGTCTTAAATATTTGTTAGCTGCATGCTTCCTAGCAGGATCTTTCCGTCTGTCCTCTGCACCGCAGAGTACTGGCCCAGGTGTTTTCTGCATGTTTGGTTGCACGTAAACGGGATGCCTTGAAAGGATGTTACTGCGTGTGGTCGGTCTCTGTGCTGCAACACGAGAAGTTTATTGCATACTGAGCTCCTGATCTCAAATGGTAGACTTTTACCTCAAGACTGATGGGCCCAAGTGATTAAATCCCAGAGGCGACGCTGGGGCCCTGCCTCAATCTTTCCTTCACTTCCACCCCAACACAGAACTCCTCAGCTGGTGCATGCTCTGCAAAGCAAGATGGACAGAATCTTATTTTCTAATCAAGGGTTGGCAGAAGTGGATGATCCTCTTGGATACATGCGCTGCACACAATTTCCAGGGCCAGAGAGCTTGTGCTGTGGGAAAACCTTAGTGGTGTCTTCTTCTGTACCTAAGAAATCCCCCCCTCCACCGCATCTCATATCTAAGATGCCTAAGTACTCAGTGCCTGATTTATGCTGTACATTTTATAATTTATACTACACATTTATAATTAAAGAAGATAGTTCTTAGCTTCTGAAACAGTCAAAAGTCCGTCTTTTATAAAAATTTTACTGGGGATCATAATACACAAAGGTCAAGTTTGATGTTAGCAGAGCCCTCTCTCCTTGGTTTCCCCATCGCCTCGGTGAAGCTTCTGCTGCATCTTATTTGGGATCTAAGGATCAGGATCTGCAAACATTTGTCTCAGGAAGCTGAATGGAACATTTGCATTCTCAGGAGAGGATTGCACTGACTGGATGTGACCTCTGGAGGTGATACCATTTCTGGCATGAACTAGCTTTTCAAGAAATGTCTCTATTTCTATAAAATTAATCACATTGTAGAAATATTTTATGGCTTTCTTTACATTTTTCATTTCTTAATCATATAGTCCCATAATATTCCATAGTCTCTGAAAGATTGCTAAGGGTTGTGTGAACATTTTTCTGTTTTCTCTCCCTCAAAATGGGATAATATATATTCTTTCTTTTCTCTCTATATATGTGATCATTACTAAAGAAGTATCTGGCTTCTGGTGAATCTATTTTTCATATGAGATCATGCAGTACAGAGCTATAACTGAGTGGTATAAAATCTGTTTACAAATTGAAAAGTGTAGCTGTTTCCAGTTAGGGCATCTGTGGTAATGTGGAAAGGGTTGCAATAGTAACAAAGATCCCTAAAGAGGCTCAAAATTGTGAACGGCTCCAAAATTTGAAACTGATCACCGAACATGGACTTAAAAAGAACTCATATTATTTTGTGGCTTAAGCAAAAGGAGTTTGTTAGTTCACATGACTGGAAAGTCAATAAGTAGAGGAATTTTAATGATAAACACCTACCATCCAGTCTCTGTTTATCATTTCTCCACCTGGGTTGGTTCCATGGCTTCCTTCTTTAGGTCTCCTTCCTTTGAAACAGGTGCAGGGCAGGGGACACTGTGTCTCTGTCATTCTTTCCAGTGTCAATGGACCCAAATTTGCAACTCAAGAGATCAGAGACTTTCTTTCCATGGCAGGAGTTTATGCAAACCTAGGGACAGCTTCTCTTGGCTGGTTGGAGGTACTTTCCCATCTGTGTGACAATCAATGTTCAGGGAGCCTGGCCACATTATTTTCAGTCCTGTATTCCAATCTGAATATTCTTGACCTTTTTCCTCATCATTCAAATTTCTGGCTAGCTGGCCTAGTCTAGTTGCCTCTTCATGAAGCTGTGTGATGGCTCTACTGCTCTGCTGATCTGCTTGCATGTCTATGGGACCCTCCTTAAAGGCTTTGGTGACAAAGATATATACTGGCACATTGGATGGATGTGGCTCTGCCAAGAAGAATGGCTTCAACATTCTTATGGGTGTTGAGAAAGAGGACATGTCCTTCAACTTACCCTACTTAAGACAACTTCACTACTACTGTGCTGTCTAAGTCTATAAAATTTTCTTTCAGAAAATGCTTGTTGAAGAAGAAAAATATTGCAAATAATATTATTGTTCATTTTTAAGACCCATCAACCTTCAAATAGAAAATCATTAAGGAAGTTTCCTTGGCAAGACTGAACTTTTCCCCCTTGAAACTCTTACCATGTGTGGCCACCAAAACCAAACTATTATATTGACTCTTAACCAGTCCTAATCAGGTCCCCCACCTGGAAAGATCTACTCAAAAGTAGACTTCCAGGGGCTGCAGAGATTGTTCAGTGCTTTCCATATGAGCATGAGGACCTGTGTTCACACCCCAGCAACCACATACACACCAGGCATGATGGTGTCCACCTGTAATCCCAGCACTGGGGAGACAGAGAAGGGAAGATCCTTGGGGCTTGCTGGGTAGCTTGTGTAGCTAAATGGGTGAGGTCTAGACTCAGTGAGAACCCTGTCTCAAAAAATATGGGAAAGAGTAATTGAGAAAGACATCTGAAGTTGACCTCTGGCCTCCTTGTACACACACACACACACACACACACACACACACACACACAAATACTATACACAAACACACACCAAAAAGTAGATTTCCATTCTAATAACATGTTGGTTTTGTCTTTCCTCAGTTTTGAGGATGAGGTAATTCTGTCAAAGGAGTACATTTCCTACCTCACTGAGGGAAAAAAAAAAGAAAAAAAAACAGCTTTGTATTAGGTCTTTGGGGAGAGCCTGTCTTTGATAATGTCATTAGCCACTTAGCTACAAACACAAGATCAGATAAATGGAATCAACACACATATTGGGTGAGTTATGTGCATACACCACTTAGAAGCATCGGTAGAAGAGGCTGATGTGATGAGCAAGACTCACCTCTTCAGTGCTTAGTGCACACAGACTGAAGGTGTCATCCAAAGCACACAGGTATCATAGCAAATATTAGCAGGTGATTCTGAGAAATGTTCCTTCCATTGATGGCATCTCGAGGCTTCTTGAAGGTGGCCTGTTTGGACTTTTCACTGAAATCTGGCTGATAGGTCCAGAACGGACTGGTACGTGGGGAGGTGATCATTCCAGACTGAAGGTATAGCAAGAGCAATGAAGTAGAGAAGGTGAAGGTGTTCTGAAAATCCCAGGAGATGTGTGCTGGTATATGCAGTGAGACCAAGGCTGGAAAGTTGATCACGGATCAAAGTAAGATGTAATATGTAACTGGAATACCTAGAAGAAAGACCCTGACCACTGTGTACTTCACTATTCCCAGACTTCCCCCCTTATTTCATAGATTATCTGCCTCTACCCCTTGCTTGTTCTCTCTTTTTGTCTCTTTTTCTCAATGACCTAATCTATGGTCCCTTCTCTTATTTCCTTTTTCTTTAATTTTCTCTCACCTCTTTGGCTCCCAATCTCTGTTTTTTTTTTAATTTTTAAAAATCTATTTATTTGAGAGCAACAGACAGAGAAATAGGCAGGGAGAGAGAGAAAGAGAGAAAGAGAGAGAGAGAGAGAGAGAGAGAGAGAGAGAGAGAGAGAATGAGAGCGCCAGGGCCTCCAGCCATTGCAAACGAACTCCAGGTGTGTGCGTCTCCTTGTGTGCTGTCTAACGTGGGTCCTGAGGAATCGAGCCTTGAACCAGGGTCCTTAGGCTTCACAGGCAAGCGCTTAACCACTAAGCCATCTCTCCAGCCTCCAACCTCTGTTTTGTTTCATATTCACTCTTCATGCCACGCTCATCCTCGTCTAGGTCATTCTTACTCTTTCTCCCTTCCCCTCCCTCTTCTCTTCTTCTCCTTGCTTTTTTATTTCCTTCCTGTCTTTACTTCCTTCATTTTTCTTTGGTTCTTCTAAAAAGGATGGCTGAGCAAAAGGAATTCAAGTCTTAACCTCATTGAGCACTTGACTTTTCCATTCTCCTGAGAATCTTAGCATCCCTACAGTGAGAAATGATTATTTAATCATGAGGTATCTACCTGCCAGAATGCTGGCGTCTAGTTGGGTAGCTTGGTGACTTTTCAATGATCAGATAAATATGACTGTTTTAAATGGAACAGGGATGAATATTGCTGGCTGTGAATCTTAATGTCTAAGTAAACACACAGGATATCTTAACATTTTTTAATCAAGATTAAAACTTTAAACAGACCACGCATATGTCAAAACAGAATGGAAAATATCAATGTCTTAAAAGAAAAGTGCCTTTGGTAAACTATAATTTCTTTTTACATTAGAGAAGAGGCACATTGCTGTTCAGCACTTTTAATGTGACTTTAATGGATTTATTTCTGAATATGAAAAGAATAAAAGTACATCTTAAAATTTGGAAAACCACGGGATGGTACAGAGACACAAAGGAGAAAATTAGAATTTGAGGGTTCTTTCTAGACCTTTTTCCTATTAACATTTTTATATGATTCAGAAATATTGCTGCAACTTTAATTTTGCCTTGACAACAGAGGAGGTTGGATATGGAGATGCCACTGACTGACGCCTGGCCTGGGAGCCTTGTTTAATGCAGGCGCTTCGCTGAAACATTCCACGTTTCCCTCTGAAGTTTAGCGGTTGTGTAACGATGTCCAAGCATACTTAGCAGATATTTCAGTTTGTCTTAATTGCTTTGTTTTGTTTCAGAATCAAAACCATGTAATTATAATCCAAACTTACTTTTTGCTCCTAAAGTACTTCAGAAGTGACCTGATGTTGGTGAATGCCTCTCCACCCGTTTTTTAGACTCTGTTTCTCAAGAATACCTGTGCAGGTTATTTATAATGGTAACTAGCAGTTTCTGAATTTGAATGTTACTTTAGTACTGTACGTTGTGTTATAGGGACAAGGGGAATTTTCCTTTCACTCTCTGTAGATTAAATGTTTATCTGTGGAAGAACTCTGACAGATTAACTGCAAGATGCATCTATCACATGCATAGACACGGGATCAGTGTAAGAGAGGTGACACCAAAAAAAAAAAAAAAAAAAAAAAAAAAGGTTGGCCTGGAGTTGCATTATGAAATTCAAACAAGAGCTATCTTCCCATCCTGGATTTTGACAATCAGAAAGAAGGCTTGGGATTGGGTGTGACTGTGCCTGTAATGCCAGCAGTGAGAGGTTGCAGCAGGAAGATCAGCACTTTGAAGCCAGCCTGGAATCACAGTACAAGAGAGTCCATCAGAGTAAGGCAGGGAGAAAGGGAGAAGAGAAAAAAGAGTGTCTTTGGACTTCCAAAAAGCTGTGAGGGGAAAAGGGAGACGAAGCTTGAAGAAAGATGGCCTCCTAATGAAGACCAAGCCCTGGGCTGCTGCCTTCCACAGAAGGGGAATCATCTGCCCTGTGGTAGCCTTTCCTGGGCTGCTCATCTCTGCTTGCAACTAAAGGGGGAGCCTTGTGAAAAATCACAGCCCCTTTGGAAAGAACCTTCAGAGAAAGTATCTCCTGGGCATCACAAGGGACAAGAAGGTGACAGAAGCTGAGAGACCTTGGCTCAGAGAACATCTTGGTTTAAGGTCAACATTCCCAAGTGTCAGACTTGTGGGTGAGGCTTCCCGAGGCCCGCCATCCTATATTATTCCTATGTGATTTGTTGTTCCATGTTATGTCTGCAGTCTTTCCAGTTTGGGTTATTTAACTAATGGGTTGTCATTTTATTTCTGCTTAATCACCTCATTGTATAAAATGGTGTTAATTTAACCCATAATGAACAGTTAGTTTCATCAAGTGATGTTTATCCGTGTTGCTATCAGCTTTCTTTCTCCAACCCAGGCTAGTATGCAATGGCATCATTTGCCCATTTGATTTGCATCTTTTTTCTTACTAGTGTTGCTGCTTTTGAGGATGATGGGGCCCCTCTTGGCTCTGGAAAGATATAATATTTTATATAACATATGCATTATATATAATTTAGATAAAGTAAGATTTAGCCAGAGCACCAGACACTCAATAGCCATGCTAGTTCCTTTAGCCAGATATACTTGAGTTCATTGCATTGCAGTTTTCAAAGAATTGGCAAGTGCAGACCCACAGAAGACAAGTTAGGAAAGATTTCTTCTAGGAAGGTCAAGCAGAAAAGCTCTCAAGCTGAGAGGTGTCCTGAGTTGGTACTCTGTATGGTGATGTGGATTGGGTTTTCTTATAACCTTGGGGCTATAAATTAGGGATTGAGTCTGCATGAGCCTTACTGGTAAGTTCTAATGTGCATGGAGGGTCAGGGAGAAGGGCACAGAATCAGAATGATCCCTCTTGTGGGAAAAAGCCTGCAAAAAATCTCTAAGAAGGAAGAACCAGAGAGTAAGACAGGTGGCTGCCCAATCAACTGATCGCCTGTTGATGAATCAGGTTTAGGTTCAGACTGGAATTTTAATCTCAGCAGAACATGCTGGCATACATGTTATTTTGGGCCAGTGGCTGTGAATAAATACCTACAAAGGAAGACTACTTTGCTCTTCTTCTCTGTCATCAGTCTGGTGGTGCATCTGCTCACATAGTTACCCGTCACTGAAACTTCTGCTCACTCTCTGTTTTCTCTCTGGTGAGTTGCATGATGTTTACTTGTTAACTTATTAGGAATTATTTCTGTAGTTTTGAGGCTGTCCTGTGCTCACTAAATGCTTTTATACCTCATCTTCCAATCTGTGAGTTGTCAATTTGCTTTATTTGTATTGGCGGTTATTTCATTTATATAGAAGTTTTATTTATTTATTTATTTATTTTTTAT
Organism: Jaculus jaculus; assembly: GCF_020740685.1. Taxonomy (NCBI): domain Eukaryota; kingdom Metazoa; phylum Chordata; class Mammalia; order Rodentia; family Dipodidae; genus Jaculus; species Jaculus jaculus. The sequence continues at coordinate 13,352,321 of NC_059107.1, read as the reverse complement.
TTATTTATTTTTTTGCTTAGTTTTTGAGACAGGGATTTGCTATGTAGCCCTGACCAGCCTGGAACACATAGGCCAAGATGGATGGCTTTGAGCTTGTAGTGATTCTCTTAATCTCTACTTTCTGAGTACTGGGATTACAGATATTCACCGTTATAACTGGCCATGACTTTTTAGTTAAAAAAATACATATTTATTTGAGAAATACACAGAGAGATAGGACAGAGATAGAAACCGCATGAGTGCATCAGGGCCTCTGGTCACTGTAAATGACACATGCAATACTTTTTATGTAAGGTTTTGTATAGGTACTGTGAAATCAAAACTAGGCCATCAGACTTTGTAAGCAAATGCCCTTACCTACTGAGCCACTTTCCCCATTCCAAGTTTTCACTTTTAAAGGAATCAAATTTGTCTTTCTACCTAATGTCAATATTATCTAAAACTAATTTATTTATTATTTTCAAATTTTTATTTATTTATTTGCAAGCAGAGAGAAGGGAGAGAGCGAGAGAAAGAGAGTGGGAATTGGCATGTCAGTGCCTCTAGACGCTGCACACTTTGTGTACCTGGCTTTATGAAGGGACTGGGTGATCGAACCCAGGTCATCAGTTTTGCAGGCAAGTGCCTTAACTGCTGAGTCATTTCTCCAGCCATAAAAATTCTGTTTTTAAAATCATATCTTAAAATATCATATTCCTACAGGTTTGAATACATGTGTTAAAGTTCACTATTCCTACATCTATATTTAAGTATCTGGAATTCATTTCAGTAAATGTTTTCAGGTACGAATCTAAGGTTTATTTTATTTTTTAAACTGTCAGTAATTTTAACAGTATTGATTATGTAAAATAGAACCATTCTCCATTGGTTTGAGATGTCATTTTAAATTTTCCATATACACATGAATTTGTATCTGAGCTGTCTATTTTGTTATACTGGTTAATTGCCTCTCCCTGCTTCAATAATAAAATGCTACTATTTTAACCATAGTAGTTTCATCTTAACTGTTTTTATCTTATAGACATATTTTGTATGCATTATTATTCTTAAAAACTCTTACTTTTTTTTTCCAAAGCCTGTTTTAAGATATTATTGTGTCATTAGTCTTCTACAAAAAATTCAACTATCAGCTGGGCATGGGAGCCAGAGGTAGGAGGATCACAGTGAGTTCAAGGCCAGCAGGGGCTGGAGACCCTACTTTAAAAAAGCAAGCTAAAAAATATCCAAGTATCAGTTTGTCAAAGTTCAAGAGAATCTAATCACTTTTGTTGAAATTGCATCCATTAATCTACATTACTTTGAAAAGATAAGACATTTTTCTGCTCATGTGTAAGCAGGGAATATCTCTCCATTAATTCAAATGCTTTCCATTCCACAATAACATTTGGCTATTTTTGTGTGTTTTTACTTTCTTAAAAATGTTTTATTAATTTATCTTTTCTGATGTGCATTTTTATTTATTTAAGAGAGAGACAAAGGGAAAGAGAGGGGAGAGAGAATGGGCATGCTGGGGCCCCTAGCCACTGCAAATAACCTCCTGACACATGCTTGACCTTGTGTGTCTGGCTTACATGGGATCTGGAGTTGATCATGGGTCCTTAGTCAGGCTTATCAGGCAAGAATCTTAACCACTAAGACATGTTTCTAGCCCCGCCTGGAATTGTTTTTAATTAGCATATATTAGTTATATGTTATAATAGGTTTCATTATGAAATCTCACACATGTATATGTCACATTTTGGTCATACTCACCACCCCAATACTCTTTTCTCTGACTTCCGCTGATCCCCTTCCTCTTGCCGATAGTCCACCTTCAACTACAATGTTATTTACTCATTTAGTCATGTCCCAGTGAGTTTAATTAGAACCATGAACTACATTAGCCTTTGTGTTTGAGGTGTTTTCACTTAGCACACCCTATCTCTGGGGTTTATGCATGATTATTGCACATCCTTATTTTGTTGCATTTTTTTTTTTGAAATTGTTTGAGGCAGGGTTTCACTGTAGCCCAGGCTGACCTGGAATTCACTCTGTAGTCTCAGGGTGGCCTTGGACTCATGGTGATCCTCCTACATCTGCCTCCCAAGTGCTGGGATTAAAGGAGTGCACCACCACGCCCCGTCCACGTTTCATTTCTTTATGTGGCTAGTTTTGGTTGTTGTGAGTCATGCTGCTATTACCATTCGCACGGTAGTTTGGTTAGGAGGTTTGTGGCAGTTCTTTTAAATATAGGTCTAGGAATGGAATGGTTGCATTTCTTAGTTGAAACGAATGGGGAGCCTTATCTTGCCTTTACAATGGTGGCATGTAAGGGTGCCCGTTCTCTTATCTCTTCCCCAACATTTCCTTTTCTTTGCCAGTAGACAGCCCAGTGTTGTGAGTGTGCCCCATGTTTCTATGTTCACGCTGAAGGCATTATGGCATATGCGTTGGTCATTTATGCATTCATTCAGAGAAGGTCTATTCAAGTGTTTTGGCCATTTGAAAATTGTATTATCTTTCTGTTTTTCAGGTATGAATATTATGTATGTATTTTGGAATCAGGTTCTTGTCAGATACATGATTTGAATGTTTTCTTTCCTCCTCTAAATTCTTATTTCACTTTCTTGGAAGTCTTCTTTAACACACCTCTGGTTTTAATTTTAGTGGAGTCCAGTGTAACTACGATTTTTCTTCTGTTGCTGGTGTCTGGATGTCATGGAGTTATAGGTGTTTTTATATCTAGTGCCATGAGAGAGGCTAGGTACTTGTAGTTATACCTTGGAATGAAGTGTGCTAGGCCTTGTCTGTGGTCCCAATGCCTCAGACTGTTGTGATCGCTTAGTAGGTCTAGGCTCAAGCTCTGCCCCCAGTGACGCCTCCTCCACTGGGGCTGCTGGACACCCAGTGTGGCAGAGATAGTGTCCAGCTTCTGCTCAAGCCAAGCCTTCCTCTGCCTTGAGATTGTAAGCCCAAACTCAAAATAAAACAAACAGAAACAAAAGCAAAAGAACTTTCCTCCCATTGGTTATTTTTTGGTTGAGTGCTTTGTCTGAACAGCAAGAAGATAACTATAACAGGTACCAAATATTTATTTGTACTTCTGACTTCTATTTCCTTTTTTTTTTTTTTTCTCTCCAAGGCTTTCTATTCTGTTCTTTCTTATTGGTCTCACACACAATCCCTCTTTTTTCCTGTATTTCCATTATAGTTGGTGATGGCCAGTTGTAGACACCATCTGTAACACCACGAGGTATTCTTTTTAGGAGGACAGATTAGTAGCTCTACTCTCCCAGCAGGTGACAGGCAATGGTTATGTTCCATATGTCTAATTCTCAGAAGAAAACGAGGAAGCAGTGGAAGGTGCAGTCTTCCTAAGTAACGGAACTAATAACCTACACATTTCAAGAACTTTGTTTCTTCTGCTGGAATGCCACTAAAGCCTTAGGTGACTGATTTCTTCTCTTGGAGTCTTAGCTCAGATGTTGTCTCCCTGGGGAAGGTGTAATTCCCTTACGGCAGCTGGTTCTTGAGTTACCTCTTCTCATTACTGCTTCCTGCTAGAGAGCATGCTCTGTACAGGCATTGCCTGCTCCCCCCCCCCATCTTTTTTTGTTTTTAAAGTAGAATCCCTGAAAACAGGGAGCTTAGCCAGCACTCAGCACATGCTCACTCAATAGTTGGCCAATGAATGAATGCTCTGGTGCTGTGATGACAGTTCCCCTGTCAGGATGTAAAACTAACCAGACATTAAGGTCATTTACTTGACACCTGCATTTCATAAAGAGAAGGAAATGAGGTTCCAGACTTGCTACGACCAAGTGTCTATGTGGTCCCCCATGCATCCTCCAGTGTCAGAAACTAGAGGCTAGAGAAGTCAGGGTGTTCACCTATCACTGTCCATCGCCTTATGTATTAAGACAGAACCTCTCATTGAAACCCCAGGCTTGCTTGTCTGGCTAATCTAGCCAGCTTGCTCTGGGTTCCGCCCATCTCCGCCACCCTGGTGTTGGTATTACAGTCGGGGGAGCAGCACGTGGCTGGGGGTCTGGAGTCCCGTTCTTGGGGGTCTGGAGTCCAGTTCTCAAGCTTCACAGCAAGCGCTTTACCACTGAGCCGTCTTCGCCATTGATCCTTTGCTGAACTGATCCCAAATCTGTACTGCTTTTACACATGGCAACGTGAATCATGAGTCTCTCTGGGACTTCATTGTCCTGCTTCTAACAATGATGTAGGTGTCATTATTGTATTACGGGTTTGTGGGGACAATTAAAACAGATACTTAATTGGTAATGTATGTGAAAATTTAGTTTGATAGAAGCAATAAAAATTATGAAAAGAAGCACTTCTCTTGTATCAATGGCAGGTACTTTATGGAGAAAGGTTGGTGTCCAAGAGCAGGAAGATGCACAGGAGCCCCAAGACTCAAGGGGAGAGCTCACGAGGCACGGAGGCCAGTTTGAACAAAGGCTGTTGGCAGGAGGTTACCATAATGACCGAGGGAGGCAAGGTGAAGGCCTCATTTTTTTTTTTCCCTAATAAACTGTATTTGCAGCAATCAGAATCATGAGACTGTGTCAGAGGCAGTGAGCCCCTTCATGTAAATTATGAACCATGTCAGAAATCTGTCTGGAGTGCCATGAAATCATCAAAACAGAAAACAAAAGCCAAGAAACTCTTGATGTCTTCAAGCCATGATTTATTATTTATGGGTAATGTTTGCTGTTTTTATGATATTATGGATATCATAGGGGCTTGGTGATTTCTTCCCAGGGGAGGGACTCTTAAAGAGGTAGTGCAAGTCAGTGGATGCCGAGCGGCCACCAGCACCGCATGACAAGCTGAATTTAGGACTAGAGCATATCAGAAGGAAACAGTGGCCCTAGGAAAGTCTTCTGGTTTGAGCAATTGTAGGCCAGTGCAGACCTTTCCATGAACAGTGTGTTAGACATAGGGGCAAAAATTAGGCTGGATTTCTTCAGCCTTTTGACACTAAGGAAACTAAATAAAAACAGAATGTTGGGATGGTAGAGGGCACCAGGAACAGATGGGTTGAGACTAGAAGAGAACTCTGTTCTGATCTGTGATGGTGACAAGGAGCAGCTTTCATATTCTTTCTCCTTAATTTTTTTCTTTTGTGGTCTTTTTCCTGTCTTGGCAGATCCTTTCTGCATCTGCATGCTCCTTCTTGGCCCACCAGCCAATCAAGGTCTTCTATATACTTTGAACTTGGCAGTGACGCCCATCCCAGTTGAAAGCCTACCTTTGGTGTTTCAAGGTAAGGTCTCACACTAGTCACAGGGTGGCCTCAAACTCAGGGCAATCCTCCTACCTTTGCCTCCCAAGTGCTGGGATTAAAGGCGTGCACCACCATGCCTGGCTAGTAGTTATATATTTTAATTACCTAAACAAGACATGTTTTTATAATACTAATTCACACTATCATTACTTTTGTGTACCTCCACCTTCTCTTCCCCTTTGCCCCATCCCCACCTCACATGTCCACTCCCTGTGTTCTCTGCCCCCTGCCTGCCTGCTCTCCTTTCCCCTGCTCCCTTCTCACGTTGCCTCTCTACAAGCCTCATTCTATTTTTTTTTTAATCTGGACTATTGATGCTTGCTATGACTTATAAGCAAATCAGACTATTCCATGTTAGGATGTGCAAATGAGAGAATATGTGACATTTGCCTTTCTGAGCATGGGTAATCTTACTTAGTATAATTTTTCGAGGTCCATCCATTTTCTTGCAGATTTCATAATTTCATTTTTTCTTACCACTGAATAGAACTCCATTGTGCATAAGTACCACATCTCCATTAGCCATCCATCATTGAAGGCATCTGAGCTGACTCCATTTCCTAGCTATTATGAATAGAGCAGCAACAAACAGTGGAGAAATGATTCCGTAGTAAAGAATAGATGCTTTAGGGAATATGCCCAGGAGTGGTAGAGCTAGGGAAAATGGTAAATCTGTTTTTGTATTCTTGAGGAGTCTCCACTTCCATAGTGTTTGTATGAATTTACACACTCACCAGCAGTGAATGAGGGCTCCACTTATAAGTTTACACACTCACCAACAGTGAATGAGGGCTCCACTTTCCCCACACTGTTGCAAGTTCATCTTTTTCTTTATTAGTTAGGTATATTCTCAGTGTGGAAATAGCCATGTTGGTAGCATAGTTAGACTCCTCCCTGTCCTCCTCCCTCTGATGGGACACTCCTCTCTGGGGATTGTGGCTCATGCTTTGTGGGGGTAGCCATCGGTTATGGGGAGGAGGAAATGTCTCTGTATTTTAATTTGACTTAATTTTTTTAAAAAAATATTTTGTTTATTATTTGCAATCAGAGAGATAGAAGAGAGACAGGCAGAGAAAATGGGCATATCAGGGCCTCTAGCCACTGCAAAGGAACTCCATATGCATGTGCCACTTTGTGTATCAGGCTTTACGTGGGTACTAGGGAATCAAGCTCAAATTTGTAGGCTTTGCAGGCAAATGCCTTAACCAATCTCTCCAGCCCCTGTTTTTGATGTCAGAATGCCATAGCCATTCTTACTGGAGTGATATGGAATCTCAAAGTAGTTTTAATTTGCATTGCCCTGATTGCTAGAGATGTTGAACACTCTTTTAGACGTTCATTGGCCATTTGTATTTCTTCCTTTGAAAACTCTGTTCATTTTCTTACTCCATTTTATGACTGGGTTGTTTGCTTTTTTATTGCTTAGTGTTTTGAGTTCTTTGAATATTCTGGATATTAAATCTCTGTCCATTATAGAGCTGGTGAAATTTTCCTCCTATTCTGTAGCCTCTCTGTTGACTCCATTGATCATTTGCTTGGCTGTATAATAAAAAGCCTTTTAGTTTCATGAGATCCCAGTGGCTGGGTTTTATTCCTTGGGCGACTGGATTCTTATTCAGAAAGTCCTTCCCTATGCCTGTATCTTGTAGCACTCTCCTTTTTCCTTCTAGTTGTTTAAAGTTACAACTATTGTATTGGAGTCTCTGATCCAGTGGGAGTTATTTTATGCAGTATGAGAGTATAGGGTCTCGATTCATTTTTTTTCCATATGTAGTTATCCAGTTCCTCTGGTACCATTTGTCGAAAGTGCTGTCTTTTTCCAGTGTCTGTTTCCAGCTTCTTTGTCGTAGGTCAGTGGCTGTAGTTACTATAGCTTCTATTCTACTGATCTTTGTGTTTGCTTTTGCCCCAGTGCCATGCTGTTTTCTATTAGTATATAGCTTTATGTATATGCTGAAATCAGGTACGGTGATCCTGGCAGTAGTATTCTTTTTGCTGAGGATAGTTTTGGCTGCTTGAAGCCTTTTTTTTGCTTCCATATGAATTTTGAGCCTATTTCCCTTTCTTCAGTGTTTCCTTGTAGAGGTCTTTTACTTCCTTGGCTAGGGTTATTTTAAGATATTTAAATTTCTGTTACTATTGTAAATGGGGCTGTTTTTATGTTTTCTTGTTCAGTAAGTATGTATGTATGTGTATATATATATATATATATATATATATATATATATATATATATATATATGGTTTATGAAGACTACTGATTTTTGTGTGTTGACTTTTATTGATTTATTTGTAAGCAGAGAGGGATAGAAGCAAGACAGAGAGAATGGGTATGCCAGGGCCTCTAGCTGCTGCATACTAACTCCAGATACATGTGCACCTGGCTTTATATGGGTACTGGGGAATCGAACATGGGTCCTTAGGCTTTGCAGGGAAGCACCTTAACCATTGAGCCATCTCTCTAGGTCCTTGTGTGTTGATTTTATATGCTGCCACTTTGCTGAAAGTGTTTAATTACCTCAGGTACTTTTTTTTGGTTGCGTCCTTAGGGTTTCTTTCTTTCTTGCTTTCTTTTTTTTTTTTTTTTTTTTTTTTTTTTTAGGTAGGATCTTGTTTTAGCCCAGGCTGACCTGAAATTCACTATGTAGTATCAGGGTGGGCTTGAACCCACTGCAGTCCTTCTACCTGTGCCTCCTGAGTGCTGGAATTAAAAGCACATGCCACCATACCCAGCTGAGATTTCTTAAAGTATAGAACCCTGCTATCTGAAAATAAGGCTAGTTTGACTCTTCCTTTCATTGGTATCTGTTGTAACTTCTGTTCTGTCTCTCATCTTGTTGATTAGAGTATTGGTCTTTTTTTCTTTTCAGCAGTTTGGTGAGGGCTTTATCAATCTTGTTAATTGTTTCAAAGAACCAGTTTTTCATTTCATTAATTTTGAAATTGGTATCCTCATTTCTAATTCATTTCAGCATTGATTCTTGCTATTCAAATCCATTCAGGATGTCCTTCAAGCATTTATCCATGCCTTTTTCAGTTCTTTGTACGTACTCATGATCATTCTTTTGAGTTCTTTGAAGTTTCCTATAGGTGGCTCTCATGGGGCTCTCTCCTGTGGAATTGTTAATTTGGGAGAAACATATTGCCTTGCCTCTTTTATTTATTTTTTTTGAAGTAAAGTCTTTTTCTGCCCAGGCTGACCTGGCTGGCCTTGAACTTGCAGTGATCCTCCTATCTCTGCCTCCCCAGTGCTGGAAATAAAGGTGTACACCACCACAAGCAGGACAGATAGAGAGAGATATAGAGAGAGAGATAGAGAGAGAGAGAGAGAGAGAGAGAGAGAGAGAGAGAGAGAGAGAGAGAGAGAGAATGGGTATGTTAGGGCCTCTAGCTGGTGCAAGCCAACTCCAGATGCAGGCCCACCTTGTGCATGTGGTTTTATGTGGGTCTTGAGGAGCAGAACTTGAGTCGTTAGCCTTTGCAGGCAAGTACCTTAACTGCTGAACCATCTCTCCAGCCCCTGTTAGACTCACTCATCTGAAGATTATGCATTGATCTGGTCTTTCTGCCACATGTGCTTTAAGTGAGTGCTTAGAAGGGTGTGGGCCGTTTCCTTGTGTTTGCCTGATGCTGCTCGGTGTCCAGTGTGGACATTCAGTGAAGGTGGTAGGAGAAATGATATGAGTTTGGCTGCAGCTGAACCCAAACTTACTCATAGTACCACATCTCCAGTGGCAGAAATTACAGCCTGAGAAGGGAAAGAGGAGCAGAAAGTTGGGCCCTTGGGCCCAAACTCATGCAGAACCCTAGCTTCAGTGGTGGAAACATTGATGGTCCTCAGCAGAGGAAGGAAAGAGGAGATGGAGGAGCGAGCTACTGTGCTCTAACTCACCCAAGACCCTGGCTCCAGTGACGGAAATGTGAGTGGCCACTTCCCTCCTTTGTGACAGGAAGACTGGAGTGTTCCTACAGGGGAGGAATGGCAACTCGGAGCTGCCACTGGCCAGTAGAATTGCCCAGGGCAAGCACCTTCACCTTGTTGAGCAGTATTTCTTTAAAATGAGGACAATCATGCATTCTTTCCCAGGTTCTCCTCAGGATTAAATGATTAAACATGAAAGCTCTATTTCCTAATCTAAAGTGTGGCAGTTACTATTTAAACATTCATTAACCAGTCTGATAATTTAAAACAGATTAGGAGATTAAAAATGTAAGGATATTTTTGATTTAATTCTATGCTCTCTTTTTACAATATTATGGCAATTTTAATCACATTTATTTGATAAATTTAACTTATACTTGGTAGAGTCTGTCATACTCTTAAATCACTTTAATAATTCTGAAATCAGATTTCATCTTCCAGTGAATATTTAACATGGTAGCATGTATTTGTTTTCTTTGAAACATATCTAATTCAGATACATTTTCCAGTGTTTTATAACAAAGAAAAATGAACATTGTCAGTTGTGTGATTGTTATCTCTCTTGTTAATTTACTTATTGATATCTTGATGGCTTTTTTTGTTAGCCTTCAAATGTTTTTCCATGCTCATAACTTTCAACCATTTATTGTACTTATTGCCATTATTTTAGTTTTCTAAAAAATAAAAGTTCCTCTATACATGGTAGTGAGATGAGGGAAGGAAGAACTCAAGAATAGTGTGTGCTACAGAGCTGTTGCCTCTTCCCCATAACTGATGGCTACACCCCAATGCAAGACCCACAATCCCCATGGGGATGACTGGCATCCCCAATGAGGAGGCTCCTTTTGGAGCGCGAGCAGGGATGAGGGTAAAAATGGTATCAACATGTGCTGTTTACACACTGAGTATGTCCATAACTAATAATATAAAAAAAATAATGTGTGCTAGCTGGGTGTGGTGCCACACGGCTGTAGTCTTAGCACTTAGGAAGAATTAGTTGAGGCAGGAGGACTGCTGTGAATCTGAGGCCAGCCTGGGTCACCACATCTATAAACCAAACAAAACTAAACACAATGAGTCACTTATGCTGATCTAGTCTTCCCTCTGTGATTTCTTCTGCCATCTTTCCCCAGATGGAGGAGGATAGGCTGATACTCTATTTTCTATTATTTTGTCTTATCTTCCACACTGTGCTGTAATTTACCATCTTAGATCTATACACACAAGGAGGCTCTCCTATATGCTAGCATAAGCAGAGTGTGGCATTTAGTTATAAGAGAACGAGGTTTCCGTAGATGCCAGATGAACACCTGAATTAACTCCGGTCTGTTGAAGTTAATTTATGGTGTCTCTGACGCCATGTTGACTGTGACAAAAAATGCTGATTTTTTTTTTAATAGCCATCAAATAAATAATTGCTACATTTTCCTCTGGTCTGCAATGATATTCCAGCTCTGTTTCCCTGACACCATGCTCTCTCTCAGCACTGCTTGCTTACATCATATCTACGGCTGTTTCACTGTCACACTTGCCCGTTCACAATCTCAGTGAGTATGGAGATCACCCCCACGTTCCTTCTTTCTAACTCAGAAGGCAAAAATAAATCATAGATTGACTCATACATTGATAGAAGGCAAAGTCATTCAATTCCGTTTTTTTCTGTCTACTCAGTTATATCTGTTTAAGTCCCTCATACTCTGCTAGGCCCAAGTGATAAAGTTATAAGGAGGCTATTCCTTGACTGCTGAGCCAAGCAGAGAATTAAAGGTTACTTCACTACTGTGAGACATGGTGTAGGTATGGCCAGGAGGCCAGGGAGAAGGCTGCTTGGTACATCAAGAGTACTAGTCACAGAAGCTTCACTGCAGGGAGAGGACGGAGTGAAGTCTTCCAGGGTATGTAGAGACAAGCCAAAGAAAAAGGATGCATTCCAGGTAGAAAAACGGTAACAAATGCAGTTGGTTTGCAATTCTCATTTTTGAAAATGTCATCTTCAGGGTTGGAGAGATGGCTAAGTGTAAACACTTGGGTGGTTTTGCAGGTGTTTGTCTGCAAAGCCCAGTGACCCAGGGTCAAGTACCCAGTACCTGCATAAATCCGATGCAAATGACTTTGTTTGCAACGGCTAGAGGCCCTGGTGTGTCCATGCTCTCTCTTCTTCCCTCTCTCTTTCCTTTTCTCTCTGTCTTTCTCTGCAAATAAATAAATAACAACAAAAAAAAATGTTACCTTGAAAGTTTCTGTTCTGTGACTTTTTTTCTTTTTTTCGAGGTAGGGTCTCACTCTAGCATTGGCTGACCTGGAGTTCATGGTGTACTCTCAGGGTGGCCTTGAACTCATGGCAATCCTCCTACCTCTGCCTCCCAAATGCTGGGATTAAAGGCATATGCCACCACACCCAGCTCTGTGATTTTAAAGTCTGTTATGCCTTTACAACTTTAACACCTTTTTGTAGATATAATTCCATATCTTTGACTTTTTTTTTCTATTTTATTTGCCTGAAAAAAATAGACTTTTTTTTCTACCAGCTAGAAAAATGTCTTTTGGATGTTTTTTTGAGTGCATAAACTAACTTGAATGAAAATAAGACTTCATTAATTTGGAGCTATACAGCTAAGAGTTGGTCTTTTCATGTTATATTTCCCTCTGTCAATATTGTATATTTTATTAGCACAGGCTAAAGAATTTCTCTATCTTTTCATACAAAAATTATAAATATATATGCATATACATTATGCTCCATATATGCAATGTTTACTTATTAGAGAATAAATGTCTTGGTAGAATTTCCTAAACTTCTTAAGTAAGAGTCATCTTAAGAAGCTGACCTTGGGCTGGAGAGATGGCTTAGTGGTTAAGCACTTGCCTGTGAAGCCTAAGGATCCCGGTTCGAGGCTCAATTCCCCAGGTCTCACGTTAGCCAGATGCACAAGGGGGTGCATGCATCTGGAGTTCGTTTGCAGTGGCTGGAGGCCCTGGCAGCCCATTCTCTCTCTTCTCTCCCTATCTGCCTCTTTCTCTGTCACTATCAAATAAATAAAAATAAACAAAAAAAATTAAAAAAAATAAGCAGACCTTAATTTTTCCTTTGGTGATTTTTTAAAAAATTTGTACATCTCATTGAGGTTTTCCACATACACTTTCAAATTTTGTATGTATGAATTTAAAGGTTATTTTTATATTTTTAAATATTTATTGGCAATATTGCCTATTTTAGATTTTTTGTTTTCAATTCCCTAGATGAAAATTTAGAATTACTAATGTTAGCTTTATCATTGACTTTTCTGGCTGATGGTCTAGCATCTTAAGGTGAGTACTTTATTCATTTCTTTATTATTAAATTTAAAACTTTTATAATTGAAAGCCTTTCCAACATTCAGGGCTTTTTGCTTTTACCACCTTTCATTTGTAGCAATTTTTTGCACCCGTAGTATGGGTAGTGGTGCTGTTCCTGTGTGTGCGTGTGTGTGTGTGTGAGAGAGAGAGGGAGGGGGATATGTACATATATGTGCACATGTGTTTGCAGCTGTGGGGAGAGGCCAAAGGAGAGGGCTCAGTGTTCTTCCTTTGTCACTCATCCGTGTAGGTCCTTGATATGGAGTCTCTCTCTGAATGAGAATCTGCTGTCTTTGCATCCTCAGAGATTCTCCAGTCTCTGTTCCTCGCAGGACTGTGGTTACAGATGTATATGGCCACATCCAGTTGTTTATGTGGGTCCTGGGGAATCGAACTCAGGTGGTCTCTAGCCTTCATGTTTGCTGGCAGCAAGCACTCTTACCTGCCAAGCCATCTCCTTAACCCAATTTATAGCATTTTGAATTATCATCCTTTAAATAGTCTGGTTTCTTTCTCAAGCCACCCATTAGTTAGGGGAATGTTGTTCACCTTTTAAATTTCAGGGTTCTGATGTTTTTAAGAAAGATTCTTAAAGGTAGATTCAGTAGAGAGATGCTGAGAAAGACTTCTTTTGTGGGGGAAAAGTTTAGTGGGAGATGAGTATGCCCTTTAAAAGTGAGGTAGTGTTACAAAGCCAGGGCTTCAGGTCCAAAGAGGGGGTTAGTATACCTATCTTGGAGGAGCATATGGGGCCACTGAAGCCAGAGAGAGGGGCCTTAATTTCTGAGGAACAAAGAGAGTTCCTTACTTTTATGTTTGCTGGGAAGGGAACATTGCATAGCACGGGTCCTGCCTATGTGTTAGGAGCTTGGGAGGCACAGGATAAAGGTAGGATATCCAGGGAGGCGCCATATAATATTCATTTACTTTGAGAGACTATAGTCTGAGAAGATTAACTTTTACATTCTGTTGTTATCTTTATTTCTCTGTTATAATCATGTACAAGGACAAGTTTCTTTGCTGTCATGTAGGTATGCGTAGATGTTCATTTTTCATGCTGTGCCAGTTTACAAGTTACAATGATAAAAATTACTCCTAAAATCACATTTAATTTATTATTATTGTTTTTCAGTTTCATATTTTGTTTTCTGTAACTTGTCTATTATAGTGGCTTAACTATGTGTAATCAAGGAGATAGGACCTACATCTTGTTAAACTGAATCTTTCCTAATACTATATATTTAAACCATAAAGCTTGCTTTTAAGTATCGATTCAATTCAAATTTTTATAGCTTAATTTTTGCACACTATGTTTTAAAATATAACTCTTAACTTGGCCTCACTGTAGATGAAAATTGATTATTTAGTGTCATCATTTGTGCCTTTAATTAATATCCATTAGCCAAAACATTATTTGTCCTCAGATGTGTCTCAAATGCGCTATAAATTGGAAGATCATATGCTCACATTTTATGCACCCATTTCAAATTATAATAAGAGTTATTTTGGTACCTCCAAAGTATTCTTTAATTACATTTAATAATTTGTGCTGTGGATACTAGAAGGCTCATCTGCTGTTCTCCCACTGGTGAGAAATAGAGATCTTGGGGACAGTAAACTGACCGTCAATTCCAAGTGCTCTACATTGTTGAGAGTAATTAAGAGTTGATATATACAAGGTACAATTAGCCTGTCATTTTTTTGTTTATTATTATTTATTTATTTGAGAGTGACAGAAAGAGAAAGAGAGGGAGAGAGAGAGAGTGAGAGAATGGACGCACCAGGGCCTCCAGCCACTGCAAACGAACTCCAGATGCATGTGCCCCCTTGTGCATCTGGCTAACGTGGGTCCTGGGGAATCAACCTCAAACCAGGATCCTTAGGCTTCAAAGGGAAGCGCTTAACCACTAAGCCATCTCTCTAGCCCACCTGTCATTTTTAATTGCAGATGTCATTGCATACGTGTGGCTCATGATTCCCTTCTTAAATGGGTTCAGTGTACCTGTCTATGCTCTGCTACCCAGCCCCTTCCCCTTTGCTCTGTTCATTTCCTAGGATAAAGTAGGACTGTGTCATTATAGAATTTTATTTTTTAAATTAATTTGCATATGTAAGTGTGCATGTATACTTGTAAGTGTGCAGGGGCACGTGTGTGCATGTGCGTGCATGTGCGTGAGTATGGGGTTTGATGGTGTTTTCTTCAATTGCCTGCCACATTAATTACTGAGGCAGAGGTTCTCTCCTGAACGCAGAACTCATGGTGCAGCTCGCCTAGCTAGCCAGCTCACTCTGGGGGCTCTGTGGTCTCTGCCTCCTAAACTGCAGGGTGCACTGCTCACTGGGATTTTATGTGGCTGCGGGGGGCTGGGCTCAGGTCCTCAGCTTGCTTAGCAAGCCCTTTCCTGACAGAGCCATGGCTCTAGCCCTGTTTCAATTTTTCCCAGAATTTTACAATTTTGAAGAAGAAATCTAAAAGTTGTTGATTTATACCTATTAGCTACTTAGAAAAACTTTCTTGAATAAAAGGGATACTTTTTAAAAAAATGTTTCTGCTGTTTCCATCTACTTTCTAATTTTGCGTTGACAACAATGTCAGATAAGTTGGCTCATCAGTCACAGCCTTTCTTTTTCCTTTTCAGCTGAGGTCTCTTTTTCACCAGGTCTGTTAACTGGCGACCTCATGTTCTTTAGTTTAGATTTTTATTTTTTGAGGCTGGGTCTCACTTTGGCACAGGTTGACCTGGAGCTCTGTGTAGCCCAAACTGTTATGGAGCTCATGGTTATCCTCCTACCTCAGCTTCCCAAGTGTGAGTTTTGAGTTTGCAGACATGATCCATTATATCTGGCTTAGGTTTTTCTTTACCTGCATCTTTAGACATAAATTGCACCTTGCATAGCAATGAAACTTTTATTGCAGCCTTTTACATTGAGGGCTCTGTAATGTCCCTTCAGCACATTCAGCAGGTAAAGTAAATGGGATGTAGTCTTTGATGAAATAGAACCAGGGATGGACACTGGCTCTGTTATGTACACGCAATATGTAAAATTTGTCTCAGATTTTCTAGTTGGGGAAATGATCTACCTTATAACATACTGAACCAATTTAGGCATAGGATCAATTCTACTTAAACTTTAAAAATTAATATAAGTGTTCTAGGTTTCCAGATAGGCAAGTCAGTAGGCAGGGCATAGTAGGATGTAGTATCGTGAGATACAAGTAAGTTAATGGTGGAGCTGAGGGCAAATAATGAAGGCTGCAGGGAGAGAAGATGACACATGGACGTTACAGGAAGGATGATGTTCTGGGGTGGGTGGTGATGGGTGAAAAAGAGTTTTAGAAGATGGACTGAATAGTACGTGTAGTAACTTGCCACTGTGGAAGGGCAGGAGAGATGAGATGAAGGATGGATGGTGACAGGCAGGTCACAGGGTCCTGCCTTGTGAGACCTTCATGTGCCTTACTCAGTGGCTCCACCTGGGGAATCTTCCTGAGTCTTTGGAAGAGGACGTTAACTCAAAGATGCCTCATTCTGACAAAGATTCCTCAAGCTGACAAGAAATGCTGGCTGAAGGGGTTTTTCCCAGTAGGAGACATTCAGACTGGCTTCTTTGTAGGTTTGGAGAGGGGAGTGGTAAATCCTTTCCAGAGGAGCTTAGGTAGATCGGAGAATCATCAGCAATAGCTATTCCCTTGATCCGTTCCAAATCCTAGTGACTCCCAAATTTCAGGCTATGCTTACCTTAAATAAGATTTGTTTTCATAAGACAACCTGTCTGAGCCTCTTACCAAGATCTAAAATTGCTTAGTCAACAGGTTAGGCCACCCGTCAAAGATATTTGGAATTGTTGACCTGCAATTTTATTTCTGAGAGAAGGAGTGAGGAGTTACCTAAAGAAGTGGACAAGGGTGCTTTCCTTCTTACCAATCATTATTTTTATTAATATATTTTACAAGACTGCAGTTGAAATAATATTAAATACAAATTTTTTTATACAGAAAGTGTAATAAAGTTAAAATAGTTCCTTGTAATTCATAGCATTATTGCAATGCTTACAAAATTTTTGCATAGAGTGTGCAAGGATTGATGTTATTTAAAACAAAACTGAAAAGCTCTTCTTACACCACACCTAAACCCAGAGGAAAAACAAAACAAAATATCAAGTAACACAAAAGCTAAACTCAATTGCTTCATGGGAATGGGGCTTTCTTTTCAAAATTCAAAATCCCCAAACAAATTGAATTCCTATGATCTCATCTTTTCTTTTAAAAGCTCCAGAATCTCTTCAAATATATCTAGCCACACCACAATAGATTTCCTCTGCTTTTTCTGTTGAAAACATGACCTTCTCAAGAAGTTTCCTGCTTCTCTGTGGCACCCCCAAAAGGAAAATAATTGGTCAGGGAGAGATGGTGAACATGTGGAAAACTTCATCCCACACTCATGAAAACACCACATGGAAATTAACTTTGTGTTGCCAAGATACAAGTGTTCCAAGTACTTCCTTTATTATGCTGACATCGCTCTTCTCCTTTAGGCCTCTGGTGAGGTTGGTAACATGAGACTCTTTAAAGATAACAGTCCCTGGCCTGCCATTTGGACATCCATACCATTGGGGAACTCCTAACTGAACTATTTTCAAATGTGGTCTTTACTGTGAATCCCTTTTCCAAGGTTTTAGGGGAGGTTGTTGCAGGCAAGCACTAGCCTGGGGCCGTGTGTGCTGGGGTACTGTTCACGCATCCAGCCCCCCTCCATGCCCACAGGAGCAGGAGGAACCCTGTCTCTCGGTGCCATGGCTCTCATAGCTCTGGGCGGGGTAGGTTCACAGCCTGTTGGTGTATTGCCTATTCAGAAGGACTTTGCCTGAGGAAACTCTTCAAAAAAGATTTTGTCTTAAATATTATAGATCAAAGCTCAATTCTGTGTTCACAAGATGTTAAGGGCCCCACACCTACCCAGTTGTAATGAGAGGGAGATGCATTCGTTACTCCGTTCCTGACTGAAATGCCACCAGCCTCGTTGGTGAATGTAGGGCACCAGGGTAAGATGTGTACCACTTGAAGTGTTGAACTATGTATACAACAAAAGGCCAATGGATCTCATCTCCAATTCAGATGAATTAATGGCGATGGGCTGACGGCTCCGCTGAGAACTGTGCACACGGGGAGGGTACAGCCCATTTGTGAAGCCTGGCAGCTTGAGCTGCTACCGAGAGGCCAGCAGAGCTCCACGGGGCATCGAACACCTAAGCCTGAGTCTTGGGTGGTTCTTAGTAAGAGAGCTTAATCTGATCTTTCCTTCCTCAGGAAGCAAAGGTAGAGAAGAATGATAACTATGCCATGTTAAAGACCTCTCTGAAAACAAGACAGTGGTCCTTTGAAAGGAGGCATAAGGGAAAGAAATGTGCTGGTCTGGGGAGCATGGCCTTGTTCAGACACACAGACACACACCCGAGTATTCACATTTTATCCTCCGTGTAAGACAGACAACCTAAATGCCTTCTAATCTGTTCAGATGTGGAGCCTGACTGAACAAGAGTCACCCCAAGAGCAAAGTTTTCGATTCCAGATTATGTTATTAAGCCAGACTTGCTGTATTTTCATTTTAGTATTCAGTCCTGATAAGAAAACAGAAAAAATGGATCTAAAAGTTCTGTAACCTCATTCATCAAAGAAGAAGATCTAGTCTAAAACCTAGTAAAACACTTGCCACCAACTTGGAGAACAAGCAGACATATTGTTGACTTCATAATGTATTGGTCAAGATTGAGACAGCATTACAGATGTGTCACTTTATAGCCAGTCACCTTGGATAAGTTTCTTACCCTATGTAAATTAAAACTATGATAGAACTCAATGCAAAGGACTGCTTTATGGATGAAATTAATGAATGCTTGTAAATAATTTAGGACACAGCTCAGCAAATAGGTCAATGTATAATTAATTAATAGACAATTATGATGATTGGAGAATAGAATTCACTTCTTTCCATATCTTAGAGTATGTTGTGCATCTAAGAAAAATCTTACATTTCTGTAAAATTCTGTGAGCATACCTTTTTTTTTTTTTTTTTTTTTTTTTGGAGAGACATTGTCTAGCATTGTCGATGGAGTCCAAGATCCTAGAATCCTATGAATTAGGTTCATAAGAGCGTGACATGCCAGCATGCTTCTCATTTATGAAATTTGAACTGTCTCTCTGAGCGAATGAACCCAAATGTAGAAACAGGTTGTGAAGACATTTCAGGGCTAGGGACAACTCTGTGCAGAGCAGATTTTTCCTTCAAATACATGTTTGGTTTCCTCTTCTCCCAATGTGGCACCTTCGTGTTTGTTTTGTTTAGTGAGGAAGCAAAAACCACACACAGTTACTATTGAGGATGTGCATGCGGAATGGGGCATTTGGAGTGCTACCCCACCTTCCTGGCACAACAGATGGACTGTGTCTGTAAGCTTGCTCCTCGTCTATAGCAGGTCTGCTCTCTTCCAGTTGCAAACCTCAGAGTGCTGATGCTGCCTGGTGCGGGGGCAGTGGCAGCCAGTGTTGCTGTCACTGTGTTTGAAGCTGGGTATTGATGGGTTTTCTGACATCATTAATTCCAAATTATGACATCACACTTCTTACGGCATCCAAGCCTCTCTTTTTCTCAAAATGATTTCCTACTCTGTTCATTTCTACAAAATCAAAGTTGGGGGGGGTTGCAAGGTGTGAGCATGGCTACCCTAAAGGGGGATTTTCTTTTACACTTGGGCTCTAACAACACTTAAAAAAAGGACCCTGCCTTGAGAACTTCCAAGGACATAGCTTTTGAGCAGCACAGCAATTGTGTTGCTTTCAAAAGTGCCAGGGCGCGGGGTGTGCCACATTGGCGGAAGCAGCAAGCTTGCGACTGCTCGTCTCTTATCAGAGGCTTGGCTTTGTGAATGGGAAATTCAGAGGCAACTGTCTAAGTTTAAATTCTGATTACCACAAGAAAGAGATGCATCTGACATCCCAATGCAGTAGCTTTGACTATGTTAATGACAATATGTTGTTGGAATGGGGGAAAATCTTCCATCGAGGAGAAAGTGATGAAAGGCTACAAAGGAGACATTTTATCTTTGAGATAAAAGGACTGTTTCCAGAGGTTTTTCTTTCATTGACACTGTCCCCCACACACCTGCGGCTGTGGGTGCACCTTGCAAATATGTCGCCCAAGGAACTGCTTGTTTATCTTCCCTGTGCCCAAGACTTCCTGGGGTAGGAGGAAGGAGGAAACCAGAACTTGTTTACAAGTTTCATAAAGGAGATTTTTTTCTACCTTTCACAGAGCCTTAAGAAAAACGTCAGGTACTTAAAAAGGGATCAATTCAATCAGTTGGTTTAAACATCATGCTACATTTTTGCCTAAAATAAACACAACCAAGACATTCACATCCTGTGACCAACATGGTCTTCTTTCAACTGTATCCACACCCAAGGCAGAGGGTAGTCCTGAAATTAGGGGCTTGAAATGGCAGTCATTTTCATTAAAATGTATCTTTCCTCCATAGTAAACAGTCACACTCAGAAAGGCTCATTTGAAACTGATGTCTTAACATAAGTGAGCCCATAGCTTACATCAGTGAAAGGGTTGCTGACCAGGAACACCTCTCTGAGAGGACCCTGCCTTGCCATACAGAAGGAGATGTTGAAATCTGCAGTCAAATGCTCTACAAGATGTTGGAATCTAAAACATATCCTCCATTGGCATTCCTTATACTCCAAGGAACAACAACAGAAAACACTGATATATCTAGAAGAGAAAGGAAGCCAACTTTAACCTGGTCACTCCCAGAAACAGCTTCATAAAGAGAATTTTGCTATGTTTTCCCCATGTACTAAGAAGCTGCTTCTCCATCGTCTGACCACACCTCCAGGCCTGGTGTGATTGTAGGAACAATATATGCACTGGAGTTTTGATAACCAAAGTCACAGAGTTCCAGAAAGTCCCGTGAAGTCAAAAGGATTCTTCAGAGGACCTAGAATCAGAAGCATTTTGTGATATGGGAAGATGTGGAAATTTCCGCATGGAGATATGAGGGAAAGAGATTCTGCACTTAAATCATAGGATTCCTTGCTTCATTTCTTGACACCCACTCCTGACCTGAGGGTACCTATTTATTAGGGGTCCTTGGAAAACACAGGGAGAATCACAGTTTCCTTTCCCACTAAGCTTCCTGAAATTACACCTTCCTATGGTTCCGTTTCTCTAAAAGCGAGTTCTTCCTCATGCAGTGTAAAAAAGACCTTCTTAAGTATTTTACCAAATTTTATATTCTCATGTTCCCATGGAAATATAGGCTACTCCCTGCTACTGAAAAAATCTGCTTTCTTTCTTATATATCTAACACATTCCATAAGTGACCACTAGGTCAGAGGTCAGCAAACTTTTTCCTATAAGGATCACAAAGTAATAATGTTATTTCATGGGTCATGTAGCCTCCAATACTGCTTAACCCTGATTTGATAGAGTGACATTGGTTATAGACAACATGTAAATGAAAGTATGTGTCTGTGTTACAATAAAACTTTATTTATAAAAATAGATGGTGAGTCAGATTTGGTCTTCAGTTCATAGTTTTCTGACCCTGTTCTGGGGCTAAGCTATAAGCAATCTTTGGTCTATGATTGCTGTATACATGATAAAATTTGCCCAAAGAGAGATTGATCTGGCGGGAGCTCAAAGCCAGTTCAAGTTTATAAGCTCTGTCCTTTAGTCTCATAACAGTTATGAAGCCGCCTTCCAGGTTTCTACCTTGGCAAATCCACCACAGAGCCTTCCAAAGCCACTGACATACTCAGGTGGGCTCCCCAAGTGGAACTTTCATGACTTACTGAGCAGATATTAAATGGAACTAAATGATCAATGTACTTTGCAATCGACATATAATACCTTCTGCAGAATATTAGCATGCTAGAACTTGTAGCACATGAATTATTCATCTCAGTGATGTCACACCACCCACTATTAAACACACTGAAAGCTATGATTGTCTAGAAAATAGTATGTGTAAAGATTAGAAAGAGCATCACTTTTTAAAAATTAGGGGTCAATAGACTTTGATGTGAAAGCTCTGCTCACCCCCACCTCTCCCAGAATTCAGGTAAAGCGTTCTCTATGACCGTAGACAAGTATATTCTGATTGGAGGGCATTGGGAGAAAAAATAAAAGTACATTGATACACTTAGGATGCATTTTTACCAGTTTCTAAAGTCTGAACTGAAATACATAACTTCACCTTTGCCAGAGATTCTTCTTATTATCTTAAACATTGTGGTCATGAAGCATACATGAAAACAGGGATTTTACCATGTGCTTTCCCTCACCAGGCTCTTGATTAAGGCTCTGGCTTGCTGGCATTTTTGTTCCATTGTGGTCTACTTACGCTCAGGATTAAAATTTGCATGAGGAATCATAGCAGTCTTTTCTCTGTTACTTAGCAAAACCCCCCCAAAGGGGCATGACTTCTACGTCATGATTTGAACAAAATCAGAGGAAAGTGGTTCAGGGAAATTTTTGTTTTTGTATGTGATCTGGCAAGATTTGAAGGCAGTTTGTCTGCTTAAGAAAAAGGCCTTCCCACCCATCCCCTAGGCCCCACTCCCCCACCAGAGAAAAAGCAAAACATCCTGTCTTCTTATATTTTGCGTTAGCCAGGGACAAGAAAGTTATTAGTGTTTGCCTGAATGATATGGGGTAGGTGCTCCTACCATCTGAGAAGGGCTTTGCGTGGCTTGAACACAAACCCCATGTGAGACACGAGCAGATTCTGGCAGTGAGGGTCTACATGTTATTGGTAACAATGATGTCAAGTAACTTGATGTCTCCCAGGGCATCCATTCTTTAGACCTTAATGCTACCAACAGAGCGATTGTATGGCCTTGCCCTAAGATGGACCAACGCAGGGTTCCTGCATGAGGTATGCAGTGAGGGCGAGGGAAGCAGCTCAGGCCTGATGCCAGCTGGAAGTGGCTGCCCAGGCGAGGACACCCCCCGCCGCTTAGTGTTAAGTAACTGAGTGACACATAGCTTGCTTTACATTTCATGTCTACAAACCTCTGCCCGGTACTTGAGTGTCATTCAAATGTATCAAACCTTTAGGTCATCTTCTGTGACAAACCTTCCCCTGCTTGTGAAATAAGGAAAAAAATTAGAACCTTGTTGAGGGAAACAAAAACAAAAACGAAAACAAATATCCCAGTCAGGCCCACGAACACAACTTCATTTAGGATTGTGAGGGTCACATTCTGCCTGATGGCATCAAGGATGGTTGAAGCCGGCTCTCTCTCCACTCTGGGCTCTTTTAAGAGTCCGCATCTGTTGACCATTTGGTTTGTGTACCGGCTCCCGAGGGATGCCTTGTCAGGACGAAACCGACCCCTCCACCCACCCGAAGTAAACTACAGACAACACAAGATAAGTCGGATGTGCTTCTCCTTGCTGAGTGCATTGACTTAAGGCATAGGCACATTTCTTCCTCTTTGAACAGAGAGGGTGTAATCCCCTGTCCCAGCACAAGAGCTGGCCAGGGTGACCCTGGAGAATGGTAATGAAGGCGGGGTGGAAAGAGGTAGCTGATGGCGGGAATCAGAGAGCTGCTGAGCTCTGGGCGGCACAGGAATCCTGATAACGACTCAGGACTCTGTTTACATTAGCTCATAGTGAGCCAGTTTGGCGGCATATCATAGGTGAGGTCTGTGATTCCTGGAGAAAACATCATAATGGGTTCAGGCATATGAATACCCCAGCACTGGAAAAAAAAAAAAAAAAAAACACCCAAGAAGGGAAAAAAGCAAGAGGCCCCGTGGATGCCTTTAGACCATGACAACTGTCTGAATTACCTTCCAATCCCAAGAGACACAGGAGCACAAGCTCCGCTTCCGCCCTGCGCTGCTCTTAGGGTTCCACCTCAGAATGGCTTCTCTTAGAGCCTGGGAAAGCCCCGACTCACTTTGGGTCCAAATCTATTGGATAAAGTCAGAAGGACAGCACAGTGGTTTCTGAATCACACTTTTTTTTTTTCTTTTAAACAGAGACATATTGCCCATTTATTCTTTTGCCTGTCAGGCCACTGAGTAGCTTCCAGCCAACAGAGGAGCAGCTGCTCTCCTGTTTGGCGCTGATTTACAACTCTTAGGTTGCCTGTGAGAAATATGAGAGTCTAAAGGAAGTGGGATAAGGCGAAGCTAGGTGAGTGGATCACATTCTTTTAAGCTCTGCCCTCCTCACGCACTCAATGACAAAACCCAGAGTTCCTTTGTCTTTAAAGACAGGGTGGCTATTTTGAGGGTGTTTTTTTTTATGAGGGGGGGCCTGGCTTTCGTGGGATTGCCCCACCGGCATTTGAAAGGGCATCTTGAAGAGGAGGCGAAGTTGGCCAGCCTTGCTAAAGCTAAGAAAGGGAAGCCAGGTGTTTGTTCTTTGAGACAGGGTCTCACTACGTAACCACAGTGGCCTCAATCACTTCTGCTTCCCCAGTGCTGGGGTGACAGGTGTGCCAAACATCAGTTTTCGGTGCAAGTATCTTAGCACTTGGGTATGGACTGGAGATTCCCGCCATCATCGCCTCTAACGAGACTCCAGAAGGAGATACGCTGTCACTGGGACACTCTGAGGGATGTCCTGCAAGTGCTGGGTACGCTGTGGGATGCTCAGCTGTCTGGGGAATACGTAGATGCTGTGATGTAGGTGGTGGAGATGGGATGGAAAATGGCGGTGGCTGAGGTCACAGGGTCACCCATGGTTCCTTTTGTACTGAAACCTCATTTTATACAGAGGATATATATATTTATTTATATTTATTTATATATATTTATATCCACTCTCACACACAAGCACACACACACAATGCTCTCTCTCTCTCTCACTCTCTCTCTCTCTCTCACACACACAAGGTCTTTGATAGGCTTTCTGTGTTCTAGTAAAAATAGCTGGCAGCCAAGTGATTCAAGCCAAAAATGGCCTTTGTGCTGCCAACAATGTCCACTGGGGGTGCAGTCTTTCATAGGCAGACACTTGTGTTTATCTGACAAGTGGAACCAGTCCCTGCCTGGGACAGGAATAATCTCCCATTGGCGCAGACACAGATCTCGAAGACCTTCTGCCTCGTTCCTGTGGGTGTGTAGGATCCGTGAGGCAGCCTAGGTAGTCTGATTTTCGCAGCATCTAACTTTATCTGAAGAGAACAAACGGGAAGGAGAGAGTTAGTCAGAGGCTGCCGCCTGAGCTCTTGACATTCAGAAACAGATAAACGTTCTGTTCCATCGAAACTTCACACATGCCTACTGTGTGCTGAGAGATGCTGTCAGTGTGGCTGTGGAGGTGAGCTAGACAGATCTGGTGTGCAACATGACACGAACTATCTTCTAGTAAGATAATCCAGCTTTGGTCCACATTAGCATTTTGCAGCCGTGTGATGTATAGGGTATGAATCATGCTTTGGAAGGACATATATGGAAATGGTACACAAAACGTACTTTTATTGCCGTGAGACATCCCACATCTGTGTGCAAGATGAATTTCCAAGAAGACAGCAGAGAATGCAGCATTTTCCAAGTTTTCCAAGACTAGTGAACTTTGGTTTCTCTTTCTCTTTCTAGCTTGTGATAGGGATACTCACTAGAATATACTTCGAAAAAGTACCTGACTATAAAATGTGAGCCATGGTGGAAAGTGTCATTAGATTTATGGTCACAACTGGCTCCTTCGGAGTTCAAGTCTGAATGGCTGTGAACGGCTTAGGGGCAACAGCTGCTGTTTTTATGTGTGTGGCTCGTAGTTGTTTAAAGAAGCAGTTGTACTAACAGAAGGCACCATCAGACACACTCTTTTAAAACAGAATAGCAAATGTCAAGCCAGTCCAAAGGGGGCTTTCAAAACTATGGAGTAGGTGTGATGAAGCAAGGAGAGCCGGTGCCCTCTTAGTGGAAGCGCAAGATGGAAGAGCGTTTTGCCTTAAGAAATCATTTCCTCACTATTTTTATTCTTAAAATGTTCACCTGTAGGGGCTGGAGAGATGGCTTAGCGGTTAAGTGTTTGCCTGTGAAACCTAAGGAACCCAGTTCGAGGCTCGATTCCCCAAGACCCACATAAGCCAGATACACAAGGGGGGGGTGCATGTGTCTGGAGTTCGTTTGTAGTGGCTGGAGGCCCTGGTGCGCCCACTCTTCCCCTCTCTTTCTCTCCCTCTCGGTCTCTGCCTCTTCCTCTCTATGTCTGTCACTCTCAAATAAATAAATAAAAATAATAATAATAAAAAGTTCACCTGTAAACACTTAAAAATGCTTTCAAAGTCTGTAGTCAAATCATACTTCTTTCGTCCGAAAGGACTTTTAGATTTTCCAGCAAAAAACAAGCAGATTGGGCTGGAGAGATGGCTTAGCGGTTAAGCGCTTGCCTGTGAAGCCTAAGGACCCTGGTTCGAGGCTCGGTTCCCCTGGTCCCACTAAGCCAGATGCACAAGGGGGCGCACGCGTCTGGACTTCGTTTGCAGAGGCTGGAAGCCCTGGCGTGCCCATTCTCTCTCTCTCCCTCTATCTGTCTTTCTGTGTCTGTCGCTCTCAAACAAATAAATAAATAAAATTAAAAAAACCAAAAAACAAAAAACAAGCAGATTTGTGCCCCCCGCCCCCCGCAATGGTGTTGTGGTGGGAGAGTTCCTGGAAGTGCTTCGTTCTTTGCTTGCCTGCTTGTGTTAGGTTTCAGCTTGCTTTTGTTGGCAATAATAGCTGTGGGATTCTCAATGCATACGCAAACATATACCATACAATAACTACAAGTAAATGAGGCCCATCTCTAGCCAGATGAGTGTGATATAGAGCTTAGTTATGCTGGCTACCTAAATCTGGTTGTAAGGCAACGCAAAAGGGGTTTGGGACTAGCGTTGGTTTTTAGTCTTAGCACTGCACTGGTAATGCATGCCCTCATCCCAGAACGTCCCAAGTAATGGCCTGTAATCCTCGTGGATTCTGGGGTTGGCTTCTAATCATGCGATTCGAGTTCTTGTTCCAGAAAACAAAACTGTCATATGGACGATCTGGGCTGATATGGTGTAGGGTCAGGTTCAGTGTCCGAAAGGCTCTGGGGCGGGGGGCGGGGGGAGTGTTGGCTGGCCTCTTGTGAGGGCCTTTTGACTTCTGTGCTCCCCACCTCTTTCTTACCTCCCCATCTTTGGACTCCAGTCTCAGCTCGGTTCTGCAGGTGGCTTCCATATTGCCGGCCTCCGCATTGATTTCCACTCCTTTGGGGGCTTCCATCACCAGAGCGCGGGTGGGGGACTCCAACCTGTAATTCACACAAGTTGGGGGCTAAAGACCCTGTTCTCTTTGTGGTAAATTTGCGAGGACGTTGGTGCTCAGGACATCACGGTATTTGAATATGAGATTTTTCTTCCAGATCTTGCTCTACACACCTGGTCAAGCGTACAACAGAAAACCTAGGGGTTCCAGGCTGCATCATCACAGGTCACCAGGGTCATAGAGAAGCTTGTTACAGGATTGTGGCAGCATGTTATCTTATAGCCAACTGGTTATCACTTTCATTTTCTTTATTGGCATAACTAACCAAGTTCTTAACCCATATCCAACCCCATTTCTTTTGCATATGTAAGTGTGGGTGCATATCTGTGCAGCTGTGTGTACAAGTATGTATGCACACGTGTGGTGGCCAGCAATGGACGTTGGGTGTCTCCCTCAACCACTGTCCACTGTGTCTGCGTGTGTGTAGTGGGTACGTGATATATGATGCATGCATATGTGTGTGCATGTGGGGGCCAGAGGAGAACTTTGGGTGTACTTTTCTGTAGCTCAACCATGTATTTTCTTGAGACAAGGTTTCGATATTCACCTGAACCAACAGCCTTTTGTCAGTCAGCCCTAGTGATTCTCTGGTCTCTGCCCCTGATGCCAGACTGGGATTTTAGACATGTGTGATCCCACCCAACTTTTCATGTGGGTTCTGAGAAGTCAAAGTCAGCTAACAGTGATGGAAAAACAGGATCATACTCCTTGGAAAACTTCTTCTTCTTTTTTTTTTTTTTTTTTGCCTAACTCACTTAAATGAGAAGAATATTAACAGAAGCTCAACCATTCCCTGAATGCTTTAGAGTATTGTCACAGAGGCAACAGGAGGACAGCTTCCCTTGTGATGCGAAGGAAGCATCTCAGCTGAAGACTAGGACGGCAGCTTCCCTTGTGATGCGAAGGAAGCATCTCAGCTGAAGACGAGGACGGCAGCAAGGGCTCTCATTTAGAACAGTTTGTCAGGTTCATGCCTCTGAAGCTCAGAGCCCCTGAACACGTCAACGAGACCACCCAAGAGCTCCTGTCGTTGTCACCACTCTGCCCTGGGGCACGGCAGACCTTCTCGTGCCCAAGTGGCCACAGGAGCCACCTAGCCAGTGAGGTGCCACCACTGAGCCAGCCCCAGCCATGTCACAGACGCAGAGGGGCTCCTACCTCCTGTTTCTGTTTTAGGTGGTTTCCCTTCGGCAGCCTTCTCTCCGAACTCCTACCCACTGCAGCAGTTCGGTCGATCCTAAAGAGAAGCAACAGGCTTCTCATCCTGCTACATAGAAGCACATCACGTCTTCTGACTTCATCCATCCTTACTGACCGGGTTCCTCTGTGTCTTGACCCAGTCCCCTTGCCTTATCTTCTCCTTCTCACAAGACCTTCACCAAGAGTGCCTCAGTACGGCTCTACCTAAGATACTGTTTATTTTACTTGCATGTTTTTTTTTTTTCCCTTCAAGATGGGGAAATAATTTCAGTACAGTAAGAAAAGAGTTGTTACCAGGGCAACAGGAAGTGA
Organism: Jaculus jaculus; assembly: GCF_020740685.1. Classification (NCBI taxonomy): domain Eukaryota; kingdom Metazoa; phylum Chordata; class Mammalia; order Rodentia; family Dipodidae; genus Jaculus; species Jaculus jaculus. Next base: position 13,323,953 of record NC_059107.1, on the reverse strand, counting down.
TGTCTGCCTAGCCTAGACTTTCCATCCAAGTGGAGCTTGCCCTATGTTCCTGACATTGACTTAAAATTGGAAGGGAGATTGGGAACATTTCCTCTTTATTTCTTTATTTTCTATAGAGTCTGGCTGACAGAGGAAGTTTATCTTAAGTTTTCATTTTTTATTTTCTTTCTTTATTGAGAAAGAGAGAGAGAGAAAGAGAGAGAGAGAGAGAGAGAGAGAGAGAAAATGTGTGTACCAGGGTATCTAGCCACTGCAAATGAATTCCAGATGCATGCACCACCATGTGTACCTGACTTATGTGGGTTGTGGAGAATTGAATCTGTGTCCTCAGGCTTCATAGCCAAGAGCTTTATTTAACTGCTAAACCATCTCTTCAGCCCTATCTTGAGTTTTCTAATGACTTTGTTTGTATAATATTGATTCCTTTTCTCCTTATGTCATGCATTAGCATTCTTAATACTATATCCTGCTGTCTTCTACTCTCTCTGCTATGCCTTCCTTCATTCTTTTTTAAAAAGATTTTTAAAAATTTTTATTTATTGATTATAGACACAGAGAAAGAGTGAGTGCGTGTGAGAGAATTGGTACTCCAGGGCCTCTAGCCACTGCAAACAAACTCCAGATGCATGTGCTACCATGTGCATCTGGCTTACAGGGGACCTGGAGTATCGAACTGGGGTCCTTAGGCTTCTAGGCATGCGCCTTAACGGCTAAGCCATCTCTCCAGCCCCCTTCCTTCATCCTTTCTTTCTCCCCACCCCTGAATTTTACCAGTTAACTCAGCTTTTAACTCACAATATCTCCTTCCTTGGTAGACAAGGTCATCACTAACCTGTCAAACTGCCTCAACCATTTTGGTCTCAAATTTTCCTTTTTTTCCCCCAGTTTTCTTTCCATATGTAATTCCTGAATATGTCATCGTTCTTATCAAAATTCTCTCAAGCTTCTTAGGAACTATTTGAACCCTGAGCTTATGAAGCCATTTAGAGTTTGGCTTGATTTATTTTGTCCATATCATTTCTTGCTCATTCATCAGGAGTGTTTACTGGTGACAGTGTCATGAGGCTTCATATGTGCAATCTTAGCCTTCACAAAACCCTGTCAACTCAGTGTCCCTAAAGTCCTGGTTGTTACAATCACGAAGCTATGTGTAAGCAGCTTGCTCAAGGCTATACTTCCAGCTAAATGGCAGAACTCAGATTTTGACCCAATTCAGTGAAGCCAAAGCCAGTATGTTGCTTATCAGGCCTTAACATTACCAGAAAAACTACATTAATAAAGGTCAACATCTTTACCCTGTAATTAATTGTCACCTCTTTCTTCATGGAATCAGTGCTTGTATTTCCAAAACTAATGCCACGTAAGTGTGAGTAAGAGTGCCCACTGGACGTGTCCAAGCAATGTCCACTACATAGTACATGCTGTTTCTTATATTTAAAAAGTCTATGTCAAATTCCAAGTATAATTACTATGCCCATCTACTACTGTGCCTAGCATTCAAAGTAAAGAGTCACTGAAAAGATACAGAGAGGAGGAGAAAGAGCTTGATACAGGGAATGTGTGTTGATCTTGGAGAATTGTCATTTCAAACAGGCATTGAAACTAACTGCTACCCTCATGGCCTAGACGAGGATTGCCAAGAAGGCCCTGGGGCTTCACAAGAGCACTCAGAAATGCATGCTTCCCTCCTCTAATCCCAGTCTTGGAAATACAAGAGTGCTTAGGGAGAGAGCCACTCTGAGACTGCCCTACAGTGACAGGCTGGGAATTACCGTCTCCTGGGCACAGAGACAAGAAGGAACCTGGTGCTGCTTCGTAGCTCTTATTAATGTCCTTTGACACTCAGGCAGACTTATCACAGTTTGATTCTATGCTAATTTCTCCAGTGAGGATAAACATCTTGCAAGAGCCCTTAGGAACTAGAGAGGCACCACTTCTGAAGTAATGTCCACCAATTCTGGACCATAGATTAACAACCACTTCTGAAGTAATGTCCACCAATTCTTGACTCTAGATTAACAACCACTTCTGAAGTAATGTCCACCAATTCTGGACCATAGATTAACAACCACTTCTGAAGTAATGTCCACCAATTCTGGACCATAGATTAACAACCACTTCTGAAGTAATGTCCACCAATTCTGGACTGTAGATTAACAACCACTTCTGAAGTAATGTCCACCAATTCTGGACCGTAGATTAACAACCACTTCTGAAGTAATGTCCACCAATTCTGGACTATAGATTAACAACCACATCTAAAGTAATGTACACCAATTCTGGAGCATAACAACCACTTCTGAAGTAATGTCCACCAGTTCTGGACCATAGATTAACAACCACTTTTGAAGTAATGTCCACCAATTCTGGACCATAGATTAACCGCCACATCTGAAGTAATATCCACCAATTCTGGATCATAGATTAACAACTACTTCTTAAGTAATGTCCATCAATTATGGACCATAGATTAACAGTCACAATTTGCTGGCTTAGGCGGCACAGAAGGAAGCTGAGTTTCTGGAAATGAATGCTGCTCCCATTCGGATGAGGTACACTGGGCCCCAGTGTCTGAATTAGCAGGTCTGGGGCAGCACTAACATATTTGCTTTTGTAACACATCCCTAGGTAATGCAGAAGTTGCTGGTTCAGGGGTGCATGTTGAGAGGCATTGCTCTAGCACAGGGTAGTAAACTTGGGTGCCCACAGGGACTTAGTAGGTGATGCTGAGGAGTGACCCACAAGGAAGTTTAAGGTGAAACAACAGCCCCAGCACAATAGTAATAACAGGGGTGCTGACTGGAACATGAGGAAGTAATGGACACATCACTATGGAGACAGATGCTCTTCAAATCTGCCCATTTGCTTTCCCAGGCTTCTTTCTGAGTGGCTTCTTTTATTTTTTTGTTGTTTTTAAATTATTTTTAATTAATTAATTTATTTAAGAGAGATAAAGAGAAAAATCGAGAGAGAATGAGAGAGAGAGAGAGAGAGAGAGAGAATGGGCACACTAGGGCTCTAGCCACTGTAAATGAACTCCAGCTGCACACGCCATCCTGTGCATCTGGATCAAGTGGGTACTGGGGAATCAAACCTGGGTTTTCAGGCAAGAACCTTGACCACTAATCCATCTCTCCAGCTGTTGTTTTGGTTTTTGAGGTAGGGTCTCACTCTAGCCCAGGATAACCTGGAACTCATTCTGTACTCTCAGGCTGGTCTTGAACTCAGTGATTCTTCTACCTCTGCTTCCCTATTGCTGGGATTAAAGGTGTGTGCCAACATGCCCAGCTTTTCTGAATGGATTTTTTTTTTTTAAAGTCAATCTTATTTCAGATCATTACATTCCACATATACAAAACATTTATAAAAATGTGAGGAAAGCACAAATATTGGTATTATTGGCAAGTCTTTATACTTACATCTTCCTGATCCCATGCATGTTTTTTCCTCTTAGTAATAAGTACTGTTGAGAATTTTGTATTTGTTTTCTGTATTTCTTTATAATATACCTATGTATTTCCCCTCTTAATATGTTGTTTCCTATTACAACCTTTTAACTTTGTGCACAGAATAACTCCCTTTAACTATTTTTGTAGCAATAACTCTATTTCCCTTTGATATCATGCTCCTGAGACTCATAAACTTTCATGCACACAATTTTACTTTATTCAGTTTCCTTGGTGTTATATCTCATGATTGATTTCTATATTGCCCCATTAGATATCTGGCTGGGTCCAGGTTGCTGTTTCTTTAAGTGTTTCATCTATTTACAGTTTTGTGCACGGCTCCTCTTGCACACATGCAGAACTCTTTTACAGAAAGAGCAGAGGTTACTTGCTATTCCTAGGATAGGCATAGCTGTGGCACTATGATGTTATTCCAAGTAGCTTTCCTAAATGATTGCTACAATTGACTTTCCTTCGAGCCATGTATAGAATTCTATTGTTCTGCCTCTTTGCTAATATTTGGTAGTGTTAAGTACAATGAATGTGAAATAGGATAGCATTGTCTTTTAAAATTGCATTTCCCTAATTAGCAATGGTCTGAAGCATCATCTCATTTGTAAGCCATTTAAAATTTTCTTCAGTAAATATTTTGGTCTATTTTAATTATTTTACTTTTAATCTTTTTGGTGTAATTTGTAAAACACATATACTTCAAACATTTAATAGTTCTGAAGTTAATTATTTCTTCTTTGCCTTCTATATTTAACATCTTTGGATGAACTTGGGTCAGTAGGCTTTGCAAGTAAGTACTTTTATCCACTCAGAAATCACCTGAGAACATGCATAATCTTTTAAAATACATTTCCAAAGTCATCTGTTAATTGTTTTCTAGTTGTACCTGTGATCTTAAGTGCGTTCTTTTTTTTAAAACATACTTGCATTTGTCAGGTTCTCTGACTTTTCTGCAACCCAGTTATTTACTAAAAATTAGAAGTATCCCTTCATTGTGTATTTAAACTCTTTGAGAAATCTTCTGAACACAGAAAATCCTCTTGTTTCTTTTTAAAAATAATTATTACACCATACAGGCATTATGCTTTTTCTCAGTTTTATTTTTACAAACTATCTTTTTTATTGGTACTTTTCTATTTCATATAACGGTTTAAATTTGTTGGTAAAGTTTTTCATTATAAATATCTCTATTCTTTTTTAAAATTTTATTTGTAAGGTGAGAGAGAAAGAGAGAGCGTGAGAATGAGAGAAAATGGCCATGCCAGGGCCTCTGGCCACTGCAAATAAACTCCAGACACATGCACCACTTTTTATGTCGGGTTTTACATGGGTACTGAGAAATTGAACTTAGGTAGTTAGGATTTGCAGGCAAGCGCTTTAACCACTGAGAACTCTCCAACCCTCCGTTCTTTTTTTAAAAAACTTTTTTTGTTTATTTTTATTTATTTATTTATTAGAAAGTGACAGAGAGAGAAAGAGGGAGAGAGAGAGAGAGAGAGAGAGAGAGAGAGAGAGAGAATGGGTGCGCCAGGGCCTCCAGCCACTGCAAACGAACTCCAGACGCGTGCGCCCCCTTGTGCATCTGGCTAACATGGGTCTTGGGGAATCGAGCCTCAAACCGAGGTCCTTAGGCTTCATAGGCAAGCGCTTAACCACTAAGCTATCTCTCCAGCCCCCCTCCATTCTTTTATAATAGCACTGTATTTGTCCTTATAGCCTATCTTGGTTCTAAAAATGTCCATGTCTTTCTGTACCCTTGTACCCTACACCACAGGTTTGTTTGACTTTTCAAAGAGTTAATTTATATATACATATATATATATATATATATATATATATATATATATAATTTATTTATTTGAGAGTGAGATAGAGAAACAGAGAGACAGAAAGAGAGAGAGAATGGATGCACCAGGACCTCTAGCCACTGCAAACGAACTCCCAACATATACATCACTATGTGCATCTGGCTTACATATGTTATAGGGATTCAAACCTGTGTCCTTAGGCTTCACAGGCAAGCACCATAAACGCTAGGCCATCTCTCCAGCCCAGTCCTATCTATTTTATTTTTACATCTAGTTTATGATTTTCTCTTGTCTTTTTATTCCAGATATTAGAATCATTTATTAGTTGTTCTAGGTTCTAAAATGTGCTGCTCTGTTAATTTTTACCTCTCTTAAATATATACATTTGAATGCATTTTTAATAGCATCTCAAAGGAGTATTTGTAAGATAGCTGCAAATATTTGTTAATTATAATATGAGTGCTCCTGGACCTGTGAATTTTATAGAAAGGTATTCATGAGTTTCTAAAAATACAAGACTCCCTAGAATGGATATTTAGCTATTTTTTAAATTTTATTTTCTTCACTGAGTTTGAAGTTTAGAACATTGCTTTTAAAGCGACAATCTTAGGATAGAGAATGTGTTGTGTATGAAATCAGTTGTTTAAAAGTCAAACTAGGGCTGGGGAGATTTCTCAGTGGTTAAAGGCACTTGCTTGCTAAGCCTTCAGTCTGGATTCAGTTCCCATGGTATACATGGGTATTAACCCATGTAAAGTCAAATTCACAAAGTAGAGCATGCATGCATCTGGAGTTCATTTACAGGTACAAGAGAACCTAGTACATCCATATTCACTCTCTCTCTCTCCTTGCAAATAAGTAAGCAACAGTATATTTAAAAAAGTCAAACTAGATTTTTTTGTTTACAATCATGTGGATTTCATTGGATGTCCCATGGCGATATAAAGAGTGTGAGTTCCTTAGATACTAGTGTCGTGTTCTATGTCTTAACTCAAGCTACTTGATGGTTCTATTCAGCCTTTTGGAACCATATCTCTTATCTGATTTGTTAATTGACAAAAAGATGAATGTCGTTACCTATCAACTTTGAAGTCCTGTAGTTTTCTCATCTCATCAGTATGTATTAGATATCTTCATTTGATTTTATAACATCTTTACTGCATTAAAATCTATTTGTGTATTAGTAGAGTGATTCTTCTCTGCCTTCCCTGGTATTTTCTTTTTTTTTCTTAATTTTTTTTTGTTTATTTATTTGAGAGTGACAGACACAGAGAGAGAAAGAGGCAGATAGAGAGAGACAAAGAGAATGGGTGTGCCAGGGCCTCCAGCCACTGCAAATAAACTTCAGATGCGTGCGCCCCTTGTGCATCTGGCTAACGTGGGTCCTAGGGAATCGAGCCTCAAACTGGGGTCCTTAGGCTTCACAGGCAAGGCTTAACCACTAAGCCATCTCTCCACCACTTTCCTGGTATTTTATTTTGACACAAGATTTCCATACTTGTAAATAATAGCCACATAGGCACAGTTATATTTTAGATGTGTATCTTGTGTAACTGGGTGATTTTGAATTCCGAATGACTTTTAATTGAAGTAAAATTTATATACAAAGAAAAGCACAGATCTTAATTATGTACTTGATGCGGCCCCATGGAATTACTTTTCCACCAAATATCACCATCCTGCATCTTTGCACTTCGATTTGCTAGCCTCCAGAGGCGAGCGTTCTCCTCATTTCCATCACCAAAGATAAGTTATTATCTTTAAAATTTATGACTTTTGAAACTTTTATAGTTCTTTCCAGGGATTGTGTTCGTCAGTTGTTCATTCTGTTTTTGCTTAGTAATGGTCAATTACATGAATAGACTATGATTTGTTTACCCTATCTATGGTTAATAGACAGCTGGGTGCTTCCAGCCTGGGGCTGTTTTGTACAAAGCACTACAAATATTCTTATGCAAGTATTTTTTGAGGAAAAAGTTTTCCTTTCCCTTGAATAAGCAACTCTGAGCAGAATTATTGGACCTAAGACATGTGTCTCTTTACTAAGTCTGCTAAAAGAGCACCTAAGATGCTCCCTAAAGACCCTTGTCTCCGGGGCTCATGCGTGTATGCAATTCCTTAGTCTGAACAAATAGAACGTGTCCAGAGTGATAGTGTGCCAGTCAGAACTTTAGTATGAAAAGACTGCTTTGCATAAGTGGGGCTTGTATTCCTAGTCCTTCGCCACGCCACATGCCAGTGTGCCATGCCGATGGTCATGTGGATAGCTTCTGATGGACGACTTCATTAAAACAAGTGTGGCTCTGACCATAGGAACGGCATCTTCAGATGACAATCTGCAGGGAACTGTCGAACACCAAGGGTGTCTTTGGAACTCGAATGTCCTCCAGTCAAGCATTTGGTGTGGTCACATTTCTGGCCAACAGCTTAACTGCAATCTCATGTAAGAGCTGCCTCAGATAAGCACTTCGAGCGGACTCACAAGAGACAGATTTCTGTCAGAGTACTTGATGACCCACCAAAGGTTAGTGATAAGACCCTACTGCTGAAGGTGCCATATGCATTTGACACATAAAATGGAATGACATGGCTGGAAGCTGGAAGAGAGTCAGTCCCCAGACGGTTAGCATGTCTAGTGCCAGAAGGTGCTACATGGGCGACTGGGGGAAAATGACCAATATCTGTCCAAGCAACTCATGGTCTAACCTACTTAGTAGCAAAAAACCTGTCATGATGCTCACAGATGTCATGATGCAATAGTGGTACACAGCCATGGTGGGGAACCAACTGCTCTTGATTTGGCTAACTAATTTACTCAATGGAATGGGACCCATAGCTGGAGCTGGGAAACAAGTCAGAACCATATCCAAACATGAGCCCACTCTCCATTATCAAGCTACCACCAATCATGGGCTACAAGAGAGCCTATACCTATTAAATTCTCTATAAAAAAAATAAGGGTTATCCCATTTGTCTGGTGCTAACTTTATTCTCTATTGGAGAATCTGCTTCTCTTTTTCAGATAAACACAGATCCTAAGGAGAGAACCACCCATCATACCTCAAAAGGGCCCCAGCTGAAACTAAGAATAGTTGGTGAAACAAGCAAGGGTGCTGTTGTCTTGGTGAACCGGATACCAGCACAAGAGTGAAGGAGATCGACATGGAGAACAATCAACTCCTACCAAATCAGAGATCCAGAGACACAGAGGCTCCCAACACTTCATCACTGAAGCAGATCCAAAATGAACCCAACATGGCTCAGGGGAAATTTTGTGGAAGAGGGGGTGGAAAGAATGTCAGAGCCACACATTGGGTCATAATATGCAGAGACATTCCCTCCTACCCATAACTGTGGGCTAACTCCACAGTGCATGACCCATATACCTCAACAAGGAGGGGTCAGAGGGAAGGGGTAGGACATGCACGAGTCTAACAATGGTACCAACTTGAATGTATTCACTGAGTACAAAACTAATTAATAAAAAAATTAAAAAATATATCCTAATAAAGGGTTAAGTAGAAAAAAATCGAGATTATAAACTTCCATTGTTTTAAACTGACGAATTTTGAGATAAAGTGCTACCCAGTAATACATTAGTGGTATAATAAGAAATTTTTAAATTTATTTTTAAGATAGTTGCACAATTTTTTTTAAATTTATTTATGTGAGAGTGACAGACACAGAGAGAAAGACAGATAGAGGGAGAGAGAGAGAATGGGCGCGCCAGGGCTTCCAGCCTCTGCAAACGAACTCCAGACGCGTGCACCCCCTTTTGCATCTGGCTAACGTGGGACCTGGGGAACCGAGCCTCGAACCGGGGTCCTTAGGCTTCACAGGCAAGCGCTTAACCGCTAAGCCATCTCTCCAGCCCTAGTTGCACAATTTTGTGTTCTTACTTCTGATGTTGATCACCTGTTAGTGATTATAAAATGGTACTTTCTTATGATTTTTACTTCCTTGATGGCTAATGCTACTGAATACTTTCCATGTGATCATTGGCTATTTGAATACATTCTTCTGGAAATGGTCTTAAATCTTCTATTCAAGTTTTCACAGTCGCGTTGTTTGTATTTTTTATTTGCTTACTTACATTGAGAAAAATCATACATACAGAGATATGAATTTTCTCCATAATGTCCTGTTTCATTTTTATCATGCTTTTGGCATTTCAGTTTTGGTAAATTTTAATTTATTAATACTTTTTATGGTTACTAATTTTGTGCCTTCCTTAAAATCATTGCAAAATAATATAATTATGGTTTCACATTTATGTTTAAATTTATAGTTAATCTTATTATTTTTTATTTTTATTTATTTATGTTTTGGTGTTTCAAGGTAGAGTCTCACTCTAGCCCATGTTGACCTGGAGTTCACCATTTAGTCTCAAGGGTGGCCTTGAACTCATGACGATCCTCCTACCTCTGCCTCCCGAGTGCTGGGGTTAAAGGCATGAGCCACGAAGCCCAGATTAAATTGTTTTTAAACAATAATGTTGAAAGTCATTTTTAGGTAGTAACTCTCTCCAGGACCATTGGAAAGGAATTCGTATCTCTCTTGTACTGTTGCTTATGGCGAAAATCAATGACAAACATGGACAGATGTATTTTCATACTCTATTGTCTTTCTAGCTTCATGCTAATGCTTACTTATTTATTTGCAATCAGGGACAGAGAGAAATAGAGGAAGAGAGAGTGAGATGGAGACAGAGGAGCATGAGAGAGGAGTACTGGGGCTCTGCTCATCTTCTCGTTTTTGTTCCGTCCAGCATTCCACCCTATGGTTTGATGTCATTCGCATTTAGGATTTTTTTCCTCCCCAGCTAACCCTACCCAGAAACTCCCCCAGAGATATACCCAGAGGCTTGTCGCCTAGGTAATCCTAGACTCTGTCAGGTTGACATTTGAGGTTATCACATTTTATTAATGCATTCTTATGTATCCCCATATTTACCATGTCTTAACACATTATTCTCTATCATTTTAGGCCTTTACTCCCACTTCAACATCAAGAAAATGCTTGATTTTTCTTTTTTGTAGTGAGGATCTTCTGACATAAGACTTCAGTTGTTTTTTTTTAATAAATCTTTTATTTGCCCCCTTTTTATGTGGGTGGCTACCTCATCATGGGAACAGAAATTCCTCTGCAGGCTGCTTCTCATAGTTGTGATTAAGAAGTCAGCTGTCACTCTAATTTCAATTGTAAAGTTCTATTTAGTTCTTTTCTCTCCCACTGCTTCTTATGTTTGGTCTGCTATGCCATCTTGATAAATCTGTATGTACACTCAACTTTATTTCTGCTAGTTGAATTTCTTTAAACTATAATTGTATGTTTTTGTGTCTTTCGCTTTTAGACTATGCTTAGTGGAAATACATTTGAAAATTACTTTTGCTCCATTCTCCTTCACATTCATTCTGTCTCTTTTTTCCTCTCCTCTTTCTCTAAGTTGGACTTGATGGTCTCACCAGGGCACTTCTTTTATTTTGTTACTGCTTTCTAAATTGTTCTTCAAACATATTTTCATATGATACACATTTCCTTTTAATTTACCTTCTATCAGAACCATTGGAATTTTACTTTTTTGTGTATGTGTGTGTTTCAAGGTAGGGTCTCATTCTGGCCCAGGCTGGCCTGGAATTAATGTAGTCTCAGGGTGGCCTTGAACTCACAGCAATCCTCCTACCTCTGCCTCCTGAGTGCTGGGATGAAAGGTGTTTGCCACCACACCTGGTGGAATTTTACTTTTTGAGATTATCTTTTCATTTCTGAAAATTTTGTTAGGTTTATTTTCTAATTCGTTATGCATGTTATATTCCTTAACTTTCTATCATTTCCGTTCATTCTGTTCTTCCTTTATGTGTGGCAAGTGTACATATTTTGTATTTTCTCACTGACAATTCCCAGATTGGAAGTCTCTGTGATATTTAAAAAAAAAAAAAAAAAAAAACTCTGCTTTCTCTGTTGCTCATGGTGCCTTATTTCTGAGGTCTTTGTCCTTGTTGACTATGAGTTTATATTTCTTGGTTCTTTATCTGCATAAATTATTTGAGAAATGAGATGAAGCCAGTTTTTTTTTTTTTTTTAATAAACCCAAGTAATGAATGGGAAGAAAAACATTTTCTCTAAGGCTTGATAACTTCAAACTGGTCCTTCCTTTGGTTTGTAGCCCAAATTCATATTTCCAGGATGACCTAAGATCTCTAGCAAAAAGGTTATCTTACAATGAACTCAAGCTGATTCCAGTAATTAGTGGAAATTATTATGTATCCTCTCTACAAAACAAACAAACAAACAAACAAACAAACAAACAAACAAACAAACAAACCTGGTTTAATTGTAATAGACCTTCACGTTTGTTTGTTTGCTTTACCTGGTGATAGTGATTGAACCCAAACCCTTGCACTGAGCTACATTCCCAGCCTGGGTTTTAGTGAGTTCTGAGGTTACAACTATACATAAGAGACTGAATTCCTGAGTCAATCATCTCACTTGCCAGTGAGAATGAGGCACATTAAGCAACTACTAGTTTATGGTGGCAAACAGTTCTGGATAGAGACGTGCAGAACAGTGTATGAACCCATAACTGGATGAATCTAGGAGACAAGATCAGTTGTCTGGAAAGCTCATATTTGGTGTCTTAACAATGAGATAGAGTTTAATAATACATAAGTCCCAAAGAATTTTAGGAGGAAGATAATTTCATGGGTTCAAAGAAATTCAAAGTATTTAGGTATTGAATCTGTCATTAATAAATGGTAAGTAATTAAGGTATGGCTTTGAAAAAAAACTGGTGAGGACACAAGGAATTTCTGTGGAGTGGTGTGGAAGCAGGGTGGCTCCCCATGTTGTAAAGCTTACTCTGGTTAAATTTACATGCCCCTTTGACTGGACCACTGGTTTCTCAGATATTTTGACAATCGTTACTCAGTGTGTATCTGTGAGGGTGTATTTGGATGAAGTTAACCTTCAAATATGTTGACTGACTAGAGAGGATTGTCTGTCTTAATACAGGTGACGCTGATCTAATTAACAGGTTATCTGAGTAGAATAAAAAGAAAATCCCAGGTAAGAGAAGACTTCATCTGCCTATTGAAGACATCAGTCTTTTGCCCTTAGATTGGAACTTATGCCATCAAGTTCCAGTGCTCGAACCTTCATAGTTGGACTGGAACCTTATGACCAACTATCCAGGGTCTTCTGTGTTCAGATGGAAAAATCCTAGGACTTTTCAGCTTCCGTCACTGCATCACAGCCAATTCCTTCTAATAAAACTATTCCTGTTATTTCTTCTTCTCTGATTCACACAGCTCCTCTGACTACAGAGCGGAGACTGGAAAACTTGCGGAGAGAAGACCCAAGAGAGAGTCAGGAATCTGTTGTTATCCAGGCGGTAGAAGACGGGGTGTTGAATTTGAGGACAGACTGCGTCAATTTCCAGTGTTTGAGATTCTGTAGCTGGTGGACGGTGAGACTCAGGCAGTGGCACATGGAAGAGTGTAAGCAGTGTGCCCACAGAGTCTAAAGACAGGAAACCGAGAGAGAAGGACGCACGCTCACTCTAGAAACCTGTTGTCTAGATAATCCCTGCTGGCCGATTCCCACCAGCATGAAGATGTCCCCTCTTACACTCTTACTATGCAGCTGAAATAGATGTAACATCCTTACCAGAGTTCCAAAGAGCTCTGCGTCTATTTGTCGCTCTCTGAGGCTGTGTCACAGCTCCTGTTTGAAGATGTGCTGTTTTGGGCCCAGGGCATATGACAAGGAGATAATTAGTCATGACTTCTGTGTTTACGGAGCTCCGAATTTCTCCTCTCTCAAGTCATTTCCTAGCACAATCCTTCATCAAATGCTTCTCCTTCTCTGTTAAAATTCCGTTTTCAGTACCAGTGACATATGGGGCAGCAACTGTGTCCCCTTCGTGTCTCAGTGACACTCAGAAGTCTCATGAATCAAAACCCCCACAAAAGTTTCAGTGCTATCACGAGGCCTGTTTTTAAGACTAGAATAATTCATTGGCTGTTGGCATTATCACTTTGTTCTCCCTGTCTGTGGCTCATTTTTTTTGTTGAAATTGTTTTTGTTGAAACAGTGATTACTTATCCAGATTGCTCATTTTCATTTCCTTCATCATAAGAATCTACATTAATCACTCCCAAACCTAGACAAGCTTTTAGATCATATTTTGCTCCCGTCCTCAAACGATGGAGACTTTGGCTTTGTTATGTTGGAGAGCGACCTTCAGAACTTCATAACACGGAGTTATGTGTGCGGTAGCCTAGATAGAGGGGGATTAGCAACAGTCTTTCTCAGCAAACAGGAGATTCACATCAACACCCGGGGGGTGCTATGGGTTTTACAAGTTCCAAGGAAACTGATCACCAGGGAAACTCATGATGGAAAGGGAAAGAGTTCAGAAAAACTTGAGGGGAGTATTCAATTCAATTATTTATAGCAATATTTAATGTATACATTTCTCAAGTTTTTCATGGGTCTGAAGTTCATTAGCTCCCATTGAATCTTTAAGAGCTCAAAGTTAAATTACTATCTTGAGAGTATGTTTCAAAATTGCTCCAATTAAAAAAAATCCCTTTATTTATTTGCAGCAAGGAGAGAAAGAAAGAGAGAGAGAGAGAGAGAGAATATAGGCCCACCAGGACCTCTTTCCCTTTCAAGTGAACTCCAGATGCATGTGCCACTTTGTGCATCTGGCATTATATGGATACTGGGGAATCAAAATCAGACCAATAGGCTTTGTAAGCAAACACCTTTGACCACTGAAATATCCACCCAGCTCTGCTTCCACATTTTTTAAAAAATTTTTTTGGTACTTTAATTTATTTGAGAGCGACAGACAGAGAGAGAAAGAGGCAGATATATAGAGAGAATGGGTGCTCCAGGGCCTCCAGCCACTGCAAATGAACTCCAGATGCGTGCACCACTTTCTGCACCTGGCAAACGTAAGTCCTGGGGAATCGAGCCTTGAACCGGGGTCCTTAGGCTTCACAGGCAAGCACTTAACCACTAAGCCATCTCTCCAGCCCTGCTTCCACATTTTATTTGTGCTGTTTCATTAATATTAAGGGAAAATATTTATCAGAAGAAATGCTTGGTGAGATCTTCATGGTAGACGATTGTAGGAGCATGATATTGTCTACTACTTAGTTTTCAGTTTGAAAATTCATCATGGTGCATATGGCTTCCGTTTTCTATATCTCTGTGATTTGTTTTCTGTTTTTGATTTGAGCCTTCCAGAGTCTTAATCCACGGATCTGAGTCCTAGGGTTTCCAAATGAAAGTCCATTGCTGAGTTCACTGGAGGAAATGTGGATGAATCTGTACTATATGCCAATACACTGGCATTTTTCATGGACAGTGTCCAATATACCTTCTATTACCAGCCATACTGCTGAGCAGAAGCAATAGATTCTGGAGAGTTTACATTGTGTCCAAGACTACATGACCATAAACTTACAGATCGAGTTAAGGTCCTCTGAATCCCAGCTAGTATGTTTTATGATCTTCTGTAATTCTGGTTATTGACATATAGTGTTCCACATTACCTTCTATATTAACTGGAAATTCCGTAGGTAAATATACTTAACTGAAAAGACAAGCACATTGTTTATTCTGACGTTCCCTCTGTTTACTTCAAGAGGGTATTAAACCAATTCTAAGGTATGGGGACTCAAGTGGTTCTTTGGGTCATGTTGCAGCAGGAGGTAGGTATACCTGTTCTTGACGTTTATTTCCTCAAGTCTCTTTTAATATTTTATTTAATTTATTTTTATCTATTTATTTTTATGAGTGAGAAAGAGACAGAGAGAAAGAGAGACTGGGCATGCCAGGGCTTCTAGCTACTGCATATGAACTCTAGACATATGTGCCTCCTTGTGCATCTGGCTTATGTGGCTGCTGGGGAATTGAACCCAGGTCCTTAGGCTTCGCAGGCAAATGCCTTAACCACTTAGCCATTTTCCCAGTCCCCTCAAGTCTCTTTAAAATGTCACCAATTCTTCTGCCTTTTTTAAAAAATATTTTATTCATTTATTTGAAAGGAGAGAGAGAGAGAGAGAGAGAGAGAGAGAGAGAGAGAGAGCGCACCAGTGCTTCTAGCCACTGCAAAAGAGCTCTAGATGCATGTGCTATTTTTGCATCTGGCTTTATGCGCGTTCTGGGGCACTGAACCCAGGTCGTTAGGCTTTGTTTGCAAAAGCCTTAGCTGCTGAACCATCTCGCCAGGCCCCTCTTCTTTTATTCACATTCCCTCATGCCACGGGACAAAATTTGTAAACTTGTTTGCTTACTTGTTTTAATTTCTGTCTTGCTTAAGGTTAAGGCCTTTAAGGGGAGTGAATCTGTCAGGTTTTTTATAGCCAGTATTCTTTCTTAGTATTTGTTAAGTTGATGTTCATCTTAGTATCTGTTACCTAATTTTGGACACAATGCTCTTGCTACACAAAAACTATGCTGTCCTTTCTTCCCTTTAACTTCTTGTTTTGGGTTTTTTCTTTTTAATTCTGTTTGATATTGAACATTTTAAGATTATTTTTTCCTGTTGAGTTACATTAGAATGAGGAAATGCACTACTATTATCTCATATTAAACTTGAACAAAGAAAGTTGTTATACTTTAGCATTTCCACGAAGGCAACAATTTCTCTTTTTAAATGTCTTAGAATCTTCATAATTTCTTCTAACGTGTGAGCATTTTTTGTGAGTTTTTATTCTCATTCCGTTCTCTTGGGAGAGAGTGCATGACAGTTGTTAAAAGGTGGGTGCTCAGCAGGCCCAGAAAGCCAAGCGCCACATGTTCTCTCTCATATGTGGATCCTAGCTACAGATGACTGGGCTTCTGCATGAGAATGAAAATACTTAGTAGCAGAGGCCAGTAAGTTGAAAAGGAGACATAAAGGGTGGAGAAAGGAAGGGAGGAGGATACTTAATAGGTTGATATTGTATATATGTAATTACAATGATTGTAATGGGAGGTAATATGATGGAGAATGGAATTTCAAATGGGAAAGTGTGGGGGTGGGGAGGGAGGGAATTACCATGGGATATATTTTATAATCATGGAAAATGTTAATAAAAATTTAAAATAAAAAAAATAAAAAAAAAAAAAAGGTGGGTGCTCAGGACGGTTTCGAGGCATCAGGGTGTGCTGGGTGTCTGGCCCGGGAGAAGTGGTAAGCTCCTTAGAGACTGCACTGCTTCTCCTGTCCAACAGTGGGCAGCAAGATCTCCTTGTGGAGCCACTCTGAAGAGGGAATGTGGAAATGCAGGCGAAGCTTAGAGAGGCACACTGGCTGTGGTAACCTGTGCTAGGTGTTGGCATATTCATTCTCTCTCCTAACCTGGTTAGGACTGATGCTATTCCTAACCCGAAATCCCTTCTCCAGCTATTCCTACAAGAAGTACCCTGTTGCAACCACATGACATACTTTGCAGAGCTTGAATGCAGAAAAACATTGTAACCCAAAACAGTGTTAGAGTCCAGAAGCCAAGAAGTTCATTTTGGTCTGTCAGTCGTGTTTCTTGATACCTGAGGATTTCAAGGTATGAAACCACAGATATCACAATTCCAGTTTCTGGAAAAGACTATGGTCACACTGTATTCTACCATCCCTAAATTATTACATTTTACATACTTGGGTTCTTTCTATAGTGATGTAGATACAAATTGATCAGAGAAATGATATACATTTCTAGATTTCATTAGAGTACTACTTCTTAAGTGTCCAAAGACTTAATAAGACTTAATGTTCTTAGAACATTTAATGGTCCATGGAACTATCCTGACCCCTCTGTAACAGAGAGCTGGGCTGTCAGTTGTTATAATTATGAATTAAAATGAGGAAGTTCACAAGTACTATTTGGATTTCTCATTTAAATGCCAGCTCCCACTTTGATTAGGATCAGAAGTCAATTCATCCCCCAAGCCTAGTATGTTGCAGCAAAAGGAACCCTGGAGTAGGCATTAGGAACAGATGCTTGCCACTAACATGTTGATGGGGTCCACTGTTCTCTGCATGATAAGACAGGTGAATGTGTGACTCTTTCAGCCTTAAATACACTTTGCATTAGCCATTATTAGCATATAGGTTTTTGAAGATGAGCAGTAATGAAGTGTATTGCTTGACCTTTGAGACATCCCTGAGAGTGCTCTGCTATGCTAACTTGTATGTTGGATAGGAATGCCTGCCTGTAATGAGGAACTCCACATTCCTGAGAAGGCTAAAACATCACAACTAAGCTTAATTTTTATCAAAGAATTTCATAGGTTCTGGTTATTATACACTGTGCTAGGTTAAAAAAAAATTCTAGTCAGGGGCTAGAGAGCTGGATGAGAGGTTAAAGGTGCTTGCTTGTGAAGGCTGGCAGCCTGGGTTCGATTCCCCAGGACCCACATAAAGCCAGATGCACAATGTAGTGCATGCATCTGGAGTTCTGTTTGCAATAGCAAGAGGCCCTCATATTCCCATACTCTCTCTCTCTCTGTCTCTCTCTCTCTCTCTCTCTCTGTTTGTGAATAAATAAATAAAATTTAAAAATCTAGTCATTGCACATTATAGTGAAGCTTGAGGCTATTAAGTCTAAGGTCATGCAGGATGAGCTAGCAACAGAGTGGACGTGGTATAGTTTGTAATGGTACCCAACACCTGCCTCTGTTGACTGAAAATGAGAAAATGTTAATCTAAGTTTTAGGTCTCTGAGAGAAAAGTAGATTAAAAATCTAATAGAATTTAGAGAGTACCTAATTTGCATGAGAGGGCATTTTGGCTAATGTGAATGGATCCATTTAAAATGAAAGTAAATGGTTCTCTATTGGTTATTAATTGAAAACTTCTATTTTTATTCCAGCCATGAAATACGTAAGTGTAGTAACTAACCAGCCTTTTTACTTTGTACTTTTGTGTTACAATTTCAGGATTCTTGGTAGTCACAGAACAGCACCAGAAAACTAAAGCAGAGTTTGAAAGTAATGTGGACAGAGCCTCGTGGCTCTCTGTATCATCAGCTGCAGGAAGTCAAACAGAAGTCAACTGGATGAATCAGCATTTTTGGAACGGATGTGTGAGTGGTTAATAATAATTCCCCTGTGCACTGAGAACCCATTTACATGGTTCAGGGAGCTCTCAGTACAACCTAGGATGTATGTAGACTCCTCAGTGGGCAGATGAAGCTCAGCCCAAAAGTAAGCAGGAGACATTAGGGGATATGCCATTGAAGGGTGTATCTTGTCCCTGGTCCACTTGCTGGTACATGCATGCTCTCTCTCCCTCCTTCTCTCTCTCTTTCTTTTTTCTGGCCACCATAATGTAGTCTCCTTTACCACACGGTCCTATGACGCTATGCTGCCCCTCTCAGGCCCAAAACAATGGAGTCAGAGACAGTGGACTGTAACAATAGATCAAAAAAAAATACTAATCCCTTTCCTCTTTCTAAGGGTTTTATTACAATTCTACACTAAAACTTTAGAGCAAAATATTCTCCACAGAGATTTGTCAAGTTGGTTTTAGGACCTCTCAAACCCTAATTTGAGAAAGATAAAACTTCAGTCAACAGAGTAAGACGGGAACCCAATGCCCTACTCAGTAGACGTGACTGTAGGAAAGCACATTCCTTCTTTGGACCTGAACTCGTCCCTTTATAATAGACAGGTCATGAGGACTCCAGTAGTCTCCTGACAGTGTATGCTTATGCAGTGACTTGCCTGGTTCTGAACTCCTTTGTCATGGCATGATTGTGGAATTGGGCAGAGAAAAGCTCTCAAATGTGGCTTGAGAACTGAGTGCAGGGTGAAAATGATTTAGCTCACTTCTCTCTGGCTGTTGTCTTGAAAGCTCAGTGGGTTCCTTGTCAGTATGTGGAGAGCCTTTTGGAATTCCTACTCAGGCTCATTCACTTGGTGGCTGAAGGGGAGCGGCTTACAAAGTGACAGAACCCTGAAAAGCTCAAGAGCGTGAGGAGGGGTAGAGGAGCTCAGACGTACTTTCTAGTCCTGCCTGCAGCCAGTGCTGTGGAGACTGTACATGTCATCATTCTCATGTGCTTTAATTTTATTTTAAATTTAATTTTATGACCTTATGTTAAAGAACGAGAAAAGGATGCTTGAACCTCCTTCTGTTGCCTTTATGAAGGGATTTAGAACCAAAACTCAGTCTAGAACTTGGGGGATATGTAGCAGATAGTTTCATCATTGCTGGGATGAACATCCTATCAAACATAGTTTATGGGTAGAAGGGGTTTATTTCAAGCTTAGAGATACAGGGGAAGTTCCATCAATGGTGGAAGAAGATGCTTCCATGAATCCAAGCAGAAAGAAACAACCAAGCAGCCAGTGAAAAACAAAACCAGAAAGCACTAACAGGCAGCAAACAGGACCTCCAGATCTCAAAACTCTCTGCATATTTTTGGGATGGACTTCAGATGGACCCCCAAATATACCTTTGGGCAGGACTCCAGATCACCCCTCCCCCCAGTGACAACTCCTCCAGCCAAGCTTTTTTTAAATTTTTTTTAAAATTTTATTTATTTATTTATTTATTTGAGAGTGACAGACACAGAGAGAAAGACAGATAGAGGGAGAGAGAGAATGGGCGCGCCAGGGCTTCCAGCCTCTGCAAATGAACTCCAGACGCGTGTGCCCCCTTGTGCATCTGGCTAACGTGGGACCTGGGGAACCGAGCCTCAAACCGGGGTCCTTAGGCTTCACAGGCAAGCGCTTAACCGCTAAGCCATCTCTCCAGCCCTCCAGCCAAGCTTTAATAAAACACCTGAATTTATGGGGTCATAGACTCAAACTACTATAGGATGTTTCCTCAAAGTTCTGCATAGCACAACATTGGGGTGATGGTAGAGACAATAGTACTCAGTATTTCTCATATTCTAAGAAGCTCTTAAATCTTCCATGTGCATCATTTCATTTGTGGATCACTATAGCCTTGTGAGATAGGTCTAATCACGCTGTCATTTAGCCAGAGGAGGCTCCTCATAGCCCATTCTCATTGCCTCTAACATCTTTGCCTCAGCCCATTTCTGCAAGGGTTGGAGTGACTGCTCAGTGTTTACAAGAGCTTGTTTGCAAAGCCTGACAGCCTGGTTTCGATTCTCTAGTACCCATGTAAAGCCAGATGCGCAAAGTGGCACATGAATCTGGAGTTCATTTTCAGTGGCAGAAGGCCCTGGCATACCCATAGTCACTCTCTCCTCTCTCATAAACAAACAAGTAGATAACATATTTTTTAAAAAGACATGCTTCTGCTCATACGTGGTAAGATTCTCATTTGAGGGAAACTGAGTTAGTAAGCAAGTCGTATCCTCAGCATAAACCATGGGAATTATAAATGCATGTGGCCACATGGAGGAGGTCTTTTCTCAAAGGAAAGCTCATAGTATAATAATGTGTTCTTCCTTACCCATAATCACATGCGAAATCTTCCCAGACAAATCTCAGAATGATATATAGTACAAACTATATTTTGATGTAAAGTGAATTCTTTACACAGTGCAAATATCTGTACTAACAATAATGTCTATCTAGATTATTTATTACAGTACATTAAAATAAATCTTTTTTTTTCAATTAGTTTCTAATGAAACATACCAATTACCTTTTGAAGGGTGACATATGGTGGTAATCTATTCCAGTGGGGATAAATCTTGCTAATACAAGGTTTCAAGGGCTCCCTTCTGAACTGCATTAATTACTGATGTAAACAAAGATAGAGGATTATTATCATACTTATTGATAAATCCTCACCTCACTGTGATAGAGTCCTCTGGGTTAGAGCACATTAATCATCAGGCAATTTCTAGCAGTTATGGTACAAATCTGTTATAAAAGCAATGTTTTCACAACCCAGCTAATTCAAAACATTTTTGTTCATGTGGATGATTGCTGGCATATTGGGGAAGGAGTCACCCAGGATATTGTACATGGTGGAGTGGGAAACATATGCTCTTAAGCAACTGTCAGTCTACCTATCAGCTTGAGCAGGATAATTATTGAAGTAAAGTGGCAATCATTATTTTGAAATGCTTTATCTGCTGTACCCAATCATCCATCCATGCCACTCCTGATCCATCCAGGCCACTCCTGAAGGCACTGGTCTCAGTTTCTGAGTCGAGGTACTGAGACCACTCCCACCCCAATCTGTACTCCCATGGGTTCCAGAACAGGCTAGGGTTTGCATGAAGTCATTATTTTTCCTCGCTGATGATTAGCCTTTAGCCTGCTGTTGGGAGGTTAAATGGGGTATGAAATGGGCATAGTTGTGCCTTCTTTCCTTCAGGAGATGTGTTCTAAGATTCTAGGAGAAAGCCTAAAACCACAGATAGCATGCCCCTGAATGTTATGATTTCTTGTATACAAGTGTATCAATTCACATCTCACCTTTTTTTTTTTTTTTTTGCCTGTTTTTCCAATTTCTGTGACCAAAATTTCTGACAGGAAGTAACTGGCTTACACTTTATTGTGACTTACACTTCTAGGGAATACAGTCCATCACAGTACAATAGATGGCGGCAGGAGCAGGGGGTGGCTGATCATGATTCATTCATAGCCAGGGAGCAGACGGCAAACAGGAAGTCGGGCTAGGTTAAAAAATCTCAAGGTCTTCCTCTTCCTCCCGCAAGGCTGTACCTCCTGAAGGTTCCACCAGCCGGGGAGCATGTGTTCAAACACATGAGCCTATCTTGCACCTTCTAGCAATACACTTGTTTTAACCAAATGCTGCATTTTCAGTGACTCCACTGATAAAAGACTCTTGTTATCCAAGCTTCAGTCACATCCATGCCATTCTCTGTGAACCCTGCTTTTACCAGGACCCACCTTCATATCTAATATGTTAATCTACCATGTCCAGGTTGTATCTGATTATATCTTTATGTTATATTTATATTTAAAAATATTTTATGTTATATATTTTTATTATGTATACCTGCAGCAAGAGCTGTAGTTGGAACAGCTCAGTTACTATCTCATTTACCTATGATGTGTCCTCCACAACATTTTACCCCTTGACTCCCACCCTGCTACTTAGTTATAAATTCCTACTTGCCCCCTTTCTGTGCAGGGTTGAGCTCAATCTCTTTTCCTATTTCATGGGGATTTCCCCATACCCATGGTCCTAAATTAAATCCGTATCCATCCATCCTTAACACAATTGTTTCTTGAGGCTTGGCCATGTGCATTGCATAATATGTGGAGAATATAGCAGATGGTTTAATAACGTCTATGGCCATGCTCACTCTTGTCCTGAAGGTAAACCAAGAATTTAAATAACTAGCCTGTGTAAGTAGCTAGATAGATGCTGATTTTACCCTTTAACATGAGCGTCCTGGCTTTACAATCAGTATTCATTACTGATTGGTAAAAGACAGCCGAAAGCATTGTTTTTCCTCTAAGAGAATTACAAGGATGTGGAGTATGTGAGCTTGGAAGGGGTAATGCACAACTCATCCATGGGGAAGGGAAGCTCAGCCAAATCTCCCAAGGAGACAGCAGGAGACTGCCCCGGGCAGTGTAAGAGTAAGTGTGCAGAGTGGAAGAGTGGGGCTGGAGACTCACAGAGCTGAGCTGAGCCATCAGGGCTGTGTGGGCTAAGGGGAATGTGTGTTCCAAGACTGTGCTTAGAAAGGCCATATGGCCTCAGGGCAAAGAAAACATGGCACAATATAGCAGGCAAGCATTTAGAAAGGCGAGAGAACTAATGCCAAGGGAGATGGTATCCAGATCTTTTTGATCTCTGTTGCCATTTCTTTTGTTTTGTTTTCTTTCTTTCTTTTATTTTTTTTCGAGGTAGAGTCTCACTCTAGCCCAGGCTGACCTGGGATTCATTATGGAGTCTCAGGGTAGCCTTGAACTCACGGTGATCCTCCTACCTCTGCCTCTCCAGTGCTGGGATTAAAGGCGTGTGCCACCATGCCCAGCTCCATTTCTTTTCTTTAATTAATTAATTAAATTGACAGAGAAAGAGGGAGAGAGGAAGAGAGGAAGAGAGAGAGAATGGGTGCACAAGGGCCTCCAGCCACTGCAAATGAACTCCAGATGCATGTGCCCCCTTGTGTATCTGGCTAATGTGGGTCCTGG
This sequence comes from Jaculus jaculus, assembly GCF_020740685.1. Classification (NCBI taxonomy): domain Eukaryota; kingdom Metazoa; phylum Chordata; class Mammalia; order Rodentia; family Dipodidae; genus Jaculus; species Jaculus jaculus. The sequence continues at coordinate 13,300,591 of NC_059107.1, read as the reverse complement.
GGGAATAGAACCTGGGTCCTTTGGCTTTGCAGGCAAATGCCTTAACCACTAAGCCATCCATCCAGCCCATCTGTTGCCATTTCTTATGGCACAGGACAAAGAGAGGGGGAGTCAGAAAGAAGGTAACCCTGTGGCACTTCCATGAGAGATGGAAAAACTGGAAGGTGGCCTCTTTGAGGTCTCTGAGAAGTAGGACAGTGTGTCTAAAATATTTTAGAGATTTTCAGAAGTTTTAAGGGTTAACCTTCTTTAACATGGATTGCATGAAGAAAACCACTGAAGACACAAAAGAAGACAAAACTCTCCTAAATAAAGTGAAAAGCATAAAATTCGTGGGAGATGACTAGAATTTGAGGAAAGGAAATAGTAACATGAAGGACTAGAAAGTGGCATATAGAAAACAGATCCAACAGAAAGCACATGATTAATAATTAGTCAAGGAAAATACAGGTGCGCAGATCGTCAAACAGTGAGATAATTAAAAGTTGTTGATTGTAAAGCAAAAAGCTCACCCCCACCCCTTTTGGAAAGATTGGAAATCCCTTAATCATATCATACTGCAGACATGTGAGCATTTGAATTTTCTCAGAAATTCTGTCCCCACAACCCCTGCTGATTGTCAGTGGCTATGGGAAGATTCCCCAAACTGAGATGGTTGAAGAAGAATGCAAGGCTAGCCAGCTGCATTTGGACTTCCTGGTTAGGACTTTTGTGGCCTATAACAGAAGCAGGAAATCCTTACTCACCTACAAACAAAGACTATATACTTTACATACAGATGATAGCGAATTCCTATTCATGAACCTATCAGGCCCAGCTACTTTTAGGATATAGCTCATATTCCTGTTTCCTTATAATCAATTAATCCTGCACTAAGATGGCTTTAATCAGGCACCCCAGTGCTTTGAGGACCATCTGCTAATGAATCACAGAATCTCCGAGGAGGAAGGCTTAGCCGAGCCGCCCTTAAATCAACAGCTCTCTCTGGCACTTCCAGCACACAGCGTCCCACAGTCAGTCTTGACCCTCCCCTGACATAATCTACTTCTTCTTAGCGTCACCATCCCATAGAAGGGCAAAGTCATAGGACCCTGACCTCTCACTGTCAGGCTTCACCTGGGACATCTGAAGCCCCCTGGTCCTATGTCTTCCCATCTTCTATCACTTCCTGCCTGAGTGAGCTGCTAGCTTCAGCCACGGCCTAGCGTTCATTTCTGACATCGCAGGAGTCCCGCAGAGCGCTATGTGCCGGGCTTGGCAGAAGAGCACTCTGACCTGTGAACTGGTGAGAAGTTAGATCTCACTGGGATAACCACAAGGGATACATCTCCAGCAGAGCGCTGGCTTGCAGGCTGAGGCACATGCAAGGAGAGAGATTTCACAAGTCTCTTCATTCCAGAAGATGCACTCGGTCTGATGGCTAAGGGATTCTGCTTGTTTGGGGTAAGGGCCTGTCAGCTTAAGGAAAGTCCTAAATGAAGACTTAAGTGAGGATTTATGACTGAAACACAGCCTTGGTCTTGCCATTAGATCTCACAGTGCCAGCAGTAAAGGATCTTTTCTTCCTCTCCAGGCAAAGGGCTAATTGGAACTTGAGTCCTCTTGTTTTTTTCCTTGTTTAACTTTCCAGAAGGCAAAGACTATGTGGTAAAGCTTTTCATTCTGCATCTTTTGTGATTCAGAGAGTCACTGGACACTTAACAGGCAAGGCAGAAGAGGATTGGGGGTTCCCCACAAAAGGGGACAGAATGTTTTCTGCGGCTCCATAAGGGAGTCAGTGATTCATTTGTTGAAATAGAAAACATCCCCAGAGTTGAATAGTCTGTGTGCTGATGTGTTGTGGTCTGTAGCTGAGGCTGTTTATACAATTTGGAATGGCTAGTTTGTCAGGGATGTTGTAAGAATAAATTCAGACTCGGATAGAGCACGGATAAGATGACCTCTAAGCTTCCTTCCCTGAGAGTCTATACTTGGTATAAAGAGCATGTCACATTTCAAGCTTGGGGACAGGCAGTAAAACAGTATGATAAGGAGCATCTGAACAGTCATGGGGAAATTTACTGTGGTGAATTTTGAGCCTGGAGCCCAGGATTCAGGCTAAGCCCAAGCCCAGAACAGTAGTTGTATAGATTTTATGACAACGCTGTCATCGGGACCTTGATTATAGCTGTGACAAGAGAAAAACTATTAATATGTGAGTGTTCACAGCTTTCCTTCCTCTCCATGTGTGCTAGAAATAAACTTAGACTTGACTGCTCACATTCACTTCTCTGCCCTTTTTTTTTTTTCTTTCAGAATTTGAACTTTCTGCCTTTTCATTTCCTGCCCCAATTTTCAGGACTGGGAGACAAACTTGAGAGCAGAGGTCATTTTTTTTTGTCCTCCTAAAATACTGACCAAGAGTGGCATTTAGAAGGAGCATTGGCTAGTGTGGACTTTGGGGTTGGCAGAATGGGTTGTAATGGAAGGTGTGGACTCAAGCCCTCATGGGGTGAACTGATGTGAAAAGGCCTGGCTCTGACCATAGGACTGGCTCTCCAATACGTTCTTTGACAGAGAGGCACACCGAATGGAGTTCTTTTTGAACCGCACTCGCCCACTGATCATGATTCACTCTAGGAATAAACCACAGGGTGCTCTGGCTCTTAACTCTTCAGGAGTCCAGTATGAGAGAAGCTGGAACCCAGACGATAAGTTTCCCTGTTTCTCAATGAACTTCCTATAAGAATCTGGGTTCCGCAGTTACTTTTTGTTGCTGGGCGAAACACCTGGCAAGAAGTAGCTTGTGAGAGAGAAAAGGGTTTGTTTCAGTCTTAAAGAATCTGGGGGCAGTTCCATTATGGTGGAACATTATGGCTGGCTCACTCCAGCAGCCACAGGGGAGAGACAGACTCCAGCAGCCACAGGGGAGAGAGAAAGAGAGAGAGAGAGAAAGAGAGGGAGAGAGAGAGAGACAGACAGACAGACGGAGGGAGGGAGGGAGAAATCAACAGCCAGCAAGCATGAATATTCAGAGCTCAAAGTGGTTCGGTACACACCCAATAGGGCTGCATTGAAGATCCTCCCGCAGTGACATAGCTCTTCCCCAAAGACTCCAGGTGTAGGATCAATCTTAATCAAAACTACAGCACGCTAGGGATGGGGGGAGTATATTTCCATTCATGCCACCACTTTGGACCTAGCTGGAGGAAGTCGGGTCTCAACCTGTGTCTTGAAGAACGTTTGAAGACCTTCCTTGCCTCTTCTCTACCAAGACTGCTTGCCTCTGCTAAGCTCTCCTGCTATGGGGCTCCTTGCCTTGCTGTGGCCTGACTGGACATGGATTGAAATGCGAGGTAAGCTAAGTATTTTCTTCTTCATACACATCTTCTCAGGTATTCTGCCACGGTGACAGAAAGATGACTCATATTTGCTATGTCTAGGAATTCACTAACCCTGCTAGAGGAAGTTCTTCCATGGCCAGCCAAACAGTATGGTATCAAAACATCCACCACGGCATAGAAAATACAGACAACATCAATACAAATGTAGATAAACTTATCCGGCAAGGTGGAAGCCGGCGCTGTGAGAATGATCATGGCAAGTCCCGAAGCAGGGAGGCTCTTGGGAGCAGGAGAGTGAGACGGAGCAGGGAGCGCATGAAGTTGGAATGAGATCTGTTCTCCAAGCCATCCACGAGGGGACACCAAAGGTTGTCCAGTGAGAACTACTGACCAGCCGAGAGATAGCAGCATGTCTTCCTAAGGCCCCTCCTGCAGATTGTGCAGATTGTCCCCTTTCAAAGGAGCCTAGCTTTACCTAGCACGATTTTAAAGGAGCCTCCCTTTGATCTATTTATTTGCTCCAAACCTGATGCCCAGGTAGCGGCTTTAAATGTTTTTATTTTTTTAAATATCTAATGTATTAATTTCACACATGAAGAGAGAAATCATATTAACTCTCCCTACGTAATTAGCCAAACCACAAATACATTTTCAGAAACAAAGATGACTCATGTTGTATTCTAATTAAACCTCGAAAGGCTTAATTAAAAAAGCATCATTTGAAGTGAACCAGTTCAGGAGGAATTTGGGTCTTAGCTTCACAACTATGGGTAGACAGAGATTTCCTTGCCCCACTTCTGCCAGAGGGTAGGGGAAACAGATGTCTCTATGAACAGATGTCTCCATGACCCAGGCAGTCCTAAGCAGGGGAGGTAGAGCTGCATTTCCTCTGTACACACAGGACATGCTGGCTAAGTCCCAACAGGGAGCTGGGGGATGGTAGAGAGGAGCTTTGTGAGGAATTGCTTAAGAGTTCCCCTGTGTCTGAGCATTAGGCCCCAAAAACACACGGGCCACACACAGTCCCAGTGGACTGCATAGTGTGTGTGTGTGTCCAGCACTGTGCTGACCACTTTGTATTAATGTCTTAGGGACTGCTCACAGCCACTCTCTGAAGCAGGTGATGTCACTCCCATGTTTCCAAATTGGAAAACAGATGCCACATAGATGAGAAGCAGAGGCTGAGGCAAGTTGCCTGACTTCAGAACAACATCACCACCACATGCACATTCTCTAGGGATTTCTGGGAGGATCTAGGGAGTCCCGGTACAGAAAATGGGCTTTACAATTCCAGGCCTTTCCTAGCTGAAGTTCCGGTAGCCTCCCTGCTCTTCTAAGAGGTAGGGTAATAAGAACTTGGAAGACAACTGTGACTGTGACGTGTGAGTCAGATAATGCACGTGAGTCTGACCAGAGAGCATGCCCTGCCCACAGGAGTGAGTTGTTAACACTTCCTGGTTAACGGCCCTAGTAGGACTTCACATCAGTGGATTCGGGAGCTGTGGTGCATCATGGAGGCCAACCAGAGTGGAGGGGAATTATAGGGCTAAGGGTGCTTTGCAGTTTTTCTAGTTAATGTAATTTCTATAATATACCATCTTCTTTTTTACTTTAGTACAACTGATGTCAGTGCATTACTTAACACCATGCAAACGTATTTAAAAAAAAAATCTGTTCTAAAATACTCACTTTGGCCCTATAGGAGTTGGCTCACAACACTCTTGTCTTACCACCCTTTCTTTGCTGAGGGCACCTTGGCACAGTGGATGCTCTCCTGCTCGTCCGACAAGCACTCCCTTTATGCCAAGCACCGTGCGGGGTGTCGATACGCGGATTATCTTCTGTAATTCTCACAACAGACTTAGGAGGTTGGCGCTGCTATTTATCTATGTCTTACAGTTGTGTAGAGTGAGGCCAGGGCCAGTGAGTCACCACATAGCCAGTGGGGGTGCTGTAATTCCCGTCTGCCTGCGCCCCCACTTCATAGCCCACACACTTGAGACAATAGAGTGTCCCCAAGTCTGACCTACTCTGGCATTCTGCAGCCACTCCAAGGAAGGGCTTGTTGGATGAAGCACAGACTGACGCTGGAGTGCGGCACGGGTTAGTCATTGATGATGGTGGGGAGAAGCTAGCATGTGGCACCAGCCAGGGCTGGCTCAAAGGGAGACCATTTGCACACCCCGAAAGTGAAGTGTGACAAGTACTTCTTCTCATCTTTTTGCCTTCATGATCCTCACTGAGTGTGAAACTCAACTTCAAAACCCACATCGCCCTTTACTCGTGAGCTTCTACTGGCTTAAGGGTGATAAGCCCTGCCCTTCCCACTTAATGTGAGAGACGGCCACTTTATCATGACGGCATTGAATTTCATCTCCATTCCTCACCTTTTCTGTCCCCTTCCTCTTTATTCCTTAATTGATTTTCGGACTCCCATAAGTGGAAGGCCATGTGATAACTGACCACACGTACTGGGAAGAATACCGCACATTTTTCCTTATCTTCTCTATTGTAGATTGAGTGGCTGGGTACCAAATGTCAAGTTTCATAGCTCAATGGGCCCTTTCCTGAGCCTGTCAACAATAAAGTCTAACAAATGTCATCTCCTGCTCTCCAGACAACAGAAGAGCACCACAGGCATTGAACCCCAAGAAGTTACAGACGGATCTATATAGTTTTCACAACTCTGACATCAATGTACTGAGACCAACTTAGATAAGTAGTGAAGAAAAAAGCAAAATGACTCATTGAAATTGCACATTTTTAATCAAAAATTTGGATTCTGCATGGCTTGCTTTGAGAAAAAAAAATAACAAAAAATATGTGCTTCAAGGACCATCTACTTAACATGGTAAATAAAAGTAAGTACGAGACAGGTGTGGTGGTGCATGCCTTTAATCCCAGCACTTGGGAGGCAGAGATAGGAGGATCGCTGTGAGTTCGAGGCCACCCTGAGATTACATAGTTAATTCCAGGTCAGCCTGAGCTAGAGTGAGACCCTATCTTGAAAAACCAAAAAAAAAAAGTATGAAAATTCCTGGAAGTGAATCCTGTATGATTAATACATACAGATGACAGTCATTCATAGTACCTGTGTTCTATAGAATCTGAGTATGTCCAAACAGCATATTGTGAACCATTGCTCTTAGGGGAAACCAACAGGAGGTTCCTGAAAGCCTCTGGTCACGTTTTTGTCACCTGATAAAGACATAACATGTTGTCCCATTCCCGCGGAAGTCTACATCACACATATTTTCACTGTAAGGTGCATGTCAGCCTCTTATTCTTGGAAAAACTAGCCAGCCCTTTGGGACTATGGCCCGAAACAACAGAAGATAGCAAAATCAAAAGCACATTAAATTTATTTATTTATTTGCAAGCAGAGAGAGAGAAAGAGAGAAGAGATAGAGACAGAGAGAATGAACATACTGGGCGTCTATCGCTGCAAATGAATCCCAGATGCCTGAGCCATTAGCGCATCTGGCTTTACATGGGTACTGAGGAGGAATCAAACCTGGGTCCTTAGGTTTTGCAGGCAAGCGCCTTACCACTGAGCCATCTCTCCAGCCCTAAAGCACATTTTTCTTAATGTGGTAGGAATTTGATGCTCATTTATGAGTTAAAACAAACTGGCTGAGGATTTCCTCTTCATCCTCCACAGAGAGTGTAAGTGCCTGTTGGCTCCAGTTTCTCAGTGATCAGTACACAGCCATGAGCTACGTAAACAGTGCGTGTGTACCAGTGACAGAGTTACAAATGCATTCTGGTGGGAGAGATTCACAGATACTAGCTCTGCAAATAACGACGGTCATCTATAAATGACTACTGGCTTTCTATTTGAAATCAATTTTCATGTATGTTGCAGTGAACAGGTGACTGGAACATTTGTCTGGTATGGTTGGGACCTCCTTCCTCATAATCCTGCAAGAGTGGTGCAGTTATTAAGATTAAGCAGTTCAGGGCAGGAGAGATGGCTTAGTGGTTAAGGCATTTGCCTGCAAAGCCAAAGGACCACGGTTCAATTCCCCAGGACCCATGTAAGCCAGATGCACAAGGGGGCACATGCATCTGGAGATCATTTGCAGTGGCTAGAAGCCTTGGTGCTCCCATTCGCTCTCTCCCTCCCTCTCTCTCTCTCAAATAAGTAAATTAAGCAGTTCAAAGACAGGACCATTGTTTAATATACATCCTGTTTCAATACTAGAGGTAGACCCAGGCAACAAAGTTTTATTAGGTATTTCAGGAAGTCTCTCCTCAAACTGTTCCCTTTACCTACCCAGTCACCTCTGGTCATTTCTATGTGTCCCTCATCTTTGATCCTGTATTCATGTTAATGTAGTTAATATGGACCCAGTTGCTGTTTGGGGGACAGTGTTATCTACTTGATAATACAGAGGTAGCAAAGCTCATGTTCCCATGCGACATATCCCTGTCCATCCTCTACTGGAGACACACAGAAAGGATGGCTGCCCAGTGGGGATTGTTATGAGGGAAATACGGATGTTAGAGAGAGCAACAGGGTGGAAACAAGTAGAGGAATTGGCGGATGCTTTTCTCAAAGAAAGGTAAGCAGCATATTAAAGGGACCTTGGGCAATGGAAGGGGAGAAACAGAGATTTGTGTACAGTTCAGAGACAGGCTACTTCTACCACATGGTCTGAGGAGCACCGAGAGAAGATTGTATGCCACTCAGACCCTGCCTATAAGTGTCTCCCAAGAAATTGGATGCTGGGTTTGTCCTTGGAGTCTGTGAGAAACCTGACAACTGATCACACGCCTCTCTCTTTTAGCTTCACTCAACTCTCTCTAATCTCTAATACTTGCAGCAATGACTTCTACCTAGTATGAAAGTTGATCAATATCGTGAACACTACCTGAGAAAATGGACTTTTAGTCATTAAATATGAATTGATAAAATAATGACTCTTGGGGCCGCAGAGATGGCTTAGTGGTTAAGCACTTGCCTGTGAAGCCTAAGGACCCTGGCTTGAGGCTTGATTCCCCAGGACTCATGTTAGCCAGATGCACAAGAGGGCACATGCATCGAGGTCACTTGTAGTGTCTGGAGGCCCCAGCGTGCCCATTCTCTCTCTCTCTCTCTCTCTCCCTCTTTTTCTGTCTGTCACTTTCAAATAAATAAATAAAAATAAAACAAATATTTAAAAAATAATGATGCTTGGCTGGAGAGATGGTTTAGCAGTTAAGGCGTTCACCTGTAAAGCCAAAGGATCCATGTAAGCCAGATGCACAAGAAGGCTCACGTGTTTGGAGTTCATTTGCAGTGGCTGGAGGCCCTGGCATGACTATTTTCTCTCTCTCTCTCTGTCTGCCTCTCTTTTCCTCTTAAATAAATAAACGAAATAAATAAATAAAGGTATGTGCCATCACATCTGGCCTTCAGAATTAGAAAAAAGTTGACGACTCTTGTATTTAGTTGCCATAATCCTCTTCTAGACTAGCAGCTCACCTTGTGTGGTCTTAAGTATCTACAGAGCCAGTAGCATGCCTGAATCCTCCTGTAACAACTGGCCATGGTGTTGGACTGTCGTTGGCACACCTTGGTGGATGGTTGTACTTACGATGCACCTTGCTTTGGGGAGTTTCAGGCTGTCATTAAAATATGAAATCTGATTAAAAAGTTGCATGTTCTGAATTAAAGCTCCCAGGGTTCTCTCAGGAAGCAAAGCCAGGTCAGAGCCTGGGATTAGCCTTTTCCTGAAGTCCCAGCAAGAAGTAAAGTTGCCACTCCTCCCAGCCAGCCTCTGGCAAAATCCAATGGATTAATAAGTCTTGATGTTGATGCTGAAAGCTGGCAGAAGTCTCCTTCATCAGAAAGTTCTTTCTTTCTTTTTAAATCTGAACTCTGTTTTCTCTTTTATCTCTGCCTACTCCATAGGGGGATACTGGGAAGCTCATCTATCTGCAGGGACTTAATGTTAGGAAGCTACAACAACATCCTCAGTGGTGATTGGGAAGATGACAGCATGTATTCAGACAGGAAGTTCTAGGCATCTACCTCCATGGGGCAAGCATTGTGTGACCCCGGCCAGAAAATTGCTCACTTTTAAAAAGTGAGAGTATTTCCTGGGAACTGCAGTGATGTTGATCCAGGTTAAAATTGCTTTCGTGGGGAGGTTTATTTTGGCTTTTTTTTTTTTTTCCCTGAGTATGTCAAAATACACAAATCCAGTCTGCTAGTATCTGTTTTCCACTAAGCCTTGGCTTATGCAGAAAGTACATCTTTGCCTTTTTTTTTTTTTTTTGTCTACCACGACTTACAAATCCAGTAAGAGTGTTGGATGAGGAATATATGAGTTTCGGGCACTTGCTATGTTTCTGGCATGGAGTACTTCCAGTAACCTATAGTGGACAAGGCTGATAAGAAATGGGCCGAAGAGGCATGCTAATTCTCCAAATCCTACAGCTGCCATGCCGGAGGAGGAGAGGAAGACTGCAACGCTCCCAGCAGTTGGCTCACTCTCCTATCAAGGTTCCCTGGAGGCAAAGACTTTGGGAAGGTGGGTTTTGAATGTAGAGTCCCATCCTGGCTTCTCGGAGGAAAGCGGAATAAATCACATTAACAAGAAGTTTCAGTGGATCCACTTTAAACCCGTCACACACGTCATAAGTAAGTAACTCTTACTCTTTACACATCTAACTTTCTTTCCTGGCAGTATATTAATGAGTAAACAAGGGTAGAACAAACAAGTGAGCCTAAATGTGATTCACTCTACACATACGTTGTAGCGTAGAGGAAGAAAGAAAACAAAAACATTCAGTTGTCCACATACTCCACAGTGTACAGATCACTTCATTTTTACCCTTAACATGTCCTCTTGAGTTCTGCCCCTCAGTGCCTCTCTTCAGCGTCAACCCCCTTTCCTTCCCTTCCCAGATTTCATCCGGGGTGCAGCTGGCTAGGAGTCCAGAGCTTCGGATGCTAATTGCTAACTTCACTTACATGGAGTTTCTCATTATAACATTGTTCACAGGGAAAGGAAAGGCCTAGCCAGGGGCAGGAGTGGCAACTTCATTCAGGTCCTTCTGTCCTTGTGGTCAGATTCCTACCGGTGTCTGTGGAAGCTCATTTGTTTTTTCTTTCTTTTTTTCTTTTTTTTTGCTTTTTGAGGTAGGGTCTCACTCTGGCCCAGGCTGACCTGGAATTCACTCTGCATTTTCAGGGTGGCCTTGAACTCATGGTGATCCTCCTACCTCTGCCTCCCGAGTGCTGGGATTAAAGGTGTGTGCCACCACGCCCGACTTGGCTAGCTCATTTCTGTGTTCCCTGTGCAAACACCCTGCCATTTCAACCTCTTGCTACATTTTTTGTCAGCATATGGCCTTTGTGTGTGGCCTTTGCATATTGTCCTGAAAAGGGACATCACAAGTATGCCATCTTGGTATAAGGATTATTTTGAGTTGAAGGCAACAGATCTTACTGCCTCTGCTCCTGTGGGGATTTCACAGAGACCCCCCCCCCCCCCCATATGTATATGAAATAAACATATTTCCTCTTCCAACCTGTCCTTTGTGGGTTTAATTTGTAGGACTTCTGGATGCCTTTAACAGGGTAGAAAAAAATTTACCTGATATTTCTCCTGAATTTATGAGTGCCCTACCAGTTATTTCCTTAATACAATCTGACAATTTACTGTTTTCCAAAGTAGTGGGACTTTCCCATTTGCTCAGTTCTTTCCATTTTCAGATAAGTAACAAATGTATTAGAAGATAAATGCTTTAGTCTGCAAATCCATGCAAGTTTAGCATGAGTTCCAAGTCAGCTTGGTCTACAATAAGACTCTACCTCAAAAAAAAATATAGACTCTAAAAGTCCTTACAAATCATCTATCTTGTGTCAGAAATTTAGCCATATATCCCACTGATACTGACATTTATTTCTTTTAAATTGATACCTAGTTCTAAAAGGTTACTTTGTTCTATTACTCTGAATTAGTAACATCTCTTGTCCCAATGAGCAGGACAATTAATGCAATAACAGGACAACAATATTTTTATCTGGAAGTGGCTATGTAATAAAAGATCCAAATTCATGGTTTCTCCTTATTAAGAAGTACAAAAATCCATTAAGAAGTAACCCTTGAGTTACCACCAACATGACTTAATCCTTGACCTAGTCAGGCCAGAAGTGTTCTGAAGTGAATGTTCTTTCACGGTGACAACACCCAGCAAAAGTGTGTGCTTTCCCAAGTGTGGGAGACATCGATATAGAATTCCCTCAGCAGAAGAAAATACACTTCAGAGAAATGTAGTGGTTTCTTATTAGAAGCAGAGACAGACTTATAGCCCTTTAGATCTTCAAGTGATTTTCTTTCCAACTACACAAAGTTGTCATTGAGAAAAAAAGGCAAATGACATTTAAGGTCACTTTTTGTCTCTCTGCCATAACTGGTTATCACTGTTGAGTCAATGTATATCAAGGTTTCCTTGCACATGACTCATCTCATGCTACGATTATTCCCAAAAGAAGGGGGGCATTCCTTGTCTATTACAGAATACAAATGGGGTTGGAAAGATGGATGCTCGGCTCATGTTCTTGGATTTCCCAGCCTCCACAATTAGGAGCCAATTGTGTGTGTTGGGGGGGAGTGCTAGAGACAGAACCAAGGCTTTATGCATGGAAGGCGAATGGCCATCTCTGCTCCAGCTTCTGCTCTTTATAGATTACTTGGGCTCAGGCATTTTACAATAGAAAACAGATTATAGTACCATCTTAATCTATACATGGAAAGACTACAGTGAGCAAATTTTTATTATATATATATGTATGTATATGTATATGCATATTTAGAGAGAGTTGGCATGCCTGGGCCTTAGCCACTGTAATTGAACTCCAGATGCTTGTGCCATTACAGGGCATGTATGAACCTGTGCTTGCCTTACCTTGTGGGTCTGACTTACATGGGATCTAGAGAGTCAAACATGGGTCCTTAGGCTTTGCAGGCAAGCACCTTAACCACTAAGGCACCTCTCCAGCCCTCAATTTTAATTTTTTTTAATGAGTTTGTTTTCGGCTTAATTTATGAAGAAACATTTTCACATGTGCATCTGTAACTGAACCTATTTGTGTACAACACTGATTATGTTTGTTGGAAAACTTGTTAACATGCTACTTTTTGTTATTTTACAACTTTTCTTCTACCTGTTCAGGCAATAGATTGAGTTTTTATTCTATTCGAACATCATCAATTATAAGGAAAAAGGTGTATTGCATCATTAGTGTAGTCAAGTCAAGTCAAAATCTTGAATGAGAGAGCTGACAAGAGGTTCTGGGGTATCAGACATGGAGTCAAAGCTAATACACCCGGGCTGGAGAGATGGCTTAGCGGTTAAGTGCTTGCCTGTGAAGCCTATGGACCCCGGTTCGAGGCTCGGTTCCCCAGGTCCCATGTTAGCCAGATGCACAAAGGGGTGCACACATCTGGAGTTTGTTTGCAGTGGCTGGAAGCCCTGACGCGCCCATTCTCTCTCTCACTCTCTATCTGCCTCTTTCTCTCTCTGTCACTCTCAAATAATCAAATAAATAAATAAATAAAATATTAAAAAAAAAAAAAGCTAATACACCCCAGGACCAAGTTGAAAGTTGAAAGTCAAGGACCATTGCCCAGGTTCCTTGGTATGATGCTATCATTAGGCTCACAAGTAAAACACATAATCAGAGAGGGATTAACAAGGGAATGTGGTATCCTAAATTAACTGATCATAAAGCCATGCTGTATATAAGGACAGGAAATTTAAATAAATAATCTCTCTATAAAATCTACTTTTTATTCTGTCATCAATTGTTATACATTATTTAGTACTTGCTATACATATAATTTAAGATTACATATACAGGTCATAGATGACACAGTAAACTATCATAACTTTTATAGAGATGGGAAAGAAAAATAAAGGTTTACATATATCCTTCAAATGGTGTTTACTTTATTATGAAATTGAATATGATGTTCCAGGTAGACTGAAGCATTTTAGTACAAATATTTGAACTCACGATGAATGAAAACAAAGTAGTAGTGAAGGGCAGGAACTAAGTCACATCACTATTAAAGGATTGGCCAAGACACAACATCAAATATTAGAAGTAAATGGTAAGGGACTCTTTCATATCTGTGATCATAGAATAGTGGCAGAATCTCAATTCTGAGAGCTCAGTGAAGTCTAGGCAGGATTGGAGCAAGTGAGTCCCACATAGCTGCCAGCAGTCAAGATACCAAGTTCATCTAATTAATGAAACACATCTCTCTGAAGTTCAGATGGGAGCGACCTGAAAGGCTTTCTATTTGTAGATAGTAAGGTAACCACATTTCAAGTGATACAATTTCTTTTTAAATCTGTGGGTCTGTATTCGTAGGGATAAAATATGATATAATACTGAGGACCCAGAATATCAGTGGCTTATAAAATAAACGCTGATGTCAGTGCAGGGAGGAGGAGAGGAAAGGGTAGAGCTAATGGCTTTTAACACTCCTGCTGGGAAGTAGCATGTGTCGCTGTGGTCAAAGCAAGCTACGTGATTCCCGACAGGAGCAGTACAACGCTAGTCTCTTGCAGGGAAGGGTAGCAAATATATTTTCTAATGATCCAATCTATCAGAAATGTTTTATATATATTCTCACAGATGGATTTATATTAGAGAAATAATGGGGCCCAATCTATAAATTAAAACTTCACTATGGGGGAAACAGAGTGCCTGCTTTGATAATCTATGACCTTGAGGATGACTATAACACATGTATTGTGATGAATCATTACTGTGTATGAATGACTATGAACTATAGAGCCAAATTAGAGAGGTAAAATGTCATGTCTTCTCATCTATATTAGATTTTCACATTAAATGTGGTTCCTCCAGTTAATGTTAAGAAATATCTGGGTATGATGTTGAGATTAGCATTTCAGAATTCTGTTTTAGTCCTAGGAGGAAGGTTACTCTTCCAGCATGACAGCATAAGTGTCCTGTAGCTATAATTAAGTGAAATAACAATATAACTTGGAGGAAAAGGAGGAGGAAGGCTCTTGCTTTTTTAGTACTGTTAAGTACTTTGGAGCAATGTTTAGGATGATGAAAACATGAAAGCATTGTTCTATACCTTGTCATTCATTGGTTAGTTGATACTTGCTTTGCTAAAAACAACTCTCCTGGTTTTACCAGAACCACTTAATAATTTTAACAAATACTTAGCTATAGTCGAACATTTCAAATACAAAGAACTGTAGGTAGAAGACTGACATTCTTGGTCTCCCCTGCCAATGTTTGACTTTGCATTTCTCTAGTCATGCTAATCGCCCATGCAGTTAGGTGACATGTTTCAGGTAGGTTTGGCTTTAACCCCAGGAAGGGTCACATGACCCATCTCACCACTCTGTGCACTGTTTCCCTTGGCCACCCATTACTGGTTCAGGAATATGAATGTGATCCAAGTCCACCCACTGGTGTTTAAGTCCAGCACCTTTATTGCAACTGTTGAAAAGATATGATTTCTCTTTTTCCTCTGGGGTAAGTTAAAGGATGGTAAAGAGCCTGCAAGCACTGTGACAGATCTGTGCAGACCCTTCCTGGGTATGAAACCTACACGAGAGGAAACAGAAGTAGAATGAGTGAAGAATTCTGATTACACTGGTTGAGTGTGTCTGAATTCATAAGTGCCCATAACAACAGTGTTCCATGGACTTTTCTTCATGAGTTGGAAATTCTTTCACTTGAGGCCAAAGTTCTTGCTAATGGTGTGCCTGTATAGTAGGCACACTTCATTCCTCTCTCAGAGGTATATGCTAATGGATGGCTGGTTAGGAGTCAGTGAGTGCCAAGTCATTCCATACTCAGACACAGATATATTAAGAAGCCACATCTTGTGGAAATTTTTCTCTCCATAAAGCATTAATCATGAGGGAAGATTTCAAACTTATGTCAGCATGAATTTCATCATCTCATTGTTTTTTATTCATTTATTCCTGGCTTTACTAAAAAATTCCCTACTTCTGTATTTTTTTTGTTTTTATTTTTTATTTTTTTTTATCTTTTCACAATTTTTATTAACATTTTCCATGATTATAAAAAATATCCCATGGTAATACCCTCCCCCCCACTTTCCCATTTGAAATTCCATTTACTTCTGCATTTTTAAGGTCAAACATTGTTCCTGGTCCAAATGAGGTACATAATTGAGCAACGTGTGAATATATGAATGAATAGTGCTTATTCAAGGTGTTGCCTTAGCTCAGCACAGAAATGTCACTGTGGATGAATCCCTTTACTTCAGTCAGTTTTCACAGCATGGGCCATTCATTTCTCACATGCATATTAAAAGGGAATGCCATTCACAGAACTTTCCAAATGCCATTCTTCAAGTGACTTAGATAAATATGTGCAAAGAAGAAAATTCCAAGCAGAGGGAAGAGTTTGAGAGAACTAAAAGAAACAAAGAACAGGTAAGTGTAGAGGCATTACAATCCATCTTCCAGAGTCAGCTACTACTGATTTTTAAAGCAGTGTTTTACTTTCCTTGTTTTAATAACATTCAAAAGTATGCTGTGGGGGCTGGAGAGGTGGCTCTGTGGTTAAAGTTCTTGCCTGCAAAGCCTAATGACTGGAGTTCCATTCTCCATTACCCACATAAAGCCAGATGCACAAAGTGGTGCATGCATATGGAGTTCGTTTGCTGTGACTAGAGGCCCTGGTGTGCCCATTCTGTCTGTGCGTATGTATCTCTTCTCTCTCTTTGCATGCAAATAAATAAATAAGATATTACAAATATGCTTTTCATATATGCAAATAGCCACGGAGAATCTGAGATTTCACCTTACTTGGAAAGCAACAAGGTTACTGGTAGGTTGATGACAGGAGACTTCCAAGTCATAGACAAGGGACATCATTACTCATGTAACAGCATGCACCATAAACGACATCACAGCGATCAGCATTTCCTGTCTTCAGACCTCATGGGCTGGCACAGTATAAACACACACCTTGATGTATGTCTTCCAATGCAGTGGCTTGTGCTACAGGAGACTCTAAGCCAGGGAACCCAAGTGTGTGTGTTGGGGGTGGGGGGCGAGGGTCAAACCCAGAGCCTCGAGCATACTAAGCTAACACTACTACAGAGGCATATCCTTAGACCGAAATGTTTGCTTTGCATGTGTATGTATGTGGTATGTCTGTGCATGTGGATTAATGTGTGTAGGTATGTGGGCAAATGTGTATGCATGCAGTGGAGGCCAGAAGTGGACCTTGGATGTTTTACTGTACAGTTCTACACCTTAATTTTTGAGACAGAATCTTATGCTGAACCTAGACTAGCACCTGGTAAGTGCCAGAGATTACCTGTCTCTGCCTCCCTAGCACTGTCATTTTATGTAGGTTCTGGGGATCTGAATTCAGTATCACCCTCTGAACCATCTTCCCTACTCAACAAGCCTTTTCTTTTATTTGTTTATTTGAGAGAGAGAGAGAGAGAGAGAGAGAGAGAGAGAGAGAGAGAGAGAGAGAGAGAGGGAGAGAGAGAGGGAGGAAGACAGAAAATGGGTGCACCAGGGCCTCTAGGCACTGTAATGAATGAAGTTCAGACACATGTGCCACTTTGTGCATCTGGATTTACATGGGTACTAGGGAACTGAGCTGGGGTTCCTTAGGTTTTGTAGGCAAGCACCTTAACTACTGAGCCATCTCTGCAGTCTCCAAGCCTTTACATAATGGGCAGTAATTTGCTTTTCTTGGCTTCAGGAAGAAATATTGTCACTACAATAATGAACAAGCATGGCTGTCCTTTTCCGTGCTGGGAGGCATGATGTCTGCCTTTTCAAACTTTTAACTGGGTAATATGCATGAGAAGACCCAGAGGAGTCAAGAGTGCTGCTGCTGCATGCTGAGGTCCTAGAAGACAGCTTGGAACGAAGGGCGGCTCGTGCCTCCCTGAGATGTCATGCAGTGCACAAGAGGCCTGCAGTAGTCATCCCCCTCCCACCATAAAGAGGGAGAAAGAGAATACAAACTAAAATATTAAAGTCTGAATATATTTAACCTTGGGTATTTAATTTTGCCTCAAACAGAACTCCTAACATATCACAAAGAGAAGCTATATAAAGCTCATTTCCCTCAAGAGCTGTGTGCAGAATGAAAAGCAAAGACAATATTGCTTCTTACTGAGAATCATTTTACAAGAAAATTCAGATCTTTTATCTTTGTCTTTATTAGGGTGAGTTCCAAAGCACCCATCCCCAAACATGTTTGGGAATAGAACATGGAGGAAATGTTTCCACATTTTTGTGGCATCTTTAATTTAATGGCCAGGTAGAATTTAATGGGGAAAAAAGGGGGTCAAAAGAGTTCATGGAAGGAACAATGTGATTTCAAAAGTTAGGTGTTGTTCAAAGGACTATAAATGAGTAAAGGAGGTCTGCACCTTTAGGGGTAGAAAATTCACCCAAGATCCAGGGCATAATGACATTAATGAAAAGAATTTTAGCTACTGGCTTCTAAAAGCTATTTTAAACAACAGCCGAAAAGCTGAGTCACCACTTTATGACCAGCAGCAACCCTGTTATATGCAACACAAATGCATGGTTTGTCATTTCAGCTGACATATGGGAACTTTACCTGCACATGCCTCTCTCATAAATCAGAAGAATAGGGAGAGCAAGAGCATTGAAGTCTGTGAGACTCAGATCACAGGAGCAGACCTAATATAATTTCAAAAACATAAGGCTACATTGGGTCCACACATTTTCCATCTACCTATTTGATTTTTAGGCATTCTACATTTTGGAAAAAGTGAAAATTGAGAATTATTCAATCTATTTGATGGTGCATTAAAAAATACAGTCAATATATGACTTTCTTTGTAAACATAAATGACGATACTGGCTACTGAATACCTCCAATCTCAAATTCTAGAGGTTATCAAGCAATCCAATAACTGTTCTTTTAGGTTTGAACATATCAAAGCACCATTTCAAAATGAAAATCTGAATGAGCTCCAGGTTAAGTCTGTCCAGAGGTTTTCCATTTCACTGAGGAAAATGGTGTAATTCCTTAAAAGCACTTATGGGCCCTTTCAGCACCTGGACTGCCCTGGATGTCCTTGACTAAAATCCCTTTTCTCTCTTTAGTCCTCCTACTCCTGATTAGATAATTGTCTGGAAAGAGACGTATGGGCAGATTTTGACTAACATGTAGGAAATATCAAGAGTCATGTGGAAGCAGATGTGTAGTACCAAAAAGTCGAAGCCATTAGGACTGGAGTTACAGCTCACTGGCAGAATGTTTGACTAGTGTTCACAAGGCCCATGTCCACCTATCTATCTATCTTTCTTTCTTTCTTTCTTTCTTTCTTTCTTTCTTTCTTTCTTTCTTTCTTTCTATCTATCCATCTATCTATCTATCATCTATCACCTATCTTGCAAAAATCTTAAATAAAGGAAAATAAAATCTTAAGTGCTGCCTCCCAACATTTCCATAAATGACAAGTATAGTCTTCCATTCACTCATACAAAAAAGAAAAAGAAAGAATAGAAAAAAATTTAAAAAGAAAAGAAACATAAAAATCCTTCTTTCATACTTTGTATCTGATGTGTTCATCTTCTTCGGAAAGTACCTAGCCTCTAACCACCTCTCACTGTCATCACTGCTCCTCTCCTGCCCTAGAAGCTACCAGTGTTGGAAATGCCTTGCATTTTTTTTCCTGACAATGCTGTACATCTTGGTATAGAAACCTGAAAAGGCTTTTCAAAGTGAGGTTAAACTAAAGTTTAACTTTTATTAATTTCAGGTGAATTCTACCAGTGGTGGAAGTAGAAACAGGTGTTCTTTGGAGTGGCAGAAAGCACAATATGGATGGATGGAGAATGTGGGGAGAGAAAGAAGGGGACAGAGTGAGGAAAGACAACCCTTTCAAGACATGTTCCAGTGGGGGACAGCAGGTAAGGGGGATGGTTGTGGGACAATGTGGAGGCAGAAGACGGTCTCTGCCTTTTCTTTTCCTTCATAAGAGACAACAGTACACTTAGTCTGTGGGGGGAATGAGCTAGGGAGAAAAGCTGAAGACACAGGTGGGTGGAAAGTGGCTAACTTGTTGGACTCACATCCTTGGGGAGCTACAGGGAATAGGTTCCATGGCCAGAGCAGAAGGGTTGGCTTAAGGAGGAGCCAGGGAAGCTTCTCTCAGTCACTGGAAGAAGGTAGGAGATAAGCACAATCATGTAGATCAGAATGAATGGAGGTCCTCCTTTGATCACATTTGTTTTTCTATGAAAGATGAGACAAAGCCATCAGAAAGAGGAGGTGGTATGGGGGGCTGTTGAAAAGGTGAAGAGAAAGAAGAATGTGAAATTGCTCTTTGGAGGAGCATGACAGAGAGTAATAATGATCTACTGCCCAGATATCTGTACATGATTATCCATTTTCCATCCCTTTTGCTCAGTAGCCATGGAATCCTGATGTGCATTAGAATTATTATACAGGGTTGAACATAAAATATCACATATTATGGGGGTACATTTTAAGAGATTTCCAGAGGATGGGCATATAGACACTAATATACAATGCTTTTATAGTATATTATACTTATAAATTAGTATAACTTATATTTGTTCCCCGAGTCCTGTTAACTTTGAAATTTCCCTTAATAATATGTTATTCCTAAAGTATAATAACTCAATAAATATGTGTTGAATGAAAAAATTAATTACTTCAATTAGAATAATATTCCTTTCAGAGCTATACAACATAACCGTTGTTGGGAAGTTGTTATGTTCCATGATCATAAAGGGATAAAAGTGAAGTTTACAATCCCCTGGGGACAAGTGAGTGAGCTGATTAAGAGCAACACAACACTACAGGTGACACAGTAATGTACAGATACCAAGATGCTATAGAGGCTCACGAGTGGGTGATGCTTCTAGAGACAGAGGAGGGTCTACTTATAAAGAATGTCACAGGATGGGACTATGGGATTACAGAGAAGGAATAAAAAACAACAGGTCTAAAAACACAGGGTTTAGAACAATAATATCCCAGGCCCTTTGAGACGCTCTTGGAGTTGGTCCTAGATCAGTTCACTGAGTAGAAATAAACTAGATTCACTGAATTTTCTGAGACGTTTTCCATTCAGTGTAAGTCTTTATATTCCTCCTGAACTTGAAGATGTCTTCAGGGTTGTCAGGCCCTGAAGGGATTCTGTCCTTAGTGATGGTGGTATTACATGATCAAGTTGGAAAATACTGACTTACAGTTTTAGAAGAAACTCTGAGCCCTTCACTCTTAGTTATTACGGAATCTATTTCATGCCAATTTTATGTTCTGCCCAAATGCATGAGATATGTGCTGGTAAGACCCCCCTTCTCCTTTTTCTCATCCTCCTGTATTTTTTATAAATACAGGGTATTAAAAATACCCTATGTAAGGCTGGAGAGATGGCTTAGTAGTGAAGATGCTTACCCAGGAAGCCTAAGGACCCAGGTTCAACCCCAGCACTCAGGTAAGCCATCTGCACAAGCTGGCACGTGCGTGTGGAGTTCGTTTGCAGGGACTAGAGGATCTGGATGCCCATTCTCTCTCTATCTGCTTCTTCCTTTCTCTCTCTCTCTCAAATAAACAAATTATTTAAAAAAATACCCCGTATTGAAGAGGCTAGCATGGAGTTCTTGGACCTAGGTGTTTCTCCTCATCCTGAGTGCCAGGATCACAGTCAGCATCACCACCTTGAGACAAGATGCTTACATGAGACAGGCAATTCTGTCTGAGAACTGCGTTGATACCATGGTGAATAATAAAGAAGTTCTTGGAAGGAATTCAGTGTCAGGGAGGGGAGGGGAACAAAAGAATGTAATGAAGGTGGATGTGATCAAAATACATTACATATACATACAAAAATTGTCAAAAAATAAAGAACAAACATATTGGCTCACTCAAGAAGTACTTGAAAACCTTCCAGAGCTCCGTTCTCTCGATGTCATGATGACTCTGAAGACATGGGTCTGGGGACAGCCTGTCTTTCCAGAAGTAAAACTTTCTGATTTCTGTCTTATGGAAAAACTTTTTCCTTTCTTGACTTTCTGAACTGAGAATTGGGACGTACACTGTGACCTTACTGGTAAAGTTAGTTCCTGATTAAAATAAAGGTAATTCAGGAAAAAAAGTTGCAGAACAATGTTTTATTTGTTGGAGAATAACAGTCTAATTGCTTTCAGAGATGGGGCAGAGATTCTAATTATCACCTTGATGAGCTCTGTAATTGCAAGCTTTAGAATGACAAAATTAACTGAAATCATAGCAGTGCTCATCAAACTCTGTATGTCAGTAGTAAAGAAATATCTTCTCCTTCCTAGCTAATTGATTGGCTGGATCTTGGGTTAGCTAGTGGTATTCACTAGCCCTGTGGGTAGTAACAGCAGGCTTACTTGAATCGGTAACAATGACGATTATTCCCAGGAGCTCCACTTTCATCTACTCTGAATTTTTCTTTCTTAACAAAATGGAAAAGGCCAGGTTTTACTTGCTTCCTACAAATAATGACCCCATCAATATCCACGTAGCTACTGAGCTTTTTCTATGCAACACCGTCTCTGCAGAATGATTTCTAATTCTTAAATCTCTATGATTGAGAGCGAGTTCAGAGTCCTTCATCTTCAAATCCAAGTACAGTCACAAGGATACCATATATAATACAGTGACATTTTGGCATGCCTTTGACAATTATGCTAGCTGCTGTTCATTTTGTTTGTGACCTTATTTATTTGAAAATGTTGTGTCAGTCCTTGGACCTTTGAAAGGACTGTGTTCTTGGTTTGATTTTTTTTTTTTTTGAGATAGGGTCTCACTCTAGCTCAGGCTGATGTGGAATTCATTATATAGTCTCAGGGTGGCCCTTCCTGAACCTTTAGTGACCCTCCTACCTCTACTTCCCATGTGCTAGGATTAAAGGTGTGCACCATGATGCCTGGATCTTTGGTTTGATTTTTTAGTTAGTGCTTATTTGGTATCTCCTATATGCTAGGAAATACATAATAAGCTTCATAAATTTCATCTCCTTTAATCTCAACTCTGTTATGTCTATATTATGACTACCAATGTAATGCATATCATGGTAGTTAGTTCACCTTTGGACAGATAGACAATCGAGGCATAGAGAGATTAAGTGATGTATTCACAAGCAGGTCTGGGAGCAGAGCAACCCTCTAAGGCTGCTTTGTCTACAAACCTATGCACTTGCAGATTCTGGTCTTCCCCCCAAAAACTCCCCATGTCATTGCGCACCTGGGAAGTCAGCTGTCTCATGTAGTAATGAGTGATCACTACTGGAGATGTACAATGAGCAAGCTGAACACCATCTGTTCAGACTGTGAAGGCCTCTTAGGAGCCTTCCTCATGATTCGTACACTTTGGTAAATGGGTGGTGTATTTTTTTTTTAAGAGCTGGACTTTAAAGTACTGAGTTGGTGACTGTTAGACCACCAGGGAGGAACCAGACTGAAAGGGAAGAATCAGTCACCCAGAAAAATCTTTCCTTTGTCAACATGTAATTTCTTCTACTGGCCTGCAGATAGATTGCTGGCCATATAATTTCTCATTCTATTTGCTCCTGTCCAAGTGAGTGATTTCACGCCTGGAAAGCATGGGACATCCCATTCGAGCTGTGAGGATATTTTTAAACTGCCCAACTCATCCTGCTGTCTTAATGTTCCGGTGCTGGAGGAGAGCTCTCCCACCAAGTTGACAGATGTTCTCTAATTTCTAAACGAGCAGGAAGAACAGCAGGACAGTGCAGGAGCTTGGTCAGTTATAACAGCAGATTTGGATGGGTCTCTGAGAAAACAGAGTCCAAATGAGCAATGCAAGCTGTAACAGCCCTCTTTCTTCAGACTTAAGAGGGGGAACATTTTCTTTAGCTTACATCAGTTTATTTTATTTCATGGGAGTAGAATCCTAAACTATATATTACTTGGCTAGGCCATTCAGATAACCACACATGCCATCCATCCATCTATCATCCTGTTCTACTTCTTGGAAGGGGGAATACACTGGTGGATGCAGATGTGATCCATGTGCTTCTGCTCACATTAAGCTCAGAGTCCCAGGACAGCCAGGCCAAGATAGATGTGTGTGTGTGTGTGTGTGTGTGTGTATGTATGTGTGTGTGTGTATACATACGCATATATGTAATGTATATATATATATATGGCCGGGCTCATCATTCACATTTTGCTGGATAAGAAAAACTTCAAGGAGATGGGTAATGTCAAAATTGTTTCCCAAAAGATGAGTCAGAATTTCTAGCCCAATTATAAATGTCTGGAAATTGGCAAAGAGGGCCAAGGAGTGAACTAGTGTGAGTTTATTTTATTTTATTTTATTTTATTTTATTTTATTTTATTTTATTTTATTTTATTTTATTTCAGTATAAGAACTAGGTGAACAAAAAAATTAAGCACAGCAATGTTTGACAAGCAGAATATCTCTTTATATTTTCCACCTACTTTCTCTCTCACATATAGTTAAAGTTTCAAGAGAGCAGCATTTTTTCTTAATTTTATTATAATATAATTATTATCATATAATACACCCATTTTAAGTCAGTGACTTTCATTGTACTTACAAAGTTGTGCAGCCATTGCCATAATTACTTTGGAATATTTCTACACTCAGAAGAAAACCCATGACCTTTTGAGCTCACCCCATATGGTAATAGGAAGTACATCTTTAAATATGCAAATGATATTCATATATAAAAGTGCAAGTGCCAGAGGTCTATTCAGTAGGAAGGAATGCATGCCTGGTATCGAGTACTGAGTCAAAGCCTACGGCTTAGGTCACAGATTCTAGGGGATCTACCAGTGTTGTTTGCCTAAATGGAGGCAATATGCCTGTCAAAAAGCATTCTATAAATGTACATATTTATGCCCCTTACTGCTGTTTTCACTTTTGGTTAGAAAAATTTCTCTTTGCAGATGGTAGTGGGTAGTGGGGCAACCCAAGATTTATCAAGATGAAGAGAGAAGAAAGCCCAAGACTTAACACTGAGTAAGAAAAACTCTATCACACATATCAGGGCTCAACAAACATTGCAGAGAAAGTGACTGAAAGAATATGAGTGCTGCTCTTATTTCTGGTTAGAGAAGCTTCTCTATGGAGACGGAAGCAGACAGTGAGGAGACTCAAAACTCGTCAAAGCTGAAAATAAGTGGCTATTGGAAGCTCAACATGAAAGGAAGCATCTACCATGTCCCCGATGGCAGAGAGCATGATGAAAGAGGAGGCAGGAATAATAAAAGAGCCACACACCGAGACAGAGTACTTTGAGGCATTGACTGACATGAACTGATTGGTGTACTCATAACCACTCAGTGGATACGGACAGCGGCACAAGACCTGCACTGTTCTGAGCCCTTCAGTATTTTGATCTGGAAGACAAAAGGAATGAGATGACAAAATAGAGGAAGAACTACATGTAAAGAGGAGAATCCTCAGTGGAATGGGTGATGGGGAGTTGGGACAAAGAAGGAAATGGCTGTCTACTCCTACTGCAATGTGTGTGTGTGTGTGTGTGTGTGTGTGTGTGTGTATAAGTAGATGATAGATATATAGTTAGATGGATTGTTAAACAGATAAAAAGGATGGTAAGAGAGAAGGATCCTAAGAGCTGATAAAATAATGAGTCACTTTAAACTCTGAGATATGTACTTGTATATAGAGATATTGCAAGATTTGTTGATTTTTTTGAGAAGTTTCATTAAGGGTCAGAACATGGAAAAGTACATATTGAAAACAGAGTTTTGAATCTCCATCATTCATGCTTACAAAAGAACAGTATTCCTAGCCAAATCATTTCATCAAATGATAGAAGGACTGGGCTGGAGAGATGGCTTAGTGTCTAAGGTACATGCCTATGAAGACTAAGGACCTACGTTCGATTCTCCAGGTCCCATGTACGCCAGATGCCCATGATGGCTCATGCATCTGGAGTTCATTTACAGTGGTTAGAGGCCCTGGAATGCCCATTCTCTCTATCTCTTTCTTTGTTTCCAATAAATAAATAAAAGTAATGAATCTTTTTTTAAAAAAAATGATAGAAGGAGGTAGGGCTTGGTGGTGCATGCCTTTAATTCTACCACTTGGGAGGCAGAGGTAGGAGGATTGCCATGAGTTAAAGGCGAGCCCCAAGATTACATAGTGAATTCCAGGTCAGGTAGAGCAAGAGTGAAACCCTATCTCGAAAAACCAAAAAAGATAGAAGGACTGAGGGGGAGACATATCCAACATATTGACAATGCCTGTAGCACCTGCAGTAATTGCTGCTTTCTCTAAACTACCTACAGTGTTCTACCTACAGTAGACACGATGGTGCGTGGATGGAGAAGAGCTGCCATCCAGAAGTGAAGGCAGTGAAAATAGAACAATTCTGTCTTCAGTCTGTTTCTGTTAAGACTTTCAAAACTTCCTGGGCAAGGTCCACCTCATGTTGGAGGCTATGCTGCTTGACTGAAATCTGACCATGTTCAATGCAAATCTATCTCATTATAGAAATAACCTTCACAGAGACATTTGCATAATGCTTGACCAGCTATGTAGGTATCGAGCAGCAAGTTTACATGTAAAGAAAACACTCCTCCCACTATCCTCTGAAATCAAGAAGAGCTCGCTGTCTCTTCCTGAGTTTTCTAGAACATCCCCTTCACTAGTGTTGATGGGTTTCTGGTCAATCAAACACAGAGAAGGTGCAGAAGATTACATTGGTGTTGTGAAGGCTGACACACTTGCTACAGTGCTTTGCATTCTCTCTCAGAGAATGAGATGCAGGTACACATTTCACATTTCACTTCTTCATTTGGTGTAGAACCAGCATGAAAAGGCTAAATCCAAGTAGATTTTTATAAGCTGGCATGAAAGATGATGCATTTCTTTCTTCTCTGTGGGCAAACCAGACAGGCCTAATTAATAAAGCACATCATATCAATCTCCAATTATATCTCAGTGGGGAGGGAGAATAGCATAGTCTGTAAGTCTTTAGGCCTTGGAGAAATAATATCTTAATTAAATAAACACATTTTTTATTTTTATATGTAGGAAATAGCTTTGAAAACAAAGTGCCAGGGTTTGGTTTTAAGGGGAGAAGGGCTAATACATAAAAACTTTGTTAATGTCACTTGAGTTTTTCCTCTGTTTTGTAAGGTAGAGCTAGTTTTTACCCTTTCTCCTTGGCAGGGTCAGAGGAAAGCAATATTTAGGAGAGAATTTTGAGAACTATAAATGACTACACGCATAGAAGATGACAAAGCAAATTGCCAGGGTAGTCACACTGGCTATTGTCCAGACTCGGATGTAAACACCCAAAGATTTTAAAAGCTTTGGGTGAATGGCTGAATCCTGACCTGAAGTGAAGGCAAGGAGTCGTAATTAAGCAGAGCACAGGCCTCCACTATGCTCACGCCAGCTCCCAGGTCCAGTCAGCATTTCCTTGGAAAATTACAGTGACCTGGGTGAAGAGGTGAGTTCTGCAGTTTAGACTCTGGAGCTCCCACAGCTGGAAAACTTTAATTAGACAACACATTGGCACTGTAGCCATTTGGGATGTAATATTTTACTAGGCAAGCATAGCACTTCTGAGACCTTGGAACTCATAAAGTACAGTCACAATTGCAAATGTCTCCAGGGATCAGGAAATATAAAGGTAAAATGCTTCGGGAGTCATTGCAAGTATAAGGGTAAGTGGCAAATGACACAACCTCAGCATCAAGGGGACAATGAGAAGTGTTGAAGGCTAAGGAGACTCATAGACCACCCATTATTTCAGAAGTCAGCAGCCACATTTTGCTAAGTAAGAATGGGGGGGGATCTAAAAACATAAACAAACAAAAATGAAATCGATTTTAAAATCGATTGACTGCTAATTAACATCAGAAAACCAAAATTAGCCATAATGTATATGGTAACTACATCTATAGCCTGTCAGTTGCAAATTCTGAGAGATTCTACCCTTCTGGGTTTATTAATGAAGAAATAAGACCAGACGGGAGTGGCTAATGCAAGGACCACCAGCCAGTGAGGAGCCAATCGTTTCTTTTGCATTTCTACACTGTACTTAGGTATGCAGATGGGCTCCATATTATGATTATTCTCTAAGAAATGTGTAACTGCTGCCGATATTCTTTGAGACTTCTTTCTCTCTCGTATGTATATACCTCCCGTTTCTCACGGTGAAGCCTAAAACCTACCATGGAAGACTAATAAATAAGATTTAAAGATTAGATCCACATTAAGAAGGAGGCACTGATGAGAACATATAGTGACATCTTTTCATATCGTTCGTTCCTTCCTTCCTTCCTTCCTTTCTTCCTTCCTTCCTTCCTCCCTCTGTGCCTCCGTCCTTCCCTCCCTCCCTTTCTTCTTCTTTCTCTCTTTCTTTGAACATTCAATGTTTAATATTGGCAACTTGATGGGATTTATAATCACCTAGGAGATAAACCTTTGGGTCTACCTGTGAGAGCATTTCCAACAGAGAACTGCTTAAAGAGAATTTTTTTTTTCTCAGAACCTGCCACCAAGGCACACAGAGTCTGGTACAGCTGTGATAGACAAATACATCTTAGATTGTCAACAGAACTTGGCAACATCATCCACATGATGCCGGTTTTAGAGACACGCAAAATGCAAGAGTGAGGAGTTCAAGCTTCCAGAAACCTGCTGGTGCCAGTCCTCATGGCAGGTCAGATTCCGTGCAAGGAGGGCCTCAAATGCCACTGCATAAAGTTCTGCAGGTGAAGTCTAAATTGCAGTGGAGAACCCAGGTTGTAGAAGAAGCCAGGACCATGGGCTATCTGCTGTGGAAGTCTGTGGGCAAAGGGTGAGGCTGGCCCAAGAGGAGGCTGTGTGTGCTGTGGGCAGCATGGCTGTATGAGGGGTGTTCTCAAGCCCGTCGATGCAACTATACACCCCAGATGTCAAACAAGGAGCTTCATGATATGGTGTTGCCCTGCTGCGTTCTGTTTTTTATTTTATCTTTTTTTTTTTTTTTGTCTTGGTCTTTCCTTGCTAAAGTCATATTCTTCCCTTTTGAAATGGGGCATGTTTAGTCTTTGTGTAATGGAAATAAGTAACCTGTATTTTTGCCTTTACATAGGCTCACAGGAGATTACCTGAGTTTCAGGAGAGACTCCGCACTTATGCTTCTGAAAAGTTTTGGAACTGTTAAGACCTTGGGAGCTTCTAGAGATGAGCTAAATGCATGCTGTTCATGATGAGTTGAACATGGGACTTTAATCAGGGGTGGGATGTTAGTGATGAACGGGGTGTCACTTTGACAAGGAGTGGATTTGCTATCTTTAATCCTGATGGTTAATTTAGTGAGATTTAGAATCACCTGAGAGTTACACTTCTGGGCCTGTCTATGAGAGCATATCCAGAGAGGGTTACCTGAGGTGAGAAAGCCCACCCTTAGTGTGGTTGATACCGTTCCACTGGTTGAAGTCCCAGGCTGAGTAAACAGACAAGCGGGTGTGGAATGCTAGCGTCTGTCTCTTTCTGCTTCCTGACTGCACATGCGGTGTGAACAGCAGCCTTGCTGTCCTGTTGTGATGCCTTCCTGCCACAGTAGAGTGCGTCCTTAAAGTGTGAGCCAAAATAAAGCCTTCCTTCCTTTGGTGGCTTTTGCCAGGTATTTTGTCATAGCAATGAGAAAGGTGACTAATTAAAGACAAGTTTTCACTACGTAGCCCATGATAGCTTTCAACTCAAACTCTCGACAGTCCTGACTCTGACTCATAAGTGCTGGGGTACAAGCTTGCACCACCTGCTCTGTTTTTGTAATGACATTCCTTGCACATTGCATTTCTATTTCCAGCCATAATAGCACTAGTCTAGTTTCATTTGTTTCTCAGTCTCTCATACTTTGTTTTTGTTTGGCAGGTATGAACTTTGTATGGTTATTAGACTCAGGTTTTCAGGATGTAAAATAGTGGGGACACAGTGGCAAACTACTCCTCAAAAGCCTGTCAGAAAGGTAGGGTGCAGCAGCGGGTGGAGTTGTTGCTGAATGTCACAACTCCAAAGAGATATTACCAGTAAGGAAAGCAAGATGGGAAGGCCATATGTGCTCTTGTTAAGATTGCTTCCCTACTCAAAAAAGGTTAAACAAAACAAGAGACTAAATAACTGAATATATTTACTTAATTCTCCTTAGTTTAAATTTAAATAGCCATATGTACCTAATGGGCACTGTAGTCTTCTGTGACTCTGGTGCTCTGGATATTGTTTGAACTTTTAGAGTGCAGTGTGTCTGAACCAGGGGTAGGGACATGCACCTATGGTCTCATCTACTTGGGAGACTGAGGCAGGAATATTGCTTGACCTATGAAGTTCAAGACTAGCCTGAGCAACATAATGATACCTTTTCTCTTTAAGCCAAACAAACAAACAAACAAACAGTTTATTTTGGTGATTTTTCCTCATCATCTTTTCTACAATAACCAGCTATTTTCTTTATCCTGTGCTTCTGAAATTTTTCCTTACCTCTACTTAACACTTCTTACTCCTTTGCCTTTGCAGTGGATATTTAGTGATCATATGGCCATGCTTTTTATCCATAATTGCTTTCAGTTTTTAAAAGATATTTTATTAGCTGGGTGTGGTGGCACACACCTTTAATCTCAGCACTTGGGAGGCAGAGGTAGGTGGATCGCCATGAGTTTGAGGCAACTCTGAGACTACATAGTGAGTTCCAGGAGACCCTACCTCGAAAAACAAAAACAAAAAAGATATTTTATTTATGAAGCCAGATGCACGAAGTGGAACATGTGTCTGGGGTTCATTTGCAGTGGCAAGAGGCCCTGGCATGCTCTCTCTCTCTCTTACTCCCTCTTTCTCTTTCATTGGAAATGCATAAATAAATATATACAAATATTTTATTTATGAGAGAGAGAGGGGTTGGGGAGAGACGAGAGGAGAGTATGGGGACTCTAAGCCCTCCAGCCACTGAAAGCAAACTCCAGACACATAAGCCACTTTGTGCATCTGTCTTTATGTAGGGAAATTGAACCAGGGCTGCAAGCACCTTTGCAAGCAAGAGCCTTAGCTGCTGAGCCCTCTCTCCAGCCCTCATAATTGTTTTCTGATAATAACGTTGCTCTCATGGCAGCATCTAAGCTTATGGCTTTGCATTTGGTGGTCCTGAGCAGTGCTTCTGTAAGTCTAATCATCGGCTCTACATTTCTACTTAAACAGCTCACCAGCATATAAACCCAGACAAATCTTTTACCACTTTCTTTTTTCTTAAACTGGAAATTTTTTCTTTATTCTTTTTTTCATAATATAGCAATTTATTTAGATGCTTAAAATGAAGACAAAGGGAAATAAAGATCACAAAATTATACATGCTACAACGTGTGTCATCCACTTTTTTACTATCACCCCACCCCCCAATAATCTCTGTTTCTAAGGTGTTCTAGAAACATTCCAGTTGCAGTGCTGAGATGCTTGGAGTCCCACTGCTACTTTAACATTAGCTCTGTTGTTTTAACCACACCTTTTAAAAACTTTGTTTAGGGCTGGAGAAGATGGCTTAGTGGTTAAGGCATTTGCCTGAAAAGCTAAAGGATCCCAGTTCAATTCCCCAGTACCCATGTAAGCCAGATGCACAAGGGGGCATATGTATCTGGAATTTGTTTTCAGTGGCTGGAGGCCATGGTGTACACATTTTCCCTCTCTCTACCTCTTTCCTGCTCTCTCTCAAATAGATAAATAAAATATATTTCCAAAAAAAAAACCCTTTTGTTTATTTGCAAGCAGAGAGAGGGTTAGTGAGAATAGAGACACATGAGAGAGAGGAGAGAGAGAGAGAAAGGGAGAGAATAAGCACTACAGCCTCCAGCTACTGCAAATGAACTCCATGTGCATGGGCCTCTGTGCATCTGGCTTTAAGTGGGTACTGGGGAATTGAGCCTGGGTCATTAGGCTTTGCAGGCAAGCATCTTAACTGCTGAGCCATTGCACCAGCTCAAATCCCAACTTTCAAATTATAATAATTTTTTTTATTTTTTTTAAATAAATTTTATTTATTTATTTATTTGAGAGTGACAGACACAGAGAGAAAGACAGATAGAGGGAGAGAGAGAGAGAATGGGTGCGCCAGGGGACCTGGGGAACCGAGCCTCGAACTGGGGTCCTTAGGCTTCACAGGCAAGCGCTTAACTGCTAAGCCATCTCTCCAGCCCAAATTATAATAAATTTTACTGAAGAGTTTGGATCTGCTAGCCTGCCTGGGTTTGAACTCCAGCTCCAATCTTGACCAGCTCTGTGGTCACAGGAGTTACTTGCTTCCTGCTCCTCTATTGTCTCATCTGCAGATCAGGGAAACCCTTGGGCAGGCCTAAATGTGCACAACGTGGGGATTAAATGAGTTAATGTTCACCAAACATTTAGGACAGGGCCTACAAAAACAGTCACTTTAAAATATGTGCCTAAATAAAAATGGCATATATTTTGAACATAAAAATTATGTTTTGAAAATAACGGCTCATTTATGTAATGAAGGGATAATATTTTGGTCATTTCTTAATCTTATACCAAAATATCACAGCTAATATCAGCCAGGAGCTAAATTCCACAATGAACTTGTTTTTGGAAGTTGCTATAACTAATAGCAAATGTTTGAGATCTTTGCAAAAAGTAGTTCTTGGATACATAGACAAACATAAACGTTCACTGATGACTGTTTCCAGTGCTTATGATGCAGAATTGACTTAAATTATTTCCTGGCAGAAATTTTATATTGTCTTCCAACCATCCTTCCTGCCTGTTTCTCCTTAGAACACTCCTAAGGGTCCCGTGAGAGAATCCTTCCCATCCTTTCATAAGCAGCCTCAAGCTCTCAAGCAGATTGGAGGAATTCACATAGTTCCTGTATCACTTAAATCTTACTGTTTTCTCCACCATCCCTGGATTGTGCCCACTACTTATCTTTGCTTATAGATCCAAAACTTATCATCTTTTAATATGAACTCAAGTGTTATTTTTCCCGAAACTCTGCTCCCCAAATTTCTTGCTTCTTCTGAGATTTCTGGGTAAGAGTCTTGCCTCATATGACCCCTTTGGCATCAGATGGCCCTTTCTAGACTCTTGCTGTAGTATAGAAGCTGCAAGTATTTTGTTGTTTAGTTTTGTTTCTTGTGTGTGCATGTGGCGTGTCCATGTGTGTGAATATGTTCATGCCATGTGTGCATACATGTGGAGGCTGAGGAGGACATGAGGGGCCTTCCTATTGTCCTTCCTCCTTTTTCCTTGAAACACAGTCTCTCACTGAACCTGGAGCCTGTGCCATGGCCATGTTTTTGTTAGACAGTTGAGTGGGGAGACCTTCAGTACTGAAGTTAAGGCATGTGTGGTTAAGCCTGGATTTTTACATGGGTGTAGGGGACTGAATTCAGACCTTCATGCTTGTGCAACAAGCACTCTTATCCACTGAATACTCTTCCTAGACTCCAGAATCTGACATCTGTGACTCTTTGGGAACTCTCTGTCACCTTGCATTAGAAGACATTTAAAAAAAAAATGTCACTTTGTTGCTAGGAAGGATGAAGATTGCTATCAACCTAACATTCTGCTAAGGAATATTTTATATTAGAATTATTTTAGATTTAGATAAAAGTTATATAAATAAAATTCTTGAATATCCTTTGCCCAGATTTTACTAAAATCAACATTTTACATAACCAGGGTATGCTTTCTAGACTAAGAAATTAATACTTACATGGTACCAGCACCTACTCACTTTACTTGGCCTTTACCATTTCCCCCATGTCTGTTTCTTCTCAGTTTTTATTTGAACATATTAGCTACACAGATCATCCCTATGCCATTTTACTCCTCAAGATGCAGTCTGAGGTGGTGCCCTTCAGGACAGCATACATACTGCGTGAAGATTTGTTTTGCTATCTAAGTGGACACATGATGCGACAGTGGTGTTGGAAAGGATGTGTCACTGGGGAGCGGAAACACGAGGGTCCAAGTTGCTTCTAAAGAAAGCGCTGTGTGAGCAACTGGAGAAACCTACCAGCATCTGAGCCCACGGAGCAGGAGAGCCAGTAACGGGTGTTTTGGCTGCCCAGCATCCACTTCCTTTGATACAAATTTACTTTGGGGATTTTGTCCTCTCTGAACAAAAGCCCAGGGAGCTGTGAAGTGTGGGCTGTGGTCTGGGCTCAACAGGTATCCATCCCAGGACAGTGTGTCAGGCCCTGCCTGAGACGGGAGGTGGACAGGATAAGGAGATGGGAACCAGCTGGAGCTCTAGTGTGGACCTGACTAGGCTTGTGGTTTAAGATATCTACCTGGGGGCTGCAGAGATGGCTTAGCAGTTAAGTGCTTGCCTGTGAAGCCTAAGGACCCCAGTTCGAGGCTTGATACCCCAGGACCCACGTTAGCCAGATGCAAAAGGGGGCACACGCATCTGGAGTTCGTTTGCAGTGGCTAGAAGCCCTGGCGTGCCCACTCTGCTCTCTCTCTCTCTCTCTCTCTCTCTCTCTCTTTGTCTGTTGCTCTCAAATAAATAAGTAAAAATTTAAAAAAAAAAAGATATCTACCTGGTGAGATCCTCTGACTTCTCTCCTGTCTTCATTTTCTTCCTCCTATCAGTACTAGGAGCTTTTTCAGCACCTTTCTTAAAAAACAAAATTTCTTTCAGGTAATTAAATCAGAATTTTTGTGGTCTGTTACCAAGGAATCCTAAGAAAGAAGGTAGAGTAGTAGCTAATGCAAAGATAACGTGTCCAGGCTGGAGAAGAGATGACTAAGCAGTTAAGGCATTTGCCTGCAAAGCCAAAGATCCCGGTTCAATTTTTCAGGACCCACATAAGCCAGGTGCACAAGGGGCACATGCTTCTGAAGTTCATTTGCAGTGGCTGGAGGCCCTAGTGTGCCCATTCTCTCTCTCTTTCTCTCTCTGTCTCATTCTCCTTCTCAAATAAATAAATAAAATATATTTAAAAACATATATTAAAAAAAATAATGTGAGCTAATATTTATGAAGGCCCATAATGAATAGTGGCTGCTATGAATATCCTGGTGTATAAATCCATCCAGATAAAATCCATTGCTCTTTCATTGAATGGGTATTTAAATTCCTAATATCTATGGGTGTCAGCAGCTATGCTAAAGATAGCTGATGTGGGCTGGAGAGATGGCTTAGTGGTTAAGCGCTTGCCTGTGAAGCCTTAAGGGCCCCGGTTCGAGGCTCGGTTCCCCAGGTCCCACGTTAGCCAGATGCACAAGGGGGCGCACGTGTCTGGAGTTCGTTTGCAGAGGCTGGAAGCCCTGGCGCGCCCATTCTCTCTCTCTCCCTCTATCTGCCTTTCTCTCTGTGTCTGTCGCTCTCAAATAAATAAACGAAAAATTAAAAAAAAAAAGATAGCTGATGTGCCACAAAAATCACCAAGGCCGTGAGAGGGTGGTGAGTGTGAGCAGTGTTGGGGGCATAGGAGAGGGCTGGGTTAGGGGCTGGAGGGGTCCTCATGCTTTGGTGGTGCAGTGTATCCCTTCGGCACCGCGGGGGGCCGGTGCTTCAGCACACAATGCCTGCCTCCCTTCCTGCCCCACACAGCCAGCACCCTGAGGATCCGCTGGGACGAGCAGGCTGACAGGCCCTGGCACTAAGTAAGTGGCACGTTTCCCTTGTGCTGCCACCAGCCTTGGGTTCCTATCAGTGCAAATTGTCAGCAAATAGCGATTAATGATAGCAGGTGATGTGGAGGGAGAGGTGAGTCAGTGAATGGAAGAGTGATGCATTGTTTGGCCTGTGGCTGTCTTCTTCTTTTTTTTTTTTTCTTTTTCTTTTTTTCAACCAGGCACATTATCTGCTGTCTTCCTCAATATATTGCTTGATAACAGTGACATTTCAAAGTTGTGGGAAGAGTTTCAGATAGCTGTTCAGTTCACTGACAATGCCAGCACGCATTGAGTTTTTTACTTCCAATAAATACATCACTTCCTTTTTTTTTCTTTTTCTTCTGTTTCATGATCCTCACTAAGTGGTTTTTAAAGAGGACAGGAACATCACAAGGGGTGAAAAGATGGGAAAGAAAGAGTTTATCCCACTCAAGTGTTATGTTAATTCATTTTCTCGTTGCTGTGATCAAATACCTAGCAAGAAACAGCTAAGAAGGGGATGGGTTTTGGCTTTACAGCTCCAGCGGTGCAGTCCATTGTGACCGGGGAGGCAAAGTGGCAGGAGAAGATGCTGCTCGCGCCGCATCCACAGGGCGAAGGCAGAGGGTGGCAGGAAGTGGGCCCAGGCTGTAAAGCCTTGAGGCCTGGCACTTCTTCCAAGAAGGGTGTGCCTCTTAACGATCCCATAGCCTTCTAAAACACCAGCTGGGGGCCAGGCGTTCAAGCACATGACACTTTGAAGAACATTTCATGTTCAAACCACAACAAATGTGTTTTTAATTCTGATTTTTAGTTGGCCTGGATCCCAATCTCAGATCTTTCCACAGCTCTTGAGGCTTCCGCTCCACACATTTACTCAGATGCTAACTCATTTGGTTGCATCAGGACAAGATATTCCTGTCAAGTGCTACTGTGGCGTGAGTTGGCCTCCCCGCCATTTCTGCATCACCTGTATTCCTTTTCTGTCACGGAGGTGGATGTCCAGACATCCACCAGGGCGGGTCTGGTGAGGCATGTCAGCCACTGCTGATTGCTGGGACAGATGCCTGTGAGGGGAAATCATTCTGAACAGAGTTTCTTGGAGTATGGAATAGCCTTGAAAACTAGGACTATTCTCAGTGGAACCAGAAACATTAATACAGCACAGACACAGTTGCCTAATCCTGACAGGGTAGACAACAAGGGAAGAAATGGCCCTGTGAAGTCTTCAAGATCATATTTCCTTGTGCTCTTTGCTTTGCTGAGACAATTCCTGAAAGAAGGAGGCGATCCAGGATCGAGCAGAGTCATTACCAGCTTCTCTGAGGAGTTCTTCACATGGGTTCCCTTGGAGCACTTTGCTTACTTCATCTGATGGACTGGGGCAGATGTAACCTTCAGCTGTAATGTCATCCCTAGAGCACTTATAAGCCTGCCATCCACCCAGGAAGCTTCCTAACCAAGCAAGATGGCTGTTCCATGTTCAGCGGGGGTCTTGTCCAAGGATTCAGACAGCTGGGGACCCGTGGTATGCAAGATGCTAGCTGCCTGCCTCCAGAGATGATCCATCAGGGCTGGGCTGCCAAGTGAGGCAGGGATGTATGAACACTGACAACTTTGCTTCTACTAGGGGCAGAGGGTGAAGAGGAACAGGCAGGAGAATATTTCCAGATCATGACAGTTGTGGCTTTCTCTGGGTGCCGGGAAAGGTGACTATGTGAGGAAGTGCCCTAAGGCTTCTGGATTTGGCCAAACTGAATTCAAATAACAATGGAACCATGTACTGTCAATATGACCTGGGCCTAATAAATCCTTCAACCTCTTTAGGTACATTAGTTTCCTTACCAACAATAACAAGTATCTTATTGTAATGTTGGATGCATGTGAAGTGTCTCATGCAGTGTTCTCTATGTAGTAGCTTCCATCCTTAGTAATCACAGGATAGCTAAATTCTTGCTGACGTGCTTTTAACTCACTCAGAAGAGTGGAAGTCAGGCCTTGTGGCAGAAAGGAGCGCCCAGCTTGACTTCGCTTCAGTAAGCATTCGTTAAGTGGCTGCTGTGGATGACGGTGACTGCCAAGACACTAAAGTAAATGACACTGTCCCTGTAGCCTCCCCAGTTGTACCATAAACTCCTTGACAGGGCAGGCAGGCATGGAAAAAGCCTAGGAAGCCTTCCAAGGCATCAGGCAAGCAAACCAGAGGCCCTGTAGATAGCGAAACACCTACGTCCCTGGGAGCTGCAAAGCAAAGCAGACGGGATTTGTGAGGGCTGCCGGCACTTCGTCCCGCTTCCCTCCCACCACTGCTGTGGGCTCCATCACTGCTGCTAAAGCACTGGACAAGGTGACATGTCTATTTCCTTCCATGAAGGAAATGGACAGAACAATCAAGATGATTCTAGACCAAATAAGGCCAGGGACTTTCCCGTTCATATCCACCTCCTGCCCCTTAGCTACTACTCTCTCTCTTTCTCTCTTTTTCAGGTAGGGTTTCACTCTAGGCTGACCTGGAATTCACTATGGAGTCTCAGGGTGGCCTCGAACTCATGGCAATCCTCCTACCTCTGCCTCCCGAGTGCTGGGATTAAAGGTGTGTGGCACCACCCCAGCCTATCTGCCTTTCTTAACAGAATTGGTTTTATAGTAGCTGCCCCTCACTGAGCAGGCCATTTGCATTGTTCCCCTGCCATCCTTTCCCTTGGAGTCAAGGAGCTGCTGACTCCACAGCGCCCTGTATCTCCTTCCAGCATCTGGCCCTTGCCTTGAATGGCTTTTGAAGATTCCATCTGCGGAACTGAATGATAGCCACTCTTCAGAGAAACATTCCTCTCTCCTCTCAACTCCTCTGCCTCAGTGGTGATTTGACTGCATATGTTCCCCAAACCCCTGGTATTTTTGAAGAGGTTTCTTACTTAGGCCTCAAGCAGGCAGAGTCCTGCTGGAAGAGGTGTGTCACTGGGAGGGGATCTTTAGCCTACTGTGAGCTGAGAGTCAGCTCTTGCTTACTCCATGCATACACACTCTCTGTTTGGATGTACCCTATGATGAGCCAGCTTCCTTTGCCATGATGAAGCTTCTGCTGGAAACTGTAAGTCTCAAATAAATCCTTTTCTCCTATAAGCTGCTCTTGGGTGGGTGTTTTGTCCTGGTCAGGAGAAGCTAAGTGTAACATTATTACTCCTTTGTCGATACCTTCCTTTGCACACTCCTTACATGCCCCTTGGGCCTTTGTGGTTTTCTCTTATCAGGAGATCAAATGCCACCTGCCTTGGCCTTGGTATTCATGATGATGACTTCCAAAGTATTTCTTCTCATCATGCTTTCTGTAACTTCAAGTAAATTAAAAGTTTAAAGGACCCACTTTTAGCTCCCAATAATTTAGACAACCTTCCTACTTCGCTAGTAATATCAGGATTCTCTTGGGCTTGACATCTTAGACTGTGTCCATCAGTACTGACCCTGATGTGCTGAAAGCTGTCAAGGATGAAGGACCTGGACTGTCCCTGTCATTTTCCAGCTTTCTGCAAGAAAAGGGCCAGTGTGATGTGGCCACAGAACATAGACAAATCGATGCTATGCTGTTGTTAAAACCTGAAATCAGTTTGGAGGGTCACAGAAGCTATTATGAAGATGGGATTGATGTGTAAGCTGAAACCCAGGGAGTAAGGAACAGTTAATACCTAAAGGGAATATAGAGTGCTTTGTGCTGAAGGCTGAAAATACCAAGTGCAATGAGAACACATTTGAGAATCTGCCCAAATAGTTCACCATGGCTGAAGCAAGAGAACACAGAAGGTGTGGGAGTATTAAGTCCTCAGGAGAAGAACCCTAGGGGTAAGCCCTCATGGGAGTTAGCCGTGTTCCACTCTCCTTTTTGTTACAGCATCCTCACTGTATCCTCCTACTTGCCTTTCCCACCTAGACTTTGATCACCCTTTCGAGAGTTCTCCAAGTGTCATCATCCCAAATTAGCTTTCCATCACTGTTTCTAGACTTCTCTAATCTTAAATAGTCTGAGCTCTGGTGTAGACCATACAGTCCTTTAACTAGCCTTGCAATTTATATTGTATTACCTTGGAATTTGCTTGTTCTTTTCATTCAATCATTCCCTCATCCATTAATTCACTCATTCACTCACTTATATCCTTATTAGTGGGCAAAACTCTGTGCTGTGTGCTTAGTACCACATGATTGTGAACAGGAAAAATTTAGTCTCTAATTTATAGATGTTACATTTTTGTGTAGGAGAAATCAACTAGTAAATAAAGGAGCTTTTGAGCTGCTATTTTTATAGCTTTGCTTCACCTTTCTATTGATTTTTCAGTGACTAAAACTTAAGCTTTCCAATGTTTCTTTGAATTAGAGTAGATATTTTATTATACCAGATGCTTCTAAATTCTGGGACTCTGTCTGCCAAACATCATAAATGTCTGATGAGTAAATCTGTAATGATTTGTCCTTTATACAGCAAGCAGCAAGACATAAAAGATGTGGCTAAATTTGCTCAAGGCCATCATACATGTAAAAGACAAGGATTTAACTTAGGTCTATGTGGGTCCATTCATAGATGCTGGTCCCAGTGTTATTGCTAATTATATTAGCAGAGAGGTGTATGCGTGTGTGTGTGTCCCACTAAAGGCATTTAGACCTGTCTCAAGCATAATAAGTTGTAAAACAAAATGCCCTAAAACTGAGCAAGATACTATTTTTTCTATAGGATCAGTTTTCATGACAGCTTACCATACAAGTTGGTATGAGTTATTCTCATTTTTTTATACTCAGTAAACCAATATTTACAGAATAGCTTCTATGTGTCAGGAACTTCATTAGATACTAGGGATAAGTGGAGAGAAAAGCTATGCTGCTGTATTATATTTTGGGCTAGTCACTGAGGATGAATTACACAGATGTAAAATTAAGTGCAGGGCTGGAGAGATGGCTCAATGGTTAAACTTACCTGAAAAGACTAATGGCCAGGGTTTGATTGCCCAGTACCCATGTAAAGCCAGATGCCCAAAGTGGCACATGCATCTGGAGTTTGTCTGCAGTGGATAGAGGCCTGGCATGCCCATTTGGGTGCATGCTCTCTCTCTCCCTGCCAATAAATAAGTAAAAATATGAAAAAGCGGGCGTGCACTAGAAACAGCAGTGGGCACTAGAAAGAAGACA
Organism: Jaculus jaculus; assembly: GCF_020740685.1. Classification (NCBI taxonomy): domain Eukaryota; kingdom Metazoa; phylum Chordata; class Mammalia; order Rodentia; family Dipodidae; genus Jaculus; species Jaculus jaculus. The sequence goes on along the minus strand of NC_059107.1, from coordinate 13,260,451 downwards.
TGAGGACTTCAGAACACAGGACCCAGGATGGGCCTTCAGGTCTCCTTGAGCTCAGTATGGAGTTTAATTTGAGAGAGGGTGGTGAGAGGTCAAAAGACTGAGGACACCTGTGCTACTCCAAGAGCTTGTGGGGCTGGCTCACTTAACAAAACTGGAGCGTGAGCAGTCCTGCAGTTAGATGTTTTCTATAGTCCAGTATGATTCTTTTGTAGGCCTGAGCAGCTGTACATCCTGGGCATGCGCTCCTCTAGGACGCATGCTTCCTGTCACTCACTCGTATTCCTGCACTCCCTCCTCTTAGAAGGCATTCGTGGATTCCCCAGGATTCTCCTTTCTACATTTCCTCACAGGCTGGACCACTCCCCTACTTCCTCAGCATGTGTCAGTAGTTATAACATGCTTTGCTGTTTTGAGGAACCTAGGTTAAACTTCCCCTGTTGGTGTGTGCTGAGGGAAAGCTAAAGCTACCCTGGGAGGGTTAGCAGCAGCATCATCTTTGCTCACAGTCCCTTAATCCATGTGTGTCAATGCTTTGGAGACCCCTGATGCTGATGCTGTGCCCAGAGTCATTACTGAGCGCTCTCAAGTATAAAACTCAACTTCTCCCATCCGTTGACCTCCGGTGTCTTGATGCCTTGGAGAACTCAGCCCCTGCTGATGAAATGACGTCCTCTGTCTCTCCTCACAATAGGTCCTACTGCTTTCTTCCTACATTTCGAATTAGTTTCTGCCTGGTACTTTAACATTCCTCATCCATGCTGCATTCTTTTCCTGTACCTTGCTCTCTGGGTTAAACTCTGAAGCCAACTACCTTAGGGGCTTTCTGGCAGAAGCTGAAAAGGATTTTACATTTGTAGTTCAGTTTGGTTTCGGAGAGTAGGAATAAAGCAAAAGTCACCATTAAAAAAAAAATCCATTTCAGTGTGAAATATTTTTCCAAAGAATTCTATTCTTGCTACTTGCCCACATTTTAACACGTACATGTCTCTGATCCTCCCAAACCACATCTCCAGATGTTTCTTATAACAGTCTTCACTCATGCCAAAATCAACAGAAACATTTAGTGCTAGAGAGTCTTGAAGCCCTCACAGGCCAAGAACTAAGTTTGGGGGTGTTGTTCATTACCACATTGCTGGACTGTCCAAGAGAAAGAGCCCCATGCATTTGTAACCTCTTTCACCAAGCTCTTACAACACCAACCCATCTTGAGCGAACACCATATAGAGTTAAGGGAAGCAGCCAGGCACTTCTCCTCAGTACCTTTTAAAATCCAGACTTGGCCTTACCTACCAGCCAGGCAGGCTCTCTACCCTTTGCAACCCTGGCAACTAGGTGGTCAATCCTCAGTGGATTTAGATTGCAAAGCTCTCCAAGAAACTGTTGCTCTTACCACCCTCTGTTTAGCCAGTTGGCCCTGCCTATGCAGCATAGATCTCAGTTTGATCCACAGACAAGCAGGCCTTTCCAACAGCACATAATACTCAGAAGCACCAAAGAAATTTTTCTAGATGGTTCATCTACCAAACCCCAGGAACAATGCAATCTTATACTGTGCACTAGCCCTAAGAAACAGCTGAGCACACTATGCTCAGAAACTAAGCCAGCTGAGGCCCTAAGGTATGGATATCTGGCTCTGCTTACCTACCCTCATCTTTGAGGAGCAGAAGACCCAATCATCAGTAGTTTTTCATCTAAAGAATCACCTGTGATGTCCCTAAGCACCTGACAAGTGCACCTTCTGTACCCACTTGTAGGGCTTGGCCTGAATTTAGTCCTCAAACACTGACCCAAGTAGGCCACCAAGGATACTATACTGCATCCTCTGGAGCCTAATAAGATGTTGTGTCCTCAGACATTCTTCAGATTGATGACTATTCCCCAGTAGCCTTGTGCACTGCGCTGAGAGTTGATAGTGAACTCACCCTACCTTAGAGAGTCGTATCTTAGCCAGTAGTGAAATTCCACAGTCCTCACAATCTGGGACCCAGATACCCACAGATATTACACACAGGGGTTATAGCTGAAGGACATGGACACTACACTAACACACACACCTGGAACCAAACACAGTGTAGTATATCTAACAAACGTAGAGGAACACATTGCTACCAGAAAGTCTTTCATTACAAAAGGCACTCTATATTGCTAGAGGTCACTGACACACACACACAAATTACAAAATCAATGTTTTGACAGAAGAACCATGAAAAAAAAATAACCTGATGCTTCCCAAAGAACAAAGTAACTCTCTATCAAGAGACTCAAGCTGGGCTGAAGAAATGGCTCAACAGTTAGGGCAGTTTCCTGAAAAACCTAATGACTAGTGTTCAATTCCTAGTACCCATGTATAGCCAGATGCAAAAACGGGCACATGCATCTGGAGTTCATTTGCAGTGGCCCATTCTCTCTTTCTCTCTATCTCTCTCCTTCTCTCCCCTTGCAAATAAATCAACAAAATGTTTTCTTTTTTAAGAGAGACTCAAAGAAAACGGCATCAATGAATTACCCGACAAAGAATTCTAAAGAATAATTTTAAGGGAATTTAATGAGACATAAAAGAATAGATAATTCAGTAAAATTAAGAAAATAATTCATGACATGAATGAGAAATTCAACAAAAAGATAGGGATCATAAAAAAGAACTCATCAAAAATGTGGGAACTAAGAAAATCAATAAGTAAAATTAAAAATACAGTTGAAAGCCTTATTATAGAAAAATGGACTTCTGAGCAGAAAGATCTTTTAAAATAATTCACTCAGATTTAAAAAAGAGGATAGTGATTAGAAATAATAAAGAACATCTTTAGGATTTATGAACCACCACTATGCAAATGAAATCTCACATTATGAGTGTTCAGGAAGAAGAAGAAAAGGCAAAAAGCATGAAAAACTCAACGAAATAATTTCCCACACTTGTAAAATTTTGAGTGTGAAATGGCTACTTAGGTCCAGCATCTGAAAGACACTTAATAGAGTTTTATCAAAAACAGATCCTCTTGAAATATACCACCATTAAAACTGTCAACAATACCAGACAAAGAGAGAATTCTAATGCAGCAAAAAAAGCACCAAGTCACTTATAAGGAAATCTCCAGGGCACTAACACTGGGCTACTCAACAGAAACCTTACAGGCTATGAAGGCATATGATAATATGTTCAACAAGTCAACAATCTCGACTGGATGTATGTCCAAAAATTAGAAATTGGGGTGTAAAGATATCTCTGGTAGCATGCCTGCTGCAGCACTGTTCACAATAGCCTTGACATGGAATCAACCTAGGTGCCCATCAGTGGATAGATGGATAAAGAAAATATAGCATATACTCACAGTATTATATTAGTCATCCATTCAAAACAATGAAAGGCTGTCATTGGCAGCAACATCGAGAGAGCTGGAGGGCATTACATAAACAAAACAAGTGAGGTAGAGGCCAAATGCCATATGACCTTAAAATGCCTTATGTGGAAGCTTAAAAGTTTTGTGTGAGAAAGTGAGACTAGAATAGTTGCTAGCAGACTTGTGGGAGGTTGTGGGGAGAAATGTGCAGAAAGAATGGCTAAACAAGATTAATTGGACAGATGGAATGACGATGAATATTCTATAGCAGAATCAGGTAACTTTTTAAAAAAATGTATTTTTCTAAATATTTTTATTTGCAAGCAGAGGAAGACAGAGAGGAGAGAGAGATATTGAGAGAAAGAATGGGTGCACCAGGCCCTCTAGCTGCTACATATGAATTCCAGATGAAAGCATCACATTGTGCATCTGGCCTTATGTGCGTACTGGGAAATTGCACCATGGTTGTTAGGCTTTGCAGGCAAATCCTTAACCACTGAGCAATCTCTTTAACTGAATTGGGTAACTATTAATGTTAGTTAATTCAGTATCTCAAGATAGTGGGTAGAGGGCTGGAGAGATGGCTTAGTGGTTAGGTGCTTGCCTATGAAGCATAAGGACCCCGGTTCTAGGCTTGATTCCCCAGGACCCACATTTAGCCAGATGCATAAGGGGCGCATGCGTCTGGAGTTCATTTGTAGTGGCTGGAGGCCCTGGTGCGCCCATTCTCTCTTTCTCTGCCTCATTCTCTCTCTGTTGCTTTCAAATAAATAAATAAAAATAAACAAAAGAAGTAAAAAAAAGATAGTGAGTAGAGAGGATTTTGCATGCTTTCAACACACACACACACAAATGTTCTTTGTGTAAGGAAATGGATATCCTAATTATCCTGATCAGATCATTGCATATTACTATGTACTGAAATGCAACACTATATCCTATAAACATGTATATTATTTCAATTAAAAATAAAAGTTCATAACATTTAAAAAATATTTAATTAATTTATTTATTTGAGAGAGAGAGAGAAAGAGGAGAGAGAGAGAGAGGGAGGGAGGGAGAGAATGGGCATGCTAGGGCCTCCAGTTGCTGTAAATGAACTCCAGATGCACGTGTCTCCTTTGCTGTAAATGAACTCCAGATGCACGTGTCTCCTTGTGCATCCAGCTTACATGGGTCCTGGGAAATCAGACTGGGGTCATTTGTCTTTGTAGGCAAACACCTTAACCACTAAGCCATCTTCTTCAGCCCCATAACATTTTTTGACTCTTTTTTTAAAAAATTTTTATTTATTTATTTGAGAGCGACAGACACAGAGAGAAAGACAGATAGAGGGAGAGAGAGAGAATGGGCGTGCCAGGGCTTCCAGCCTCTGCAAACGAACTCCAGACGCGTGCGCCCCCTTGTGCATCCAGCTAACGTGGGACCTGGGGAACCGAGCCTCGAACCGGGGTCCTTAGGCTTCACAGGCAAGCACTTAACTGCTAAGCCATCTCTCCAGCCTGCCCATAACATTTTTTAAACTAAATCTGTTACTGCTTTTTGTAGTTACCATCTCATTGCTGGAACAAAGCAGCCGACCAAGAGCAGCTGATGGGAGGAAAGTATTTATTTTGGCTGACAGTCTCAAAAAGGAGCTCCATGATAGCCTGCAAAACAAGGCATGAGCAGGGACTTGACATCCCCTCGGCCACGGCAGGTAGAAGATAGCACTAGGAGAGTAAGCTGAACTCTAACAAGAAGAAACTGGCTATAACACCCCTAAGCCTAACCCCAACCACACACCTCCTCCAGCAAGTCTCCACTTCCCAAATTGCCATCCGGGACCAAGCATTTAGAATGAACTTATGGGGGTATCTTATTCAAACCACCACGTTTCCATCTCAAGAGAAAACATAAATTTATTTCTCAAAAAGCAGAAGTTTATGTGCTTACTCTCTCCTGCTATCATAGCAGTGAAAATGCATCTGTGTGATATGTGCTGGGATTTTATGGGGACTTGTCATTATTTTTTTCTTTTTCTAAGCATGTTTTCATTAAGTCCAGTGGCTGTAAACATGTTATTTTAGCTATAGTAACTTCTTTATGCTCTGCTTCCATTGCATCAAAACCACTGAGATTGTATTTTCACCTTTATGACCGCATTTCATTTGGAAACCCTCATTTGACCTCACAGAGTTTTAGATGGACAGCTGAAGACCAGGTGTTAGAGCCCAAACATAACAGCACAACATTCACATGTCTTCATCCTCTCACCTCCACATAGCTTTCCAACATCGTCTATCTTTCAGTGCCCACAGCACTCTGGTGACATCTTTGTCATCCCTCCAACATGTCATGCATGCAGTTCCATGTCTCCACAATAACGTGTGATCTACTACTCTCTCAAAGTGCTTTCCCCTTCTCCTCTTTGGTGGATGTCTACACACGCTGCTTTCTTCTGTTTTATTTCATTGTACACAGGTCTCTGGTAAAACTGATCATAGTCACTGGTTAAGCCACCCATGCCTTCCTAATACTCCAGCTTATATAGAGCATGTTTACTTGAGGTGCAGGGCTCTGCTGGTGACAACCTTACTAAATCCCAGAGTTCATTTCAACCTGGATTTCTGAAGCCAGGGGTATTGACATCTCTATTTTGCAAGTGTGAAAACGAAAGCTACTGGAGAGTACTACTCTGGTACCACATGCTGGGGGAAGACGTTTGGAGTCCAGCAGTCATGGTAGTGGAGTGGCAGATGATCTAGTGGTGAAGTGCAGGGTCAATGGGGCAAAAGACAATTAGTACCAGTAAACCCCTAGTTAGGAGTCAAGAGGCTTTGTTTTCAATGCTAATTTTTCTACTTAGTTGTGGTAAGACACAGGTTACTCCATCTCTTTTGGCCTGGTTTTCCCGTCATAATGTAACAGGATTAAACCAGATGATATCCAAGGCTCTTATGAATACTTCCTTAATGGGTCCTTCCTATTTATAGCCTGGAGATGTTTACAAGATAGAAACAAGCCTTTATAAGGGAACACGGAGATGCAAACACTAATTAACCCAATCTGATCAGTTGTATGTGGGTATTGACACACAATGCCCTAACACATAATTATGTACAATAAGTGCATGTCAATTCAAAATAAAAAGTAACAAAAAAAAAAAAGAGAGAAAAGAGAAATAAGGTACCATCTTAAGCAACTTCCATATGCATGGCAAAATTTAAAGAAAAATTCTGAATGGCTGCCTGACTTTATTTTCAGGGAGGGAATTCTCTTTATTTGGAAGTATCCTTTGATCTTTAGCCCCAGGGAAAAGTAAGACCCGAAGGCATGAATCTGTAGGCTACTGAGTAACCAAGACAACTAAACTGATATTGCTGGAAAGCTTCAGGTGGGGGAAGGGTTTAGGAGAATGAAGTTGAGAAGAGAAAGGAGGAAAGAATTATAGAAGATGGGGTGCTAACGCATGTCACCTAGGGAGTTTTCTACTCAGGGTATTTCAGCTTGTTTGGCTTCCACAGTATTTTGATGGAATCTTCTATCCACACCAGAGTCATGCATGAACAGATTTTTTTAAGGTGAGAATTAAATAAAAGATGTATTCACTTCAAAAATTTCAACCACGGTGTTATTGGGTAGGCAACCTGAGTAAGATGGAAATCTCTTCTTCAGGGACTCCATGACAATGATGTATTTGTTATACTTTTCTGGTATGTGGCAGTCAGTATTTGGTTCTAAAAAGCAATTACTGTTAAGGAAGTCTCCAAGACATAGACATTAAATGACTCAAGATTTAAACAAAGGGGATACCCAATCTAATGGTGGCACTTAATTTTAAACTAATTACAATGGCAGAATATAATTAAAAATCAAGATAGGACATTAAATCAGAATTCGGAAATTAGAAAGAACATTACATTTTTCACAATCTGTCACAAGAATTTGTCCATCCATCACTTCTTGGGTAGATAATAGAGGGCAAGACAATCTTCGTATTCACCGACATCCAAGTAACATATTGGTGGGGTAGTATTAGAGACATCAACACAAACACAGGAATGCTGCTGTCTCCACCAATGTTTCTACTGTTTCCCCCCTATCTGCACAGCCTCACTTGAACTTTTACACGAATAAAGACAAAGATAAAAATGTGATGTGCCTAACATGGCATTGGCATCTCACGGAATTACCCAGGGGTGTAATCAAGACTGTAAAAAGAAAATTGTGACCTTCTCAGGTATAGAAGATATTCCCACCCCCAGTTAAAACGCGAATGGTGTGCGCAGGGCATAAGCGGTAGGCTCAGATCATTTTCTGCACTTGGAGGACACAGAGAGAATTCTCAATTGCTCACATAAGCATCCCTTTCATTGCTTGGTTAACAAGCAATCATATCACTCTACACAAACTATAATTTCTTCTTTGTTATCTTTGCTTCCTTCAGACAAACATGATTCCTGGAGAAGTAAGAATGAACCCTTGCCTCTGATGTAATGGCTGCCCGCGCCGTGGAGATGGAACTGTGCCAAGATTGGCAAGGAGTGCACATTAAGGAAGGCAAAAAGAATTACACTTCAGATGATGTGAGCGCCCTGCAGTTTGCTGTTTACTTTTACATGTACTTATATGCTTATCTAAAACCTCTAATGAACTGTAATACAGTGGCAGAGAGTCTGAACTATCATGAACTTTGATGTACATGATAATCTAGTCATACTGAAATCCAGCAAACGTTTTGATCACTGTCTTCTGGTTTGCTGGCTCGTGCACTCACTCACCCACTCCACTTTCTACCAACCCACTTGTTCAACATGTGCTGAGTTTCTGCCCTGTGCTCAGGTATCACCCCACAGATTACCAAGTGTACTATTTACGTGCATGAGGGTTCACACAGTCTGTGTCCAATTAATGCCCAGTTCTTGACTTTGGCTATACCAGGGAGCCACGGGACCCATTTTAAGTAATTGTGTTGTCTAAGTCTAAGTCTTAAAGCTGTTCATTAATTCTTCTGGGATGGGGACTAGCAATCAGCTTTAGTTTTTTAAAGTTATTTTATTTATTTGTTATTTGAAAGAAGGAGAGAAAATGGGTGTGCCAAGGCCTCTAGTCACTGTCAGTGAACTCCAGACACATGCGCTGCCATGCACATCTGCCTTATGTGGGATCTGGGGAATCGAGTCTGGGTCCTTAGGCTTCTCAGGCAAGCACCTTACCTGCTTAGTGATCTCTCCAGCCCAGGCTCAGTGTGAAACTTCTTCCATGGTGCCAGTATGAAACAAAGGTTGAGAATCAAGTGCTTAGCATTTAAGCTACTCAGCGAGGCACACAGATATTAAATTAGGGATCAACTGAACAAAGGTGTATGATCTAAGAGGTCCTAGAGACCAGCAGTGCCCTCTTTCTTGTTAGCTCTAGCAAGCCACCATATGGAGATAAAGACCAGACTGAAAAGAAAATCCTGCTCCTCTGTGTTTTCCACACATTTTCCCCATGGCACAGCATGTTTCTTGTCACATACATTTCACTTATGGCAGAATATCTGTGAGATAGTGAGCAGGAAGCTGAATTACAAGTTTTTCATGGCTTGTGTCTTCAAGTTACTTTCCTAGTGAGAACGTGGGAAGCCTCTTTATATACTTGCAGTAGGAAATGCAATATGGCACAGAGGACCATCCCTCTGTTCTCTTGCTGGGAGCTTTCCTGTGTCGGAGTGGTTCAATGACAAGGATACCTACCAAAGTTGGGCAGATATGAAATCTTTTCTCCCTGACTCCTCAACATGCAAGCACTGTGAACCTTTAGGTGTCTTTGGGTCTTCATCATAAACTGCACATAAGTTCACTGTCTTCCCCAGGGTGCAGATTCAATGAGGGAAGGTGCGTAAAATGCGTCAGTCACTTCACTTGGGTATTCACGGCTCTCCCACTGGGACAGAATCCACAAGAGCAAGGGTCCTGCCTATCTGTAAATCAGTGCTTGTCTAGAACATATGTCAGACACATTACAGGTACTCAAATATTTGTTGAGGTAATGCATTCATTTGGGTTTTATTTATGTGGTTAGCTTGGCAAGTCCAGTTGGAACACTCTTCAAGTGGTTAACACAGATCCTGGCAGTAAATGTCACCTCACAGTCTCCTGGATAGGTAGGTTCCCCTTCTGAAGTGGCACTCTGAGGGTATTTTCCTTATTCTGAAACCCGTCAGTCCTGTTTCAAGTGCTGCCTTGGAGGAGAGCCCATGGAATGGGGAGTTTTGACTGTGAGCTGTTTGTCCTCTAGACCTCATTTACGCCGCGGGTCCACATGACGCCCGCCCTCTGAAAATTACTGCAGGAACTTGCTTTTAATTGTCCTTGGGGTGTCTAACTACCAGTTATTAGAAAACAGAATTAGCTTGCCTATGGAAACCACAGGATCCACTTCATCTTACAAGTTTCTCTGATTCAGCATTATGTTGTGGATAAGAAACAAGATTTTGCTGGGCCTGATGGTACAGGCCTCTAATCTCAGTTTCTTAGGCAGCTGTGGCAGGAGAATCATGAGTCCAAGGTCAGCCTGGATAATCAGTGAGACTATACCTTATGAAAAGAAGCACAGGGCTGAGAAGATAGCTCAGTTGGTAAAATACTCACTGTTTTGGATCCCCAGAGCTTATGAACAAAAGCTGAGCAAAATAATCCCAGTGCTGGGAAGGCAGATACAAGGAAATTTGGGGGGCTTTTTGGTCAGCCAGTCTAGCCTAATTGGCCAGCTCCAGACCAATGAGAGATCTTGCTTCAAAAAAAAAAAAAATAAGAAGTTGGGACTGGAGAGATAGCTTAGTGGTTAAGGAACTTGCCTGCAAAGCCAAAGAACCCAGGTTCGATTCCCCAGCACACACATAAAGCCAAATACACAAAGTGGCTCATGTGCCTAGGGTTTGTTTGCAGTGGCCGGAGGCCCTGATGAGCCCATATGCATACTCTCTGTCTGTCTGTCTCTCTCTCTGTGCAAATAAATTAAAAAATTATTTTAAAAAGTTATGGAATTCATGAAAATACCTTATGTTGTCCTTTGGTCCTCATACTTGCATGCTTATATACATGTGCTCGTTCACCCATGCTCATACATGTACCGCTCCCACATGAACAACGCACAGTCAAAGCCAGCTGTGGTTATGAAGATCCTCCCTAGCCTCAAGTAAAGGACAGACACACATTATACCAATATGGCCTTTGGGGGTTAGAAAACAACACAATTCATTAAAGCACAATTTCATGAAGTAGCACAAACTTTATGGATGTGTGTAAAATAAATGGCCAGACTCTGGGATGATAAGAATTATTCAATGTGAAACTTCTTTAAATCTCATTAGAGTTCACTGTGTAATTTCATTTTCCTACTATGGATAGAAGGACTATTGATTTCTGAAAGCAGTGGATAACAGGAATAAAATGTACCCAGGAAAGATATTTTGTTTCTGGGACTTTTTCTGCTTCATGTACTCCTCCAGGGAGTCAGATTTCAATCCCTATATCCTTCCTGCAAATGGCCGAAGAAGTCAAGGAGGACAGAAATTTTTAGTTCCTGTAGTGTAACGTGACTTGAACACATTTTGATACCTCAATTATTTTGTTTCTATTTTTGTGTATGTGTTGGTGTATAGATGTATGTACATATGCATGCATGCATGTGTCTTGGTATGCTTGAATTTATCTATTTTTGTTAGAGGATTTCACCCCATAGCACAGGGTGACCTGAATCCTCTGCCTTAGCCTTCCTAGTGCTGGGAGTATAGGCATGTGCCACCATGCCTGGCTTTTATATTTACCTATGTGCTGGAGATCAGAACTTAGGTTCTCATGCTTATGTGGCAAGCACTGAGCTATCTCTCCAATACTATTTCTGATTTAAATATATATATTTGAAAGAGACAGAAGAGAGAAACAGAGAGAGAGAGAGAAAAAGAGAGAGTAGGTATGTATGTGTGTGAAACAGAGAGAGAGAGTGCATGGGTGAGCTGGGCCTCCTGTGACTGCAAACGAACTCTAGGTGAATGTACCACTTTGTGTGCCTGTCTTTATGTGTCTGGAGTGATGGGACCCTCTTGACTATCAAGGGAGGGAATCTGCCATTTCAGACCACCAGTTATTCTCCTGAGCTGGCTCTTTCAGCTCTGCCCCATCATCCCTGAGCCTTCTATCTAGATTGCTAAAGAACAAAGTACTCTTTGGGGAGAGCAGCACATCTTTTCACAAAGCAAGGAGGAATCGTGTCTTTCTTTTCCTCAGCTGGTGACTGGCATTGTGTGATAGGGACAGAATCCTCCAGGCATCAGCCTCTTCTCCATTCTGGCCTCTGATTGAGCTGCTGAAGTGGAGAACATCCTGCACAACAGCTTCTCAAGTGCTCAAAGCAGGCGACGTCCGATCCATTAACGGCTGTGTGTCTCACAGATGTTCATCAAAGTGGAGCCTGGGCATTTGCAGGAGCCTTCCTATCGGAAGCAGCCTAGCGCTCTCTGCTTACCATCTCCATCATACACATTTTCATTCTATATCTGAATGCAAAGACTGAAGGGCATCTCCATCATTTCCCACAGAGGTTTCCACGAGGACCCAGGGTGAAGCACAGACAACAGACAGATGCATCACATTGGGAAGGGTGTCAGTGCTTTGCCTTAGTCAGCACACAGTCAATAGTCTCCATCATGAATAACTAATTAGTGTCTCAACTCTGCTTCTCAGATGTCACTGCAAAAATCTATCTGAGGGATGTCATCTGCACTTAAGGAAGGGACAAGCATTGTAATTAAGTTTTAAGCTATTACTTCAGCATGAAGTTGCCACCAAGTGTGAAATGAGTATAATTCACATTTTAAGACCCCGAATTTATTAGCATCTATTTTCTATTCAAGGTTAGGGGTATGGTGCTTGGATTTTGAGAAGACTCATGTTCCTCTTTGTTTTGTTATTCTAGAATGATTGGCTGAACTCTGGGGTCAGACCAAAAAAAATTATTATTAATGAGTTAGGTTGTACCTGTGAAAAAAAATTCCCAAAGAACCAGAAACCCATTTTCCTTTGTGAATAGGAACAGCAATGAAGGGTATAAATGGACAAAGGGGAACAGCATTCTTCTATAAATTATGACATCCATGATTGAGAAAATGAACAGGAGCTGTAGGCTATGTGCTTCAAGTTAAGTGTGGCTCTGCTGGGGCATGACAACTGCATAGCCCATGGACAAGCATGGGAAGGAAGGAAGGAAAGAAAAATGGAATAGCCTCTTTTGGAGATTAATTACTATGGAGAAAAGGAAAAATACACGGGGGTAAATATGTACAGAGACAAAAAATTGGAGACCCTAGGGAGACCCATATGTGGGAGGCAGTTACTGCTCTGTCTGCGGGCTGAGCACCAGCTTTGGTGGGAAGTGAGTTGTAGTGATGTGTCTGATCTGAACCATCTTGAGGGAAATGGTCAAGGTGGAAGTTGTCCTGGTCAGTGCATCAGAAACCAAGGGACTGTGGGGAGTGCTGTGTGTGTTTGTCAGCAGAGCCTAGTGCTGTGCCCAGACATGCCACCTTGGACTAGGAAGAGATGTTCAAGTTCTGAGGTCAAAGGTCAGTCTCAAAACAAGAGAAGGGCAACATGAATACCCTCTGGAGACAATAGAAAAGAACAGTTGGTCAAATGCCTAGAGATGACCGAGGACTCAGCACTGAAAGGTCAATGTCACACTGCCTCTGTCTGATTCTTCCGGAGGCGGCAACGCAGAGACTGTAAACAGACCACTGTGAGGCCCAAACCCACAAAGGCAAAGAAAAAGAAAAGAAGGTGTCAGACATGGTGTGGAACTTGGGAAGTGAACAGCACAACTTCATAGGTAAATGGCAAAAAAAGCTAAACACTAAGTCCGTGGGTCAGGCAGCATGTTCATGCAAGCCGCAAGATCTTGGCCGGCCTGGGATGACAGTGAGGAGGTACCTCTGGTAGGGAGGCTCTGGTGGGGCTGCAACTAGGAGACTAATAGAAAAAGACTAACCACAGGAAGCTGTCAGAGCTTGGACACTGTTTTTTCCCTGCAGACACAGTCACTAGGCTACCCTCCATGAGAAAAGCCACCCAAGATCAACTTAGCTATGTGATACCTGGATGGCTGAGTGTAACAATGCTGGGTGGAAATACAAGTGTTAAGTGAATGAACATCCACATCCTAGAGACTCTCTGACCCACTCTGCATGTACATATTAATAAGCACATTTAGCCCAAGTGAAGAGTGAGGATATATCTCTGGGGAAACTAACTGGCCCAAGAGAAAATGAAAACTAGATATTCTGCCATTTTGAGGTCAACCCACCCAGACATTCCAGTAGAACTTCCTAGGTCATGGCTCATCACCTACCTAGTTCTCCTGGCTACACAACGTTCCAATGGATTCTAGTGCTTTCCTGTTAGCATTGATGTCATTCATGACTCACCCAGTATTTAACAACACTCTAGTCAGAAAGCCAGACATGAATTTAAATATGTCGTGTGTGTGTGTGTGTGTGTGTGTGTGTGTGTGTGTGTGTGTGTATACATATATATGGCAAAAAACTGGAAAGATAATATTCTTATAATCTATAATCAAGAACTTATGCAATTAATATATAGTCATACACTAAGCCCAATCATAGAATGAAAATCCAAATAAATGAAGCAGGAACTAAAGTATCAGTAGAAAGAGGAGAAAATAAGGGGAGAGTACTAGAAGTAAAAGTAAGAAAAATCTGGGAGATGGAGAAGAATAAAGGGAAATAAGCAAACAGGTTCCGTTACGTTCGTATGTGTGAGTGACCTGTTATATCTTTAAGTCTGTTGAATTGCAGTTGGCCCAGCAGGGTACAGGACCCTGGGATAGGAAATTAGACAAGCTTATCCAGTTCTTAAGGAGATTTGCTTGTTTAGCTCTCAATTATATTACACTGTAGTCTAACAAACCATGGACAGTCCTGGATCAAGAAGAGAGAGGGTGGGAAGAAGATATTCACTGCCTGGTTTGTTTTTAATTCATTTCTGATTCTCAGATGAATTCATGTGAAATCTCTTGACATCTTGTTCCACTAAACTCCCATTAGTCTTTGTTTTGAAAAGGTTAGAACTAGAATCAAACTAGCCTGGCTTTGTGCCAAGATCATGAAAGCTGTAATTAAGCAAGATTCCCTGTCTATATACCCAGCAGGGCCAGCCCACCAAGGGGGCAAAAAGAGGACTGAAAAGCAATTGTGTGATTTAAAAAAAAAACAAAAAAAACTAACTAACCAAACAAGCAAGCAATAACAACAACAACAAAAAACCAATATACCCACACACTTTGCATAATAAATGACAGCAGATGACATTTTAATTAAGATGTAAACAATAACAAGTCACAGTATTCTGCTGAGGCAGAAGGTGCCCTAAGTCAAAAATTTTGTCAAATAAACATATGGCATTCTGCTTACAAAATGGAGACATTAGTGCTTACTTTAATATGTCATGCTGGCCTTGACTACATAACTAAAAGTATAGTTTTACACCTTCCCCACTAAGTATTTTACTGGAGTGGTTTTTTTTCATGATTCAATCTCATATTAAGAATTAATCTAAAATATATAATATTTATTTTTATTTATTTATTTGACAGAGAAAGAGGGAGGGTTACAGAGAATGGGTGTTCCAGGGCCTCCAGCCACTGCGAACAAACTCCAGACTCATGCTCCCCCTTGTGCATCTGGCCTACGTGGGTCCAAGGGAATCGAGCCTGGGTCCTTTGGCTTTGCAGGCAAACACCATAACTGCTAAGATAGCCCTCCAGCCCTAATTTTAATTTTTAAGTAAGTCACTTATCTAAGAGGGTGACAGTGATGTTGCTCACATCTATTTTAGGTTCAGGTGAAGGTGGGTCTGTAGTGACAAATAAAATCAGGTGCCACCGTGCAAGCCATTGATGGCTCCAGCTTTCTTAAAAATAGTCCAGTTACACCTGGTAAGGACATAGGAGAGAGGACTGTGACACACTCTCCTTGCCAGGATACTTCCTCTGCTCTCTAGCTGAGTATGAAAGATTAAACCCAAAACAATTTTGGGGAAAGATATGTATAGCATCATAGGCAGATGTGGTTCCTATTAAAACTGGTTTGAGGGACAAAAATCATGGATGGCAACAGCTTCGTGATGGGTTCTGAGAACATATTGTTCTTTTGCTTTTTCCGAAGTTTTGAATTTCTCATTCGGTTCTGACTGAATGCAGCAGGGAGGACTTAGCTCTTAAAGCTTGGCAGTATCAGCTAAGACCCATGGGGACTGGCATTGTACACCATAATAAAGGCTGCCTTACTCATTGTTGTGAACAAATACTTGACAAGATGCATCTGAAGGAAGGGAAGGACTTACTATCTCTGGGGAAGCATTCCATCATGGTGTGAGAAGTCTGACACAAGCCAGCTGGTCACAGTGTAGTCATCCTCAAGAAGCAGAGGGGGACAGAAAGTGAGCCTGGGCTATATGATCTCAAGGTCAGTCCTCAGAAACTCACTTCCTCTAGCAAGTTTCTACCTCCAAAACCTTCCCGTATCACCATTATCAGCTAAGGACCAAGTGTGCAAACACATGACCCCATGGGGGCTATTTTATTTTACGTTCAATATACAACATTAGCTGATTGACAAACCATCTGCCACTGTGGTCAAAATAAATCAAAGTAAATACATTTCCCCCCCTTCAAGTGTTTATATCAGGGATCCATTCTGTCGCAGTGATAAGAAAGCTGACCTTCAGCCTTACTCCAAGGAATCTTCCTGGAAGCCTGACCACCAATTACCTATCTACAACCCTTTAAAGGCCACCATGTAGGAAGGAAGTGTGGCTCAGTGATAGAATGATTGCCTAGTGTTTGTGAGGTTTCGCGTTTGATCCCTGTAATTGGGGAGAAAAAGTAGACAGATTTGATGTGGGCCCTTCTGCAAACCATGTCTCCTATCCCTAGGAATTGAAGGAGATTTAAAAGGCTAACTCAGGCCTTTTTTTTTTTTTTTTTTTTTTGGCCTCCCTAGCCACATCATAGAAAGTTGGCTATGGAATCACCCCGAATTTTGGCTTCCTTCCAGAATCCAGACTCTCAAAAAAAAAAAAAAAAAAAGTTCAATGATCATTTGCAGTTGATGTCCTTTAAAATCTAATTAGCTTCTTTCCTTCATGCTTGACAGGAGTGGAATCATTAAGACACACACACACACACACACACACACACACACACACACACACACACACACACGAGATAGGAAACATCAGGAAAGCAAGCCACTAGACACAGGCAGAGATGTGCTTTCACTGTCTTTCTGAGTAAGACTCCCCTGTTCCAGCCTGACTTGCCCTGCTATAACTGATACTCATGCTTCCCTGGCCCCTAATGATGGAATTAAGATAAACACAGTAGATGGCTATAGAACATAAGTTATATCTTCAAAACACAGACTCTATCACATTTTTTTTTTTAAATATAGGTTCTCACTATATAGCCCTGGATATCTTGGCAGTTGCTCCATAGACCAGATTGGCCCTCAAACTTACTGTGATCTTCCTGCATCTCAAGTTCTGGTATGGTAGGCACGTGCCACCATGCTGGGCTTGTATCACACATTAACAATAAGTGCTATTGATAGGTCGAACAGAGGGGGCAGGAATATCTCTACTGTTCACACATCTCTTTTCCTTTGCCCCGTTTCTTCTCTTCCTGTCAGGGAATGATGATGAAAAAGGAGATCTAGAGTGAGTGAGCAAGGGAGGAAAGAAAACTGGGTAGGTAAATCTGAGCTCTAGCATTGATGCCAATAGGGGAAGATGGGAACAATAATAGCAGCTGGCGTGCAAGAGGAAGGGAGGGAAGGAGAAAGTAATTCAGAAAGGTAGACTGATCAACATCTTGATGTGTCTTGATAGAAGAGCAAGAGGCATTGTTTTCAAACATGTTCAGTGATCTTATTTGCCTCAGTCTGTGGCTCTTGGACTTCCTTCTTTCCCAGGCCAGCACTGTAGGGGAGGACGCTCAGTGGATAAAGCACTTGCCTTGTAAACATGAGTACCTCAGTCCAATCCCAAGAACCCACGTAAATGCCAGGAATGGTGGCATGCCTTTGTGGTCTCCCAGTGCTGGGTAGGGGAAACAGGAGGATCCCTGGGTCTTGCTAGCCAGCTGGTTTAGACTAATTAGTGGCTGCAGCGTTTAAGGAAGGACAGCTAAGGATGTTCTCTGGCCTCCTGCATGTGCAAGCCCATGTGCACTTGCACACACAGGAACACATATGTAGACACACAAGAGGTGTGAAGGGACAGCTGCAGGGCATTGTCATCCTGAGAAAAGGTGACATAATGGTGTATCATTATAGTCAAATGGGTCTCATTTATGAGGTTGTCTTTTAATGCTAACGTTACATTGATTCTTTGTTGAAATATCCATTTATACGAGAAGTTAATAAAAAATGTTAAGTATAGATGTTAGTTTTGTTTCTTGTTTTTGTCTTTAATTGGGAAGAGAATTATTACCATAATTAGATGGAAACTTTTTACTGGTTGATGCAGTTTTAAAATTTGAGAAAATGTCTTTAAGATGGTCAAAGGAAAGAGAATTGAAGGATTCTTAATGGCACTTTGGCTGGTATTGTTCCTTACATCGCATCCCCAAGGTCAAGGAACTCAGAATACAAATACATATGTCAGCGTCTGTGCCTCTTCCTCTTCCTTCACCTCTTCCTCTTCAGTATTTTTACATATTTTTAAAAGCCAGATTTCCTAAAGTTCTGATATTGTGACTTTTATTTTCTGGAGGGGTAAAAGGTTGTTACCAACCTCCAGTTGATTCCACCTTGAGATTGTGACAAACAGTTTGGCTGCTTAAATTTATAAATCACAGGGATCCAATAAATATTTTGTCAGCTATAGACATTATAAAATGAAATAAAGAAATGAAAGTGATTTATTTTTGTCAACTATGTGAGCCTTGTCAAATCCTTGTTTCCTTATGATATGCACAGACAAAGGAGTTTGGCTTTCTTACTTTCCATTAGAAGATAAACTAAATGCAAAAAAAAAAAAAAAAAAAAAAGAAAAGAGAAAAGAAAAGAAAAGGAAATGAAAATAGAAAAAAAACTATAGAATGTTCTAGGGTATAGTGAGAGTAGTGGATGTATGCTAGAATATCTGCTTTATTACCGTAAGCCTGGTAATATTATGAAGAAAAAAAAAACCAGCAGCAACATAATATCAATTTTTAGTAACTGCAGAATAGGTTTGAGATTAGCACATTTTTCAGCCCTAAATTGCGGGATTGTCCTAAGTTTTGAAAGTTGGAGTAGTCATTAAAACCCTTTGCAACCGTATCTAAAATTGCCTTCACACAATTTACTCAGCAACACAACCGTCAGAAGGAAAATTACATCCTAAGCCAACAGTTTTATAAATGCCCAGAGATGTTTTCTGGGGAGTTATAGCAATGTACTGGATGAGTTGCTCCTCCATTAAGTAGCTAGAGAGATCTTTTGTTTTTAATCCTGGGATGAATGCATTGATTTCTGCATTTTTCTATGTTTTGTTTTTCAACCAAAAGAGCATTTGCTTTGGGCAACCTTACCTAACTGTTCCAGGTAGGGGTTTTTTTTTGTTTGTTTTTTGTTTTTGTTTTTTTGGTCATTCCTTGTTTCCTCTCTCTGCTTTGGTTCATGGCTCTGCCCTAGTAGTTAACACTCTGTATTTTGTTTGGAGGTATAGTTCTACTCATTCTCCTTAACTAGAAGCTATTTGTATTGAGATTTTTTTCTGGTGTGTGTGTGTGTGTGTGTGTGTGTGCGTGTCTGTGGGCAGGTGTGTGTGGAGGCCAGAGGACAATCACAGGAGTGTTATTTAATTTCTTTGAGACAGGGTCATTCATTAGCCTAGAGCTCAACAATTAGGCTAAGATTGCCTGCTCAGCCCCAGGGCTCAGCGCTTCTCTGCCTCCCCCCCACCCAGCACTGGCATTACAAGACTGGGCCACCATGCCTGGCATTTTTACATGGGTACTGGGAAGATACCTCTTTACTGACTGAGCTATCACCCCAGTCTAAATGCTACTTTTAAAAACATTTTTATTAATCAGTATCAGAGGCCAGTAAGCTAGAAAGGGGCTATAAGGGAGGGAGGAGCGGGGAGAGTTTAAGGGGATGGTATTGTGTATATGTAAGAAGATGAACAGATTACTGGGGTGGAATGGCCTACTGGTCAGGGGAAGAGAATGAGTAAAAGAAAGGTGGGGGGAGGGTTAATAAAATTTTAAAATGGTATGAATAGGCCATATGGAAGCCTACCTTTAAGACAATGGCTCACCAAGAAGCCATAAATTGTTACTAGAAAATTTTCATTGCCAGGGATGGGCTACTTTCCAGAGAGTTTTTGAGCAGGGAGGTCCCTAATGCCTTCAAAAAATTACAGGCCATTGCCAAGGGTCTTGGTTTCCCACCAGGAGTAGATGGTAAGGCCCTATTGCTAAAGACTCCACATGCTTGGGTTGCAAGGCCACTGAGAAATCAAGCTGGAGCTGAGCTGAAAATGTCCTTCTTGTAGACCAGCTGACAGAAAGCTGGAAAAAGTTACACTGCATGCAGCTCCATGGGAGAGAAAGAAGTCATCAGTGAGATAAATAAAGTAGACACTGCAAGCCTTATATTTGGACAGCCAGGCCAAGTGAGCCAACAGGTGCAATAGTGGCACGTCTGATAAAGGGAAGCTAATCATTCTCTAAGTAGACTAGAGGCCTGCTCTGTGGTTCCTTCCAAGCTTTGGGGGACTATTTAAGGGAGCAGAGTAAGACCCCTGAAGACAGCAGTCTGTATTGTATGCCCATGTCCCTGTCTTCACACTCTCCCTGACATGTGGCTATGACATAGGAGTCACCGTCCAGCCCATATTCTTCTGGGATCAGAATTCTACCAGGCAATGGCACAGCTGAAGTGAATCCCAGAGCAGCACAGCATTCAAAGGCCGCTTCAGTTCCTACAGCAAATACATACGCAAAACCACCGAGCAGCCTGCGTCCTGCCTCAGATCACGGGCAGTCTGAGGTCAGTGGTTTTCCATTTGTCTTTATGCAGACACAGGAACAAAATGACCCAAGCAAGTAAGCAATTTGTGCATTCACATCCCAAGACCGTGCATTTATTAAAGAACGATTGCTATTCCAGGTCAGTTTCTGTTATTTCAAAGGATGGCACAGGGCTGGGTGTATTTTAACATAGTCTCGCATCTGGAACGTGTCATTATTTCAGAATTACCCCGCAGGGCAAAGTCAAAGAACGCTGCTGGGGAGGGATGCAGGTCAAAGACCTTTGTAGCATTCATTATGTGTCTGGGAGAAGCAACCTTTTGGTGTAAATTGGAGCCCAAATATGAATAATACACAATATCTTAAGCCAAGATTGCAAAACAGTGATGACAGTGACTCTGAGAAGAAAAGCGCTAAACCAAAAACGTTGCAAAGGGCGGGGGGGGGGGGCAGGGGAGTGGAGGAGGGGGGCTTCCTCCTCTGCATGAACGGGGAGCTCCTGGGAAGATGTGCCGCAAGCCTCGGCTCGGGGTTTCATTAACCAGTGACAACCTGCGGAAGCACAGCGTCAACAGAGCAGAGCCCCGGCCGCCAAGACACAGGTCTGGGGTCAGAGGTTATCCCAGAGGAAAAGCATGTTCTCACTTCTGATAGTTTGGATAAGTGAGGGATGGGGACATTTAAATGATCGCTTGCTTATTTTGACAAAGTCCACTGGCTTTGCATTAATAACAAGTTAAATTGGGAAAATCTATGTCTATAACATTAAAGCAGAAAACAGGACCTCACTAACAGCATTCTGGTTTAACCACAACGAAAGCTACAAATTCCACATCTCGTTTTGCTCTCATTTTGTTCGTTTGTTTTTTGAGGTAGGCTTTCTGACCAGACAGACCTGGAATTTACTCTGTCGTCTCAGGGTGGCCTCGAACTTACAGTGCTCCTTCTACCTCCATCTGCCAAGTACTGGGATTAAAAGTGTGCCCCATCCTGCCTGGCTTTAACAATCCCTTTGAAAATATATTTTAGATCTATTAAGACAGGTGACTGAATCTCTTGAAGCCATTTTAATGTGGAGTATACATTAAGACTATAAGATGATAACACTGGAGTGGACTGAGTGAAGGGAATGATCTGTATCTATATCTATATATGTATGTATATATATTTTAAATCTCTTGCTTACATGTAAAATTATTTTAAAACAACATGTTACAATAACTGTTTGGAGATAGAAGTGAACCAACCTTCTTTACATACCAGGGGTCCATGACTGGCTGGAGGCCTCAGGGTCTGTTGGGTCCATGGATACCTGACTCCCAGTACTGTGCCCTCTGCCCCCTGCTGGGTTAGCCCTAGGGGTGGGCCTAGCTGCTTCCCTAAACATTTCACTGGGATACACATGCTGGGGCAAGTTCAGGGGTTTTGCTTAAACTACTTTGCTTCCATGAATCCCAAGACACATTAAAGTTCATGGTCATGAGGGTGGCCAAGTGAGACTGTTTCAACTCTAACTCAGAGGCCAGAAGGCATGGGTACCAAGTTCATTACCTGCTTGCTCAGTACACAAAGTTGGCATCACACAATTGGACAGAGGAAAATGTGTCACCATGAAACGGACAATAAGTGAGACACATGCACAGACATATGGGCCCGAGTTATCGATGAGCCACCGATCTTTCCAAACGGTCAAAGATGGGTCTATAAGGGATTGTTAGGAAAAAGAAAACAAAACTACAAAGATGAAAATGCTAAATTGTGACATTCTATATCCCCAAATAAGCTCAGAAAACTATGATGTGAACAATGGGAACAAACAGAAGAGTTTTAGAATAACAAATGGAAATATTTTGATTCTTATCAGAAAATTTTATTTCTACCGTCTGTAGAATTTTCCTATAATTCTATAATAAGCAATGAAATGCAGCTCTTGCCTGAAGTTCTTGTGTGTTTGGTTCTACTACCTTTTGATTTAGATATTTAAATATTTTAAAGGTAAGTTTTAGAGTTTCCCATAGATTTTTTTTTTTTCTTGAGACAGGGTCTCATGTAACCCTGGCTGACCTCAAACTTTCCATGTAACCCAGGATGATCTTGGACTGCTTGTCCTCTTGCTTCCATCTTCAAAGTACTGGGATTACATTTGTGAGCACTGTGGTTGGTTTGTGTAGTGCTGGTAATTGAACCCAGGGTTTTGTGCATGCTTAGGCTGATAGGCTACCAGCTGAGCCACAACCCAGCCCTCATCATGGACTCTACCCAGGCATTATAAGCATGACCTTATGCTATAAGCAAACTCTCTGGTCTGTATTCTTTAGGGTCCACATCTCCAAAATGGGCTAATGCTTAAAGAGTTGTCCTTTTGGGCTGGAGAGATGGCTCAGCAGTTAAGGCACTTGCCTTCAAAGCCTAATGACCAGAGTGCCCTAATAAAGCCAGATGCACAAAGTGGGGCATGTGTCTGGAGTCCATTTGCAACAGTTGGAGGCCCGGGAACACCATGCTCTTTGTCTGTCTCTCTCTGCTTTCAAATAAATAAATTTAAACTTTTTAAAAAAAAAAAACAAGAATTGTCCTTTTAATATATTA
This sequence comes from Jaculus jaculus, assembly GCF_020740685.1. Classification (NCBI taxonomy): domain Eukaryota; kingdom Metazoa; phylum Chordata; class Mammalia; order Rodentia; family Dipodidae; genus Jaculus; species Jaculus jaculus. The sequence goes on along the minus strand of NC_059107.1, from coordinate 13,237,463 downwards.
TATTAATTTCATGTGTTTATGGGGAACAGTGTGCTAACCTGACATGGATTATAATGATTCCTTTGATTGCAATCATCACATTAGCTTTTGTGTCTCCTTTTGTATTGGTAACCTTTGAATTCTTCTGAAAGGCCCAAGAATTCAGAAGCCCAGAAATACTATCATGCTCCAAAGGGAGCTTAAGTGGGCCCCTGCATACCTCAAACTCCAGGCTTTACTCTCTGTTGGAAGCAAGTAAAGAATCCCTCTTCTCATTATATCAGAGCCCGCTCCTAATATAAAACTAGGTAAAAAGGGCATGAGATAGCCCTCAAGGATGGGAAATGAGTAATGAAGTGAACCACTTATTTGGTTTCTGTAAATAGCCTGCACCATAAGCCTTAATAGCCCACACTGTAAGCCTTAGTAGCCTGCACCATAAGCTGTAGCAGCCTGCCTCAGACCACCAAGGTCATAGGAGGCTGATACCATACTCTGCTACCCCCACCTAAGGACCTGCGCAAATGCTGACCTCCAAGGTCATAGGAGACTGGTACCACACTCTGCTACCCCCACCCAAGGACCTGCGCAAATGCTGACCTCCAAGGTCATAAGAGACTGATTGGTCCACGAGGGGCTTGAACAAATTAAACTAATTGGCTTAGAAACTATGGGGTGGCTCGCACCCCGTGGGCTCCTGATATTAAAAAAATGATTGGTCTAATGCACAGGCTTTGTTAGAAACCCTATATAAAAACTGCCCCGTTCCTGCATTCGGGGCTCTGCAGTCCTCTACCCCTGTGCGGTGTACGACTGTGGGCCCCAGCGCGCTTGGAATAAAATCCTCTTGCAGTTTGCATCAAGACCGCTTCTCATGAGTGATTTGGGGTGTTGCCATATCCGGGCAGAGCGTGGGGTCCCCCTCCTGGGGTTCCTTCACTTCTACCTCTCTTTTTGTAATAAGAAATAAAATGTAGCATATAACATTAGAATTTCTCCTCTGTAATTATGTTCAGTACCTGCTATTCCACTTTCCCTCGCTCCTTGCCTGTCCTCTGCCCTATCTGAAATGACCACTATTCTAGTGTCTACTATTAAGCAATCAACTGTTTTTTTAGTTTTTGGCTTTTTGAGGTAGGGTCTTGCTCTAGCCTAGACTGACCAGAAATTCACTATGTCATCTCAGAGTGGCCTTGAACTCATGGTGATTCTCCTACCTCTGCAATCAACTTTTGTAACATATGACTGATATCAAACACAGTTTGTCTTTTTTGTAACTAGACATTTCCTCCAACATAATGTCCTCTAGTTTCACCCATATAACCAAAGATGAAAAAAAAAATCTTTTATGGCTAACCAATATTCTACCATGCTGTGAAAATGAAAATATGATGAAAGTCACTTTGGAAGAGCTTTACAAGGTGGAATCCAGAGGTCATTAGGAAGTAGGATTTATGTGGGATTCTGGACACTGGGTAGGATGTGAACTTCTTGGTCACCTCTACCCTTTCACAGTAGACATTGGACAAATAGACAAATTCCACTGTGCTCTGAGGCTCAGGAGTCTAGGGTAGCACTTGGCCAACTGAACGTCCTCCCCAGCCCAGCCAAGCCCATTAGCTCTGCTCACTACTATGGGCCTGTCTGTACCATGCTACCAACAAACTCTCATCTCTACAATATTGGAAACATGTTTCAAGACACTTGTACTGAAATTGTATGTTTTTTTTTGTCTTTATCTTCTCATGCAGTTCCTGTTCTTCTCATGTAGTTCCGGCCCATGGAAACTCACACGTTCCCTGCATTCTTTGGAACACTCTAGATCTGGAGCTCCTGCACTGCATACAGTTCCTAAGATTAAAGTGAAATCTTTCTACTTTTGCATTTTCTGGGTTTGAGTTCATTGACATTCCGCATACGCCACACTTTCTCTGCCCATTCACCCAACAAGGGGTAATGGGCTTGATTCTGTCTTGCCTGTTACGAATCTTCTTGCAGTGATTGTGGGAGTGCAAGTATTTGTTTGAGGTACTGACTTCACTAGACACACATGCTCACAAAACATGCACAACACACACACACACACATTCTCCGCATACACCTGCCCAGAGCAATGAGACAGCTGGGTTTGGAGCAGCAGCGGCGCTGTATGTGGGGTTTCTCTGAGAAAAGTTTCTCATTCACCAACAACGACCTCCTTCCCTTGTAGGAATCTAGCCCCTGTATTAAAAAGACACTCTAGTTTTGGAGTGAGATCACCTGTTTTCCTCTGTCCAGCATGTCTCTGTTAACAGAACACGAGCCCTCACATGGCGGTTGGCACTTTAGAAAAAGCACAGCACTGGAGACTACACCCTGGAGGAGAGATGTGCTCTATGCAACGCGCACACCTTGGCCTGTGGTTAATATCCAGCATAGAATAGCTGTTTGATGTCATTTAGATTCAACTGGTTGCTTTTAGGTGAAAGAATGACTACAAACGGAAGCTCATAATCTCCGAATTCTTTATGGTTATAATAACATTCTGGAATTTACAGTTATATTTGCATCTGCACACTGCTATTACGTGTTTCTTGCTGTAGTCCAGTGGATAGTGCTTCGATGTGTGGAGGGGTTCTGAATCTATGCCCCTGTCTATCTGTCTGTTGTTCCTTTGCTCTCTGCACAGTTGTGAGTACAAAATACATAGCATCTCACAGATCTCCTCTGGCAAAGCCTCACATTCATGGATATTTGAGAATGAACAACAGTACCTGGAAGGGCTAGAGCATGTAGTTCTAGCAACACAACACCCCAAGGAATAGACAGTTTCTGGGACTGGGGAGATAGCTCAGGGTGAAAGGCAGTTGGTTGCAAAGCTTTCTGGCAGTGGAACAATTCTCCAGTACCCACGTAAAACCAGATGCACAACAAGGCACATGCATCTGGAGTTAATTTGCAGTGGCAAGATGCCCTGGTATACTCATTCTCTCTTCATCTCTATCTCTTCGTCTCTCTCAAATCAATACAATTATTAATAAAAAAAAGAAATAGTTTGTGATATTGGAAAACACCTGCTTCTTTTACATAGCACTTTTTTGGGGTGCTGTGATCATCACCAATTACTGAGATTTTTTTTGTAACCCCACTGGTTTGTAGCATCACAACATCCAGCAGCAAACACACATTATTGGTGCATCAACCTAAATCCCACAGCTACAAAGCTGGCAGCCCCTTGCCCTTTAATTTCCTTAAGTAATTAGAGACAAAATGTTCTCTCAGCTATCATTGTCTGCAGTGATTCTCCAACCCCTCCCAGCTCATATCTTTTAATACATGGTAAGTATCATTATTCAAAATAAAGCCCTAGGCTAGTTGCAGATACAGGAAGTAGCCACTAATCAGAGTGTGAAATCCAAGTCAGAAGCTTACCTTAGCTCCTTGAAGGGGTCAGCTCTGACATTAGGTGTTTCTATGGATTTGGGGAAGACTGTGCCCTCAGCTCCTACAGACAAAAGAGAAAAGCACTCAGACATTGGGGTGTGGAGGAATCGCCTAGGGGTACAATCAGTACCCTGATGAGAGCTAAAAGTAGTGAATCTATTATGCAACCCAATATGCATGCATTTTGCCACTGGCTTCAGGGCTCCTGAGAGGAGAGTGTTGAATCAGCTCATTGGAGCAACCTTCAAAAAGCTAAGGGACATCTTTTGAAAGGGCTCTTGCTGAGATGAGCCTGACGCCATGAGGCAAATTCCATCTTACTTTCACAAAGAGAAAAAAAAATATTGTAAAAAGAGATGCCTAGAAATGGTAAGCTCTAATGCTTGTTGCCTATAAACCAGCAATAGTCACCGAACTGGAAGAGTTTGTAAAGACTGCAGCTGAAGCCTCCCCTGCAACGCAGCACACGCCACTGAACACCGCGGTATCTTAGCCGTGGGTTAGATGGTGGTGGTGTTTGCTTAATGACAAGTCTTTTTTTTTTCCCCCAGTAAATAAAGTTCTACATTATTATCTTGAAAAGTTAAGCAAACAGAACATTATGAGAGAACATTCAAGGTTCATTGCTTTTATACTTTTGAGTGTTGACACGGATCCCCCAGCTCCATCTAGACATTTAGCTCTGGACTTCTCTAAGCCTTTATCTGTCTGACATGTCAACACCAGCCAAACCTTCCCCGCCACAGAAGATGCTGTTCGTCTGCTCTGTGAGTTCTCGCACGGATTTCAAAGTATTTAGCCCCCGTTTTATCACAGATAATTTCTTGGACATTGGTTTTTGAATGAAACTTAGCTGAGATAGTATCCTTTTCTCTGAAGTAAATAAGTTTAGTTTTATAAATTTGGTGTACCTCCTTGGATGTTGTTAAGAAAGTGGAATGTCTTGTATTCGTGTGCAAATTTCTCAAATCCTCTTGCATTATTATGTCTAGAAACCATCTATTACTACTATCGTTCCGTGAGTCTTAACCTGATGTGATAATGGGTCCATAAAAATGAAGTCGTTTCTTTGCTTACTCGTGACTTCTAATGTTCAATCTTTTTGATACTGCAAACATAAGCAGAAAATAAAGCCTTGACTTACCATTACATATGGTTATTAAATGAATAGCTTTATGATTACAAGTAACTTTTTCTAAGATAGCATTCTGAATAATTCCTAAAGACTCTATTACACACACGTGTGTGTGTCTGTGTGTGTGTGTGTGTGTGTTTATACATATGTAATAGCTCATTTTTTTCTTCCTGTAGCAACTTCATAAAATTGCCATTTGCAGAAGGCATAGAGATGCTAAATGTGGGGCCATTTAAGACCTTCGTAGCCTGAAGATATCTTCACTTTTTAAGACTCTATTGTTTCATATCATTTCAAACACATTGAAATATGCACATAAAGAATTTTTACAAGTTCTTAATGTAAATTTCAAAGGATGTTCAAGTTTCCTTATGCATAAATCATTAACTTTGCTCCTGGGATTTCAACATTACACTAGTCTGCATAACTAAAAAAGGATGGATTAGACTAGAAGTTATCATGTAGCTATTGTTACACATGCATTAAATTCGATGTGGAAGAGTATATTAATTTTCCTTTGCTGTTACCAAATACTGGACAAAAGGCAACTTAAGGGAGGGAGGGTTGGTTTTGGCTCATGGTCCTAGGGTATGGTCCATTACAGTGGGGAAGGCATGGTAGCAGGATCTTGTTCACACACAAGAGGCTCAGGAACCAGAAAGAGGGAATGCCAGCATTCAAGCAACTTTCTTCTTTTCCCTTTTGTATTCATTCTGGGGCCCCAGCTCATGGGATGGTAGAGCACACATTCAGGGAGAGTCTTATCCCATCAGTAAATCTCTCTGGGAAAAAAAAAATCCCCTTTCACATACACACAAGTATATCTCATTAACCTTCTAGACATTTATTAACCCTGTTGAGTTGATAATTGATAACTGTCATGATGATTATACATTCGGCAGCTCCAACATTGCTGGGATCTTTGGAGGCATGCATAAGCCATGGGCACTTTGGAGGCACCAAGGATTAACCAGCCTTGCGGAAGTCACAAGGTGATGCTGTCCAGGCTGAATGAGACCCTGAAACACACCTGGACCCACTGCTTGGTGACTGTCATCCACGGGCCCTGAGCCGTTCCCATCTGTCCCTACTGAACTGCACAGGGGCTTCCCTTTGAACTCCTTAATGCTTGGTCATTGGGACTTTAGTTTCTAAGTTGAAATTAGAAAGAACAATTACATGTTTCAGTAAGGCAAACAGTTGTTTGTTTGGTTACATTATCTGCATTCTTTAATTACAGATGAAATCTCTGCTTCTTCTGCTCAGAATGTTATGAAAACAGAAGGAATATTACCTCTATTTATATTAGCCTTAATTGCCTTGCTTATCCATGCCACACACTGCTCTGCCCACGAATGGCCTTTACTGTATGAACTCTTAGTGTAACTGTGGGGCTTGTTGCTACACCCTACGCCATTCACAACCCTACCCTCATTTCATGGAACAGCTGCAGCCAGAGACTTCACCTGTTCCACAAATTTTGGATCATGTAGAATATGTGCACATGGTAGAAAGACATCACATTAAATCAGACCAATTACCCAAACACAAGGCATATCATTTGCTTACTTGAAATGAACCTTAAAAGCCTAGACCAGTTCTTTGTCCCAAACTCCACTGACTGTTTCTTCATTTGCCAAAGATCAAGATAAGAACCCACTCATATGCTACTTAATTTTTCCACCTGGCTGACCTAGGCTCTATTTGGTTATGGCTGGTGATTCTTAGCTCTGTCAATCCTCTGAGCTACTCCAAGTGGAAAATAAGAGACCATGATAGGGTCATTTAACATACTACAGTGCTCACTAACATAATGGGGAAAGAACATTGTCTCCTTTGAATACCAGAGCTCAGGAACATGTCTTTCTCTCCTTCAAAACAACTTTTCTGTCTTCCTGGCTAGGAGGACATCTTGTTCCCAGTCACATCCCCATTGTACAAGCACACATTGGGCCCTCAACAAATGTCTGTGAAATGTCCTTTGAGCATACACCACCTGAAACGTTTATTTGCTTTGTACTCATTCTGTTTTTGCAAGTAGGTCTTAAGCTCTGGGAGGGCAGGGACAAGGTTATATACTGACATTAGGCTTTTCATGCTTTGATCGAATGGATTTCTAATTGATACTGCAGCTACTATGAGAGAACTCATTTGCTATTATAAGATTCCTTGCAAAGCTTTCAGTTGAGCGTTCAAAAATCACAATCTAACATGTTATTTTAATTTCACCTATAAAATGAAAAAAAGCATGCCTCTAATAAGGAAATAAGAGCTGGACAATATGAAATACGTCTTTAAAGTCTTGTCATTCTTCTTCATTTACCAAGGAACCACTCATCCAACAAATAAGATTGGCACTAAAGGATATGGATATGACAGCCACAGATATAGTGAGTAAACATATATGAACATCTGTTCCACCTTTGGCACCCGGGCCTGAGTTCTTTGCATCTTCAATGCCAGGCTACCATAGTGTGAATGTGGAATGCCCCCAGTAGGCTCATGTTGCAGTTACCTTCTCACTGCTACCATAGAGCACCTGACCAAAATAATCTCAGAGGCGAAAGGGATTACTTTGGCTTACAGTCTTGACGGGAGGCTTCACGATGGCAGGGGAAAGCATGACATAAGCAGAGGCTGGGCGTCACCTCTGCCACAGCAGGTGGAAAACAGCAGCAGGAGAGTGAGCCCAGCTCTAAAGACTGCCCAAAAAACAACTCCTTTAGCCAGGCTCCACCTCCCACATTGCCTTCAGCTGGGGACCAAGCATTCAAAACACACGAGTTTAAGGGAAAAATATGATGCAAACCACCACAGCTCAGATGTTTGTGGCATGCTTGGTCTTCAGCTGCTTACCATTGGTCTTTGGTCAATTTTAGACACTTTAGGAGAGGAGCCTTGCTGGAGAAAGTAAGTCACTGAGGTCACAATGGGGGGGGTATATCTTTTCTTTCTCCTGCTTCTTGGCTACTATTAATTCCACCATATGCTCCATTTGCCATGATGTTTATGCCTTGTCCCATGCCTGGCTATACTGAGCCACATGACCATAGACTAAATCCTCTGAGACTGTGTGCCGTAATAAATCCTTTCTCATTTAACTTTTCTTTTTTTAATATGTATTTGTCTACAATCAGATAAAGTTAACCAACAACACAGGCCAGTGTGGCCCTGCTATATGGCAAGGCAGAAAACACCAGAGGGATGTCTCTGAGTGAAATTGCTGGCAAAGAAAGACATGATATTGACACTCCTACGACTTCCATCATCTCACCCGATACCCTTTGATTAAGTTTGTTACTGTGATTTCACCAGTGGGGTCCCTGTATCCCATATAGCAAGAAGCTATACTTATTGAAAAGGATCCCCAGTGGCCAGTAACACAACCTGTCATGTGTGAAGTGACCTTGGGTATGACACCTGTGCTGCTCAGCTTCCTGCTCTGGGAAAAAAGGAATATAGAACCTTCATCTACCAGAGACCTCGGGAGACTGAATGAGACCTCTCGTGCACAACAATTTGTAGATAATATTTAATAAAGTACTACTACCAGTGATACATTTATGATCCCTGTTCTTTATCCTTCTCATTTTTAACATATATTATTGTTGAAAACATAATATTTTTGAAGCACTTATTAGGAGTTTGAAACTGTACTGAATTGTATAGGTTTTCACTGAATCTTGATAATTCAGTGAATTTATAAAGAGCCCGATGCTGAAGAGACTCGAGCTTCTCTTATGCATGTGAAATCTGAGGTTCTGGGAGGTTGAATTTCTCCTGTAGTCATATCACTAAGGGTGGGGGATGGAGCTGGGAGCAGAGGTAGAGCCTTAGTTTTAGAAGGGAGCTGTTCCTCATTGCTCTAGACTCCTCTCTCAGGAGACACAGATCCTCTGGACTTGCTCATCCTCCTGTGAGAGCTGAACAAGTACCAGTGTTCTTGCCCTCAGGTAACATTTGCTCAGTCCCCAGTTACTTTTCTTCTAAAAGCAATTCGTATGTGCAGTGAAAGATTAATACTTTTGAAAAAGACCAAATATTTCCAAGTCCTATCAGGCTTCTGATTTTTCACCCCATTTTTTTCACTTTCCCAGAAGCTGCGTCAGAGACAGGCATCCATCAGGACAAGCCCCGCATCCTGTTCTCTATCCACTCTTAGATAATACATTATTCCCAATTTTATTATTTCAAAGAGGTTCCTATTAAAACTATACCTACTGGTTCTCTCTTTTGACACAATGTAATTTACTGGCAATAAATGTTCATAAACAGTTTGACTGAAAAATCCATAAAGCCATTTCAGCTTTATTTTAAGTTCCATTTAATGTCCCTCAAAAATGATTTCATCAATGTGTTTCCATTAGCTGGTTCTCTGCCCAATAACTTAATTCCATGCAATCAATCAGGAACTTATAAAGCATGTGACAGGATCTATCTAAAGAGTTTTGAATCACCATAAAGAGCAGCTCAATGGTTCTTTTTCCTACTAGCTCAGGTAGGGGGTATTCTTGTCAAAAAAAAAAAAAAAGTCTTGAAGGCACTCTGTTACCATAGTAGCAAAAAACTAGTCTCCCCTCTCTAGAGAATACCTTCAAGTTCAGAGCTGGGTTTTATCATGGTTTTCCCTTGAAGTGTCCTGTATATCAGGTAACCTGAAATCCAGTCTTGATGTGTCCTGCATGCCAGTTGACCTGAAATCCAGTCTTGCTATATCCATACATGTCAGGTGAGCTGTAATTTAGTTTTCTCTCTGTGACCAAAGGCACATCATATAATCTCTCTGGGCTTTGATCCCTTCAACTGTAAAATGAGATGAACTAAGTATTGTAGCTAAACAGAATCCCTCAAAATTAAAGTTCCTCAATTAAAATATGATTTAAGTAGATTGCTCTCTTGCCCACCCCCTCTTCCTGTTGGGGAAACAAAACAGTCCTGGAAGACCAAAGAAATTTTCATTTTTGTATTTTTGTGTGCTGGGGTTTGAACCTAGGGTCTTCATATGCTAAGCAGGTAATTGCTGTACCTCCCAGTGACCCCAGCCTTAAACTGCACAATAACAATAAGAAAAACAATAAGGAATAAATCTGAGTTAAAATGGCTGAAAACAACATTATTGTAGAAATAACAAAAAAATTTCTAACTCTTTAAAACTCCCAAAAATAACCTAAGCAAATTAAATTTCATGAAAAACAAAAACAAAAATGTTAAGTGGTAAGCACTAAAATGTGGAAAACCATACATGTCAAGTAAGTGTGTAAACTATGTACATTCATCCAACATGACACAGGATAATGGGACTTGGGAGAAGCACTGGGCAGGAAACTATGAAGACAGTGAAACACACAGAAAGAATATGATGAATCTATCTTTGTGGTACATGGAGAAGAACTAATCTACAGGTAGTAATTTTAAGAAAGCTCTTTAAAAGGATCAAAATGTGGTTAGAAAACAGATTAATGATTAGAAAATTTATTCTGGAGTGAAACTAGCATAACGGAGTTGGCAATGGTAAATTCTTTCATCATCAATGTTATTAATGTTTATTTAATTATGATTAATTTTTTGTGTTAATGAACTAGTCTCTGGGTTTAAATTATGAAGTCAAATATTCAGCAGCTTCAAAGACAAGGGCTAACATGTCTGATGAACTTTATTCGACATATAAAACAAAAAAAAATGCATTGTAAGCTTTCCAGTTTACCTTGCTTAGGTAGGTATAACCTGAATGGTAATCTTATAAACAACCATATTTTACATAATAAGACTGAAAATAATGTAACTGTGTGTGGTGATGCATGCCTTTAGTCCCAGCACTCAAAGGGCAGAGGTAGGAGGATCACTGTGAGTATGAGGCTGGCCTGGGACCCTATTTTGAAAAAGCCAAAACATCCATATTTATTAAATATACATATATATGCATATATATGTGTATATATATATACACATATATATGGATATATACATACATATACATGTATATGTATACGTATATGTATATGTATATGTATATGTATATGTATATGTATATGTATATGTATATGTATATGTATATGTAGAGAGAGATGTATAAGTATCTGTATTTTGCATGGACCTGTGTGTGGTGTACATGTGTGTATGCACGTTTTTATGTGTTGGGTCTCATGTGTGTGTGCGTGTGTGTGTGTGTGTGTGTGTGTGTGTGTGTGCATGGGGAGGGTAGAAGCAGGCTTCAGGTGTCTTCCTTAATTGCTCTCGACTTTCATTCTTTGAGATAGGATCTTTTGCTGAACTTAAAGTGTACTAATTCAGCTAGCTAGCCAGTGAGCGAATCTCCGGTGGTCCCGCCTCCGTCTTCCCAATGCTGGGAGGACTGCAGGTCTGTACCATGATGCTCAGCACTTTCACAGGGGTTCTGGGGATCTGAACTTAGGAGCTTGTGCTTGTGAAGCAAGCACTCTATCCAATGAGCCAGCTCCCCAGGCCCTAGGATGTATTTTTATACCAATATTTAGATTATAAAATGAAGACAAGGAACCATGTTGAAGAAAGGATGGGAAAATCAGAGAAGAGTTAATTTCATTGTTTGAAACAGAGAAATGAGATACAGACGTGATTTTCAGTTCTATTCTTCAGACTCCGCATCGTCATATAGTTGCTTGTATGTTATCCCCGAAGGCAAACACTTCAATCACTAAGACATCTCCCTAGCCCCATCCCCAAGTTACCTTTTGATAGGTAGTCGGCCAAAGGCAGAGGAAGAACACAGATGCCAACCTATCCAGGCCAGGCTAGAAAATGTCTACTTAGAGCCACTTTCCAGCCCTTGACCTTGTAAAGCTTGTGTGACTTTTCCCCAAACTACTCCCTCCCAGGTTGGTGGACCTCTGCTAAGCCTGTGCCCACCAACCAATAATCTCTGCTTTGCACCTAAACCTTATCATGAAACACATCCCAAATAAATGCCTTTTAATTTACATTTCTAAAGTTGTAAAGATGCCCAAATCAGGTTGTCACAGTAGCAAGGACCCTCTAACTACTCAAACATGAGAGCTTTACCTTTCTCCTCTTTTATTCCTTCTTAGAGTAAGTCATTAGTAATTTTTCCTTTGTGTCTATGTTTTCGTTTTTTTGCTTTTTGTTTTTTGAGGTAGCATCTCATTCTAGCCCAGGCTGACCTGGAATTCACTATGCAGTCTCTAGGTGGCCTTGAACTCACGGCAACCCACCTACCTCTGCCTCCCAAGTGCTGGGATTAATGTGTCTATGGTTTTAATTCTTTGCTAAACATGGAAAAGGACTTGAGTTGGGGTTCTAGCCTCGCTATGAACTCAAGAATCACATGTCAATTTCTTATGTGACGTGGAGGTATGTGGACCGTATGATCTGCAAGACCACTCCCAGCTCTGCTATTTTATAATCTTTTACCAAAGAAAGCAGCACTTTTTTGGGGGGGGGTATTTGATTAGTTTATTCTTAACATGAACTTTTGGCTTTTTCCTAAAAAAATAACATGTAGTGAAACTTCGTTTGAGAGAAAATGTGTTGGAATATGCTTGGTCAGAGACTTAACGTGGATGAGTACTGTGTGAGGCTACAGAGCCTCCTTGGCACTCCAGCTTCTGCTCGCAGAGCGAGCTGCCAGCTTCGGGAGCCTTCGCACACATGAGCAACAGACAGACTCTAGACAGCAACGTTTTGGGGAAAGAGTCACTTGGGGCAATTTAATCACGTTGTGTCTTCCCCGGTGGCACTTTTATTAAACTGCTAATCCAGAACATCTGTAGTCACTGCAAGTAGTTTCTAGGATACTCACCAAATATTTTCAGGAATTAGGACACAAAATTCTAACCTAAGGCACAAAGACAATTCATTCAACAAGTGTTTATGGGAGGCCTGCTTTTTACACAGCTTATCATGAAAACTGAGTCAGATTTTTTCCTTTTTAGGACTTGTAGGTTAGTAACAAAATTCAAAACATCTATAAAATCTGTGGTCATCCTGTGCATTGTAATATTGTCTATCAGTACCTACTACTGCATGACATAGTGTAAGATGGGTTGGGTCTGATTTTAGTGTGATAGGTGAAAAGAAATTAAATAAATTTCTTAAATAAATTTTAAGTCATGGATTACCAGTGGTGGTGATACTGCCTCCAAGTGGACAAGTGCTGGTTCTTAGAGTGATTTACGTGCACATGCATGCATGCATACACACGTAAGCATAGAATATACATACATTCATACACACACACACACACACACTCGCACATACATACACATACTACATAAACAGGTGAACAGTGTGTAGAATAGCACAAAGTTTTGGGTTTGGAATGATTAGGAAGTAAAAGTCTGAAGAGGGTCTTAGCAGACTGGCACTAGAGGAAGGGCTGGGAAGCGCCGGGTTACGTGCTTTGCTGCGGCATGGAGCGGGGTCTGGCTTCACGGGGGAACTGATCCTATTGAATGTCACTTCACTGTAGGTGATCACAGGACCACAGAGAGCGGGCCGGGCCCTGGGATGTCTTGAGTCATGTCGCAGGGGAGTGAAAGTTGGAATTTTAAGGGGTTCCAGAATGAAAGTCTGAATACAGAAGGGTGAAGCCTCAAAAGGAACTGAGAACACATGACTGCAGAGGCTGCAAGGGTCCTGAGAACGGAATGATCCGAGTGGGGAGGAAATAAGCATTTTAAGAGGATGGGAACGGTTTCTGCACATTATATACTAGCAAGAAGTACGGAGCATGAAAAGACTTTTCATTACAAGAATTATTCTATGAAAAGCTCTGGGCAGAATGCTGTGGGTAGTAACACAAGGAGGAGATGAAGAGATGGATTTAACAAGAGTTAGCCCATTTTGCCAGGTCAAATATAGGGCTAGGCATTGAACACTGGATCCTAGATACTGAAAGACCAGTGATGTTTGTTGGCCACACATTTACAGAGCACCAGGCTCCTCTATGACACACACTGGGTAGAAATGCTTGTGCTTAGGGGACAAGATACAGGCAAACATGTTGGGGACAGATGGCTGCGCTCAAAGTGGGGGCGGGGGTGGATTTCAGGCTCATCCAGAAACACTGTGAAGAAGAATACGGTCCTAAACTAGTGGATCAGCTTTGTCCTTGGTGGTATGGGGATTAATAATAATGCTGGTCTTATAAAACCACTGTGAGGACAAAACATTTCATATATATATATATATAGTGACACATGCATATGTATATATATGTTATCATACATAGCATACAGTGAAGTGTGTTTTAATATTAATGCAATGCTATGAGTGGCAGGCATATCAAACCATTCAATAGATGTTAAATATGTTTTACTTATTATATTAGAAGATTATGAAGAAGACAGAAAGACCAGAGGGATAACAAAATATCATTAACTATTCTGGTTGTTAACCATAGAGAGTAATAAAATGGGTTCTCTTTTAAACACTATAGCAGTTTCACTGAACCAGTCATATCATCAAAATGCACATTTTGAACATTTGTGTAGAATATGAAACTGCAAGGCAATTTAAGATTCACATATAGAAACATCCAGGCAAGATGTGGAGAAACAAGTAGCTTAATTAAACAAGCTCTACTGTAGAAACCAATAGACCAGAACTCAAGCTTGGTGTCATTATGTCCAAACTGGGAAAAAAAAATAAACCATCCAAGCAGCAAGAAACCTCATTTCAGTTTCTTATGACTACATTATTTTTGATAGGAGATAAAATTATGCAGCCAAACAAATAACTTCTACCCAAAGATTATGTCTAACATGAGTGGAATATGTGGCACAGGGAAGCCCCTGAGTCAGAATAGCAAATGAACAACAGGGTACCAGTGGTGAAGTGAGTGGGCTGTGTGTCCTCTGCCCTCAAGCTGCCCAGAGATGATACATGTGTGACCATGAATGGTCCACTTGTGGACCTTCACCTACTCTGCCCTTCCAGCCCATAGGGGCAGGTGGCCAGAACCAGGAGGACAATGAACAGCGAAAAACAGAGGATCAAAGTGAACCACCGTGAACACATTGGACACCTCAGTGGAAATCTCCACTCTAGAAAATCTTTCACAGTGTGAGAGCAATCAAGACCAAGAGAATCAGGGGTGAGAGACCTGAGAAAACAAAGCAGGCTTGGGTTTTAAGGGCTTCCTGGTCATTGAAAAAGGAACAGAATGCATTGTTCCTGAGGCCAAGCAAGTGGGTGGTGATGTCTTCCCATGGAGAGGGAAATTGAAGTATTAATTGAGAGCTATGGAGAAACACAGCCTAAAAAGTAGTTGAAGAAACTGATAAAAACCACTTATAGGAGATAAGGTAATGATGACTTGAAAAGTCAGAAATGGCAAATTTAAATCTTAATAAAAGTGACGAAGGTTTCAAAGTACTAAAACACTTGAATGGTTTAATTTCCAAATGCAATCATGTTATGATGAAAGCAAGCTTTAAAAGAAGGCACATTTTACAGGTGGCATAATCTTGATTATGATTTTACTTCATCCATTGGCTTTATTCCCCAAACGGCCAGCACGTTAGTTGATAACAAATTTTCCCTTTTTCCTTTGCAAATAAATCTGAGCAATGTGCCCAGCTGAAACATCACCTCAGCAGACTCCCGTGAAGCTAGGAGTGGACGTGAGACGCAGCGTGAGTAACGCGGAGGAGGCGGCACTGATCTCGAGGGGGCGCGGAGTGTCTCCTTGCCTGCAGGGCTGGTTCACTTTTTTTTTTTTTTTTGCCAACAAAGCTTTTCTCTGAACCCCTTCCTGTACCCTCAAACATTCCTTTGCTTATTTGTTTAAGCATCTCCAATAAGGAGGAAGACAAAACAAACAAAATAGGAGCTGGGTGTGGGGACCCAGGTCTGTAATCCCAACTACTCAGGAAGATGAGCCAGGAGGATGGGATGGAAGTGAGCCAGGCCTAGCAGTGAGATCCCGTCTCAGGCAAAACACAAGAGCAGGGCCTGAGAGGTGACTTTGCAGATAGGGTGCTTGCCAGCAAAGCCAACTGACCCAGGTTCCATTTCCCAGTACTCATGTTAGCCAGATGCACGAGGTGGTGCAAGCATCTGGAGTTCATTTGCAGGGGCTAGAGGCCTGGCACACCCTCTCTCTCTCTGCCTCTCTGTCTGTCCCTCTCTGTCTTTCATAAATAAATGAAATATTTTTTTTTAAAAAAAGACAGAACAGAGCTGGGCGTGGTTGTGCACGCCTTTAATCCCAGCACTTGGGAGGCAAAGCAGGTGTATTGCTATGAGTTTGAGGTCACCCTGAGACTACATAGTCAATTCCATATCAGCCTGGGCTAGAGCAAACTCTACCTTGAAAAACAAAACAAAACAAAACAAAACAAAACAAACAAACAAAAAAAAACAGAATAATAACAACAAAGACTGGAAATGACCAAGTGTACTGCAAAATGTTTGTTGGGCTACGATCTAATTACAAAAAGATTTGTTTTGTTCATTTTGAGATAGTGTTTCTATAGTCTAAGGCATCCTTCTGACTGAGCCACCCCAGCACTGAGATTATAAGCATAAGTCGTTCCCAGCTTAAAAAAAAAAAAAAAGAATTATCTATAGTCAGGAAGAAAGAGGAAGGAAAACAGTTGCAGGGCTCCTGCCTGTGCCTGATCCTACTCTGCCCCAGGGGCTAGAGACAAGGGGAAGGCTAGTTCACTTTTGTTCCTTCTTTCTGCACATGATACGTGGAACCATCTTACAACCATGAGAAAGAGACCCAGAGGATTTCACATACATAGTTGTTGATGGAGCCACTACAAAGCCACCAGCGGCTGGTTACCATTGGGTTTGCTCTCATGGCAGAGTAACAAGTCCCAAGATGTTATCTGTCCGAGCCACCTGAAGAGATTTCTGTGACTCACCCATTTTCTTAGGTTCAACACTACTGTGGCCATCACCCAGGGGAGAAGTACACCTGCCCATCCAGATGGTCAGCCCTTGAGGCTAAAGCATCTCTGTAACAAGCTAAAGGATCTGTGGGCTGGAGAGATGGCTTAGGGGTTAAGTCATGTAAATGTGAAGGCTAAGGATCTCCAGGTCCTGTGTAAGCCAGATATATAAGGTGGTACATGGGCACATGCATCTGGAGTTCCTTTGCAGTGGCTGGTGGCCATGGCATGCCCATTCTCTCTCATCTCTCTTTATCTTTCCCCCCTCTCTTTCTGTCTCAAAAATAAATAAATATATAAATAAATAAATAAAGGACCTAAACTTGACTATCACTCATCCTGTACCTTTTCTTTTTAAAGAAGTAAATTTTTTTTTATTTTAAATACTATTACTATTTAAATACTATTGCTCTTTTTACAGATTTTTTATAGTGACTATGTACACATTATAATAAAACTATTTGTTTCTTTCAAATAGTCAAGCAGGAATTAATAAATTCTATCTTCTTGAATGACACACATACCAGAACCTTCTGATTACAGTATGGAAAGTTTTGAAATTAATGCAAATGCAATGCCTTTTTTTTTTTTCTTGGTTTTTCGAGGTAGGGTCTCACTCTAACCAAGGCTGACCTGGAACTCACTCTGTAGTCTCAGGGTGGCCTTGAACTCACAGTGATCCTCCTACCTCTGCCTCCCGAGTGCTGGGAGTAAAGGCGTGCGCCACCACTTCTTTATACTGTATGGAAGAAAGTAACTTTTCATTGTTTAGTGAGTTTAGTTTTCCCACATCCTCACTTTTTTTTTTTTTACAGTATTTTCAGCTAGGACATTCTTTTCTTTCCTTTCTGGTGCATGAAATTCTTCAACAGCAGCTCCAGCTCCTCTCTACAAGGAAGTCTTCCAAGGTCCTCTGCCACTTGTCATTAACTGTCCCTTCCGGGCTTCTGTCACACTCCACTTGTGCCTTGGATGAACACTCATTTCGTTGCACCGTGTGAGATGAGCCATGGCTGAGGTTGCCTTGACCACGTGTGCTTTTTCAGACTCTGAGCTCTTTCCGACAAGCAACATGGGCTTATTATGTCTATGCCATTCATTATGACTTAAGCAGGTTGAAAAGGACGATTCTGGAGAGAAGAGGTATGAACTGGTCAGTCTCAGCTATTCCACTGAGGTACCTCCCAATTACTATCTAGGAATGAAAATGGTTAAGGCTACCGTGATGTGCTCTCAGCAGAACAGCCTCCTCACCACTCTTCGGTTGTCTCTCAGCTTCACCTTGCAGTCTCTCCAGTGGAGCGCAGTTGAGTCAGCTTCTCAAAGCCCAGCTGTGACAGGTTCTTTGTGCCACTTACAGTCTGTGATGAGGTCCTGTCTCCTACAGCAGCTAGCCTCACTTTGTAAGATGACAGTCAGGCTTAACCCATCTCTGTGGCTTGAGAATTTATTCTTGAAATATTGATTTATGTTTGCTCTCCCCATATTTTTCTCTCCTGTTCATGCTAGGCAGATAGCCATGCCTTTCCTGGATTCTTGATGCTGGTTTCCACAGAGGAAACAATTCTCTTCATGACTTATCTCTCTGTGGACTTCAAACACCATCTAGAGCTGTGTGTCTGCCGCCATGAGCACCACACAGCATCATTTTATCTCTGCAACAATTCCTTTTGCTCCTGCTCTGAAGTTAATACCCGGCCTCTGAGCTCCAGCTCCTGGATCCCATGCCTCGCCTATGGCTTGCCTTGGCTGGAATGTTATTCAAGTGGAATGATAGTTTGCACTCTGGTTTCTTTCACTTGGCAAGTGACCTTTAATTAACTGGCTCAAAGGCAGAAGTTCCCATCAAGAAGCAGTTCTTACTGCCTTTGTAAAGGCCTAACCTTGTGTGATCTTTCTCTCTCTCTCTCTCTCTCTCGTGACCGGATCTTCACACAGTGATTCTCACTGGCCTGAAACTCCCTATGTAGTCCACGCTGGTCCCAAACTTGCAGTGATCCTCTTGCTGTTGCCTCCTGGGTAATGGATGACAAGCATGCACCACCACATTGCTGCCATCACTACATATCCATACTAACACCCCATGAGGTCTGAGGGTACCGCATTCTGGCATTCTTAACAGGGCTTGGCCTCTTTGCAGAGAAAGTGCCCTGTTTGGCAGTTTTTTTTTTTAATTTAAATTTTTTTATTAATAACTTCTATACTTACAGACAATAAACCATGATACTTTCCTCCCCTCCCTCATCTTCCCCTTCACAACTCTGCTCTCCATCATATTCCCTCCTTCTCTCCTGTCTTTGATTTTGATGTTGTCATCTTTTTCTCCTGTTATGAGGGTCTTGTAAAGGTATTGCTAGGCACTGCAAGGTTATTGATATCGAGGTCAATTTCTGTCTGGACAGTTGCATAGTAAGGGGCAGTACCCTTCCTTGGGCTCTTACATTCTTTCCATCACCTCTTCTGTTATGGACCCTGAGCCTTGGAGGGTATGATAGAGATGTTTCAGTGCTGACCACTCCTCTGTCACTTCTCCTCAGCACTATGTTGCCTTTGGGTCATCCCAGTGGTCACCACCATCTGAAAAGAGAAGCTTCTCTAAACAAAAGTGAATATATATTGTACATATGAATATTAACACAAAGTGTAGTGCTTTTAGGGCAGTTTGGTGAGAATAATATATGCATTTAGGCAGACAAGAGCAAGCTTTGTACCCCTAAGGCACATTACCTCCCCTGCCATAGGCTTTTGATTAGGTTTTCAGTACCAGGCATGTATTCTCTTCCATGAAGTGGGCCTTCAGTCCAGTTAAAGAGCAGTTGGTTTCCCCCAGAGCAGACATGCCACTATTGCACTTGTTTGGTCATTTGGCCTGCCTAGCCAAACTTCAGGCTTCCAGTGTCCACTGTTTTCACCACTTATGACTTCTGTCTCCCATAAGGCTGCATGCAGTGCAGCTTTTTACAGCTTTCAGTTGCCTTGTCTACAGGGAGAAGGTATTCAGCTCAGCACCAGCTTGATATCTTAGTGACCTTGCTGTCCACGCATGTGAAGTCTTCAGCAATAGGGTCTTACCATCTGTTACTTGTGGGAAACCAATGGCCTCGGCAATAGCCTGTAATGTTTTGGAGGCAACATGGACCTCTCTGGCCAACAACTCACTGGAAGGTATCCCATTCCAGGTACTGAAATATTTCTAGCAGCAATTTATGGCTTCTGGTAACAAAATCAGCATGTTACTGGCACAAACACAGACACGTAGATCAATAGAACAGAATAGAGAACCCAGATGTTAATCCAGGCAGCTGTAGCCATCTGATTTTTGACAAAAATGCCCAAAATATTCATTAGACAAAAGACAGCCTCTTCAACAATTGGTGCTGGGAAAACTAAATATCTTAATGTAGAAAGATGAAAATAGATATTTGTCAACTGTGTTTATTGTCTCTCTATTCACAGTAGGTGTGGCATGGAACTAGCCTAGATTTCCATCCACAGAAGATTGGATAATAAATATGTAGTACATCTACACAATGGAGTTCTTTTCAGTGGTAAAGAAAAATGAAATTATGAAATTTTCTTGGAAATGGATGGATGTGGAAAGGATTATATTAAGTGAGGTAACCCAGGCTCAGAAAGCCAAACACCACATGCTCTCTGTCATATGTGGATCCTCGCTACAAATGTTTAGACTTGTGTGTGAGCTGGAACCAAAAATCAGTTGCAGAGGCCAGTAAGCTGGAAAAGGCTATAGTAAAGGAGGGAGGAGAAGGAAGAACTTTAGGGGATGGTATTGTATGTATATATCTGTATATATATATTGCATATATATTGCATATATATATATATATATATATATATATATATATATATATATATATATATATTAAGTAGAAGAACAGATTACAGGGGAGTGGAATGGCCTAAGTGAGGCCAGGAGAAGAGATTGAGTAAGAAATGGTTGTGGGGAGAGCCAATCAAAATTCGAGATATTCTGAACAAGACACATGAAAGCCTACTTCTTTGGATAATCTCACATCCAGGAGCCATAGATTGCTTCTAGAAAATTTTCTGTTTGGCAGTTCTTCAGTGAACTCTGTGCTGGGGATATGCTGGACTTTCTCTTGTTATTTACTGTGCTACTTTCAAGCCCATCCATGGAAACTGTCCTGCAGTCTCATTTCGCTTGCTTCCACTGCCTCCTAACAGTTACTAAACTCTTACACATAGGGAATATAGCTACAGAGAAAAGGTGAGGCAGTAAAAACAAAAATCAAGTTTCCATTAACTGTCATTCATTATTACAAATCTTCCAGACTCTGTCACACAAACACAGTCCAAAGATAGGTTGTTAAAATAGAGTGTCCTATCAACATATGAGGCAATAGAAAAAAAAGAAAGTACAGTTTTAATGTTTTTCTATTCTGCATCCTTTCTCTCCTTCTGATTGAAGAACAAAAGATAACTGTATTTCTTCCTCCCTTTTATCCAAACGCAGAAGAGTATGTGACCCAGTCAGAATCTCCAATTCTCCAGGAAGAAAGTGACCCAAGGATATGTGATCTAGGCAGGCCCATCAATTCTTTTTAAGGACTGTGTAACAGCCTGGACAAAGGTCTATCTACTTGTCCCTCCAAGGCAAGGAGACGCCTGAAAGAAATAGTATGGAGGGAGAGATACTGAAAGCCTTCTGGTTGTGTATGTCTAGACTTTTCAGTATATTAGTCAGAAAATCTCCATTACGGTTTCCTTTTTAAACCATGATAGTTTTGCTTTCTGTCAGCTGCAATTAGATGCACCCTGAAGAATTCATTATTTTTCCTGTGAGGTAGAAGAGGTAGAAGAGTCTATGTCTTGACTGCCTATCCTTCACATCCCACTAAAGCACAGAATATATAATTTTCTTCCAAGAGTAATCCTGACTTCTATAGGATGGGACATCAAACACCTGCTCCATATGAAATTCACAGGCAACCAAAGTGAGTGGATTTTCATTAGCAACCAGGAAGTGTGGAAACATGGATATTCAGGAATGTTCTTCCAGCCTTGATGGGTATAGGGCCATTGTGAAGCATTTCACATCTCTCTCCTTAAGAACCCAGAGTAATCACATTTTGTGAGCCTCTTGTGATTTTTCTCTGTATTTTTAAAATAATTGTATGTATGTATGTATGTATGTATGTATGTATGTATTTGAAAGAGATAATGTGAGAAATGGATGGCCAGGGCCTCTAGCTACTGCAAATGAACTCCAGATGCATGCACCACCTTGTGCATCTGTCTTATGTGGGATCTGGGAAATCGAATCTGGATCCTTAGGCTTCACAGGCAAGCACCTTAACTCTAAGCCACCTCTGCAGCCCATCTCTGTTTTCTGTTTTTATAACAGTACCTATATCACAAAGGAGTGAGAGAAAGAGAGTGGGAGAAGAAAACTGTTTCTCTGAGGTCTGAATTATTCAATGCCAAAGAGTATGTTTTTAGAATTGATTAGCTTTTTTTTTTTTAAAAAAAATGTAAACTAAGTATTATTTTTTTATTTATTTGCAAGCAAAGAGGGAAGAGAGGACAGACAGATAGAGAATGGGCATGCCAGGACCTACATCTGCTGCAAATGATCTCTAGA
This sequence comes from Jaculus jaculus, assembly GCF_020740685.1. NCBI lineage: Eukaryota > Metazoa > Chordata > Mammalia > Rodentia > Dipodidae > Jaculus > Jaculus jaculus. The sequence continues at coordinate 13,215,406 of NC_059107.1, read as the reverse complement.
TACATATGCCACTCTGCTTAGATAGGTAATGGGGAATTGAACTTGGATCATTAGGTTTTGCAGGCAAGCACCTTAAATGATTTGCAATCTCTGCAGTCCCTTGATTATCTCTTAACTGAAAAAAAAAAAAAAAAAACCCAAGTGTCAAAACTATCTGCAGAGCTTTGTAGCTTGATTTAGATTTTTGTCAAGTGTATCGTGTGTGGCTTCATCAGTCCAAGTGACAGTTAATCAATACTAATCCGAGGCAGTTGGCTCTTCCTTTTCCTTTAACAGGATTACAGTTTATGGTCTATGAATATATTTCATCCCATGGTGTAAATCTGCACGCTTTAACATAAGTGCATTAGCATCCCTTTTTAACTGGAAGGCACCATGTATACAAGGAAATAAAGATGGATTACCAAGTTGTCCTGAGACGTGCCTCTTTGATCCATTATGAGAATATTTAAGCTTGCAAAGCAGCACTAAATGGATGAGATATCACTCATTATTCTGCACTGGGATGTATCTGCCAGCCGCTGGAGGCCTATCAAATTAATACTCCAAATATCTATAGCCATACTGCCCTTTCTCATCTTGAGCAGGTGAATTTGTGACTTTATTTATCTCATTAGTATCTGTCTATTTCTCCAATCACTGTTTACTTAATGCCTGCCATGGGTTCTGGGGATATAATGTGGAATAATATCTATAGACCCAAAAACACTTTTCACTATTACTTTTCAATTTATCCTCAACAAGATGGGCCAACACATACCTGACATTAAACCTTGCAGCTCTGGACTGTCTCCATTGGCTTATGCATGGTGGAGCTCAGCTCAAACAACAAAGCTTGATCTGAATATCACAATATGGTGTGGAGCGATTTTCACATGCATTTACTGTTTCTCATTCAGGGAGTAAGGAAGATATGTTTGAGCAACTCAGTTAAGGGGAAGTAACTAACAAGCCCAGGATGATGACAGTCTACTAACATCTGGTGGTGTCTACCTTATGGTTGTGAAACATCAGTGAGACAATATAGGTCAAACACATAAACGGTGGCTGGCACATGATAAAAATGCAGCACATGTGAATGTATCAGCTGCCTTTGTTTAGAAATAAAGAACCGTAAGCCACTGGTCTGTTTATTTATGCTTATGTCCATCCAACAAACATGCGTTATGCACCTGTCACATGTCAGACATTACCAAAGCTGGTAAAGATTCAGTGTTGAAAAGCCCATGTTGCCACATGCATTACTGTGCTGATTTAGAGTCTCTGCTGTTTGAACAATGGAAGGGTAATGGAACCATAGTCTCCACCAGGGATTGACAAATGATAATCCCTAGGCCAAATCTGTCCAACCGGCTGTTTTTGTGAGTAGAGTTTGTGAGGTTCATTAGGACACAGCCGTCTTGGTCTGATCACACATACTGTTCCCAGCTGTTCTACTGCAACAACAACAGAGCCAAGAAGTTGCAACCTATCTTGTGGTCCACAGACCTAGCAAGCTGTACAGACTCTTTTCAGAGTAAAATAAGTCTGATCTAGAGTATTACTTCTGTATCCTCTAAGATATTTCAAATTATCATCCCTTGGAACTGCAGAAAAAAAAATCATGTGCTGACATGCTTCTATGGGCCAATTGGCTTGTATATAACTGATGTCATACCCTATGTGCAGAAAAGTCCTGTATGGTTTTGGTATTAGTATTTTCCTAGGGGAATTTTTTTCTACTGTCTTCTACAGAAGGTTTGAGAACCTTGGGAAAACATTTTTTCAAACCATGAACCCACTCATCTATGGTCCTTCTGATCTCTTCCTATTGATTGTCTCTTTGTTATGATCCCCCCCCCAAATAAAATCTCAGCCATGCTTTGTTCCCTTACTGCCTCATGCTTGGCCCAGTTGTCTCCCATTATGTGAGAATCTGGGCAAAGAATCAAGTCCAGAGTTCATGTGCTCTGATTCTTTTTGGTTGTTATTATTCTGGCTTTTATTGTTCCAGTCTGCACAGGTTGATATGCGATTTTCCAGTTAGGGTTTCTTTAAATATTATGTTGCATTAATGTCTGAAGTATTCATTTAGCTGTCAGCTTATAGGAAATATTCAAGAGGAGTCTAGCAGAAACAAAGACTGATGGTACACATACACTTGGCTCTTTACCTGGTTTCAACTTATTCAGCCACTTTAATAATGTGGATGTTGTCATCTCCATTTAAGGATGAAGAATGTGAAGTTTTGAGACAGAATGACTTTAGGTGTATGACTGCATGATTGTGAATGTGTGCGTGAGCGCAGGTGTGCATGTGCCATGGAGTGCACGTGGAGGTCAGGGGATGCACGTGGGTGTTGATCCTTGACTTTAACCTTGCATGAGGGTTAGTCCCTCTGTTGTTTGCCACTGTGTTCACCTGGATAGTGGGTCCACATGCTCCTGGGGATTCTCGTGTCTCCACCTCTCATTTTACAACAGGGGCGCTGGGATTGCAGATGCTTACACAACAGTGTCAGACTTAATGTGAATGCTGAGGATCTGAACTCAGCTCCTCATACTTGTATGGGAAGTACTTTATCTATTGAGCCATCTCTTCATCCTATGAGAATCAATTTTTATAAGATAAAATAGTTATAGAGAATGTGATCTGGCAGAGTCTGAGCTTCACATGAAATGTCTTATTTCATTTCCACAATGACTACTACAAATGCAGAATTGATATTCCCATCACACAGGTGAGGCTCAGTAACATTACCAAGTTGCTTGGAACTAAACCGTTCATAGATGAGAACACCAGTATTGAAACCTGACTGAGGTTAGAGAAGGATATTCATAGCATATGTACTTAAACCCTACTTTGCAATTCATTAGTTTTCTTCCACTTCATCCAGTAAAATGTGGTGACTGCATGCATCTCTCTCATTGAATAGGTGACTTTAAAATGTTTTAATTACTTTTTTCTGTGATTTGGTAAACAGAATGGTAGAAGGATAGAGAAAAACAACTGTCACAACGATGCCATCTGCTTCAATGTGACTCAGTGCAAAGCTCTCAAGGATGCGTGAGTTTAATTACATCTCTTCTGTTTCTTGTTTTAGAACCAAATTACAGCCAGCATTTTGAATGGTAATGGGTGATAAATGTTAAAATTCCTGCACATTAAGAAACATTCACTAAGAAATTCCTAATATGATTTGGCCAGAGATATTTCCTTTTTATAATTACTCAGGGTATTTCATACCTGTTATTTATCCAGTCACTGTGTGCTCGCCACTTTATCTTTGTGGGTGATGGTTATAGCTTTCCCACATGGCAAGTTTTGTTTCTGAACTTTACTAAGGCTTTACCAAGTCTCAGTAGGTACCGGTGGATTACCAGAACCTAGTTCTTCTAACTTGTGTTTCAGATGGTTCAAAAGTCATGGAATAACCAGATTTTAATCGATTCTATTATTTTCTTATCAAAGGTCTGGTTTTCTTACCTTCCTTGACTTAGCTCCTGCTCCTGTGAAGCCTGCATCACCCACTTCCCAAACCATGGTTCAGGGTTACCATGGAGGCCAAGTGACAGGTGAACTAGCTTTACCATTTGCATGGCCAAACACAGATGTTTGGAACAAATGGAACTACTCAGAGAATTATGGATTCAGTAATGACCTTTTAATTTTTTTTAAATTCTTTTATATGCAGTTTCCCTAAAGCCAGAAAACTAAGATAAACATGACTAATTTAAGATTAAAAGCAAGATTTCCATTTAGGGCTCTTAAATTCTATATGTATGCTTTCATAGTTCTCTAAATATTTCATCCCAAGTCTCAATTCTAAGGATACTGCATACCAATAGATCAAAAAGTGTAGGTTCATTTTTCTGAACCTCATTACTCAGGCAATGCAAAAACCCCTTCCAGATTTTCATGACCAATGGGAGCAGTTTGAAGAGAAGCTCACTAAATGGATGGAGCTGACAGTCTCCTTAATCCATCAGAGTGAAGGAGTTTTAGAGACCTAAGGACCCACTGAAATCACTCTTCCACAGGACTATTTATCATAACTGAAGAGTCATTTCCGGACTGGGTCACATCAGTCTTAAAGAAAGAGAAGGAATGCCACCAATTTTAGCACAACTCAACATTTTAAAGAAGAAGGTACACCTTGAGGTCACACCTGTGTTCACACAGGGGTCTTAGACACACTTCTTGCACTGAACAATCACTTAATATTTGCTTTTGACTTTACCTGATTATTTTTTATTTTTCATTTTTCTCTCTTTCTTTATTTGTTTTTCCAAGGTAGGGTTTCACTTAAGCTCAGGCTGACCTAGAATTTACTTTGTAGATTCAGGGTGGCCTTGAACTCATGACAATCCTCCTACCTCTGCCTCCCGAGTGCTGGGATTAAAGGCGTGTGCCACCACACCTGGCCCTGATTTTATTTTATATTAATTTTTTTCTGTGGTGCTGGGAATGGACCCAGGGCCATTTCATTCTATACAAGAACTCATTCCAACCTCTAGCCATCTTAAGAGTCCTGGAGAAATAGGCTTAACTTATCCTTTGCCCCCCAAGAAGTGGGTCTTTGTAACTGAGGAAACAACTCCAGCTCTGGAAGGAAAGAGCAGCGATGTACCTAAAACAAACCCCACGTTACACAATGAATGGAACAAATGCGACATGTGTAAAGCAGCGTGACATATCTGTCAGTTACATCCCACATGTCAGTTGTTTCAAGATTTGTTGTCATAAATCTCTCGTCAGTCTACTGCAACTCTATGATTATGTAAACGAGGTCTGTCTACACTTCCTGTATGACAGACATCTTCCGTGCTGCACCAAGTAGAAGTAGACCTTTCCATTTCCACCAACTAGAAGGGGACTTGTGTGGCCCATGCTTCTCCATTCTTTGCTTCAGAGACAAAAGCAATGTAAAACATTCATGTTACTCCTAAAGAGAGGCAGAGATTGAAACCTTCACTCTTACCACCTTTGTCTTCCTATCCTAAAGAGCCTTCCTCTGGAAAGCTCTCATGGGGAGTTCCTTTCTTCTGCCAAGACTTTGGGACGTAGGTTCAGGTTAAAGGAAGAGCAGAGTCATACTTATCAGTGGTTAGCATTAATTGATCATGTGCTGTGTACATGGCTTGATATCAGGCACTATAGAAGGGGTGAGAATCTAATCTACAGCCTTGGAGACTTAGAGCAAACTTGTGCTACTAAGGGGGAAGAGGGCAAAGTCCAGGAAAACACAAGTTCACTTGCAGCAGCACTATGTCAGTATTCTATATGCCTTCCCTCTGACCCAAGGCTTCTCAATAATAGTACAATTAACATTTAGAGCTGTGTGTTTTGTAAAGTTTCGTGGTTTTGTGCATTGCAGGGTGTTGAGAAGCTCCCCTGTCCTCTACCGGAAAATGCCAGTGGTTCTGTACGTTACATCCCAATCATCAAAGATGTCTCTAGATACTCTCAAGTCTGCTCTTGGGGGTAAAGGTGTCATCTGACCACCTCTCACACACCTGTGGAAAACCACTGTTGGGTTTTAGGATGTTATATCCTCTTCCTGCCAGCCCCAGGCTTCTGTACCTCACAATTTAATGACAGGATCCACACAAGAGCCTTCCCTCTCATCCAGGATATTAAAGATAAAATGGCGTAGACATATGTTAGTATGTAAAATCATGTATTGTTTGGTTCTACGGGAATACCCAGCTTACAACAATGCTTGCCCACAATAGGTGCTCACTAATCAGTAACATTAAGAAAAGGGGTCACATTCGGGAGCAGTGGGCCCCAGGGATTCATGGAAAGAATTCAGAAGCTTTGAGAACTTTACAGTGTTAAGATTTTGCATGAATCTCCACTTTTCAGTGACAGTCTCTGCATGACATGACTGTGGCTCTACTACTCTGGGCCATTTATTGGCAAATCTCTCAGATCTCCCGTGCCTGATAAGTTCCCAACGGCAAGTAGAGATTATGCCTTTAGAGCCAAGGCCCTGGCTCCTTTCTGTATTCCACTGGATATCTTTGATCCCAATTTGTAAAGAGAGACATATTTGCAGAGTTGTGAATGGAATAATTTAGCCAGAGAAAACTTGTTCATACTCTAATGCAAGGACACCCTCAATGTAAGGCTAAACCCCCAGGGACTCAATGCACCCAATACCCAGTCAGGTCCACAGACGGACAATCAAGAAGGAAAGGTATTTTCCTTGGTAGCTGAGATACAGTTAACACTCAAAGAAGAAAAAAGCCCATTTCTTTTTTCTTTTTTTTTTTTTTGTCATAGCTCACAGACATCCTGCATGTTGATTTCATATGTTTCTTCCTTTTGTTTGTTTAAATGTAATGCCTCAGGGCTGGAGAACTGGCTTAGCTGTTAAGATGCTTGCCTGTGAAGTCTAAAGACCCAGGTTCAATTTCCTAGTACCCACATAAGCCAGACACAGGTGGTGAATGCATCTGGAGTTCATTTGCAGTGGCTGGAGGCCCTGGTGTACCCATTCTCTGTCTCTCTATCTGCCCACCTCCAATAAATAAATAAAATATTAAAAAAGAGTTAAATGTAATGCTTTCCACAAGCCCATGATATGACACAAGTGCTGGCCTCTTATCAGCTCATATCAAGTTTTCCAGTTTCTTCTGATACTCACTTCTAAAGGCACCCATGCCTCATAAAATGTATACTGAATAACTTTGCCATACTTCAATTTATTTTAGACATTATAATTTTACATTGTTTTAATGCTTACATAGTGCTACATGATATGCATTTGAAAATTTCATAGATTCTTTCTATGAGCCCTCTAAAGGTGCTCTACCAAGTTATTTGTTCACCAGTGTTATATGAGAAGGCTGGTTTATCTCCCTGCTTTTTTGTATGATCACATGTATTTTTTAATCTTAAAGATTTATTTTATTTACTTTTTATTTTTTATTAGTTATGTATATAGTGTGTATACAGCCATGATGGTACCATCATTAAACTTCTCCCTGTCATCCCCTGCCTGTGGACTGTGGGTGTTGCATCGTGGGGATGGTCTTCAGTTATGGGGGAGAGGCAATGTCTCTGTGCATAATGACCCAACTTATGGCTCTAACAATCTTTCTGCCAGGTTAACCTGTTATTGTTATAAGGGTGACCCTTTCAATGGGTCAGGAAAATTGTATTTTTCTCTTCACTGTATGTTAAAAGCAAAGGCTCTTTACACTGAAAAGTATTGTGCATTACAGTGGGTAAACTGTGATGTGTGAATTATACCTCAATAACATTCTTATAAAAAGGGAGCATCCTACAGTCTGATTACATGGGTTTTCATCTCACTCCTGCTGAACTTGCTACATGACCTTGGGGAATGTATTTCTCTATTCATCAGATTTCTTATATGTAAAAATGGGTGTAGGAATAACACCCCTCTCAAAGGGTGGTTAGAACAGAGGTGATGGGCAGGAGGAGGCTGAACAGTGGCTGGCATGGAGAAGCATTTCATGACATTAGCTATTATAATCCTTACCTCTTTGTTTTATTGCCCAGGTCCCTGCTCTTTGGCCTCTACCTTTCTGTCTGGGTTATATTTCCAAACCTTTTCTCTAAGGCTGTGTTATTCTGGGACACTATATAGAGCTGCCTTGTGTAGTGGAGATGGCTACTCCAAGCCTTGCACTGACTCACTAACTCACCCTGTCATTCTAGATGTCATCAACCACTCCTTCTGGAAGACTTCCCTTATTTGCAAAGTAAAAATGAAGAAACCTCCTATATTCATGATTCCCAGACATCTACTCTGTCCTCATCCTAACCCACACACTTCGTGGGTCAAATGCTTTAAATATTTGTCTTCTAGGTTTTGGCTATGGATTCTGGAAAGGCAGGGCTCTACTGTGCACCTTTGGCCAGCGCAGAAATTGGCCATAGTAAGTGGTCAATTTACATTGCTCTGTGGAGCTTAATCATCTCTTTTGCCTAGAGAACTGCTCTACAGTACAGCTTAAAGGATGTCAAGAAACCTCCTGTCAATATCATTTCTTTTTAAAATTTTGAACCCTGAAAGAGAAAGTTCTTGACCATCAACAAAGTCTGAGTCTAACTCCATAGAATAAAACTAATATCAAGATTCCCATGACTACATCAGCCACATCCCGCATAGAGCCTGGAAGAGCGGGACAGTTCCCAGGGGGCAGCAGGAGATCGCTGAGGCATCTTCTTGACTCAGGCTTTTGGAGAAGTAAGTACTTCTTGTTTGGTCTGAGCTCATACTGACAATCTCTTCCCCAAAGAGAAACCCAAGTTGCTCGTTGGTCAGTAAGCGCGGTGGCGGCATATTCTACCTATGTCACACACATGAGGTCCCACTGATCCTCCTGCCTAGGAGCCTGTCACTCATTCAATGTCTTCTGCTAAGTCAAACTCTGCCCTACTCCTTACACACTCCCTCCATTCTCCTCTAGGAAGCTTCAGACCCCTGCTTCAGGCTTGGAGACCCATCCCATCTCCCGTACGTGCCTCCTCATCTCATAGATTGCAATTAGGCGCTCTCATTTTTTGTTTCTAAAACACTTTCAGTGCTATTTACTCCTAAGATACTCTAGCCTATTTGAAAGCATGTTAGGAGGAAACTTTTCCTCTTTTCTTTACAATTCTGCATTGAGTTTGGTTTGGTGGGTGTGTTAGTTACTTTTGTTATTGCTGTGGTCAAATAACTATCTGACCACAGCTGCTTACACAATGAAGTGTTTATTTTGCCTCATAGTTTGAAGAAATATAGCCCATCATGTCGAAAAAAGAATGATGGTTGCATAGATCACAACTGTGCTGACAGAAAAGTGAGGCCGCTTGCTCACATCTCAACACACCAGGAAGGAGGGAGGGAGGGAGAGAGAGAGAAAGAGAGAGGGGGCGGGATTCTACATGTAGGGACTAGGAGATAAACCTCAAAGCCTACCCCACAGTAATCCCTTCTCCAATTTAGGCCTCACCTCATATGGTCACATCTATAAAATATAGAATGGTGTTAGTCTTAGGACAGATTACCAGAGAAATTCTACCCTGATAGATTAATTATTACAAGCTACTTTTTAAATTTTGTAATATGTATCCACTAAGTTGGAGAAACAACCTCATATTATATATACTGTTGATTGTCTTAAGTGTGTAATCTGATAGTTTCAAAGACAAAACTTTCTAGAGCAATTGAAACAGGGCCGGCAGATGAGGAGGGCTATTTTACAACTGAGCTATAGCAATGAGTGTTGTCGAATGGTGCTCAGTAGGGCTTTGCAGAAGGAACAGGAGACCTCTGTATTTTGGGTACAAATTATGTGTTTGGTACTGTGCTGGGTTCTTGAAGCATTTTAAATGTAAGTACTCTGTTTGTCTCCATTTGGCAGGGGAAGAATCTGATGTTTTCTGAGATGGAGAAGCTGACCTGTGAGGAGGGGAATCCAGAAAGTCTGTGTCAGCACTATTTACATAGCCACCTTGCTATACACCATACACCATACAGCTGTCTTAAAGGGCCCAGCTCAGACACCTGCTTCCACTCCTGACCTTGAAGGGGACTAGGTATATTCTTTCTCGTGTTCCAATTGCCTTTACCTGGATTCATACTTGCTACCATACCTATGATTCCTAGGAAAGACAGGGTGCAGAAGTTACTGAGAAGAGAAAAGTGGTACAAGGCAGTAATGCCAGGTGAAAGAAAAGCTTATGGAGCTTAAGAGCATATTTTCCATACTCTTTTCTCCCTATCAAACAAAGCAAATAAAATTTAAGTCCTTTCAGTACAGAATAAAACTAATTTCCTTCCATACTCTATATACCAATAGTTTCTTATTTCCATTGCCTACTCATTAAAGTCCCAGAGTCACTGAAATACCCTTACCTCTCTGGCTTCTGCAGGGAAGGAAGAACGAACAGCCTTACTCAGTTCACTTTTGATTGCATAAGAGGGTTCTCCAACCACAGATGTAATTAATAGTGAAGGAGACAATATGCCTAGACTAAATAGAAAGTTTTTCAACCATAAGGGTAGTCTGGCAGAAGCTTATCTCCTCATTTGAATATACTCAAATGGTATAGTTGGCAAGAAGAAAACATAGACAAAATAAAATCAAACAAAATCCCCAACAGATGCCAAAAGCACATTGGCTATGGCTTGATAAAGAACTTAATTCCTGTCATTTCCTTAAACAAATAAAAAAACAAGTCCACCCCCCCCCCGACATGCCCCTCCCCTGGTAAACGCTATAATTGGTTCTCTTTAAAGCACTCAAGTGGCAAAATTCATCAAACTTTGTAATCAAAGTAGAAAGCAGAAAAATGTCCCCAGCTGCCCGCTCCCCTCCAGGCACCAGCGAGGAGATGATCGGTAAGCTCTGGGGATGGCTTCTGTGGCAATGCTTCTGGGACAGCTGGGGACATTTACAAAGAAGCATGAATCCATCATGCTCATATTAAATCACATCCCCCTGTTGCCAAAGGAGAAATTATGAGGGTCTCAGCACATGCCTTTCCCTCCCAAATCAGGAATTAACCCTTCAAGCTTGGGGGGGAAAAATCTAGAACATCACAGCATATGAGGCCCGTGTGCCTGGGTGTGTAAGTGTGTAAAATGAGACACGTGGGCCTCTGGACTGGCTCTTTTTAATGTTGTTGGAGAGTTGTGAGCTATTCTCCTGACAGCCTTTCAAATGAAACCCCATTATTATTTCTCTATGGTAGAACTGTAGTTTTTCTCATTAAGTATCTCTGGTTCATTAGGTCAGGGCTATTCACCTGAAACTCTTTTATAGTTTTCTTACTGCATTATTTACGGGAAATGTATTTTTGTGGTCCAGTACATTGTTCCTGTATCTCTGTAAATAATAAAACAGCTTAGGAATGGAGCGCACAGAAGGATTACACAACCAGCAGTTTTTTATATAGCTGAATCCCCCAACTCTTATCTTTGGTAGTGATAACAGGAAGTAGGAGGCAGGCTCTGGAAAGTCCCAGGCTCCTCTGACTTTTCTGTCCAATGCTATTTGTATTGATAGGCTCTCCTGTCTCAAGGATCAATGTCCTAATCATTCAGTTTTCACCAGCTTGTATGAGGTGCCAGCTCCCCTCCACTCTGTAGTGGAATCTCTCTCATGTATGTTCTCTGATTAAATACTTCACAAAGGAAGAGAGGAAATGGAGGTAAGGCAAAAGGAGAGGAGGAGAGGCTGGTAAGTAATATGGGGAGAGCTGTCCGTGGCACACAGCGAACAGGGCGGGAGGAAGCTGCATTGTATTCTGAAACCCTTTGGATCCTCCTGGCTGCTGAGGTAGAAGGCCGAGTGGATTAGGTAAAGGACACTGCACCCAGCCCTAGGCTCCTTCAGGTGTAGCAGGAGAGCAGTTGAGACCCTCAGCAACTAGCTCCCGAGGCTCCATCACAGAGGGGCGTGGGAAGGGGGCTGGTGAGAGAAGGGGCGGTCTGATCAAGCTAGGGAACAGTTCCTAGACCAACTTCTTCCTCTTCTTTTTTTATTCAATTTTTTCAAGGTAGGGTTTCATTCTAGCTCAGGCTGACCTGGAATTCACTATGTAGTATCAGTCTGGCCTCAAACTCACAGTGATTCTCCTACCTCAGCTTCCCCAGTGCTGGGGTTAAAGGTGTGCGCCGCTATGCCCAGCTAGACCAACTTCTTGGCTGTCTATCTGTTTAAGTTGTGTGGATGTCCCTCTGTCCTTTTCATTCCACTGGCTTTGTGACTGGTGCGTCCCTCTGGACAGCAAACCTCTCCAAGGCAGAGGTCAAATTCCAAGCCCCAGGTGAGAATCCAAAATTCATACCCCCTAGGACATGTGAGCTATTATTCATGTCTGATTTCCTATAAAAATTTGTGTTAATAATGCCACAGCTGTGTGATTAAGAAGGCTCACAGCAGGCTGGAGAAATGGCTTAGCAGTTAAGCACTTGCCTATGAAGCCTAAGGACCCTGGTTCAAGGTTTGATTCCTCAGGAGCCACGTTAGCCAGATGCACAAGAGGGCACACACGTCTGGAGTTCATTTGCAGTGGCTGGAAGCCCTGGTGCGCTCATTCTCTCTTTCCCTGCCTCTTTCTCTGTCTGTCACTCTCAAATAAGTAAATAAAAATAAGGAAAAATTTAAAAAAAAGAAGGCTCACAGCACCAAGCATATCTGCAACTCCTGTCATTCCTGGCAGTCCACATTCAATTATTAACCAAATAATTTTAGCACAAGATGATCTTTCCCAGGTGTCCTCGATTCTCTTTCTGTCTTGTTTGGTCTTTATGAGTTCTCAGCCACAGCAGTAATGTAACTTAGGGGTCAATTCTCCCTCCCTCATTTTCCTGATACCCTCAGATTCATTGCAAGGCATCCCAACATTCAGAATCTTTCGTCCACTTGAGGAGGAGCTATGTCAGAGCCTTTCATGTCAGACACTGTTTTAGACTCCATGAAACCAAACTTTCCCCTGCCATGAGGCTTGCATTTTCAAGAGGAGCGACGGAAAAAAAAATAAACATATGCTATGTTATATTGTAATAACTGGTCTAAGGAGTAATAAAATAGAATGAAGGAACAGACCAGGAATCAGTGAAATTTTCCTGTAAATGACTATTGAGTAAATACTTTAGGCCCTGTGCAGCATATGGCTTCTATCCTGAGTATCACCTCCGCCATTGTATAGCACAAGCAAGCACACCCAGCGCATCAGCAGATGGCCTCGGCTGGCCTCTCACAGCATATCATTTTAAGTCAGGCAGTAGTTTTGTTCGGATTTGGTTCCAAATGAGGGTGCAGAGTGAGAACATCTATAATATTTATAAAGGAGTTAAGGAAGGTTTCTCTGGTTAGGTGATATTTGGGCCATTCCTGTGTTCTACAGTCCCCAGTAGGATCGTTACAATTTGTTTTGATTGAACCCCTCAATGACTCTAAGGAATAATTGACACATTTCTTTGTCCATCAACTGTTCCTCTCCTGATAACAAGATCCATTTTCCCTTGGAGAGCTGCCCTATTTCACTTGCAGCTATTTTAACCCCAGTTCTGATTGTGTGCTCACTGCCTGGCATAGCTTGTCACCCTGTACTCAGGGACTGGCTCTGGGATAAGTAAAAGTTTTGTTGGATTCATATTAGGTTTCCTAATATGTAAATATGTAAATATATAAATATAAATCTATATGTATATGAGAGAGAGAGAATGTATGGGCTCACCAGGGCCTCCTGCCACTGCAAATGAACTCCAGATTCAGGAGCCATTTTATGGAATCAGCTTTATGTGAGTACTGAGGGAACTGAACCCAGGTCAGGAGGCTTAGCAAGCAAGCGCCTTTAGCCACTGCATCTCTGCAGCCCTTTGTACTATGTTTTATATTAGGAAGGGAAGACCTCTCTCTGCATACCAGCAGAGCTGAAGACAGAATACGAGACTAGGAAAGAGATATGAGACAGGGCAATAGAGAAACAGGAAGTTTTGCTCTCATTGTGTGAACTGCTGACAACTACCACCATGGCTTTTGCATCAAGACACACAGTGATTTTCTCAGATCTCTCTTGGAGTTGAACGTAAAGCACTTGTAACCAGGTGAGTTTTTCAAAGTTATTTATTTATTTAAAGAAACAGGTAGATAGATTAGATAATTGAAAGAATGGTTGACCAGGTTCTCTAGCCACTGCAAATAAACTCTAGACATATGCGTCACTTTGTTCATATGGCTTATATGGGTTCTGAAGAATCAAACCTGGGTCCTTAGGCTTTGTAGGCAAATGCCTTAACCCCCAAGCCATCTCTCTAGCCCCCAGGTGAGTTTTGAGTGACGCATGTAATGCTTTGCCATTCTCACCCATGCAAATGCTGTCTATACGTCCTTTTCCCTCCCTAATGAGTATACAGGACCTACTTCACATACCTCTAATTGAAAGCTGACGAGTTTTGACCTTTCTCTCCTCCCCACCCAGGTGGATTCTTTAGTTACCTCTCCTGTCTCTCTTAGATAGTGTTCCCTTCTTGCTCTCTCGGATGTCTTCATGTTTGTCTTCTCTCCCAGGCTAAACTGAGACTATCCTAGGCCAGCAGAGGCAACAATGTGCGTCTGCATATCCATGCCACCCCCCCCCCCCCCCGTGTCAGTGAACTGGAGATATTACATATGCATGTGTATGCACAAGTATGATGGGGACACACCCACTGCATGAATGAACGCTGTGATTAGCCTACTCCTTTCATCATGATTGCACACTGCCAGCCTACAATAAAGAGTTTTATCAAAAAATAAGAAAAAAATTAAACTGTTAAATGCATCATTTGAGTGGCCCTACACAAAGTAAGTTAAGCATCAAGCCACATTTACATTTCTATAAGTTTTATGCTAATTAAAGTGGTCTTAGATTTAATTAAACATGTTTTTTATATAGATCATAATGTACCTTGGATAATTAACATCAAGCAGCAATGACAGGGCATATTTAAAAACCAGACTATAAACAGACCTGATTAACAACTAGAATAGCACTTTGTAACTGAGCTTTGTTTATAAATGTTGTTATGTCCAATTCATTGATCAGCAGAGTTGGCTAAGAGTGAAAGCAAAAAGTCATATTTCCTCTGTAGTTGCTATGAAGATGTCTCTTTGGTGACCTCCCTTTTATGTTGTTTGGTTTCTTGCAGCTTTGGAGACAGTGTTCTTGTCCATTATCTGATAGGAGGGTTCTCTCCTGAAAGCTAAGCAACATTATACCTCATCTTGCACAATCATCCTACACCTTTTTGGTAATTACATTCCTCATTACAAGCTTATATTCTGCTAGGCATCAGTAAATAGTCTTGTAGCCATAGAAAAATAGGGCTTCTCTATGCACAATGTACTGAGCTCTGCCCCTGAATTCCCAATGCCATAGGTCTGCAGAACTGCTTCAGTTTGCACTCTAACAAGTAGATGTAGCTAACGTTAAGTTCCTTTATCCAAGAACCACATTGTGAGGTGTCTCAGTTAGTGGAGAGAGAGACCCTAAAGGATCAGGGTCTTATTATGTACCTTGGATGCTCTGGAATGTTCTATATAACCCAGGCTGGACATAAACTCACAATACCCCTGCTTTAGCTTCCTCAAGTAAATTCTGTGACTAAGAGCACATGCTGCCAAGTGTGGCCTCCTCCTTTTTTAATTTTGTTCTTTTCTTTCCTATTATATAGGTGTAAACTAAGGCTCAGAGGGAAAAGTCACCTTGAACAGGGTCACCTACTCCCTAAGAAAAATGAGCAAGGGATTCAAACCCAGTTATCTCAGGCACTACCATAAAATGTACTTCAAGAGCAAAAATCTCCCAGGAGCTTTGGAGTTGTCTAACAACTCAAAAAGACAAACTTCTCATTAAGCTTAAAATGAAATTCCTAAACCTCTCATTCCACCATATGGCTAAATCCCAGCTGGCAGGAAACTCATTTTTACAATACACTGGGCTCTTTTCTCTGAGTAGGTTGATGTGAGTTTTGTGGGGTGGTTATTTCCAAACCGGACAAAAGCAGTGGTAATGCAGCAGAAGTTATTTTGATGTTTCCTTTATACATCTTGACACACAAAAAGCAAATGCTTCTAATGATGAACAAAGACAAGCTTTATAAATTGTTCTCTATCACTAACAACAAAATAAGTGCCTGCTTTTCTATGACTGCAAACTACAATCATTTTTCCATTTTGAAGTCTAAGTAACTGTAAAGCAAGGGGGGAATTCATAAATGATAGTCTAATGGAATTTTGTACAATAAGATTGAGCCAAAATGTTTGAATATTTAAAATAAAATTATTGTAAATCTCCCTCTCTCCTTTGCTTTCACTTTATTTCTTTTGCTTTTTACTTTCTTTGCAAAGTCAGGTTTTAATATACTTATATCATTCTGGCAGGAGACACCACAATTTCTTCTCCTAGCCAATGATTTTAGACCTGGTAATGCACAGTATTCTTGAATAAAAGCATAGCCTAAGGCTTTGTGCTTCCCTGCCAACTTACAGTTAATGTGGAAAAGGTCATTTCTGCAAATAGGAAAGAAGGTTGTGAGAGATGAGAATGTTGTAGAACTAATATGTTTATGTGTAGTGGACTGCATTGAGTGGAGAAAGAAAAGGAATGGGTTTGAATGTGTGTATGATCAATACTCGCATATTATCTTGGGCAAGTTTCTTCACATTTTCAAGTCAGTTTCCTCATCAGAAAATAGGACTAGTGAGAGGACTCAACTCAATTCTGTCGCCTGCAACATAGGGGTGAGAAGGTGTTGTCTACTTCACAAATCATTTGTCAGGCATATCTTTAATAATGCTTATCAAGGATGGTAACTGGAACATAGCATGTGGTATAGACTTAAAAAAGAAAAAAAAAGATTAGCCATTTAAGGGATTTATAAAAAGAGGTCTACGTGGTCCAAAGAGGCCACGGAAGTAGAAAGCATGAAACTACTCAGCTGAGATCCCAGGGTCTGACAATGCCCACTTCACTACATTCCAGAGCCGTCTTGGTCTTCCATTTACTTTGCCTGCTGGGGCTCTGTATGAAACTTGGTCCTGTTTCTGCCTCAGGCAAACACTGCTCGAAAACATGCTCTCTAGCTCCTCTAATCTTACAGATAGGAATACAGAAAAGGCCCTGAAAGACAGAGATAGTTGATTCAGATTCCTTTACAGTCCAGAGCTCAGATTTCCTACCTCACTGCCTCCACAGGCTGCATTCTGCTTCCCACCACCCTTGTGGATAGTCACCGGTCTCTTAACTGATGAGCTGACAGTGCTGGCATGTTAAGACTAAGAGACGTGTAATATGGCGAGTGAGAGTGACAGGGGAGTCAGAGACAATAATATGTGGCCAGTCGGGGGGGAGACTAATGAAATATGTGTGGGTGTGAAGTAAGACTATGATAGTCACTCAAAAACCACTGGCTTCAATGGGTTGCTTGAATATTCAAAATTCAGGCAAGAAACTAGGGCTGGGAGATATAAAACTCATCTGACAAGAAATTTGAACATGACTATGAATTATATGAGAAGTAGAAAAAGACACAGAGAGGGACAGACAGGCATTGACAGGCTGAAGTGAAGGAGATAGAAAAAAAAAATGAAAGAAAAGAATGCAGGGCTGGAGAGATGGCTTAGTGGTTAAGTACTTGCCTGTGAAGCCTAAGGACCCCGGTTCGAGGCTCGGTTCCCCAGGTCCCACGTTAGCCAGATGCACAAGGGGGTACATACGTCTGGAGTTCATTTGCAGTGGCTGGAGGCCCTGGTGCGCCCATTCTCTCTCTCTCTCTCTGTCTGTCTGCCTCTTTCTCTCTCTGTCGCTCTCAAATAAATAAATAAAAATGAACAAAAAATAAATTAAAGAAAAGAATGCAGACAACAAATAATTCAAACAAAAAGACCTTATAATAATTTAAGGTAACAGCTAACACGGATGAACGAATGCTTGGTACTTCAACCAGCTTACCACTGTATGTAGGTGATTTCATTTAATCTTCTCAACAAGCGAGGAAGACAGATACGTCCATTATGCTAGTTTTGTGCTAAGTAAGTACAAAGAGGAGAGACAACTTGATAAAGGTCACATAGCTAATGGAAGGTAGAAATGGGGGTAAAAGAATGGGTGCATGTGAGATTCTGAGCTTTTAACCACTATTATCCACCACCTTGTAGGGAGGAAAGTAGGAATGATGGAGTTATTACTGACAGCAGAGAAGCATGAGCTGCAACAGCTGCCGTTGCACTCCTCAGCCGACAGCCATGGTGCACTGGGCACTGCGGTAAGTGCCACAAACATGGCCGAACATGGCCCCAGGGTCTGGGAGGTAGCTCAGTGGATAAAGGGCTCACTGCACAGTCTAAGGACCAGACTTCATGCCCCCAACACCCATGCAAATGCTAGGTGGGTGTGATGGCCATCTTTAGCCCCAGCGGATAGGAGGCACAAACAGGGGATCCTCATGACAAGGTGGTTAATAACTCCATGCCTTGAATCCATAAGCTCTGGGCTCAAGCGAGACTCTGCCTCACTGAGTAAGGTAGAGAACAACCAAGCAAGACAGCTGACAGCCTCTGGCTTCCACGTCCATGCATGTGTGCTCACACACTTAAAACCATGCAAGTAGAACACACACACACACACACACACACACACACACACACACACACACACACAAAGAGTGTGGTGTCACTTAACCTTATAGACAAAATAGACAAATCTGGGTGGTAAAGGTTTCTCACTTTCTTGAGCAGAAAAGGAAATGGCTTGATGCCACAGAAGTGCCCAGAGTCAGTCAAGAAGCAGTAGGTGGGAGAAATGTGAACAGCCAGCTGCACTGTAGTTCCAGGTCTTGAACACTACACTCAGCCCCTTCATGTTGCAGCCTTAGAGGTACACTAGCTGCGTGGTCAAATTCAGTGACTCCAAACAGGCAGATCATACAAATGTCTATAACCATTGTTTTTCTTTTGCTGATGCAGGGTCTCACTCTCTAGCCCAGGCTGTCACCCACTATGTATCTCAGGATGGCTTCAAACAATCCTCCTGCCCTAAGATTAGCCTCATGCATACTAGGGTTACAGCTAAGAGCCACCACTCCTAGCTTGTAAATGTTTGGAGTACTGAATTCTCAAGCACTTGTACCATAGCTTTGCGTTCACTGAGTCATGGTTGCATCTATAAACCTAATTTTTTTTAAACAGTTTTCTGTATGACTCGTCATTTGCAAGAAGGTTTAGAAGTCACCTTATTCTGTATACGATCTTGATGCATTAAGCAAAAGTGCAAGTTTGCGAGAAAAGTATGTGGTGTATTAATAATTTCTGGGATAAGCACATAGCCCATCCAAAGCTTACTGTTAAAAGATGCATCAAAGTGATGTCAGGGTGTAAAAACAGTTTATCACAGAGGTTAAACTGTTTTGCTTTAAGAACCCACAGTTCTGGAAGATGTAAGAAGTCTAAGAGCAGGTGGCAGTCTGATTGGGTTCTGAGGATAGGCTCTCTTTATACACACACACACACACACACACACACACACACACACACACAAACACACACATATTGCCAAGTTCTTATTGTTTCTTCATATTCTGGAGGGGAGCAAAAAATGGGGGGAGAGGAGAGAGGAAGGGAGGGGGAAGAAGGAGGATAAGGGAAGAGTATGTGAAGAGGAAAGGAGTAGAAGACAGTGGGAAGGGAACCGGGAGAGACAGCGAATCTTCTCATCCCCCTGTGAGGGCACCTGTCTCATTAATGAGGCCCTGGCCTCATGAACTCATTAACTTGGCAAAGGTTCAGCCTTCAAACACTGTCACACAGGGAGTTGGAACGTCAGCTGAAGCACTTTGGGGAGAGGGCACAAGGATCTGGTGCCTTGTGTTCAGTTATAGTTCCTTTAAAATCTGCATCATACTATCAAACCCGTGTGATGTTTCTGATCTCCTTACCTAAAACCCTCAGCCTCTCGGCTCCCACCACCACCTCATTGTCATCTGCAGAAAAGAGCAGTTTTCCAGAAACGGTTTTCACTTCAAACTTTTTGCCATACGCTTCTACAGCTTTGGGACCTAAGAGGAAGAGAGAAAGAGGAGGAATACATTAGTCTTGCCTCATTTGATTACACAAAGCTTTTCCTAGGATATATGAATTTGACATGACTGTATTTGACTTCAGTGTTAAATGGATGGGTTTTCAGAAGGTGACCATGAAAATCAGTGTCTTGACTTGAGTCCTATCTTGTCATTTATTTCTAATCATATGCTCCTGGGCTATGATTTTAAAGACCATTCTGTCCTCCTTCTAAACAAATGTTTGAGTGGACATTCTTTTCTGGGAGCCATTAAATTAGTGAGAAACAAATGTGACTTTTGGTCAACGGTCTCAAGGTACATAAGATCACTATTTCTTGAGGCAACTGCCTGTCTTGGCCAGTTATAAGTAACTATGAGAAAGAATTCTTTCAAGTGCAGCTAAAATCTATCTGGTTTTTACCCTTGACCCACCAACTGCATTGGACACCAAACAAAGTTATTTCCTCAGTAGACAGAGCATTTCCAAGCAGAAATGTCTATACTAAATTGTAATTAACTGCCTTTGAAATTGTTGAATCTTTTATAGTAGGAGTTCATTCCATAAAAAAAAAAATATACACTTAGAATTGATTGTGGGACAACACATGCTATTCTTGAGAGAGGGCTGTCTACATGGAGTGGTAAGACAAGACCCCGGTTTCATCATGCCTGGATTCTTTGTGATGGAGACTTATCAGATTCACAATGTATTAATAAATCAGAAAACTGGAGGCCTGGGAAATTGTACAGCAGGTGAGATTGGTTAGTTTGTCTGAATTCCTGACAGGAAACATTTGAGCTGCAGCTCCACTATGCCAGTATTTTGGATGGCTCTCAAAAGCTGAAACAACAACAACATCAAAAACTCATAATTACCCAAGGGTGTGGTCAGCCTCATCAAATCCAGCTCTGATTTTAAAAGTATATGTTTGGGTCTAGAAATCCCTGAAGTAAATTTTGGGGTCAGAGTCCAAAAGTTTGATATTTTTCCAAAGAGGTACAGAGAACTCCAACATAGCATTATGTTTCTTTTTGTGGAAGTTTTAAAGAGACTAGTACTTTAAATAAATAATAATGAAAGAATATTGAATGCCTTACAGCCAATAAATACCAGAATCATACCCAGAAGTGAATAAGTTCTGTCTATTACTCATTATAGGGAGGAAGAAATTATGGCTCACAATATCATGGAACATTCTAGAAGCAGTTAGAAAGGATTCATTGTGGGACTTGGACTTATGTTACATTATTTCCAGGAGGGCTTAAAGAAGCAAGATTTAGATAAAACACTTTTAAGGCTTGAGAATTATTTCTTTGAGTGGGTATCTCAATAAATCTTACCTGGAAGTAATAAAGATCAACAATGCCAAAATGGTGATGAATAAATGAGTTATTAGCCATAGTAAGGGGTGTGTGAGTGCTTTTTGGCCTGGATAATGTTGATGTTTTTGTCTGTGCTCATACATGATTACTTTTGTGTTGTGTCGTGTGTGTGTGACATACATTTCTCATATTCTTAATATTCCCAGATAGGTAGATAGGTAGATAGATAGATAGGTAGATAGATAGATAGGTAGATAGATAGATAGACAGATAGATAGATAGATAGGTAGATAGATAGATAGATTATACATAGATAGACAGAAGATAGATAGATAGATAGGTAGGTAGGAAGATAGATAGATAGATAGATAGATAGATAGATAGATAGATGGATGGAAAGAAAGAGAGAGTTTTTTTTGTCCGGATTCATCGTGGACACTGTCTACCCGTGCTCTCTGAAATTATTTGAGCTTGTGCAGGGGAATGTGAAGCCAGGTCGACAGAACCACACTAGCCCCCGGCATACCTGAAGTCTTTCTTACTTGTCAGGACTACAGGACTTGGAATCAAAAGACAATGCCCTCTCTCTCCTTTTGGTAGTGTGACTTTGGCCAAATCATTTCATCCACCTGCACCTCCATTTTTGTCTCTATGAAACTCTACCAGCCCCTCCTCTACGTGCCCTGTGCAAGGATCAAGTGCCTTGACTTTATACAGAGAACTTTGTAGGCAGAGAAGTGCTGTGAGATGCAGCCGTGGCTCTCGTGGTCATCTTTATCATTGTCATCACCGCAATCAGCATTTTCCTACTGCAGTGGTTTCAGTTCACTGAAGATGATGATGGTGAGTACCTCTTAGCATGCTTGTCTCATTCCCATAATCACACCGATTTGGCAGACTTCTCTTGACAGGAAAGAAATTTGCACAGGATCAACAGCTCCTTAATGAGCCAGAGACCGCAACAGCAGAGGTCATACAGTGTGTATCAACATAGTGGGTCCTGGTATCATCTCACTCCACTGTCCTCATGCAGGCAAGGAGACAAAGCAGAGTGAGGCTACAGCTCTCTCAAGGTCAGGGAGCGATAGAGGATCTATCTCTTGAGTCCAGCTCACAGAGTGTTGCACAGCAGACATGGGATGCCCACTTGTCTAGGAAGGTGAAGGGGGCTGGAGACAGCATGTCTAGGAGAGCAATGGATGAGCTCTCTGAGCATGAGGAAAAGTAGAAAGCCAGAGACAAGCATCATAGGGAAATACTGAACAAGCAGTCATATGTAAGGAGGATTTACAATAAGTATTTCTGTTAGGGTTCATATATTGCTGTCTGCTTTTGTTTCTGAAGTGGGGAGAGAAGTACTGGGGATCAAACCCAAGGCTTCATACATGTTAGGCAAGTGCTCTACCATTAAACCATATCCCTAGTCTATAGTTATCTTCTTGACAGTATCAAAACTTCAAACAAAATAAATATACATCCCCTGTCAATATTAGAAAGCCTTTTACTTTTATGAGGTGGGGAAGATGAAGAAGAAAAGTCCTAATGATGAATAGATGAATGACCTCAAGATGTGCATCTGGGAAGGACAGTCAGCCCACAGTGAATCTAGCAATGTGGGGGTATGACAATGGGTTACAAATACTTGTCCCTTGCCTCCATGAAGTTAAGCAGGACCATCAGACTTGAACCTAGGGTTACTGTGTATAGAACTGAGCTCACTCCCAGACTTATGAACAGAGTGGGATTCTTGTATAGTGTACCAGAGATACCACAGCCATCAGAGCATACAGAAGTAATTAAGTTGTCTGGCTTGTCAGGTCACTAAGGAAACACAACATGGAATTTACCAAAGGCCAGAACAATTTGCATATCTAAAGCTCAGGGACTGGTTAGTTGAGCCAAAAGCCTACACAGCAACTGCTGGCTAGATGGTGCAGCCAACTTGTCTTTTGTGATTTTGCCTGAGGCTGCCAAAGTTCCCTGGACATGGCTGGAGTCTTACAAACTAATTCTAGAGGGAGATGCCCCTGGAACTGGAGACTGCTCAATGGGCCTGTGGTTGTCCTTGGAATAGGACGACATCATGACTTCTAATGTGGGTGGCTGTGTATGTGTGAAGTGGCTCTTAAACACCCCAACATGAAGGGGAGCCCTCATGGTGATGGCTCTGCCTCTGCTGTGATGGGGATGGAAAGGCCTGGTGGCTACTCCCTCAGTTTTTTCCCACCATTCCCATTCCCACCACTGTTTCCTTGCCAGAAGACTTCATGTCTGGATTCACTGTGAGGTACAGCACTGTAGATTAATTGAAAGCAATGTTTTGTGCAAAAAGATGACCTGAACTTCTAACATTAGACTTTCTGGTGTGCTTTTGAGATGTTTTTCAGGTAGGCAGAAGCCTATGGAATCCTCAGGGTGCTCCTTAGTAGAACCTACTGCTTGGAAAACAAGAGTAGATTGCTTTCTGGTAAGCACACTGCCAAGATAGCAGGGATTAGCAGGTGTTTATCTGAACCTGTTTGGTTGTCAGGTATTTTCAACGCATGATGAATATAATATGAAGGAAGAAAGGAAGAGGCCTTTAGAAGAAAAATGCCAGTTCTCTCTGTATGCTATAGTGTTGGGTGTGTAGGTGTGCACCATTTGTGTATGTGTGTGTGTGTGTGTGTGTGTGTGTGTGTGTGTGCGCACACGCATGCAAGTAGCCAAAGGAGAGTGTTGGGTATCTTCCTCTACTGTCTTTTTATTTACTTCTTTGAGATGGAATCTCTCACTGAACTTAGAGCTGCTCTTTAACATTTCACTGGCCAAAGAGTGAACCCCAGGGATTCTTTTGTCTTGGCTCCCCACTGGACTGGGGTTGCGTACGTGCATAGTCACGTCTAGCTCTTTACATGTGGGTTCTGGGGATCGAGCACCATCCAGGTCAAGTTGTCTTGCTTGCACAGCAAGCACTGTTACCTGGTGAGCCACTTCCTGAGACTAGAATTAATTTTTCAATATATCTATTACTCTCTCACGAAACTATCCCTGAAAGGTTCCTGTTAACTAGAGTTGGGAACAGCTTTTTGCTATCTCATTTAAACCTGAGTTATCTTGTGCCTCAGTTTAAGAATATGGATCAGTATCTCCCGGCATCCAAGAGGGACCAAGCTGGGGAATAGGAGACACAGAAACTACTGGATGGATGAAAGCAATGAAAATGGAAGAGAAAAATGAAAATAGGGGGAAAAAGAGAAAGAATATAGGGAAGAAAGAAGAGGGGCCCATAGCAACAAAGGGAAAGGTGGAGAGAGCATGGTTGGGGGGAGAAGAAAGGATGGAAGAGTTGGACAAGAAAGAGGAAGGATACGATAAAGAGAAGGGCTGGGGGAGGAAAACAGGAGGGTCAGGCAGACATTTGGGGAAGGACGGAAGAACAGAACATGAAGGAACTGAGAAGGAGATGAGGAGAGAGTGAAGGAGTAATAGAGGTAGAGAGGGAAGAGAGAGAGGGACTTTAGTTGAGTAATAGTCACTTGGGCGGTTTCAGCTTTATCAAAACAAAATCTTTCAAGTAAAGTAGATCTCCCAAGGTAAATAAATGATCAACAAATGAAACAAGCTGCTTTTGAATGTGGGGATATGAGAGCTGGAGGTTGGATTTATCTCTCCCTCGAAGGCAATTTCCACACAGGCTATTTAAATCACTGCTTACTGGCATTATTTATTTAATTATTTAGCGTGGCAACTGGAGGCCAGCTGTTGCGTAAGCAGCGCCCGCCGTGCAGCAGCCCGAGGGGAGCAGGCCCGCGGATGGGGGCTCCGCTGTGTGGCATTTTCAGGAATCCACCTCCCTGGGTGGCGGATGGTCCACGTCCCCTCCTGGCTGTAGTCTCTGACTTCTATGTACAGCCTTCCTGGGTGGTGGAAGCAGGAACGTTTCCCATGCAGAAGCAGCCCAGGGCACACAGGCACCTGCTTCTGCATGACTCGGTTATTAGCGGAGCTCCAGAAATTTTAGTCAAAATAATGTTCCAGGGCATTTGGGTGACTGGCTTCTCAGAACATCCATCTGGACACATTTCTCTTAGCCCTGCAGCCAAACAAATGGCATTTTCCTCTGGATGTCTGACAACACCATTCAGACACAGGCTTTCCCTTCTGCCATGGGGTGGACAAGGCCTGTCTGTTTCCCACAGTTTGTAACCTACAGAGGCTACATTCATCACGCCACTCAGCACATGGCTGTGACCAGTAGGCCCATGCTTATCGGTGCAGTCATTACTGTGAATAACCAGCCCTTGTTTGAACTGTAGAAGTGGGCAGCTTACAGCCCAGTGGGTGTTTTCTATAGCGGTGAGGAGCACATTGCCTGTGGTGCAAAGTACTGCATGTACCTAGCCTGAAGGCTATTAAGTTGGGCTCAAAGTCAGCACACATAGCAAATATGGTATGGGTTCACAGTAGCATTAAAAGTACCCTTTATAAGCCATAAAGGACGGGGTGTGGCTTCACACACATTGCTCTAGCAATCTGACATGGCCAGTCTTTCCCCCAGCATTGGAAGGAAGCATTTCCTAGGTTAAGCACCAGCTGAAGCAACTGGCTTATCGTCAGGGGCACTAATCTAGGAACAATAGCCCTTCCCACCAAGTGAGTAACACTGGATTTTAATTGTGAGATTCATGGTGTGCATTTCTTCCTCATAACGTCAAATGTGTTTCCCTGGACTCCCAAGTACACCTTGACTGGATGAGTCCGTGGACTGGCTGTACGCTGTGCTTTTCTTACCTGTTATCAGCTGGGTTAGCACTTTTGTCTGGTCATTGAGGATGTTCACAGTCACATTTCTGGCAGATTTGAAGTACAGGGCATTACCCTGAAATCAGAATATAAAGAGAAACACATGAAGATGGGAAATTTTTCTAATAAAGGATGGAATGTGATCCTTAATTTTCTTTTGTCTTCCCCACCCATTGAAAAATGTAAGAACTATTCTTGTTTGCTGGCAGTGCAACACCCCAGAAGACTCGATTTATCGACCTCTGACTTAGAAACTTGTGGTGATGATACCTCTTATTATCCTAAGTTATTATTGGGGAAAAAGAATTTGGTAGCGAATTCAGTCTTTTCACAAAATGGTGTATCCTTGCTTGAAAATTCGTTAATTCGTCTGTGTATTGCATCTCTCCAAATTCATGAAAGTCAATGTCTTACAACAAAGACAAAACTCAGTTTGTACCTTCAAAGGCCTACTTTCCAATAAGAACAAATACACTTGGCAGACAATCAATTATGGGAGTGATTAAGGAGCTGTAAAAAAATTTTTTTTGGGGGGGGGTCTTTCCTGAAGGGTGGGTGGGAGCCTTCACAGATTTAGGCAGGAAATGGGAGGCAAGGCCACTTTTTGGGAGAGGCGGCTTAGCATTAGATTAGATACTTGAAAAGGTTTGTTTTTACCATGTTGTCTAAATGACATTGAAATGAAAACAAAAGTCAGGGAGGTAAGCGTGGTCTGAGCGTGCAGTGATAGCCTCCTGCCCCAAGAGAGGCTGAGGACTGGAAGAGCCAGCCCCGCCTAGCATGTGCGTACAGCAGAGCAGGAGCTCAGCATGAGCAGAGAGAGCCAGCCCTGAGTCCTAAGGCACCTTTCTCACCAAATAATGGTGATCTGGATTTAAAGGGTCTTTTACTTTAGGCTAGCTGCTAAAATGGATAACCAATACCCAACACTGTTCAGGTCCTGAGTAACCATTTACTCTGGACAAGAGCTATTGACTAGCATCTGGAAACAAGACGATGACTTCTGCTTCTTCGGCAATAGTAGAGTTGGAGCTGTCCCCACAGCAGCTTGAAGCTTAAATTTTTCTTGATAAAAATAACTCATTTTTTAAATTTATTTTAGAAGTGCATTGAACCCGATATTGTCATTTTTATTCTGCCTGTAAGTAACAAAGACCATTCAAACAATTCACATGAAGTTTGAATTCCGAGCGTTGCGCAGGATGAGCGGTTATGTGTCTGGAAGTTAATGTGCCAAAGTTCCCCATCACACATTTGATAACGGGCTCTGTGGAGAAAGGGTGTCCAGGGATAAGGAACTGGGTAGCTTCCTCCCACATACTAACTCCTGTGTTTCCCAGAGCACGTCCCTGTGCCCTTCAATTTAATCCTCCCTGCTCTCTTCCATCAACATCAGTGCCACCATCGAGCTCATCACCGCTGTAGCTGAGCGCTGAGGATGTGCTAGGCATGCTGGAGATCGAGTCAGCAGTTTCTTGTTCCAACCCTACCAATTTGCATGCAAGTGCATGCTTGATTATTTCTCTAAATAATAGCAATTACTAAATTATCAAATATCCTTGTTACTCAAATCATCAAATGTCACAAGCAATTTTTAAATTTTTTTGTTCATTTTTATGTATTTATTTGAGAGTAACAGAGAGAGAAAGAGGCAGACAGAGAGAGAGAGAGAATGGGCGTGCCAGGGCCTTCAGCCACTGCAAACGAACTCCAGATGCGTGCGCCCCCTTGTGCATCTGGCTAACGCGGGTCCTGGAGAATTAAGCCTTGAGCCGGGGTCCTTAGGCTTCACAGGCAAGCGCTTAACCACTAAGCCTCTCACCAGCCCACAAGCAATTTTTAAAATAGGTTCAGTCCAGTGTCAAGACATTAAGCCTTCAGTAATTGTCAGGCAAAGACAGGTGTGTGTGTGTGTTTGGGGGGAGAGGGTGAGTATGGAGAGACAAGAGGAAGGGAGAAGAGGAAAAGAGAGGAGAGAGAGGAAGAGATCAGGGACAGGAGGTGAGAAGTTGAGAGTGCAAGATGGAGAGGAGCAGGGAGATGATCTTGCTTGCGTGTCCAACTCTCCCGACTCATCTCTAGAATGAGTCATGGGTTTCTTCCATTCCCACCATTTCCTGCTCCCATAATTTGAAGATGTCCCCATATACCTATAGCTTACCACTGCAAATTTCAGCATTCTCAGATGCTGCCTGTCTGTCCTTATGATTATGCAAATCATTATATCATACAAAAAAACCCCTCATAATAGCTATGCAGAAGATTTACAGCAGGGGAGGTGATAAAACCACCCATTTCTTTTTATTACCATGTCAAAATATTATAGTTCAGCATTAATTGTTCTAATAGGCTTACATACTGGAATTAGAATCTTTCTACATCATGTTTAAACTAAGACCCTCGTTCTTCCTTAGGTCCCAAAGCTATAATCTTCAAGCATACTTGTTACAGAAAGACCTTCAAGGAACGAGGATGCGCCAGCTAAGAGCAGGGAAGAGCTTCCTGAGGTTAGCAGGTCTCTGAGATTTTCATTTTGCTTTCTTACTACGACAGAGACAAAAGTACCAGCCAAGTGAAGCATCCCAGGGGGCCTCTGTTATACACGTCTGATGAGAAGCCAGGCTTTTCTGTGCCCTGGGCTCTCCTACCCGCCACTGCGACCCTGACTGGCTGAATCACAGGTGAACACAGAGGACAAGGGGCTGGTGGGAAGCTGCCCGGGGACTCAGCTCTGCTGTCAGAAAGGAGTCTGCAGAACAGCCAACCTGTCACCAATCAGCCTGAGATTATTCTCAGGGGGGTGACACTGGCTGAGAGATAAGGAAAGGCAGCCAAAGGCCATCCTCTCATCCATTGGAGGCAGTTCTCAGCTACGTGCCTCCAAACAACTGAACTTCATCCTCCCACCTGTAGGGGGCAGTCCTCATCCACACTACCCCAAGTCACTGGGTACACAGCCTGTAGTGCCAGTATCCTCAGCACATAGACGTATGGATGGAGGAGACTTCACCGCATCTCTGTTTCTTGTAAACAGAATAAAGAGAACAGAATTCATCTTCCTAGACCACTTAGGGCCATGACGTGAACGTATACTCCACCACATCCTCCAGTGACTGCTTTATTCCAGAGGCCATTTCCACCAGCAATGGCTCCAGCCTGCTGGTATTTGACAACTATTGTTTCTGATTTAGAGATATATTATTTATTCTTATATCAAAACAGAATGTGCAAATGTCCAGTGCCACCAGGCTTATAACAAAGCAGCAGCCTGCGTCTCTCACCATGGCAAGAGGTTTCTCTGTCTGGATGTTTCCCCAGGAAGTTTTCTTCCTGTGACCCCAAATATGCTTCTATGCTACCTGTAGATTTATCAACTTTAGAAGTGATTAATTTTTTGTAATGGCACAGATTCCAGTTTGGTTAAGTCAGGATTCATAATTCGCACGGTGATTATGTGTACAGCATTCACAACTGAATCAAGGAGTGTGCTCTTGGGGTTAGGGAGATGGCTCAGTGGGTTAAGAGTGTGGGAACCTGAGTTCAACATTCAGCTCTCATGTAAGAAACCACGCATGCTTGTTCCCTGTAATACTGAGGGTGGAGGGGAACAGGAAGATCACAGGGGCTTGATGGTCAGTCAGTCTAACTAAAACAATGAGCCCTAGGTTCAGAGCGAGACTCTGTCTCAGGGAACTAAGGCAGGAGCGCAATAGGGCAGGGCACTGGAGATCCTCCCTTGGCCACATGTGCGTAGGAGGAGTGTGTGATTCTATGCATGCGCACACACGCTCCACATCAGAGTATGTTTTTGCTACATTTCCTTTTTGTTTTTATATAGTATTTTCATCATCTAGAGTCAATTTATTGCTCCATTAAAAATGCTTAGTTTTCAAGTCAACAAAAATGAACAACCATTTATATTGCTGCACTATCCACAATAGCTAGGAAATGGAAGCGGCTTAGATGCCCATCAACAGATGACTGGACAAGAGAAAGTGAGACATATACATGATGGGGTTTTATGCAGCACTCAAGAAAAATGAAATTATGGCATTTGTAGGAAAATGGATGGAATCGGACATCATTTTGTGAAATAAGCCAGACTCAGAAAGACAAATACCACCCATTTTCTTACATGCAGAACATAAATTGAAAATTACATGTATGTAGTAAGTTCTTAGTTTACCATTTTTTAAACTGTCCTTTTTTTTTTCTGTTGAATCCTTTTCATTTAGGTTTTTCTTTAGGGAGATATTTACCACATGGGCCGAATGCTAATTTTTCCATTACTGTCTTTTCTACTATTAATTTCAAGAGCATCTGTAATTCTTTTAAAACTTTCCTTTCTATACCAGCCTTTATTTGACTCTATTCTCTCCTGGAAGGGAATGCAGCAGCAGCAGATTGGATTGGCAAATTCATCAGAAAGCTTCCTGTGTGTCTTCACCTCCAGGCAGTAGCCTCTCTGGGCCATTTCACCAGGGAGGAATTCTTCAAACTCTCCTTGGGAGCGTGGCAGGTAGGAAGACTACCCGAGATGAGGTCTTTGGAGCAGAGGTGTCAGGAATGAGACAGGGGCAGGTGTGCTGACACATAGGTAAGGCTTTCAGGGCTTTGGCTCTAAAGCAGAAGGGAGTTCACACTGACCCAAGACAGGGCCGGGCGAAGTGGGAGGCCAGCTTTGATTGACTTGCTAGGGAGGACTGATGGGTGGCCATCATCTTGCCTGAAAGACCCAAGGTGCTTAGGTTGCTCCAGATGCCAAACTGTACTGAACTGGAGGGAAATCTCATTTCATACTTTCAGCAGATAACTAGCTGAGGGTCGGCTAGCAGAGGCAGTCCACGCCTCAGAATTTTAGATGTGAGATCAGGGTATGAAAGGAACAGGGCTGGGCAATTTGCTATACTACTCTGGGTGGGCTTTTAGGTAAACCATCTGATTTAGGGTGTCATTTATGATTTTAGCTTTGTTGAGTTCCCCAGAACCTATAGTCCTACTGGTTTAAATTAGTTTCTAGAGTCAAATAAAAGTATACCTGGTTTTCCTGGAATGGGGTGTGAGGACACATGCCTATCTCACTGGTCTTCAAACTTCAAACACATTTTCTACCACTTGTTTTTTTTCTTTTACAGCCCCGCACCGGCATACATGTGGATTTCTCTAGTAGTCCTTCACCCACTGACGTAACTAAGGCATAAGTCACCATATTTCACTCTGTCCATTCCCTGGCGTTTGAGCCTAAAGCGACGCCAGGTTCTCAGTTTTGCCAGGCACTGTGCCGTGGAAGTCTCCCATCTTTTCTTCCTTCTCTGTCTGAAAGATTGTCGGCTCCAGCGTCGCCAGTTCAGCTACCTCTTGTTTACCCTCGCCATGATCTCTTAACTTGCCCATGACATTTCATGTCTGTTACCATTTACTTCTCCATTTCCCGTTCCTCCTTTTTAATTTGTTTTCTTCTCCACACACTTACTTTGGGCAGAGTTTATGAAGGAAGCAAGTATGCATATTTTTCTCTGTGCTGTCAATTCATCTCCTCCTAGAGCCTCCCTCGAGAGGACAGACAGTTAAATTTGTGTGCAAGTCAAGAGCAGC
Source organism: Jaculus jaculus (assembly GCF_020740685.1). Lineage (NCBI taxonomy): Eukaryota > Metazoa > Chordata > Mammalia > Rodentia > Dipodidae > Jaculus > Jaculus jaculus. Next base: position 13,184,151 of record NC_059107.1, on the reverse strand, counting down.
TAGTAGCTGTTTCAGCCCCAAGAGCTTTCAAGCGTTCTCAGTGCGTTGATGGGGTGCCTGGCACACATCAGAAACCGATCCTGTCCCAGGCCCTGGAGAATGGGAAACATGAAATGACCTATATTCCTGCCCAGGAGGAGACCTAGTGTAAACATAAAGCCAACATAACGACAGTGTGGTGTGACTTCCATGGAGATTCATACTCTCCAAGTAGGAGAGGCACAGATTTCAATATTTGCATCAAATCAAAACCAGATCTGTTGTGACATGTTGTGGGGTGTGATGTTTCTTAGGATAATCCAGCACTGTAGAATATTTTCTATTCCCTGCCAGGAGCCAGCCATCTGCTCTGGAAATGTAAACAGCGAAAACACAAAGTAACACACAAACACTTTGTGCATTAGGGAGGGCTCTGAACTTTCTGTTGTAAATCAACCTCGAGAAGAAGAACCAGTGGGATGGCCTCCTGAACCGTCTTCCCAAGAAGAACTGCGCTGGCTGTTTTGCCTTTCTCCTCTTAGCACAAAGACAAGAGGGCTCACAATAGCTTGTTTCTATCTAAGATAAGTAGAAAATAAGGGAGGCTGACCTTGTAGAGAAAGAAACAGTGAGCTTTGGTTCCTATTAAAGCCAGACAGACTTTAATCACAACTCTACTCCTTGTAAGTGAATGTGGCCTTAGGTCAACCATGTCTCTTTGGATCTCAATTTGTGTATCTACGAAGAGATGTTCAAGGCTGCAGCATGGTGGGGAAGAAAGAAAACATATGTAAAGTGCCTGCACAGAAACACACTGTTCCAAAATACTTTAATATAAATGAGGCAAAACACAAATGGAGAGAAATGCTTTATTCTAACTTAGGGCAGAAATCTACAACATGAGAATGAAGAGCTGCTGTGCTGGGAAGAATGTGTTCAAAAGCAAGAAACTCTCCTCCAAAGCCTTCAATGATGGGGAATATCCAGGGACACAAAGGATGCTGGAAGGAACTCAACTGATGGGACAATAGGAGTAAGAAAATAAATAATGTAGTACTAGACCATAACCCATAGTCTATAATAAATATTCACATGTCTATGCAGAGATAAATAAATAAATAGCCAAATAACCTGGGAAGAACAGTGAATGATGCTACGTAGCATTCTGCTTAACTTAAGTGGATGAAGCTAGCTTCTAGCTCCTTAAGATGGACAGTGAACAATCCAGAGAGACAGATTCGAAGATTTCTTCAGACACACTCTCAGCCAGGTGACTGGGATCAGCATCATCAGCATGTTACCATGTCGACATGGTAAGTCATGTTGATAGCAGGTGTCCTTGTGATACTGTAAGGAAAAGGGCACTTTACCTCTTCAGTGATCCACCTATTCACAAACCATGACCTCCTCTACTCACAAGACAAATCTTAGACTATTTTACAAAACACCTGACTAGTCTTGCCCAAGGCCATGAAAACCAAAGAAAATCTGAGAAACTTATAAGAGCCAGTAAGGAAACATGGAGACCAGATGTATTAGTGTATCCTAGATAGGATTCCTAGACAGAAGAAATAGACTAAGCAAAAATTAATTGGAACAGAGGGTGTGTTTTAGTTAATAATAAAACATTAGCATTGGTTCATTTATTGTGTCAAGATGTGAGACTGACACCAGATACTAATAAGACAAAAGTTTGCATGTAGGATGATGTAAACATTCTTTATTATCTTCACGGATTTGCTTTATAAATATAAACTAACACAAAGTGAATTTTTAGGTTTCAAAATTCTATCACCAAGAATTTTGGAAAGAGCCCTTGGAGAGGTGCCTGCCATTGCATAGGTGAGCTATGTGATATGTTGTGGACAAGTGATTCTGTTTTTGAGCTGATTATATTATATTATATTATATTATATTATATTATATTATATTATTATATTAGTCCAAGATACAGCTTTTCCATGGAACTTTGTCTTCAGGAATCCTAAAAGAATTATCTCTGGGGACTCTCACAGCCAGTTCCTCACACAGGATTCTCTATGCATGATCTTCTGGCTGGCTGGCTGGCTGGCTGGCTGACAGCATGTTTCAGGATGTATCCAGAAGTCACTGGATTCTCTGCAGGCCCACACAAGCAACCGTCAAGGAATAGATGGAGGTGACCAGCACTTTGTAAAAGAATTCAAAGCCTTGACATGACCGGTCAGGGACAGGGAGAATACTGTTGCAAATTAGATTTGTCAGTAAAGTCTTTTTCAAGCTTTTGTTTTTAAGTTTTCTTCAGCAAGTACCAAATGTGTATGCCATTGCCATTATTATTTTTGCAGGGTGAGTTTTGTTTGATTTGACCATTGAAAATTCATACACATTAAGAAAAACAGTGCTATGGTATATTTATTTCTATTGTCACTTGGAGCACTATGGTTGATTGAATGTAAAATGCCCCAAACAGACTCATGTGCTTGAATACTTAATCCTTCTCTGGAAGGATGAGGAACCTTTAGAAATTGAAGACTTGCTAAGGAAAGTGTATCAGTGTGGGGTGGGCCGTGAGGTGTTGTAACCAGGTCTATCCTGCCTCTCTGCTTCCCGTGCTGCTGAGTTGTGATGTGGCTTCTCATACCTGTCTACAAGACTTTGCCACCATGATGGACTCTACCCTTTGCAAGGATTAAACCCTTTTTCTTCTGTAAGTTGCTTCTGGTCAGATATTTGTTCACAGCAATAAGAAAGCTACTGATACAAGTATCATTTTATAAGTATACTTAGGTAAATTTCTATTGTGTAAACATGCTTTCTATTTTCCATTACTGAGTAATAAAGCTTCAAGTGAAGCTGTTGCTCAAAATCAACTGGGAAATTGTCCAGATTTTCCCACATAGCATTCTTGTTCAGTTACTCTGCTATGTGTCCAAATCTGGGTGCATTTAGTCTCTCAACACTTCACCTAGCTGTTCTGTCTCAAGGATTCCTTAGAGGCTGCATATTCATGTGTCATCACAAGGGGATGGCTAGCTCTTCTGGTGCCCAGCACTGGCACACATTAGGTTTTCAATAAATATTTGTTGAATAAGTGACTGCTCACATCAAATTAAGAGTCAACAGAGAGTGAGTGTTGTCAACAAAGCAAGGAATTAAATGAAGGTTGACAGAAACTGTCAGGGCTTTCTACAGGCAGCCATCATTCATGAGTGATGTGATAATCTAAACAGAGTATTGGAGAATAGACAGTGCAGAGCTTTAATCAACCAATATTTTTATGCCACCGAATACACTGAAAGGAACCACAGGGATACATATGTCAGTTTCACTGCCAAGTCTTTGGGAGAAAAGAAACAGAAGCAGTTCATATCATAACCTCAAGGTTTCAATGAGTAAAAGGTTAAAGGATACCTGGAAACTTCCCTGGGTGAGTAGCACTCTTCTGGCATATGGTCTCAAGTGAGCCCTCTTTCAATTGACCTTTATTAATCCAGTGAACTAACATTTTTAAAGTATCTTCTAAGCATCAGTACTGTGCCAAGTGCCCAGCAAGTGGCCTTTGATCCCCAAGAGCTCACAATCTACTCATGGAGAGAGATACTAAACTAAGAGATCCAGAGACTATTACATAATTGTAACTTCAGCCTGTGTCATGAATGCAGAGAAGGTGAAAGCAGTGCAGACATACAGCATTCCTTCCACAGTTAGGGGGGGAGCTTTCTTTATGCTTTAAGAATTGGTACAGACAGGCTGAAGGGATGGCTTAGTGGTTAAGGTGTTTGTCTGCAAAGCCAAAGGACCCAGGTTTGATTCCCCAGGACCCAAGTCAGCCAGATGCCCAAGGGGCATGTGTCTGGAGTTTGTTTACAATGGCTGGAGGCCATGGTGTGTCCATTCTCTCTCTCTCTCTTCATCTGTCAAATAAATACATGTAATATAAAAAAAAAATTGGTATACACTCCTCTACTTAACAGTCAGCTCACACTCTGATGGCCCTACAATAATCTAACTCCATCTACCTGGGTGCCCTTAATTGTCCTCTAAGGCCTGAAAGTCTACAAAAATGGGAACCCTAAAGAGCTCCAGTTTCCTGTGTGCCCACTTCTCCTTAACTCCTTGCTTAATTCATCCCTCCCTCTAATGTCTTTCTCCAGGACTGTCTTCCCATGATACCCACTGGAGAAGCTTCCAAACTGCTACCCAATGACCCCACTCAGCTTGAAAAAAGCCAGGCTAATCACCACCCCAATTCCCTTATGGCTGTTAGGGCTGCTTCTTGGAGGAGGGTGAGGCAGTTTAGGGTGACTGGGCCCTGAAATTAAAGTCAGACAATGTCCTTGAGCCTGCCTTTGCAGTCTCCTTATTTCTTGCCTAAAGGAGTTCCCTAGATCTGTTTTTCCATAAACACCTTGAGTCTCTCCTTAGAAAGAAGTACCCCTTTCCTAGAATCAAGATTCCTGGAAAGATTAAACCAGAACCTGTCTTTGTGGTTAGTTAGCTCAGCTCCCATACAGAACCTATAAATGGCCCCAATTTGGGTTTCCAGGTGGGCTTTACCCTCCCTTGTCTTCTCCTAGGCAGAAGTTCTTTATACTGTTTCCTCTTTTCTTCTCTTAGACCGTCTCTCTAAACTTAAAAAATAATGGTATATATTCATTGTGCCTAGTGTTTCCTTTCATATAGATAGTTTTTTTTTTGTTTATTTTTATTTATTTATTTGAGAGCCACAGACAGAGAGAGAAAGAGGGAGAGAGAGAGAGAGAGAGAGAGAGAGAGAGAGAGAGAGAGAGGAGAGTGGGTGCGCCAGGGCCTCCAGCCACTGCAAATGAACTCCAGATGCGTGCGCCCCCTTGTGCATCTGCATAACATGGATCCTGGGGAACTGAGCCTTGAACCGGGATCCATTAGGCTTCACGGGCAAGTGCTTAACTGCTAAGCCATCTCTCCATCCCAGATAATTTCTTTAATATAGATCCAGTGATTTGATCTTGTCTACCCCTCCCCTTATTAAACTAAGTGCATGAATAAACATGAATGTACTGCTATCTCTGTTGTGCGTTGACTTAGCATCCTTCAGGCAATACCAAGAAGCAGTACAGCTGGGCCCTATGGCAGTTCTAATTTAATGTTTTTTGAGGAACCTTCATACAAATTGCCATAGTGGATGGGCCAAATAAGAAAATCAGAGGATATTAAAAAAAATTCCTTCATTTTAATTTCCCACTGGTAGTTCCGAACTATAGCTAACTCTATAGGAGAACAAAATGCTATGATTTTTCTTTGGGGTTAGTTCATCTATGATGGTTTACTGGAATGTCTTTGGAGAGAAGCAATTGCTCAGTATCTTCATCCAAGGAATGAATATGACAGTGTGTGTGTAGGGATGCGCTCTGTGAGGACGTGGCTGTGGCAGAGACTATGGTGTGGATGCATGAAGAGGCAGGTGTTTTATCCTTGTGTGCTGGGAAAGACATGGCCAGAGTTCAGCTAGTCATCCTTAAATGCAGCCACCAGATATTGTGACCGAGAAGTGAAGAAGCATGGTAGAGCCTTGGGGTATAGGTAGGAAGGCCATAGTAATACTCATTTAATAGCCTCCATCCCTGTGAGGTCAGCAGTACACGGGGTGGCATACACAATGCTTGTGTGCATGTCTGTATTAACTCAGGTAACAATTTCATCTTCACAGTACACAGAGTCACACTTTGACTCATTACCTGATTCTTCTCTGTGATATTTCCTAGTGTTCTTTAGACAGTAAGTGTATAAAGGCTGAGTAGCTAATCTTATAAAATGAAATTTAAAATGTAATGATTTTATAAGCATAAGAAATCCATGAAATTTAGCACAGTCCCTTCACATCCTATATCCCCAGCCCATGTTAATATTTTCCTGCCCCTGACAAGTCTTATATCAACAAAACTAATTCTCCTTTCGATAGCAAACATTTCTAATGTTTACTTAGTCATAGGTTTTTTTTTCATAACTTACATGTTGACAGGAATCACTACAGTGCCCTGTAGTGCCTGTTTAAGGGAATACAAATATTTTGATTACTTAATTGCAGTAACTTACCTGGCTTTAACTTAATTTCCTTTTTATTTATTTTTTATGGTCTTCTTGTGAGGTATGTATGCATGTGCATGTGTTTATTTGTATATGCACATGCGTCCACATGTGTGCCTCAGCATGTGGAAGCCAGAGGTTGGCATCACATGTTTTCTTCAATCACTCTCTATGTTATAGTTTATTTTTATTTATTCATTTTCAAACAGAGAGATAGAGTAGAGAGAAAATGAGCACTCCAGGGCCCCCATGCACTGTAAATGAACTACAGATGCATGTGCAACTGTAGTTTACCTAGGTACTGGGGAATAGAACCCATGTCAGTAATCTTTGCAGGCAAGCACCTTAACCCCTGAGATGTATTTCTAGCCCAAAATAGTTTTATTTGCTTTGTTTTCTCAAACTAGGCTGTCACTGTAGCCCAGCCTGACCTGGAATTACTCTGTAGTTCCAGGCTGGCCTTGAACTCACAACCATCCTCCTACCTCTGTCTCCCAAAATCTGGGATTAAGTGCATGTGCCACCATGCCTGGATAAGTTTTTTTCATTTATTTTGAGACAGGATCTTTCACTAAATCTGAAGCCACTGATTTCTTTAGACTAGGCAGCCAGGAAACCCTATGGATCTTCTTGTCTGCTTCTTGGCTCTTTAATTATGGGGGCACACCACCAGGTATGGCTTCTTATGTGGGTGCTGGGGAACTGAACCCATGGTCTCATGCTTGTGTGGCTAGGCCCTCTCCCCATCACCTGACTTGGGCCTGTTGCATTTACAACCCCAGCACAAGGATGCTGAGGCAAGAGGATCAGAAACCCCAGGACAGCTTGGGCTACCTATCTAAGCCCTGTCTCAAAAGAAAACCGTAAGGGTCTTATCAGAGAATCTGTAATAAGTCAGGGTGTCACTCATGTTTGGTATGGGGCTTACTGTCCCCAGTACTGGAGGGCAAATGGTTTGGCCATTTTACCAATGAGGAAATGGACAGTAGGTGTCAGGCATGATTTGGGAAAGCTGACATGCTGGTAAGGTATAAAAAGGGGGCACAAGACAGAGGAGATGGGTCTCTTATTTTCCAGCTGTAAATAAGGGCTGTGGAGAAGAAAGGTTAGCACAGCTAGCGAGATGTTTATAGAAGCAAAATACAAGCTTGATGTGGGTTCCTGAGGATGGCAAGTAGCACAGAAATCCTGCATGCAGAGAGGAACTGCCTGTCCCCATAGCTCAAACCAATTCCAATGTTAAGGCATTAAAATTTGTCGCATAGTAAGACCAAGATGTGCTTTTCACCTAGGGTCTTTCCCATTAGCTAGAAACAACTGTGGATTAAAAAAAACAAACAAACAAACAAACAAACAAAAAAAAACCTTTTGCTCAAATCCTTCTATTTGCATCAGAAATGTTATGGGTCAGGATTCTCTGGCTTTTGGCCACATTTACAGAAGGGTTTTTCCATGGGTGGTGTCCTCGTCCTTGCTGTGGCCTGGTCACACGCTCAGCCCTGACAGCATAAGTCTGGGGTGTGTGGCTGGCCCCCACACATTCCTCAGCCCTCTTTGCACATTGTTCCTCCCTCCCTCCCTCCTTCCCTCCCTCCCTGCCTCAGTGCGGGCTCTGTATCTTGACCTTTATCAGGATGGTGTGTGGCATTCTCGGGAGTCAAAGCATCTCTCGGGAGAAGTGAGAGGACAGGAGATGCAAGCCTTTCAGAGAAGTGCAAGATGAGGCTAGAGTAACTAAAAGGAAGTGGAAAACTATGTAGGGATGGGTTATGTCAGGGGAGAGATTCAACTTCCTTTGTTTCAGGAGACAAACGCCCAGTGATGACTGATTTCATGGAGGCTTGGCCTCACATACAACTAGAATGACATAGAAACAAACAGATGAATCTCAAATCAGTGGCCACAGGCCCCTGGAGGCTTTCTTCATAGTGTGCTATTATGGTTACATCAGGTTTCAGACATGCAGAGTTCTGAACTGATATCTCAGCTTTTGTGTTTGTGAACTAGTATCCCAAACCACCAAGCCTCAGTTTCTTCAACTGAAAAAATGGGGCCAATAATGTGCAAGATGGTATCAGTCAGAGAAGTCTTCCACCACACACAGAGCTGAAGGAATTAAATGAATCACTATATGTATAAGTAATTAAGCAGCATGTTTATAGCCATAAGTGTATGTTCTCTAAAAAGAGTGATAGTCATTGATATTGACGGCTGCTAACTTCATTTGGCCCCACCCAACTGACAAATATGTTAGGGTATGATCTCTTCCTGCATTATACAGAACGGTTAGTAGCATGATTCAAGGCAGAAAGGCTGGGACAGGAACCTAGCTTCTCTGCATGATGGCTTTGTAAATGTAGGGAGTAACTGAGTCCCACGTTCCTGGTTCCTTACCATAAAGTATAGGGAACACAGCACCCACCTCATAGGCTGCTATGGGAACTAAGGTAATCATATACAAATGCATATGCATACACACACACACACACACACACACACCCATCAGACACCATAGTGCCTAGTTGCCTAGCATACAGTGTAATCTGTGATAGCTAGTATTACAGAGCAGGAGGAGGGTGCCACAGGACATGCATGTCCTGGAAGCTCCCTGGCATGATGATTGAGGCATCAAGAGGCACATCAATCACAAAACACATCTGCAGTTTCCACGGTCAAGTCTGCTCCTTACCTGTGAACCTTTCTTTGTGGGAGGAGTGGTGCATACAAGTTGTCATGGAGGTGCAGAGGACAGCACCAAGGTGGTAAGTGTTGAAGCTCAGTGGGGACTTGACAGCCTACACAGGGCCTTTATGAAAGGTGGTCAAAACTGCAATGGATGTACTCACAAAACACCTGACGACTTGAGAAAAAGGGTTTGCAGTTGTACCTAGAAGGCCATGAGAGTCATGGAAAGATCATGACACCTGACAGGAACTCAGGCTCATCCTCCAAATTCAAGGCTGTGTGTGACCTTCACACTCTCCCGAGTACCTGCATTTCTTAATGATGTGGCAGGTGATGTATGCTTTAAATTTTCTTGTTTTAATGAGAAGTAAGCATGTATCACTTTTCATGACCACATCATGAATATACAATATGTTCATTATCACAAATATCATAATTACAAGATGTAAAATTATATTAATAAAAGTGTGACAGTAAGAAAGTATTGAAAAATACAAGTGATACGTACTGTTTCTAATTTTTTGTAGGCTCTTAATTTTTTTTTAGGCATGTCAAAGGTTTAATTACTTAGGTAACTGAAAAGGTAGAAAAGAGGTGATTTTTAGAGTTGTCTGTAACCCTTTTAGAAGAAAGTTCAATTATTATAGAATAAATACATTATGCATTCTCATTTTACTGACATAATTTCTGAATTAAATTAGTTTGATTGAAAGGGCAAAATGTCAAAGAAGGAAGTAAGCTAAACTATACCTTCACTAAATTGTCTCACCATGATATTATCTCCTCCCTCCCTGGAAGAAAAGTTAGTGTTATGTGGTGATATATGCTGGTTAATGGGTACTTAAAACCAACTGTTCACTTAAGAAATATGTCTAGAACCAATTAAAAGCATTGAGGTTCCAGTCAAGAATGAGAGAATGGGGGTCACATTTTAACAGACAGCTTTCTTCTCAGCCCATAGCAATGTTAGGGTCCAACAAAAATTATAAATGGAAAACTGATTAGTTCTAGAGGGACAAAAACAATTAGCTAACTTTTCATACTTTCTAGAACCCATTCTTCAATAAATACCGACTTACCACATGATCCACCATGAGCTATGTACCCAAGGAGTTGGAAATGGGTAGGAACATCCTGTGCAGTTATGGAAGCACTATCATCATCACCAAGTTGGAAGCAACACCAATGCCATCAGGTGATAAATGGAAAATGACAACATAGCCATACTGTGGAATATTGGTCACTTACAAAAAGGTATTCCTACATTGTTTGTACAGGCTGCAACATGGATGACCCTTGAAAATAAGTCAAACATGCCAGCAGACCACTACTGGATGACCTCATTTCCAGGAAATATCCTCATAAGGCAAATCCATAGACATAGAAAGTGGGTAACTTCCATGGCTGGAAGAAGCCATGAGAGGGGCTGCTTATGTTTCGAGCAGCACAAGTCCATGGAGCTACGTGTACAAGGGTCTAGAAGCATGCCATGTGATGCTGTGCGTATCTCAGACAAAGCCGGTGAACTTCAGAGTTGAGTAAGATGAGCCAGCAGAGCCAAGCTAACTGTCGGAAGAGGTGTGTTGTGGGTGGAGGAAGAGCATGGTTACAGAGGCTAGAGATGGGCAAAGCAGGCCGGAGTCTACTTATGTCTCAGAGGAAGGGATGCACATGATAAGTTATTCATGTTCAAAATTAAAATGGTTATTGATGTAACTGAAGAATAATCCGAAGCCAGAGTAAGAGAGGTAACATGAGAACATGAATACAACAAAGGGAAAGATGGAGGCGGAGAAGAGGGAAGAGGAAGAGGAGTCAGCGGTAATAGCCAGGAAAGGGTATTAGAGAAGAAACACAAGTCATACAAAGCAAGATGGTAGACGCTCAAAATGTCCATACTTTTCCCCAAACACCATCAAGTCCATATAGATGCTATTCATAAAAGAATTCAAGAAAAATTCCTATTAAAAAGGATGAAAATAAGGATATGTTCAAAGACATTTCAGACAGATACCGAGAGAAGGCTGTTATCAATATTAATAAAATAGTCTATAAGTCAAAAACCACCAAGGTACATGACAGAAGAGCACATAAAATATAAAATAAGAAACTATACAAATCATGCTCATATTTATGTCCATCAATGTAGATTAAAAACCAAGTCAATGAAAGTTGTTAAAGGCATGAAGCCAATTTAGCAACCTGGAATGTGAGATTTCAACGAGAATTTATGAGAAAGTCATATGCCATGTGGGCAAACTAATGGCATGGAGACGGATGAGCTGAGGATTAATATTTAGTTAATTTGAATTGATGGGTACATGAAGCTCCACACCACACAAGATGAGGATCAACATTACTTTTGAATACACTAAAAACATTTGCAAAAAATATTTATGACATGACATGATGCTTCACAAAGGAATTTTCAGCAACTAGTGTTCTGCCAAACACATTTTATGACCACTGTGTCATTGAATTATAAATCAAATCAAAAAGATAATTAAAAATGAATACATCTTGGAAATGTACGGTTATCTGTATTAGTCTATATTGATTTCCAGACTTCCACTCCCGCCCTCTGGAAGTCAATTATCCTCACACAGGTCAGGTGAGACACTTCCAATTCAGCACAGGTTGAATTAGTCCCATGGACACAAGTCCTCTAAGAGTTTTCAGGGCTTGAATTCAAACCCTGTCCCACAAGACACTATGATTTGGCCATTGTGTTCTCTCTCCTCTTTAGTCTTTACTGGTTTCCTGCCCACTGACACCCTTACCCCTACCTCCTCCACCACCTCCTTTTCCTTTCTCTTTTCTCTTGTCTTCTTCTCCTTTCTCACACACTCTTCTTCTCTCTCCTGAGACACGCCCTCACTGTGTAGTTCAAGCTGGCCTGCAACTTGCAATCCTGCTCTGGCCTCAGCCTCCTGAGTCCTGAGAATTCAAGCATATTCCAGCCCGCCCAGCTCCCCTGTTATTTCTTCTCCAGAGACACTGGCATCTATTCTTCAACAGTCCAGGCGTCTTCACTCCTCCAGGCAGCTGTACTTCTGCTCCCCATGCTCAGAACTCCCTCTCCCGGCCTCTCATGGTCACCTGCATGCTCTGACCTCCTTGTCTAACACAGTCGACTCCTCTCTCTCCATTCCCCTTGCTTTGCTCTCTCTTTATTTCACTCAGCATGACTTGATACGGTTCTACTTGGTTGTGAAACTCTTATCCATCTTTCCCTTCAACAGTGAAAGAGCCATAGCGTAGGGGCATTTTTCGATTACACCTATATCAATGGTGTTTTATAAAAGCGGCTCATACATGACAGGTATAATTTTTTTCTGATAAATGGGTACCAACAATATGTAGTACCTAAAAGGAGGACAGCGTGGTCCTAATAGAACATATATTGTGATAATACATATGAAATATTATCCACAACCTATGCTTTGAAGACTGGAATCCAGAAAGGTAAGCCGCATGGTACTATGAACAGCGTGGCATGCTGTCTGTGAGCAAGGGCTTACCCATGGACTATTTCACTGCAGGAATGATGCGCCCAGTGACACGATGCATCCGATATGTGGTTCCTCGCTATTCAGCACACTGCGAAATACAGCAACTCTTGTGGTTCACTCACACTTTTCTCTGAACCCTTACCAATCACCTCAGATGATCTAAACCCTGTCGAACACCCCTACACTTTTAGCTTGGCCACTGTTGCAGTCAGGTTTGTATTGCTGGTAGAAATCACTAGACCAAGAGCAGCTTGTTGGAAAAAGGAGGTTTAATTTGGTTTATAGGCTCACAGGGGAAGCTCCATGATGGCAGGGAAAATGATGACATGAGCAGAGGGTGGATATCACCTCCTGGTCAACATAAGGTGGACAATAGCAACAAGAGAGTGTGCCAAACACTGGCAAGGTGAAACTGGTGATAACACCCATAAGCATACCCCCAGCAAATGCATTCTCTCCAGGAAGCATTAATTCCCAAATCTCCACCAGCTGGGGATCTAGCATTAAGAACACCTAAGTTTATGGGGGATGCCTGAATCAAACCATCACAGCCACGAATTCAAGTCTGGCCTGCATGGACCAATATGCAGTCTACTTTGTCCTATCTAGGCCTTATCAACTGTTAACCAATCATTCCATCACCCTGCTGGAATCCTCCGAGTGACCTTGCAGTCTGTGCATCACAGGCATGCACTGGTCCCTTAACACGGTCAAATGTGTCAGCAAGGTATCTGCATTTCCAGACCTTGTGGTTATCTTGCATGTGTGGCAGTGCTCTGAAGTGGCTTAGTGGGACAAGAATAGGGACTAAGGCCATTTGTGGTATAACAGGGACTCTGAAGTCAGACTCCCTGATGCAGAATCCTACCCCTACTTCTTAGCAACTCTATATAATCCAGATACATTACTTGATTCCTCTCACTCAAGTTCTGCATCCAAACTATGTATGCATGTATATACATACATATATACACTGTATATATACATAACTGTATGTGAGATATATATATATATACTATACCTACTTCTTAGGGCCTTAGGAGAATTACAATAAGAAGTGTGCCTTGCATATATCACACCTCCAATCCCTTTCAGCCATTGCTACTCCCATGGTTAATAGCTAGGAGCACCACATTATTGTTCCCATGATCACAGACTAACACAATCTCCAGGAGTCTTAGATCAATATTTTAGGAAAACACTTAGTTTTCTATGTAAAGGGCTTTACAGTAATCTTATATACTGCATACTGTTTTGCTGACAAATCACATAGCCACTCTGAGTTTTCAATATAAAATTTTATTGAGGTTTTCTTTAAATCAGAGGGCCCTGTAGAAAGGAGCTGGCCCTCCATAATGTAGGTGGACCTTGACCTCCCCGAGTAGGAGGAAACTTTGATGCAGATGGCCTTTGGACTCGCACTGCATTCTGGCCCTTCCTGTCTCTAACATGACGGCCTTTGGATTTTTCTCAGGTCTGCAGAATTCAACCCACCCTGCCTAATTTCAACTTTCCAGTTTCATAATTATGAGAGCCAAAATACCTAAAGTTACCCATCCATACATCCATGTGTTGTTCCATCCATCCATTATTTATGTTTATCCACATGTCTCATAGTTTATTGAGTGAATTTCACTAGAGAGCTTTAACTAATAAAGTTAGTAAACATATTGAAAGAGCATAAAACATAGACATTACAAAATTACTTCCTTAGAGAATAGCCAAGAAGAATGAGGAAACAATCCAAGAGAAGTGAAGGTTTATTGTGACTTTCTGTGGACTAAAATGATAACAACACCTCTGTGGCATGTGTACATTTCTATTTTTTAATCAGAGATGGATTCAAGTATATTTATCTATTTATAGTATATATATTTCCTATTTATAGTTATATCTACCTTCTAATAAAGTGTTCACATTTCTCCTTTAAATGATAAAGAAAACCAAAAGTTCATTCAAAGGAGAATATTAAATAAATACTTCTTTAAAAGGTGCAAAGCTAAGCCCCAAATCTTGCCAGGACTACTCAGGTTACTTAAGGTTTGATCACAGGCTGGTGTACATCAGAGCAGAGGCTGGAAGACCACAGAGGACCATGTGAATTCAGCTAAGGCTGAGGATAAGGGTCACTGATGGTTAATGTTTTAGACATCTGCAACATGCTGGTCCCTTTAAAATTAGTAGCTTTTTATCCCAGTAATAAAATAGCATGCATACTATTTAAGCTAGTAAAATAAGTCATGTGAATAATGTTCAGGAATATGTAAACAACTTTAATTTGGTATATATTAATTTGACATGCATGAGCTTTCAAAAACTAAGTTTACACAAATTTTTATTTTAAAGTATTTCCTGAATAGAACATCCCCAACCCTTTGATTAAGTGTTCAATGCTTTGATTCATGTAATTTGGTCAAAAAGCATGTGTGGGATTATAATGATGGACAAGTTTATAAAATGAGTTCAAAGAGAATAATCCAAAAACTGGTAGATTTTTTTAATTATTAAAATTGAAATGACTTACACTTATAATTGCTTTTATACATTCTTTGATGAATTGTCAATGCACATTTCTCCAAGGTTAATATTTGAACAAGTCTATTACTTACTGTGGAAAGAATAATCTTCACAAAACCTAAATACAACTCTAAGAGGAAGTTGTTATGCAAATGAAATGACTTGTTCGATTTAGGACAAATGAAACATAATAAAATAGATGAAAAGTATACATTGGGAAATGCCCCATACTAGTGATTCTGGGAAGAAAAGTTAAAATGCTTGTCTGGGAACTGTAAACTGTCCCATTAATTTACAGGAGTTTGTTGCTGGGTCTCTGTTCCTTTAGGCCTGTTCTTTTCCAAGCTGGGAATAAAGAAGGTATCTGCTGTTGAGCCTCTGCTTGATTATGAAGCAATGTGACTTCCAAAACTCAAGCTAAGTCAATATACTGTAAGATTTTTAAAATGTATTTTGATTTGTGAACAGATGAATAAACAGGATGAACACATACATTGGGTTCTTACCTGGTGTTAAAAATAAGTATGTTCTGACATATGGTAATAACCTAGAGGGTGTTATTTTAAGTGAAATAAATCAGTCACAAGGTAAAAGATACAATGTGGTCACACTTACATGGTACCTGGGCAGTCCAACTCAAACAAAGAAGAACAGACGGTTATGGGAGTGGAGGTAGATAAGTGGGGGGCCGTTGTATAATGGGTTTATAGTTTTCTTTCCAACATAAATCCAAGACTGTGGGTGGTTGAATAATTTGAACATATTTAATACCACTCATATACTTAATTATGATTGAGAGACAATATTTCATGTTACCTATGTTTTACCATATGAAAGAGCTTTAAAACTTTATTATGGGGTGCTGGAGAGTGGGCTCAGTAGTGTCAGTGGTTAATGGCACTTGCTTGCAAAGCCTGGCAACCCAGGTTCAATTCCCCAGTACCCATGTAGGCCAGATATACCAAGTGGCACATGTATCTTGCATTCATTTGCAGTGACAGGAGACCCTGGAGCACCCATACTCACTTTCTCTCTGTCTGCCTTCTCTCCCTCCCTCTCTTTCTCTCTCAACTAACTAAATAAAGAATTAAAAAAAAAAAACACTGTGGTCTTGGGAGAATAAAAAAATAGTGTTCTGGCATACATTATTGTTCTATGTTTTCAATAAACCAGTTCAAGCTATCCATCAATTTCCAGATTCACCAAGGGGCAAACTCCTAACACCACTGAACATTCTTTGACAATGAGTCCAGAGAGGGCAGAGACTGTGGCAAATCACTCTGTGATTTTGCCAGAAAATCTTGAGGGAGTGGGAAGAACTGCCTGCCTGGGAGAGAAGGAACGCAGTGTTGGTGGTCTGATGTGCAAAATCCAACCTGCCAGCAGGCCCAGGAGACAGAGTGCCTGGGCTCCACTCCCAGTTCCTCTGTGCAGATGGGATGGGACTTGAGCCTGAGATTTGTTATCTGTCAGAGAAAGCTGATGATTACGCCTGTCTCGTGGGGTAGATGGGTACTTAGCGCAGTGCCTACTTGAGAGTAAGTGTTAATAATCATTTATCATCACCATCTCGTTCTTGCTAATAGCTCTCTTAATTAGATGAATACTGTTACTACAATCCAAGAAATTGAAAGTAAGTAGAGAGAAGAGCATTGAAATTACATCAGAACCTGATCACTTCTCACCACCGTCACCTGTTCCCCAGGTTCTGTAAAAGTCACAGTGGCACCTCTACTCGCCGCCTCACTGCTGTCCTAACATAACACCAGGAGGGGTTCTTTAACACCGGGAACCACGAGTCAGTCAGAGTGTGTGCTTTCTTTGCTCCACATCTCTCACTGACTCCTGTTCTTCCGCGTAAAAAGCTCAAGCCTTTATAAACGCCCGTAAGGCCTGCATGAGGCTGGTCCATATCACCTGACTGACCTCATTTCCTTTTATTGTCACGTTGGCCATTCTGCTCCAGCCATGTTGGCCTCTGTTCTGTGCCTTAGCATCACAGAGATGCCCTTGCCTTTGGATTCCAATAATCAGCCTTCTAGTGAACATCCAGAGCAGACTCTCCTGTGTTTTAGAGCACATACGGCTGCTTCTCAGGGTCCCAATCCTAACCACCCTATTTCTGTATACAACTGCCCCTCACTCCTACCTCCCATTCTGACCCTTCCTTCACATCTCACGTACCATGCTGGACTTGACTATGCACACATATGGAACCCAGCTCACTGACTTGACGATGCTTGTTGGTTCCTGTTTGTTTCCTCACTAGACATTAAGATGCCCAGATTCAGGATGCTGGTCTGTTTCACCCTCTAGCGAATCCTAAGGATTCCAGACAGTGGCTGGCACATGGTACTCAGTAGGTATTTTTCTGAGTAATAGAACCAGACAGTTCCCAGAACATGGTGCTCAGTAGATACATACGGGGTAACAGAACAATGAAGAGTTATTCATTCTTTTTTTTTGTTTTTAGTGTCTTTGGGTATAATGCATTTGCTTGACACTATGCATAGCTTTTCTTATCCACAGTGATGCTTTTATATGAATAAGACTACCTCTGTTTCAATGCTTTGTGTGAATATGTGCATGTGTGTATGTTTGTGTATGTGTGTACAAATCTGTACATGTATATTTGTGGGCATGTGTGCATTTGTGTGTGCATATGTGTGTGCATGTGTGCTGTTCTTGCATATGTATGTGTATGTGCATGTATGTATGTCTCTGTGTGTATATATATGTATGAGTTTTGCTTTGTGAGATGGTCTCACTTTCTTTCCCAGGCTCTCCTGGAAGTCAGTAGGGTTACCAGGCTGTTCTTGAACCTGCAGTGATCTTCCAACCTCATCTCATGAGTGCTGGGGTCACGGGCATGAGATTCCATGCTCAGCATTACCTCACTTCCAATTAGATGGCAGTTGAAATTTAGTTAAAGAGTAAAGTAATTTAAACACCATCATGTATATGTAATCTGCAGCTTACTCTCAAGTTCTTGACTCTCCACTTTACCCTTCCTTCCTTAAAGCCACAGAGGATACGACAATGAAAAGTTACATGATGTATGTATAAAGGTAACAAGTCCAATTATCAAGTACATTCCTGTGGGGGGCGACTGAACAATTCCATCAGATACTGAGAAATTACCTTAGCCCCTTCACTTTAATTAGGTTGATTATTCTTATTTTTCTTGGGAAATTTTAATACATGAACATACTGTGGTTTGATAATTATTAAGTATTGAATTTTTATTCATATTTTGAAAATTTAATACACACTTATAACGTATTTTGATCATATTCCTCCCATTTCCATTCGCTGCCCTCTCTTATCCCTCTTCTATGCCAGCTAAACCCCTTCTTCTCCCTAACTATCCCCTTCTTAACTTCATCTTTTTACTAGATTGAATGGTTTGACCTTCAGATTAGCAGGTGATGTGGGCCCCGCCCTAACAGGATCAGGTCTCTCCTATGCTTCTCACTTATCAAAACTAAGTCATCCAAGCCTAGTTCATCCTATAAGTCTTTATAAGGCTTTTGGAACATAGCTTAGTAGAATAAAATAAGGATGCATAAATTCAGCTCTCTTTCCAGATCTTGCTGGCTACTTCCTTTCATGTGAAGACCCATCTATTACTCCCACATCTTCATTCAAGGATGACTATTTGATGCCATGGCTAAAAGGATTGCATAGAGAAATCCTAGAAGAACTTCCGGGGGGGGAGGTCAGAAAGCCAGGCTTGAAAGTGTATCCATACATAATTTCTTCCCTCGACTTGTTAATTTAAAGATGGGGAAAAGTGAGGGGCATAGTTGGCAAATTTCTTCCAAACGTCTTTAAGTTGGAAGAATCATGTTGTATCAATGAAGGACTCAAGGCTTGGTATAGACGTGGAAGCTATGGAAAATGTCATTCCACATTTTCTTTAATTCAGTCATAGCCTTCATCGATGCTTGTAGCTTTGCATTACTCTTTTCTCCCTGGAGTGAATTCTAATTAATATAACTGTTACTAGCCTTCAACGCCTAATAAAAATTGCAAAACAACAATTATTGAGTGAACGCTCTATGCCAGGATAAGAACTTGTTTGCATTGGACCATTTTGGCCTCCTAACAGCTTCATTAGTTGTAGGTATTATTATACCAGATTTGCTTAGCAGATGAGAAAATTCAAGGTCAATGATGTAAATCAATTCCTCTAACTTTATCTAAAGAACTACAGGTGGGGCACAAATTTTAATTGGACTGTGGTTTGTCTAGCTTCAAACATACTGTTCAAAATCATATTACTTCATGTTTCTAACTAAAATTATCTTCAGTTAATTGCACTTGCCTGAAACATACCAGGTGGGAGAAAAATGATGGCTTTTTCCTAAATGCCAATAATAACCTAGTACTATCTTATGTAGGGATATAAATACCATACAAATTAAACTTTGAATCCAGGGCTTTTGCACATGCCAGGCATGTGCTCTGTCAAGCTACAGTCCATCTCATTGCATGGGTTTCTGAAGTCCTCCTTTATTTGTGATGGCAGAGATAGATTCCACAAGGCACTAATACTGGCATCATTTGGTAACTGCATGCCAGCAGTTGAGCTGGATTACCAGGGGCAGCCTGGAGTAGCTTTCACCCTTCAACAGCTGATTCCGAGTTATTTAAATATAATGACATTATATGGAGAATAAGGGCTTTTCCACTTCCAAGAGACTTTGTCACTGCTCTGCAGCCGAGGACTCAGGAGAGAGTGAGATTCTGGTGACAGAAAGAAAAATTTCATAACACCATGTTTACATCTATTAAGAAATATAAGAAAAAACTGTTACATTTGGCTCCTTCTCCTTGCCAGATTCTTTAATTGTTTTGTAATGGAAGGAAAAACCAAAGGTGATGAAAGAAAACAGGCATAAATAACTAAGCATAAATAAAAGAAGGGCATTACAGAATCTTAACTCCGTCACCATGGGAATGCAAATTTATATGTCAAACCTCTGACCTCCATTACCACTGGAGTCGTTTTAATGCAAATTTCTCATACTGTTCTTTTCCTCCTGTTGGAGGGAGAAATATGAGGGTCTTCATATTTTTTGCTTCCCAGGGTTCATAAATATCATTAAGTGGAAGTGACACTGCTTTGTAATAAGTAGGCTATCCTTAGGCAAATCAAAATTTATAGTTAAGATTCTTTTCCCAAAACCTTTGAGATAGTAAGTCCTATAGGCAAAATATTAGAGTATGTGTTTTCCATGGAGGTTAAAGGATTCTGCATTTTACTTAACACTCACTGTTCCTGAGTTCTTAAGGTCCTCCAGGGGAGAAGATAGATATTATTTCCTTCTTACAGATGAGGAGACTGAGATAAGGTAGGTAGTCTGCTGAAAGTCACACTGTAAATCTGAATTTCAAAATCTTCATTTATTTCTTTGAGAGAGAGTGAAAGAGAAAGAGGCAGAGAAAGAGAGAATAATGGCATGCCAGGGCCTTCAAATGCTGCAAACCAACTCCATCCAGATACATGTGCCACCTTGTGCATCTAGCTGAGGTGGGTCCTGGGGAATCAAACCCAAGTCCTTTGGCTTTGCAGGCAAGCACCTTAACCACTAAGCCATTTCCCTAACCCCAAATATGTTTTAAAGTATTTTATTTATTTGGAAGAGAGAAAATAATAGAAAGCAGAGAGAGAGAGAGAGAGAGAGAGAGAAAGAGAGAGAGAGAGAGAGAGAGTGAGAATGGGCATGCCTGGAACTCTAGCTACTGCAAATAAACTCCAGATGCATGTGCCACCTTGTGCATCATCTGGCTTTTACGTGGATACTGGAGAATAAAACCTGGGACCTCACTTAGGCTTTACAGGCAAGTGCCTTAATCATTGAGTAATCTCTCTCCTGCCCCAAATTTGCATTGCTTAGTTCTTAAGTCTCTGACTTCATTAGTGCTTCAGTGGGCTTCCTGTGGAATTATATATGCTGATAGAGGCTTTTTTTTTTTTTTCATGTGTAAATAGCCTCGGTGACTTTGTAGGAGGCACACTTTAAAAAGCAGTCTACATGTACTAAGCCCAAGTTGTATTTTGCAAGCACAAGGTGATGGTGGTGAGCTAGTGCTGTGTGACCTTCCGATATGCTTGTCACGTTGAGGAGAGGCAGGTGGCAGATGGGGAGTTCCATGTCAGTTTTACTCATGACAGAAAACCACCCAGTCTGGTAGCTTGTGGTGCAGTTTTGAGATTGGACCACTGTTCCTGATGCTGTTGATTGAAATCAAGATCAACCTGCTGATAAAGTTAGCACTGTAACCATTCACATTTTACAGACAAAAAAACCTAAGAGTGGAAGTGATCTGTATCAGGCCATTTTGCAAGATTTAGGATAGTAGCTTGTGTGTATTCCATGCACACTAAATAGCTTCGGGATCCAGAGCACCATTTCTCATCTCAGGGGAGTAGGAGCCAACGAATCTAGAACTTTTGTCAGTCATTCCACCCAGGGGCCCCTAGAGTTGCCGATGGAAACCATGCCCCATTTTCTTTGGGGATGAGAAGCTTTTCTGCCCACGACACTGAACTCTCTCTGGGTGTCTGAATTCCTCCCATGCAGCATGTTCTCTAGTCATAAAAATCCAATGGCAATCTCATGCCCCCCTATTTTGAATCCTTGTTACACATCCTTTCTGAAATGGTAGATGTAGGGTTGATGTACCAGATAATAAACACAAAGGACCATAATGACAAGAGTCATCTTTCTATGGCCAGTGTGGTCAGTATCCAACAAGGAGGCAAAAGATTCTTTGCATAAAGGACATATTCATGTGCATAGACAACTGATAACTTATATGGGTCATAAAACTAAGGGATGGGACAAGGAGGCAAATCTTGATAACAGATATTATGAGTCTCCAATAATATCTATTTTGTATTAAATGCTTAGTTTATGCCCAGCGCTTAACAAAAATTATTCACAGATTATTATTTTGTTAATTTTAAAATAAAGTTTATTTGTATTATTTGCAAGCAGGAAGAGAAAGGAGAGAGAGGGAGAGAATAGGCAAGCTAGGGCTTGTTGCCACTGCAAATAAACTCCACATTCTTGTGCCACTTTGTGCATCTAACTTTACGTGGGTCCTGGGGATTACAACCTGGGCCATCAGGCTTGCAACCAAGTGTCTTAATCTCTAAGCTATCTATTCTGCCCACAAATTATTACTTTGTCTTTCCAACATACAACAAAGGCAGCATTGCTGTTTACAGGTGAGGAAGATCAAGCAGAAAATAAGTAACTGGACCAGATACTCCTCTAACAATGGGCATGAGTTCTCCCTATAAACCCCTGGAGTCCACAGAGTACATCTCCAACCACTGTTCACCCCACCCTCACAAGACAGACCAGGAGCACTCAGTTCCAATGCCTAGTGGCTTATTCAGTGCAGCCATTCCTGACACATTCAACATGTTTTAGTTCATTTTAAATCCCAGGCACTACTTGTCAGGAAAGCAAAGAATACAAAAATGAGATGTCTCTATTTTGTGACAGACAGCTATGTAAATCAGGATATAACATGAGTGTCTTCACATTATCAGAACATATGACAGCTCTACAGATGAGCTGCTTCATGTATTACACAACTGTTGGGTTGTACGGTGGCATGTGTGCACCAACTGGGACCTGCCCACAGGATCCCTGGGGACAGGCGGGAGCATTATGCTCTGCCTCATGGTGGAGGGGCAGAAGGACAAGTCTCATCATGGAAGACTGTCTGGAGGTGGCGCTACACTGCAGGAAGCCACGATTCAAACCTGAAATGGGCATGGGCCGCACTTGAAGATGTGACAGAAAAAAAATTCTTCTAATAATCTGCCAGTACAGGTACAGGTCAGCGGTCTGTAAATTCAAGGCTCTGTAAACTCTATAATATCTGTCCCAAATATTCAGTTTTGAATGCTATTTTAAAGTATTTTGTTTATTTGAGAGAGAAAGAGGCATGGGGAGGGGGGGAGAGAGAAAAAGAGAGAGAAAGAGAGAGAGAGAGAGAGAAAGAATGAGCACGCCCAGGGCCTCTAGCCACTGCAAATGAACTCCAGATGCATGTGCCACCGTCTGCATCTGGCTTATATGGGTACTGGGGAATTGAACCTGGGAACTTAGACTTCACAGGTAAGTGCCTAATTGGTAAGCCATCTTTCCAGCTCCCAGTTCTGAATGTTTCAAAAGTGGTCATTACATAATGTAGTGATTACATAAATGGTCTGGTTGGCTTTGTTCCAATAAAACTTTAGTTATATAAAAAGTTTACAGGTAAAATTTGGCCCAAGGTCTATTCTTTGTTGATTCCTGTTCTAATATAAAAGATTATAACCCAGGACAATGGTGAAATTGCGTTAGTTTCAACTTCTCCTGAATTCGTGAACACCCACATGGGCAGCATTAGTTATTGGTGCAGAAATCCTAGGAAATCAAATCAGTGTCTGATTCCAGTATGCAACTTGCCTAATTATGACTAATACTTCCCATCTTTGTCTGAGAGAAAGACATTCTGTGAGTGCACAGATGGTGTTGCTATGGAGTCTCTAGCATCCTCCTCAGCTGCCGACATTAACTATGCTGCTTGCAGGCTGAAAATGATCAAACAACTGATGACTTCCTAGGGAAATATTGAAAACAGTGATCATCTGTACATGGGGAGTTCAGGGCCAGGTTTGATTTTCTCAAATGAAGGCTACCTGGTAGCAGAAAGGAAAACCAAGAACAGTAGTCTATAACCACCAGAAAAAAAGATGAAAGTACAATATATTAGCCATATGTAAACTATGAGATATTTATGGCTGGATATGACCTCTTAACTCTAGAGCCTATGAAATTAGCTATGTAAATAAGAAAGCATGTGGCTATATTTTTAAGGGTATTTCTGGAGTACAATTTGCAACTCCAGTTATACAAAATAGTGACTCTCTTTGAGATGGCAAACAATCTCATCGCATGCCAAGGTTTACATCTATGCCCATAAAAGGGGTGTTCAAAGGGCGAAGGTCTTCCTCAGTAGCCCAAGAGTAAAATGCAGTCTTCCACATTGAGCCTTGATTTACTCATGCTGCTGTGAAGCTAAAGACATGTTCTTTCTATCTCACAGAAAGCATGGAGCCTACACTGCAGCAAAACAGAAGAGCTACAGGGATATAGAAATTCAGGGTCAACTTGTCAACCCCGAGGACCTCAGTATTAATATTCTTATTTGTCATTTTAAGCCACTGCTACCCAATACTAGGATGCTGGATTGTACATGGGCATTAGATATCTGCAGTACATAGGAGGGTACCATGAGGGGAGGAAAACTCTGGTCCTTGGGAGTTGAACGGTAGCAAGGAAGGATGTATGAGTTAGATAATGGGATCACAAGAACCTAGAAGATTATAGGAAAGAGTAGATTTTAGAAAAAGATAGGAAAGGAAAGGCAGTGATTAAAATGACATGAGATCTTTTAGGTGACAAAAAAAAAATCATGGGTTATTTTTCAGGGTCCAGTCTGCTCTAGTAGGGGATATAGCTTGTTGTAGCTTATCTGGAGGAAAGAAAATGAGTTATGAATTCCAAATGTTGGCCCATTCTGATAATGCTTGCTTCTTACTTATATCAAAAAGTATTTTCTTAGGTATTAGGTATTTATGTCATTATCAAGATGGAGTATAAGGTGGGATATGATGACCAACTTAAATGGGACTTACCCAGCATAACATTCCTTCAGAAGGTAAACTGTAAGGCTTAAAGGATTATGCAAGCAATCCCATCAGTGTGGCATTTGTACAAATACTTAAGAATACATTTAACTGAAGAAGTGAAAACATACACTCGAGCTACAGAACTTGCCTAATTGAATGTCTACACAGGGGCTGGAGAGACAGTGGAGTGGGTAGGAGTGTTTGCTTGCACAAGCATGAGGACCTCAGTTTGACATCTGGCACCTGGGTTCAAAAGAAAGCCAGGTTAGGCCACGCACACCAATGCTGACGGGGTTAGGAAGGGGAGAATCGCCGGGACATGTTGGTTACCCAGTTTAGCTAAAGACGTAGCATCTCTGAGTTCAGTGAGAGACTCTCTCTTAATGAACCAAGCTGAATGAATAAATATAAGGTGAACGATAGGGGACACATGATATCCATGCATACGCCATGTACATATGGGTGCACACGTGTGCACACACATATGCACATATATGCACAGCACACACATGGCATACATATACATACACCATACACATGGCACACACACAGCACACACACACACGTGCACATACATACCACACATGAATAGTACACATACACAGCAAACACACACACACACACACACACACCACACATAGATTCAAACACACATGAGCACAGCACAAATCTAAGTAAATGGAGGCATGTTTTGTATTCATCAATTGTCACACAAAGATCATTAAAATAGAATTATGCCACCCAAATTGCATTCAGATTCAATGCAATATAGTCAAACTTCCAACAGCTTTCTTCAAATCTAAAAAGCTGGTCTTAAAAAATTTCACAGGGACAGATAAATCGCTGAATAGTCAAGACAATCTGAAAAAATAATTGCAGATAATAGAGAAAACTCTGGAATTTTCTCAAAAAGTTAAACACAGAGTTACTTGCATGACATAGCAAATGTATTGTTTAGCTAACCCGGAGAATTTGAAGGATGCTTAAACAACAACAAAAAATTTCCTGAATGTTTATAGTAGCATTATTCATAGTTACCCCAAAGTTAGAGAAAAACAAATGTTAAATTATGGGGAGATAAATAAGACGTGGTATATCCAAACCCTGCAATATTTAGCTCAGCTGTACTGATTAACAACGGTTGGACATGTGTCACAGCATGGGAGACATTTGAAGACATTATGCTGTAGGAAAAAAATTCAGATAAGAAAGCCATGTTTTACAAAATTTTATTAGATGAAGTGCCCTGAACAAATCCATACAGACAGAAAGCAGATTAGTGGTTGCCAAGGTTTGGAGAATGAGAGGAGGAAGAAAATGAGGAAAGAGAGAGAGAGAGAGAGAGAGAGAGAGAGAGAGAGAGAGAGAGAGAGAGAGACTAACATTTGGGGGGGGATTCTGGATATTTTATGGAACTAGGTAGTGGTGGTTGTATAACATTAGAAATATGTTAAAATGTTTAAGTGTATTAAGATGAATTAATGTCAATGATAATATGAGCTTGGGCTAGTCTTCAAATGGATATAAGTAAGGAAGTTACTCATAGTGTGGTAACAGGATTTCTGAGCATCAGAAAAAAGAAGTACACCTACATAACTCTGTTCCTTTTTAGCTGGAATGAGCTGCAGACAAAGTTACATTAAATCAGGGATGAAAAGGGATTCTGAAAGAAATCTCAAATCATCCTATGCTAATGTCAAAGGCAGAAGATGGTTCCTTATCATCAAATACTACTCACACTGCTGTCATTACCATTAATAATATTATTGCTGAGAGAAATAAGGGGGGAAGGCCCAGGATTACAGGAAGTAATTCTCACTCAGTTTCCACAACACAGCACTCTAGGCAGACTTCTGGGTTGAGCCTTAACACAGAAGTTACTACTTGCTAAGAAAGGGGGCACAAAGAGGGGGGGCCCTAATAATGATGTTTTATTTCCCATGACTCCTCCACAATGGGAGCCACTTGTCTGCACAAGCAGGGGAATAAAATTGAGTCATAAAGCTCCCTTCAGTGACTCTGGGAGCAGAACACTTGGTGATGTATCTGATGGCTGGAGGATAAATCAATGGGCATAAACCAGCGCTCATACTGTGTTAGTGGGTCCTAGTGATAGCACAGACCAGGGGCTGGGCAGGGTGCAACGTCACCCTACATAGAGTTCATGACAGTGCATAGCCTGTAACATGACCTTGTGCAGACACCTCCATTCATCTTTACCCTGTCTGTTCACAGCTGGAAATCCCTTGTCCTGCAAAGCCCATTTCCACACTCTGCCCAATCAAATCCACCCTGTTGCTTCAAGGGGCCAAATCCCACTTCCTCCTCCAAGGTTTTGCTTATTGACTCAGGGAAGAAAAATACCTATGCAGTCAGTCCTTCATATTCTCAAGGTCTGTATCCTGAGAATGTTGTAGCTGTACTGAGCATGCATGGTGTCTTGTCATTTCCTAGAAAATAACAGAACAGCAATGACGTACGTAACAGTTGCATCATACGAGGTATTGGAGACCACCTAGATGATTTATAGACTCTGGCAAGAAAACAGTACATAATTTCCCATAAGAAATATGAGCCCCTAAGGATTTAATTATCTGTGGAGGAGAGGCAGGCCAGCGTAGGAAATAGTTTAGCCACCCAGGACACAGCTTGGCTTGAGCAGCAAACGCACCCTTCCCATGAACGATATACCCAGCAACCTGTTGGCCCTGGCACCCTAACCTGTACCCGGCTTCACATACGCCCTGCTCCACACAACGCAACTAACTTCCCCTCCTCTTCTTGGCAATCACTTTAGGATCAGTACCCATTCAAGTACATTCTTATGTAGATACTGGGTCAAAACAGTGGGAAGTCACCCAGCCTGAACTGGCTGTGGGTTCATGCTGATAGTAGTAAGGTAAGTTGTGTCCTGAGTGCACTTTTAAGGGAGAAACCTCTACCTGGCATCTTATGCTTCGGTATAACTGGGCACCCATGAGATTAAAATCAGATGCTGATTGTAGAAAAACACGTACAGTGGAGAAAGCATTATATAACCCAAACCTGTCAATCAAAGCACACAAACTATAACCTGAGTGGCCAGTGCACAATCCCTTAACTATCCTAGAGAGAGAAGCCAAGCCCCCACGCCACATTCTGGTGCCCCTGAATGGTCACCACTTGATTGGCCTTCCTTCCCTTTGGCAGTGTATCCCAATCTTAACTGTTGCTTTGCTCTTGATAATGTGTCTTCTTATTTGACTGCCTGTGTGTGCCTTTGTTAATTATTTGAGTAAAAGTTCCAAGAACCTGGAAACACCCAGACACCAATGGTAACAGCAGTTCCTAGAACCAACTCCATGAATATCCTGGGACAAATGCATTTGTGTAGGGTCGTTCACTGGAAGCCTCGTAGTGGCTCTGTGAGAGGCAGTGTGGTGAGTATGAGCCAGAAGAGAGACGGTCTGTTTTTATTTTTTTTCTTTATAGTTCTCTAACCCTCCCTTCAGCTTTCACTTAAATTTTCTGCACTGAAGTCTCCCCCATCTGTGAAGTTAGCATGATAATGGGAGAAAACTCCTGGGGGCTCACGTGAACCTGGAATGGGTGTATTTTGTAAGACATACGAGGTAGTTCCTGGCTTACAGTAAAGATTCAACAACTTTAGGTAGAAGTCTGATGATGAGGGTAACGAATGTTTGAATTTTATTCACCACAGAGACATGACCTTTCTTGAGGGCGGTGACTTGGTCCTCCTCCGAAGCAGCGTTCTGAATAGAAAGGGTTTGGGCACTTCAGTTAGACGGACATGAACTAGAATTTTAGTACCACTTCCATGTTAGCTCTGTGATTTTTGGCCAAGTCTTAAACGTTATTAATTAACATTTAGTCTGAATGAAGAACCTAGGTTCAAGTAACCAAAGTAACCAAAGTCCCACAAGGAACAGTGAATACAATGAAAAACTCTGGCGGACCAAGGAAGTAAAGTGGGATCAGACAAGATAAACAATGACCATTCCAACCCGGCACGTTTAACTGGCAGCCCATAAACTGGACTAGAACACGTGCCTAGTAAGTGCAGACGTCTTTGAGTTCCCCACCCTGTTGATCGTCCCTCATAATTTCTGCTCTGGCCCCAAGCAAAACCCATGCTGTAAACCTAGAGTGAGCTGGACAAAGGTGTGTTTCATGGATATTTGTAGTCAGGTATGTTAAAAAGAATAATACCATTTGGTTTCTATCATCCCAGGCTGTGGAGTAACCCACGTCTACATGTGGGATGATGAGCCCAGCTCACCATGCCTTGCTGATAGAAACAGTCCAACACGTGTTAAGTGAATAATCCCACAGAACAGATGTTTTCCTTCACTGCCAATCTGTGATCAAAGATGAGAAAATACTTTGGGTAAGGTAATGCATGTTTAAATACTACCTAATGTTAAATAGTCTGAAAAAATGCTGGATGCCTTTCCCAAGTTTGTATTGATCTCTTGTTTTCATTTTCTTCTTCTTCTTCTTTTTTTTTTTTTTTTTTTTTGCAGTTTAAGTGGTTAAATTTTCCCTTTTATCAGAGAAGGAACTGAAGTAGTAGGAAGGTAGTAATGACATAAACAATGTGCTGTCGGAACTGATAGCTCTTATAGATTATGAAGTCTTTAAACAGCCTGAGGGAAAAACAGATTTGAAAGTACTACGATGTTTACTTGGAGAAATAATACTTCAGATTGCCTATAAGAATGTCCTTCAAGGAATCTATATATCCTTTCTAAGATCAGAGGCCTGCCCTGAACACCCAGGGCCCTCTCTTCCCTTCACTACGGTCTCTTCTGATTTCTCTAAACACAAAAGCCACCCCCATACGCACCGCTGTTGCCAACCTTTAAAGCTCTTTGAGGGCCTCACCTGCCTCTGTCTCCTCAGTCATCCCAGCAGAATTTTTTTTTTTTTTCATTGATTCTAGCCTATAGCTAAGACAACTGCACAGGAGGAAAAACACAGGAGCCATGATCACACACTCAGCTGGAGGCTTCACCACTTCTGTTTAGAACACAGGCCGGAGGTTTCCAACCATAGTTTAACAACATCTGGTTTTGCTCAAGGTCATGTTTACTTAACCTCTCCTGGTCTTTCCTCCCTCCAAATTTGCTCAGAAAATTTTTCCTTCAGGTAATTCTAATTTGGTTCAAGTGAGAATTTCATGTGGCAAACAATCTATTTATATAATGAGGGTTGGCTCAAAATTTGTTAAGAGACCCCCCCCACCAATGTCGTCATATTTCACACAGATCTGATCAACTGCTTTTCCCATGAGGGTTGGTTAGTGAAGCTCCAGCCCATTCTATAAAGTTTATTCATCCTGCAGTGAAAAGGTGAGGAAGCTGTCAGTTTGTACCAAAGTGGATGAAAACAGGATTTCTGGTGGTTTCTAAGAAGGAAGCTTTCTTTGTCTTTCTGGTTTCTACCTCTGGACACGCACAGGAAGTTCTTAGCCATGGCAGCCACTCGTAGATAGCCTATAGCTTTGTGGGGACTCGCACTACGAAGGGAGTGGCAGGCTGAAGGCCCGGGATGAATCTGAGTTTCTGGTACCCCTGTATGCCACCCAGTCATCCAATGCCACACTCTGGCTTATGGAGAGACCAAAGGTCCAGTGAAATCATGTCCTTGTTCCAGCCAGTTTCAGTCTGTACATACAACACTTGCCTCAAAGGCTTTCTAACTGACGCAGCGTTGCAGAGGAAGAAGGGCCCTAACATCATCTAACCCATTTGGTACAGTACTTTCTAAATTACAAAATACCTCAGGGATAGTGGCTTCCTTCCTTGTTACTGTCCTTTCATTTTGCATGTGTGTGACCCTGGAGATTGAACCTAAGCCCCTCTCTGCACATTAAGCATGTTCTTTAACATTAAGCTAAATTCTCGACACTTTTTATTTATTTTTTTGACACAGCAATTCACCATGTTGTCCAAGCTGGCCATAAATTCACTCTGTAGCCCAGGCAGACCTTGGATTTGAGGTCACCCTGTCTTAATCTCCCATGTAGCTAGGATTACTGTTCCAAGCCAGCAGGCCCAATGCACAACAGTGGTGTATTATTATTATTTTTTAACTAGTATGATTTTGTCTGCTAATAGCCCCTGGGAAGGTCTAGAGATAGTTTTGCTGCCACAATTCAGCAGGTGCTGTGGGAATCTAGCTGGTAGAGGCTGGAGACATTGTAAATATCCTTCAACATACAGAAGAGTCCCCACAGTAGTTACCCAAAGTGTAGTAGTGTCAAGGTTAAAAGTTATTGTAGAATGATATAGAAAACATTAATAATTAAAACTATTCCCACGGAAAAATTATCATCTAAAGGAAAGAGGTGACAAGAATATAACATTTTTAAGTAAGCAAACTAATTATAGAGTATATAAAGGGAGAACATTTTAATCAAACAATTGGGACACAAATGAAATTTTTTCTTATATGAAACCATTGTATTTTTAACTTATAAATTGCTACCTTACTCTATCCAGGCACCTTTCCCGAGAATCATCAAGGATCTTCTACTGATCTTGTTTTATATCTCTCACTTCTCTACAACTGATTCCCCTATTACAGAAAAAAAAAAAAAGAAACATTTCCTGGATATCTAAATTTGACAAATGAGCTATCAAACATCCCTGGATATGTTATTGTTGGTATGTAAGAGAGAGACTGAGTAATATGCTATGCTTTCCAAACATATGTCCCTCTGACATTTTTCGGGGACATTCAGTCATGACAGGTAGTTTTAGACACGCTGAGCTAGACAAATACTTATACGTTCAAATGACAAAATTTTAAGGGCAAAGGATTGACACCCAAATGGTTCATGGGATAAGTAGGACCATGAGCTGAACCGGGCTTCTTGCTAAGGAGTTCTTCCCCACTGTATTCATATTTTGTTCAATGTTATTTGACTGTCACCAAGACCAAATTTACAACACACACACACATGCACACACACACACATGCACATGCGCGCGCACACACACACGTGCAAGCGTCCACTTCCAAATCTTGGGTAGCAGCCTGGGCAGGGGTGATTCCCATTTGTTAGATGACAGATTGAGCCTGAGTGAAGCTTAGCATGCTGCTCATAACCGTAGAAGCTGTGGCAGAGCTGCGACCAGAACACTGAGCATCTGACTCCATGCCAGGCCAACCCGTCATTCTTATTCTGTTCAAATCCCACTACAGCAAAAGAAGTTGCCTTTCTACTTTTGATAGTTTAGGTGTGGAGAAGTTTAATCTATTGCCCCTTCATAGAAAGTTAAAGGACATAGAAACTTTTCTGATTATAAAGTGTTTCATTCCCTGGCATAAGCACCCATTTTTAAGTACTACCTTGAGCAATGAAATATTAAAGACAGCGGCATTTGTAAAATCTCTGGCCCAATCTCTTTACCAGAAAGTTAAAACCATTCACATAAAAAAGAGAGACAGTAGTAACTTGGTGGAAGCTGCATCTGAATAGGTTGCTTACTCCAAAGACTACTCAGACTGCTCTACTTACCGGCTAGGTCACTTTTGAAAAGTCATACCGCTTTGATGAGATGTTTTCATGATAAATGAGGCTGTTGATGCCAAGCACTGAATACTTGCTAGGATTAGGAGACAGTAGGTGTGAGCCAGCTAACGTGATCAAGAATAATAGTGTCTAATAGCACCATTACAATACAAAACATTAACAACTATCCTTATTGGAGTTCTTGGCCACATCCCAATGATCATGTTAATGGGGCAAAAGTTGTCCTTGTCTATGACAGATTTTCTTTTATCTTCTATTTTAAAAAAGTTATTCTTTCCCTTTTTGGTCAAAGGTTAAAATCAGTCTGACTTTTATTTTTGTGTTGGTAGTCCATTTAGTGACCTCAACACACTGACGCTGCATTTGCTTGAAACTTGGAATCAAAACTCAGTTGCCCCCATGAGACAAACAGAAGAGTAGAAATGCCTCTCTAGCTTTATGGGAATTCTCAGACCACTAGGAGTCCCTCAAGATCAACATTCTGATGGCATGGGGACGGTGGGTAAGCATCCTGCCTATGAGACTTTATGAAGGGGTTGTACTTGATTTCACTCCTTACAGAGTGAGCTATCTTCACCTCCCCTCTTGATAAACATCTCTTTGCTTTTTCCGGGTTCCTTGGAATGCACCTCCTTGACTTCTTCGATAATCCAATAATACTGTCATTTCCCTACCTGTAGGTAGTAATTGCTATTCTGTAAGTGTCTACTTGTAGCATTAATGAAGAAAATGTCTCTTGCTCCTCCACAGCCAACCCTTATGCTAGAGCATTTTTGGAATGCTCATAAGATCATTTGGAAAGCTTAGGCTGAAGAACACAGGTGGGGGGGAAGACCACTCACATCCATGTGTTCCAGACTTACAAGGAATGAAGGGTCTGGAAGTTGAAGCAGAAACATTGATACCACTTGCAGGAATTACAAAGCCTGGGTAGTTTCCCCAAGGACCATGTCTTGGAAAGCTTGAAGTTTGATAATTTTGTCATTGACCAGAATGAGCCTGGTACTGGAACAGTTGACCATTCTTTGATGTTTACATGATAATTTTCAGCAATTCATTTCAGGTCAGCCAACATTTTGCATGCTTCCGTAAGGCCAACAGTGTGTCAGCACGTGTGGGTTTGAGTCTGATGGTAATTCCCAAATTTTGCAAAGTTATACTCAAAGGATTTTCTGACTTAGCAACTTTCAAATATCATACCAGTTCTCAAATAATCCTCTTATTTAATTGAGAAGTACATTCATGTGTAGGTAGGCTGGGTGGCCTGCTGAAGTTCCCACTGGAACCCAGCTCTTTCCTTCCACTACAGAAGTGAAGGAGAATGGGACAAATTGTTTGCTGCCTCTCTGATGTTTTTGTTAACAGCACTCAGACTAGGTAACCATCTCCTTACTGTGAGTATGAGCACCCTCCCTCACTGCTGTGTCTGTACCCACACAGTGTGCTTTTCAGAAAAGAGATTTGATTCAGAAAAGCCTTGTTCTCTAGAATCTATCCAACTGAGCCCTCCAAGCCACTTCTTGAAGAGATGCTGTTAATCGTCTAAATCCTTTAATCACAGAGCTGCAGTAGAAGCTAAGCAAGTCCACCCCTTGGACTGACTCCACAGGGTCTGCCAGAGATTGTGAAAAAGTTTAGAATCACAGGAAAATGATTCCTTCTATGGCCACCTCTTTGACTTCTGTTCTAAAAGTAAATCCATAATGCTGGTTTTTGGCAATTGTGGACTTGTGGGATAACCAGAAGCTATCGTGTCCTTGTGGTGGAGATGAAGCTCTTACTCTGTGTCCTTGGAGGAGGTGACATTCTTACTCCATGTCCTTGGAGGTGGAGGTGAAGTTCTTACTCCATGTCCTTGGAGGTGGAGGTGAAGTTCTTACTCTGTGACATTAGAGGTAGAGGTGAAGTTCTTATTCTGTGACCTTGGAGGTGGAGGTGAAGTTCTTATTCTGTGTCCTTGGAGGAGGAGGTGAAGTTCTTACTCTGTGTACTTTGAGGAGGTGAAGTTCTTATTCTGTGTCCTTGGAGGTGGAGGTGAAGTTCTTATTCTGTGTCCTTGGAGGAGGAGGAGAAGTTCTTTCTCTGTGTCCTTGGAGGGGAAGGTGAGGTTATTACTGTGTCCTTGGAGGAGGTGATATTCTTACTCTATGAACTTGGAGGGGATGAGGTTCTTATTCTGTGTCCTTGGAGATGGAAGGGAAGTTCCTATTCTGTCTCCTGAAATGGAGTTGAGGTTTTTGTTCTATCTCCTTGGAAGAAGAGGTGAAGTTCTTAGTTTCTGTGTCTCCTTGGAAGTGGAGATGAAGCATTTACTGTGATCTGACATTTATCTCAGTCTTTTTCATTTTCTCATTCAAGCAGCTCCATGACCCCAAGTTAGATATCTTTATAATAAACCCAAGTTAGATATCAGTGCAATCTATGGTTTGCAAAGAGGAACACTGTAGTTTAAGGAAAGTTAATCATTTGCTCAAGGAGAACATGCCAAAATTCTAAGTGAATGTAGAATCTACTCTGAGCACATGTCTTTATGAGCACCATCTTGACTAAGGTTCCCACTAGTACAGTAATTTAGGGGTTCTACTTTGCTAGTGGGAAAGGACCTGGAGTTACATGAAACTGAATACTGAGGAGTACTCTGCTAGGATCTGTTGAAGGTGGTAGAGTGTCTTGCATCATTCTTTCATGTAGATCCATAGTTATCAGTGGTGGGGGAAAACTGGTCTTTCTTTTCTTATTGTAATGATTGGTGGGTGTATATGGTCCTGATTGCATGGACTTAGTAGAGGCCACTGATCCTGAATTTTAAAGGACAGCTTTCCTTTATAAGAAGTGTTCCAATCAAAAATGTTAGCAGTGCTAAGGATGAGTGACCCCAGTGTAGACGAAGCCAGCGAGGGTAGCAGTTGGCATTCATATCTCATAAAGAACTCCTTAGGGCTGGGATCCTCTTTGACTTCTAGACCTGACCTGATGTTTATTTCTTTATTTATTTTCTTTGTTTTTTGTCTGCATCTTGGATATTTGCCTTTGTGCAACTGAACCCATGCAGACAGGTCATATGGTTTGCAGGTAACACTCACAAAAGACTACTGGGCAAACAACTGGCTCTTCTAATTTGGAATTCTTGCTCTAAGCCTGCTCTTGACATACTGTGATACTCTGGACAATTCTTTGCTTTGAGACGTGGTGTTACAAGACAGCAATGCAAAAACAATGGATTTGTAGAGGGCAAGAGGGAAGCTGCAAAGAGGAAAGGTCAAGTCTTGCTTTCCAGTCTCACTGGCCACGTGGGAATGCTGGTTGTTACCTGATTAATGTTAATATATGTTGGTTTATCTCTTGGAGGCTCACTTTTGTCTGGGGCTCACTTTTCTTGTCTTTTACCTATAATAATAGTAACCATAGTACCAACTTCCCTGATTTTCTGGGAGCACTTTTTGAGTTAATATTTGTGATGCATAGTGCCAGACTATATGAAAGGTAGCTTAACTTATTTATTTATTTTTGAAAAGCTTGTTGTACTCCTCCAAGGTGGTCCCAGAAGTCAGGTTGCCTGTATATGAGGCAAATAAATCATTTTGATAAATTCCTGCATGTAGATGCAGAATTCAAAGAAAACTGTGTTAAATATAATTAATGCAAACTGAACAATTCTGTACAGCATGGCAGTTATCGTAAACAGGTAGAATAGTTAGCAAAATGGAGTGGATGAATGGGGGCATAGTGTATTTTGACTACATAAAGTTTTAAAAAGTTGGAATCTTATGCTGCCCGCCCCCCCCACCACCAACACTCATGTATGCAGGCATGCATGCAGTCTCTTTCTCTCTCTCTCTCTCACACACACACACAGAGTCAAAAGTGGATTTTCTAGCTTTCAAATTGTTACCTTCCAGTGGAAACTCCGACCTATAGTTTCAATGACAATTTCTTTTCCATTTAAACTACATGGAAGGACTTGGCCAACGTCAAGATGCTCCAACAAGTGGATTAAACTCGGAATTATATGCCCCAGAGCATGATGTGAACAAACATGCACAAAGCCCAACAAATCACAAGTCATCTCTCTGAATACAGGACGTGATCCCCTGACTAGCTGAGCATACAGTGAATTCCTTCACTTCCTCTCAATTTCTCTAATGTTACTTGGCAACCAACCTTCTGTTGCCATCTTTCTGTATGACTTGGGTTTACATTCTAAGTTGGGGGTGATGGTCTAGGATTGATTGAACCTGTTTGCCTGGAAGTTGGTGGTAAGGGAGGGCTTCCATACAGGAAGTTTGCAAATACACTTGCCCTCCCACAATTTTTTTATTAATTAGTTTTGTATTCAGCAAATACAGTCAGTTTGGTGCCATTATTAGGCTCAACCGTGACCTACCCCCTCCCCACGGCCCCTCCTTGTTGAGGTATATGGGCCATGCATTGTGGAGTTAGCCCACAGTTATGGGTAAGGTAAATGTCTTTGCATATCATGATCCAACATGTGGCTCTGACATTCTTTCTGCCCTCTCTTCCACAAAATTTCTCTGAGCCATGTTCAGTTCATTTTTGGTCTGCTTCAGTGATGAGGTGTTGGGGGCCTCTGGGTCTCTGATTTGGTAGGAGTTGATTTTTCTCAATGTTGATCTCCTCCCCCCTTGTGCTGGTATCCAGTTTATCAGGCAAACAGCACCCTTGCTTGTTTCGCCAATTTTTATTAGTTTCTGTCGGGGCCCTCCCACAATTTTGTTCATTAGACTCTTTACTGTTTTGATCGATGTATCTTGAAATATACTAGTTTGGGTGTTCATTAGTCTTCAGAAGTCTAGCAGTTAGTAAAAGCAAATGTCCCATCATTTTGACTAGGGCTCCTTGTCACACACAGCTATTGCGTTGGTCGTTTCTTTTGCTCCTTGAGTGTGGCAAGTGCTGTGCCTTGCTTCCAGACTTTGCCTTCCCATTCCTTTGACCTGGAACACCTCCTCCCACTCTTGTCTTGGCTAGCTTTTTCAGGTCACTGACATACCTTCTGTAAGACTATCTAAATGGGGGTTTTCCTATGTATGGTGTTGCTACACTATAACACTGTATTTCCTTCATCATAGTTATTAACTATTTTTTTTAAATCTCTTTTACTGGATGTTAGCTTATTTGTTTTGAAATAGGGTGTCTCTCTGTAACCCAGAACTCAGTAGCTCAAACTGGCCTCAGAGTCATAACAATCCTCCTCTTTCAGCTTCCCAAGTGCTGGAAGATGACAGGAGCAAGGAACAATGCCTGGACTTTCCTAGTAGATTATTAACTCACTGGAATCAAGAAAAGATCTGCCTTTTGAAAGCTAACCTCCATCCCATAAGATCAATAACCCATTCTCCAGTGGGTACTCTCAGTGTATCGTTGTGAAAAAAGTCAATGGTTGACTTCCCTTGAAGTCATGCATGACCACCATGTTGACATCAACTCGATCAGCAGCCGTCTTAGTTACTTTCCTTGGGGCTGTTACAAATGCTTACGGGAATAACTTAGAGGGGGAAGGATTTATTTGGGCTTACCATTCAGAGGGTACAGGCCATTAGGTGTGGAAGAAGTGGCTATCTGTGATAGTAGGAGTTTATGGTATGGCCACAAATTAGTGGATTAGGGAACAGAAGCTCAGGCAAGAAGTAAAGCCAGGCTCTAATGCTTAAATACCCACCCCGGGTGGCTTGAGTCTGCTAGCTTGGCCCCATGTACAAAAGGGTCCATAGTATCATAAAGCAGTGCTACTGGTTAGGATCAAAGGTTCAAATACACAAACCTGCTGTGGGCAGCTGAGAACCAAACAAAACAGGAGTTCATATCTGAATAACTGATAAGGATTCTATTGACACTGAGATAAACCAGCAAACTATGATGCAAATACCAGCCAACTTAATCCCAAGTTTAAGGTCTGCTAAGGCTTAGAAGCATGTAAAGTCAGGGATTCTCTTGCAAACATTTATGGAGGTGCAGGGGTCAAGTGTCTATTTTCCGTTAGGTGACTTACCCAACGTTACACATATGAGAGGTAAAGTATCTTATCTCCGGTGTTGTAGGTTACCAGAACTGCCATGGGTAAAAGTGTGGAGAAAATCAAACAAAGCCACGTATAACAATTACTTCTCAAGGGGATGCTACAATGCTTATCTCTCCCATAAATAACTAGCTATAAAGCTCAGAGGAAATCTTAAATTAATGAATAGTAATGTTTTCTTATCACTTGAAGGTCTAGATGCGGTAGGTGCTTTTGCACATTTCTATCTTATGAAGTTTGAAATAGCTCATATCTAGGAAGCTTGAAATAGATTAAGAATATTATATGGTCAGTAATATGGACACTGGATTTCAGATTTAGAAGTCCTAAGCCAGGCATGGTGTTACATGTCTTTAATGCCAGCACTTGGGAGGCAGCAGTAGGAAGATCGCTATGAGTTCTAGGCCAGGCTGGGACTACATAGTGAGTTCCAGGTCATCGTCCTGGGCAAGAGGGAGACCTTATATAACCACTTCAAAGGCTTTGGAAAATTAGAAACTTCTCAGAACCTGCTTTCACTCCTAAAGATGGAAGTAACAAGAGTTGTTTTGAAAGTGTGCTGCATATTGAGAAGAGAAAGTGTATTATTCACTGAAGGTTCTACATAATGTACAGAGGTTATCCACCCTGTGACCTCATGCTCTCAATTTAGGATTGAGTACAATGGCCCTTAGACAGGTTTGACAATTTTTTTCCAGATGTGTCTGGTTTCAAAGACTGAGGTTTTGATAACGTTCTTTTGTTTCCCTGGAACTCACAAAGAGAGGGAGATGAAAGGGTGCCTCGGTGAGGAGCTACTCCTCCTCCTCCTTCTTCAGCTCTCAGAAAGACCACGCAGTACACAAAGGTCACAGAGAAATGTTGACAAACTGGCCGCTTTATCACCATGATCTTTGAAGGACCACATAATAATCTCCACCAGCCTCCCCCAAACACCCTACCAAATAGCCTAAATTAGTATATTTTAGTTTTGATCTCATTTTGTACTTTTTTTTTAAACAAAGTACACATTCCTTAAATTTAATAATATTTATCTATTATATACATCCTAACTCAAATGAAACTCCAATTTTAGAATTGCTTGGGAAAGAAGTAACAGAATAGAGAAATCCTGAAGAGATTAAGGAGTACTGTGAACCTTGAAAACTTGACTAGGGCATGAGAGTATAAAAAACAGGATGACTCTGTTTCCCAAGTCCTTCCCTCCTTCAGCTCTTTTCATTAACTAAACAGCTTTGAAATGTATCCAATACTTAAATTAGTGCTACATTAAAAAAAGTTGCTTAGTGAGATGTTTCCCTAAATGTTATCTAATAGGCAATGGGAGGGGGGGCAAGCACAAATGAGGGTAACTTGTCTCACACTAAGGCAAACCATGAAGTATTAACACTCACTAACTAATCATTGGTTCTATACAAGGAACCAGGGGCAGAATGATCACAGAGCTCTGGAAACAGAGTCCAGGGGTTCCACAGGCAGCCAATTACCAGGCAGTGGCATCAGCATATCAGGAGAGGGAAGTCCCCAGGTATAGAGAGGAAAATCTGTCCTTAACTCTGATCCTCTAAGATGACAGTGAGCAAAGAAACATTGAAAGAAAGGAAAAAAAAAAATCCCACAGGAAAAACAAACCACTTTAAACTCAAAGTTCTGATTGTTTTCACTGCAGACGGCTCTTTTTTTTTTTTTTTAAAAAAAAAACCTGTTATTTATTTATTTAGAAAATTCGTAAGGACAAATCGTGTGCTAGTACCATAATTTCTCTCTTCCTGTCCCTATTCCAGTGAGGGTCCTGCTCAATGGGGTGGCAGGTATTCACCATGAGGTGTGGGTTATGAGTGACAGCAGCAGTCAGTCATTGGCTGGGGTGAAGGGCAGTGCCTCTGGATACTCCTCTCCACCCTTGGCTACTGAAGTCTCTCCATGGCCTCTTACCCAGTGTTCTCTGAGCATTGGCAGGTGTGTGTTGTCTACTTTTGTGTTGAGCTCTCAGTAACTTCTGCTTTTGTGCTTTGGTAAGGGTTGAGTGTCCTCAGTGTGTTTCTCCATCACCCTGGCACAGGTTGACCTGCTCCAGGGATATCACCATAACCTTGAGAGGAAGGTTGCCTGTTTTTTTCCCCAGTCAATGGAATTTTCTCCAAAATTGGCTATTCTAGATATTCTTGGGCTCAAAGAAAGCCAAAAACATTTTTAATCAGTGATAAAGATGGCTTTTGTAAACACCCTGACCAGATCTATAGATATGTAGCTCAAGGAAAAGATGCATCGCCTCTCATTAAGTTAACCCTTAGAGGAGTCATTATGCCACACACAAGCTCCAGCAAATCACCTCAGGTCTTGACATGTTCTTTACAACTAAGTCACCATCCGTGTCCCACTAGGAAATCCAGAGCACTCTGCAGACAGGAAAGGGCTGCTTCTCTAAAAAGAGCTTGGCCTTCCAGAATGTGCCAGTTGAAAGATGCACAGTTGATTTTCACAAGACAAGTGTGGACCGAATATGGCAGACAGCTGTCCTGAAAGACTCCTGGAAGACATGATGTGTCCTTGTAGATTATAGCATGGAGCAGAGCAGCCTGTCCTCACATGACCTGCTACTTCATGTAGGAGCTGTGGTTCCAAGATGAGGGTATCCGAAGAACACACATGCTGCTTCCTGAGGAAAGAATGGCCACCTACCCAGCACTAGGGACTTCCCACCTTCCCAAGGGGATCTGAAGCTACAGCCAATAGCTGGTAAGTGAGAGGATGATGGGAAAAGAGACTCTTGTGTTGATTTCTATGCCTTCTCTTCAGACTGAGAGCTCCCCACTTGAGGCTGTACCTGGGAAAACGTGTTGAAGGAAATATGAAACATGTCTTAGATGAAACATTGGCCATTTCTGAACTAAGCCTGTATTTTGTTCCTCAAAATACCATCAATCTGTCCACACCTTGGAGGCAGCAGAACATTTGTAATGAGCTGCCCATATTTCTGTGAGGAAGATGGACAAGATCACCCTTCACGAATACTACAAAGGG
This sequence comes from Jaculus jaculus, assembly GCF_020740685.1. Taxonomy (NCBI): domain Eukaryota; kingdom Metazoa; phylum Chordata; class Mammalia; order Rodentia; family Dipodidae; genus Jaculus; species Jaculus jaculus. The sequence goes on along the minus strand of NC_059107.1, from coordinate 13,143,106 downwards.
ACACTGAGAACCTAAATAACTTCACAGCCTGGTGATGCATTGGGTTTCTCTAAGGCATTATTTTCATGTGTGTAGGTGACATTTGTTGTATGAGGTGCACTGTGGTGGGCAGCTGAACACACAGGTGAGTGACTCATACAGCAGGACTCCTGCCCACAAGGAGCTCTCTGTCCAGGGGCATGGAAGGGGAGCTTTTCTTCAAAGCAGACCCGCCCCAAGACAGAGAAGGCAGACTCCATAATAGCTCACACACGCATTTTAATTCCACCTTCTCCTCGCACCATGAGGGAACAACTACCAAATCATTTAGAACCTCTACTCTCTGCCTCCATTCAAACAGATCATATGATTTGCCCTACAATCAGGAGAATTCAGGCAAACATTTGCAAACAATTTACTAACCTTCTTGACCCATGCAATCTCAAAGTGACATCAGAGGCATCAACAACAGGATGGTGAGATGGGTGATATGTTAGTATGCAAACAGAGTGAGTGGATATTGCCATTATACCGTGATAAAAGTAAAATGAAAGGCTAACTGCAAGTATTGTCTCTAAATAACTCACATTGCACTACTCATTTTTCTTATGCTTTGTAAAATATTCCTCTCAACTGGCTGTAATATTTTGTATTTCCTGAATTCTTATTGCATAAACAGCAAGTACTGTCTAATCTAAGGATTAATCACCTCGTTTCCTATGTGTTGTCTTCTTACACAAAGGCTTATCTCACAAATTATGTTGCACTGCTCCCTGAAGACAGGGCCGACAATATCATTATGAAGCATTTGCTTGGATGTTTTAAGTTGTCAACAGGTGTAGATTTAAGCTTTAACATCCATCACTGTGTACAACTGGTCTATTTCAAGTGCCATCTCTAAGCATGCACCCAAACATTAAAAGGGAATTCTTACTCTTGACTTCTTAAAGTGTTGAGGATCCTGTTGTCAGAGCAGAGACTTTGGGACACCCTGGAACCTATTGGAGGCTTCCTTTGCCCTTCCTGTTGTCCCAGATATCACAAAGACAGGCAGGTAAAAGGAGAGACTTCCCCGAACAATTCCTCAAGTTATATTTCAACATGGAATCTCATGGATTCTGCCAGTAGCATTTTGAAAAGAATTTCATTAAATGTTGCTAACATGACATAAGCTCCCTTAAATGGAAGGGTAATGGCTCATAACATTTGTAAGCTTTTTAATTTCATGGAATATGAGCAGCATAATCAGGACCTATTAAAGTCAATCAACTGTGCCGAGTGGGGTTACCTACCTTTGCTTTGTTTCTGTTTCCTTGTGGGTGAACCCCATGAAGCAAGAGGCACAAGCCCCAGTAACATTCTTTAAGACTAAAACTGGTGTGCAGCATTTTAAACCACCTCTGATGGACCCATCACACCTCATTTGCATCTGTGAGTTGAATAGACACCTCTGGGAAAAGGGATCTCTCTGGAAAAGAGAAATTTCTCCTTCCATTTGCTTCAGCTCACAAGGCACAATATTGGGTAGAATCAAAATAAGTCATTTGGCCATTGTAACTGGCGTTAGTAAATACACATGAACCATAAGGAACTATCATGCGCACTAGGGACAAAGGGGTGTTCAAACTTCCTGTCTTGGAGTTTTCTTCTCCCACAATGCTTTGAGTAATAATAGTGGTCATTTAAACTGGGTAAAGCAGAAGATGATACTATAGGCATATTGTCTATGTTCTCTCTGTTTCCAAGACAATTCTGTGACATGATTGATACTATCAGTTACCATGATTACAGGTAAGAGAAATAAAGTGCCACTATGACAAACAATGTGCCTCAAATTATAAAGTGAGGGATAAACAAATTCTAGCTTCAAATGAATTTTTACCCAACTCCAAATCACATGTACAGTGGTCCTGGACTACCTTTTCTTTACATGTGTTCCCTTTCAGGAGTTCCCACAGGGATGGAGATTTCCCATGCCACATGGGGAATGAAAAGAGGTTTTCTACATGGCTGAGAGCCATAGAGTTAACCAGGGAGAATTCCATTGCAGTCAAGGGAGAAAATACACATAAAATTGGAAGAGCATAACAGAGCCTAGTGAACTGGGGTATGGCAAGACCACCAGTCAAATGAGGATGTCAAAGGGCTGCGGAAAAGTGAGGCCATGAGCAGGGCTTGAGCAACGGCAAATGGTCCAATTAATCCCCATAGTCAACTTCACTAGAATTAAAATCATCTAGGAGACATCTCTGAGTATGTCAATAAGGGTGTTTCCAGACAGGTTTAACTGATGAAGGAAGACCCACCCTGAATATGGGTAGCTGCCTTCCATCAGCTAGGAGTCTGGACTGAAGGCAAAGCCAGCAGAACACTAGCATTGATCTTTCTCTGGTTCCTAACTGTGGATGCAATGTGAGCAGCATCAGCCTTCTGCCATGTTTTCCCTGCTGTGGTGGACTATACCCCCTCAAACCATGAGCCAAAGTAAGTCCTTCCTTCCCTGTTTTATTTCCTTCCTTCATTCCTTCCTGAGGTTGCTTTTGTAAGGCATTCTTTGTCTTAGCAATCAGAAAAGTGACTAACATATTTCCTAACATTGGGAACATGAGGAAGGGTTAGACTTCTCCTTCTGTGTGGTTCTGGCTATGTATTACATCAGGGCATCTTGATAGCTCCACAGAGCTGAGAAGGACCAGACTAGCTCATCATGAATTCTTTATGAAACAAATATCTGTACCAGACAGACAAATCAATGCAAAACGAAAGTTAAAACTGTATCCTAAACCGAATCCCCAGAACATCATGCACACAGATGGTATCCAAATATGCTGCATGCATTTAATTACAACTTAAACAAACGCTCAGAAAAAACATTAGCTCTTTTTCAAGGATGTCGAGAATAAAGACTGAGCCTAGAAAATATGCGAATTAATGGAGCCATATTATCAGACATGCAAGCTCACTACCTTACCTGAAGATGGGGTGCCACCCGAAAGGGGGAAGAAAACTTTATCCTAGAATGCCTTGCATGCATACCTGCTGTGCTCTTGACCAAACTGAAGAGTTTCCATTTGGGTTAATACAAATTAAGAAATAATTCAAGGAAAGATTGAGAAGCATTTATGAGACAAGCTGTATTTAGAATGAAGAAATTGTGCTGGAGAGATAACTTGGAGGTTAAGGCGATTGCCAGCAAAGCTCAGGAGCTCATGCTTGAATCTCCTGGTCCCATGTAGCCATTTGCAGTGATGCAGGCACACAATGTCACACATGCATACAAGGGGGCGCACACGTCTGGAGTTCGCAGTGGCTGAAGGTCCTGGAGTGCCCATTCTCTCTCTCTCTCTCTCTCTTCCTTTTTCTCTCAAAAGTAAAAATAGTATTAATAGAATGAAGAAATCAATCATTTCTCCAGAGGGATCTGAAAGGAAAGGGGTCACTTAGCACAGCCATGAGACACCTTGAATGCGTGATTCTCCTAATCATCTATGGTGGTATTCAGAGAACTGGAAGAGCTCACATAATACTTCCTCATATTTTCTCTGCACTATATCTGAGATAAGTAATCAGCATTAGAAAATCCCAGGCCTAATAAAGTTTGTAATTTCTATAAGTTTTTAAAATTTCATACTTGTTCATTTTTATATTCTTAGAATTAGAAACTAGGAATGGACTTAGAAGTTTAGAAACTAAATAGTCTGAGATTCTGAATTAAATATATCTCCAGAAACTAACATCAGTGAAATATTCTGGTTCTGTTTTACGTGTGAGTCAAGATGTTAGTCTGCATTTGGGTCTCTAACTATTTCATAGATACTATGATACAGATCCCCCAAGTACCACAATGGTAGAAGCAGAAGTGATGGTGCAGTGGGAGATGACATAATCTAAGTTGTTTGTGACTAGAAAACAAGCAGGGGTTGCTATCCTAATATATGACAAGGTAGACTTCAGTCCAACATTAATTAAGAGACATAACAAAGGTCACTATGTATTGTTTAAAGTCACCCTCCAACAGGAGGACATTACCATCCTAAACATACATGCACCTAACATGGGGGCCCCCAGATTCATCAAACAGTGTTAGAACTAAGGTCACAGATAACACCAATCACAGTGGTAGTGGGTGACTTCACCCCACTCTCATCAATTGATAGGTCATCCCAGGAAAAAATAAACAGAGAGGCATATGGAATAAATGGGGTCATAAAAGGAATGGACCTAACAGATATGTACAGGACATTTCATGCAAATGCTGCCGAATATACATTCTTTTCAGCAGCACATGGAACATTCTCTAAAATAGACCATATATTAGGACACAAAGCAAATCTTAACAAATACAGGAAAATTGAAATAATTCCTTGCATTCTATCTGACCACAATGGAATCAAACTACAAATCAATAACAAGAAATGCTATAGAGTATACACAAAATCATGGAAATTAAACAACACACTACTAAATGATGAATGGGTCAATGAAGAAATCAAGAAGGAAATAAAAAAAATTATAGAGTCAAATGATAATGAGAACAAAACATATCAAAATCTCTGAGATACAATGAAGGCAGTCCTAAGAGGTAAATTTATAGCTTTAAGTGCCTATATTAAGAAATTATAAGGCCGGGCATGGTGGCGCACACTTTTAATCCCAGCACTTGAGAGGCAGAGGTAGGAGGATCTCCGTGAGTTTGAGGCCATCCTGACACTAAATAGTGAATTCCAGGTCAGCCTGAGCTAGAGAGACCCTACTTCAAAAAACAAAAACAAAAACAAAAACAAACAAACAAAAAATATATATATATAAAAGTATCCAGTAAATGACCTAATGCTTCACCTTAAAGCCTTGGAAAAAGAAGAACAAGGCAAACCAAAAATCAGTAGATGGGAAGGAATAATAAAGATTAGGGCAGAAATTAATGAAATAGAAACAAAAAAACAATCCAAAGAATCAATAAAACAAAGAGTTGGTTCCTTGAAAGGATAAACAAGATTGATAAACTCTTAGCAAATCTGACCAGAAGAAAGAGAGAAGAGACACAAATTAATAAAGTTACAGATGAAAAAGGTACCATCACAACAGATGCCAGAGAAATTCAAAAAATCACAGGGACATACTATAAAAGCATATACTCCACAAAGTATGAAAATGTGAAAGAAATGGATGATTTCCTTGATTTATATGACCTACCTAAATTAAATCAAGATGAGATTAATCACTTAAATAGACCTATAACAAGCATGGGGATCCAATCCATTATCAAAAATCTCTCAACTAAAAAAAGTCCAGGTCCAGATGGATTCACTGCTGAATTTTACCAGACCTTCAGTGAATGACTAACACCATTGCTTCTTAAGGTTTTCCATGAAATAGAAAAAGAAGGAATCCTACCAAATTCCTTCTATGAAGCCAGCATCACCCTGATACCAAAACCAGGCGAAGATAGAACAAAAAAAGAAAATTACAGACCAATCTCTCTCATCATCATAGATGCAAAAATTCCCAACGAAATATTGGCAAACAAAATACTAGAATATATTAGAAAGATCATTCATCCTGACCAAGTAGGCTTTATCCCAGAGATGCAGGGATGGTTCAACATACACAAATCGATAAATGTAATACATTATATAAATGGACTGAAGGACAAAAATCACATGATCATCTCATTAGACACAGAGAAAGTGTTTGACAAAATACAACATCCCTTCATGATAAAAGTCCTACAGAGACTGGGAATAGAAGGAACATATCTCAATATAATAAAGGCTATTTATGGCAAGCCTACAGCCAATGTATTACTAAATGGGGAAAAATTAGATGCTTTTCCACTAAAATCAGGAACAAGACAAGGGTGTCCACTGTCCCCACTTTTATTTAATACAGTACTGGAAATTTTAGCCTTAGAAATAAGGCAAGAGATGCACATAAATGGGATACAAATTGGAAAGGAAGAAATCAAGTTATCATTATTTGCAGATGACATGATTCTATATATAAAGGACCCTAAAGACTCGACTAGTAAACTGTTAGAGCTGATAAACACCTACAGCCATGTAGCAGGATACAAAATAAATACACAGAAATCAGTAGCAGTCCTATATGCTAACAACAAACATACAGAGGATGAAATCAGAGATCACTCCCATTCACAATTGCATCAAAGAAATAAAGTACCTTGGAATAAACCTAACCAAGGAAGTAAAGGATCTCTACAAGGAAAATTATAAAACACTCAAGTGAAAAATTGCAGAAGACATTAGGAAATGGAAAAACATCCCTTGTTCCTGGACTGAAAGAGTCAATATTGTGAAAATGGCAATGCTACCAAAAGCAATCTAGACATTTAATGCAATACCCATCAAAATTCAAAAGGCACTCTTCACAGAAATAGAAAAACAATCCAAAAATTTATTTGCAATCACAAATTACCTTGAATATCTAAAATAATTCTGAGCAACAAAAATAAGTTGGGAGTTATCACCGTACCTGATTTTAACCTATACTACAGAGCCATAGTAACAAAAACAGCATGGTACTGGCACACAAGGTGATATGTAGATCAATGGAACAGAATAGAGGACCCAGATATAAGTCCAGGTAGCTATTGCCAGCTGATATTTGATAAAAATGCCAAAAATACTCATTGGAGAAAAGACAGCCTCTTCAGCATATGGTGTTGGGAAAACTGGATATGTATCTGTAGCAGGATGAAAATAGATTATTCTTGCTCTCCATGCACAACAATTAAATCCAAATGGACTAAAGACCTTAACATCAGACCTGAAACTCTGAAATTGCCAGAGGAAAAAGTATTGGCAACCCTTGAACATATTGGCTCTTGGCAAAGACTTTCTGAATATAACCCCAATTGTTCAGGCAATAAAACCACAGATTAACTACTGGGACCTTAAATAAATAAATAAATAAATAAATAAATAAATAAATAATTTTTATTTATTAATTTGAGAGGCAGAGAGAGATAGAAAGAGAGAGAGAGAGAGAGAGAGAGAGAGAGAGAGAGAACGCACTAGAGAGAGAGGGAAAGAATGGGCATGCAGGATCTCTAGCCACTACAAATGAACTCCAGACACATGGGCCACCTTTGTATCTGGCTTATGTGAGTCCTGGGGAATCACACCTGGGTCTTTGGCTTTGGAGGCAATTGCCTTAACCACTAAGCCATCTCTCCAGTCCCCCTGGCTTTTTTTTTTTTTTTTTTAATGTGAGGGTTGGGAATAAAACTTGGGACCTTTCATGCCCTCACGCTTGTGTGGCAAGTGCTCGTACCCACTGAACCATCTCCCTGGCTCTTCCATCTTCCCTTCAAGGCATGAGAACATGGCAGTTAATGACAGATGGCTGTGAGGCCAGCCGCACAGTCAGATGTGTGTCCCTTATAAGATGGTTAAGACTTGGCTGCTTGTATCTAATGAGGAGACCAGATTGACAGCTTCTTTACAGGGTCACCACAGAAGAGTGAAATGAGTCCATTTTACATCAGCACTCTCTAATTAGCTTTTACATCATGAGGATCTAATAATACATTCTTTAGATTCAAATTTGGTAGCCATTCATAAGTGATTACTAACTGGCTGGACCTCCAAAATCTACTGTAACACCAACTAGTTTGTTTAAGTTATCTAATACCAAATATTTTAATACATATTAAAGGTAAAGTTTGTTGATTTTTAATTAGAACAGGAAAATCTAGTGAGGACTTAGGAACACTTTAAAATTCTGCTGCCATTCCCCATTTCTTGGGAGGAATATCTCAGTTATCTCCAGAACAGAGCAGTTCCAGTGTCCAGACATCTCCACGGGTTTCTTATCTCCTTTCCTTAGCCTAGACACAGTGTCTCTTTGTGGCCTTAGATATACTGAGCAAGGCTATATGTGTAAATCCCAGGGAAACTATACTTTGTAAGTGAAAAAACATTTTTTTCCTCCCAGGAGTAATTTGAAAAATACATGGAAATTTTGCTGTCTGGGCCAACTTTAAATATCAAAACACAGAGGTTGACCATATAAGAAATATTGCTGGGCCTCATGGGACCTCAGCCCTGTAACATATGTGGGTTCCATGCAACGAAGAGTAGCTTGTGCTGTCATCCAAATACGGATGGCCATGACCTCTCAACCTCCATCACTGCGGGAGGGCTAGCCATCCCACACTTGTAACATGTCTGTCAGGATGTCAGTCCCATTTTCTTTTTATTGCACATCTTTGGGCAGTACTGCCTGAGTCCCATTTGTGCAGACATAAAAAAGAATTCACAGATTAATGTATAAATAATAGAAATTTATCTTTTCATTGTTCTGGATACTGAGAAGCCCAGGGTCGAGTTCAGCTACCTCAGCTCTCTCGTACGGATGCTGTCTGCTTCCAAGATCACACTTCTGTGTCTTCCATAGGGGAGGAATACTGTTCTCACATGGTGAAAGGGACTGGATGGGTGAAAGAGCAGCAAATGTTATATGAATTCTTTTTCTTTTAAATGTTAAATTTTATTTATTTAATTGAGAGAGACAGAGAGAATAGGTGCACCAAGGCCTCTAGCCACTACCAGTGGACTCCAGACTCACGCCACCTTATGCATCAGGCTTATGTGGGTCCTGGGTAATCAAACCTGGGTCCTTTGGCTTTGTAGGCAAGTACATTAACTCCTAAGCCATCCCTCTACCCTGATTTTTTTTGTTTGTTTTTTTTTTCTTTTATTTATTTTTTTTTTCAAGGTAGGGTCTTACTCTAGCCCAGGCTGACCTGAAATTCACTATGGGGTCTCAGAGTGGCCTCAAACTCACGGCAATCCGCCTACCTCTGCCTCCTGAGTGCTGGGATTAAAGGCGTGCATCACCACGCCCAGCTTCCTCTGTTTTTTTTTTTTTTTTTTTTTTAATTAAGGATCTTAAAACCATATTCTCCAATGAGGATCCCCAGTCATTTCTTAAAGGACTCACCACTTAACAGCATCACATTTTTCACTGAAAGGCAAATGGAGGGGGCACAGTAGAACCACGATCCTCCATGACTCAGATGCTGTTAAATTATGCTGCTTTCGAAAGAACTTGGGAAAGCCTTCATGAGGTGACCAGAATCATGGTAATGAGTGTTACCTCTCACCAAGCTCACATGGCAGACAAGCCAAAAATAAGCCAGCATGCAAAGAACTAAGTGATCTTTGGTTTGTGGAAAACTGAAGTTAGGAAAAAAAAAAAACACAAAAACGAAAACCTTGGAACAGTACTGGAGAGATTGCTTAGTGGCTAAGGTACTTGCCTGTGAAGCCTACGGACCCAGGTTTGATTCCCTAGTCCTGTATAAGTAGATGCAGCACGTGGTGCATGCGTCTGGAGGCAGTGGCTGGAGGTCCTGATGCACCATTTCTCTCTTTCACTCTTTCTCTCTCCTTGCAAATAAATCAATATACGTATTTTTAAAAACTGGGGATAACTAATAAATCAGTTAAACATAAGCCCAAGTTTATGTCTTATCTCTTTATGAGCTACCGTCTAAGGATAAATCTTCGTTCCACAAGCATTCCTCTCATGTTTATTAACATAACTGAGCCTTAATTGAGGGCTAAAACCAATCTATTTGGCTTGATGGTGGAATACTTCAATTATCCTACCATCTGTACTGCATTTCACTCTTGAGAGACGACACTTTTTTTTATTTCCATGACTCTGATGCTGCAAAATGGAGCTCTGTCTTAGGAGGGGAAGCAAGCTGTGGCCCTGCACCCCCAAGGAAGATGTCATGGCACTCTGTCTCACTTTTCCAAAATAGTGACTTCTGTCATGATCTTCCTCTCCTTCATTATTTCCCTCCAACATGTAACACGTTCACCTCCAAAGTATTTGTTAGTCTTAAAAGCCTCAGTTACTTTGCAGACAATTTTTTATTTCCCTAGAGGCATGGCCATTGCTGATCAAAAAGGAAAGAAAAGAAACAGGATCATTCAAGGAAGTGGAAAGTCTCTGTTAATAATTTAGGCCATCACCATTGAAACTCATCTCTGGTCATAATTTGTACTACGTTACATCAGAAGGTTACACTTAGCTGCTAGTAGAGGTCACAAAAAGTCACAGTAAGGACTTGCTTACAATTCCATATGCCAATGAGGTGTTTGCTCCAGCCTCTGAAATTGCATCCTCTGAAAAATCATTAGTGTTTCTGACAAGGAGCAAGGTTTTAAAATTAGGACCAAGAGTGCAACACGCAACAGCAATTATAAACCTGGGTGCAACTGGGGTTGTTGGATAAGTCTGTTGTGATTGAGGCATTGTGAAAAACAATTTTTAGAGCAACAGTTTTTTTTTTTTTTTTTTTTTTGCTAACAATTTAATAGTGAAGCACAACAAAGCTTTAAAAAACATAGCAGAACATGCACTTTTTAAAGGCTGGCTTCTATTTGCACTCTTCTTCCCGAGTGCTCAGAGCGCTCAGCAGGGGTCTCTGGCAGTCAGGCACTCTGAGACTGCGGCCGAGCTTTCCTTACCATCAAAAGAACATCAGCAGACGACAGCGGCCCCTGGTACACATCTTTTCCCTCAAATGTGTTTTTAAGGAATAATCAAGAAGCAGTCTCAGCATCAGGTAGTTATTATATCACTACAAGTGTATCAGTGGCTTATCGGCCCACAGCAGTTGTATCAGTCCATTATATCAGCACAAATGGGACTAAGACAGAAATGCCTTACAATTGAGTGTCAGGTGATGCTGATAAGTTACGGTAATGGAGATGAGAAGCTCCAGGATTTGAAGGGCTGGAAGCACTAATTTTGTTCTGTTCAACTGTCTCTTCATAACACATATCTACTCTTAAGAACATTCATTTCCCAACAGATGACATGAGTCAAGATAGCTGCAGGTCAAAACTGCAGAGTGGGAAAGATGGGCTTCAAACCATTAGTCCACTTTCATCTCTTTTTTTGCTCTCTCAGATGTCATTTTCCCAGGGCTTCAGGCCACATTGTAGCTCACACCATCTGTCACATAACTGAATACTTAGCATGTGCATAATAAAGGTATTAGTCCACATAGAAACTTCCTATTAATGATGTATTTGTCTCTGCTTCTTCCTGAAAGGTTCCTACAGCATCTTTGAGCCTGAGGGACCGGTGAGAACTTTCATTAATTAAAATGAAAATGGTATACTACCACATAACAGGAACTAATCTAGAAATGATTCTAGTAAACAGTCCCAATAATATTGTAAAATATTAATGAAGGACTGGGACATGGGTCATTGGGTGAAGGTGCTTCATTGCAAAGCCTGCTGTCTTGGGTACAGTTTCCCACAACCATGGGAAGTCAGATGTAAAAAGTACCACAGATATCTGATGTTCTGTTTGCAGTGGCAGGAGACCCTGATGCACGCATGTGCACACACATGTGTGCAAACAAATAAAAAAATGCTAATGATGTATAATTATTATAGTAAAATTTAGTGACATTAAGGGGGCTATTCCATAGTTACAAATATTAACTTATGTACTGTTATAAAAGGTGTCATAATAATCTCCAATTGCACTCATTTTATAGGGAGTGAAGTGAGTCACAGAAAAAGATAAGAAACTTGCTTAAAGTCACATAGTTCATAAAGCTATTAAATTGAAAGACCTAGAATCTGAATTGAAGAAGTGGTGCTCCAGAGCGTTTGTGTGTGTCTGTGTGTGTGTGTGTGTATGGTGTGTGTTTAAATGTTTAGGGATTACAACATGTCATCATATGATATATGTCTATAGCAAAATGATTACTGTAATGAAAAGAACACCACTTAGTAACCATCACAATGTTCTTGCTATTATGGAGACTAGAGGAAACAAACAGACAACTATATAGATAATTAAGAGTGTATACATCCAATACATAAATATACATAATTAATGTGAGATGATGTGAAGTCATATAACAATTAAAGCTACCAGCAAGGGATCTTTTCCATTTGTGCTAGCCAGGGAATGGCTGCATGAGGAAGTGCTATGGAGCAATGCTTGGATGAGTGAGGGTAGCATTTTTCAAGCTGTGCCTTGGGGAACCCCCTCCGGGGCTCCAGCATCCTGTGACTGGTAACAGGAAAACTGAATGAGTGGGGCAACAGGTTTGGGGGGTGAATTCATTTGGATTTGGTGTTACAAGTAAAAATTGCTTAGAGAAAATGTAGGACTTTTAACCAATTTGTAGAAAATTGGTGATCATATGCAACAGGTAAAGAAGCTGGGACACAGAGAAGAACTGGTTCAAGGCTCACTACCGATTAGCGGGACACTGGGAGGCAAACCTGAGTCCTTGGGTTTGGTTTCCTTTACAGAACACTAACCCGCCAGCGTTGTATCTCCACCCTGCCCAGTGTATTTTAAGTGAATTCTATTATTCTGTGTCGAGAGCATAAATATCACAGTCTTCATTCAATACTCTTCCTCTCCTTTTGGAAAATTCACAAGCAAACTCTAGGCTTGGCATTTTTTTCCTTGTGTTCTATCAACTTGCACCAACCCTGCCTCCTATTCTAATTTAGAATTTCATTGATCATAATCTTTTTAAAAAAAATCTAGGATACTGTACACAATTCTCATAAGTTATTTCCAATATTTCATGGATATGTTGAATACAGGGCAAAGAAGGAATGTTGACAGTTTATTGGCATCAATCAAAACCCAAGTGACTTACAGGCCTTCAGACCAATGAGCTGCATATGATGGACTTTTCCATACCATGACCAGTGTGGAGAATTCCAGGCAGCCTGCCTGCCAATGACCTTTAAGTCCCATCATGACGACTTCCCAAGCATTATCCTTGCAATGGTTTCCTCTGCTATAGCCCGGGGTGACATAGTTGAAATTAACACCTGACCAAAGTGCTTAGTAATCTTTACATCATCAGCATGAACTACAACATATATACTTTCTCTAATGTAGAGGAACAACAAGAACTTTACCAGTCAATTTAAATTCAGCAGCAGCCAAAAGCCATTGAATACTTACATCTATTTCCCAGGAATAACAAACCTAGTACTGAGCATTGATCAAGTCAAAGTTTGTGTCTGTTCAAAAAATTGTGTCTGTTCAAAAAAATGAAGGGAAAAAAAAAATAAAAGTAAGCAGCTGGCTCACACTATTGTCCACAATAAATTAACAGTGTGTAAGTAGAGAGATGCATTTGGGGAATGGCAGCTGGCTTCACTGTACAGATGGGCTTATTGATGACCCTTCCAAATTTTTAATACTACTCATAATCTATTTGTGAGCAGAGATGCACCCCTCTGACTCAGTACAAATCACTTCTTTTTACTCGAGCAATACTTTATGGTCCAGTTAACTTCTTAATTAGAGACAGCAAGATGCTCACGTTCCATGCAAGTGGCATGGAAAAAATGCTGTTTTGTGTGCGCTGTGTTCAGCTGGGAGTTGAAGCTGTTTGTCTTACTGAGGAGACGCCACTGCAGCCTCCATTTGATTTCTAAACTAACCAGGGACACGGATATGCTTGTCGCAGCTGAATGATCCGTGTGTGTGTCTGCCAGCTCAAGTCTGCTTTCTTGTCACATACAGAGCTTCCAGAATTCAAATATTCTGGGCTTCCTGCCTTAGATTATGCTCTTTTGTGGTTAGAAGGACAAAAAGAGCCATGTCCTTTGATACGCAGGGTGAACAATGACTGTGATGTCACCAGTTCGCCCTCTCGGTTGGAACATCTCAAGTGAGTACAGCGCTAGGTCAGGACCCACATGTCCACCCTCGAGTGCAGAGCGAGGAACTTCCTGAGTGTCTCAACCGTCCTGCTGTGATAAGCCTGGAGCACGGGGGTCCTTTGCCACTTCTCATTAATATGCAAAACTCTCCTCTAATTCCAGAATCAGGAGAGGAAGGAGTGATCTTTTGTCCAAGATGAAATTTTGTGAATGATGTTCTCGTCAATATTCATTAATTTAAACTACTAATCCATAGCTCCCACCAAAAATTGATATTTGTATTTAGAAAGAGAAAAGAAATTCAATTACATTGAAATAGAGATTCCAATACAGACTTTTAAGGAATTATAGTCCTAAACTTTACAAAATTAAGGAATACAATGTAGTTCAGAATAAGTGTTTCTAGGACAAGCTGTCTTTGGATACTATCAATATTTAAGTGTATGTTTTTCTCAACTTACACTCAACTTATTTTCTTATAGCATGATACTTATGACATAGAGGCTGTACACCTATGTGGCTGAAGCTAGAAGGTCAGGAGAATTCATTGAATTTCCAGGCAAAACTTTTTTGCGCACATATTACATGTGCTCTTTAATATTTATAGTTTTTCACAATTAAAAATGTAAAACAAAAACTTCTCCCAGCCTCTTTGTTACTCTTTCCAGTGTATATCACTTTTTTCCTTCACAAACTTCTTTTTTTTTTTTAGATTTTTCTTCGAAGGTGAGCATTTCTCATTAGTTTGTCTTCCTAAGTGATTTCAATGACACTTGTCAATTTTTAGTGATTTTACCAGGGCTGCAACCTTCACTAATGAGATCAGATATGGTACTAAACATTGTGGGTACTGTTAAACTAACATGAGTCCTTCTCAGATCAGTGAAACACAGGGCCACACTGAAGTCCAGTAACGCTTCATTACTCATCCTCATGTGGCCCAGCTCGTTCCCATGTCCACTGGGAAAAGCAGAAGGAGGTGCCCAGTGGAATACAAGCAGCAAATCCTATCAGAGAGGTCTTCCCTAGGTCATAGAGGAGCAATGGTCAGTACAATAAAATGAAACAAAACAAAAACGAAGAGGCTTAGCTTGACAGAGTACGATGGAAAGTTGCCAAACAGAGTGGAAGGTGCAAGGCAGCATCACGGGAGTGTAAAAGCACGTAGTATGGGAGGCTAAATCAGTGGCACCAAGCCACCATTTTGCCCGTTTTTAGATAACAGAACTCCAATTCTTTTTTTTTTTTTTATAGGAACTATTTTAATTCTTGGGTTGGAAAATGAATTCCTGAGTATCCTATTTTATAAGTCAAATAGGGCATAACAACAAGTCTAATTCTAGCACCTTTGGGCAGTAAAATAAAATATCATGAATGTTATATGCAATATATACTTCCAATTCTGTTGGCATTTATCTCTGACTGGTGAAGACAGGGGCATCATATAGACAAACCCAAAAGATTGGCTAAACTTGCTTGTTTAAGTTTTTCTATCAACAAACTTGCTTCTCCTTGTATTATTTCAAAAAGATTCAAATGTTACCTTTCTAAGTATAATATTTAATCTTGATTTTCTACTTGATGGGAATTAGAATCACTATGGGGGAAAAAAATTCACTGGGCCTGTGTGCAATGGCTCTAGATTAGATTAGTTGAATTGCGAAGACTCACCCTCACGTAAGAAATACTTTCCCATGGTCCGGGGACTTAATACAAAGGAGAAAATACCAGAATTCATCTTCTTCTTCTTGACACAGTGTAACCCTTCTCCATTGCTTCCCCGCCATAACGGACTGTATCTTTAAACTGTGAACCAGGATTATCCTTGCCTTCCTTAAGTTGCTTTGGCAAGGCATGTTGTCATAGCAACAAGAAATGTAACTAATACAGTTGCCATGAGTAACACACTACTCCCTATTTCTGTATGACTACATTGTCTCTATTTTATGTAGAAAATACTTTGTTATCAGGGAAAAATTCATACGGCTCTGCCTTCTATTAATTTTTAACAGAAAATATTTTATTAATAGGAATAGAAACAGTATATTCTTTTCTTCTCTATGTAGTGATTTGAATTTAACCCATTGATTTTTCCAATATGATGTTTGTTTTTTTGTATTATCATTACTTTTTAATTGTTCAACCAAGTATATCTCTGAGTTAGGACCAACTGGCTAATTTATAGACAGACAGGATGGTTGACATATTTTTTTATATAATCTCTGTGGGCACATGGACATAAGAGATGTACCAGGTATTTTTCTTTAAGATTTTTTTTTTTTTTTTTTTTTTTTTTTTTTTTTTTTAGTTTTCTGAGGTAGGGTCTTTCTGTAGCTCAGGCTGACCTGTAATTCACTATGTAGTCTCAGGGTTTCCTTGAACTCATGGTGATGCTCCTACCTCTGCCTCCTGAGTGCTGGGATTAAAGGCATGTGCCACCATGCCCAGCAAGGTAAGCTGTTTTAAATTTACCAAAACACAGCACTTAAATGCTTTGTATGGCTCTGATTTCATACCAAGGACGCTTATTTCAAAAAAAACTGTTTTAAACACACACCATTTTTTCTATCCAGTGATGTTTAAAAATCTATTACTTGTACCACACATCAAGCTGGATACAAGCATTTACATCCCTATGGAAACACCATTTACATGGGTGGGTTGCAATATAGAGCCTGTGGTCTATTTCTGTGTGACCTCTGAGTGGGTTTTTACGCTTAGTTGTAATACTAAGGGAAAAGGCCCAAAATATCTATTCTCTATCTGTTTACAGAAAATGTTTACCAGCTTCGTTACAGGGAACTGGCCAATATGTAGCAGTGGTTTAGACAACTAGCCATCTGCAGTGCAAGAGCCTCAAGCAGCCAACTTCACTAACAACCTTGTAAGGCTGGGGAAACTAATCATCAACAAAAGGCAATGTACATGAAAGTGACTGCATGGGTGTCTATGAGTGTGCATGTGTTTGTGTGTGTGAACATGCATGTGTGTATGTGTGAGTGTGTGTGTGAATATGTGTGTGTCTGTACCTGTGGAGACCAGAGGACAACCTCAGTATCATTCCTTAGAAACATTGTCTACATTATTATTATTATTATTATTATTATTATTATTATTATTAGAGTCAGGGCTTAGAGATTGACAATTAGAATTAGGACATGGGTTCTCTCATTGGGCTAGACCTTGCTAATTGTGCCAGGTGATGGTTTAACTGCTCAAAATTGTCTCTATCCAGTGTAGGGTTGAATTTCCACCTGCCACCATTGGGCATAGACTCTCCTCGCTGCTACATCTAGGGGACAGAGACAGCAGCAGTGGGCAGTGGATCTGTTACCAGTGAACGTATTCAGGCTCCCCATGGTATTCGAAGCATCCAAGCCTGTGGGTCCCTGAAAACTTGCTAAATGGCACCATGTGGCTGAATTGATTTGCTAGTTTTGGTGATTTGGACATAGTGGCCCTCTGTCTCTTTCTTTGATAAAGCTGGAAGGGAAGTAAATTGCTGCCAATTCAGTTAGTTACATCTTTAGATGTTACTCATAAAAAAAAATCAAATAATGCACCAATTTGCTTCACTTCATTAATTGTGCTTATCAATGCACACAATGCAAATGATGCTTTTAGGAACTATCCAGTTATTTCTGGTTCACAGACTCATGCTACAGAAAGCTAATGCATTGATAATCCTTTTTAACCAGCACATTCTATTGTGTCACCCAAAATAAAACAAAAAATAAGAACTTAAGGAAAAAGAATTAACTTACTAGCTGTCTTATCATTGTGATCGAATAATGGACAAGAGGCAACTTAACATGGCTGTTTTGGTTCATTTTGGTTTGAGGAAAGAGTCCGTTATGACAGGCAAAGCTCAGCAGGGGGACAGGCTGGAGGCCGGAGTGCCAGGAGTTTAAGGCTGCTGCTCACATTCCCCAAGACTGTGAAGCCGAGGCTGGCCAAGATGTAGGACTGGGCTGTGAACCTAAAGTTCTGCCCCACAAGCACCCCCACCCAGTGCATCCTTTCCTTCCGTGAGGACCCTACTCCTAAAGGCTTTACACACATAAGCCTATGGGGGACATTTCACATTCAAACAGCAATACCAACTAGCCAAGAAATTGCCCTCTAAAATCAAGTTTGAAAATATTAATTCATGAAAGCAAGGCATGGGGGATATACTTCTATCATAAGAGAGGGCAAAAAGGATTAAGGATAAACAAATCTTTCATTGGAGACTGTGGTTAAGAAAAGGCTTTAAAATCAGATTTCCAGAACTGAAATCTATACCTTCTTATTTTACAACATGTGACTTTTTTTTTTTCTAAGCTTTGATCCTCCAACATGTAAAATTCAGCAATAATAGTTCCTACTCCAACGGACCAATCTGAATTAAATGCTATGCTGGCAGGGTGTGGAAAGCTATGTGCCTGTACACGGC
Source organism: Jaculus jaculus (assembly GCF_020740685.1). Lineage (NCBI taxonomy): Eukaryota > Metazoa > Chordata > Mammalia > Rodentia > Dipodidae > Jaculus > Jaculus jaculus. Next base: position 13,124,992 of record NC_059107.1, on the reverse strand, counting down.
ACACTGTCCAGTGATGGAGGACAGTGTCAGGGTTTAGTTGCTGATGATGAGTGGATTCTAAGTAACAGTGGTTGCAGCCTACGAAGTGTTAATGGATGTCAAAAGCTCTAATTCTTCACAGGGGTGTTTACAGAGATGGCTTTGCATGGGTCAGCAATTAGAAGCAGTAGTAACACTATGCTGCATAGTCACAGGTACAGAAAGTGTCCCTCCATTCATGGTCTAGTTCACTTCTAAGGCTGATTACCAGGGCTTTTACCTTCTGTTGGCCAGGAGAGGGGTTCTGAGAGGCCATCCCACTTGCTTATAGCACCATCACTATGATAAAGCCTTGGATGAAATTCATCTCACTCTTGGGTTACCCACTCACTTCTATCTTCTAGTGTAGCTGAGAGCAAAGTAAATTTCCCTAGATTTTGATTTCAGAGCAATTATTCTTCTTTCAGCAAACACTTACTGGTCGGGACTGGATTTCTTTGGCGTAGAGAGGTTGTAGGAATTCTGAGTCTCCCTCTAGCTTCAGGCCTTTCTCTGTGATTCTCAAGTTCCCCATTCCATCCTGAAACATAGACAGAGATAACATGGGAAATGAGATTAGCCAGCATTTCAGAACACCTCAGGCTGTCAGAAATTGAAACAAACTTATTGCCTTTTTAAAGAAATATTTGCAGGAGTGAAATGAGGTGGATCCAAAGAACACAGTGGATACCAGGAGGCACTATTCAACACAATTATGCATATTATCCTGTGTGCTCACTCGTTCTGAGCAAATTCTCTTTTGGCCATTTTAATGCCCTGAGCCACCGGTGTGTATAAAAGGAGGCCCTTATCATCAGGCTTTTCAGAGCAATAGAGGCACAAGGCAGAAGAAAAGATGTTTATCTCAGGTGAAATGAAAGATTTGAGAATTCCTTGCAGAAATTTCCTGTTGACAGCTTGCTGGTCAAACTGAGCCTCTGAATGTGGCTTGTTTGGTTCCCAAAATATTTCACAAGTCTAATTAGCTACTAACACTTTGACTAGTATTTGCTATGATAATATTAAAATATATTCACATGTAGAACTGAAAGGATCAACAACGGCAATGTGCTCATCATCCGTCTTTAACACCTCTCAACATATGGCTGTTATTTATCACACCCTTTCTTCTGTATTCAAAAATGATCATAATACCATACATGTTATTCTAACCCACAATAACAGTTATTCTTTAATATCAAACACCAGTTGTCAAACGATAATAAATCATTCTTATATTAATAGCAAATACCCAGTGTGTCACTAGCATAGATTTACTCTCCTGTATTACTTGCTTAGTTTTGAATGAATTTTTCTGCTGTTAATGGTTGACACACAAAAGACAAAGGAATTCCTTACAATCTCAAGTCAGTTAGCATTTGTGTAACAAAGTACTTACCTAGTATTTTCAAAATGATTGAGTTTTTTTTTCTCCCTCTTCCCCGTACCCCTCCCCCAGATAAATAAAATATCCAGGATAGTTTCTCAGAACTTATATCGTGCTTTTCTTTGCCTAGCTTCTAGAATTTGGTCATAGTCTTGGGCTCATGACCCATTCCTCCTTCAAAATTAGCAACGTGACTTCAGTTTCCACACATCCAGTCCCTCTGACACTAGGTCTTGGGTGATTTCAGAAGGCTTATGGCTTCATCAGGCTAATTCAAGAAAAACTTCCCTTTTCCAGTCACCTGACCTATAACTTTAATTCCATTGTATTTTCCTATGCAGAGTCACATGTTTTCCAGTTCTGAGAAGGGGATGTGAACACATTTCCCACATAGGATATGTTTCTACCAGGAGGCATGTGGCACCTCAACATCTTAACATCTCAGCTGTTGCCTGTCTCTGCTGAAAGGAGCCAATATGTGAGTTTTGAACTAGAAATAGCCAGTTCCAGTTAAATAATCTATGAAGAAAACTTTCATCTCATTTATGATTTGGCCCAACTTACATCTTACACAGAAACAACACAGAACATGAGATTTCCTTTTTATTCATTGATATTCAAAAGACTGAATTGAGGTAGAGGCAGGAGGATTAGAATGCCAACATCTAGAGCTGGGGACCAGCATGTATTTGAGAACATGGTCAAAAACTGAAAACTAAAAAATCTAAAAAATAAAGTCTGAATTGGTTACCTAGCTTTCATCAATGAGAACTTTATTATAATTTTTGTGTATGTGTGTGGTGTGCCTGTGTGTATGCATATGTTCATATATGTGAGTATACATGCATGTGCATGTGGCAGCCAGAGATCAATGACAGAATGACAGATTGCCTTCCTAATTACTCTTTCATTTCTTAGTTTTTGAGATAGAGTTTCTCACAGAAGCCAGAACTCATTGACTTTTTGTAGGCTAGTTAGGTAGCCAGCCAAAGGGACACTGCTGTCTCTACCATCATGCTGGAATTACAGGCATGCACCACCACACCAAGCTGAAAGGTAAGCACTAGGGATTCAAACTCAGCAAGCGCTTTCATCACTGAGCAACTTCCTAGTCCTTTATATTTCAATAACCATTATGAACATGTTAATTTTACAGGTTCCCAATGATGGTGACTTTCTGAGTGATTTTCCATGGAGCCTCTTAAGCTGACATTTGAGTCCTCTTCTCACAACCTGGAGGTGTTTGATGGCTTTCTTGTTTCCTGGACGGCAATATTAGGAGGGTTATCTTAAACATGGCTGTGGTGCTTTGGATCAGATGTCCCCCATAATCTCATGTGTTCTGAATGCTTGATCTCTAGCTGGTAGCAGTTTGGGAAGAAGGGCCTTGCTGGGGGAGGTGTGTGGTGCACAGCCACTCCATGCTGCTAGAGTTCAGCTCACTCTCCTGCTGTTTCCACCTGCTGTGGCAGAGGGGATGGTCAGCCTCTGCTCATGCACTGCATTTCGTTGCCATCATGAAGCTTCCCCTGGAAACTGTAAGAAGGTAACTACAGCAATGTTCTCTCTGAGGTCTGGAATCAGCCACGTCCAGGTAAACCCAGAATTATTTTTTTAATATTTTGCTTATTTATTTGAGAGAGAGAATACTGCACATGAACTCCAGACACATGTGCCACCTTGTGCATCAGGCTTACGTGGTTACTGGGGAATTGAATCTGGGACCTTTGGCTCCGTGGGCAAGCACCCCAGCTGCTAAGCCATCTCTCTGGCTCCCAACTTTATTTTGACAGGAACTAGTTTTCTGAGACCAGACATGCAGCTGTTTATGTACTCACTGCTGCTAGGTTAGCCTTTGTTTCTGTGGCTTGAGGTAAAAAAAATAAAGTTTGGATTTTTTTTTTTTTTTAGTGAATATGAAACTTTAATTAAAATTCAGGGAAGGCTTAACCTAACCTCATGGATCTGACAGTGCCATGACCTTCCTTCCATTGCAGAAGTTTCTGCTCCCAATAACATCCATGTGATTATTCACAATGCACAAAGCAACTTCAGAACTGCCTGCCACTGCAGAGCTGACTTTATGGAGAATGTAAACAATTTCAAATTTGCCAGTTTTTTTTTTTTTTTTTTTTTTTTTAAGGCACAGGCTGCTAGTGAAGTACAAATGATGTGGTTTCAAAATCATTTGAAATCTGTTGTGTGTTGGTATATAACTACATCATAACACCACGAGGTTTAGTTCTCTCTATTTTTCCACAGCTCCGTTCTAAAGTCCATTTTAAAGTCAATTTATGTACTTTGATATGTCAAATCAATAAAACGAAATACCCGAGGATGGCTAATTTCTGTTTCTGCCACTCTGCTTGTGTTACTTCGGCCAGGTAACCCATGGACACACATTATGCATATGCATTGTTTTCATTTATGCTCCATGTGAAAATAAATAGTGGAATGAAAATCCCAGCTTTCTAGTGCCTTGGGGGACTCTGGGCTTTTCTAAGCTTGCCTTCCCATGAGGTTGCTGTCCACCGAGAAGACTGGCAGGCTCCTTGCTTAGGGATGCCACAGGCTCATGGCAGCCTACTTTGCTAAGCTGCATAATTTCAGACTCACATGGCTTTCTCTCTTGAGGATAGCCCTCGTGTGGTACCTCAATATCTCTATTTCCAGTGTTCCCTAGAATGGGCTTAAATTACCAAGTGGGAAGTGGGCATTTTTCTTTACCCCTGTTTCATAAAGGCCCTGTCGCCTGGGGATGAGAACAGATCTTATGGATCCTTGTTGTTCCTTTATGGACCACACTCCATCTGTATATTCCTATTTCTGACACTTGTGGGCACAGTTCTGCCAAGACAGTCCCAGACAGAACATTCAGACCCAGTAGGAGAAGCAATAGGCTGGAGGGCATGTTTGTGCCTCACCAGAAGCAGATAGAATTTGCAACAAACAGGGGAAAGAAAAGGCCAAAGTATAGAGAAGGCAGAGAAATGAGCAGAGTTTAACCAGCACAAATCTGTCAGCTAAACAAAGGAATTTAATCTTTGCTTCCATACTTTCCCAGAAACTCACCACAGCCTTGCAGGTCCCTGTCCATTTATGTAGAAATTCTTCCTGATCTTTTTATGGTTAGCTTTAATTTTCCCATCTCCTTCCTTGTCCCTGGGTCTGTGTGAAGATTCTTGGTGGAAAAGGTCTATTGACTAGGATGATATTATGGGTTTTGGAGACAGTTCAGTGGCAAAAACTCTTGCGTGAAAGCATGAGGAGTTCAGATCCACATTGCTCACCAAACTACAAATGGACAGAATGGACTACTAGAAATCACAGCACTCAGGAGGCTGAGACAGGGGATCCTTGGGACAAGCTGGTTAGCCAGACTAGCTGAGTCAGTGAGCTCGGGGTTCAGTGAGAGACTGTGCCTCATTAAATTAAGTGGAAAGCAACTGATGAAGGCACCCACTGGTCAACCTCTGGTGCATACATGAACCCACATACATATAAACACACATACACACACCACACACAAATACACATGCAAAATACAGTGTGAGCTTATATTGTCCTATCTTTGCAAATGAAGAAGGCTAGAGTGGTCAAGTAAACATGTCCCCACATTTAGAGTGTCTCCTTTATAATTTTGGAACAAGGGCCTATGTGCCAAAGGCAACTCACAATATTGTGACACCAGCTTCACTTCAAACACCTTGTGGTACATAAGCAGGTGTAGGTACTATTAGGGAGTTTTAGGTCAGTTCTGATGCACAACTGCCTTCCCCATGGGATGGAAAAGTGACAGAGGAAATTAGGAACCATTGTCAGGTTTACCCCTCTCCAAATGGTAAAATTTAAAGTTCTTTTAGACAAGCATAAAGATTGTAGTGTCAGGATAGCCAGACAGCTGGTCTTGACAGTGGTTCCCTTACCCAGGAGTGGCAGAGATCAGGCAGAACCCTCAAATTTCAAGGGATCACATTATATGAGCGCAACCGCAGTTCTTTCCACCATGGTCAACACAGTGTAGCATCCAGTGTCTGAGAAATCCTGAGTGGGGTGGACTTGGCTTCTGGCCTTGCCTGAGGAGTTAGGAAGTGGTGTTATGCTTGCTTTAAGAATGTGTTATTTCTTGCTTCTCTGACTTTCTCGCTACATCAGTACCAGATGGGTTTTAATCCTATCAGCACATTTGCAGGCTTGACGAAACGAACGAATGCCGAGTCCTGTTGTAGTGGGCAGTGTCAAGAAGATCTCCTCCCGGTTTTCGTGGCAGGCACGACTTTGATGTGATTTGATCCAAGTGGGAAACGATTTGAGCAAAGCATAGACTCATTAGAATGAAAGCTTCAATGAAGCGTGGGGGCTCTGGGCTGTTTAATTCAGGGATACATACCCAGTGCTTAAAATATTGCTTGCTCAATAGTAGGTGTTCAACAAGTACTTGTGATGTGATAGACTTAGTTCATTCCAAATACAGTGAGGGATATGCCTCATGGGTTTAATATAAACAGATCACAAGATGATATCACAGGTGGAAATGTATTTATTATACTTAATCTACAGAGCATCATAGCTGAGCGTTACATGGCTGGCAAAGGTGTGACTCACTGCTGGTGGCCATTATTGCGAAGGGGTGTTGTACCATCTTCTGCTGCCTGGACAATGATCCATGCTCTTTGAGCATGGTTTCTATGGAATTCTATCACTTTCATGCATTTTATTTATGTGTCATTATTTTTCTTATGTTATTTCTTTATTTTTTTGAGAGAGAGAAAGAGGAAGAGAGAAAGAGACAGAGAATGGGCATGCCAGGGCTTCCAACCACTGCAAACAAACTCCAGATGCATGAGACTCCTTGTGCATCTGGTTTACGTGGATCCAGGATCCTTTGGCTTTGCAGGCAAATACCTTAACCAGTAAGCCTTCTCTCCAGCCCACTTTCATGCATTTTAAATGTTAAAGTTTTCATAAAATCCAACACCAAATCATCTATAGATGAGAAATTTGTGTCTGTGTCTGTTTTAAACATTTTATTTGGCTTAGCGGTTAAGTGCTTGCCTGTGAAGCCTAAGGACCCCAGTTTGAGGCTCGGTTCCCCAGGTCCCACGTTAGCCAGATGCACAAGGGGGCGCACGCGTCTGGAGTTCGTTTGCAGAGGCTGGAAGCCCTGGTGCGCCCATTCTCTCTCTCTCCCTCTATCTGTCTTTCTCTCTGTGTCTGTCGCTCTCAAATAAACAAATTAAAAAATTAAAAAAAATTAAAAAAAAACATTTTATTTATTTATTTCAGAGAGAGAAGGCAGGGAGAGAGAAAGAATGGGCATGCCATGGCCTCTAGCCCCTGCAAGCAAAGTTCAGACACACATGTGCCACCTTGCACATATGGCTTCACATATGTACTAGGGAATCAAACCTGGGGCCTTTGGCTTTGAAGGCAAGTGCCTTAGCCACTAGGCCATCTCTCCAGCCTTGTGTGGTTGCAACTCTCTCCAGCCACACCTCTTATCAGTCTTCGTTCCCTGTGTTATGTGATATGCTCACTGTCCTGCTGAGCTCTTTCCCTTTTTCAGTGCTTATAAATGTTCCTCACTTGGCCAAAAGTAATCTCCCTGTGCTCCCCTAGCATGTCGGCTCCGTTGAGATGCGTTCCTCAGCCTGCAGTCTCTTTGTGGTGCCAAAGTCAGGGTGCTCATCTCCACGACATTTCATAGTTCCCATCTGCTGCCTGCGGTTTCAAGACTCCATGACATCTTTCTCATCTTCTGGAAAATCTGATTTCCAATCTCATCTCATATCTTGCCATTATATGGACATCTCAATTATTCCTCACTAGACTCTAAGTTCCTTGAAATAAAGCATTTGTGTATCACTCATAATTCTGAATTCTGGGCCTAGTAGATTACCCAAATGTTACTTATTATGCAACTGCAATTAAAACTAAAGAGATTGATTAAACTAAAGATAGTCCAGAAAGTACTCACAAATGTAAATTTTAAAATAATAATAAAAGCTACCATTCCCCCATGTGTCACACCAAGTCCATTATATTCATTAATTCTCATTATAACTCTAGGCAGTCGGCACTCTTAGGCTAATTTCACAGCTGAGAAAAGTGATGTTCAGAGGCCCTGGCATTTTAGCTCCAAAACAAAGTTCATCAACCCCCATCCCTAGGCTGTTCTGCTAAGCTCAAGCTGTGTGCCCAGCTCTGTGTTAGCTGCTATGAGGACAGACACAGTGAAGCACAGGGAGATTTGCTCCTTTAGTGTGCTCCTAATGCCAAGGAAAACACAGGAGTGGCATAAATGATAGTAAAGATGTGGAAGCGCAGGTACTGCCACACCCTCACCCTACTAGGGAGGATTCAAAATGGTGTGTCCACTCTGGCAACAGTTATCATAAGGCCCAGAAATTCCACTGTTCAGTGTCTGTATAAAATAACTGAAAACCAATACCCACACAAAGCCTAACCAAATGCTCAAAGTAGCATTATTTGGAGTACCCAGCCAGCAGAAATAATCCCAAATGCTTACTAATTGATGAGTATAAAAGTATAATATTCTATATTTATGAAACAATGCTAGCTAACAATAAGGAAGAATGCAATACCAATTGATTCCACAATATGGATAGACCTCAACATCCTTATGCTAAGTGAAAGAAGCCAGGCACAGAGCACCACCTATTGTATGGTTCAATTGCATGTAATGGCCTGAGAGGCAAATCTGTAGGGACACAGAGTTGACTTGCTGTTGCCTGGGGTTTAGACTAGGAATGAAAACTGAGTGTCAATGAGCTCAAGGGATTAGATTAAATGATGGAATACTCTGAAAGTGGATTTTAGGGGAAGCTTCATAGTAGCAAATTTACTACAAATCACTGACTTGTACACTTAAGAAAGTAGGTAAACCTTAAATTATGCAAATATCTTAGCAAGGTTGTTTTAACAGGAGTAACAAACCTCTAATGATGCTCACAGAGGAAAGGAAGGTGGTTTGGGAGGTGTGGCTTTATGTGTCTTGGAATTCCCCAACTCGCTTAACAGCGCCAGTCTTGAGATGGGTGTATTAGGGGAAAGAGGAGGTGAGACTAAGGGGAGGCTAGTAACAGATGCCGGTGATTCCTGTGCTTTTGGTGGGGAGTTATAAAGGAGCTGGCTGGCAGAGTTCTGTCTCTACGAAAGACCAAGCTGCATGAAGGATTTCTCCAGGGAAGCAAGGTGGAGTTGAATGATATGCAGGGAATGTTTTGTGATCAAGTCAATTGAATTGGTGGATATATTGTGCAGGCAGCTTCTGGTCTTTTCTGGGGAACACTAGAAAGGGGAACATCAACAAGGTAGGTTGATGGGCACAATCGTAAGGGGCTTCCCAGACAACCCCTCTGAATCTGAATCATTGTTCTACATCCTTCCAGGCAGACCCTATGTCATGTCAAATTTAAAGTTTGTTTCTTTGGCCACATATATTTATATGTAGATTATTTGCTTCCTTATTACTTCCTATTCACATTAAAGTTAGAGCTGTGTCTGTGTACGTGTGCTGAAATGTATGGGTGTGTGAGAGACATAAAGAGAGAAAGGAGAGAGAGCAAGAAAGAGACAGAATATAATACTTGTCAAATTGCTTTAGTGCCTCAATGGGTCAGAACTGTGAGTTCTCATTTCTGTTTTATAGCATCTCATAAAGTTGTATTAAGTGATTTACAGACCCACAGCCACCTTATTTGAAGCATCCTATACTTCCTGGTTGGAGTAATGTATGGATAGGGATTCTCTACCCTATATGTTTCCTGGGAGTAAGTAAATCAGAGGGAAAATTATGCCTCAAAAATGTACAAGGAAGGGATAAATTTAAAACTCTTTACTACCACCTTACCTAAGCTCTCCTTGTCCCGTGGGCCTTCACTGTTTCTCCGGGAAGCCCTTCTTGACTCCCCACCACCCTTTCTATTCTGCGCTTCCTTGTGTTCCTAAGCAAGGTCTAGAACATGCTTACCCTCAGGAGCATCTTGGCATATGGGCTAAGAATGTACCTTCTGGAAGTAGACTGCATTAGTTAGGACTTTGACTCCATGGCTCACTTCCACAGGAACACTTAAGTAATCAAGACAATTGCAGCTTGCAAACTGACAATTCAATTTGACAGTCTATCTGTATCAAGAAGAAGAAGCTAACTTATAGCCATTGAACAGACACTACTAATCTCGGTGGCCTCAGTCTGTGAGACTGACTTCTCACCTGAGCAACATGTTCACAGACGACAAGCAGAGTAGTTCTTGGGGGATATAGGATAATAGAACAGCTGCTACCTGAAATGCATTGTTGCCACTTATCTCTTTGGGGGCCTCTAGGATTATACTTCCCCACCTATTTACAATTGGCTGGGCTTATAAAATGTGAGGAATTCAGCCAACTGAGAAAAGATAGCCGTCTTTATCCCATTCACCTGTCACAATCCCCTACTTGAGAAGATGGGGTAAACATTTATTTATTAGGTGAAAATTCTTCCATCGGTCACAAAGAAACAAGTTACAGCTCCTCAATGAACTGTTTGGCTTCAAAGTCAAAAAGCCCTGGGGACCACATACGTAGGCCAAGTACTTCGCAGGCTGGCTCTCTGAGAACACAGCCAGATTGGTATGAGGGCTGCTGTATACTTCGCACATTAAACATCAGTGTTTAAATGAGCATGGGGGTTACGTTTGTAATTCCAGCATCTGTGCGGGGGGTGAGGGGACAGTGACAGGAAGACCATGAGTCATAATTTCAAGGATAGCTTGAGCAACTTGAGTGAGCTGTATTTACTGTAAAACCCAAAAGCCAATCAACCAGAAAAACAGATGATTCTTCAAAGCTATTTCATGAGGCTATGTAAGCATATCCATGTCATGAAATTCCAGGAAAAGAACTGCTCTTAGCTTCTGGCCTTGGCCGTGACACAAGGCAAATGTGGCCACTTTGAATCCATAGTCTTATCCCATGAGGCAGACGACTGAGACCGTTACCAGGACAAACAAGCCACACCTACTTCTGGGAATGTGTACCTGCAAAAGGCTGCAGTTGAGGTGTCTTCTCTGGCTTGTCGTTTGGGGGGGGGGGGGAAACACCTCTAAATGTATAGCAGATTCAGGGAGGGTTTAGGCATTAAAAAAACAAAACACTCTAGAGCATTGTTTTGAAGCAGAAACTTGTAAGCAACCTTTAAAAAGAGACATTGGTGAAGAATTTATTGATTGTTTGAAGGGAAGAAAATGAGAGATGGATAATAAAGTGCATGTTTCTACTTTCCCTGTCCTAGGTGAAAAATGCGAGTGCATGAATCCTGCGCTATTGTTGGTAAAGGAGGAAACTCATTTATCTCAATGAAGACACATAAAAGAAAATAAGTAAAATATGATTAGGCCTATGCCAAGTGTTCAGATTAAATTCCTACCATGGCAACCCCTGCTGCTAGGTGAGGGCTTCCCACCAGTAAAGCCCAACTAAGATGCCAGCCTGAGTGATGCTAAAAATGCATGCTGTGAAAATCCCTTCCAAAATAGATTCTTTCACTAGGATATACACCCCAAGGGGGCGACTTGTCCTGTCTTCTCTCTATTTTCATTAGGAAGAGTTGTCAGTTGTACACGACCGTGTCTTTTATGAGACTTCAAGTTATAGCTTCAAAGAGTCCAGTGCCTTTTTGATACTTGTAAGGAAGGTTTCCAGGGATAAGTTCAGAAATATGAAAGCTTCGATGTATACCCCTTGCACTAGAGCTGTCTTACCTATTAATTTGGCTCTCTCTTCAAGTATTAGTATTCAAATTGGTCTTCCAAGGGGTGCTATAAGATGTACTCTAAGCCTTTCAGCCATACTACCAATTCCCACAGTTACATTTAGCATTAAACTAAGGAGAACAAACAGGGGTCCAGTGGTGACATATCTTGCAGCTTCCCATGTGTGCACACCTATGCCATACTGATCTTCCTGCAGTCTGCTATGGTGGAGTAACTGGATACTTGAATGGGGAGGGGGCAGTGGATCTTTGGAGAAGCCAGTCTTCTGAGTGGGCAAGGGCATTCTTTTTTCTGTGCTCAGCATTGGGCAAAACGGCATGCTATAAAACAAAATGAGGCAGAAAAGGACAAAGGGTGGACAGAAATAGTAGGATATGCTTGAGACAAAAGGACCAAAGAGTTTCTCGTAGAAGAAACCCAACTGAAGTGAAGAAAGTAGCCACTGGAAGGTGTGAGAAGGGGCTTGAGCCCGGGTATACTGGAAGAAGAATGTAGGTATCAGTGTGGCTCCTGAGTCATGCCACCTCCATCTCAGGTGAAGAGCAGGAGGCCATGAAGTCAGGGTGATGGCAAGGGATAACCCCACAGCACCTTAGAGATGTGTTACCCAGGAATTAGGGTTTGTGATCATGGTGAGACCAGATGCTCATGCAGTGTGTTAAGCCAAGGAGTGATGGGAGTTGATTTACACTGTGACGTAGGCAGGTTCCAATAAGACCTTCATGAAAGCATGGAACCACACCTGAATAATTTTCTTAGGTGAGGATTAACTCCAAAAGTACCTGTCTAGAAAGCACAGCTGGTCACAGATTCGGTGGCTCTGTTCACCTTTGGTGATTGTGGGTAACATACTCCCCGCTTTCCTTGTCTTGTCAGACCATGGAGACAATGAGCCAGACACCAGGCTTTAGAATCAGAGATCCATTTTTGAGTCCCACACCTGCTGGTCATAGGACCTTTCCTGAAGTTTTTTTTTTTTTTTTTTTTTTTTTTTTTCACGTGTAAGATGGACATGGCAGAATCCCTCCTTAAGGATTGGGTGTGTGCTTATCAAGGTGCCTGGCCCAATGCATATGCCCCTCGCAGCACAGTACAAGTCATCCATTCCTGGCCGCCACATGCATGCCCTTCTTGCTTCCTCTTCTGACGTCCTTCTCTGATCTCCTATGGCAGCTGTGTACCCTGCCACGCACCACTTAGCACTTTTTGATTCGATATGCTCTGAGAGGCTGGTGTAAGAGGAAGAAAAGAGGGCCTGATGGAGCTGCCAGTGTCAAGAGTGTGGAGAGAGTGGGGAGAGAGAGAGAGAGAGAGAGAGAGAGAGAGAGAGAGAGAGAGAGAGAGGGAGAGATAAGGGGCTGAGTCCTCAAGAAAGTGCCAGAAAATTTGTCTTTGACATTTCCTGAGAGAATGTGAAGAGATTAGAACTCAGCAAATATCCCAAAGCTAGCAATCAAGGAATAGAGGACAGTAGAAGAGATGTTCTAGGGTTTACCAAAATTCAGTCTGTTCCTCCCCCCACTGGACAGGAAATCATTTTTAATGATCTTACCTGGAAAGAAAAAAAAACAAACAAACAACTAGTAGATAGCAAGACACTAAAATCAATTACATGGAACAAATTGGGACTTTGTGTCCTTCAGTTTCAATGCCAGGTATTTTCTATTTTCCCAATGCACTCTTCCAAAAGGAATATGGGCATCTTTAATAGTCTGAATAGTCTCAGGGACCCAGATCTGGGATAATTGCCTTGGTGAGGAAGACAGACAGCTAGATAACACTGGGCATGAAAAATCCATAGTCAGGCCAGAGAAATGGTTTAGTGATTAAGGTGCTTGCCTGTGATGCCTAAGGACTCATGTTTGACTCTCTGAGTCCCATTTAGGCCAGACACACAGTAACACAAGCACACAAGGGCACAAGGGGGCACACATGTCTGGAGTTCAATTGCAGTGTCTGGAGGTCCTGGCATGTGAACACTCTCTTTCTTTCTCTCTCTCTCACTCACTCTCACATTTAACAAAAGGCCTCAAAAAATCCATGGTTATCAAAATATATTACATAAATGTATGAAATCTTATTTTCTGAGTAGCTTTATTGGGTATTTTTATATGTAAACTTCAGTGAGCAGATAGATGACCAGGCTTTTGACTAAATATTATTCTAGATTAGAGGAAGAAGTACAATAAATTCATTATACAACATGCTGACCATAGTTAAGAATAAAATGTTTTTATTGTTGTTACTATGCAAGTGGTTTTTGATGGTTCTCACCACAACAATGTATGTTAGGTAATACTGTGTGAGTTCTCTTACAATATATGTATGTGTTTATATCAGATAGCAAAGCATGATGCTGTAAGCCGCAATTATACACATTTGCAATTTGTCAATGTAAATTAGTCAGTATGTCAAAAGCTATGTTGTATATGTCTGTGGCCTTTTCCTGTGAGTAAAGCCTATGACTTAGGAATCTATAAAGCCAAATTTGTCCTTCCTTGCACCTCCTCCTCAGACACACACCCACACGCCCACACATACATACACACACATCACTTTCTCTGTCTTTTGATTTGATTTGTGTTTCTCTGGAGAATTTTTACAAAGTGACAGAAAATTTTATTCACAAATTTAGTTTCTAGAGAGAGCAGTATATGACATGACTTTGAATTAAAAGGAGCTTTCAGAAAGGATTCTTACATGCTAAACAATGTGTACATGCACATACATGCCTTAAAGGTATACAGTTAGCCTCCCTCCTATGAGGACATAAATCTTTCTTAGACTTTTAGAAGAAAACAAACAAACAGACAGCATAGTCACAGCCTGCCAGCTACCTCTCCTTCCCAGATTCAGGGCACTGTTATGAATTGTCCGACATCAAGTCAGAGCTTTTCTCAATAAAGAGCAAGAGGCAGGGCTCATGATGACAAAGCAGCCATCTGCAAGTGCTTCTGTCATGACTGAAGAACGATTTCTTTGATCTTGACTCTCCCGTGAAGGGCAGCTAGCACGGATATTAAGACTTTAACTGCTTGGTGCAACATGGCCGTGTTGGACATAGTTTGTTAAGCGTCGACAGTCACTGTAGCCATTTCTCCTCAGTGGTCTGTACTGCATGCACCAGAGACTTCCTTCAGTTTTGTTGATGGCTCTCTAGACGAGGAAGACTTACTTTTTCCTACATTCTGAACAACGTGAGTTTGTCTAACTATTTAGCAAGAAATAAGCCTCTGATACTAACGCTTAAAGCGTGTCAGTATGAAAATGGCATAGAGCAAGTGGAGAGAAGAAATTGTCCCCAGGGTCACTTCTTTCCAAACGTGTGGGCAGATCAAGTTGGGTTGGAAACCTCCTGCGAAGAGACTCTTGCTTCTTGGGAGTGTGAACGCGGCGAAACCTCCCTGCACGCGGGCCGCTACTCACACCTGAGACGCCCGCTCCCGCTTTGCTCCCAGAGGCTGCTATTCCTCACCCGCTCCACGAGCACTTTCAGTTTTGAGATACGGACTGGCCTGTGGGAACACTGCCAGCAACAGTGACTCAGAATTAACATTGAATTTAACCAAGACGACCCCTGGAAAGCACAAGCTCAGGTAAAAGCAACCTCGGTCACACAAGTGGCAGGGTGTTCCTATTTCTATAGAAAGGTTGCTGGGAAAGGTTGCTGCCCTCCAATCTTGCCTCCTCTCCCTTTTATCATCTAAACCACCTTTTCATCATATAATACATTGTAATGGGCAGGTCCTGAAAATGAAGCTCATACTGTCAGGACCAATATATGTGTGGAGGAGACCATATCCAGGAAACACAAAGAAGCTATTTCAGAGCAGCTGGGTAAGAAGGGACCTTGAATAGCTTGATGAAATGCAGTTTAACACGCTGTTACACAATAGAGATGTTCGCAGAGGGGACACCTCTATACTTTCTTTCCTAACTTCAATTCTAAAAGCAAGGTCCTTTGTGGGCTGAAGCAGAGGCAGCTTTAGGATGAACAGGACCTATTCTCAAAACTATGTGACCTCTGGAAAAACCAGTTAATGCCTTTACTGTCAGTGTACTTCCCTTTGGCTCTGAAACACGTTCTTTAGGTGGACAGGTGTGCGTGAGTGTTTACCAGATCTCAGTCACCTGGCATAGCATATAGCAAGCCATGGTACTTCCAAGTCAAAAATAGAGATATGTGTTTTCATATATTCTGTCTTTTTTGAAATATGTACTTATTTATTTCAGAGATAGAAAGTGTCAGATAGATATGGAGAGAATGGACATGCTAGGGCCTCTAGCCACTGCAAACCAACCCCAGCCACATGAGGCACCTTGCCTACCCAGCTTTATGTGGGTACTAGAGAATTGAACCTGGCTCTTTGACTTTACGGGCAAGTGTCTTAACTGCTTAGCCACCTCTCCAGCCCTATTCTGTTTTTTCTTAAGGTCTAGTAGTAAGGATAGAGGTCCTTGAGGCCCCGATGGTTACAAGCTTTTCCTTTCTTTAATGGCAACATCCTACTCTGCAGTATGAGTGCTTTAGTAACTGAAGCCCGTAGATTTATTTCCCATAGGTACAGGTGGGATTCACCTAGTCAGTACCTCTATTTATTACAGAGACTTGGACTCTGGGATGCTAATTTCAGACCCTGGCAAGCACTCTACTGCCTGTGGATGTACTTTTGATGTCTGAAACTGAGATGGTCATCCTAATGGATGGCAGGTTACCACATCACTGCCAGACTGGCTTCAGCTCAGAGCACTGAGTCTTGCCCTTACCTCTGTTCCAAAGATGCTAAGAATTTAAATGGGAATGCCCCGAACCAGACTTTGTGCTTGGACCGGTAGGTAGACAAGAGGCGAAGGTCTCAATTGAAATGGATAACATAGCATTTGGCTCGTATTCTAAGGGTCATAGCAACGTACTTCATCCATCATAGTGTTAGTTCTCAAAGCTAATGCTCTCAAAAGAGAAATTAAGACAGACAGAAGAAAAGAACCTGGAGATTCTGCATGGCTGGCTTCCCATACAAATGAGGCTGCTGAGCGCTTCAAACTTGACTTGACTGTCCAAGCATAAAGACAAGGGAAACAGGTGAGTGTGTGCGCATAGCCAGAGTCAGCAAGCTTACGTGAGGGATGGGGGGCCCCTTGTCCTTGGCAATTACTGTCAGTTCTTTCTCCTCAACCCTAGGGTGACTCACTTCTCCTTCAAAATCAGATTTCTCATACTCGTTTCTACAAAGGTCAAGGTCTGATTCCTATCAAATATCAATCAAGCATAAATGAAAAGGAAAACTTTTGTCCAAGCCATGATCTTGGAGACTCTAAAGCAAAAAGGAAAACCACCCACAAACCAACATACATCTCCATGCAAGTCACAGTGATGTTCCAGTTGATCCTTGGGATATGGCCAAAAAAAAAGCCCAGTCTCAAGACCTTTACATCACCTGTTCCTCAGCTTGGAATGCTCTTCTCTCCACCATTTGCATGATGGGCTCCTTCCTTTAATTCAGGTCGTAGCTCACGCATTGTTCATGAGGCCTTTCCTGACGGCTCTGAGATAACACTCCTCATTCTACCTGCCCAGTTACATTGGCTAACAGGTAACACTCCAATATCCCGTCTTACTTCCTTGGATGTGGCTGTTATCCTTGATGAGGAAATCATTCCAATTAGAGGGGAATTGTTATATTCACTCCTAGAACAAAGCCTGACATATGGTAAGGAAGCAATAAATGATTTGAAAACTGTTATTTATGACATATTATTGAAGCCAAGACTTTTTCTTGTACCCACAAATTGACGTATAATTACATCCACTCATCAATTTTTACAAAGTTATTAAAATAGTTTGAAAAACTGCTTGATGAACACAGACACACATATACAAAGAGTGAATATTCATAAATTGCCTGGGACAGCCCCTAGGAGGGTTGATCCCCATTGACCTCAAGGTCCCCCACATTAAAAAGTCAGTGAACATGTGAATATAACTCCCAGAAAAAAAAAATAAAACCTGTCACATGGTGTTTGCTTTAGCTTTGTAAAGCATGGTCTGGGGTACAAACACTTATAGGCAAACAATTTTTCAGGGAATGTTTTTTATTTTTATTTATTTGAGAGATTAAGAGAGAGAGAAAGAAAAAGGCAGAGAAGAGAGAGGGAAAGAGACAGATGGGTGTGCCAGGGGCTCCAGCCACTGCAAATAAATTCTAGACACATGTGCCCCTTTGTGCATCTGGCTTACGTAGGTCCTGGGGAATCAAACTGGGATCCTTTGGCTTTGCAGACAAATGCCTTAACCACTAAGCAATCTCTCCAGCCCTCAGGGAATGAATTTTGCTCTTAACAGCATCTGTGTTGTGCCAGGTTACCCGATCCACCCCCTTCCTAGGCACACCACCCCTACATGTTCCCTATCTCCACGTGACAATACTCTTCCTGTCTTCTGGCCTGCTCTGTTTCTGAAACAGCAGAAGGAAACCAGGAACATAGGCTTGTATGAGAAGTTCTTCTACTCATTAACTGTATGGGCCTCTGTGGGACTAGCGGCAATATCTGGAGCCATTTGCTATTGTTATAACTGGGGAGAGGAGAGCTGGGGAAATCCTGTAGATAGAAGCCAGGGTTGCTACAGACTATGCAAATAAAGAAATATGTACTTGAGAATATCAAAAGTGCTGAGGTTGGGAATGCATGTCCTAGATAATTCAAATAATGGTAAGCTTCAGTGTTTTAACTAACCAGAAGAATAATTCTCCCTGCTCTAACTGACCCTCTTGTAGTCAGGGAAGAACTGATCGTGTGCATGTAATTTCTTTTGAAAATCATGTTAAAAATGTTCCCTTTTATCTCTCCATACTTTAGACCATACAAGTAGGCTTGAAAGGTGCTTATGATGTGACTCATTTGTCCACAATCAGAGCACTTTGACTTTCGAGAGGATCCACCTTATTCTAAAGAAAATACAGAGTGTCTTATTTATCACATTCCAGTTATTGTTCCTAGTTTTGATAGAGAAGAACTGGCAGAGGGATATCTAGCCCTTTCCTTCAGGAAATTTGATGAAAGCTAGTTCCTTTGACCACTGATTCAATTATTATAGATACCAGCATTTTGAAACACTGTTGGTATAAAAAGAGCAATGCATAACAATCCCTTCCCACATCCAGACAACACACCATGTGTCCCTGCATCTGGCTGGTGGCCACCACAGTGCCCAGTGGAGACAGAGGTCAGTTATGTTCTGGCATTACTTTTGTTCACAATTTTTAACTTCTAAAACCTTCCAGCAAGAACCCAAATCACAGCCGTCACTTTAGCTGCAGTGTCTTTGCACAACCTCCCGTACCCCACAGCACCAGAATCCAGCAATGGTCCCCTTGGCCGTCAAGCTGACTCATGGTTCACAGAATGACCTCCTTGTATTCATCTCAACATCTCATTGGAGAATAGTCAGTCATGCAGTGGTTCTCAGGTGAGGAAGTGGCAAAAGACCAAGGTAGGCAGTGAGTCCTGGTTCTCTGTCTGCAGTGGTCCTGGAGGGTGAACTTAGCACGTGGTGTCTGTGGTTAGCCAGGACTAATGAGGTCAAAGAAGGCCAGTGCCCCTCACAGACTTGCTTGTACAAGCCCAGGGGAATAGAAAAGACAATGCCAGCTGTGTCCCTTTGTCCCAAGTGTTTCAATAACATACACCTTCTCAGGAGCCTTTTCTAGAACTGGCTTCCAAGAAAAGGCTTGCGGACCACTTCTGCTCATCTTCCCCATAGTCGTAGGTGGTCTGGTACAATCATGATCTCGGTCTTCTGACAGAAGCTGAGGGTAAGGGGGAAAGGCATGTGCAGATGAGGATACATATATAGTAAAGAGAAGAAGATACAGCGAGGGGCCCAGGGCTTGTGCTAGCCCATGGAAACTAGTTTTTGTTGATTTCATCATGTGTTTTGAATTTAAAAAAATAGAGCAAACAAAAATCAAGACATTCAGATTGTCATTTTGTCTTGAAAAAAATGATAACCCTGATTGAGGAAGCCCAAGTTCTCACATGATCACCACCTGATTGAAGCTTGTTGGTCATTTCCCTTCACATGGACATGACCTCTGTCTAAGCAAAGCATCATGGCTCCTCTGCTCGCTCGTGTCCCCACCCCAGTCCCTCTTCCCAGGCCTTTGTCCATATGCAATGAAAATACAATTAAAAATTTTATATATATATGTAATTTATATGTGTACACATACACACACACACACACACACACACACACACACACTGGTGTGTTTTTTTTTCCCTAGGTTGGGTCTCACACTTTAGCCCAGGATGACCTGGTATCCACTCTGTAACCCCAGGTTAGCTTCAAACTCATAGTAATCCTGGAAGCCCAAGCTTCATGCATGAGATGAAGTGAGGGTAACTAATTTCTTTGTAAAGTATGGAGACTTTAAGCTAGAGTGATTAAGGTATCATAGTGGAAATCGCATTCCTATATTCTGGGTGGGAGAAGAATATGCATTTTCATGATGGACCAAATCTGGGTGTTTATCCCCATGCATTCTCTACAACCTCCCCCTTGGCATTACACAATCCACCAATTATTGTTGCTGGATTTTTCAGAGGGCAAAATCAATGCCAGAGAGATTTAGAGATATGTTCACGAGCCTAGTCATGTGAAAGGGCCAGGAGGCTGGGCCAGCTCTGGAACAATCTTTCTTTTGCTGCACTGTGTTCCTTTCATGGAATCCCCAGGGAACACTGTGACCTTTCATGCAGGGTGCTGTAGGTCTGCTCTCTGAAGGCCACATAGTATGAATATTTACACCTCATGGCCTCTGAAGGCCAATTCTGCACATTCCTTTGCCTCCTAGATTCCACTTTTGTAGATTTCTTAAACCACAAAACAATTGAATTCCAGAACTGACATTTGCCACTATTGGAAATAATAAATAAATTAATAAATAAATAAATAAATAAAGCACCCCAAATTTCTTCAAAAAGAGAATTGGAATTTCAGAAAGTTTCTACTTCTTCACCCCTAGTTAACTAGAGAAGCTATTGAAATGGGTAATGTCTCACCTTATATATTGAAATGGGTAATGTCTTTGTAACCTTATTTATTGAAATGGATTATGATCTCTAACCTTACATATTGAAATGGGTAAGGTCTAACCTTATTTACTCGGGTGGCCTACACATAATTTGATGCTTTCCTACCTGACTCAAACCTACCTGATTTCCTTGACACACAGGGTTTGGTTTAAGCTAGATGCATGGGGGAAGTTGGTCCAATCAGTGTGAAGCCTGAGAGTTTTATTCAAGGGTTGGAAGAGAAGCACTCTGCTCTTCTGGATATGTGGTGCGCTGATGTGACACCTGGAGCAGCTGCTGCCATAAGCGAAACCCTCTCAAGTTCATGTCTCCTGTAAGCATTAGCAGTTGAGACCCACATGAACAGAACAAGGCTGAGGAATTCCAGATGAATGGAACCATTGCTAAAGCTTCTCTCTCTCTCAATCTCTCTCTCTCTCAATCTCTCTCTCTATTTCTTGACTCTCCAACTACCCACCAAGCAAGTGTATCTAATCTAGGCAGAGCCTTTGGGTTGAGCTGAACTAACTGTATCTGTAACCTGCTACGTAAGTCCAGAATAATGCCTGTCAGATAAGGGAACATGCTCTCCGTCAAGCTTCCCTCCCGACTGCTCAGTGTGTTTGGGACAGCACCTTGGCTCATAGGCAGGCAGGGAGGAAATGTGAGGCAGGGCATCTTGGAAGGGACCTTCTACCCACAGGCCCTCCTTTCCACTCTCAAGTGCTCTTGCTGGCATCGCCACACTGACGGCACAGCTGGCGTCACTGCACTCACAGGACGGAGCGGGGTGTGGACTTTGGCTTGAAGCTACAGAAACTTTCTGTCATCACGTCCGAGCAGGTCAGGTTTGCATGGACTGCCCTGAAGAAACAGCAGGCCAGATTCCAGTGCTTACTGCAGCATGTCAGCGACCTGTGAGTGGGGTTTGTCTCAGCTATGCCCTCGGTCTATTGCAGAACCCAATTATATAAAGAGGAGGAATCTTATTTCCCTGAGCCTTTCCGAAAAGCCAGAGATGACTGTTTCCTAGGTGCCATTTTTATGTGCTGTCCCCTACTTTATGCTAGGTCAAACCAGGAGCCGCCAAGGTTCTTGGAGAAGTGAGCATAAATCAAAGCACAGTGGGCTTGAAGACAAGGAGTGAGGGCTCCAGTCTCCAGGATTTAGAAGCCAGCACAGGGTTCTCAAATGCCAGTGCTTACAGGAGACATGATCTTAATGAGTGAAGGGGACCCACAAAGATAGCTGGGGACTACAAACCCTACCAGGAAAATGGATGCACCACAGCCATAGTCCTCTTGGATATGAATCTTGACAAATATTTGTCAAAGTGAAATTTCCTTAATCTTAAATTTTTCATACATATATGAAAGCCAGGTATCTGTACACAGAGATCTCAGTAATTGTGGGTCCTGTATCTTCTTGTTCAACACACTGTGTATAAAAGGTATTCAAAAAAGGAGCTGAGTGCACACCTTTAAGGCCAGCACTGAACAGACTGAGGTAGGAGGATTGCCTTAGCTAGCATAGGCTACAGAGTGAATCTCAGGTCAGCCTGGGGTATAGTGAGACCTTAAAAATATCTATCATTTATCTGTATGTACGTATATATGCATGTATATATGTATGTATGTATGTATGTATGTATCTATATATCTATCTATCATCTGTCTGTATCTATCTATCTATCTATCTATCTGTCTATCTATCTATCTATCTATCTATGTATCTATCTATCTATCTGTCTATTTATCTATCTATCTATCTATCTATCTATAATCTATCTATCTATCTATCTATCTATCTATCTATCATCTATTCAAAAATTATATCTGGATCACATATGGATACAATCTTTCTTGACATCACTCTCCAAACATTGCACAACAACTATTTCCATATCAATGACATTGTGATAGTTATTGCGGGTCATCTATAGATGACATAAAATGTATGAGAGGATGTGTGTTGGCTCTATGCGAATACTGCAGTACACTACATAAGGGGTTTCTGCATGGGGCATTGGTATTTGTGGGAAGTACAAGAACAAATTTTCCTTGGATATCCAGGAATAACTGTGTGTAATGCTCTTCTTTCACAACATGGAGAAGATCAAAGTACTAAAGAGAGGGGATTGGCTCTTCAACTAAAGTTTGTTGATGGGGCAGACTGGATTGTCAGAAAGGGGTTAAAGTGATAGCTTTATGCTTCCAAATATTGCAAGTGGAGGGTGACTAAGTGAAACGGGGAAGGTGGATGGAGGTGGATGGAGGGTTGTGGTTCTCCTAAGTAGCTAAATGTAGCATCCGAGATGGAGAGGGGTTCCCATCACTACTGAAAGCTAAACTTGGTGATCCTGAGCACTTTCTTACTTTCACAAAGATCTTGGGGCCCACATCATCCTAGAGGGAGCAGAGCTGTCTGCATAGGCTTTCACATAATTCTTGACTGTCAAGATCTAAGTCTAAACCATTCCTGGCTAGTCCAGTAGCACCTGTATAGACTTCCAATCCATGTTAACAAAATCACACTCAAGAATTAGAGAAAGACAAGTACTAAAAATAAATTTGATCCCTCCCCACCAAAATAACTAACTACTGCTCACAGAGTGCATAACTATAACCCCATGGGAATACCTGCAACCCCAATGAGGAGCATCCCAAATGGAATGGGGGCAAGGATGAGGTTTAAGAGAGTAACAACACATGATGTATCCATATGAAACATTTTTCTGGTAATGATAATAATAATAAACATATGTGTGTGTGTGTGTACAAAAATTAAGAATAATAGAAATAAAAAAATACTTATTAAATAAATAACTTTGATGTGTGGCATAATCATAGCTCTTTCATTACATTGTGAAATACTGTTTTCACTTGGCCAATGGTATATTGGTCTGAAAGGCTACAAAGCCCCCACAGTCCACAAAGCTAGTGGCAGGCGGTCTTGGCATCCAGCACTGACTCCAGCAATGATCCTTGCTCATCCTTGTTGTCTCTCCAAGAGCTCTTTTTGGACAACCTTCTCCTCTTATTTCCTGCACTACCTGGATGGTGAGGACATTTCCACCCCAAGATCCTAAAAGCAACTGATTGAAACATTATTTTTCTCTCTACTACCTGTTAAGCAACAGGAACATGACAGCATTCTGCAGAATGTGTTCTGAGAAGCACTGCATTTTGTACCTTAATGACACAGAAAATAAGTGATTTAGAGGCAAATTTCATCTGCTCATTTTATCCCCATTACTGTTCGTCCAGATCATTACAGTCAAGTGGAGATGAAGTGCCCATGGCCTTCACTTCACATTCATTTGTTATTTCCTGTTCTTAGATTTTGATAAACCATGCTCACTAAGAGAATCTGGGAAGATGCTGGTTTCAATGTCAGGGAGACAGCCAGTGTGAGACACCCACTCAGCCCTCATGAGATTAAGTCCCATCAACAGAGGTCAAGAGCAGCACTCTGGTCCTATCCAAGAAAGACTACTTTAAAAAAAATGTTTTTTAACTTTATTTATTAGAGAGAGAAAGAGAGATAATGGGCATGCTGGGGCTTACAGCCACTACAAATGAACTCCAGACCCGTGCACTCCCTTGTGCATCTGGTTAACATGAGTCCTGGGGCATAGAACCTGGGTCCTTTGACTTTGCAGCAAACTCCTTAATTGCTAAGCCATCCCTCCAGCCCAAGAAAGACTTCTTTCACCTCTTTTCACTTCTCCCCAGAATTACTGAAATGAGGTTTTACTTCTTATTCTCTGAGACATCACAGCCCTTTCCATGCCTTCATCTGAGGACAGAGGAAACTGGACATATAGAGTGAATTTCTATACAGAATAATTAATTAATTAATAATTAGGAAGAATCTTGCCATCAGCCAGCATTCTCAGTCTCCCTAGTAGGTGATCTTGTTCCTCCATTGTACCATATAAACATACGCAGTCCTAAACCCTAGGCTTTTTTGGTAGCATTCTACACAATGAGGATCAATAACATGAAAGGAATACTTGAACATGAAAGTGGAATACAGAAAGAACTTGCAAACTATTCCAGTTCATTTCACAGCAACAATTGCATGGGTTTCCTTCTCTTCCCTTTCTCCCTAAACTCACTGAATTATAACACTCTGCCAGAAATCATTGTTTCATGCAGTTCAAGGATATTGTGGGTTCCAACAAAGCACATTCTAGACCCATAACATATTCTTTGAAAAGGAATCTTGGCTGAGATCACAGCGTGAAGATCTATTCTGAGACAAGCTGTGACTTGGATGGGTGATCTGGGCATGCATTTCTGAAGTGAAAGGTTTCAGCTTATCTATCAGCCACCTAGTTAGGGTTCCCAGAGTCATTGTAATACCTGCAACATGGATGGGTTTCCTCTACCTTGGGAGACAAATTTCTTCCACAATAATCTTGGCTGAAGAACGTCAGGATTTACCACATACAATGTTCCAAATTCCCTTGTGTTCAGCATTCAGCTGTGGAAGTATGTATAATATTTCCTATTTTCTGGAAGCATTTTTCTTTTCTCTGGTTTTAGATGTGGTTTTTCTCTCCTGATTTCAAAATTCATTGTAAGCCCTTCTCTTTAAAGTCATCCATGTTAAGTCTGCAATGGTCATAGCTGCAAAGAATGACTATGCTACAGTGTAGTCTCTTGAAATGCCAGAAGTAAAACACAGCGATTGCTATGTCTTTGGTCTCTTCTCCTCCCCCCATCTCAGCTCCTTTATCAAATTTACTCTGGTTCAGTTTTCACTACATACCCACTTCCAAGCTAGGAAGTGTTCCATTCTTGCATCTTTATAGATTTCACCATTTTTTAAAAGGGGATAATTGATAACTGGCTGATTTCCTGGGCTAAAATGGAACTGCACAGCCTGCTTGGAAGCAGGCCTGCCAATCCTCACACATTCCCGAGCTCTCTCCTACCCTTGCAGTTCAAGAAACAGTCAGGCAGATGACACTTCCATGCTGTCCAGTTCTTGACATGTTCTGATGGGCAGTCACGTGGAGGCTGCGGCCAGTCAAGCACACATGGCAGGTATTAGTCATGGGTAAGAGGTCACAGCTGACTATTGCCTTCAGCCAGGGAAAATGAAGGAGATGATTGGCCCTGTTTTCTGTCTGCATCCCGGAGGAACATAGTCTTCAATGGGGGAGTTCCAATGCACTCTACGGTACAGGAGGGCTTGCCCATTCACTTCCCCATTGTCTCCTCTTTTTTCTACCTTCTACATTTGTCCTTTTCCCCCATGTGCCTTCCAGCCCCCTTCTGCCTTCTGCATCCATGCTCTGATGCTCTGAGTTCTAATACAACTCCTCACCACTATGTTGATCTGGGGACCCATTGCCAACAAAGAAACCTGACCGTCTGTGGAGTCTGCCAGCAATCATTTGCAGCTGTATGTCTGACAGTTGCACAGGGAAAGCAGAAGTGTCATGTAGGCTTGTGGGGAGGCACTAGTAGGAATGGGATGCAAAGAAAAAATCATGTTTCCTCCTATTAGTTGGATGACTTAAAGCCCCTTAAACACTACAGTCTATACTGCACACACTCTAACATATTGGCATGAGATTTGGTGTTCTGAAGACATGCAAGACAGAAGAGAGATACTTTTAATTCTAAATGAATGTGTGAGCAGGGAGGCCAGAACAGATCAGAGAATAATTAGGAAACAATGGTAACTATAGTTGAAACACTGATTTGTAGGCACATGAAAGCGATCCTTTTATAGGTGGTTAAAATAATGGTGTCGGCAACATGAAGATGGGCTAATTTATAGTATTTAAGGTAAGGAGAACTTATGCCAACATACCATTGATATAAAAAAGGAAGTGGGGTGCTTATTATAGAGTCACAGCCTGGTGATGCCTGGCATATTTTGCAAGTTAATGGTGCAGCAAAATAATGGCTAATAGCTATCATTTATTTATGCTTATTGCATGCCATTTACTACACTAAAATATTTCTCTTCATTCATTATGCTCATTTAATCTTTACAACAACCCTTTAATATTGACATAATTATAGTAACCATTATGTAGTCCATAGAAACTAAGGCTTACAGCAATTTGTTAAATTCACAAGACTGCATAGCTACAAAGTGCTGAACCACAGAGACCCAGTGCCCACATATCAAGTTAATCTTCCCCTAATATCCCAAGAAAGCAGACCAAACTGTCTTTAGGCAGATACTGAACACCCATCCTTCCTCACATGGTGAGTTATGGTGTTCCCTTTCAATCCCCCTGTTACCCTTCAAAAAATTACCAATTAAAGGAGGGAAGATCTCTACATTGGCTTCTGCTTTGTCCAAGATTAACATCCATTTATTTTCAAACCTAGCTGGCTGACTCTTTCTATAGCCAGCCTGTGTATCTCATACTTCCCCAAATAGGGTTATCAGCAGGGCTGGAGTGGCCCATGTTTAGGCTTGCTGCCCTGCTCCTGGCAGATGTTTTGTCAAAGAAATGAGACAAAGCCACCATGGTAGTGCTCAGGAGTCATCACAAGCTGCCAATGAGAAAGGAATGACTGCATCCATCCTGGGGGTTAGTGCCATGAGGAATGAACAGGAGGATACATTTGAGCCTCCAGAGGTCTTAGCGGAGGAATGATGTTGACTCATAGTCTTTTCCAGGCTAAAACATGAGGGGCAAGGGCCAAAACAGTCATCTAAGACTTTGTTCAGATGTTATCAGGAAATTATCCTTGAAATTATTCAGTGTAGGCACTGGATAACTGGGCTGCATGAATAGAGATGGGTGCGTGGATTTTACCAGCCACTTTTCATTTGTTTTGAAGGAAGTCTGATATACCATGAAGTGCCTACACTGAAAATTTACAATATAGTCTGATAAACATGTACACTCATAAAACTACCATCTTAGTTAATATCATCACTCCTAATGTATCTTTATATGCCTTTCTTGAATTCCTATATTCCACAGGCAAACACTTGCATGTAATGTAGACTAGCTTGGATGTGCTTTTCATTCATATAAATGGAATAATGCCCAGTGTGTATTTTTTTGCATCTGGCGTCTTTCGGTCAACAAAGTATTTATTTAAACAATGTACGTACGTCACTGTGTATATAAGTAGCTATTTACTTTTTGTATCATGCTAAAGCTTACCTTTTTAATTAAGGTATGTTTGCTTATGTCCATTTTTAGTTATTAAAAAAGGCTACTGTACATGTTATTTAAAAAGTCCTTCTGTAGACACATGATTTCATTTCTCTTGCTGCTTAGAAGTGAAATTAGTGGGCCAAATACCAAACAATTCGCCCATGTTGCTGCAGTTTAGACTGTCAGTAATGACATGCCAGTGCTACAGTGTGCTTTGTATCTTTAACATTTGACACGGTCAATCATTCTCTTTTAGATCTTATAGTAGGTAGAATATTAGATCATTGGCATGTTAATTTGAATATTCTTGTTGTTTAATGACACTGAGGATCTTTTTACATGTTTAGTGTCCATTCATGTCTTCTTTTGTTCAGAGTGGAAGTCTTTTATCTGTGATTGCTTTCAGTTTTGTAATTTAAGTTATTTATGTATTATAGATCCTTTATCATACTAATTCGGTATGAAGTACAGGGAGGAGATCTTATTTTACAGTAAATATATGTAAGTCTGCATACACTAATGTATATCTTTTTGGAGCTGATTGTGGACTTTCAATTTTCCTTGAATTAGTAATCTGGTCAAAAAAATCTATTAAGTATATCTTGTTCTACTATTCAATTTGCTAATAGCATACTCCCTTATAGCTGGAAGCCTGCATTCATCAATGTTTTCCATTTAAAAAAAAAATTATTTGAGTATTCTTAGTTCTTTGTACTTCTATATAAATTTTAGGAACAATGTGCTGGCTACTAAAATTGTTTGATGTTGATTGCAATGGTATTAAAATTATAGGTCATTTAGGCTGGAAAGGTAGCTCAGCATTTAAGGTGCTTGTCTTTTCCAGTACCCACATAAAACCAGATGCACAAAAGGGTTCATACATCTGAATTCATTTGTGGTATCTTGGGGCCCTGGTGTACCCATTCCCTCCCTCCCCAGCTCTCTCTGTCTCTCTCTCTGCATGCAAATAAATAAAAAATATTTTAAAATTTAGGTCACATCAATAGCAATAGCAGTTTAATAATATCAAGTCCTCTAGGCCATGATTATGAACAAGTTTGTATTTAATATTGTCTATTAACCTTTTTGCATAGAATGGAGTCTTCTCTTTCTCATCCCATGCTCTGTACTGTGTAGATGCCCATGTCCTAGCAATAGAGGAGCAGCCATCTAGTCAACACTACATCAGTGGTTCCCTCTCTCAGGCATTTGAATTCGGAGAGTTAAATCCTCCAGCTTAATTATAAAAAAATAATTCGCATTGGTAAATGAGATTTCCAGAGATAACACAGCACCCCTATGTTGGTAGACATCAATCATTATTTTTTTTCTTTTAGTTAGAATGTCATCTAATATCTTTCAAAATATTTCCTTTTGTAAACTTGTTCATACCCAAAAGGCTAATGAATTCTTATCATTATGGGAGAAGAACACAATTTGATTCAAAATAATCTTTATTATGATTGTTTTTGAGATGCACTGTATGCCTGGTGTTTAGATGTTTTGATATGGTTTAAATCTGAAACTTGTTAAAATATACTTAGCCTTTTTGAAAAAATTGAGAGTAAAGGAAACACTAGAGAAAAATCTCAAAGCATCAGCAACCTCATGTATTATGTAGCAAGCATCCACAGCTAGACACAGTCTATGGAATCAGTCTCTGTTTTCATATTCTTTACACAAAGTATCCCCGAAGTGAGCTGAGAAGCTAATGGCAAATATACAAGTATTTTTGTATATAAACTTCTTTTTCCTCCCAGGTACTCAAGATATAAATGAATATGAATTTGAAGAAAGCTTTTAACATCCAGAAAGATTTTACCATATAAGCCAGCTTCTTTTCCCAAGGCCCTCAGCAACCTAGCCTGTCTTAGAAATATTGCATATGATTTATAGATTACATTCCAGTAGATGCTGATTGCCTCAGAAATTGTATCTTTCTGTAAAACTGGCATATTTTCTGAACTTATTAAACCAACATGAACCCAGGAGACTTGGATACTAGAGAATGGGCTTGACCAGACCTACTTTTCTGAATATGCTTCTCTATTTTTAAAATTTATTTATTTGCGCACACACACGTGTGTGTGTGTGTGTGTGTGTGTGTTTTGTAGGTATAGGTGTCTCATGGTATCTTGCTGCTGCAAATGAATGTCAGATGCCAATTTTTACATTGGGTTTTATAGGGGCTCTGGAGAATTGAACCCAGCCTGGAAGACTGTAAAAGCTAGCACCTTTAACTGCTGAGCCATCTTTTTAGCCCCTGAATGTACATTTCAATAGCTCTGACCCTGACACTGATTTTGCCAACAACTCATACTAAGTAGTCATTAGCAACATTTGTTAGAGAGATCATCTGTATGTTTCCCTGTCTGATACTTTAGTACCCCTCAAGTGAATGTCAGGTGCCACTTGATACCAACTGAAGAAGAGATGTATCTTAATGAAGAAACCAGGAATAACTATAATTATCCAGTTAATTTAGTGAGAATTAAATGTCCTAATTCTTATGGTCCACTCATTAGAAAGGCATCTAAAATGCTATATGCTTGTCAACTAGTGTTTATTTTTTTAACTGTGAAACCATTATTGTCCAGAATCATAACAAATAAACAGCTTCCCTTCATTTTACAAGGTACTTCCTACCTTGGAAATTTGTTAGTATCTGAGTTTCTTGTTAAAATATATTATTCATGCTTGGGTAGCTCTTTAAAAAAAGCACACTAACTTTAGGGAAAAAAAAAATTCTTACTAAACTGGGTTATCATCTTAAACTGAAAGTTCTGATCTGTGCCCTAGAGCACATGGTTTTTAGATCCAATGATGTAATATATAAAACATTTGGGGATAGGAATCTCACTAAGACTGAATGGAAACTACAGACTTTTGCTCTAGAAAAATGTATAGATCAATGAAGTGTATGTCATTAAATAAAGCCCAAAGGAAAGAAACAACCCAACCAGCTCTTTTTAGTTTTAAGGCTCATGTGATTTTAAAAGCTTCCACTAGGTATCTCCAGGGGACTCAAAACTTTCATGCCTTACATAAGCAATGGTGATGATGAGAAATGGATACATATGTGATATACCAAGATCTCTGCACTATGGCAGATAAGTGCATGATCATATCTCATTTTCTCCAACAGACCTATCACATACGTTGTATCTCTGACCATCTTTTCATGGGAGGAAACTGGAGATCAGGCCGAGCAAGGAACCTGCATAGCATACCTTACCAAGGACTAACAAGAAGATCTAAACGTGACAGACACAAGTTTTAGCATGTGTCTTCTCTGCTGCCATTTTTTTTTTTTTTTTAGTGGCAATTATTCCTACCTCTACAGGAATAAAATGCAACTATTTTTCTCACCTACTTCAAGCCAATTCTCTGGGGACTTCGTGAAAAGTCTCATGTAACCTTCTCAGTTTTCATGTACATTTAAATAAAGACATTGTTAATCTCATTTTATGGACAAATTAATGTAATTCATTAAGCACTCTAGGATGAGCAAGCAAACAGAGACAGTTTTGTGTTCAACATTATTTTTAAAAACCATGGTCCTTCTCCTCCCCCTTTTTCTTTGCTACTTCTAATGCACATCACTAACACAAAGGATCACCATTTTTTCTTGAAGTGAAAATGGATAAATAGCGTTCTGGCTCAGGAGACGGGGAGCAGGGACACACTCCACATGCTTATTCTCAGCATCTGCCTGTGGTGAACCTCTTTTGGTGCCCTCTGTCCCAAACTGAAGCTTAGTTTGTGGAAGATCTTCCTACCTTCCCAACATGGTTATTAAGTATCTTTTGTCCCTAAGTGCTGAATGATCTGCAAAGAAATTGTGGGGGAAGCCTTCTGGAGACGCCAATGCAGGGGACTGTGTGGAGCTATCATGACTGGCTGGGCTATCATGAGCAGTTTTTGTTCATGATTTGTACACTGCGTATGTTGCTCCACAGCAGAGACTGTGTGTGCTCCTAAGTGCTCTGTTATCTCATGCAAGGTGATCCCTGAGAACGTCGAGGTGTGACTGCATGCTGGTTTTCTGTATTTAGTACAATGACAGGAAGTTGGGAAGGCCTAGTCTAGCTAGATAAAACCTGAAGAAAATGAAATTTTAACAGTGTTCTTTTGTTTTCATGTTTTGAATACACCAAAGTATGTCTATTAATTCTTTGCCTTTGATTACGTTCTCTTGGAGTACATTTTATAGCAAACAGAATGCATAAAATTCAAATTTTTCTCAGTGCTCTCAATAATAAGATTGTGAATATGAAGTAGTGTCAGCAAACAAGGCCCAAGAATAAAATGCAGTGAGCTGTTTGCTTTTTAAATAAGGTTTTGTCAGAACACAGCTGGACCCTTCATGTACGCATTCTCTGTGACCATTTTAATGCTGTACCAACCAGCTCAGCTGTGTAGTTGCAACAAAGCCCATCATCTGCAATATCTAGAATACTCTGCCTGGCTCTACATGTTTGTCACTCTTCAATATGTTCTCAGAGGTTTTTCTTGTGTCCTGGGCCTACTGGGACTTTTGTAGGTAATAGGTATCCTTGCCTTTTTGGTCTCCTTGGAAAAAATTTTATAAAATGAAATTTCTGAGTGTATATATATATATACATATATATATGTATCCTTAAAAGTTGATTAGTTATAGGTGTGACATAGTTACTTGCACCAGTAATACCTGCATAAGGAATGCTGAGGCAGAAGAATTTCTATAAGTTCAAGATCTGCCTGGGCTACATAGTGAGTAATAAACCTTCCTGGACTACAGTGAGACTCTGTATCAATAAGATTCAAAACCAACCCCGAAAGTTGATGTTTCTTCTGGCTAAAAAGAAATGAACACATTTTTTGTGAGGCTTAAAAGCATTAAGGTCAGAGCCCCCATTATGACTATTGGAGATGCCAGTTCCACTTACGTCATGAAGTTTCTACCTGTCAGCACCATCGGTAGAGAGATGGATACCTATGACCTCACAGTGCTTGACACTACCTACTCAAGACCATCCTAATAGGAAGATAAGATGATGACATCAAAATAAAAGGGAGACTGATTGAGAGGCGGTGGGGATATGATAGAGAGTGGAGTTTCAAAGGGTCAAGTGAGGGGAGGGAGGGAATTACCATGGGATATTGTCTACAGTTATGGAAATTGTTAATTATATATACAATATAATCTGGGCATGGTGGTGCATGCCTTTAATCCCAGCACTTGGGAGGCAGGAGTAGGAGGATCACTGAGAGTTTGAGGCCACCCTAAGACTACATAGTGAATTTCAGGTCAGCCTGGACCAGAGTGAGACCTTACCTAAAAAAAAAAAGAAAGAAAGAAAAGAAAAGAAAGGAAGAAAGAAAGAAGAAAAAAGAAACTCGGCACAGAACACATGAATCACATATATAAGGTCACACAGCCAGTAAGACCCTAACTCAGGTCCTGCATGAATGGATAGAATGTGAATTCTTTTTTTCTTAATTAATTAATTTATTTATTTGAGAGTGACAGACACAGAGAGAAAGACAGATAGAGGGAGAGAGAGAGAATGGGCGCGCCAGGGCTTCCAGCCTCTGCAAACGAACTCCAGACGCGTGCGGCCCCTTGTGCATCTGGCTAACGTGGGACCTGGGGAACCGAGCCTCAAACTGGGGTCCTTAGGCTTCACAGGCAAGCGCTTAACTGCTAAGCCATCTCTCCAGCCCAGAATGTGAATTCTTCATCACTTTCACATACATTACCTTCACCTAGCATTGCCTAGAAGTAACTGACAGAACTGTGAGCTCAACTGAAATCCAAATGGGGACATTTTGCATTGATGCACAAGAACTAATTGGGTACCATGTGATTCTCAGTATTCTTAAACCTAGCAGGCAGTTTAATTAGTGTTTTCACTGTGTTTGGGAAACAAGTAACTGTGGACAAAGGTTATATATGTTTATTTCCTTGGATGTTTTGCTTCTCTCTAGAAGCTTTTACCAAGAGTGGAGATGAAATGACATTCCTGGTCACCAAGTATTCCCCTGCAGTTCCCCAGTTAAAGAATCACTGAATTTTTACAGTTGAATCTGTTGGCAAAAATATGTGACTTGGCATTTTCACTCTCAGAATATATTGAAAAAAAATTTAAGCTGCTGTCTGTTGTTATCTGCAACTCATGTATGGCGTTGCTGGCTGCACAGAGAGCTCAGTAGGCTGCAAAGAAATAAGAGATTTGAAAGATATTGTCCCAAATGGGAAGAAGTAAGTATATTACTATCCTTTTTCTTCACAAACACATACTAACCAAGAGCTTCCGAAACAAAAAGAAAAAAAAATTCTGTTATCAGAGAAACCCCGATTCTAGAGTGATGTACACGATGGACTGTCTGCCCAGCAGAAAGAGCAGCTGGTTCTTGAGCCCTGTGGCCATCAACAATACCCAGGATCTGCATATCATCTCGGGGCTGTGGAAATCACCTCTGCACCGACATTCTGTTCTGTCCCACTTCCCTGGTTCAGGCATTGGAGTGACTAGACTGGCACCAGGGTGCGGGTAAAGTTCTGACTCGTGTCTGTTAACTTTTAATGCAGGATAGCAAGCCAGGAGCCAAGGTGACATCTGGAGACATAGGCTTCCATGGCTAGGAGCTGCAATGCTCTTGAAGACCCAGGGGAGGAAGACTGATGCTTAATGACTCGACACATGAGATTTTTACAAAGAAAGAAAATGTATTGTGTGTTTGTGATTGGAAGGATGTCTACAAGAAAATAATTGTTAATTTCACAATGTCTCTACCCATGAACCTCACTACAACTAACTTCAGGCAGCTGCCCCAGTGTCTTGGTTTCCCTTGGTAGTAGGGTATGCCATTTCCTTCCACTAAGACAGAAGTTTCCTTTCTTACCTTCAGTTTCAAAATACGTGGGTGGGTCAGCATTCCATGGCTCCACCTGGCTCTTACATTAAAGTGGCATTTCACAGGCCCCTGGTGCCTCAGAGCCACATGGGAGTTTGAGGTATAATACACACCAAGATGCATCTGAGGAGCTGACCTTCAAGTGGCAAGTGGGTGACCTTCTGGAAAGGAGTTTAGAGGGAGTAGCCCTGATGATAAACGTAGACCCCAACCAGCACAACACCATGGGTGAGTGTCTAACCACATCCAATTTAATCTCAAGTTACAGGCACCAGAGACTCAGCTTCAAACATGGCTCACCAAACACAGACTGCATAGAATGACCTTATCCCATGGTTCAAGTACAGAAAAACACTGTAATTAATGTCAAAGCCAGGGAATTGTTGCAGTTTTGACTTCACAAAATCAATAGCAATACAAACGCCTTTCAATTATTTAGGGGCTGAAATACCTCTGCTACACTCTGCCCACTCCTAAATGTCATTACACTGTGTGACAATCACAACATGGAACATTCATGAACTGCACTGTGTCGTACAAGCTGTATTTGTTCAGGGAGAAAATAGCTTGAGGAGAAATTGCAGGTACAGTTCCTATTTATTTATTTATTTATTTTTATTTTATCCTTGCCCCTTCATTTGAGTCAATAGTCTTTAAGATCACTAGAAGGAAATCATTCTCAGTGTCTAAATGCCTTTTATGAAAATATTTCATATACAAAATGGTGGCTAGGGATATCACTTCAGATCTAGATGCTTCTTTTTCCCAGTGTTGAAATTGGGAACAAGATATATGCTGCTTTTCTTTGCCTGTTTCCTCATTTATAAAATGGGCATGGCAGCAGTAGACGCTTCCTTGGGCTGTGGTGATTTTTAAATAAGACAGTACATAGAAAGTGTTTGGCATGGGATCTGGCACAGAGTAAATTTATCTAAAATTTACCTTTCATCATTGTCAGCAGTTAGGTAGCTTTTATTACCCCCATTTGAACAGATAAAGATAAGGGAACTCATATCAGGTCATGGACTCTGTGGATTAGAACAAAGATTTATCATATTTGCCAGTAAAACACAATTCAAATGTAATAGGCCCTGGGTGGAACTGCTAATGTTGTTGACCCTCCTGAATATTTTGAAATCCAAGGTAAGGAAGTACACTTCCACATCTTAGAAGAAGGAAATGGTGTACCAGGTCAACTTAGGGAAAGGCAAAAATCTTGAAAAATGAAAAGCTAGTTTCTCATGCACCACTTGCTGCTCCGTTGTGGCACCTGTTTGTCACTCAACACCCTGGCTGCAGTGCAAAGCACATTGTTTTTAAACATAATTTATCTAAAGCAATATACCGTCCAGGTTAAAAAAAATTGCTTCAAACCCTAGCTGCCACAGAAGTTTATTAGAAACCCATAATTAACTCGAAAGTCAGGAATATTAGTCTGCTTTCTAAGGAGGATTTCTTGGGTAGAAAATGTCAATACTTTCTCTTTGCAGCTGTGAATACACATTTTCTCTGAGGTGTCTTAGGGATGGCCACTTACTTCCAGAGTATAATTACAGCCTCTCCAAGTCCACGGAACAGTTTGAGAAGAGAAAGAGATGGGCTGATTTCATGTTGAATATACTTAATCATAATTCACACTAATTTTAATTGTCGATTCTTCATAATTTGGCATAAACTCAAACTCTACAAAAGTATATTTCAGTATAGCCTATTTTACTTTGGTAGTAATGTGGTGAAAAAAATGTCAACATTCTGAATCCTTGTGTTTTGTACATATGAGAATACTTTCCTTAATTTTCTCTACTACAAGACACTCAAAGTTCATTTAATCTTCTTTTTATAGGTAATTCAAAAACGTTTAGTTATCTTATATTTAGAACTTCAGGAGGGTAAAAGTTTAATCTCATCAGATTCAATAAGTTTTAAGTCATTTGATTTCTTTCTATTTTGATTTAGATTTTTAAAAATTATATTTATCTTGTAGTTCCAGTGACATATAATGTGAGTTCCAGTAGAGTAGAGTTTTCAGTACAGGTGGCAACAGATGCTAAGTGACACATATAGATTTTCATAATTCCCTCTTATTACTTGTATGTGCCTGTAGACTTCTGGCCCAGGGGACAATTACCAGGTCACATCTGAACAAAGAAAAAAAAAGGACACTCTGTTGTTTCCTCTTTTCACCCCTTCTTCCTTCCTCATTTCTCTTGCCCTATATGTTCAGAATTATATAACTGAACTTGACCATGAAAAATTTCATGCCATTATTTTTATAAGCAATTTTTAAGGATTTACCCAGAAAGTTAGGTTTCATCACAGCTGTCTTTAATATAAAATTAAAATTGTTTCTTTTTAGTCAAGTGTTTTCATATTCAGTCTCATTTTGTAGTAATAGTCAACTTTCCTCTTTTGTTTGCTTCCAAAACTCCTGGTAATGTTATCCTGTTTTAGAAAAGCCTAGAGGAATATGATGCTTATTTTGACTTTTGCTGAACAAATTAGATGAGAGAGGTAAGGTATATCAAATGACCTAATTTTATGTAGTGTATAATTACAAGTATAAATATAAATTTATATAATATGTAATAATGTATAATTTATAAAGCTACTACAAATGTTTTTAATGCAATGCACAGCTTATGCCACATGTTCTGATATGTTATCTGCTTCTTCAGAGCTGAAGTTATAAAGAGAAATAACTGTCATATGAATAGAAAAGGCTGGGTATTAGTGAAAATCCACATTTTAC
Source organism: Jaculus jaculus (assembly GCF_020740685.1). NCBI lineage: Eukaryota > Metazoa > Chordata > Mammalia > Rodentia > Dipodidae > Jaculus > Jaculus jaculus. Next base: position 13,087,943 of record NC_059107.1, on the reverse strand, counting down.
TGACTAGATTCAGCAAAGTCTAGAAGGGAAAATTATATTTCCCCAGCTATGTAAACATCTTCCATATGAAATGTCATGGGAAGTAAGCAAAAAAGAGTTTTCTTTCATCCATTCATCTATCTATCTGTCTACCATCTATCTATTATCTATCTATCTATCTATCTATCTATCTATCTATATATATCTATTCATCTGTCATCTATTATCTGTATCCATCATCTATATTTATAAATCTGTAAATATATGTAAATATCGCTAGCTTCTTTTTTGTGTAACCAAATTATTTTAGAAAGTGCTGAATATTCTATAAATTCTTAGACAATGACAAGGTATGCTACCTGTTCAAAGTCCCAAGAAGCCTTCAGTAAAGTGTATCTAGTTTAACTTGGCTCCAGTGTTTTGAAAATTCATTTGGCTAAGAAAATCTTTTAACATCACGTAGAGCTCCAGGAAGTGCTCTTATGACATAGGACTTAGTTTGAAACCTAGGGTTGTGATAGCTTGGAGTGAACTATCCTTTGGTTTTATCATTTCAGGTATGAAATGAATGTGCTGAGGGTTAACAAACCCTAGAATGTCATTCACTCCTATACTACTTCCTTGGCTCACTCAGTAACATTGGAAAAGTACATGTTGTTAAAACTTTACTCAGAAAATGTGGGCATCAAATCTCTCTGTCTGGGGCTTGCGTTATTGGAACTATACCCCTTACCTTTTCTATTCCTCAAAGTCCTGGTTGAATTGATTTTATGAATTCTACTACTAGGCCTGCCCAAGATCTGTAGATCTTCCTCCTGTGTGACTCCAAATGCATGTATGTAGTACATATACAATTATGGTGATGAAGTTTAATATTTCTAGATCTTGGTTTGATGCTTAAAATCTTAAGCTCTTAAAAGTCAAGGGCCACATTTCAGCATTTATTTCAGATGCACATGCCTAATGTGGTGGGCCCAATACATCATTGTTCACTTGACATATGTAACAATATGGTACTCTCTGGCTTTATAAATTACATCATCATAAGCTACCCACAGCTGAGGGTAGCTGCCCCCTGTTTGAAATGCATCGATCAATGCTGGGTTTTGTTATCTGTGTTTATAAATAAGAAATTAACTGCCTTCTATCTTTGCTGTAATTGACCTTCAGCTCAGGTCTGAAAAGAAAGACCTCAGCCAAATAAGAGAATTTATTGATGGCAACAAGTAATTAGTGGTGAGTTTTGTATCATTATAATGGTGTCATATGCAATAGTGAAGAAGCATTTTCAGTAGTCCAGGGAGGAGGGGAGCTCTCAAAAAGGGTCCCTTGTACGTGAGAAGAGAACCTTTAAGCTAACTCTTATCTCTTACTTGAATTCAAGGCTCTAGGCTATCCTAGTTAACATACAGGAGGAAGCAGAGGTAAGTAAATGCATGCTGTTCAATAGAAACTACAGCTTCCCAGATCACATTAGTTAATCCTTAAAGAACTCCTCACTTAAAAAAAAAAAAAGTCAGTGGGAATTTTGTGGAAGAGGGGGTGGAAAGAATGTAAGAGCCATACATTGAGACATCATGACCAGAGGCATTCTCTCCCCCACCAAAATAATAATTGACTATTGACCCCACAATGCATAAGCTGCAACCCCATGGAGAATACCTGCCTCTCCACTGAGGAGCATCCCCAATGGAAGGGAGCAGGAAGGAGGGAAAAGAGAGTATCAACACTTTATATATCCATACAAGACATTTTGTTAATTAATAATAATAATAATAATAAAGTGTCAAGTGCAGATGTCATATTTTCAATGCAGCGATGGAATGTTAGATCTACTAGAGGCATTTCATTAAGTCACCATGCACTGTGAAGAATGACAATGAGACACTCTAGAAGAAGGTGGAGGAAATAGAGAAAGGATTCTTGATTTCTTTCTGTGACCACTGGGCCAGGACACCCTAAAAAAGTAGGACAAGTTCTCCAAGAACACATGGGCGAAATGCAGATTTAGCTACCTTACTACCTTACTCAGACTATCACATGACAGAATTAGGAGACTGAGGGCTTTTAAGGAAATCTTCCCAGTCATGCTCCTGCACACAAAAGTCTGAGAAGCATTGCTTTAAGGAATTAGAAATGTTGGAGGCAGTGAAGCGTGCTACACACTTTCCACTTGGACCATTGGCATCCTGCCAAAACACAGGACACTAGCGTGCAGGGTATTGGTCCATCTCTTGTCTACATATCCTAGAACGCAGGTTAGTGTGAACTGTAGATCGTGACACAGTTTTGTATTGACAACTTGGAAAACAGGAGGGAAAAGAGAAACACAGCAGGGAGAGAGAAAAGGCAAAACAGGAGTATTTTATCCAGAATGCATGGATTCCGTGAATTTCATTTTTCTCCAACTGTTATGTGCTACCTGTTGAATGAAAAAAAAGCTGTGAGGTTACTCTGTGTGCATGTGTCTGTCAGATATCACTGGGCTTTGAAGAGAAAGAAAGCATGCCAGTGGAGGGAACTTTATTTTGCTTTTGTGTTTTTCTTAGAGTCAAAACACTAACCACTTCAATAAATTTAATACCCCAACATAGCTAATATCTCCAGTCAAAGATGCCATGTTTGGCATAGGATGTCAAATATTCACTGTTTTGTATTTTTACTAAAATAATTTTGGGTAATATATTTAAAGTCAGGAAGCTGTAAAAGGTAAAAGTAGTAGAATAAATTTAAGTTCCTGTGAATAACTACTGAATATTCAATCAGAAAATGTCAAGTCAACCTTTTACATATGCCAGGCATTATTTTATGGGTTCAAAAAGTCTAGCTGGAGTGACCAACTTGAAGAAACAAAGCAGGTTTTTAAATGGGCTATTTTTCAGAAGTATTTGCATCATTAAAGAAAAATAAGATATCCCTGTGGAAATCTTTACTGTTTTGAAGAAATTCAGGTTCTGAGTTGAGTATAATGAACACAGATTTTCACACATGGGAAAGCAAATAAATAAGTTAGCATAACAAATGTGTTTTAGGTCTGTGTTCCAGTAAAATGCAGATAACTGCATAATGCTGAAACCCAGGGTCTGAAAACATCTCCTTAGGCAATAGCTCCAATTGTGGCATGTTCACTGAGACCAAATTACTTTTGGATTAATGTAATTTTTATTATAATATAAAAACCGGTATGTTGTCTAAATCTGAACCAACAAATCAAATGTAACTACTCAATGTGTTTCAATTTGAATTTTGAATCAATGAATAAAATTTGCCAAATGCATCTTATCCATATGGAAGCCATATAAACTAGAGTCCTCAAAGTCCCTACAAATTGAGCTCCTCAAAGCAACAGACTTTTGTTTTCTCACTTTCATGGATGCTACAAGTCAGAGATCAATGTCAGCAGCACCAGGCAACCTCTGAACTCTGAAGGAGAGAACTTCCAAATTTTGCTAACTCTAGCACTTAGGTTCCATTTTGTGTTTCTCTTAAGAATTCATTCCTCAATACATCTCTTCCCATTCCAACTTTATTCTGAACAGCAAGGGACCCCAGGCTCTTTTAGAAATCTCTTCCTCCAAAGCTGTCATTTGCAACACAGTTGCAACATAGCATACAACAGCAGAACATAATTCATCTTTCTTTGCTACTTTTTGACAGAAGTAATCCTAATGCCAGTGCTCAATAACAGGTTCCTTAATTTTTATGTAAGGTTTTTCCAATGAAGAGTTTGTTTATATTTTAAAATAAAACTTGAGGTATAAATGCAGATTTGGATCTTTGTTTAAAGCATAAAATGCAAGGAGTTGGGTTTTGTTTGGTTTTAGTAAAAGAATGGTTTTGCTGTGTAGTTCACTGGCTCTAAACTTGTGATCCTCTGATCTCAGCTTTCCCAGTAATGGGCTTACAGGTATTCACTACTATATCTGGCTGCAATGCGATGAATTTTGACAGCTACGTGTACCCTTGAATCTCCCACCACAATTAAGAGAGACACCTTCTGTTCCTGACAGAGCCCTTTAACCTTTTGCAACACTCTTCCCTGTGATTATGTTGTGACTACCACAGGCTCCCAGAGCCCGACATCCTCCATTAAACCTGTATAATCTAGAGTAGGAAGTGGCCTCCTTCTGCACAAATCTCTCCAACCTCATATCTAGAATAATATTTACGCCTGTAACACAGAGTTGTTTAGTGTCCAAACAACTCTGGGTGTAAACTGGCACGGAGTGAAAGTTCTGTGAACGTCAACAGTTACATTAGCTACCAGAAACCCGGTAGGTGCAGCCTTGCTAGCCAGTGCCTTGAGATGCTGAGTGAGGATGGAGCCCTGTGTTAGCCACAGCCACTGTCCACTCCATGGACAGGATAACCAGTAAATGGAGCAATCTATCAACTTTGGCTTAGGCAACCATTAATTTATTTTCTTTCATGATTGATGAGCTTTTATATTTGGGAATTTTCTACAAATAAAATCATGTTATGCACACTGTTGTCTGGATTCTTTAACACAATGTAATAATATTGAAATTTATCCATGCTACACATGTGGTAACAATTTATTCCTTTTTAGTACTGATAGTCCCACTATGTGGCTGTGATTTGGCATGTTCATCGCAGTTTCCTCCACCCGAGGGATGCACCATTTGAGCCAAAAATTTTTTGCTTGCCTTGTTTAGTGTAGATGCGAAGCAGGAATCAGCCTCTGACTGAAGCATGTCCTTTCTCACCGTGACAATCAAAAATGTGCGCAAAAGCTGACTGACTTCCTGATTGATCAGGGTCGAATTATGTCCTCATCTGTGAGTGGACATTCATGCCGCTCCTGTTTGGGGCTATTGTGAAGGAAGCTGCTGTGAGCATTAACACGTCCCTTCACAGAATCTGTCATCTATAACTTTCTGGCCCTTAATTGAGCACCTGTGATGGTGAGATGATTGCAGTTGGCACTGTGACTCCACCTTTCTGATTCTATTCTAAGAAGATGTCTCCACTGTGGCCTAATGTTCTTTGATGGAAAACTGCTCTTAAGATTTGGATATTTGGAGTAGACAGGTTATTACTTACTAAAAAACCCCTTAACAAGCCATGTTCTAGGTATTATGTGAACATTGTATCTGCTAAACAGACTCTTACAAGCTCCACTAAGACAACCCTGTTGGCAGATATCTCTGCATTAATCAAGGCCCTTTGGGTACAGCTGCTAAGCCAGCTGTGAACCCACGTAATTGTCTTGCCTTCCAGACCACATTTCTCACTCTTGTCCATTAGTATGTACTAAGAGACTTTGGCAAATGCTTCACAGATTCCAAACAACACATCTATGACATTCAACTGATCTATTAATCAAACGAATCACTGCTTAGCTGAAACAAAGCTCTTGGACAAGAGTGTGGTCATAAGAAGAGATAACGAAGTACAGGGAGGAAGAAAGAGAGGGAAGGAAAGAGGGAAGGAGAAAGGAAATAAGATGGAAGGAGGAAGAGCTAGCAGGAAGGAGGGCAAAAGGGAGATGGAAAAAAGGGAGGGAACAAAGACAATGGAAGGAAGGATGGAAGAAAGAGGGAAAAAATCAGAAGTAAACACACAAGAAAATAGATTACAGCAATCTATTTTTTGGAACACTAAAAAATTAAAGGCACATTTCAGGAATGTGGGATTCTAGGTTTTTCACTTATATTTTGCTCATCTGTTCATCAATGTTTTCTATAATATGTCTTAAAGTACTTTAATGCTATGAGATTTCACTCCTAAATTTCTCTCACCCCCTTAGCATGCACACACATGAGCACACACTCACACACAGGGTGTTAATTTGTTTCTCCTGTTGATTTAAGTCCTAGCTTCTCTCCTTTAAATTAATTTCCATTTTGAATGTAATTGAAATTTGACATGATAGTTACGATGATTGGAAAGTGCATGTCAGTACTTATCATTCCTCAAATAATAATGGAAAATGTCTGGACTTCTGTTTCTTTTTAAAACTTCTTAGTATGGAACCTAATTCTCCTAGAAGATTTAACTTAATCCAAATGATATTTTACTAAATTTTTCAGCTGCTGCATATAATTTCTGCTCTGATTTATTTACATTTTCTAGAAAACATGGACTGAGTTTTGAATGCCTTCCCAGTACATTTATACATTCTTCTTTAACCAAATTCCTTCCACTTCAGGAGAGTTTGATCCAGGCAGGATCTAACTACCTCTCCCTATCACATAGCACTGTACCTGACTTCCCATGGACTGTGTGGATGTGAGCAACAAACAGTTTGGGTGATTTATATCAGCTAAGTTACCAGATGATCAGCAAATCCAATATCTGGGAAAGATGGGTAGTTCAAATTGGAGCCATAATGCTGTCTGAGAGGACAATGATAGAGAAGCAATTCTAAATGGGTTTCCACAGACAAGCTGCCAGATTGTGAAGGGCTCTGAGAGGAAGTCTCTCATAAGCAGAGTGCTCCCATTTTGCCCATCCTCCTTCCCACCTGGGGACACACAGCTCCAGGATCTTATAACTGAATGAACATAAGTACCCATCTTCCCAAGGCAAACTTCCCCAAGCTTGGACACAGTTTTACAGCAAGACTAGCTCTGGAGAAATAGTGTAGTTGAACATACTTCTATGCATCATCCTCTTCCCCCTTCTTGGTGTATTCTCCAGCCATTTCCTTCTCTTTCTTGCTTAAGTCCCCACCATATTAGTTTAATCTTTTACTCCCATACTCATTCAGGTCACAACTCATAACACTGGGCTAGTTACCAGAGATTCTATAGTGAAGAAATTCTGAGTTGGTTCTGCCATTATAAGACTCCTGGTCCAGAATGAAATCACTATGATACAATTTGACAAATGAACATTTACTTTACATTGATGATAAAATAAATGTTTTGCAATATGTTTAGTAGCATTATCTGACCACAGATGCATTTTCAGAGTAAACACACCCTCTCCATTGCACAGAGTGGGTCTTTTGAAGAACTCAGTTAAAAATGAGTACTCACAGATAAAGGAGAGATGGCACACATTCTGAGTACTTGATAATTCCCTTATAGAAATGCAAAGTAAAGCCTTGAAAGTTACACACACGCTTTAAAAGTGTTCTTATTAAGGGAGTCTCTTCTGTCCAGTTCTGCCTGGCTAGCTTCCTGACTTCGAAATAGACAACTGCCGAGACCATATGTTTATGTATATGCAGAATTGCCCTGAAGATTAATTTCCAGGTAACGTGAAGCTTTCTGAACCATATCCTTCCAGCTCATGCTGCTTTACTCTGAAAAGACCGAATTGCCAAAGGAATCCTACAGAGAGCTCACTGCCTCTTGGTGTCATGCCACAGACCACAGTGATAAAGAAATAAAAGCACCACTTTCCACCGTCATGCTCTGATTGAGAAATCAATATAATTCATCCCCCAATAGAGTGCTCTAATTAATGCGATCTCATTTTACCTTGTGCAAACTCAGGCAGGTAGTCAAACTGAAACTGATGTTTTATGCAACAAGTATGACATGGAGCTGAGTCAATGCACAGAGTTGGAGAGTAAATTGGAGGCAGGTTCGGGTGTGAGTCCAGGGCAAGGTTCTGGACTCTTGGAACCATCCAGTGATCAGAGTGCCTCAGTGTGTGCTGAGATCAGGCAGTTGGGACTTCAAACAGAAGAGGGCAATACAATGGCATTTTGCTAGTGTTGACTAGAAAGGTTACCTAAAGACTTCTGTTCAGACGGATGAGGATTTGAAAACTGATTTACCCTACATGAAAGTGCCTTCTTTTCCTACTGTAAGAGGGAGATTAATAATAACATCAATATCTCACAGGGCAAAAATTCAGAACTAAACAGAGTAATAGTCATTTAATGTGGCATCTGAGACACAGTAAGTAATCATTAACACATAATGATCAGCACTTTTAAAAATGTTTCCAGTACCAAATTTTTAAATATCCAGGTTCCCATTGAAGTATTTGTATTCTACAAGACAGCCCAGCATTGCAGGAGAAAGATCAATTTCAATTAAGACATTATCACATCAAACTGGAAAGATTTGGTTAGGACACTCAGAAAGTACAAATTATTCCTGGTAACACTGAGATGTTTTTAGAATATAAAACAATCATTCATTTGTATATTCTGTTGCATTAGACTGCAAGTTGCAGAACGTTTCCAAATATGTCCCAACTATCCAGCTGTTGGCAATTTCATATACAATTTCTATTCAGTGATATTATGCCTGAAATCATACCTTACCATTTCAGAATTTAAAGAAATATTTGAAGGTGGGTAAGAGGAGGTGAGTGTTCTCTCTACAACTCTACTGGATTCCCTGTACAGTGTTGTACAAATCACCTATGGACTTTTAAAAATGCTGCATCAAAACATCTTTCAAATTTTGTCTATATCCATCCAATATCCCACTGTGTTCCAAGTAGTCTTGTCAGTACAGTAGGCATGGTCCTTACCACTGGTTCGTGGAGACCTGGGCTAAAGTTCTAGGTATAACAGTATCTGATGTGTGACCTTGAGGAATTTTCTTAAGTTATTTGAGCCTCGATTTCTCCAGTGTTAAAATGAACGAGTTGGAGTGGTAAGCTCCTACATGTCTTCCATTTCTAAAATTTTATGATTCTAGACCTAAGATTTTAGTGTGGAGGGCCTGAAACTCATTCTTTTCCACATTATCTCATCCTCATAAAATCCAACCGTTCCAGGAATCGTACCAAGGACTAATTTGTACAGTTATTCCTACCCAGCCAGCTTTTTCCTGGACCAAGCTCTTTAGACCAAAGAAGGGAGGTGGAACCCCAAGCCATCTGTTCCCCTACACAACAGGCTCTGTTTTTGAATGGTTGCCTAGGATAAATTTAATTAGGAAAGTAAGCCTGTTTGGGGAAATCACCAAATACACTGCAAAACCAGAAAACAAAAGAGAATTTTGGATACGATTTGTTTTCCTCTGCAATCCTAAAGCTGGCTGAATGTCTGGACTTCTTTTTCTCTTTAGGAGAGTACCATTCTCCTGATTTCTTCAGTCATCACAGACCTCCACACACTTGATGTACTGAGGAATTTTCATACCCTTGGTGAGTTTCTCTTACCCTCCTACCCCACTGCAGTTGCCTTTATAACTTACTTTGTCTTATGAAACCATTTTCATTTTGCCTTTTAGACTCTTGCAAATATACTTCACTTTCCCTGTGTGACTAAGGAACACTCATTTTTACTGCCCAGTTGCTATTATGCCTGTGACAAAATCACTTTAGTTTGGCTTGAGATGGGGGGAGCTTCTAAGCTTGTGTTTCCTGTAGCTCTGGAGATGAAACGTTGCTGACCATTTTGTCCACCCAGCAAGAATATTCTCATGGTCACCCATGTTCTGGACACTGCATATATCAGACTAGAGTGACAGTCTCCTGATTTTCACTGAAGTTATACTCTAGGGTCTCCTAGAGATTGGAGGCTGCATTGCTATACTCCTTTGTTTCTAGAAACTGGCACACTGCATGGTATATATAACATACTCTCAAGAAGCTTGGTGAAGCAATAAAGAAAATGCTTCCAGATCACAAGGTGACAACGTAATGTTGTGTGTTCATATGTCGCATTATGGGGTCATCTATGTGTCAGAATTTACATACAGTTTTATAAAGATAATTCCATCCATCCTGTTCAGCAAAACCATGTGATGGGTACTATTAGGAGGCCAGTTTTCAGAGCAGGAAACCAAAGCCCAGAGAAGTTACATGAATTACTGAGCTCAGAAGCTGCTGTACAGGAGGGCTTCAACGCAGCCAGACTCATTCCTTAGGCACATAATACCACACGTTGCCTCATTGACAGTCATGGGCATGAATCAGAGGGAAATCACAGTACAGAAACAATGCTAAATTTTATTTTTATTTTCCCTTTCCATTCAAAAGATTATATTTTGTATTGTTTATTTTTATTCTAAAGTCAAGAAATACAGTTCAAAGCGTTTCTATTTTGTAAATATTTAGACTTCATGGTTCTCATTTTACCAAGAAGACAAAATATGTAGATCTGTGCTTTTGGTCACCTAAAGCAACACAGATGGAAATACAGAGGAAAGGATGATATTGATGATTCAGACATCCAGAGTATAATACACCACAGGGACATGACACAACCGAAGCTGAGCTAAGTGTGACCTACTCATTGGGACCCTCGGTTTCTCTAGCTTCTTGTGAGTCAGATGTGTTAATGATAGGGCTGGAAAGCGGCTGTTTCTAGGGTAACCTGTCAGTTATGGCCACTCAGTGGGAAGGGAGCATTCATCAATGAGCATTCCACAGAGCCCTGTTTACAGTCTGCAGGAACATTCATTGGGCTATTACCAAGAACGCTAATGCTCTCAATTACACCTAAATTAAGATAAAGCAGTAACCTAGTTACTGTAAAAGTGGTTTTATTTATAGACAGCAATTTAATCTTTAATATGCAGCCACCATCTGTAAAACTACTTAGCCTATCTATCCCATTTATGTCTTTATTATCCTCTTGTAAAAACACATGGAGCATTCTTGGTTATAGATGTGAAATGAGTTCTTTCTCTAACACTTTTTTTTTAAGCTTAAAATGTTGATGTAATTACACTGGATAGATACATTTTCCTGCTGAATGTCCTTCATCCATTATATCCTGTAATGAAATTAACCACAATCTCTACAGAAAGGAAACACAATTCATGATCATTGAGTAGCGGGATCTTTTTTTATTTTTTTTACACACAGAAGCATTTGTTTTGGTACAAGAAAGGTCTGGACGTGAGGGTTCAGATGGGGGAGGCACAGAAAGGTTCCTATGTTTAGAACTGTCAACCTTTACAAGTAAGTGATTTCCAAAGGCCAAAAGCCTTTAAGCACACCGGCAGAAACTGCGTGTCCTCAGCCAGCATTTCTGGATGCCCAACTTTGAAAGTGCAAACTTCCCCCAGAGTCAGAACACATCTGGGAGCCTCACTAGTTCCTGAGCTCACCTCCTCAGCAAAGGCAGCCTATCTAACCCAAAGGATATAATGTGATCTTCTAAGCAAAGTTCTTGAGGTTTTGGTGAGTTGAGCAAAGCCTGACAGTTGCACCCATTGCCTTAATCATGGTCAGTTATAGCTAAATGGAGAAATGAGAGAGAGAGAGAGAGAGAGAGAGAGAGAGAGAGAGAGAGAGAGAGAGAGAAAGAGAGAGGGAAAGAGAGGGAGCAAGAGGGACACTGAACAAGATGAGAAACTGTTAGGACGTTGAAGATCAATAAGAATACATGTTGTTTAGGTGGGTTTTTAGAATGTATAATATCTCAATTTTTATTCTTATTTATAAAATAACATATTTTCATAGGTAGATAAGGAACTGTAAATGCGATCTAACTGGGGTCACTAGATGCAATTCAAGTGTGCCCCGCCTTCCTCTCTTCCATGACTAAAGCAGACAGAATTGGCAGTTATTCTGGGAATCCAGTGTTCTGGGATATGGATGGCATGTGGGATAACATCGTTAAGCCATTTCACACCAAATAATTCCCTTATTTTTACAGCAGGGGAACCACACAGAGAAGTCTAGTGAATGTCTCAGAGTAACATGAAAATAATTGTCAGAAACTAGAACAGATAAGTGTCCTTCTCTTGATTCTGTAGTCTTCACATGTCTCTTGAGTATTATTTACACCCAAATCGCTATGGCTCAGAGTATAATTAAATATGAACCTGAAAACTACACTTCAATAGATCATCATGAGGTCTTTAATGAGCCAACTTTACCTTACAATACTCAAATTCTAGACCTGAGTGTTAAAAAAAACTTACTATCATGATTCTCAGGCCAACATTACCATGACTCATTCATGTTAGTAAAACCATTTCCCACATAATTTAGCTGTGTATTTTACCAGATGTCTATGAACTTGTTACTATATTCCAAAATGTTAGTCTCAGGTTTGAACATACTATGTATTACAAGGAAATTTCTCCTAAGAAGGCAGAAAAGGTTGCATACATGGAGATATACATCATTTCTAAAATAGATGAGTTCTTTCTTTTTCCTCATCACAGCTATTTCTTTCAAAAACACGAAACAAAAATGCAATAAATTTTCATTTTCTTCTTTATCATTTTTTCCAGTAGGACGTCCACCCCATTCGGACAGGCATGTTTTGTCTCATTGTTCTCCAGTACCTTGCAGGATATTCAATGCTAGGTAAGTACTCATACTCAAACTATATTTAGTAACTTTAATAATAAAGTTTGAAGCATTTCTAATAGAACATGGAGGGCTTATAACTATATGAGCATCAAGGAATAGGTAAATTGTCATGTGAAGATATGAATGATAGTTACAAAGGTTAGTTGAAAACTTAGGGAATGGTTATGATTAAAATATGAAAAGAGAAAGAGCCAGCTGCAAAGCTGCCAGCATGCTAAGGATGGAAACACAGCCTGGTTCCTTTAAATCTTACCCCTGTAGTTTTCATGTATTGTTTTTTTTTTTTTTTTTTAATGTGAAAATACTTGGATAACCACTAAAAGACTATTTTATACTACAAAATTTTCACTTCACAGTTGAGAAAAGTGACTTTCAGAGGTGTGGGGAATATGTAACTTCTAGAGATGGAAAGAAGAGTATAAGCCATGTCGCTGTCAGTGTTCTCTCTAACCAGACAGGGTCAGAGATAGTTTTGGGTTCCTTACTTGGTGACTCTGACATACCCACCCAGCATGCGCAACTGACCTGAGCATTTCTTGTTAACTGTGAGAATAAAAAGAAGTGACATAAAATTTCCTAGGAGATTTTCACTTATTCAGTCTTGACCTAGAAAAACTACCCTGCCATCACATGTGGAGATAACTCTACTCTTTCTGTCTGTTAAATGATTACTGCCACCTAAGGCTGGGTACAAGGATTTGAGGACCACGTAGACTGCTGGACACAGAGTATTCTGGTTTCTAGAAAGTGCCTACTATCTCTTCATGTAGAAGAGTTAATGTCACAGTTAGAAAAGTACTCTTGGGATAGTGGGTAGATTCATGGCCATGCCTAATTATATAAATCAGGTATTTTCATCTCTTGTATTATGAGCAACTGACACATTTTCACCACTGAGGAAATGTATGAATTAAACCCCAAGGTTATGGCTCTCCTGCTAATAAACTGAAGATTGCTGAAACAAAGACACACTCTTGGCTGGGTTCCACATGCATTTTTAAAATATTTTATTTTTACTTTTACTTATTTATTTGAGAGAGAGAAAGAGGGAAGGAGGGACAGAGACAGAATATGGGTGCATCAGGGACTCTAGCCACTGCAAATGAACTCCAGACTCATGTGCCATGTTGTGCATCTGGCTTGTATGGGTCCCTAGAAATCGAACCGAGGTCCTTTGGCTTAGCAGGCATTAACCACTAAGCCATCTCTCCAGCCCTACACATACATTTTTAGACAAAAATTACATCCATTTCTACAGGTGACCAACAGGTCTCCCAGAAAGATACACTGAAGCTATGTGGCAATAAAGAGTTTTGATTGAAAAATGCAGGTTTATCTATGCAATCATCTTTCAATTAGTTATATTAAAAGAGAACCACTGTTGCATAGACAGTGCAGAACCATGGAGTGTGGAAATGATCATTCATTTCAACTTCTGTACTATATGTACTGATTAGTAAAGAATGAGGCAATAATTATTAATAACATAGATGACAATGATTGCACTCACCAAGCATGCATTATGTACCACATGCTGAATTAATCTATTAATGAGATGTCTGCAGGAAGGAGGGAATCATCTTCTCTTTACAGTATGGTGAGTTCGATAACTTTCTCCAGGACACACAACTTGCTAAAGTCTGTCTGCCTCCAAAGCCATTCAGGAGATCAGCATTCTACAGCTACTAGACATGAATCATACATACATTTTATCAGGGTGAGAGCTAATGATGGGGTCGTCTTAGAAGACATCAACTCAAGACCACTTCCTGCAAACTTGTCTTGATCCACAGTATTATAGGGCCCAAGAATATAACTTAATTTTTTAATCTTTAAAGTAATGGTTTAATAGCTATCAGAATCCCATTAAAATGCTACTACAATATGAATATGATACCAAAAAGACCACATAACAAGGGTGGGGAGGAAGCTCAATGGCTTTTGCTTTACAAAATGTAAAACTATTGTATTTAACAAATTACCTGACAAATATAGAAGAACATGCTCACAGGGATGGAGAGATGGCTAATTGGTTAAAAGTATTTGTTGCACAAGCCTGCCAGCCAGGGATTGGATCCCCTGAACCCATGTATAGCTGGACATGTGGTGGTATATGTGTCTGTAATGGCAATATGAAGTGATATCAGGACAATCCCAAGCTTAAGAGACAACTACTCTGGAATTTCCATCAGCAAAACAAGTGAGACCCTGTTTTAAAAAAGGCAGGAGGGCTGGAGAGGTGGTGTAGCAGGTAAGTGTTTGCCTGTGAAGCCTAAGGACCCAGGTTCAGGGCTCAATTCCCCAGGACCCACATTAGCCAGATGCACAAGGGGGCGCACACATCTGCAATTCGTTTTCACTGGCTGGAGGCCCTGGTGCACACATTCTCTCTCTCCCTCTCTCTCTCTCTCTCTCTCTCTCTCTCTCTCTCTCTCTCTCTCTCTCTCTCTGCCTCTTTCTCTCTCTGTCTGTCTCTCTGAAATAAGTAAATAAAAATAAACAAAAAAATTTAAAAAGAAGGAGAAGATGAACACCTAAGGTCTTCCCCTGACCTCCACATGCACACACATTACCTATACGCATACACCACACAATACGAATGAGAAAATTAAAAAAAACAGCCTTTCTCAAAAAATAAGTATAAACTACAGACATCAAGAGATCATGCTTGAACTGAGAAGAAAGCTAGTGTTATGCTAGATAGCCCTGATAGTGCTGGAATGTTCTATGTGAACTTCTGGGAGAAAATTGTCACCAGTAGTGTGGAAAATCAGGGGATCCTGCAAACTACAAAATCAACCAGCCAGGCAGTAGGTACACACCTGGGCAGTAGTGGCACACAGGCCCTGGGGGTAATCAACTGCTCTTGCTTTGATAGGAGGCCAGATTACTGGGAGGGAATTCCATCCAGTAATGAGAACCAAGTCAGAAGTCTATGGTTTAAAAGGTCAAATACTTTAAAAGGAAGATCGTACTGTTCTTTGGCTAAAGAGACAGGGTAGTCCCATCGAGAAGTCTTCAAAATGAATGCACTTATTCACTTTGATCCATGCTGCTCTGAATCTGGGTTAGAGAATCTGATTTTTACAGGTGGAAGCAAATGTCAGGGAGACCCAAGGCCCATCAGTTCAACAAAGAAAGGAAGCTTACTGCCTAGCACAAGATGAGTCATCTCTATCATATTCTGCCAGAGCCCAGGAAACATTACAGAGGAAGCAGCAGATTAAATATGAGTGCTGCTCTCAGGACTAGCCCGAGAACCTCCTCCGGGGAAATGGCAATAGATGCAGAGGAGATTCAAAACTTATTAAAGTAAAAACTCAGAGTCTGCTGAGAACTCAACACTATAGGAGACTTATAGCAAGCCCCTCAAGGCTCAGTGAACATTGAAAAAGAGTGGGGGTGGACATATTATTAGGACCTCAGGGTGGGAAGGAATATCCTGGGGCACTGACCTTCCTCACAGAGACTGACTGGTACACTCATGACCCCACAGTGAATACTGACAATCCCACTGAGAAGGGCACTCAGTGGAATGCTAGTGGGAGAGAGGGAACATATGAGCATAACCTGATGGTAATATGGCCAATATGTAATATGTTTATATATTAAAATTCACAATTAATAAAAAAAATCTAGGCAGGATTAGTCAAACAGAAGGAGATCAGTGGAAGGGTCAAAAATCGAGTGAAAGAAAGTATTGGGTGATAGTATGATCAAGTAACATTATGTTCAAGAACTCTACCTGTCAATAAATAGAGAAAGAAAGAAACCTTCATGTTCAGTGAAAAAATAAGCATTAAGAAAACTTATAGGATGGGAGGTAAAGCCAGATGTGGTGGTGCACGCCTTTAATCCCAGAACTCGGGAGGCAGAGGTAGGAGGGTCACTGTGGGTTTGAGGCCATCCTGAGACTACATAGTGAATTCCAGATCTGCCTGGGCCTTCCTTGAACAACAAATGAAAGAATGGCAGGTAAGTATGTGTAACTCATATATATCTCTTCACACGCGTATGGTATCTAGAATATATAAACAACACCAACCCTTTCTTTTGAGGAGAAAAGTACTTAAATAAACATATTCCCAAAGAAGACATATTTAATAAACAAAGCACAAGTGAAATTCTCAAAGTTATTAATCATTACAAAAGTGTACATTGAAACTCAAGGGAGGCAGCATCTCATAAATACTGGGAAGGAATAAGAAAGAGGAAGTGTAAGTATAGGTGAGGCTGTAGGAAACATGAAACTGTTCTATGTTGCTGGTATGAATGTAAAACAGTATAGCCACAGGAAAAGCAGATTTGTAGTCCCTTAGCAAGTCAAACAAAGAGCCACCTTATGGCCCAGCAATTCTCTCTGTGCCCAAAAGAACTGAAGGCATATGCCTGTACCAAAAACAAAATAAAATCTTCCACACTTACATTCTTAGAGCATGATTCATACTATCTCTGAAGCTAGAGCAATGCAACGTCCATCAGCTGACAAATTAACACAATGTGATTTAATCCATGCATAGGAACATGATGCAGCTATAGGAAAGAATTTGGTGTTAATGGATGAATCATCATGGTATGCTAAATAATTCAGACTTGCAAAACTGAGTGTGCGCTTATATCCAAATATTTGGGATGAGTTAACTCTGGAGGTTGAGGCCCATGAAAGCTGCCAGTGGCTGCAGTGAGGGGTGGGGAATGACTGCCTAGCTGGCATGAGGTTTTCTCCAGGGGTAATGAACAGGCTTCAGAATTAGAGATGGCAGCTGGACAACACGCTCAATATTCTAAATGACACTGGATTGTTTTCTCTGACGTGCTTGTTTTTACATGATATAAATTTTAAACTCAATTGAAAACAAAGACACTGACCTTCAATGAGGGGTATCTCCTCTGTGAGTTCTGTGCCACACATGACCGAGTAAAAGGCCCAAAAGGCAAATCTCACTCGTTTCCATTTTGTTCTCCAAGACCATCTGGTACAATCAGGCAAGTGTCAACAAGGCATAAGCATGAAGGGGTTTAAGTGTAGCACCCACCACAAGGTGTTCTCACCCTAATCAACATCTCATTGTACGTTGCTTGGCAGGGGTGCAGGACGGACAACGTGGCTTAATGATGTGTAGAGATGCACCCTTGCCTTCCTATCTCAGTAGGACGAGAACCTGTCATACTTACTCAAAATGCCTTATTCATTTCACACACACAGCGCAGATAGGCATATGATGCACACAGATATGAAGTATATCTGTGATGTTCGCATTTCAGAGTGGAATGTGTTTGCCAATCATATCACACACTCCTGGGAGAAGATTAATAATAATGATGATGATTGAGAAACACTAAGGGCCAAAAAATGCAGCTCACCTGTACAATGCTTGCTTAGTATGTTTAAGACCTTAAGTTAGATTTCCAGCAAAACACACACACACACATACACACACACACACCGAGTTAATATAGTGAAGAAAATAATAATGGAGAAAAAGTAACCTAGTACATTTATTTTTCAATCAGGAATAAGTCTTACTGTGTAAGTTTCCCAGGAGGACTCGTTAAGGAAATAACACATGTTTACTACCCAGAGAAGTACGAGGGTGTCCTGAAGCACAGTGTCACACAGTGACCAAGAGGGAAGGTTCCTTAGCAGAACTACACTGACTGGCTGCATGATAATGGGGAAATGACAGCACCTATAAGCCTCCATTTCCTCAAATGGAGAAGGATGCTGGACCACTGTTTCCTGTGTCCCAGTATTAAATGGGACTGTCCTTCAAAGGTATTTGATACATTCCTTGGAGGAGGATTGCTCCTCTGAAAGACTGGCTTCTATTTCTTATGATTACCAGCCCAAGGAGAAAGCTCAGTAGATAAAGAGGATATTGATATATAGACAGAAGATTGGACTTGAGTATTTATTCTGAATTTGAGCAAGATCTTAATACTCCTTCCCTTGAACGCCCTGACAATTGTTCAAACATACGAAGGAACAGCAGATGTCTTCCTGCCACCCACAGTGCTTTCAATCCACGTTGAGTTGTTATGACTGTTATAACCACCTTACTTTGCAGCTACTGTTCCTATTAGCCGATCTGGCTGTCATAATTAAGCTGGGTGCCATTGAATGTACAGAAAGACTATGACAAATGGAGAAAAGGGCACAGCACAGGGTTAAGATTCTCTGTGGAGAAAAGAAGGAGAAAAGGAAAGGGAAAGGAGACTGTGCCTAATTGCTAAATATTACAGGTCACGGAGACTCTGCCGTGTTTGTATGGGAGGGAATGTCATGAGCTAGCGCCTCCTGCAGGCGTGCAAGCAGAGGTGAGGTTTCCTTTCCTTCACACTGGAATAGAAACGGCCCTCTCTAGCTCTGTGTTCCCACTGCTGTGTGGAAAGAACCTGTCCAGACATCTCTGTCCACCTCTGTTTACTGAGCTTTCCCCAGGCCACCCTCCTTGCTGCAGATGGCCCACCTTAAAGCACACAGGAAATGAAGCCAAAACCCACCACATAGAATAACAGGTCTGTAAGCTGCAGAGGCTGCCAGACGGTGCCAACTCTCTGAGCAGGAGCATATGGAGAAGCTGCTGGAAAGGCAGTGGCAATTTTTACTGCAGGTTATTACTACAAGCCTCCTTTGAGAGGCCAATTCACAGCTTGTCTTGAACACTACATTAACTCATTTATGGTTTTCCAAAAATGCTTGACTTCCTACTGTCTCCAAATCTGACAAATATGCTTTCCTAATTTAAAGCCCTCATGGAGGTCTATTGACTCTCATGCAAGTAAGGGACCATCTCAGGCCTATAAATTTGGCCTGTCCAGTATATCTTCTGGATAGCACACTTATGCACAACCCATCAGTCTTTCTAAATATAAACTCATTTTAGGCTTTCAGGATTCACACAGCTTTTCCACATCAAATCCCCAAATGTTCAGTGGGAAGATTTTTGAAGTGCTCATTCAAATTTCACCTTATCATGGGTCCAACTTGAGGAGTCCAACACCTGAAGACACTTATAATTTCTAAAAGTCAAGAAAATGCATATTGATTATCTTCCTCCTCTGAAAGAATGGCATAGACATACTCTTTCCATTTCCTCTGAATTCCCGATCCTTCCTGGGCCAAGACTTAAACCTCCACTATTTGAATAGTGACTCCCCTGTGTTGGTACATGAGAGTCAACCATTTCCATCTGTTAGCAGGACCGTTTCAATGCTAATGCAACACTATTTGCATTGTTTAATCACAGCCTTGAAACTGCCTTTGGGTGCTATCAAATTTACCAAACGTATAAAGAAACCTGGATTTACACAGTGGCCACCTTCACGGCCATCTTAATCTTAAAGCAGAGAAGAAGTTGGGGCTAGAGAGATGCTTCAGAGAGCAAGAACACTTGCCATGCAAACAGGAGGACTTAATTTTAATCCGCAACACACCATGAAATGCCATGCATGGGCATGCATGCCCATAACGCCAATACTGAGGCAGAAGGGAGGCAGGAGATTCACCGGGGCTGCTTGGTCATCCAGTCGGGTGGGGAGGGCAGCTCCAGGTGTTGCTTTAGTGAGGGAGTCCATTTTAGGAACAATGTGGAAGAGAAACAGGACATTTGACATTCTACTCTGGCATCTGCATACATCTTGCAGGGCACAAGTATCTACACACACGTGCATATATTATACATGAAAACACAGTTACACACACACACACACACACACACACAATAGAACACTGTCAAGTGTGCTTTGCCATAGCCGTAACTTCATAGGAATTAAGAAAATACTAACATGACTCTTACAGTCCCTTAAAAATTAGGCTGTAAAAACATTTCCTTTGGGCTGGAGAGATGGCTTAGCGGTTAAGCGCGTGCCTGTGAAGCCTAAGGACCCCCGTTCGAGGCTCGGTTCCCCAGGTCCCACGTTAGCCAGATGCACAAGGGGGCGCACGCGTCTGGAGTTTGTTTGCAGAGGCTGGAAGCCCTGGCGCGCCCATTCTCTCTGTCTTCCTCTGTCTTTCTTTCTGTGTCTGTCGCTCTCAAATAAATAAATAAATTTAAAAATTTAAAAAAAAAAAACAACAACAAAAAAAACCAAAAAACATTTCCTTTAAAAATTTATGAATACACCTCTTTGGTGGGAAGATAACAGAATCCAACAAAAGTATGAAAGTTATACCCAGAAGCATGACTCATGTAATGCTGAATGTGTAAGCAACCAGTAACATATTCTCAAGTAGCATTAAATATTTTAAAATAGGATTGGAGATAGGATCTCATGGTGGGACTCAGGATCAGAAAGACAAATGCTGCATGTTCTCTCCCATATGAAGATTTGAACTTCAAATTTTTACATGTGTATATAAGTCATGTGGGTGTACTTACAGGCCAGGGAGCTAGAAAGGACCTGGGGGAGGGGAGGATGGTGAGATGTTAAGGCACAAGGGAAGGGGATAGTAGATAGCAGATCTGTTTGAGAAGATCTCATGATACTGCCCAAGCTGTCCTCAGACTTGGGGAATCAATCAATTGTGCTACTTCAGCATTCCCAGCATCATCTGAGACCACAGGTGTGCACACTGTGCCTGACAAGCAGACTTATTTATTATTTACTTATTATTAGTAATATTTTTTATGAGAGGGAGAGGGAGAGAGAATTGGCACACCAGGGCCTCCAACCACTGAAATCAAACTCCAGATGCCTGCACCATCTTTTGTGCACTTGTGATCTTGCACATTTGCGTCACACTTGTGGGTGTGGCTTACGTGGGATGCTAGGCCATGTCTCCACAGCAGGCTATATATATTAAGTCTGAGTGAGAACTGCCATGATAAATGTAGGTTTATGGTCTTACGGGGCACACTGATGCTGCACTACCTGGTCTGGGGCCAGGGAGAGCTACCTAGAGAAGAAATGTTCACAGAAGGCTCTGAAGATGAGCATAATTTTATCAGCTCAAGATGAAGAAAGGGGCATTCTGGGAAGAAAGTAGCATGTGTAATTATTGGGACTCAAGAGAAATTGGCCTCGATATCCAAGACATCGCAGTGCCTAGTAATACCTACACAAGACCCTCATAAAAGGCGAAACGGATGATGACATCAAATTAAAGAGAGACTCATGGAGAGAGGGAGGGGATATGACGGACAGCAGAGTTATGAAGGGGAAAGTGGAGGAGGGGAGGGAAATACCATGGCTTGCTGTCTGTAAGTATAGAAGTTGTCAATAAATATAGATAGATAGGTAGAGATTGAGAGAGAGAGAGAGAGAGAGAGAGAGAGAGAGAGAGAGAGATTAAAAAAAGAGTCCCCTCCTTTTCCAACAGAGTGAATTATTCAAAGTCCTAAGATAGCATTCCCACCCCAATCCCTCTTCAGAAGTATTTGTGGAATTTATGTATGAATAGACAAATAGATCAACTAATTTGTCACGTGGATAGCATGCCATGGAGGCTAGCCTGCTTGGATTCTGGGGATCTAGACTAGTCATGGGACACAGGACTTGCCAAGCAACACTTGTCTCTCCCTGACACTCTCAAAGGAACATGCAGGAAGCAGACAGAAAGTAGTTTCAGTTCTTGATATACGTGGCATTTGAACGTGAAATGCCCCTGCTAGTCTCACGAGTTTGTGATTAAGTTTCATACTCAATGCTCAGCTGGTGGCAGTTGGGGAAGCAGAGCCTTGCTGGAGGAGGAGTGTCACTTGAGGTGGCCTTTGGGATGTGGTAGCTCAAGCCCCACTTCCCAGGGTTGGCTCCCTCCTGCTGCTACTTCCCCGTTTCTGTGACAAGTTATGATGCTCAGCTTCTTCTTGTGTCATGCTTTTCCTCCACCACGATGAAACTCTGTTGCCACACTGAGCCCTTTCATCCCATTGGCTGCTTCTGGTCTGGATGTTTTGTCCCAGCAATAAGAAAGTAACTGCCTAAGTAGGGACTAGGTACACACCCCTGTTCCTCCTGACAAGTAGACCCCATGTTCACCAATGGGAAATTTTATCATCCATCACATATAGATTTTCATTTTATTCACAATAACAAACACAATTAGATTATACAATTTGAAGACAATTTTCCACAATAAATTCTTAGGAGAGCCACAGCAGAGTGACAAGAGGGAAAAACGACATGGTGACAATTAAACTCACATGTTGACCATACACAATATGCTGGATGTTAAGGTGTGTGGTGTGGTCTTGAGCAAAACCAGTCTGTGCCTCACCTTCCTTCTGATCCATAGATTGCCATGGTGTAGATGATCCCCAAGAACTACTCCTCTTTGGACTGCCCATGAATCAAAGACTATTTCCACAGGAATTAATTCATCATGTGGGGGTAAAATGAGATAAGCACCAGATTTCATTCTACACTGCTTGGCAGATGATCTCTCCTTTATAATAATCACAAGTGAAGGGGAAAAGAGCATGCGTATGCTCAAGACCATTTTACGGAGAGACGCTGTCATGGAGGAGCAATTCTGTGGCATTGAGATGACTTGCCTGGCAGCTGTAATTTCATTTCCTCAATGACTGAGCCAATTTTCTCCTACAGCTCTTCTATACACCTTTAATGAATACACGTTTCTTTGATTAAATTAACATTTTTGTCTAGCTAATTAGCCTGAAAAAAAAAAAAAAAAAACCTATGCTGAACCGATCCGGTAGCAACTTCATTACTGCTCATTGGTGCATGTTTGAGACCAATCACTGTCAGCTCAATCGCCTAATAATTAGGGAAACATTAAGTTTGGCTAATTTGGCTTTTTGTGGCCATCATCACGTTCCCCAGCCTGGGCCAATCCTCAACCTGAATCGACCCTGCCTGACAGTGACAGATGCTTTAATCACACACTTTCATTCATTAGCATCCATCACCGTTGCTGGCCAGGTTTGCAGCAAACACCTTGATTTGAAACCAAAACTAATTAAATACTATCTTCATAATTACCTGATATAGTTACCCTTTCCTAAGTGGGCCAATATGACAGGGGCTGAAAAATAAATTCTGCAATGCGATGGGAGGGGTAAGGAGTCCCTCACCCTGAATTGTGTTTCCCTGCTATGAAGATCATAGATTATATTTGTGGGGAGTTGTCCCTCACCTCTAAACTCTATATTTAGAAAAGCACATCTTGGTTTTACCTCTAACATAGAAGGGTGGTTACGGATTGCATTGCTTTCTTAGATCTTTTATGATTTAGTAAGGTTGCATGTCTAAATACAGAGGGTTGTCACTGGATACTTCTCGCCGCCGTTATTAGCAGTCTTCCGGCATTAGCCACTTAGAGACCTACGCCTTCCACGCCGCACTGCCGCTGACTCTTAACACTACTAGTCCCATGCTTAGATGAAAGCCAGGATCCCGCTTGCTATTGAGCATTTTGGGAGCTCCTGGTAATCGGGACTGGTTTCCAGCCAGACATGTTACCCAAGGCTCACCAATTACATGCAATGGGATTTGATTCTAGAGATCTCTAAGCTGTGCTTGGATATACTTTGAGGTTATTCCCCAGGGCTGAATGTGCTGGACTCCTGGTCTGCGGTGTGGCGACATCGGGAGGTGATGGGACCTCTAAGAGGCAGAGCCTAGTAACAGGTCCCAGGACTGCTCCTCTCACTGTTTCCTTCTCGCCATGTGGCCGCTCCTTCTCACACTCCTACCACTGCGGCTATACCTTCACTGAGATGGAGCAGCCGACGGAGCCTTGCCACAACCAGCTCTGATGCTGACAGACTTCCAAGCAAGCCTCTTCCACACAATTACAGAGCCTCAGGTGTTCTACTGTAGTCATGAAAATCAAATGCCTACACTTGGTTGGAGCTGTGCATGGTGCTCCTTTCTCTTGCATTACTTTATATTCAGAGACAAAAGGGTCAACATGATTATATCTTCTTATAACCATAAAAGGGGTTACTTTTGAGGAAGGGGCTTTCATGAAGGGAGAGGTTCCAGGCCTACATAGGGAAAGCCAGCTTATGTTGACTCTGTATTATTTCTCATCGAGTTCCACATGATGATAGACCTGCTGTGGGAATCTTTGATTGTATGTTAAATTTTGTTTATTTTTACTTATTTATTTGAGAGCGACAGACAGAGAGAGAAAGAGGGAGGGAGAGAGAGTGAGAGAGAGTATGGGCATGTCAGGGCCTCCAGTCACTGCAAATGAACTCCAGACGCATGCGCCCCCTTGTGCATCTGGCTAATGTGGGTCCTGGGGAATCAAGCCTTGAACAGGGGTCCTTAGGCTTCACAGGCAAGTGCTTAACTGCTAAGCCATTTCTCCAGCCTGGAAGCTTTGATTTTATATCCTGATAAATCTTTTTTAAAATACACATTTTCACATTCGCTGTTGTATTAGGTCTCCAGAATAATATTGTTCATGCAGGGGCAGTAATTGACCCATTTGTTCTGAAAATAAGAGGACTAAGCTTTAAAGACAAGGGAGGTTTCCAAAGATCCCCATGAGGACCATAAAGCCAGTGCTGAAGGGGAAATGTGAGGGGCTCACCACCAACATGACCTCTGTTCTGTTCTGCTGAGCTCGTAGTAACTGTTTTCCCAATCTGGACCAACCTGGGTCACCACCAGAGCTCTGTTTTGAGATGATGGGAGAGGATGCGGATAAACCATTACTTTGATGTCTGTCTGGTTCAAATCCACATTCACTTATCACACAGATGCCATTTGGAGAGTTGAAAAAAAATCTCTGTAAGCACTAACGTCTGCATTCATGATGGGGAGCACACATATAATGTGCCTAGAACACAGGAAGCCACACTTCTTTCTTTTCCAGAAAAGAGATACTATTAACCTAACACTTACTGTAACATATATAACATTTATCAGGATATAAAATACATATACATACAGACATACATATATACATATATGAATGTATGTATATATATATATATATATATATATATACACATATATATATGATATAGATGCTTACATATAAAATATGATGCACACATATCGGCATATCACATACACATTTACATTGTTTCCAGTGCTGGGATATAACTCAGGGCCTGGCACATACTAGGCAAGTGTTCAACCACTTAACTGCACGTACAGCCCCACCCTTCTTTTGTTAATTGTATATGTGGGTATGAGTGTGGGTACATGCATGCCACAGCAAACATATGGAGGTCAGAGGTCCACCTTGGGTGTCAGTCCTCATCTTCCACCTTGTTTGGGGGCAAGGATTCTTGCTGTCTAATGCTGCACAGCTCAGGCTACCTGGCCCACACTTCCAGGGATTCCACTGTCTCCACCTCCCAACTTTCCTTGAAGCATGCTGGATTACAGATACTCACACTGCTACACCTGCTTGTATGTAGATTCTAGGAATCCAAACTCAGGCTGTCATATTTACACAGTGTGGCATCTTCCAATTCCAAGTTTACGAACGTTTTACTAAGTGACTTGGGCTGGCTTGAACTTGCTCTGTAGCTCAGGCAGCACTTTAACCGGCATATCTCTTACCTCAGCCTTTTGAGTAGATAGGATTAAAGGCCTACACCATCAGATTCGGTTATATTATGAAACATATTCACTTTGATCTCTGTGGTTCAAAATATCCACTATCTAAACATTTTTTTTTAAAGAAAAATGTCCCTTTTTTAAAAATGTAGCAATAGCCACATTCGGCACTCATGTCAATTGGGGTCCCCTAAGGTTCTTCCAAGAAACTGTTCCCAAAATTAGAAAATGGTAGGTCAAGCTATTTTCAGCCAAGTAAGACAAGATTATCAAATCTTGTATGTGAAATAGCTGGGGAGGAGCCTCAATTCTCAACAGAAAGGATGTCTAGATGGAAACAGTTTTAAAAGAAGGCAATTTCTTGGAAGCCTGCATAGAGCCTGGCTTTTCTGAACTCTGACATCCCAGCAAATTACCTAACTTCTCAAAGTTTCAGTTTCCACATTTTGAAATCAGACCATCATTATCTATTTTACGTGCAGTAAAAGATATTGAAGTACAATGAGGAGAAAGGACTTTGCACAGGCTCTTTGAAAGCCGCTTGCAAAGTGGGCCTCTGCCTGGGGTTTGGGAACTTGGAGCTTAGGAAGGTCCCACCATTCCCAGAGCTGCTAAAATGATGATTTGTACAACATGACTTCAGCTGAACACATACTTTCCTTGTGGATGGCTCCAACATTAGTAAACTCCAGGCACAGACTGCCTATGCAACCAGACCCACCAAAAATGTGTTTCCCTGGAGGGCACCGTTTCATCTGTGCTGTCTCAGCGTCTGCTTGGAGGAACGGAGCTCTTTTGGGGTGACTCCCTTGGAGAAGATGTTATTCCTCCATCTGATCTGTGGACTTCATCCCAGGTACCATGGCTGGCCGTGCTTAGCACCCTTATGCTGAAAACCGCATGCACTAGCAAGACTCATGCTGCTTCCTGTATCTCATAAGTCCCAACCTGAGGGTGAGCTTAGTGTGCAATTTGCCAAAAGTACCTGTTCAATTGATGCATGTATTTATCATCGCAGATCATTTTCAGTGCACTTGCCAGATTGTTTTGAATAGAATTACAGGTAATAGTGATTTTGATGTGACAAGATCAAAACTGGTAAATGCGGGCTGGAGAGATGACTTAGTGGTTAAGGTGTTTGCCTGCAAAGCTAAAGGATCCCAATTTGACTCTCCAGGACCCACATAAGCCAGTTGCACAAGAGGGAACATGCATCTGGAGTTCATTTATAGTGGCTGGAGGCCCTGGCACACCCATTCTCTCTTTCCCTCTCTCTGCTTCTCTCCCAAATAAATAAAAATATATTTTTTAAAAAAACCTGGTAATTGCTTCCTTGCATTAGTCTCTTTCTGAGGGGAATTTGAGTATGGTATCTATTTCAAATGTATCCACACACATAGCTTCGGGGACTATGAATGGAGGCATTCTTTTTTTTAAATAATATTGTTCTTTGTTTAGTTTTATTTATTTATTTAAGAGTGACAGACAGACAGAGACAAAGAGGCAGATAGATGGAGAGAGAATGGGTGTGCCAGGGCTTCCAGCCACTGCAGATGAACTCCAGACACATGCTCCACCTTATGCATCTGGCTTACGTGGGTCCTGGAGAATCAAATCTTGGTCCTTAGTCTTCACAGGTAAGTGCTTAACCGCTAAGCCGTCTCTCTAGCCCCTGAAGGCATTCTCAATTGCTCTTATCTGTGGAGAATTGGAAGCCATTTGCTTCTTTGCCTTTCGTTGAAGAAAGCTGTGGTAAAATGCACTTATTCTTGTCACTGGACATCACACAATTGCAAAATCATTTGAGAGCATGAAGAAGCAGGCTCAACATGAAAAGAAAATCTTAAATGCAGTGTACTATCTCATATGGGCTTACACTGAAGATATGTTCATATGAAATGGCATATATTCCATTAGGTTACAAATAAAACATTCACTAACTCCACTGCAATGATCTTCTCTGCTGGAGGGAAGGAAAACAGGGTACAGAGTGAAAGGATGTAATGTACGCACAAGGCTCTAATCAAAAGAGAAAACTGTAAGACCACCATCAGCACAACTTTCTGAGTCTGGGTGCTAAAAGAAAGCTAGTTCACATTGCTACTATAATATGATGATGACTCCCATTGGACAAATTTTAATTGAGTATCTAATGTAAAAGGTCCCTGTTTTTTTTACATATTACCCTATTTAATCATCACTAACATTCCAAGAATGCACTCTTCCTATCTTTACCATACCAGTGAGAAAAACTGAGGTGCAGAATAGCAAAGTGACTTGCCAATAGTACAGCTCTCATTTCCGAGAGTCACAACTCTTCTGGTGTAGACCCAAAAATTGATTAATAATAAAGTAAAATAAAGATGCTGGGCCTGTACCTGTGTAGGAAGGGAACATGGGGCTATTTCTGACAGTTTATCCTCTCCTTTCTTTTAATATTCAAATGTGTCAGGCTCTGATCTCATTCCCCCCAGACTGTCTTAATCCAAAAGGACATAAAGAAAAGGTGCCTGGAGGTCCTTCACATCCACGGTGTAGGAACCTTGGGAGACCTGTTCCTTTGTCAGGCATCTCTAAGACCAGGGGTGGGGAGGGGGGAAGAGGGTGAAATGGAGCCTCACACTTTGGCTAAGACTGAACTCTCAGTCTTCATCTTGTTTCCAAGTAAGGCAGCAAGTATGTGGACACTGCAGAACCCTTCCCCCCTCCCAGTGTTTATGACTGCAGATTGCTTGGTTCCATCTACAAAAGGATGTGTTAATTGCTCTTCGCATTGATGATTCTAGAATGAGACAAGGGGGCACTCTGCCATGTTGGGGACTTTTTTGGTTATTTTAATTGGGCAGGACAATGTGCTACTGAAACCCAGAGTGGTATTGGCCAGAGATACGGATGGATTCTCCAGGAGCCCAGGATGTATCCCATAACAAAGCATGAAAGTCACTCAAAATGACATGACATCTTTAGTGGTGAGGTGGGTTTCTTGAAGACAACAGATTGGGGAGTCTAATTTTCTGATCCATCCTGTTAGCTTGTGTCTCTTGATGGGTGAATTAAGGTCATTAATATTTAGGGTAATAACTGTGAGGTTTGATTTGATACCTACCGTATTGTGTTGGTATATGTGGTTTGGTGTTTTCATGGACTTTGAAATTTTTTGTGCCTTTTCTGAGTTTGGTTATTGTGATCTGTTTCTTGTAGGCATTAGAGGTTGATTATTTGATTCTTCTGTGTGGAGAATTTCCTGAAGTACTCTCTGTAGGTTTGGTTTTGTGTTCATACAATTGTAAAGCTGAGTTTTGTCATGGAAAGTTTTTCTTTCACTATATATTATGAGGGATACTTTTGCTGGGTAAAGTTGTTTGGGTTGAAAGCCATAGGTTCTTAGACTTTGCAGTGTTCCATTCCAGGCCCTTCTGGATTTCAGGGTTTCCATTGAGAAGTCTGAAGTAATTCTGATGGGACTACCTTTAAAAGTGATGTGCTGTTTTTCCCTACCTGATTTTAGGATTTTCTCTTTGGTGTCAATGCTTACAGTCTTAATGACAATATGTCTTGGAGAGTTTCTCCTTTGTCCCAATCTATTTGGAGTCCTGTTAGCTTCTTGTATCTTGATAGGCCTTTCTTTTGAGAGAGTGGGAAAGTTTTCTCTATTTTGTTAAATAACTTCTCCATGCCTTTGGTGTGAATTTCTTACCCTTCTGGTCTTCTCATGATCCGGATATTAGGACATCTGAGGGTATCCCACAATCCCTCATGTTCTGTTCACAGAAATTTTTTGAATTTATTGAAACTTTTGAACTCTTGAACTGTTTCTGTTTCAGAGTTTCTATCCTCCACATGGCTGACTCTATTCTTGAGAGCTTCTAAAGAGTTTTGGGCTTTTTCAATTAGGTTTGTATTTTCTACTACTTTTCTCTATATACTTTTCATCCCTCTGTCAAGCTCCCTTTTCACATCATTTTCTGATTTTCATGATGCTTCTTGGAATTCATCCTTGCATTTCTTTATGTCTTCATTTAGCATCGCCAGCTGATTTTTTGAGGTCCTCTTTTTTTTTTTTCACTCTCCTTCATATCTCTTAACTGTCTTTGAACTCCTTCCATTTTCTTATCTATTAGGTCTAGTCTAGTGATGGCAGCATCCACATGATTATCAGTCTTTTTTTTTTTTTTTTGTTTGTTTGTTTTTTGCAGGGTTTACCAGTAGCTTGACCAGGGTTGCATTTCTCATAGTTTCATTTTGGTGTTCTGATCCTCATGTCTGTTCTATGTTTTGACTAGAGATGTTCATTGTAGGACTGGGTGATCTTACTGGATTTACTTGCATTTGATTTTTCACATTATTTCTTTTGCACTGTGGTCTGCCCATCACAGTGTATGGGAGGTGAGATTAGGACTGTGATCTCGATGTGTTGGGGAAGTGGAGCCTCTTGGGGGAGCTGGCCTGGGCTACCAGGCAGGCAAGCAGATGGGCAGGGTGGTCCTAAGCTAACACGTGGGTGGATGGATGATCCTAAGCTCTTGCGTGGCAGGAAGCCAAAGCAGCCTGAGCTCATGCACAGCAGGACACCTGTGGCGGGCAGATGGGCGGGCTGCTGGCATTGCAGACAGGGGGGTTGAGCCTGAACTGGTGCAGGCAGACAGGCAGAGTGATCCTGAGCTCGTGTGGGCAAGTGGAATGGGCCTGAGCTTGCAGGTGGATGGATGGTCAGCTGGAGCAGTAAGGGGGCAAATAGGCAGAGCAGGCTAAGCTTGCAGGGGTGGGTGAGTGGGGTGCATGTGGTGGGCAGATGGACAGATCAAGCCTGAGCTACAAGAGAGCCTACACCTATTAAATTCTCTCTAGAAAGATAAGGGTTATTCCATTCATCTGGTGCTAACTTTATTCTCCACTGGAGAATCTGCTTCTCTTTTTCAGATAGATGCAGAT
Source organism: Jaculus jaculus (assembly GCF_020740685.1). Lineage (NCBI taxonomy): Eukaryota > Metazoa > Chordata > Mammalia > Rodentia > Dipodidae > Jaculus > Jaculus jaculus. The sequence goes on along the minus strand of NC_059107.1, from coordinate 13,057,337 downwards.
CATAAGGAGAGAACCACCCTATCATACTTCAAAAGAGTCTCAGCTGAAGCTAAGAATAATTGGCAAAACAAGCCAGGGTGCTCTTTTCTTGGCAAACCTGGTACCAGCACAAGGGTGTAGGAGATCAACACAGAGAACAATCAAATCCTACCAAATCAGATATCCAGAGACACAGAGGCTCCCAACAACTCATCACTGAAGCAGCCCTAAAATGAACCCAGCATGGTTCAGGGAAATTTGTGGAAGAGGGGGCTGAAAGAATTTCATGGGCCATGATATGCAGATACATTTTCTCCTACCCATAACTGAGGGCTAACTCCACAATGCATGACCCATATATCTCAACAGGGATGGGCCAGGGGGAGGGGAGAAGACATGAAGGCTAACAATGGTACCAACTTGACTGTTTTCACAGAGTACAAAACTAACTAATAAATAAAATAAAATGACGAACCCAAGCTGAGGGAACTTTAAACCATGGTATATTTGGGGATCTGAGAACATAGTAGGTTATCTTGCTGATGTGGATCAAGGATATACTTGTATAATGATCCCTAGGGTTTCATTTCTTCCTTTAAAAGCTTCAGGGGTGTTTGGCCATCACATTTGAATGGAAGGTGAACATAGTGAGGGTTACTTTGATAGGTGCCAATCTACAGACTTTTCTTTGATGTGTGAGAATGTAGAGCTAAAGCTAAAATAAAAAAAAAAAACATGAAATTCTGTTATTAGGTCATATTGTTCTAACACAAATGGCTGGGTCAAAATCCACATTGGAAGAGCAAACTGTGATATTGTTTTGAACATTTTGTTTCTACCTTATACAACTTGATTTTTATTTTTACTTAGGCTCCTGTGCACAGCAAATATTTCCCCCAAGTGAGCAGTTTTTTAAGCCCTCAAAAAGCAATTGGAATGGGAGAAAGAGGCCCAGTGATAAGATCAAGATATGAACTCTCAACCCTGGCTACTGGGTGATAAGTTTAGCTTTCTGACCTTCACTGGAAACCACATTAGTAAAGTGCTGATAAAACACTCTGAGCCAGTGGGTGGAAGGTGTACATTTCCAAAAGCGCTCCACGGACTCTGGGGCCCAGCATAATACGAGATTGCAGTTATCGTTGTAATTTCCAGAGGGCACATGCTGTCATTTTGCGTTTATCCCCTGGCAAAGGCTCACTGATTGGGTATTAGGAGTTATCCTTAAACCAGAGCCTAATCAGAAATCTTTCCAAAGGCAATAACAAGTAAGCGAGCAGAGGACATTCCAAGCCTTTGTAAGTAGCATCTAAGAGTCTAAACTGGACCTCTTCAGGCACCATCTGAGAGGCTGAAGTGCTACTAAGGGCTCTCATTTACTTAAGGGCCATTTTAGAAATTCAGATTCTATGGCTATTCAGAGGTGATCTGTCTGCTCTTGTGGCTACCCACTCTCCATCTTAAATTGTGTTCTTTGTGCTACATACCCACTTAGGAGACTGTTGGACCAGCTTGTGGAGGAAGCAACGAGGGGATAGTGTCACACATGCAGCTGAATTTTTTATAAATCCCTGAGACAGTTAGTGGCAATAGAATAAAACAAGGGTGCCCTAGGTAAACATCAGTAGGAATACAATGAAGAAAGGAAATAAGTTATTTCAAGTTCTAGAATTCTTCTACATAGGATGGATATGTGTGTGCAGATTATTTGTGTCGAATACTTGGGACTAGAAGTGTTTTCATAATCTGGGGATTGGTGGTAGAGATATTTACATACAAGTAATGAGATATCTGGGAATTAACTCTCCAGTCTTACATATTGAACAGTGAAAGCAATTTTATACAATATTTTTAAAGTTATTTTATGTATGAGACTAGGACCGATACTATGGAATTTTCTTCTTGTGGCACATGTCAGCATTAACAAAGTGTTAGATTTTAGAGCACTTTTTAAAAAATTTATTTTATTTTTATTTGTGAGTGACAGACAGAGAGAGAAAGAGGCAGATAGAGAGAGAAGGGGCACACCAGGGCTTCCAGCCTCTGCAAACGAACTCCAGACGCGTGCGCCCCCTTGTGCATCTGGCTAACGTGTGTTCTGGGGAATTGAGCCTCGAATCAGGGTCCTTAGGCTTCACAGGCGAGCGCTTAACCACTAAGCCATCTCTCCAGCCGGATTTTAGAGCACTTTTGACTTGTGGTTCAGGAATGTTCAATCTGTATGGTATTCAGTAGGCTACTAGAGTTTGGCAGGTGCTTGCATGAAGCAAAATGGGACTTATAGTGATAAGGTGCAAGACAAGCCCTAAAAAATAACAGAGGCTATGTAAAATTTCTATCTATGCCATAGCCAAATAACCTCCCACAAGGAAAGAAATATTTAAATTTTACTTGGTGCTGTAAGTACATGTCTCTGTGGAGGAAATGGAGAGGCTAAGGCAGGGCTGCCCTTGCAAGCTTGGGAATAGCTTAGTACACTTAGCAAGTTCCAGGCCAGGCAGAAACATACAGTGATACCCCATCTCAAAAGAACAAGCAAAAATTAATTAATTTGTGATGTAAGCTGTTTCTATGCTCCCAAGGTCACTTGTAACCATATGTTTAATTCATAGCCTTATGTTGGTTATCTTTTGCAGGACTTTGGATGTGTTCACTATATAGAGTATCAGTGAGACTATCCAGTATGTAGAAAAAGTAAAAACTCTGAACCAGGAGTGAAAAGTACAAGGGTAACTATCTTTCCCCCCAGAATCTTTGATAATACCAAGAAGGACAATGAATAATAGTGAATAGTTAGAATAATAGTTAATAGTGAATAGTAGGAAGGTTGCATTTATTTCACTTACATTTCAAATGGTAGTTTAACTTACTCAATGTCTAGGATTCAATGATATTGATCGAGCTTATGCCTCGGTAGAAGATAAGCTTCCTGATTTGATGGTTATGTTCCTAAATCTCCAGTGCTTTTTGCAGTGCCAGGCACAAGGCAGAGGCTCAATAAATACCAATGCATGTGTATAGACATTAATAAACATAACATTTGTGTGCTCAATTGGCATATGAAGATGTTGGTGCCACTATGAGATCTGGGACTTCCCCAAAGACACAGAATTTCCACATGCAGAATTATGGCACAAATCCATGCTGTCAAAGGCTTACTCCTTTCCTGAGAGTACCTAAAATACCTATAACCTGGTTGGCTATGAAGATGGTTTTCTTGAAGTAATTTAGTGGAAATTCCCTGGACACACTTTGTAATCTAGGCTGGGTTATTGCCCTCTTTATTAATAACAGTTTAAAGGGCATGAGAGAAATTAGGCTATTTCCATTCTATACCTCTGTGTTATTTTCACTTTGACTTTTTATAACAGTTTCTATAAAGTATCCCATTGAGACCATTTGGAGTTGATTTTTATATATACTTATTTTTTATTATTTTTATTTTCAGGCTCTGCTGAAGTAAGCGTTTGATTTAGTGAAATAACAGGCTTGAAAGGAAGACATCAGGAAACTTAAACACAACAGACACTTGTTTGCAGACATCTGATTGAGCTGAATTGAAAGCCCAAGTCTCAGTACTAAAACCCATAAATGTCAGTTGCCTACAACTGAATGATAACCATTTTGAAGCATGGATCACCAGCAGATAGACATTCAGAACCATAGCATCCAAAATGGCTCTTCATTTTGTCATCACTACTGTGCAGCAACATAATTCTTGCAGTCGGAATCAGCCTTCACTTCTGAGATGGAGTGACTCTAGCTTGAAGCTAATTGTCATGGCAATTACGCAGCAAAGCATCTTTTTATAATGCTGTGATAGAAATATTACATAGGTCTCCTGAGGCAAACACCTCAACATGGTTGCCCCAGCCTGCTGAGAAGAAACAAAGAAGTTTCTTTATAGAGTAGAAACTGAAATTAGAATGTGGTTTCCTTTGAGATGGCTTTAATGCAAATTGTACAGAAATAATAGGCAAAGAATTTCATAGCCCTGTGAAATTCACACAAAATTAGCAATGAATTATTGGCTCCATTATAGAGTTTATCCATAAGTATCTAAGTTCCTAATGGCATAGGCTTAGTCAAAATGCTCCCTAAACAAGAGTCACTTGGTATTCCCTGCCTGCTTTTCTTATTTTTAATATTTCCCCTTGAAATACCTTCCCTTTTATCTATGAGATAGTGCATATCTTCAGATGCAATATTTTATTATAGGAACTCATTCATTTATAAGCTGATTTCATGCAAACTATAAAGGTGAGTTAATCAGCATGCTGAACATACTTTAGTAGAATATTGGTAATGCTTAGAGAAAAAAAAAACACAGGTGTTATAAAATTATGTCAAAGTTGAAGATAAAATACTTCTGAAATGTACCATGGAAAGAGTTTGAGGAAACTAAAGCAGGGTGCACCAGAGCCAGGAAACAATCATTAAGCCTTTTGAAGAGGAGACAAGAGCTCTACAAGTCTTGTAGTTACCTTGGGCAAACATTAAACAAGAATGTCCATTGTGCTACTGTATAATTTTGTTCTCAATACTTAGCACACAGTTACACAGATGTATGCTCACTTTGGCAACTACCCACATAAGGTGGTGGAACAGGATCTGTCAATGCAATCATAAATATGGCCTAGGTCTTAGTTCAGAAAGATGTTTAAAAATATTTTAGTTTGAGGTTGGAGAGATGGCTCAATGGGGGACACATTTGATGCTCAAGACTGAGTACCTACATTTGACCTCTACAGACCCCATGTGAAAAGCCAGAAGCTAGAGCATGCTCCTATAATCCCAGCATGCTGACCACAAGATAGGAGGCATAAAAAAGAGAATTTCCTGGAAGTTCACAGAAAGTGCAGTAAGAAAATTGCAGAGTAAGAATACAATGGCAAAGTGAGATCCAGAGAGAGAGAAACCCTGCCTCAAAGTGGAAAGGTGAGGACCAGCGTGAAAGTAGCCCAATGATCTCCATATGTTCACTGTTGAATGTGCACATCCACCCTCTGTCCCACATGCACACACACACACACACACACACACACACACACACACACAAAATGCTTTAGTAAATGGATTAAAACAATTCATTGTTTTCTGCTATCCATTTGTGAAACATTTTATATGCAAACAGCAGCCTCTACTCCTTACCTACCTCTGCATCTTGACTACCACCAGATCCCAAGCCACCACCATCTTTCCCTAATTGTCAACAACAGAAAGACAACTTTATCATGTGTTTTGCCTGGTCTTTCAATAGCCTCCATGAATCATGCTGAATGGTGAAATTACTATCTGGTAAGAACATATACATCTGGTTTTAAGTCAATCATAGTACTGGTTTCAGGAACTAAACAAAGAACCATATATTATCTCATCAATGGGAAAGCAGTTTGTGAACAACTTTTTTTGTCTAGACACTGCAGGACAGATAATGACGATGGGCTGTCCAAAAGAGTTATGATATTGATATATCTCAGAAAATATATGATCTGGCATGAAAATATTACTGGTGACAATATCTGTCCCTTTTCTGGTTAAAGTTAATATTTTTCTTTCTTTTTAAGGGTCAGATTGACATAACTATTTCTCTTTAAGTCAGTTCCATAAGTGTGGAAGCTAACTCATATGACTAATACTCAGATGTGTGTAGAACTTCCTGGTAGCCAGATCATGAATGAACACATGTGCTTTCATTCTGTGTATGGCTGTGAAATCATTCCCAAGGTGGTCCTGAGATGTCCCTCAACTGTATGCAGTGAATCAGCAAAGGAGCTTAGTAAAGCTTCTTTTTACTCTGAAACATCTAGGTTGCTATTTCTGTAGAGTACCATGTGAAGTGAATGCTAAAATAAACACACATAAGATGAAATTTCATTTTGAATGGGAAATAAAAGAATGCCAACTGCATAGTGCACTAGCAACAGACTAGAGAGCTTTAGGGAAGACTGAGAGATGAAGCTTTTACTTGAAGTGAACTTTCCTTGGACAAACATCTTCAGCCACAGAAGCTGTTATGTGGTGAATATAGTAGATCTTTGCTTGCGCTGTTTGGATTTTTGGATATCCTAGCTATTTCTTAACAAAAATTCTTATTTTTTAAAAGTAGGATCCGTATCCATTGATGGAAGATAAAAAATGCTAATCTTTCTTTTCCTCTTTCCAGCCCCAGGTAGGAAAAATATGAAAAAATGCATGACCTGTGTGATCTACAAGGAAAATAGCTCTTTCCTAGCACTCTGCCATCCTGAGAGGTTCCTTAAATACAATGCACCAATATTAATTCACTCCAGGAGAAGGGAATACATACTGTGCCCATTGACAGCAGTACTGTGCTCTTTAAACCCTAATGGAGTGACCTAGAACCCTGTCTTTCTTCCTCACTCATTCAGTGAGTCCAGGGTGTCCAGTTCATATTTGCAATTACAAAATCCTAATGGATGATTACTTATTCCATGAAGCTGGAACTCATTTTCACAAACTCTCAATGTGAACACATAATCATATTCAGGACAGCACTGAGCCCTGTAAAGACAGAAGGACTCTAGGATAACACCATAACTGATGATCAGAATGACCAATTGCAAAGCTTTGCATTATTCCTCAGCCTCAGTTTCTCTCTCTGAACAGCTGGTCTGGATTTCTAAGATCTATCTGCTTATGATCAGCTGTGATTTTCACAACTTCTTGTGGTTGATAATAAGTCATCTCAACTCTTCCTTAATCTATTTATACAGTGCACACTTCTCCATAAGGGGAAGACTGGAAACACTTTTGCTGGTCATAAATCAATTGTGAGAGTGAGGACAAGAAAGACATTATGTTATTAGCAATTGATCTCTGGTTTATCAAGATATCTATGGGTATGCCTATGCCTGCTGTGGTGGTTAGATTCAGGTGTCCCTCATACATTTAGGTGCTCCAGCTAATGGCATCTTGAGAATTGGAGCCTCCTGGAGGGAGTGTATTTTTGGGGGCAGGCTTATGGGTGTTGTAGTCAGCTTCTCCTTGCCAGTGTTTGGCACACTCTCCTATTCCTTTTGTCTACCTGAGATTGGTCAGGGGGTGATGTCTACCCTCTGCTCATGCCATCATTTTCCCTGCTATCACAGAGCTTCACTTTAGAGTTTGAAAGCCAAAATAAACCCTTTCCTCCCAAAAGCTGCTTTTGGTCTAGTGTTTTCTGCCAGCAAATGGGAGCTGACTGCAACAGCTGCTGTGGACTGTATTTCCCCATTACTATATTCATATGCAAAAGTTCTGACCTCTATGAAGCTATATCATCAATATACACTCACTGAGGTCTTAATTAACTGTAGAGCCCTGATCCCACAGGCCTGGTGTCCTCAAAAGAAGGGAAGAGACATGGGGCTCCCTTTCATTACCAAATGAAACACAGAGAAAAGACTGCCCCTGTGTGGCCTATGTCAAGGACCCAGTCCTGCCTCCATAAGTGAGAGAGACAGTATCTGTTTTTTTTGTTTTGTTTTGTTTTGTTTTTTCCTTAAGCCTCACAGTTTATAGTATTTTGTTATGGCATCTGAAGTAGACCAAGACAATAGCCAAGTCATTCCCTGAAAATAGCTTGCAAATATTAGCAAATTTCAAATAAATCATTTGTTTTCCTCATTTCCTAGTAAGGAATGGTATTGTTGACATCATTAGGCCACATTATTTCTATGGTGGTTTGCAATATCAAATGTTCATAGTTATTTATTAATAGTAAGAAAGGTATGTTGCCACCTTGATTGTTTGGGATGATATCTGAGGAAAAAAATTCGGTTGGGAAATTAATCTGAAAAACAAAGTGAAAAGTCATTTAAAATAAACATGTGGCATCTGGAACAAGGGTGAAGCAGAGAAATGAAGGGTTTTCCTCAGGGAATGAGGTGAAACATATGAAGCTTTATCAGTGCATGCTGGTAACATCTCTCAAGTAAGTTTTCCCACAAACTTGAGGTTTTTGTTTTGTTTTTTTTTTTTAACATTCTCTTTTGCCTTTTCTTCTACTTCATGTTAATATCAGGTATGTTAGTGTTTTCAAGGAAAATGTGGAAACATGAAATAAAATTGACTTTAGAGTCAAAGTTTCGGGACAGAAGAGGGGGAGGAAAGATTGTAGGAACCACAGGGTGGGAATGAATATCCTGTGGCATTGTCCCCTCACCTCCACAAAGGTTGACTGATGCATTCATGGCTCCATAGGGAACATGATAACCCCCCTGAAGAGGGTCCTCAGTGAGCAGGGGAGAGGACATATGAGTATAACCTGATGGTAATATGATCATCACCCAATAAGGTAATATAATAAAATTCATAATCAATCAAAAAATAGGGGAACTTGTTGGAGTGTTGTTGCAGCCTGGTTCGCATTGCTGGTAGAAATCACCCAACAAAGAGCAGCTTCTGGGAAAAAGAGATTTATTTTGGCTCACAGGCTTGAGGAGAAGCTCTACGATGGCAGAGGAAAACGATGGCATGAGCAGAGGGTGGATATCACCCCCTGGACAACATAAGGTGGACCACAGCAACAGGAGGGTGTGCCAAACACTGGCATGGGAAAATTGGCTATAAAGTCCATAAACCCGCCCCCCACAATACACTCCCTTCAGGAGGCATTAATTCCCAAAAATCCATCAGCTGGGGATCTAGCATTCACAACACCTAAGTTTATGGGGGACACCTGAATCAAACCACCACAAGAGTGGAAGGGGGCATAGAAAGAAGTAGAAAGGGTCAGATAAAGACAGATAGAGGCAGGGCAACTATGCTGTAACTCCATTTTGTACATACATAAAAATTATCAAAAGTACAAGAAGGAAAGAAAGGAGTCAGTGCAGTGGGCATACAAGGAAAATGGAAGATGGCAGGAGGGCACTATGATCATGGTGTATTTTACATATGTATGGATGTTTACGATAAAAGGCTTTAGAAAAATCAGGCAAAGTTATGCATTCCTCAAACTTGCTAATAATATCAGAAGAAAACAACGGTGGCAACAAACCAAAGAATGTACCTTTTCTCACTCATTTAAATTATATAAAATGTTAAAAAGAGACATAAAGCTTTTGCTGGCAAGACTATGATAAAAATTGGTATAGTCTTTACTGTAGAAGGCATTGCAATTTATTTTTTTTTAGGAAGCAACTTAATAATATGGATCCCCAGGATCTTCTCAAGGTGGTATATATTATTTACACACTGTGACATCATTGGGACAAGAAAGAACAGAGATACAAAAGGGTATCCAAGCTCACACAGTGAGCTGATTTATCCCAGCTCACAGCATGCCACTTAATCTAATAGTTTATTGAGTTTCTAAAAAAATTGAACAGTTTTTATATTTCAGATCTATCTTTTCACAGGTTGGAGATAATAATAAACATCACTAAATATACAAATTTGTCATTTTACCCATTTGGGAGAAGTGTCTGGGGGGCAGGAATGAAGTGTTTTGGTATCTAGATATATTTACAAATTAGATTAAGTGTATATTTTACCAACCATGATTCTTCATTTTCAATTACAAAACCTACTTGTACTGAAATTAAAGAGATTTTCTTCCTTTTCTGAGTCAATGAAAAGCCAAAGCTTCACTCCAGTGACGTGTCACTTGAAATCCACTGTGGTGGTTTGATTCAGGTGTCCCCCATAAACTTAGGTGTTCTGAATGCTAGGTTCCCAGTCGATGGCGATTCGGGAATTAACATCTTCAGGAGGCAGTGTACTATTGGGGGTAGGCTTATGGGGGTTATAGCCAGTGTCCCCTTGCAAGTGTTTGCCACACTCTCCTGTTGCTATTGTCCACTTCATGTTGGCCAGAGGGTGATGTCCACCCTCTGTTTGCTCATGCTGTCATTTTCCCTGCCATCGTGGAGCTTCTCTTAGAGCTTGCAAGCCACAATGAACCTTTTTTTCCCACAAGCTGCATTGCCACCAATGCGAACCTGACTGCAACAGCCAGTGAAAAGAAGATTGGGGGATGGCGGGAGGTTAGAAGAGGGGAAAAGGGTAAAGCTTGGGTCAAGGACAGGTCAGCTGGTTTGGTTTAGTATCTTCTGCTGCTGTCACTCCAATGATCCCTCATCTGGACCACAATTCCATTGTCTTGTTTCCTTTGTAGGACCTAGGTTGCCATTTGCCTCACCTCAAGAGCAGCCAATGATTTTAGACTTTGTTAGTATTTGCTCTGATCAACAGCTGAGCCATACAAGACAGAGAAGCAGGGTCAGAAGGACCCAGTCCCTCACAACCAGCTGCTGATCCTGGGGCGAGGGGGGAGGTCAGACCATGGCTTCATCATCTCAGACAAAAGAGAGACCCATGCAGAAGGAACTGAGCCATAACTCCAGCCCACACAGGTTTAATCCGGTGCTTCTGTTGTTACTTTCAAAAGACTAAAGAACAAAATACCAGAAAGTACCCTGGGGACACAGAAAAGGTATGTTTAAACATTTACTTATTTGGACTAAAACAAACTATAGTTTATGCAAAATCTGTTTTTCCATTAGTATTGTAATATGGTCATTGTTTTGTTTGCTATGGAAGCAATCATTGCCTATTCTGACACAGCCATTATTCTTGCCTTCAAATATGATGACTATTAAACAGTTTGGTACTCACCCTTCAGAATATGTAGTTGTTTAATAACAAATTATGTCAAATTATGCACATAGTTTATATCAGGGACCTTCAAACTATATCCCAGAAGTGTGCTGCTGTTTGTGTAAGTTTCCCTCAAGCTCAGTCACACTTGCTGTTTACACACTGTCTATGGAGTTGCTCATGCTACAGCAGCAGAGGTAAGGAATGGCAGAAATGTAATATGGTCGGCAAAGCCTAAAATACTCAGTGGGTGGTCCTTGTCTGAACAAGAGTGTCAGCCTCTCTCTTATCACCTTCATTTCCTGTCAAGGTCATATTTAAAAAGTCCATTTATGATGATGTATCTAGCTGTACCCGACTGTGATCTAAAGATACATATTGAATTTTAAAAAATATTTTATGTATTTATTTATTTATTTGACAGAGAAAGAGGTAGAGAGAGAAAAGAGAGAGAGAGAGAATGGGTGTGCCAAGGCCTCCAGTCATTGCAAATGAACTCTAAATCAACTTAAAAGGGTGAACATTAAACACAACGGTAGAATAAACATTCTATCAAGATCCAACCTTAAATACACAACTAAAATATATTAGCTGATTTCCTGAGTGTCTGATTGAATTCTCCTTTTTAAGGAACATACAAGTTGATCAGCTCTTGATTATTCAAGATAAAAGGAAACAGATAATTTTCATATTTTTCTTCCTAGCTGTCAGGCAGAAAGTAAAACATCCTCATTCACATGTATACTTTATCAAGGCTTGGCATATTAGCACAACAACCCACCTTTTAAATAGAGTGTTGCAATAAGTCTGACTGTGTGGCTGAGAAATTATTTGCAAATTTTTCTTTTGTATTTGTCAGTAATTTATGCAGCATTCTCTTTGGGTGGGTGGGTGGGGACATCAAAACATCTATCCGTATTGATGATTAACAGTAGTCAACAGTACTTTGGGCCAGCACCCACACTAGGGGCTCTTACAAAAGCCCTGGTAGGCAGGTCTTGTCTTCACTCTACAGAGAATAAAACAACTGTTCTAAAGAGTTAACCGACTTGATGAAGGGCTAAAACTACACACCAGGCTGAACCTGGATCGGACCCAGGCAAGTCTGGCTTCCAAAAACCTTGTTCTTTCCATGTACAGAGTTGGCCCTGCCAGATTTTCTCAGTGTGTCTCAGAGGGATAATGCCCTGAATGAGGACTGGATAAGTTTGACTTTAGTTCCCACTCCCTTGCAACCAACCTTCAAACCCTATGTGTACTAACCACAAAGATGCAGCTCTTTTGCATTTACAGTTCACAAGGAGGGTGGATGGGGGGAGTGAGTCAGGAGCTAATTTCTGTAAAGCAGATGGAACTTCATGGAGAAACAGGGTCTGTGAAGAGACCAAGAAAGAAATGCTGCAATCCAAGGATCAGATTGGGCAAAAGGTGTGGATTCCATGAAAATAACCCAGAACACCACCAATAAGAAAGAATTGGGGGCTGGAGAGATGGCTTAGCGGTTAAGCGCTTGCCTGTGAAGCCTAAGGACCCCAGTTCGAGGCTCGATTCCCCAGGACCCATGTTAGCCAGATGCACAAGGGGGTGCACGTATCTGGAGTTTGTTTGCAGTGGCCGGAAGCCTTGGTAGAGTAGAGGAGGTGGGAGAGTAGAGGAGGACGGAGAGTAGAGGAAGGAGAATAGAGGACAAAGGAAAGTAGATGAGGAAAAGGACGATGAAGAAGAGGGGAAATAGGAGGAGGAAAAAGTAGAGAAGAAGGAGTAGGAAGAAGAAAAGAATTATTTTTATCATTAATGCAGAAACCAAGCACACAAACTAATTCATGGGCTGAGTAGAGATGCAACACAGTGAATCTGCCCACAATGTGAGGAAAGGGCAAGAAAAGGGAGGAAGAGGGAAGGAAGGAAATAGGCTACGGAAGAGGACGAGCTTGGTTGGGATCAGCAAATCAAAGTTTATAACATGGCCTCAAGCACAGGGCATAGAATAATGGTGTTATTTTTAATTAGAACAGAGAGGAGACACATTTGCACAGGACCAAGAGAATTATATCCACTGTTGTTTCAAAACAGGGACTCTGTGAAAATGGCAAGAAACAGGACCAAAAAACAAAGCCTATAGGACCTGAAAATAAGGTTGTTGTTATACTTCAGGAGAAAGATTTAGAAAGGAAGGAGGAAGGGTTTTTCATGAGCTAAGGGATGGATAAAGGTGTAAAACCATGGGCAATCAGTCTGTATCACTGTAGCACAGCTGGATCGGTAAAGAAATTCAGCCTGGCTTGAAAGACATAGCACCATAGTCAGAGGGAAGTGTGCTTCTTTGTAAAGGATGAGAGTGTCTTAAATTTATTCCTCGTTCTTTTTTATTATGCTACTATACGTCTTCCTGCCCCAAAGAGGCTATAAACCCCATTCACTGGGGAGAAACTGTGCAAGCACAGAGCCTAGACGCTCAAGCAACAGAGCTGCCATTCTCTCCTTTTTACAGATGTGGAAACAGACTTCGAGACGAGCAGGGACTTGCCTCTAATCAAGTAGTGACTCTAACCCCAACCTCTCACTCCCAACGAGCTACTTTCTCCCTGGACACAAAGGGTTGGGCTTGGGGAAGAAACAGCCACCATTTTGTAATGGTTAATGTTTTCCTCAAAGAGACAATTTAAATGAGGAAGGATTTGTTTGGGTTTGTGGTCCATAGAAGGCTGGCTGCATTATCTCTGGACTGTGGTGAGGTAGAGAAAGTCATGTCAGAGTGGGTTGAATGAGCACAGCTGTCAAGTTCATGTTGGCCAAGAAGCAGAGAGACAGGAGGAAGGGATGAGGTAGAGGTACCATCGCAAGCATCCCACCATCCCCCAAAGTGATCTACCTCCTACAGCTAGGGCCCCCAACAACTCCCACAATAGTGCCCTCAGCCTAAGACCAAGTGATCAACACGTGAGACTGTGGGCGATACCTTATGCCCAAGTCACATAGCAGGATAGGAGTTAACAACGGGAGACAGAGTCTTTGGGGATGTGAGAGAATGTGCAGACAGCGAGGTGGGAGGCCAAACCGGAACAAGACAGGGGGTGATGAACACGCGAAGCCCAGTGAGGGCTCCTCTATAGGAAGTTCAGGAGGGAAAATGAAACCCTGAATGCCACTTCTGTTGGACATTGTAAATATCCTCCCCACTGCAGTACTGTCTCTGGTGGTCATTTATATTTCTAAAACCAAGTATTGAATACAACCTCTGCCTCTAGGTGTATGTTGTGGCTTCTCTACATGTACTGCAGGCTATGAGGGTGTTTGTAAGCATGAGCATTAGAAGCCTTCAAACCATTTCTCGTGACATTCTAAAGCGGTACAATGCAAACTTCTTGCAGTGTGCAGATGAATGGAAGTGAGTGTCAATGGCATGGTAGAAAACATTTACCTGTAAGAGATGCTGACTCACTCCCCTACTGGCTCCTTCATTCTCTTGTTCTCTGTGCGGTTCTCCTTTGCCATTCCATTTTCCATTCAAGGAAACAATAGCTCAAGTCCAGCTACTTCCTGTTAATCAAGCCAGCAATGGCCTTGTTAAAGAAAATTTATTTCTGCGGACATATGAATTTCCCTCAAATACTTCTTTCCTGACAATCTTATTTCTAATGTTGTTTTTTATCCTTCATTTATTAATGTCAGGAGTGTCCTTTGTTTTACAAATAACTGGGATATATTTAAGTGTGGTGAGGAAAAGAAAATGATCCCCATCTGAGTGAAACTCAACATAAGCTCACAGATGCAGAAAGGATGCAGATTGGGACAACTACACACAAGATGGATGGGCACAGCTTTTCAGACAATGCACACAGAACCATGCGGGTCCCCAAAGCAGGATAGTGTGACCATGAAAGAGAAAAATCTTTGACATTAAAAACACTATCTTTGGATTAAACTATTCCCAGCCTTTGTGGGCTGGCTTAGTTGCTATAAAAACTTGGGCAGGTAATTCAACTCCCATAAGCCTTCACTCTACGCTCTGTGGCACCGTCCACTTGTCCACTTGTCCACTTGTCCACTTGTGAGAAAACGTGCATGAAGCACTGAGCCCAGTGAAGCGTCAGTGCTTGTCCAAAGCCGGAGGCTGAGGAGGCTCAGCAGAGCTGCTGTATGACTGGGAACTTGAAGGATAAATGCCAAGGGCACCGGGTACATGCGATTGAAGAAGAGGCCAAGGAAAGTTCAAGCTGGGGAGGTGCGAACCCACAGTAACACCAGCGGGAAGTGAGAGAAGCCGGCCCCAGCCTGTACAGGGCAGCAGGAAGGAGGAGGCAGGAGAGATGAGGCCGTAGACACGGGCTGTAAGCAGCAGAGGGGCCGCTGGGCCACGTGGGTAAGGTGGATGCTTTCCTGTGGTAATGAGAAGCTGCTGAAGGGTGTCTGTGTGAACCGCCCAGGAATTACAACGTGACGCCTCAAAGAAGGACACCAGCGCCAGCAATCCTCCCCATGCCAGCCCCAAGGTCCCAGGCGCTCAGGTTATTTCCCGCCTTACACAGAGTTCCTAGCAAGCCAACCGTGGGCTGAAACACATTACCATCATTCAATCTTTAATGCCACGGACCAGCTGCTGTTGAAATTATTTCTGTCTCTGAAAGAGGCATTTATATCTAGAATACCCAGGGTTTTTATTTTATTTATTTATTTTTTTTTCCTTTAGCAAAGATGAAGCCAAATGCTGCCAGTGTCACTCTTAGTACAGGAATGCCAAAAGGTTCATTGATCAGTGATT
This sequence comes from Jaculus jaculus, assembly GCF_020740685.1. NCBI lineage: Eukaryota > Metazoa > Chordata > Mammalia > Rodentia > Dipodidae > Jaculus > Jaculus jaculus. The sequence goes on along the minus strand of NC_059107.1, from coordinate 13,041,991 downwards.
TTATTAGCGATGGGTCCTTGACTTGGAAAGTCAATGAATTTGAAAATATGAGGAAGGATACACTGCGTATACAGGCACTTGGCTAGGATTATAAAGGGACCGAAGGAGTGGAAATTGTTTCCTGATCTCCAAGCCATAGGTGAAAGAGGGGAGCTGGATACAGTGGCCAGCATGTGTGACTAGTGCACTTGCAAGACCGAGGCATGAGGATCACCACAAATTCAAAGCCAGACTCAAGAACACCAAGAATGAATAAACAGATAAACAGAGAACAATAAACTACATGGGATCCATATTGACAAGAGAGTGAGGTTTTACTCAGACACAGGCTTAAGAATCACCAAGCTGTCAGAGATTCTCAAGGAAGAACACACCAGCCTTGGAGAGCTGGTGTTGGAGCTTTACCAAAGAGTAAAATTTTGGTAACAGAAAAAAAGAAGAACACACTCTGTCATTTGTGATTTCTAGACAAGACAATTTTAATGCTGACTAACATTCCCTAGAAAGCCCAAAATGTCGGGAGAGCTGACATCAAGTTTGTAGAAATTTTTGTTTGTTTTTTTGTCTTTGTATTTCAAGGTAGGGTCTCACTCTTACCCTGGCTGACTTGGAATTCACTATGTAGTCTCAGGCTGGCCTTGAACTTACAGTGATCCTCCTACCTCTACCTCTAACTCTACCTCTAGGATTAAAGGTATGCCACCACATCCAGCTTTGTAAACCTTTTTTTTTTTTTTATCCAAACTAAAACTTTTTTTGCTAAAAACATATCCTGTTCCAGACCTTCCATTTAACAAAGCGAAGGAGCCCTCCTCTCCTGTGAAATGAAAGGAAGTTAGCTTAGTGTCAGGCATATATATGCAGTGACCTAGTGTAGCACAGAGAGCCTCCATGGATGGAGGGGCTCCAAGCAACACTTATTAGCTACTGTGGCTTCTGGACATCGCAAGCTGAGGCACAGACCTGAGTCCACTCCCAAGGGTCTGGCATGGATGACATCAAGGGTTCTGTTTGTGCTGTGTCCCTGATGGAGCTGTGAGCATTTGGGAACTTGAGTAGTTGAGGGCAGAATTCAGTATTCTGCAAGCGAGGGATTGGGGCCCCTGCCCACTTTCTTGATGAGGTCTTGAGAGACTTTGCAGTTCCAGGAGATGCCCCTGGTCCTTCCCACATAGCTCACATGCCTTTTCGTACTCCTCTCTTGGTCTGTGACTCCACCCCACCCACATTTAAAAGGGCTCATGTGACAGTCACTCCTGCCCTCTATGCCTCTTTTTGACTAAGAATCAACTGAGTTTTAGCTTAAACTGCATCTTTAAAATCTCTGTGGCAATAGCAAGAATTACTCACCATATTTATAAGCCTCTTCCTCAGAAAGGGAAGGAATTATGCAAGGTGTTTGCCTGGGGGTGACCATGTTGGCAGACATCTTAGCTTCGTGCCTACTGGTGGGTATTTCTTTCTAAAGAGGAAGTGTTAAATTCAGACTAAATTATTTTCAAAGCTACCCAGAGAAATATTGAAATATAGTTATCATAGCTGTAATTATAGTTGGGTTATGGTTTGACTATGTTTCCTCAAGGCTCACATGTTCTAATTCCCATAACAAGTGCAAAGAAGATTGAGTAAATTCATCAGGGTGGAGTCCCCATATAAGTCCTTTATAAGAGGAAAGAAAAAGACCAGAAATGTCACACAGGCACGTTCCTTGTCACTCATCATGTGACCCACCCTCCAGATTAAGCAAGAAGTCGAACAGCTGTTACACAAAGTGATATTACATAAGAAAGAAAAAGACATCCATCGCTTACCCTCCCTTCTGAGCAAAGCTGCAGACGAAAAGCCAGCTGAGGTGGGCTTTGGAATGACAGCTGCTCCTTGAGTGGGAAGTGATTTAAATTTAAAGAGATGAAAGGCAGAGGGAGTAACAAGAGGATGCTGCTTTCCCAGGGGAGACAGGCCCAGGAGGGAGCCCCAGCTGTGATTCAGCCATGGGGAAGACATGGCTGCAGCGGCTGATGGAAATGTCAAGGTCTTCGCCATGGGAGGCGAGGGGAAAACCCACGCTCCTGATTCCTCTCTACTGCTTTCCGTGGGACTGTGGTTTCTTGGTCTCTTTGACACATGAAAAAGAAATACTGAAGCTGGGTGTGGTGGCGCATGGCCTTTAATCCCAGCACTCAGGAGGCACAGGTAGGAGGATTGCCGTGAATTCAAGGCCAGCCTGAGACTACATAATTCCAAGTCATCCTGGACCAGAGTGAGACCCTACCTTGAAAAATTGAAAAGCAAAGTAATAATAATAATAATAATAATAATAATAAATAAAATTAAATTTAAAAAAAAGAAGAAAGAAAAAGAAATACTGAGTTCTGGGATGGGTGGGCTGGCACCTACCTTTAATCCCAGTACTCAGGAGACAGAGGTAGGAGGATCATAATGAGTTCGAGACCAGTCTGAAGTTACATAGTAAATTTCAGGTCAGCCTGGACTAGAAAGAAAGGAAGAGAGAGAGAGAGAGAGAGAGAGAGAGAGAGAGAGAGAGAGAGAGAGAAGTAGAGAAGAAGAGTTCTGCAACAAGGATGGCAGGGGACAGAGCAAGAGCATGCATAGGACAATAATGACACCACACCCACGTCACACAGGCGGTGGATGGGATTGGAGGCAACATTCTGTTCTCCACACTCTTCATGGGAAATTGGAGGTGTCAAGGAGGTCTTCTGCCCCTCTGTCCTAGCTGTTTATCCATTGGCCAGGTGTCTTAACTACAAGGTCTGCAGATGACAGTAAGACCTAGACAGTCCCCATGAAGAAGTGGGGAATGGATCCAAGAGGGACACTGTGCCTGGCATGGAGACCGTCATTCTAGATGTGGCCACAAGGATACAGGGGCAAAGGAATGCCAGCGTTTTGCAGCTCAGTGAATACCTGGCAAAAGACTTTATAAACATCCTGTAACCTGCCATCATATATTCCTGACACGGCCCCAGAGGGAGGCCATTATAGTCACCGCAGTGAGGCAGAATGTGAGAGGAACTGTGGAGGTTAAATGACCTGCCTAGGGCTGCAGCACAGAATGGAGAAAAGTTGAGATTAGAACTCCCTAGCGCCTCTGCCCCAGGCCCTTGCTCAACCTTAACAGAGTCCGAGTCCTCTAAAACTAGAAGCTTTTCCTCTGGGGGATGGAAACGGGATTATGGAAAATTGTACCAGGGATAGAGAAAATGTGATTCAGAGAACACATTAGCGGGTAGCCTGGCCCTGAGCCTCTTAGGTTGATATCGGGCTCTGAAAGCTGCAATGTGGTACTGTTGCTTCCCTCACTGGAGACGGCAGAGAAAAGTCAGACACGGGGAGTGAGGGAGGAATTAGGCAGTGGGTTTGGGAGTTGAATGCGACACCAAAAGTAGTCACGCTTCCACAGTTACAACAAGTGTAGACAGCAGTGGACAGGGTGGAACACACACAGGCACCTATCAGCGGACGTGTGCGTGAGCAAAATGTGCCACCTCCACGCAGTGCGGTACTCTGTCAGAGAAGAGGAATGGAATTCTCACTTTGCTACAACATGATTTTTTTAAATACATTTTATTTGTGTGTGTATGGTGTGTATGTGTGTGTGTGTGTGTGTGTGTGTGTGTATGTGCATGCGTGTGTGTCTGGGTGTGCCAGAGTCTCTTGGTACTGTCAATAAATGCCAGATGCTTGTACCATTTCTTGTGTCTGCCTTATCTGGTGCTGGGGAATTGAACCCAGGCCTTTAGACTTTGAAAATGAGCACCTTTAACCACTGAACCCTCTCAATAGCCCTACAAAATTAAGTTTGGAGGTCATTTGTTAACTAAAATGAGCCAGACTCAAATGGCTCACACGGTAATTCCAGTACAGATGAGGTGGGTAGCAGACTTGTCAAATTCATAGAGGCGGGGCTGGAGAGATGGCTTAGCGGTTAAGCGCTTGCCTGTGAAGCCTAAGGACCCTGGTTCGAGGCTCGGTTCCCCAGGTCCCACGTTAGCCAGATGCACAAGGGGGCGCACGCGTCTGGAGTTCGTTTGCAGAGGCTGGAAGCCCTGGCACGCCCATTCTCTCTCTCTCCCTCTATCTGTCTTTCTCTCTGTGTCTGTCGCTCTCAAATAAATAAATAAAAATAAACAAAAAAAAAAAAAAAAAAAAAAAATTCATAGAGGCGGAGGGCACATTGACTGCTGCCAGATGATAAAACCATGAGAACTTACTGCTTGATGGGAGGAGTGTTTTAGTTTGGGATAATAAAATCCACTCTGGGAATAGCTGGTGATCATGCTTACAACAGCATTGTGAATATAATTAACACCACAAAGTTATTATTTTCTTGAAAATGGAAAATTTTATTTTATGTATTATTTACCAATCTCTTAAACATGGACACATGACAGCAGATCCATACGTCTCCTCATTAACATAGTTCCTGGAGTGAGTTGAGTGGAAGTTCTCACCACATAGTTAAGTAACAGAACGAACTAGTCCACTCTTGCCAAGGTGGCTTTCCTTGACTTGGTGTCCTGTTCTGTTACAGTTTGCTCCTTGTTTCTTGACTGTGTTTGTAGGCTGTCCCTCGGATAAGGCTGGTCTGTACAATTGAGAACTAAGGGCTCCACAACCTCCCGCCCCCCCATACTCCATACCAGTGAAGGAAAGACATGATGGACCAGAGGCGCCATGTGCTGTATGAATACAGATCATGTCATTCGGTTTTAGAAGAATGTACATCAACAGGGCACAACAGAGCTTTCTTTCTCTTTAATTATCCAAGACGTTTTAAGATATGCTGAGTTTCAATTCGGCTCAGTCATTAGCATCAACTTGGGAACTTGTTAAAAGCACATACTGTCTGTGTTATATCTCCATAGCTGATTCAGTAGGTCTATGATGTGCTCTGAAACTGGGAATACTTGGCTGCTTAATCTGCTATGTAAAGATTGTTGGAGACCTTTTCTATTACTTCATATGTATGCTGTATTTCAAACTACCTCATAATCTCTTTGAAAGCACAAAAAATATCCAGCGTATTTGGCGTACCTCCTGCAGTGTCTTGGAGATTAATATGCACTGAACTGAGTGATCAGTGTTCCCAGCAGTGTAAGATGGTACTGGGGTGGGTTACTGTGCTCCTAAAATGTAAAGGCCCAGGCACAACTTTTCATCTTATAAAATCTTAGCCAGGGCTGATTATTCCTTTAGGCCCATATCTGTTCTTTTAAATATTTACAAGTTAGAAGAGTTATGAATAACACATTTTAAATCACAGGGAAGTCTGAGAGGCAAAAAGACACACACACAGCCAGGGCACTATTGCATATTTACACTGGAACAGCTGTGGTTTCAATACTGGAAACCACAGTAATGCCATAGTGTCATAGTGATTTGTGTCACAGAAAGTTCTTTTCCAGGCAAAAATTCATGGAGATTAAGTCAATGTTACAACGAGGTGCAGTCTATTTGGTGATATCATCCCAACATTTGCCCTGATTATTCTGAAATGAAGTTTAAATTCTACCAGTAGACACACATTAATTATGCTTCCAACAGTTTCCTGCCCAAATAGCTGTCCCTTCTAGAGCATGGATGCTATGATTTAGAATTCAGTGGCACTTGAGTGTAGAGTAGAATTGCCTCCTCAAGTTAAGCAGAGCTCTGGTGGAAGAATGTGCTAGTAGAATGTATCTGGGAAGTGATGGAAAGTGTTCTTTCTCTCCAAGAGTCAAAAGCACACCTCTGCAATGGCTCTCAAAGGCCAGTAGCTGGACCAGAGACAGTAGGATCACCTGAGAACTTATAAAAAATGAGAATGTTCAGGCCTACTGAATTAGAAATTCTGGAGGGTGGGGTCTAGAGATATGGTTTTGTTCTTGTTTCTGTTTGCTTTTGTTTTTTCTGAAACAATGTTCACCTTATAGTTTAGGCGTGCCTAGGCCTGGCCTCAAACATGACTTTTCTGCCTCCCGGGGGTTACAACTGTAAACACTCAGCTCCAGATGAGTTCTTACAGCTCTTCAGCCAGGTCTGCTGCTTACTTCCTGGAGTCTGAGAACCATGTCACTATGCCAATGATGCAAGAGGCCTGTGAAGGGCCTCTAGAAAACTTGTGTATTAAAATCAGCCACATTCTCCCACATTTATCACTATTCCCCTTTACAAAAACCAGATTCTACCAACTTCTACACAAGTTGTGATCCATGAACTAAATGTTTACAATAGCTGCATCAGTTTAAAAAATTAAAATAGGTTAAATAAAGGACTATAAAAATATAATGAGAAATAAACATTTATTATATTATACTGCACGCCCATGTCCTTGGAATATGGTGTTACATGGGACATGCATAACCTCTTCCTCTCCAGGATGAGCAGGATGAGCTTCAGGATGAGCCAAAGAACAGAAAAAACGTGCATATGAAGAAGGTGTGATGTGTGAAGTCCATGCAGTGTAGAAAGGAGTGAGGGTACAGTATGAGGGAAAATAGATAAATCAAATTCACTTGTACCATTGGTTTGGTCTTCAAGCCTCCCACTTCTGTTCCTTGGAGAAGTGAATGTGTCTCCACAGTTACTGGATTAATCCACTGAAGTGTGCTGGAAAGATGGCTTAGTGGTTAAGCACTTGCCTGTGAAGCCTAAGGACCCCAGTTCAAGGCTCGATTCACCAGAACCCATGTTAGCCAGATGCACAAGGGGGCACACATGTATGGAGTTCGTTTTCAGTGGCTGGAAGCCCTGATGCGCCCTTTCTCTCTATCTCTCTCATATATATATATATATAATATGTATGTATGTGTGTATGTATCTGCCTCTTTCTCTCTCTCTCTCTCAAATAAATAAATAAAAATGAAAAAAAAAAAAAGCCCAATGTACGAAAAAGCTCTGGGAAGGCTGGCGAGTCAAGATAAATCCACATCCTCATAGGCCTGTTTCCCTTTGGTTCACCTCATCCTATGAATGTACCAAATCAGGCCTCGGTTTGGCGAATCTCCTGCCTAGAATGCTGGGAACTGGTGAAGGAGCAAGTCCTAAGTATTGAAGTCAACAGGAGTCTGAATTTACACCCATCATGTAACAAGTCACGGTGCCTGTAGCAACAAGCTAATCAGTGGGGCCTATGGCCTGTGGCCTTCACTGCCATAATCTCACATTATAGAATACTTCTGGTCTTAAGATATATTTTCCACTAATATCTGTCTTTTAGTAGTCAACAAGTCCTTATGTCAATCTTGTGTATCAATAAATGTAGGCCAACTCTAAAAGTTAACTAGGAGTTTAAATATATAAAAGTGTAAATATGATAGAGAGCTATCCAGACAGACTCTGGGAAGTGAACAGAATGTTTCATCTCTATGCTGTCCAGAATGGTAGCCTCCCAACATTGGCAGCTTTGGAACACTTGAACTACAGTTATTTAACCAAGAACCTAATGCTTTCCATCAATTGAAATGTATACAACCTGTGGGTCTAGTGGTTACCAGGCTGGACAATATACCGGGGGATTAGACCCAGGGTCATGGGGATCTTTGCTATGCTTGATATATGGCCTTCAAGTTCATTCTGGGGCTCTCCATCCGGCCAGCTGGAAGAGAGGAACATGGAGGAGTATGGGGAGGACAATCTGTTTTATGTGCCAGGCATGTCAGCGGCAAGTGTTCAGTCCCCTTCTATTGTAGAAATGAGAACTAGCCACTTGGTTACATCTGAAAAAGGCAGAGCCTGGACATGAGGTCTCACGGTACACACCTAGACACCTGCCACAGGCACATGCCTATCATGAGAGGGTGAGGGGCATGCTAACTTAGAGAATAACCCGAGGTTTCTACCATGCATGGTTTAACAAGGAAATCTGTTTTCTAAGTCTCTACCACCTCCTCCCCTCCATCAGACCTACCTATAGCTCATTCCCTCCGACTCTGAGGCAGTTCATATTGGAATAGTACACAGTCTTCACTCCAGCTGCTCCATGTTCCTATCCCTTTGGGCCACATTTCACGGCACTTTCTCTTAGAGTTTAGTTGGATGTCCATGCTAAGACAGTTGACACTTGCATGTCAGGAGGCACACTCATGACTCTGTCACTTCATACTGTCAGATCTCCCAGGAGACAGGCATGTATAATTTGACCTCAGACTCTTATGACTCACATGAAGCCAAGGACTAATAAGAGAACTTCAGGCAGGACCTCTATAGAGACTTGCATTTAGCCAGTGGGAGCAGCTCTCAAAGGCTTGCATGCCAGTTGGAAAAGCAAAGGACAGTGTGTTACTAAATCCTGTTTCAAGCAGCCTCAGGCCAGATTCAAAACTATTTCTCAGTAGTCAGGAGAGATGAAGAATAACAGATCCTTCTGCCCAGAAATCCATCAAACGGGTCTTGGTTAAGCACTATAAAAGAAAAAAAAAAAAATCACTTCCCTCTGCTCCCTCTGAACTCAGCACTGAAAATGTCACTTTCCTGGCAAGGACTTACATACTGCTATAGGGAGGACTCTTCATTGCTGGTCACCTTATCATGCTTCTAAGGCTTGTCTCTCTATAGACTGAGATGCTCAGAGGCAGTAATGTCCATCCTCTCATCTGTATATGAGCATGTCCCACACATACCAGAAGTGGTCTGTTTAAACTCATGTCAATGTGTAAGGGCTCAATTCCAACACTGTCAGCAAGGACTCGTAAATTTATTATGAGCAATCTAGATTCTGGATCTGATTGTAGACTGTGTGACTTTTCCTTTTCCTCTGTGAACTGTGGGTTTATTTTCTATAACAGACTTAGGCAAATTAGAGTCTGTGAACCACACGGAGATTGCAGGTGATTTATGTACACTTTGCAAACTAAGAATAGGTTGTCATCTTGTAAGTGTTTATGTGAAAACAAAATAAAGAACACATGATCTAAACTACATATGGAGCTCAAAGACACAATTCCTGACACTCTCGCTCTTCACAGGAAACCATTGTTTGTCCCTGTGATAAAACGATGGCAATAAACTAGAGAAAAAATATGCTGTTTTCTTTCCAAATTTCTTCCTTCCCACAGTTTATTAGAGTCATCTTTCTACAGGAGACTTCACCGGGACTCCAGCCACTACGTTTATTAGAGAACTTTGATTCCAACCTGCACAGTCTGATGCTGAGGCAGGAACTCTACCAACAGACTTTCCTCCTATCCCCCCTCTGAAAACACCTCAGGCACTTGGATATACAATTTGAAAGCATTAGGCCCAAATATCAGGAAATGGCAAACATGTCTCCCTTGGTCTGTCACTATACTTGAAAATGAATGCGCTGAACTAATACTACCATTGAGCATAAATGTAGCACTTGCTGGAACCTTCTTTATTTCTGGGAGACCATGAGGTGTAGGGGTTAACACCTCCCATGGGAGTCAGAAGCCTCCTGCTGAGTCCTGGCTTTCTCTCCTTCCACATGCTGACATTGGTAAATTACTTAGTGAATTGGATGGTCTTCATATAAACTTGACTAAATTTAAAATCATCATTGAAACATACCCGTGGCTGTGTCTATCAGGGTGTTTACACGAGGTTTCAATAAGGAAGGATCACCCAGACTGCGAGGAGCCCCGTGAGCTGGAGTGACAGACTGAATGCAAAGAAGAAAGCAAGAGGAACGGTAGCGCTCACCTCTCTGCTTCCTGCCTGTGCATGGAATGGGATAAGCTGCCCCAGCACCCCCACTTCCATGCCTCCCCACCACGGTGGGCCCTACCTTCAAATTGTGAGCACACATAGACCCTTCCTTCCTCCTTCCCTCCCTCCTCCCTTCTTCCCTCCCTCCTTTCCTTCCTCCCTTCCCTTCTTCCTTCCTTCCTTCCTTCCTTCCTTCCTCCTTCTCTCCCTCATTTCTTTCCCTCCCTCCCTCCCTCCTTCCTTCCTTCCTTCCTTATTGGAAGGAAGGTATTATGGAAGCTGTTTCAAGGCAGGCGTGTGTTAAAGATGGAGGAGTGTGTTCTTCCAATAACAACAGTACCACACCTAGAAGGACATGTTAGGATTTGCAGAGCTATCTTCCCTATGCTGCTTCCTTTCGTATACTTCCTTTTTGCAAGTGTTCTGTTATAGGAATATGAAAGTAATGAATGAGTTGAAGAGATGGCTCAGCAGTTAAGGCACTTAACTGCAAAGACTAGTGATCTGGGTTTTATTCCCCAGTACCCAGGAAAAGCCAGATATACACAATGGCACACATGTCTGTAGTTCATTTGCAGCGGCTAGAGGACCTGGTGCACCCATTCTCTCTCTCTCTCTCTCTCTCTCTTTCTCCCTTTGTCTTTATGTCTTCTTTCTCTCTGTGTGTGCAAATAAATAGAACTTTTTTTTTTTTTAAGTAGTAGATATACTCTCCCTAAATTTCAAGTGATCAGATGAGAAGCCGTGAGCACAGTACGAGTGTTTCAGGGCAGGCTGAATGAAAACACCACTTCAGCAGCGCAGGGCAGAGAGCTCTGCTAATCCTGACATGTCTGTCTGGGAGAGGCACTGCTGTTGTTGGAAGAACACGCTCCTCCATCTTTAACACATGCCTGCCTTGAAACAGCCTCCATAATACCATCCAGGGGTCAGTCAGTCACATGTTGTAAAGTACCCCACCATGCTCCACACCAGGGAACACTTACTACATATTGCCCAATCAATCCTGCTGGCAAAGAGCTCAGCATCTCTCAAATGAGAAGCTCAACAAGACCATGAAAAATTCCCTCTCCAAACCCCTGTTTATGTAAGTCCTCTACACACTCATGGTTGCTGCAGTAAACATGCTCATGCGCACACACACACAAACACACACACACACACACACACACACACAAACAATTCCCACATATAAATAAAATATTTTAGCTGCTAATGAGAGGCAACCCAACAGTTTTCTCATCACTCTGCTGACAAGTTTATGTACTCTACCATTGCAGTCGAAATATTTTTGCTATTTTCATGATTTTCTTGGCTTCCTTCCCAGAGAATTAATCATTTCTACTGCACCGAGAAGAAGCGGAGAAATCACAGACATGACTGAATGACATGATAGTGTATTCTCTTCGCCCACACAGAATCTCTCTCTGTGCATGAAATTAAATCCTCCCAGGGGGAAATGCTTATTGCAGCAGGGAATTTCTGGACGCATTACTACTCCAGGGTTCTTGCTTTCCGAAATGGTTCGGATGACCAACTAGTTTCACTTGTTTTGTGTGAGTTTTCCAAATCATAACAAGCCACAGACATCCAAATGCTTATCTCTAAACTAGCTTCACCATGTGGATGAATCGGCAGGAAATGGTTGTTGTGGGGGAGCTGACTAAGATGGTGACAGGGAAGGACACCATTAGGTCAAGTTTTTAATCAGCAAATTTGGCATAAAAGCTACTGCAGATACTACTTTTAAAAATATTTGGGCCTGAAGAAGCTGTGCCCTCACACACACCACACAGCAGGCAAACCCACGGGTTGTGCAGACAGACACAAGTGTACCTGAACCCGAGCCTCTCCCGTCACTGACAGATCATCTAACCTCTCTGATGACCACTTTCTCCCTTCAGATGACATCACGACCTTTCTGAGATTGTTGACAGGATTAGAGGCACAGTTTAGTACCAGGCCTGATACCTGCAGAATGACTGGATGTACGCATGGACAACAGTGGACCAAAGGTTGGAAACAGGAATAAACAGTGTCATCAGACCTCCAACTTGCAGTGGTCTACCAAAAACACCAAATGCATCTGCTGCAAACAGCTCAGGTAGTCAGTTTGCACTCAGCCAGGCTTCGAGGAGGCTAGAGTATGGCAATCAAAGAAGCTGAACAACTCTGTAATAACCTGCCTCCAAAGGTCAAGGCTTGACGGTAACTGACAGCTTCCCTAAGTTTTTGTGCCTTCATCTAACTTAGCACTAACCAGAGAAAGCCAGAGATGTAACCTTAACTAATCACACAGGACGCTCTGCACCTAGGAGTCTATCTACACTTTCCCCTTAGGGGCCCATCAGGACATTCCTGCAACTTTGCCCTTGTTCTCATGATCAAGCTTTCTTACTCTTTATCTGCTGTTGCTCTCTTTCCAAACATATAGCAAGGTCATAATGAATAGACTTTGCTATGCCCAAAGGTTTGTCACTTGCTTTCACTGAGTGTCTCATACCTGCCTTTTTCCATACCTTACATAATCACACAGAGGATGCTGTGCTGTGAATTATGAACAGAATCTCTTCTTGAAAGTCAGCTGTGGTTTTCAGTACTCTTTCAAAGCCAACAGCATAGGGAGTGATTGATACAAAATGGTTACTGAAGTCTTTTCTAGACTATAGGGATGCATAAAGACTGGGCATTTGAGTGACATTGAATCATCTGCTGAAAACTTCACCAACTGGTCACTTATTTGCCATCAATTATGAATGGGTTCGGAAGCAAATATGACTTAGCTACAAAGTAGATGGCAGTTATAAGATATAAACTTCAATATAGTAACCCAGAAGCAAATGTGCCTAAGTAATTCAAATTACACTGTGGTCAGAGCAAGTCATAAGTGTCCCTTTTATGAGTAAAGTGCTGGTCACCGTGAGTTGTCTATGTTAGCATCCCTCCTATAAGCTCTCAGCTACATCCTGGTAATCCTCCAATTATTCTATGTACTTTCTGTTATGTCAATCATCTCTAATTTATCCCTACTGTAGCTATTGAAATTAATAGCTTCAAATGACAGAAGAGATGAGTATATAACTTCTATAACAACTTCAGACTGTGGCCAGTCCACAAGTGCTTGTCACACTTTGGTCTTAATGTTTAATTCACTACTATGACCCACTAAATGCTTGTCATTCTTCATCCCCACATGAATAAATCATAACCTGTCCAGGCCCATGCCACTTGCTGAGGGCCAACACATTCTTCTCAGTTACTATTTCTCTTATCCCATCATCAATGACTTCCTCTCCTGTGTCTAATATGGTCCTTTCTCATTTGACCTGTAAGCACCTTTGGATCAGAAGCTATTTTCATTCATTGATGCACATCTGTGTTCCAAGAGCAGGAACCAGCTCTTGTCTATCTCTTTCTGAGTGTACAGAGCTCACATTCATTAAGTGACATGCTCAGAATGCAAATCTTGTGCAAATGCAAAACTTACATAGGAATCTGTGCCCCATGGATCCCATCAGTTCTGTGTCCAACATCTTGGCAGGAGCCAGCCTAACCAGGGAACAAGTAGATCCCCTAGAGGCTAACTAAACATGAAATAGGACAGAATGTTGGAGGTAACTATTCAACAATGAGTTTCCAACAGAGGAGATGCCTGCTCTATAGTGCTTGCCTCTTTCCGTTGTCTAAATACTCTCTCCATTGTTAATTTCAAGGTATTACTATAGTTATACTCAAAATAGTTGGGAGAGATGCACAGAATTATACCATCACAACCAAAGTCCACTCCCTCTCAGATAAATAGGCTCAATAAATTCAAGTACAAATAACTAGAATTTATAGTGCAAATCATATGTATGTGATGAGTTTCTTGAACTATGACTCAAGATCATTTAATTTTAATAATAGCTCTACTTAACAACTGACTCAATGACAAGATTCTGAAAAATTTAACAATTGATCCTCATGAACGAGTTGGAGCTGGCTTTCTTGCCTCAGAAAATATGAAGCTTGTCTGAATGTAGCCTGCTGGGACTGTTTTAAAACTACCTATCACAACACTTGAGGCATTAGATCAATTGCACATCAAAGACACTGCCTAGATCAATTTTCTTTGAGTCAAGAAGTTTGCAATACCTGCACAACCCACTTTATATTGTCTTGTTATGCCACGTGCTCTGTGTCTGCCTGTCTCACCAATGAGAGGACTAGCTTGAAGACATTGTCAGTGCTTGATCATTTTGCTTTGCGTGTCAGTCTTCAGCAAATACCTGCTGAGTGAGTGGATGGAGTAAATATGCAAACAGCTTCTACTCCAAGCCTTTGATACTGACATGGTGGTGATAATGCAGGACGGAGGTCCACAGTCTTAGAGCTTGCACCGTATTAATCAGCAGGACATAGCACTCTTGTCTTTGAGGAATTATATAAATGTAGAGAAAAGAAAAAAAAGACAAAGTTACAAACACATTTTCAAACAGTTTATGCAATGCACATGGCTGAAGAGCCTGGGCTCTTCTCCATTATGTTAAACACCACAGCTGATAAAGAAACAGTATTAACTTCATAGCTGCCCTAGGATTCTTATCCTCCTGGAGTTCATGCTAGTTCTTTGGAAGCAGGATTTGAGGTCTTCTTAGAAGGTCCTTAGGGTAGGAATCCTACATCCTCAGGATAAAGAATGGGATGCTCCAAACTTGAGGACTTATAAATGTCTCCCCTACCCAGAGGGACAAGGGAAGTACTTCCAGTTGCTCATCTTTGGCCAAGCGATTCATGACATGCTTTGAGATGTAGCTGTGTCTCAGAGAACAATGTACTCATCCTCAATTTGCTTTCAGCTTAGGAAGCAACAGAAGGCTTGTTAACAGAACCTTTTCTCTGAACAGTCTTGGAGAAAGGCACTTAAGGAGATTGGTCCATTCAAGTATTGGATTGTATGAGTGGGAAGCTGGGGAAAGAGAATCTCAAAGCACCGTCAGACCTTCTCTCCATACAGCTCCATCAGCCCAGTCTGCCTTCTATGTAAAGACAATGTCTTCTCTTTCATGCACACTACAAATTTGAGTCAACGTTTTTCAGACATGAATGTGGGATGAGATCATAGTAGGCTGTACATGCTGACATTGATTTATAGGATTGGCATTGGAATTTTCTAGTTCCAGTATTCTTTATATCAAAATAATATCTGTGTTTAGGTTTTACCCCTGGAAATGTTTAAGAAGATGTTTAAAATAAAACAGGAGCATTGCTATTCCTATTCACATACTGGAAGTTTATAGATTGATAAAATCACATAATGTTACCAAAGTGGGAAAGAGGAAAATTTAGAAATTAAGCTTATTTGTTAGGGGAAAACATACTTATTTTTTGACGAAGCTGTAAGCACTGTTCTAATTAACTGCTCCAAACTCTTGACTATATTTTAATGTATCCCATGCATGGATTCTGGCATAGTGGAGTCTTTAGACTGCCAAATCCAAAATCAATTTGTAGGAGAAACAGCAATCAGTCATTAATTGATTTCTGATCTCTTTCTGCTTTAAACTAAGGGACAACTTCAGGACCTAGCAGATAAAATAATGACCAGTGACTGGGCACATCTGAGAGCAATTTGATTACTGTCCACATCAGACTACTGGGTTTACCGAAGGCTGCCATTCATCCAATCTGTCTTCTGTATTTAATCCAATTGTTTCTCTGTTAATGAAAACTATGGCCCATGACAGACATAGACTCAAGGGAACTATCATGGGTATTGTGGTTCAAATGTAACATGCTCTCCATTGGTTCACATGTTTGAACAGTCTGTCCCCAGCTGGCAGTACTGTCTGGGAAGGTCGCAGAACCTATGGAAGGAGAGCTGTGATGGATGAAGTGGGTTGCTGGTGGTGGGCCTTGAGGCTTTACAGCCCAGACATCCTGCTCATTCTTTCCTTCCTGACTGCAATGTGACGAGCCATCTTCCTGCTCCTACCCCCCTGTCTTCTTCTCCAGGAAGGAATGTGTCCCCTTGAATCTGTAAGCCAATATAAATGGCTATATTTCTTTTTTAAAGTTTCTTCTGGGAAAGTTTTTTTTTTTTTTCCCCACAGCAATGGGAAAGTAATACAACTAGAAATTTAACAGAACAAATGTAGTTCTCAGGCTCAGATCTTGGATGTGTACCCTAGCGTCTTTACCACACATTTATGATGATAACTTAAGACCATGCGTTGGCAATGGTTTCAGCAAAAAGCCGACTCACTCCAGAATTTAAATATGCTTTCTTTATAGTCTTAAAATGTGAAGTCCAGCTTCCATAGCTCTGTCAGACAAACAATCCATCAATATGTACTGAGCCCCAGAAGATGCACAGACATAACTACATACCAATCAAATCTAAGCATTTCCCTCTCTCTCTCTCTCCCCCTAAGATGACAGGTTGAAATGGAATGGGAAGAGAAGAATTTAAGTTAAAAATTATTTGCTTTCAGAGACATCAAAATGATGAAGTCAGTTTTAGGTTGTAGTAGGAATATGAACAGTGAGAGACTCATGTCTACCATCTCGGGCACAGAGCTTCATTCCATGCTCAAGATAGTATCACTTTTCCTCTAATGCATACATTATCTTGAATAAGATATTCTTTGCTTAGGCTTGTTTTTCAGGCACTTTTTTTTTCCCTGCCAAAATGTATTTTCTTTCAAACAATTTAGAAAGTTATTTAGAGCGATCCTGTATGTCAAACAATGATTCTGCTTTCATAAACAACACCATGCTTGCACATCTAACTCTTCATCGGCTGTGCAGAGTTAGTATAGAGTATTTTCTCTTCAGCTGGGCCCTGCTAGTCTTAATATATCATGCCTCAGGCCCTCTGGTATTAGATAACCTCACTGCATAACTTGAATTAGCAAGGAAATGACATATTTATATAGCAATTAAAAATATGTTTAGCATCCCCTGAGGTAACACCCCTCCCAATTATTTAAGCTAAAAGCACATTAATCATCTGGCAAGGTGGAGCACTAGAGAGACAGCAGTTGTTTCTATGTCGTGTGAGTGTTTAACACTGCACACGGAACTGGAATCTGAATTCCCACCACCTGGAAATGTCACCGCACATTGATTACTCTTACACTTAAACACAGCATGCTCTTTTAAACAACACCACTTGGAGCTGTCAGGTCCCCAAACACATAAGGCTCACATGCTTTCATGTTCCCGCTTCACAATGAAACCATTTACAACGAAGCACAGACAAGAGGCACAGGGAGACAGGGCTCATTCCCACAGGCCTTCCGGATCTAAAAGCCTACGCTCCACGGTTCTCTAGGGCTATGAGCTCCCAGAATCTCTTAGGCAGTCTGGAGTGTTCAGTCTTGACCTGTCATACATGGTACTATTTGGAGAGCACAATTTACCTACTATGTGTTTCCCCAGACATGTGATCAAGCATAAAACAAAACAGATGCGTGTTTCTTAATTGAGTTGATCATTTTGAAATACCTCCAGAGAAGAATAAATATGTCCGAACTGAGGGAATGAGCCCGAGACAGCTTTGGCTGATTCAAAGTGATGGCGATCAAACATGGGGACGAGAACACGAACACCCCATCCCCCCATGGTGTGGAGCACTCTCACACCACAGTCAGGGAAGGAGCTCTGAGGAGCTCATCACCAGCAAGAAGACCAAAAATGAACCCAACATGGCTCAGGGAAATTTTGTGGAAGAGGGGGCGGAGAGAATGTCAGAGCCACATGTTGGGTCATGATATACAGAGACATTTATCGTACCAATAACTGTGGGCTAACCCCACAATGCACGACCCATATACCTCAACAAGGAGGGGCCAATGGGGAGGGGGTAGGTCACGGATGTGCCTAATAATGGTACCAAACTGTCTGTACTTGCAGAATAGAAACCTTTAAAAAAAAAAAAAAGAAACAAACAAACAAACATAGTCTGGGTGTTTCAGACTATTTTGCTTCATATAGCAATATCATTAGAGGCCAGACAACCCTGATTTAGAGTTAAGAAGCAGAGTTGCCTGTATTACATTTGATTTTTAGATTCCATACTTATTAAAAAGCTGCTAAGGTGCTGGAGAAATGGCTTATCGGTTAAGTACTTGCCTGTGAAGCTTAAGTACCCCAGTTCAAGGCTCAATTCCTCAGTACCCACATAAACCAGATGCACAAGGTGATGCATGCATCTGGAGTTTGTTTTCAGTGACTGGAAACCCTGGCATGCCCATTCTCTCTCTCTCTCTCTCTGTCTGTCTCTCTCTCCCTCTTTCTCTCTTTGTCTGTCACTCTCAAATAAATAAATAAAAATAAATAAAATCAAACAAACATGCTAACAAAGATATTTATGTTTAAATCTTGGTGGCATCTTTTCTGTGTGATAATGCAGGTGATAATGAGAAAAATTGGTCCTGTTTTCCTTAACTAATTCATTTGTAAGGAGAGAGAGAGAGAGAGAGAGAGAGAGAGAGAGAGAGAGAGAGAGAGTGCAAGAGCGAGAGAAATGGGCATACTAGGGCCTCTAGCTGCTGCAAACAAACTCCAGATGCACTTACTGCATCTGGCTTCACATGGGTACTGGGGAATTGAACCCAAGTTGTTAGGCTTTACAGGCAAGAGCCTTAACTGCTGAGCCATCTCTCCAGGCCTGGTCCTGTGCTTTGTATTTGCACTGTATGCTAGGTAGCATTTGTATTTGACTTAAATACATCCACCCACTTAATATCATTCTCATTTGTGGCTGGGAAAATCTAGACTCTGAAGGGCCAGCCGACTTTCCAGAAAGTAACCCAAGACATGGAGATTGTAGAGCCTGCCCACTGGAGAGCCCACGCTGTTTATTCCCGGTCCCCTTGTTAGGGAACCCACCAACTGATTTAGCACAGAGCCTTTAGGACTTCAAGGCCATTAATAAATATGTAAACTAAAGAAAGTCAACCCACTGCTCCATCACTAAAACAAGCTGGAGGGATCCATGACCATTTTAATTCTTAATGGAGTAAGTGCACGTGTGTCACCATGACTTGCTAGAGGTCTGGCTAGAGCGCTCAACACCCACTTTCGGACTGTGAGCTCACAGGAAAAGCAGTCTCCCTAAATCTCCATCTGTTCATACTCAGCATTGGGGGGAGTAATGAGAAACATCTGCCAGGATACCCTGGGGTTCTGTATGAGATCATACATGAAAATAATCACTCAGCCCAGGGGCTGGCTATTGTCCAGAGCTCAGTAAATGGAAATGTCTATGTCTCCACTCAGGGCATCCCTCATCCTTTTGTCTACCTGCACCCCCAACTGACGATCATCCTTCAAAGTTCTTTCCTTCTTCATTGGCCCAGATGCGCTCTCGCCTCCTTTAGGTGGAGTTCTCAGACAGGCTGGTCATACCGCTTCTCTCACTCCGATGCTCACACGTGTGCTTGAACCATTCTCCCTAACCTTGGTCCAGAGGAGTTGTGAGAATGAAACACCCATGAAAATAATTTATAGAATTGGAAAGAAAAATTACTCCCACACCACTCTGCTGGTGCTCTGCTTGCTTTATTCTCATCTATAGCTAAGCTCTAGGCTGCCCATGCTTGGAGCTGACCTGGGTCGTAAGCAAACTTGCATGGGCAGGGGCATACCTTACACAGCCTCCTGCCAGTCGAGGAGTTCCCATGCTATTCACTTGGCTCCTGAGAAATCTGGACGTTGATCTTAGATGGTAACCAACCTACCCATCTTCTGGGAAAGAAGCTGTAGCCTGAGTCAGGAAGTGACTTGCCAAGGGTCACAGGACAGCTTACCAGTTACGCTGGAATTAAAAACTCAGCTGCTCAAGTTCCTTAATTACTGCTCTTTTCACTGGGCCTCTCTGTCAAGTGAATGTGGATTCCTGCTCACCCAGTGGTCTCTGGGCACTTTTAGTGGATTGTGATTCTTCCTGGATTCAAACCCCCTCATCCCACAACCCCAAGCATTTTCTGTGCCACCAGCATTGCCATGCACTTTCGCTCACTACCTTGGCCACCCCACCATTTCCCCTGCCTGGTTCCCTGCCCTCCCCTTCCTCCTGCTCCCCACGATCACACAAGACGTGCCTGCGTGCGGCCGGCTGTGAAGCTCTACAAGGGCCCAGATTTCTTGTGCACACAGGATAAGTCAAACACAAATGCTACCTAGCATGCAGTGAGAATACAAATGCCTGGAGTAACCAAGTTCTCACGCAGTCATGACACGCCTCTCCTGTGCAGTCTAAGATTGGAGAACATGATCCAAGAAAGAGGGATTCTTCAGCGTGCTAAGAGTCTGCCTACAAATCACACGTAACACCACTGGGTACAGTGGCCGGAGACACTGGACGTCTGAACCGGATGTCAGCTTTGTACTACTGTACGTACGAGTGAATACGTTAGTATCTTGGCATTTAAGTGTTGATTAATCAACTCATGCTTACTGTTCCATGTTTACTCCTTGGCCAGGTGCTCAGCACACAGGCGGAGCTCAATAAGCAAGCGAGATGAGGTCCTTACAGGACTTCTGCTCAGCGAGAGAGAACAGGATGCTCGCAGCTACCCTACATCCTGAGCAGAGCTTTGAAAGAAGGCACACGCAGTGACGCAGAAGCTGAAAGGAAGGACAGCAGGTTTAGAGTGGAGAGGTCAAAGAAAGCTACCAGGCAGAAGTGGCTTCTCTTCAAAGCTGACAGAAGAGGATCTAAACAATGAACAGAAGCACAGACAACACAGAGCCAGGAGACACCAGCACCATCCTCCCCAGCAGAACATCTTGATCTCTGTGGTTGGTCCATCCCAGGGTTACCTGCTGCGACACGTGCCTGACCTAGGCGGACTTAGCAGCATATGCTCGACACACTCAGACGTGCATATCCGCTGCTGCAGGGCGTTGGTTGGGATTTCAGGAATGTCATTGGACTCCAAACCTTCAGTTCCTGTTTGTATTTAGCCAAAGAACTGAGCAAACCAAATTGAGGAGGATAATCATTGAACCATTTTATTTCTTTAGGAAAGTATAAAACCAAGGGAAGGGAAATGGACACCCCACATAGTCTGAGAGCCCGTGGGATGGTCTTGGAAGAAACGTGAACAGAGGTTGTGAGAGGAAATAAAAGAAAGTGCAGAGTGCTTCGGCCATGTGGAGGACATGAGGGATTACAGGGGGGTCAAGGGGGTCTTCCCTTCCTCTCAGGCCAGCCAGGCTGAGGCGAAGGGACACTCACCAGGTCATGGACACTCAGGAGTGATGGCTGGGCAGCCACGAGAGCCCTGACTGTGGTGGGTCTCATCTCCAGGCTCAGGTGAGCCAGAGTGAGGGCCAATGGGTCTGGGCTAGGGGCTGGCGAGGACAGAGCACTCCCACCTAGGGAGGGGCTCAGGCTGTTCATGGAAAAACAGATCTAGGGAACTCCTTTTACCAAGGGAGAAAGAGAAGCCAGCTTCTCGGATCTCTAGCAGAGTAGAGACTGCAAGGCAGGCCTAAGGATATTCCTGCCTTTATTTTAGGGGGCCCAGTCACCCTAACTGCCCCCCATCGATGCACACAGATGATATGAGCAACATCTTCTCAATGGGAACACGAGAGAGAAGAATTTACCCAGGTATTTCAGTGTCCCTGCCTTTCTCACACGTTTGTTTTTGTTTGTTTGTTTGTTTGTTTTTTGTCATACTCCTATGATTTTGACAAAGGAATACATTTTTTTTTGTTCTTTCATATAATTGGCTCTAATCATAAGCCAGTTGCTATCTCTGGCACACAGTGCTTAATTTTATAAAATGGAAATAAACAAATACCAACAGTCTGTTCTAATATTGACAGAGAGTCAAGGCTGTTTCAGCTACAAACATGACATGCTTGTTTCTAAAAAGAAAGGATAGCCAAAGGCCATTGTGAGCACATCTTTGCTTTCATTCTGGGCGATTTTTCACTTTAAATTCAAATGACAAGAGAATCAACATCATCAACATTGCCAAGGGGAATAGACCAGAAAGACAGTGACTCCATCATGCCTGATAAGCACAGGGTATCTTACACACGTACCCAGCACACGTCCCAGGCTTAATGACCATATACTGGTTAACCTCTTAGACTTCGTCTTTCATTTTTATGATGAAAACAGTTTTCGAGTCAGGTGGCATCCTTGAATGCCCATCTATTGACAACATTGGCTCATGGGCTCGTGAAATACTGAGACGTGTTTGCATGTTGCCCAGGGTGCAATCAGTTATACTAAATATAGCTATTTTACCACAAATAGAGTGCTTTGGTTTGATGGTTAATCTTTATTATCAACTTGGCTGAATTTAGAATCACCATGGAGACCTACTTCTGGGCACATCAGTGATGAGGTGTAAAGAGCTTTTACTGTGGAAGGAAGATCCTCCCTGTGTGAGGGATACTTTTACATGGATTGAGGCCCCAGAATTAAAGGAAAGGAAAGGAAACAAGAAGCCAGCGAATGCAAACTTTCCTCTTTCTACTTCCTAAGTGAAGTACATCCTTCCAACCTTTGAGTCATTTCTTTTTCTTTTTTTTTTTTTCAACTTAGGGTCTCACTCTAGCTCTGGAATTCACTATGGAGTCTCAGGCTGGCCTTGAACTCAAGGCGATCCTCCAATTTGTACCTCCTGAGTACTGAGATCAAAGGTGTGTGCCAGCATGCCCAGCTCCATTTCTTTCTTACCCTGTTTTCGTCAGCTATTTTGTCACAGCAACAAGAAAAGTAATAAATACACTTAGTTGTAGGTGGTGGAACACCCTTATGAACCTAATTAAGATCTAATAACTATTTTTCCTAACATGACATTATAATCTTTGAAAATCCTTAAAAGTCTTATGTAAATCAGCCTTTGCAACTTCAAGTTAAATGAGATGAGTATGTCTTGTGTGCATGTTTCAGTTAACAGGGCATGAAAAGCAGAAATTGAATACCAGTGTAAATCTATCCACTACTGGATTTAGGTTTTATACTCCTGCTCATTTATTTTACTGCATGTCAAGCTGGGTATTTTTGATTTTTATTACTTTTTATTTTAATCCCTCATCATAGCTCTCGAGAACAAGTTTTAGAGTTAGGTTTTCAGTAACAACATATCCACAAGTTGAGTGAAAATGAGACAGAAGACCTTGGTGAAATTCAGCTGTGATTTACTGGTGAATCAAGACCCTCTTCTGCATTACCCTTAGTCTATCATTCCAGTAGACCTTGGGTTTGAACACATCTTGATCTTTTCTTTTACCTCTGCTGCGTAGCAACATGAGTAAACTTGTCAAGCATTTTAAATCTACAAAGAAAATTTGCCATCTTTTAGCTGACTTCTCTGGAGGAAGGAAATAGAGGTCAGAAAATAATGCGTGGACTCCTGGATTCTCAGTGAACCTGACGAGGAGCACAAGGGTGAAGGGGAGAGACACTGAGGACACGCAGCAGCTGCCCACAGAGATTCAGAGGTTCCTAAGTGCCCATCACTGAAGTAGAATTAAAACACACCCAACATGGCTCAGGGAATTTCGCAGGAAGAGGGGGTGGGAAGATTGTAAGAGCAACAAGTTGGCCCATCATCTACAGAGGCATAACCTCTCCTCAATAACTGACCACCGCCCTCACAATAGACCATCCACAATCACCATGGAGATGAACTGCATCCTCAATAAGGAGGGGTCCTTCAGAAAAGGGGAAGGGACTGAGAAAAAGGATAGTATAGCAACATGTCTTGTTTACATTTCAAGTATGCCCATAACTAATAAAAATAATTTTTACACACTGAATATCTACATAACTAATAAAGAAAAAATAAAGAAATAATAATAATAATAATAAATTTAAAAAAGCTATGTGTGTGTTACATAAGGGAATAAACACTTGTCTGAGCTAAGTGTGGCCCACACTCATATTGGAACCAAGCTCAATGGGAGTATTATGATAAACATCTTTACGTTCCTGCGCCTGTGCCCACCCTCCCAATCTCCAATCTCTATGCTACAGACAAATCCTCATGCTCTGCTGAAAAGCTGAAGACCAACAGGATTTTCCTTGTTTAGGAAGTGAAAACAGCACTCTAAGCTGACAAGGCTTCCCACGGGACGTTCATTCTCTGCCTCACACTCTTAAGCTGCCTTTTTAGACCTTTATTTCCAGGGTCATATCTTGAGTGCTGAGGCCAACTCTCTTTGCAGCAGAACCATTTTCTCACCTTAGAGCCCTCCTTTCTTTATTTAAAAATCCTCATGACTGGACTGGAGAGACCTGGGTTCAATTTCCCAGGCCCCACACATAAGCCAGATGCACAGGGTGGCAAATACATCTGGAGTTGGTTTGATCTGGCTGGAGGTCTTGGTATGCCTATTTTCTCTCTCTCTCTTGTTAATACATCCATCCATCCATCCATACATACATACATACATACGGTTTAAAAGTCTCATCATTGGGCTGGAGAGATTGCTTAGTGGTTAAGTTGCTTGCCTGTGAAGCCTAAGGGCCCAGGTTTGATTCCCCAGTACCCATGCAAGCCAGAAGCACCAGGTGGTGGTATATTTGTCTGGACTTCATTTGTCGAGGCTAGAAGCTCTGGTTCACTCATTCTCTCCCTCTCTCTCTCTCTCTCTCTCTCTCTCTCTCTCTCTTTCTCTCTCCATCTCATAAACAAATACATAAAAGTCGTCTTCATCACTAGAATGTCAGCAACCTGACGACCTTGAACTCTACTCTGGCTCCTCCACCTCAATTCTTCCTGAGACATTTTTGTCAGATTTCTCAACTGCAACTATTTTCCACTGATGTCATATGAGAGGAAACAGAGAGAATAATTGGAGAATTTTATTATTTACTCTCAGTTTATGCTGTTACCTAAGTAACTGAATTGGTGTTTCAAACCCTAGCAACACCATAGTTTATGTGACGCCTCCTCTCAGCTTGGGAGAGGAAAGGAGCTTCTATCACTGTGACCTTGGCCTTGGCTTTGCCTCTGAATCTTTTATATATATGTATAATTTAAAACTGGACTGCAAGCCATGCCTCCGTACTGCTACAGACTCTTTCATAGGAACTTCCCTTTATATCATTTTCTTTGCTTCATGCAAATTACCTGTGTAATTAGCAGTACTTTCCACATTCTACAGAAGAGGAAGAGGAAGTTCAGAGACGCTTAGGCATACATTTAACATTAAAATGGCTAGGAATTAGATAAAATGGCATTAATCCACATTGAGTCTTGATTCCCCACCCATGTTCTAAATTTGTGCAGCTCAGACGTCATCACTCCTAGAGAAAAAATAAAGCATAAATCACGTAGCTTTGTAAGAAATACTCTCATGAAATGAATAAATGAACGGAAGAAGACTGCTGAGAGAGGATGATCTTTTAACGTTTTTAAATGCAGCCTGGCCAGCCAGCTCCTTCCACTGCAGGCTCAGAGTGAAGCTTTGTTTGCATTTATTTAGTTAGGTTTTTTTGCAACAACATGAAAGAAATACAAGGATTGGAGGGAAGGCACTGGGCATGGTGGTGCATGCCTTTAATCCCAGCAATCGGGAGGCAGAGGTAGGTGGATTGCCACGAGTTCGAGGCCACCCTGAGATTGTATAGTGAATTCCAGGTCAGCCTTGGCTAGAGTGAGACCCTACCTCAAAAAACAAGAACAGGGCTGGAGAGATGGCTTAGCGGTTAAGCGCTTGCCTGTGAAGCCTAAGGACCCTGGTTTGAGGCTCGATTCCCCAGGTCCCATGTTAGCCAGATGCACAAGGGGGCGCACGCGTCTGGAGTTCGTTTGCAGAGGCTGGAAGCCCTGGCGCGCCCATTCTCTCTCTCTCCCTCTATCTGTCTTTCTCTCTGTGTCTGTCGCTCTCAAATAAATAAATAAAAAATTAAAAAAAAACAAGAACAAACAAACAAACAAAAAATAAAACCAAAGCTGTGCACACATGAAGCCAGATGCACAGGGTGGCACAAGTATCTGGGATTCATTTGCAGAGACAGAGGGCCCTAGGATACTCATTCATTCCCTAACCAATAGGTAATTGTTCTAAAAAGAAATACAAAATATAAGGTATGTGCTTCTCAAGTAAGGTTTGACCCACCAGTGCCCCAGTTTTGCCATCTGACTTGGCTTTAGTGAGGCCTGAAGTACACTGACCTCAGCCACTGCGGTCCTCTTGGAGACCCAGAAGGAACAAGGATGAGCCCCAGAGAGCATGAGACAACCATTTAAAGCTGATGTTCACAATGGATTTCCACTGAGAACAGAAAATTAAAGGGTAGTGTGGTTCAATATCTAACCACCTAGGCCCAGAACACAGCCTGGCCAGGATCTGGACCTGGGTGAGCCCCATTCTTTCTTAGCCTGTGAAAAAATGTCCAGAGACAGATAAGTAAAGGCTAAAAAAAATCCTTAAAATGGGCCATTTAGAAGGTTTTTTATTTTCTCTTTCTTTCTAAAGATAATTTTCTGAATTATTCTGGATGAATCTTCAAAGACTGCTATCTTTTGGGATTCCTTTGTGTTTTTCTCATAGCCAGAATCCTAGCCAGCAGAAAAACATACCAACAATTCTCTAAAATACCCCTTTTGCAATTTTCTGCGATTCTTGTCCGCACTTGGATTATTAGAATGTCGTCTTATCTCCTTGTTTTGCCCCCAGCCCTTCTGCTGGGTATTCTCCTGACAGCAGCCGGAGAGATTCTATTAAATTAAAAGTCTGATCACTGCTGTTCTGTGTAGAAATAGCTTCTTCTGTCGCTCAGGAGGAGAGCCAGGTCTTGTCCTGATTTAGAAATGCCATCGTTTGGCCTCAGCTGGCACTCCACCCTTGTCCCGCCTGTGTGCAGAGTGGCCACGCCGCTGCACAGGCTCCTGTGGCTTTGTGAGCATGTGCTCTCGCGCCTCACCTTCGCGTGCAATGGACCTCTGATGCTCTCTGCCCCGGCGTCTTCACGAGTAGTTCATTCACCCTTCACTGATCATCACAACTAACTCGGGCCTTTTCTGGAACACCTAACTTCTAACACGGCCACACCACTTTCTGAGCCCTGCTCTTGACTTACTTTTACTACATGGCAGTTGTCACTGTCAAAACTACAGGCATTCAAATTTTTAACATCTGGTATAAATGCCAAATCCCACTTTAGGCAAGCTCTACTGGGGGCAGGTTTTTGAATTTGTTTCCTTTACGTCTCTGGAACCTGGAATCGTGCCTGACATGCGATGGGCACGCTCAGTCGTTAACGATTACATGAAAGGCTAACTGAAGCAATTAATGACCAGACTTGCTGGTAGATATATACATAAAGTGAAAGTATTTGGCAAATTTCAGATGCTCAGTGAATGGGTGGATGAAAAGATGGGTCAACTGATCTCAGTATTGTCTGGGGTGGTTGTGTTACATGTGATTTTACTCTATGCTGGACGATTATCTGTATCTTTCATGTATGGTATAGGATAAAATTTTAAATTAATTTCACCTGCATAGAACTGGACCATGTATCACAAAAGTATCACACCCCGTTGTGTTCATGGGTAGGGCTATGTTTGGTGTAAGGTATAGGTTACGAACAGGGTTATGAATAGGTTATTGAGCAGGTTACGTGTGGGTTATGAGTAGTTTAATGAGTGAGTTGCAAGTAGGCTTATGATCCATTTCTACATGTGAAGAACTGAGCCAAGAATAAAATAAGAGAACTGAGTATTCATTCAAGCATTCACAGCTAGTGACAGAAATGGAAAAGAAGAAAAGATTGTCTTGTTTATGGAAACTGGTAGAAAATAGTGAGAAATGTCTCCTGAAAAAGAAAAGTTGGTTTATATCAGGATCTCTACACACACAAGACTGGATTTGGATAATATTGGACATTCAAAAATAACACTATTTAAAAGTGTGAAAATATACCACCATAACATTCTAAGCATATAATTCTTAAGAACTCATTATTGAACAAGTGTCACCACTGTCCTTAGCCACAGCTGAACTGAATGTCTGGACCTATTAACCAATCATTCTTCCATGTCTCTGGCTACTGGTGGCTCTCTTCTCTTCTCTGAGCACTCCATGTAAGTGGAACACTAGAGAACTTGGCTTTTGCACAAATTTATTTCCCTTAGCATGAAGGTATTAAAGTTCATCGGTGTTATAGCATTTGCCAGAATTGACGTTCAGATCCAGCAATATGCCTTTGTAGAAAACTCCACCTTCTGTTTGCTCCTTTATCCATTCATGGGCATGAGTTTCTTTCACAGTTTGGCTCATGTGAATTATGCTGTTATGAACACTGTTGAAGCAATACTTATTTCAGTTCTTGGCTTTTCTATATTTTTTTGTATCATGCCTGAAAGTGGAATTGGTAAATCATACAGTAATTAAATTTGTATGTGAGGGAAATCATAATGTTCATTGTTGCTCCAAGCCACTGGATTACATAGCAATGATAACGTAAGCAGCCAATAGAACGGAAGAGTGTTCCTTAAACCAGAAGGACTTCACCCCACATTCACAAGATAGCTTACAACCTGCAAACCTCTGCAACACCTAAAACTCTACAATTAATTTTACCTATTTTCTTTTTTAAAAAAATAGTAACAAATATAGGCACCTATTAGATAATAATGGCAGAGCACACTTATTTAAACTGACATGGTTATTGGGCTTAGATTCAAAACACTCCAATAACCCCTTTGTACCGCACCCATCCAGCCAGGTACACGGCCAGCTTTGTTTTCAGTGAGGACCTGCATTCGCGAGCTCCCAGTCTTTCCTGTGTACATGCCATAGGCTAGCTTCTAGCAATTCAGCAGTGACCAGGACAGCAATAATACTTGCATATATGGATCTTAAAATTATTCAAATCAGATAGATTTAAATCTGTATTTAAATCTGCATTTTTTAATGTGTTGCTTTTATAATAGAGATATTTGCCCTAATGGGAAAATGACACATAATATGTTGTAAGATGACTGAATAGGTTGGCCTACAAGATAGAAGCAGCAGGAATAAGAATAAATTGCATAACTTAATGGGAGTTTGATCCCCATTAAAATATCAAATTTACTCTGTAGGGCAAACAATCAATGTTAGATATCATTAAATTACTACCTCCAAATTTAAAACCAGACTTTAAAAGGTTCAGAAAACATTGGCAATATTCAGATGCTCATCAGCTGAATCAATTAGCTAAACTAATTAGCTTAAGGTTTAATTAAATAGTAGGTATTAAGTTCATTATCCCCATAATACTGATCATATTTTAGAATAGAGGTTTGGGAGTTTTACATAAAGCATTTCCCTCTGTAGCGTTTTATTTTCAAGTTTAGTGGTTTCATGATATGTGAATGTTATGGGGACCTGCTAAAGAGATGAACATCTATCCTTTTCACTTTCGTCATTACTTTTCAATGATACTTTTGACTCTTCATCTGCTACTTAGTCTTTTGTGCCAAGGACATAAAACCTGGGACTTAAAACTTCTGACTTTGTCAACAAGTGAAAAATTCACACACACACACACACACACACACATACACACACATGCATTTAGCTGCCAATGGCAAATACTATGGAAAAGACTTTTGGAAATGCTCACATAGCATAACCACAGTCATGTAATACTGAGCAAAGATGACCTTGTGCTATCTGACAGTTTCCCAGTTCATGTATTAGAAACCACACTATGGGACCAGAAGTATTATTACTCCTGCCTTGACAGGTGGTATAGGCAAAACAACCACCACCACAACAACATAACATTTCTGAGCCAACTGATGAGACTTAATTTTTGGACTCAAGATTAGATCATGGAAGAGAATATTAATGTCTGGGAATGCATACAAACACTGAAGAGCAAGGGTAAGGTACTGTTATCACATTACTTTCAAATACTGTGTAAGAAGGCTGTGTGAGAAGAGGGAAAGGGATGAGAGGTGAAAATGAGGAATAAGGAAAGGAAGGGGAAGGGAAAGTGAGGTGAGTGATAAAAATGCAAGTAACTGGTTAATGTCAAATTGAGTTTCTGTTATTTGTTCTACCTGCCTCTCTCTCTCTCTCTCTCTCTCTCTCTCACACACACACACACACACACACACTCCTACAGAAAGAGGGTAAGTTTTGATGCTCAAGACATAATGGACAACATTTATTTGGGTTTAATTTCATTCCAAGCATGTCACACATGTTTAAATAAACTTTCTTTTCTTAGAACTTAGTGATGCCAGCCAGAGGAATCTGAGCTCTGCTAAGGACACTCTTGTCACCAGAAAGTGTGATGCCTTTACTGTCATTGTTTGATGGACAACAAGTGAGTCTTATTTGGGGTTCATTCATTCAAGCTTCTACTTTAAGAACTGAGGGTTTTTTTTTTTCACAATTTTCTTTGTTTTTAGCAAAAATCAAAAAAAGTCACTTGTCAAATGCTATAAATCACAATGCCCAGATAGTTATCTAGGTCCTCCTGCTGTTGGAGATGAATGACTGAAAGCTCAATAGCTACTGATGAAGACAGTTATTAATACTTCTCTCCTAAGTCCAGCTGACTGGCAATAATGGCTACACAGTAGGCTTTGGCATTGGGCTGGAGCTGACTACTTGTGACTTTCTCTGTAGATTTGACCGCTCAGGTCTCAGCAACTGCTACCAAGCCATGCCTGGGTGAGCCTGATGCACAGATACCTGCAGTAAGGCAATTTCTATGCAAAGAAACTCTTTAGAGGCAAAATATGTATTTATGAGAAGACATGTAATGAGCAACCTGAAGACAGAGAATATGGGTGCACTTCTGTACAGTGATCCCTTTCTTTCTCTTGAGGATCTGGCCTCAGTAACATTTTCCCCTACAACTCTTTTTAATTTTATTTAAAAAATATTCAATCATGTACTTGAGAAGGAGAGAAGGGAGACATGTGCACACAGAGAGAGAAAGAGAAAGACAGAGGCAGAGAGGGAGGGACATAGAGGGAGAGAGAGAGAAAAAGACAGAGAGAGCGAATGGGTACACCACGGTCTCCTGTCATTGCAAGTGGATTCCAGACACATGTGCCACTTTTTGGATCTGGCTTTATGTGGGGATTGGGAATCAAGCCCAGGCCATCAGGCTTTTTAAGCAAGTGCCTTTTATCTCTGAACCATCTCTCTAGCCCCTACATTTTCTTCTAATTTCGCTAGCCCAAATGAAAATAAAACATGTGTTGATACCACATTTATGCCCATATTTATCTTTCATTTTTCCACCTTCCTTGTCAGCAATCCACTATGAAAGAGACGTGTTCTGTCTATGTTCTTCCATCTCCTCAACCTAACTCAGTCTAACTGGTCTCTCCATCCCCAGTCTTTGTGGCTGGCCACTGGGAGATCTAAGCTGACATATAAAGTAACCCAGGCCAATTTATACAGCAAAGCATGATGCCCTCTTAGCCAAAGTGATCAAGAGCTTATTTCTGCACCTCATCTTACTATCTAAGTGGCATTAAGGCATCTGAAGCTAGGTGGTAGTGTTCTCATGACAACTGCTATCCATTTTATTTCACTGTTGAAATTCTGTGCAAATGAAAACTGATTATGGTTGATAGAGGTATGGAAGCTTCTGGAAATTTATGGAAATTTTGCTCACTGTGGTATTCTAAAATTAGGCCTAATTTCTTCTGAATAAGAAATGCTTTCACAGAGGTGGAAAGATTCCTGGTCATTACTCAAAGCCCAAAGTGTAGTAGACTCTGGGTAAATTTATTCTTAAATGGTGTGACTTCTCAAATATAAGCTAGCTTTGGGAGAACTGAATGCATTACTTATTATTATTATTACTTATTATTATTCTCAAATGATTAAAGGTAACTCTTACAAATCAATAGAAGAGGAGAAACCAAAGGGAGAACATTAAAACTAAAATATCATTGGCTGGGGGAAGAAGTATTAATAACACTAGATCATGTTATTCTTTAAAGTCCAACAAAATTACTGAAGGTTATAGGGAAAGCTATGAGAAGTTGAAAGTGTATTTGGATTACATGCATCTTTTAGAGGAAATTACTCCCTTCTGTAAATTGTCAAATAGATATGAATGCTAACACCAACACAAATGGAACGTGCTCTAATATACAGGCAGCTGAGTGGAAGAGATGGCTTAGCAGTTAAGGGATATGCCTGAAAAGCCTAAGGTGCTGGGGTTGATTACACATAACCTAAGTAAAGCCAAATGCACAAAGTGGCTCATGCATCTTGAGCTCAATTGCAGTGGCTAGGGGCCCTGGTGTGCCCATTTTTTCTTTCCCTCCCTGTGTGTCTTTCTGTCTGTTTCTGCCTCATACGCTTGCACACGTGCATACGAGAACACACACACGTGCACACACACACACACACACACACACACACACACACACACACCTGAATTAGGAATGACTCCACTGGGAACTTCAGCACCAAGTGGCACTCATGATCAAGAACCAGAATGGAATTTCTCGGGGATGGTTGACAAAAGAGGGGCAAATCACTATATTTCTCTGCATTTTCTGCAACCTCATCTTCACTGGGGGAGCTCAAGAGGAAACACAGTGCAGAGCAATGTATGAGGACAATCTAGAAGTCTTGAAGGGAACGGATGAGGGAACACCCACCTCCACTCATTGCTTTTTAAGCTAGACAAAGATACATTTAATATGAACCAAAAAATTTATAACACATTACTGATAGTAAATTAAGGGCACTCAGTGCCACAAGAGGATGCATAATGTGGTATCTAGAGTCTTAAAATATTTATTACATATGTGACACAGCTGTACCATACTTCAGAGGTAACTACTTAACAGAGCTATAATGTTCCCCCAAAGCATTCAGAATAAATTATTATTCCTCCCTTCAAGGAATTCAAACTTTTAGAATCTACACATATATGTTAAGTGTGATGATACTACTGTAATTTCAGAGCAGCCTAAATGAAGTATGAAGCAAAAGGAAATTTACTTGAAGGAATTCTAGGGACTGTACACAGAAATAATTGCATGTCAGTATTTATTGCAGTACTATTCTCAATAGCTAAGCTATACAATAAAACTAGGTAGCTATCAACAGACAATTGGATAAGAAAATGTGGTTTATATATGCAATGGAATTTTACTCACCCATAAAGAACAAAGTTATATCATCTGCAGTAAACAGGTGCAACTAGATGTAATCATAGTAGGAAAATTAAATCAGTCTCAGAAAGACAACTATCACATGATGTGGCTCCTCCATTTTATATAGATACATACAATCATGTATGTATATATGACATAGAAGCTACACTGTCTAGGGGGCAAAGAGGACTAACAGGGAAAACAGTGGAGGAAGAGAAGGGTATCAGGGTGCAAGGCTGGGACCAATGGACAAAGTTCCTCATATATTTTAATGAAAATGCTATGAAATCCAGTACCATGTGCAACAAAATATATGCCAATTGAACAGCTACTATAGAAGAAAAATAAATTGTTAAATGGACAAGTAAATATACAAATGCAAAAGAAAACAAGTGGCAGAAGCAGGTTCAAAATGGACCCTCACTGAAGCTTATTACAGGAGAGAGTGCAAGTAACAGCCCAGGGCTGACGACTTCAGATCGTCATGTTTTTGAATCACATGTTGTAAAGAAGTATGCCAGAGTGGATTATGGGAATCAAACAATAGATTCACACTCACGAAGTATCTACAAAATGTAACCACCAATGTAGAACACCTCTAGGATAATTGTTAATGATATTTTTCCTATGTTTTAATGAATTTTATGCTCTTTTTAAAAATTAATTGTGAACTTTACTGTATGTACAAATCACATGGTGGTCATGTTCTCATTGAATTATGCTTTTATAAAACTATTTTGTTTATTTATTTATTTATGAGAGAGAGAGAGAGAGAGAGAAAGAAAGAAAGAAAGAAAGAAAGAAAGAAAGAAAGAAAGAAAGAAAGAAAGGAAAGAAGGAAGGAAGGAAGGAAGGAAGGAAGGAAGGAAGGAAGGAAGGAAGGAAGGAAGGAAGGAAGGAAGGAAGGTCTCCAGGCACAATGCACCACTGTGTGCATCTGACTTCCATGGGTATTGGAGAAGCGAACCTGTGTCCTTAGGCATCACAAGTAAGTGCCTTAACTACTAAGCAATCTCTCCAGCATGAGTTATACTCTTATATCTGCTCTTTCCACCCTCATTCCACTGAGGGCCCTTCTCAAGTGGGATTATTGGTACTGACCATGGGGTTATGAATGCATCTGACCATCTCTGTGGGCGGGGCATTCTTTAATGTTGCTCTTTGTCATTGGAATTTCTTGTAACAGTCTGCATCCACTCTAAAGAGAACTGAGTAAAGATTCAGGCTCATTCCTGTCAGCTCTCCTATAGATGCCTGACTTGCCTCCAGCTACTTTGAGGTCTTTTCTTTTGATCATTAGCTAGTTTATTTTTCCCACAACAGAAACAAAATTGAAGAAAAGGCAATATGTTTTGAGGGTACTGCCATAACCTCTAATGGAGACATGGGACTGGCAATCACTAGTAACTCACATAAAATCTTAGCAATGACATGGAAATTGAGTCCAACAAGTAAGGGCAGAATAGCACCCTCACCATAGTCCCCTGTATCTTATTAACCAACATCAATGAGGAGCCACAAACATCAGGCTGGCAGGTGATGTTTAGAAGCAGGGTGGGCGTTTTGTTGAGAAAGTGAAAAGATGATCCTGAGGGTGTTGAGTTCCACTTGTTCACTAGAGAACCTGAGAAGTGTAGTAGATGCTGGGAAGCCAGATAGGGAAATAGGTCCTTACACAACTGGTGAATGAGAAATGATGAATACTTCTGAGGAGGAGAGTTGATATGGCATTTACTAAGTATAAGTTGGGCCAGGCAAGACCTATAGATGTCTTTATGAATTAGATGAGATCAAGAGAGCCTGGGTTGTGGTGGCACTGAAACTAGAGGAGAGGCAGGGGAAGGGCCAAGTGCTGAAGTAAAATGCTAGCTGTCAGTAGTGCCACGTGGGCTTCCAGTGTGTGGTTAGAGACCAGGCAGGAGACACATTCCACTGCAAACTTCATCACAATTCCCTAAAGGAACAACAACAAGATGTGGGGTGGGCCAGACATGGCTTCTCCTATTGTCATCAGACTGAATCACAAGCTAATCTTGTTACCCTCTTTGCAAATATTAAAGATGCTTCCTACACCAATCTTAACACCATTTGTCTCATCAGAAAATATCTCAATTATAGATCATTTATTCCATAATTAATAACAGGAAAAATATTCCTAGCAATTGCCATCAGTGTAAGGTCTCACATCCAGAGGGTTAGAAGTAATCAGAATCAGAATACAATACCAGAGATGTTTGAGTTGTTTTCAACCCTGCTTAAAATAATCCCCAGGTATTGAAATACAGAGATTGTCCTCTCTATATAACAGAAAGGTAAAAAATTGAGTTCAGAACTGGAGAGGTGGCTTAGCAGTTAAGGCTTTTGCCAGAAAGCCTAAGGTCCCAGATTTGATTCCCCAGGACCCATGTAAGCCAGATGCACAAGGTGATGCATGAGTGTGGAGTTTGCAGTGGCTTGGCGTGCCCATTCTCTCTCTCTTTTTGTATCTGTTCATCTCTCTCACATAAGTAAATAAAAACATATTTTTTAAAAAGAGTTGAATCCAGTACATTTGTAGTTGTGTGTTTCCTAAATAAGGGAAAAGCATGCTCAGGGACTAGGGTTGGGTAAAAATAGAAATCAAAGCTAATGTCATGAAGGGGAAAAAAAAATCATTGTGTTTTTTTCTCTTTTTCCTGAGTCCATGCATCATCTACTTGCTGGTTGGCAAGTGGGAATAAAAAAAACAAAAACAAAACAACAAAAAACAAACAAAATAACCCAATAAATCCTCTGTCAGCCTCCCACAAAATCTTAGGAATTACAGGCCAATTAGTTTTAAATGCATACTGCCTTGCTGACTGCATTAATATTCTCCTCGCCCATCACTCTTTTGTTTGTTCACAAAAATCTCCTCTTCCTTTTGTTGTGCCTATTAATGTCATGGAATAATATCTCTCTAACAACACCATAAAAAGTGCCGTGCATGCACCACACTCCCCAGTGGAATGTGTGTTTCAGCCTTGCAAGTGTTGTCCTGACGATCCCATGCAGGTGACAAAAGGGCTCTCATGTCAGCATTTACTGGCAACTTATCTTCAGATATCATAACAGCATAATAAACAAATAATGTGCATAAATCATCATGTACCAGCCTTGCATGGAATAGTAATGTGCCATTCATGAAACAATGTGCAGATCGCAAAAATGTTTGCAGACAGGTACACTGTCTTGCTTCTCCAAGCCTCAGTTTCCCCACATAAAACTAGTGGTGGTGGTAATGTTTCCTATGCCTTCTGAGAGGATGAAGTAAGATACGACACAAAACCTTTAGTTAACTGTGAGGGCAGCCAGGGAATTCCATGTCCTCCTCTGTAGTGGCCTGAAAACAGTACTCACTCTGCAGCCTCCACCCACCAAGGCTCTGCTTCCCTGGCATTGTGGATCACGGTTGTCCTCTGTAGAGCCATGCCTTTCTTCATCCTGCATCAAACAAAGAATCCTCCTCCAAGGTCACTGAGCAGAACTTGCCTCTCGGTGCTGGAAGATGAATTCCGGAGAGTGACTGACCTCTAAAGAAGGTGTCTCCAAAAGCACCTGACACAGCCATGAGGTGGTGAATCATGAACAATTTAGAGCAGAGAAGAAGCTAACCAAGTTAGACAACCTGTATTGGCTCTTACGACTGAGGTCATTAGAATCGTTTTGGTATAGTTCAGATCAAAATAATGACTGCAAAGACCTGGTACCAGGAAACAAGGTGGCTATGGTAGCTCTCCTATTTCTATCTTAAAGTCCATTTGGAAGTTTTCTGGAATACCTTCCTAGCATGACACCCCCAACACACACACACACACACACACACACACACACACACACACAAAAACAAAAACAAAAAACCCACCAATTCATTATAATTAGCCAAGTAGCTTGTAATCTACAATGCTTATTACAGGAACATATTCAACACACACACATTCACACATTTTTACATGCAAACTGTTTATAAAACAGAAAAGGCTAATAAATGTGTTGCTGCTTAGTTTGGGTTTTTATTTTGAGTTTTTGGGCATGTACTACAGAAGCAATACTTGCTAAGTAAGCACTCTGTAACTGAGCTATGGTCACATTTAATTTAAAAAAAACATAAAATCTCATTCTTGGGGCTCAGGAGAATCTCATGAGTAAAGTGCTTGCTGCACAAGCATGAATTTTTGAGTTCTGATCCCAGTGCACATGTAAAAGCTGACCAAAGGGGGCTGGACAGGTGGCTTAGTATTTAAGGCACTTGGCTGCAAAGCCAGAGGACCCAAGTGTGATTCCCCAGGACCCATGCAAGAAAGATGCACAAGGTGACCCATGTGTCTGGAGTTAATTTCAGATACATACAGCATACACATGCAAGAATCAATGATTCTTTTCTCTGCCCTTAAAAGAAATTTCTACCACATGCCTCTCATGGCTGAGAAAGGGGGCATAGATGAGTAGCCTAGAGCAGGACTAGGGTGATGAAATAGAGAGTGATGGTGACTAAGGTAATATGCAGGGACTGTGGCTCTCCCCCAGCTGAGTTCAGGCGAACAACGCCCTGCTCTTAATGGCAAATTTCTGCCACACTGCATATGAAGACGCTCTCGGTTGGTTTCAGGTCACATTAGATGTAGATCTGCCAGTGTGATCTCCTGATCCTTAGTCCAAGTCCCCTCCCTCTCTTGCTTACTGCAGCATCTTTAGGGGACACGAGGAGGTACACATCACACACACACGCAAGCCATTGTAGTGTACCAATTATGTCCTCAACTGAATTCTAAATCTGGAAGTGGTAAAGGAAGGGCTTTATGACTTTACCCTGAAGAGAATGCTCATCTGTTAGATTTCCTGTGAAAACTAAACCCTGAGACTTACAACCGTAGCTGTACACATTTAGAGATCTCAGAGCTGGAAGGAATCTCGGGAACCCATCTAATGTCCCTTCCTTGACCTCAGGTAAGTGAAATGACACTTCCACTTTCAAATGAAGAAACACAGAGGGACTGAAAGAATGCGAAATGTGTAGGCAATAACAAAGCATTCTCTCCTTGCTTGCCAGGTGACAGTTGGAGGCCTGCCTGGATTGAATAGCAAAACCTTGACAAAAAAAGAAAACAGAACTTCAGAATCGACAGCATTTATGAAGGTAAAACTTTGATCAGAAAAATTCAGGCTATTTATCTGACATACTATGTTCAGGCTTTGCCCCAAAACTACTTAGCGTACATTGGCTCAGACAGGTGGCTCCTCTGTATGATACAGCATGCTGCATAGGTTTCCCAAGTGTTCCTTCCTCAACAAGTATCAATGACCAAATGTTACTCTGAGTTCAAATGTGCCATGAAATTGCATGATCATTTCCATCTGAATATTAACAAACAATCAGGTTGAATATTTGAAAATCAATTTAAATACCCTTCATGTTTATTTTATTATATATTACTATGTCCTATTTGTTACTCAATTGTGTTCTCCCCACTCATCATGGCTTAGAGAAATTCTAACCTTTGATACAGGTTTGTTTTTTTTTTTTTTTGTCTTCCACTCTTCAATCCGTGTTTTACCAAAGTGAAGGTAGAAAATGTGGTGTTTGAATTGTTTCTACATAAAGTCATGAATACACAAACATGCATCTCAATGTCTCTCTTTCCTATGCCCTCTGTCCACTTCAAAATGATCTGTGCAGGAAGACTCTGCTATTTTAGATACCACACTTTTTGATTATTTTATATCATCTTTTTTCAACTGTTTACAATTGTATTCCATAACTTATAAAAACATTTATAATTATCTTACATATTAATAGTCCCAAAACTTACCCTCAATCATTTTACAGCACAACTCTCATTTGGGGGCACTTACTTTGTATTTAGTTATTACTTGGCTGAAATGAACCAGTGGAAGATATCAGATGTAAGAATTAAATTTCATGAGAAATCATTTGGGCTTTCTACATTTGAGACAAACTACTTCCAGACTACAGTCCTGGGAAAACTCTCTAGTTTCCTGTTGTTGTCTGCTTACTTCTAAGAGGGAGGCACTGGGTCATCATGCGTTTGTTTGCAAGACACCTCTGCCTTCACAGTGGAAGCAAATGCTCTAGCAGGGTGCACCTGGATGTGGCTCATGCATTTGTTCATATTCTTTATGAAAACTTGCCATCTGCTCCCTCAGAAGATTGACTTTCATGCTGTGTTTGATAGATCGTCCTTGGTTCTACTTTCCTCAGAGGTCTATAGCTGTCAGGAATCTTGATGAGGCATCCCCTGTCCTCCACAGTTACCATGTTTATTTTCTTTGGCATAATCACTTTTCTTCATTATTCACTTTGGAAAAAGAAGCTCATTTTTATTCTTCACTTAGTGGTTTTCTCTCTGCTCAGGATGGATTCTTCACTGATTCTACAAATAGGTTTCATTTTGCCATTACCTTTTCTCTTCCTTGTGATGTTTCTTGGGTGAGCTGCTTTGATTGCTTCTGCCAGATCAGTCCTGTAGGATTTCTGTTCTTCAGCAGCAGAAAAGTTATGGCAGGTGTTGCAGTCAACCAGACTCAGTTTATGGGAGGAAGGGATTTATTTCAGGCACACAAAGTCCAGCGGCACATCAGTAAGAGTGGAAGAAGCTGGCTTCCTTTTTTAGATACAAGTAGAGAGACATTACCAGCCAGCATTCAATGCCACACAATGAAAACAACCAGAGCTCAAACTTCTCTCTCCACACCTTTGGCCTGGAATCAAGATCTGCCACCAAACACACCTTAGGGCTGGACCCCAGGAACTGTGCCCAGTGATACCTCATACAGCCAGGTGACTGAAGACCCAAGTTACAAGCCTATATTTTAATAAGGCACCTGAGTCTATGGGCCAGACTTTTACACTATTACATTACCACAGCATGGTTCTATGCTTACCCCTACTTTATCTTAGTTTCTGAATTTCTCGATATAAAACAATTCGTTTTTCAGTTCATTCTTCCTCTAGTTTATCATGAACATGTTTCTGGCCCTCATCTTATAGTGTTTTTCTTTTCAGAAACTTCCTATGGCCTCTATCGCAGAGCAATGTTCAAAGATATATCTAGATGAGATGCTGCCCCTGGGTTCACACTTTAACCAGATGTATAATGACTCAATGTCCTTCTCACATAAAAAAGTCTCTCTTAGAGTGTCAAATTTTTTTCTCTTGCATTTTCTGAACACATGAAACTCATAAAATACAATATTTTCCACATTATATAGCTACTCACATATTGTACCAACTCTTACATATAGAGATTTTTATATAGAAACTACAGCTCTCAAGAGATAAGTTATCTTGACTCAAATGTTAAGAAGAGGTTATAGCCTCTCTAGTTTATGGTGTGTCTAACATATATACACATACATATACACACATATAGGTTTATGTTTTCAC
Source organism: Jaculus jaculus (assembly GCF_020740685.1). Lineage (NCBI taxonomy): Eukaryota > Metazoa > Chordata > Mammalia > Rodentia > Dipodidae > Jaculus > Jaculus jaculus. Next base: position 13,001,806 of record NC_059107.1, on the reverse strand, counting down.
ATGTATTTCTGCATAAATTTGTGTGTATATATTTAATGTGCTTTCATACATATGAATACACACATATACATGTATATTCCCTGAGATGAGAACTAAGACATAAACAACCATGCAAAAGTAAAAGAGGGTGTGCTTGCTAGTTTTCCCAGTTGCTATTGAGAATGAACTTTATTTTATATCTACAGAACAAATATGTTGTCAAAATAGGCCCTTAGAGGGAACACCTGAGCCACAAGTCAATGTAGAGGTTATGATGAAGATTGACCTTAATCTTTCACAGCTGCATCTCTCTCTCTCTCCCTCTCTCTCTCTCTCTCTCTCTCTCTCTCTCCCCCTCTTTCCTTCACTCTCTCTTCTCTCTAACTCTCTTATATTAGTCATCTTTTTCTTCCTTCCTCTTAGTGAGAAATGACCTGTACCTCCCAGTACCAGCATGTGGCTATCATCCACAATGAGCTTCTGATCAGAGAGACCTATGAGGTTTTCTAAAAGAAAGACAGATTTCTGTCTGAGTACTTGATGACCCACCAAAGGTTAGTGGTAAGACCCTACTGCTGAAGATGCTATATGCATTTGACCCATAAAATGGAATGACATTGCTGGAAGCTGGAAGAGAGTCAGTCCCCGGACAGTCAGTGTGTCTAGTGCCAGAAGGTGCTACATTGGCGACTGGGGGAAAATGACGTCTATCTGTCCAAGCAACTCATGGTCTAACCTACTTAGCAGCAAATAACCTGTTGTGATGCTCACCCAAGTGCAATAGTGGTGCACAGCCATGGTGGGAAACCATCTGCTCTTGATTTGGCTAACTGATCCACTCAGTGGAATAGGATCCATAGCTGGAGCTATGAAACAAGTCAGAACTATATCCAAACATGAGCTCACTCTCCATTATCAAGCTACCAGCATTCGTGGGCTATAAGAGGGTCTACACCTATTAAATAAAAAATAAGGGTTATCCCATTTGTCTGGTGCTAACTTTGCTCTCTGTCAGAGAATCTGCTTCTCTTTTTCAGAGAGACGCAGATCCTAAGAAGAGAACCACTCCATCGCACCTCAAAAGGGCCCCAGCTGAAACTAAGAATAATTGGCAAAACAAGCAAGGGTGCTGTTGTCTTGGTGAACTGGGTACCAGCACAAGGGTAAAGGAGATCAACACAGAGAACAATCAACTCCCACCATATCAGATATCCAGAGACACAGAGGCTCCCAACACTACATCACTGAAGCAGACCAAAAGCAAACCCAACATGGCTCAGGGAAATTTTGCGGAACAGGAGACAGAAAGAATGTCAGAGCCACACGTTGGGTCATGATACACAGAGACATTTCTCCTCCCCATAACTGTGGGCTAACTCCACAATGAATGACCCATATACCTCAACAAGGAGGGGCCAGGGGAAGGGGGTAGGAGCCTAACAATGGTACCAAGTTGACTATATGCATTGAGTACAAAAGTAATTAATAAAAAAATGAATATTATTTTTAAAAACAGATGAAGCCTATCCTCAAGGTGAGGGGGAGCACGATTCTGTGCTGACAGAGCAACATTTAACATCCACTAGCTTTGCATGAGCCTGGAAAGGTCATGAAAATGTCACCCCCTTCCTATTTTGCCAAGAGACTGATTACTTCTCCTAGTTTTTGCTCTATCTTCATTAGATGGTTAAAAGAGGGCAAGGAGGGTGCCTTAATTCAGGAGTTCCCCTTTACAACCCCTCCCTGCAGAGAGGCACCATGCTGAAGATAAAAGCTGCCTTAGTTATCTCTTGGCTCTGCCTGCTTTGGTAGCTTTCATTTTGCCAGTGTACACCAGGAAATCCAGGGAGGTCAAGTACCATAAACAGAGTCACAGAGCTGGTGACAAAGACTAGATAAATGATAACTCAGGTGTCCAGACTTGCACAGCAGTGATGTATCCATGGTTCTGGAGAGAAAATAATAATGGGAACTGTTTAGCAAAGGCTCCCCAATCAGTGTGTGTCGTTGCTTTACGAATCTACAGGGAAAAGGAGGAGTGACTCTCATTATTCTTGAAGTCCTGTCCTGTCATTAAAAACAGAAAGTCCCCATTTCTCATCCTCAGAAATGAGTGAAAACTTCACCATGAGAGCAAAGCTGAAATCAGACACTTAGGGAAAATGATCTTCCTATACTCTGTGTCCAAGACCTAAAAGGTACTAAGAACTGTGCCTTCACAGACCCTCTCAAGTGCATGCTGTATTCTTCTTCAATTGTTTATGGATAACTGCAGATGGACCAAAGGTTTTTCAATTCATGCAATTACCAGACACTGTTCCTTTCAACTATAAGCCATGCACTGCCCCAAAGCCAATTTTGCAAAGGGCCACATTCTTTCTAAATATCCCACAGCTTTCATTATGTATTTTAAAGGATGTAGCCCTGAAGCTAATCATAAGACGGGCAACAAAACTCCGTTCCTTCTGAATTGGTTTTGTTATACTGTGTGTTAATGAACCTTGGAGAAACACAGCAGAGAAAAGCACTTGGCAGATTTGCAGTTTGCAACACTGACCATCTTGAGACAGAAGTCACTGGAAAGTCAGGAGATTCTCCTGGCTTCTCCTGTCACAACCCCAGTATAACTCAGTGCATTCAGTTGTGTCTGATGGGCCTACAGTGACCTTCCCAATGGCACCAACTTTTTCTCTTGGGAAGCCTTTCATGCTCATTCTGCTTCTTATGCCTCCACTCACAGCCTAGAGGTCTCAGGTTTGAGACAAATGACTTGGGAGCAAACTCAAGCCAATCATCATACTTATTTCCTGATTGCCATTTCTGTTCCAGACGTGGGCACGTGACCCCATTCCTATAAGTGAGATCATCTGAAAGTGCCCAGAAAAGAATCACCTGGGTATCTGAAAAGGTGCTCTAAAACAACCCCTCCTTCTCTGGCAATATGGACACAGAGGAGAATCAAGGAGAACTTGCCTATTTCAATCCATGTGTGAGACTTATTAGAGAAATGATGAGGGAGCTATGTGAAAGCTTAATTGCCGATCAAACACAAAGATATACATTTAGGGAATAATTCCTTAGGCTTAAACATGGCTTTCTAAAGACTTCTTCCAGGGAAAGGTTAATACAGACAAGAGTCTGGCTCAGTCTGTGGAAAAGTCATCATTCTTCTTAGGAACAGAAATCCTAGAAATATCAGGAGGCTTTAAAATAATAGCTATTCTTTTTGACATTTAGTTGATCAATGTAATTTGAACTGTCATTCAACTAGAATGAAAAAAAAAGCAGCCTTGGTAACTTTGTGAGAAGTGAACTTAAACGACCATATCCAAGTCACAGTTTTAATTTTCTCTGCTTCCTCAGAATCAAATGCAATGGGAGTCTAGTGAGGATTCTCATACCATCTTCAGAATATGAAACACGGGTTACAAGCAAAAGTCACTGGCTTCTGTGACAAAATTCATAAATCAAAGGAAAGAGTAATACTTTTAGAATGATCAAGTTGCTTTAGCATCACCAGGGAAGGCTTAGGATGCAAATATACAGAACCTTGCCATTTAGAGAGGAGCAATGGGAAAGTTACTCTTTACATGGAAACACTACTTGTGCAATTAACTACAATTACTTATGCTTGCACAAATTTCACAAATACATTGCAGATCTGGGTTTTTGACTAATTAAGCTTCAATTTAGTTGAGAAAATTAAATCTCATAAGCTTTTATCAGAAAACCCTGCTCACCCATGAAAAGAAAGGAAGTGAGAAAACATAGTTGTTTTTTTTTTTTTTTTTCATTTTCCAGAACCATCTAAACAAATAAACAATTTAGGGGAAGCTATAAAGGCAGACATGGCTGTCAATTATCCAAGACAAAAAGATATACTTGGAGGTTATGCTGTCCTTCATTTTGTCATAATTACCCCTTATTTACATGTAAATAATCAAAAGTGGCAATTAATTAATGGCTGCCATCCCCTGGGTGGATAGGGAGGTTCATTAACATTACTATACAGTTGCTGTGGACACTGAGAGAAAAATACAAGTGGAGCATGCTTTTCTAGATTGCTCTCTCCTGTATCCTTATTGGAAACATTTGCTATAATAGTGTCATTTCTGAGGTGAGCCATAAGGTCAGGAGCTCTCCTGCCAACACCATTATTTGTAGAACATATACAGTTGCATATTCATGGGGAGGTGAGGATACTACTGACTTTGAAGAGACCAACTGTGGGTGTGGGGCTTACAAAAGCAGAGTGATTTTGAACTGACTGATTTAAGTATTAAAATATGCAAAACACAGCAAGTCATGGATGGTCAATGCATCTCCCCTGGAAGTACAGTTTTGTTCATTCATTGCATCCAATGTGGGGTATAGAGAGCAATTCCCTTGGTGTGCCCCTACATAGAAACTTTCTGCTTCAAGTGCATCCAATCTCATCCAGACCCACAAAACTTTTCCGAAACAAAATACTCCTCCCCTTTCCTCCGCCTGGAATCTCCTTCCTCTGTCCATATAGCATCTTCATCTCATTCCTGTCCTCTCCTCCAGAGAGGCACAACAAGCATACCTGGGTTTCTCCTCCTCCTCTTCCTCCTCCTCCTCTTTTTCTTTCCTCTTCTTTCTTCCTCTCACTCTATCTTGGCCTTCCCCTGTCTCTGTCTCCTTCTCTGACTCTCTCTCCTTCAGAGGGCTGCTGACAACCAGTATCTGCTTTGCTTTTGTAGGAGTTTGTGCCCTTATAGGCCATTTCATCCACTGCATGGTAGACTATTAGGCTCGACTATTTCCCAAAGTCCTATTTTAAGTTGAATCAGCAACAATCTGTACTTGTAAAATATTTGAACGACTGTAATTCTTACAGTAAAGATGATTTTCAACACTACCCAAGTTAAATATGTATTTAAGATTCCATTAGTCATTCCTTTTAAAAGTGAGCTCATGACTCTAGGCTGAATTTTAGCAACTGGAGCCTGTGTGCTTTGTAAGGGAATTTTCCATGAGTTTGAGATAGCAATAATAACAGGTAGCACTGGATGCCTAGCATGCTTTTACTTTCTGCTTATCTCTAATGTTCACCATGACAGGGCAGCACAGGCATCATTAATCCCATTGCTATGAACGAGTAAGGTAAGTCATCGTGCCAGCATTATCTAGTGGATTTGCCGCAGAACTGAGGTGTGAACCCAACGTCATCTTCTCCAAAGCCTGCTGAACCATGCTGCCGCTCTCAAAGCTCACTGAGCATGCACATCGGGAGCTTTCTGAAGCATCCGTTGGCAACACAGCTTCAGAGCAACTGAGGACAGTGTGAGAGTGGTGGAGAGTGAGCCACGGGTCCAGGCAGTCTATCTGGACTAAGAGGATTTGCTCTAGAGTGATTAAGTCTGCTGGTTCTGGGGCCTTTTAACCTCTCTAAACTCAGCAAGCTATTTGTCCAACGGGGGTGAAGAGAATCAATAATATCCATTAGAAACCATGAAGAGAAAACAATTTTTTCAATAAGCCAAATGAGAGGCATAGCATCAGCCGGGAATAAGAAGACATCATCCACAAATGGGCCGTAGGGAGGTTCAAGGAAAGAGCGCATCTTTAGGGATTCTGTAACTCACGCCTCGAGTCGAGGGCTGACGAGTATGAAGAATGAAAGCAGTGTCCTCTCGCCCTGCAGAACGTCGCGGGAAGATACGCAGCATGGGCTTACATGCTCTGGGCTCATTGCGTGCCCTAGTTCTGTTACTTGCTGTGCTTTAGTAAAGTCATCTGATCATTCCCTTCAGCCTCAGTGTCGTTATAGCTAGGAAAGGGGGCAAGTGCAGCACCCGCGGTCCAGGGCTGGCACGGGAATTCGATAACATTCCCCACGTTAAGCGCACAACACCATCCTGTGAGAGAACATGCTCCCGTTCTATGCCGTTCTAACAATGACAACAACGTGTTTGCAATCCCTAAGATCCAGGCCCATGTGAATGGGAGGGCCTAGTAGCATTTTGTGTTAGTAACAAACTGAAAGACTTACCACAAGCCAAATGCATTTTCTTAATGCAGAAAGTACTTATATTGATGTCAGCATTGGTCTATATTTATTCTTATGGGTAGGACCCAAAATTTAACCATGGTGTCCAGATGGTCCAAGAGCTACTGGCCAGTTCTCCTGCTTCTAACTGCCTTTTCACACTAGCTGCACTAGTCTTACAGAAACTTAAGACATAGCATCTAGCGTTTTTATGTAGTATCCGGGGATTTGAACTAAGAAACACATGGATGTGTGGCAAGTGCTTTGTCCATTGAGCCCTTTCCCCAGTCCCATTCTTATTTATTTTAAAGATGATAAGTTGACCATAGTAATTAGGCATTAAACCCAAGAACCTCCATGTTTTAAGAATACTGATTAATCAGATGCATGATTTTCTTTTTATATCATTCATCTTGGTTTCTCTAATAAGTAGAAAGTCTATCTATCCATTGAGGAATTGTTTTATTCTTGAACTCTTGATTTTTCAAGGCAATGATTAAATTGCTTATATGTGGCTCAGCAAAGAGGGAAAAGTAACTCAAAAGGTAACCAAACCATGATTCTTAGAAGAGAAACCACTCATGCAATTAATATGATTCAATAAAATGATTCATGGAGATAAAACTGCTTGAGTAGCCAGTAGTGAAATGATTGGACTGGAGTAGCTATATATACTGATTGGCCCTAGCTCTACACTGACCATCATGCAAGTAAACTGTTGTTTCTGACACATGACCTTTATTTTTTTTTTTTACCATAAAAATCTTCAAAGAAAGTTAAAAATATGAACTTTGAAGAAGAAATATCTGGGTCTGATAATGCTATTTTATAATATTTTAATATAATAATTTTATATTTTACAAAGGTGGGCAGGAAATAGCATAAGAGTTGGAAGATGGGGACAGAAGCTACAAAATGCTATCTTTGGGATACAGCATTGATGTTGTGTTCATGAACTCACAGCGCTCTACAAGAACCCATCCAAATTTGGTCTACTAGGGTTGGGAGGAAGGTAGTGAGAGGGCGCTGCGCCCAGGAGTTGTTGGAAGTCAATGGCTGCTGGGGGAGGGGAGTTGCTTCCTGTAGGGGTGCAGGACTGGGAAGTTGCCCATGCTGGGCTAATATTTCCTGCCCACGCTCATGCAACCAACTGGTGACAAAAATTGAAGACATGAAATTAGAAGGGGGACTAGTCAGAAAGAGGAAGGGTTGGCTGAGACATGGGTAAAAAAAGAGTAGTGGAATGTGAGTATGATCCTATGATCAAAATAGATTATATACATGTCAAAAATAAAAAAAAGATTTCTGGGTCTGAAGAGATGGATTAGCATTTAAGGTGCTTTCCAGAAAATCCAAAAATCCCAGGATTGATTCCCCAGTAACCACATAAAGCTGGATACACAGGGTGACACTCGTTTGCAGAGGCTAGAGGCCCTGGAATACTCATTCTCCCCAACCCTCTCAAATAAATAAATAAAATATTTTTTTTTTCTTTTTTATTTTTGGTTTTTCGAGGTAGGGTCTCACCCTGGTCCAGGCTGACCTGGAATTAACTCTGTAGTCTCAGGGTGGCCTTGAACTCATGGCGATCCTCCTACCTCTGCCTCCCGAGTGCTGGGATTAAAGGCGTGTGCCACCACGCCCGGCTTAAAATATTTTTTTTAAAAAAAGATGTCTATGTTTTGCTTTGATTATTTGTAAAGAGGAGATAATACTAACCCTCACAGAGTTATTACAAGGAACAAAAAAACATAAACAGGTTAGCACTTCTTACTGTGCCCAAAGTATGTCCACATTCAAGTATGTTCACACATGTGAAAGAAGCAATTGCCATTGGCATGATTCCAGGTGTGTCTTCTTTGAGTGAGCAATGGCATGATCTTGTTATTAGCAACCTGTGGCCTTCATCACAAAGTACCTCAACACCGGTCAATTTCAGGCTGTACTTCCCGCAGAGGGCCATCACATTATCTCTTCGTGACCATCCTGTGGTTCCCATCACAAACCACTCCAACACAGGTGACTTTGAACAACAGAATTTTCTCACAGTTCTGGGAGCCAGAATTCTAAAATGAACTTGTCACTGGGGTCAGTTGCCCTCCCCGCCGGAGGCTCTGCAGAATGGACCTCTTGCCTCTCCCAGCTTTTGAAGGCTGCTGGCTCTCCTTGACGTGGCACATTAGTCCCATGTCTGAATTCACAATTACACTGTCTTCTTGTGTTCTGCCTGTATCCATTTGCCCATGTCTCACTGTCAGATGAATACTAGGTTTTACATTTAGCATGTAACCAAAATATTCAGGGAAAAAAATTCTCCTCATCTCAAGAACTTTAATTTACATAACATCCTTGTTTTGGAAATCAGGCAAAAGTCACAGGTTCCAAGAAATAGACCCCGGATGTGTCTTCTTGGGATCATCATTTGGTACTCTATGATCTCCCATCCTACCCACTCTTCTAGGTGCTTGCAGTTCCTGTGTAAGTAATACTCTCTGTTCTTTCTACATGTATTGAGTCAGGATTTTGAGTCTGCTTCTGCAGAGTGCAAAGATGCTGCCTGACATCTGGGTCTAGGTCGTGAAAATGCTATGTCCTTCTCCCTTAAAGTAGAGCACGTATTCAGAAGATCAGCTACCACAGTGGACAGAAAATCCAAATTCTGTCACAGGGATGGGTCATGCGATGGCACTCTGGCCCATGAGGGGCCAGCTGATACGCAATTGCAGACACCCACATGTTACTAAATGTGCTTGAAGACAATTGTAGCCCCAGCACAGAGTAACCTGCAACTTGATAGCCTAGCTCAAGTGTTAGACATCAGGAAACAGAAAGCTTTATGAAAACTGCAAGATCACTAGGAAAATAAATTGTTTCTGTACTAAATTGCAGTAACAATATGCAAACACATCAACCATTATCTTTTTTGTCTACACTTGCTCATATGTGTATGAGTGCATGCCCATGTGTGTGTGCATGCATGTAGAGGTTTGTGTTTGAGATTTGGTATCTTTCTTGATGTTTCTCTGCTTTATTTACTGAGAAAGGGCCTCTCACATGACCCCAGAGCTCACTGACTCAGCTGGTCTAGTTAACCAGCTTTCCCTGGAGATGCCTTTTCTCCAGGTTTAGTGCTGAGGTCACAGGTGGCTGCTAGGGACCTGAGCTCAGGTCATCAGGCTTCTGCAGAAAGCATTTTATACACTGAGCCATTCCCCAAGCCACAATCAACTATTCTTTAAAAAGCCAAGTAAACTAAGATTAAGAACAAGAAAGGCACATGAGATATTTCCCTAGAATTTAGCATTCTGAATCTTGGCCAAACTAAACAGAATGAACAAGCAAACACATACACAAGAATATACACACACACTTCCCCAGAAAATTTAAAAAAAAAAAAAAAATTTCCATTTCCCCGCTTCTGAATCAAGAGCTGTGGGAGGATACCATAATTAGAAATGGCAACTACGAGATGCTGGGGGACCTTATGGAGTCTATGATCCAAACTGCAAATTTTACAGACTAGCTAAATAAAGCTTAGACTTCTTCTCAGACCTCCCCACCTCCGTATAGAACTTACTCTCCAAAGATCCATCTAACTGTCATGAGCAAGAGAAAAATCAGTCACAACCTCAGAGCCCTGAAATGCCGAAAGGAGGAGGGGACATAGAGAATGAGTGTGTGGAAGAGACACAAAGCTACTGTAGCTGTAATAACTGCTTTTGATCACCCAATGACTAGAATTAGGGGGAGCCTTCCTCTCCTCCTTTTTCTGTTAAATTGATTTTTGCTTGTTTGTTTTCCTACCTTAAGCCCATGTCTCTAGGTTTTGGAAAGTGTCAGTGCACAGAAATGAAGGTCGAATATTGATGTTCAGTGGGCGAAGAAGACTTATTTATTCATGTGTGAGTGTGCTCCAAGACCAATCTAAGGAGTAAGGTGGTGGGTTCTAGGTCAGTTTTATAACAAAGGACTTGGAGGAGGGCAGTGATTAGCTCAAGATGGCAGCTTCTAGCTCTATGTAGCTAAGAAACATTCTTAAGGCAGCTAGAATGATTGAGGAACTGAAGGTTAATGACACTTCATTTAAATGCCCTAGTAAATAGTAAATAAGTGACATTTTACATAGAGCATTTACAGAACCACCCTGAATCTAGAAGTCCTAGCTAATGAGTGACAGTGAAACCATATGAGCAACCTCCTCAATTGATTGTTTCTTTCTACAGTTTGGACAATCTAACCCTCATCTAGTGCGAAAGGGTTAACTCTGACACTTCTTTCAATCACTTATTGCCTTAGTAAAAGTGGACAAATTTCTGGGATATGGTCATGTCTTCTCATAGCTAAGGTTTTTTTTTTGTTTTTGTTTTTGTTTTTTTTTTTTCCTGGAGTGCACAAAGAACAAAAATTTCCAAGTGTGGTACATGAAGAAAATATTTTCAGAGAGATTCCCTGTCTCACTTCTATGGCCACAAAAGTACAATTAAGTGAAACTCTAGCAAGCAGCAAAGGTCATTGGCATCATTCAAATAGTAGGATGGAGTTGTACAGTAATTTATTGATAATCAGAACTGGAGCTTTTCAGTTTGACCCCTAGAGGACAATTTGTACCCCACCTAACTTCCCCACTGTCCACTAGCTCCGAGTCTCAGCCCTCCTCACTCATTTCGTCCTCCACAGTGACCTCAGCTCTCCACACCAGAACTTCCCATCTGGGGCTTCCTGACCAAGTCTAACTCACAAACCACTAGCAAACTCCAATCCTGCTGTATTCTCTGCTATTCTCTATATTCAAACAGCCTTATCTATGTTTATGTCTCCATTCCAGAAACCTTTCAGTACCTTCTACTGAAACTGACTCTTTTCTCAAACATTTTTAAAATGTAGGCTGCTTTACATATTATACATGTGGTCCTTTTCCCTAGCAAATTATGAGCTTGCTATTAAAGTATAGGACCATTTTATTCATAACCCTTAGTTTCCACATAACACATGACACTGTGCAAATACTGTGCTTAAGATGTACTGATTGAGCCTAAGGACCCCAGTTCGAGGCTCCATTCCCCAGGACCCACGTTAGCCAGATGCACAAGGGGGCACACGTGTCTGGAGTTCATTTGCAGTGGCTGGAGGCCCTTACAGCCTAACAGCAGTTTTGTTTCATGTTATTTGGCAGCAATTATAATGCCAAAGTCTGGTGATTTATATTCTTTCAAAATGCTTCTTACATCTTCACTCTAAATATAACTTTGGAGAATCATATTCCATGATTGATGGGGTGGGGGGATAAATGTGAGGGGTTTTATTTGGTTTTCTGCATTAGTATTTCAATTTGGCTTTTAAAATATTTTTGACAACTTTTCAGACAGAAGAATTTGAAGTCCTGAATGAAACCTGGCTCCAAGAATCAAAGCAGATAGATGCACGGTGCTTTCAACATGGGAAGGCCTCTTATATCTCCAAGGAAGGCTGGAGTCACACTCAAGTGATGCAACACTGTCATCAACAGTGGAAAGTGGCCAGTGCAACTAGTGCCAATGATATAACTGTCTCTCACCTGCCGAGCAAGTGTGTACATTAGCTAGTATGAAGTCCCCCACCTCTGATCTAGTTTACACTTCATTATTACTTTATTTTCCTTGTATAATTAAAATGCAGCAGGTAGTTGATACAAGGGAGGGAGTGCTTGTATTAAAAAATACTTCATAATCAAATTCAAGCACTCATCTCATTTATGATCTGTCTACATCAATAAATCAGCTAATACTTCATTTTAGAAATCATATAAAGCTCTATTAACCCATCTTTATACATTTTAATTTGAAGTGACTGCCTATTCATAACTTTGCTCCATTCATTTATATAGTAAATATACCCTAAGCGTCTCCTACATGCTAAGCAGTTTACTCACAGGTGTGGATACAAAGATAAAAGTTCAACATGACTTTCACCTGAGCTCACAACCTCATGGGGAGAGAAACAAAAAAATAAATGCAGACAACACTACACGTCCCCTGCCGCCTTGACACCGTGAACAGCCGAAACCACAAAGGTGGGACACCTGCGTTCAAGCTGGGAGGATTTCTGATAATAAATGACAAAAGGAAAGAGAGATTTTCAAAGGGGCCAGGGGGTTGGAAGATCAAATGTAGATAAAATGTTCAAGTAGAATCTGATCTCTCTTCTGGGAAGGCTGTCTGCATCTTGCTGCTCAAGTAGCAGGACCCTGTCAACACGTGACTGCCTTGCCGGGGGAAGTGGCTAAAGCTGGCGACTGCTCCCACAGGTGTGCAAGCCAAACATGCGCAGGAGAGCACAGCTGTTTGTCTGGGTTTCACTTGGGTACTAATGAGTGACTCCCACAGGTAGAAGCGGAGCCTGATAGGAAATGTCAAAGCCACAGATGACGGTAAGTTGCAAGCAGGCAGAAAACATGAACAGAGGGCTGGAGAGATGGCGTAGCGGTTAAGCGCTTGCCTGTGAAGCCTAAGGACCTCGGTTCGAGGCTCGGTTCCCCAGGTCCCACGTTAGCCAGATGCACAAGGGGGCGCACGCGTCTGGAGTTCGTTTGCAGAGGCTGGAAGCCCTGGCGCGCCCATTCTCTCTCTCCCTCTATCTGCCTTTTTCTCTGTGTCTGTCACTCTCAAATAAATAAATAAAAATTTAAAAAAAAAAAAAACATGAACAGACACAATGTTTGCAGGAAGCAAGGAGATCCATGCCCTGAGTAATGAGTCTTTGAAGATAAGTCGGATACATTTGGTCTAGGAAATGCAGAGAGAGGGCATTCCTAAAGAGGCCCCAGTTGTTGACCGTGCCCGTGGTCTCACTGTTACAAGCCTCACTTAACTCTGCACTGAGTTCCTGAATCCCCATGAGCTAGATACCTCTCCGCTGGCTGCTGATGCGCATTACACCCTTCTGCTAGAGTTAGTTTGACTGGGTCACAGCTCCTTGATCCTTCCCAAAACAGATGGGGTGTCACGGGCCTGAGTTATGGAATGTGCAGGCCATTCTCTTTGGCTCTGTATGTTTTACAATGTGTCCAATTTACAAATAGAAGAGTGCCTTCCTCTGACCCTCAGTGGATCTTTATCTTATTTTAGGGTAAATAAATCATGTTGGAGACATCACACTGAATAAATTCAATCTGTCTTCATGACAAATAGCCCTTGGGAAATGGGCAGAATGGTATACTGATTAAGAGTGTGGACTCTGGTGCCAGGATCCTTGTAACCCCGCCCTAGCTTCACTGCACATGGACTGTGTGACCTTGGGCAAGTGACTGAACTTCTTGAAGCTTTTGCTTCCTCATCTATTAAATGTAAATAATAAGGATAGCTGCTTCTTATGCCTTTTATGATTGTTATAGGTAACACTGTGAAGTAAATTCTGGTATTACTTTTATTAGACAAATAGACGTTCATATCTTCTATGATTACAGATAACTATGATTCAGCTGTTATAATTCTATAAGCAGGTCAAGAAATCATTGCATATTAACCATAGAATACAATTTTAGGTGACCTGAGAACTGACCACGTGCCCAGCACTGACAGCATATTTGACTTATATGTGGTCTCCAAGAGGGTGGTTTACAATTACCAAGCCCATAACTGAAAGCCCGTTCTCTGCACACCACTGTGCTGAGGCTAAAAAAATGAGGAGAATGTTATCCTTGCTCTGGAGAAGTTTTGATGGCAACTGGAGGGCTGAAGCTGGGTCAGAAAATTTCACGACCCACCGTGGTTCAATCATCTGAAAATGAGGATGTCTGACCAAGAGACTCTCGCAGTTTCCTTTTCATCTAGTTCTGTATGCACTGGGGCAAGAGATCATGACCGTTATCAATGACTCCTAAGCTTTTCAGTTTTGCTACTTAATAAGCACTGTGCTCAGTGATGGTGTAGATGATCAATACTACAGGATTTGGAAAACCTTTGAGGTCATGTTCTTTGGACTCAGATTCTAGAATGTGTTGGCAGAAGCAAGAGTCCTCTGTAGAGTAACACTTTAATGCTAAAAGAAACACCAAAAGACAGAATCAGTGTCCGAGCAAGAAATTGCCTTCAATGACCCGGAGGCTAACACATTTGGCTCCACACTGAGTCCCAGAAAGGTTATGTACTCCACAGACAGTTTGATGATGCATTCAGGCCCTGACAATCAGGTTGAAGCTTTCTTCACTGTACCCCATTATATTAAACTGGGTAACAGACCCCGATTTAACATCAGACAGCTTGAGTTCAAATCACTAGTCCACTACGTTAGGACTATGTCACCTAAAGAAAGTTATGGAACCCTTCTCTCCCTTGTAAAGTTGATATCATAATGCAATGGTTTAGCTATATTTGCAATAATTCAATACTTGGCACAGATGGAGCTGCCATAAATGACGATGATATCCAACGCCTACATAAAGCACTGTCTCTCTTCTAAGCACTACCTTCATCCCCTCCTTCCGCCTGCAACATGACCCAGTGAGAAATGTCCTGCAACAGGCTCTAGGATATGGCTGTGGAGATGGCTGCCACATCTTGTCAAAAGCCCCAAGATAAGCAGTCTAGTAAAAATGATACTTAGACCATCAGTGTGAGAGCAGGGTCTCCCATGACAGTCTGTTGTCCCCATTCAGTCCTCCTGTGTGTTGGATGCTGCTATCAGGGCATTACACAGTGCTGTGTGAGACTCCCCTGTCTTTTCATGAATGTAAGGACACATTAGGTGCTTACATTAACACAAGTACAGACTGTGTGGGGAGAGGGTCATCTGCTAACAAGGACAAGAGAGGTGAGGTAAGGACTGAACATCCCAAACCATTAGGGAGCTACCATAAGCAGAATAATTGTCACTGGACACCTTAGATGGCAAGGGAAATTGTGACCGATGATACCAGATGGCTAGCAAAGCTTAATGAGCCAGTTAGGTAGCTTCTAAACTGTTATGAAGATCATTTATCAATGAGAACCTAGAGGCATTGCGTCATGAAAACAGTTGTGCCTTGTTGTCCAATACCTGTTTGGTACTTACTACGTGTGTACCTTTCACTGAATCACTCATCTTCTTTGAGCACAATGGGATTAGTAAAACCTAAGTCTTATCATTGAATTTAAATGGGAGAGGTAAAGTGATAATTGCCACACCTAACATGGAATAGACATAGTGAAATTAGTTCTCTTGAATGGAACAGTGT
This sequence comes from Jaculus jaculus, assembly GCF_020740685.1. Classification (NCBI taxonomy): domain Eukaryota; kingdom Metazoa; phylum Chordata; class Mammalia; order Rodentia; family Dipodidae; genus Jaculus; species Jaculus jaculus. The sequence goes on along the minus strand of NC_059107.1, from coordinate 12,986,624 downwards.
GATAAGCAGATAGAATGATAACTGACTGTTAATAGCATAGGATCATCACACTCTGTTGTGGAGGAAAACTGAAAAGTGTAACCTTACTGTCCTCTCCAGCGACAGGTATAAAAATACTCTATGAAAAGCAGAGGAAAGCAAAATAACGCTTCTTTAGATTTACTTCTGACACTCAGGAAACTCGCTTATAAGTACACAGAACTACCCTGGAAAAGCTCTCAGCATATCTTCCATCCTTATGGGTAGAACTCAAGACTGACAACAAAGTAAACCTCCATATGGTCCACATGGAAAACTTGCCAAGTCCTTGGTAATACTCTGATTTACACCGGCCTCTTGGTTCACTGTTATTCACAGGGTTTGATTATAATGCAAGCTTTCCCAAACCTCTAATTTGGGAACAATCCAACCATGCAAAATCACCACTCTTTTTGTGATTGATATTTTTAAATCTCTGCTTAAAATGCTTAACTGTCATCTCATTGATTTCCTTTACTCTTCCATCTCACACCCTCCAGTACAACATTGATTAATATACCTCATTCTGTTTGTAAGATCTTCATTGTCAGTAAATTATTATTTGTGGCATAGAATCATATTTCTAAGAGAATACATTTTTGCTTTGACTGATAGAAAAAATTTGCATTTAACTTTCAGGGTAAGACCAATTTTCTAACACTTGAGTTCTATTTGCTCAAATGCATAACTGTTATAAAGCACCAATTATGGCTAATAATGATGGCATTATTTTCACCTCAGTAAGCACTTGGTTTGGTAAAGCTTTAAGGACTCTCAAATTTGGCACTCAATTGAGTTAGCTACAGGAAATAGCTGATTTCGTATATATGATTATCTTAATGTCACACAACTCCCTGGGCTCACATAAGCCCAGAGTAAGCGTTCTCTATCCCTTGCACTTACTTCTAGAAGCTGTATTGGTATATTACAGTTATCAAAGTGTGAGCTAGAGTTGTCACCCCAGCCCGTAAATCACCTGGGTTCAGTAACTGGCTGCCAGACAAGATAAAAATTCACAAAACAAGGGGAACAGAAGATGTGCCTCAAGCAGAAGAGAGGGCACATGTCACAAGCTAAGTCACCACGGGAAAGAAAATGCACTTTATCATGTCTTTGGGACCCCATCCTTTAATTGTCCCATCAGCCAAAAACAGGTTTCAGAATTATTTCTAACTGGCTTTCTATTTCTTCCCTACACTCTGAAATCCCAACTATACTCACAGTGTATTAATTTCACCTTTAAAAAGCCTTAAATTATTACTCTCAGTGTTACTTCTGAATTTTTACAGCTCAACATTACCATGCAGAACATTGCAACTTTACACAGATTTACATTCAAATTAACAAGACCTTGGAACATGCCCATCAATACATGGCATTTGTGATAAATTAGATGTAAAAACAAATGGGGTAATGGTTACCTTTCACAATGCTACCATTGAAGAAACTTTCCCACTCCATAACATACTTAACCCACAATCTCTCTAGACTGAAAATAGATGGTATCATTCTTGCCTTGCTCAAACACTTCTCTGAATTTTGCTCATCTACAAAAACAAAGCCAAAGTTCAAAAAGTGTTGAGTTCAGCTAAGATTCAGAAGATAATGTACTGTAATATTCTAGAACATTACCTGGGTCTCCGCAGAACCCCATAAATTAGACCAGTATCACCTTCCAAAGTTGATACTGAAATGTATTTTCCTTGTATTTTTTAAAGCAATTGAAACCATTTTCCATCAAGATAGAACTCAGTAACATTAAGGTAACTTTTGACTCCATATTTTCCTTGCTTTAACCACAGGTATTAAACAGTGAGCCATGTTCCTGCCTAAAGCATCATCTCAGTGTGGTTTAGAGCGCGACTTAACCCAAACACCACTGAGCCGCATCCTGGGCGACAAAGACACAGAGGTCCAACGTGTAGGCCCTGCCCTTCCCAGACTTCACACTCCCATTAGACACTTGGAGTCTTGAGTTTGACAAGAGACGTGCAATCACAGCCCAGTCATGAGCATCAAGGTCTTCACCAGTTTGGGAAGATGGATGTGGAAAAGCTGCCCAAGCTGGAGATAGCCTGAGAAAAATGGGGCAGGATGTGGAGAACACCAATAAACTTTGTCATGCAGCAAACACGAGTCTCATTATCCTAGTTCCAATCTCCACATGAAAACCTCACTGTGGATAGTGCACTGGCTTCATTTCTTTAGCAATGAAAAACAACTCCTGGTTGATATTAAATTTTGATATCTGAATGAGGAAAAAGTATTCTCAAGATAGCACAGTACCCCCTCATCTATAAGTTCATGACATTGTGCTACAGACTTGAGTCACTAAATTAAAAAAAAAAAAAAAAAAAAACTCAGACGATGCACAAAAGTTACCTTTTTAGGATCTTCTTTTCATTTGAACTTAAATAATTCCCAATCTGTACAAGGACCTTAAGTACCAGTAACAAGCATTTATCAAAGCAGCGAAAATACAAATTATTAAAACAAATATAAAGCTGGGCATGATAGCACATGCCTTTAACCCCAGCACCCGGGAGACAGAGACAGGAAGATTTCAATGAGTTTGAGGCCACCCTGAAACTACATAGTTGATTCCATGTCAACATGAGCTAGAGTGAGAACCTACCAAGAAAAACTAACAAAACAAAATAAAATAAATTAATAAAAGGGGAAAAAAAAGAAAAGCACAAAGGAAGAAAAGGGAGAGAGGAATGGAAGGGAGGGGTTAAGAGGAGAGAGAGAAAGAAAGCTTGATTCCCCTTATTTACATCTAGCTCATGCAGTGGCAGGAAAGAGTTTTCCTTTCTCAAAGTGTGACTGCCTGTGAACCCCAGGAATGAACAAGCAGGTGTAAGCTGATGGCTAGAAGTCTTAGACTATGCTCAAGATCCAGTTATACTCAGACACCCTGCCTCCTCGAAGCTTTTATAATCACTCCGAAAATTGCTGAAAACCAACACTTTCAATTTATCCCATATTTCTTTCCATACTGTTTATACAAAGTGGTTGAAAGTTACAGGATGCACAAACATATTATCACATTGAAGTGAATGCACATCAGATAACCTAAAGGACAGAAATGACTCAAAATTTGGGTCTCAGCCTCAAAAGAATTGACATTAGACAGTTGATGCCCATGTACAACACGACAAGAAATTCTTTTCAACCCAAATGCCAGGTCACAAGACATTTTGAATCTTAAAACCATCACTCTTCCACATTCTCTCACTGTTTCTCTTCATGTTTCCTCTTTCCCCCAGCAAGAACTAAACAAATGAACCAGGTTTTACTTACAATTGTGAAGTTCATTACTTTGAGAATCCAGATGGTCATGGCCAAGTTCACCAATATTAAGATCATGAGGAGTAGGACAAAGAAATACAGGCATCTTTTCCTCCAGCCGTAAATCCCCACTTTGTATATCTGTGGCCCCTCGGAGCTGGGCATGGTGGCCCTGTGGTGGGTGTACTGTTCCTGAGGCATCTGAAATAAACAAGGTGAGAGAGAAGCACACACATTAAACTGCTAAGAATAATTGGGGGGGGGGAACCAACCGATAAAGAGATATGGCTGGCTCTGTCTGTATGTTCCCACCTTCCTGAGGAGACTCTTAAACAAAACAAAACTCTGGATGAGCATAACTCCTCTAGGGGCTTTTGTTCACTTCTCAGTCTTCATTTGCTTCAACCTTCTCTTCTGATGCATCCTGAGGACCCATATCTACATAGTCCAGGAAGGAAAATTACCTAAGAAATCATTTTCCCGATGCCTCAGAATTCTAACATCTTTTCGTTTGTTTTTGTTTTTGTTTTTCTAGGTGGAGTCCAAATCTTGCCCAGGCTGACCTGGAATTCACTATGTAGTCTCAGGGTGGCCTCGAACTCACGGCGATCCTCTTGCCTCTGCCTCCCAAGTTCTGGGACTAAAGGCGTGTGTCCCCACACCCAACTCTAACATCTTTTTGCAAGACAAATCCGGACAGCTGTCAAAGGTTTCCAATAACATGTGTAATTAATCTGAGCAAATAAATTAACCCAGACATTCTTATGTGTAGCCTGAGAATAACTATTCAGGCCATTAACTTGGAAGATTAAAAACAAAAAACTCAAATGCAATCATTCTGTATTGCCAGACAGTGGGTGACAAAAGCCAATGTTGCAATGTTTTCTCTAGTTCAGAGTTAAACATGGTCCTGATGGACATACCTGAAGCCTTGATCGACTGCAGCAGAAATAGACTGTGGCCTACCTCACTCCTGTCCCCTTGGCATCGGCCCTTGTAAATTTGTAAATCTAATTAGCCTCAATCCATTATCTTGTTTAGTAAACATAAAGGGGTGCAAAGCCAGGGGAGGTGAGAATGGGCTTCCCTGGAGCTCCTGGGAGGAGAGGACCATGCATGGTTCAACCTCAGGCTGCTTCCTTCACAGGAATATTTTCTAAAAATTCTGATGTTGACAAAAAAAAAAAAATGATCCTTATTGTAGCATTTATTAATTAGTTACCAAAATGAACCCAGGCAATCTCGTCACTTCCATAAAATTTTCAAACCAAAACATCAAAAAAAAATGTTTTTGTTCATTTTTAATTATTTATTTGAGAGCTACAGACAAAGAGAGAAAGAGGCAGGCAGAGAGAGAATGGGCACTCCAGGGCCTCCAGCAACAGCCAAGGAACTCCAGATGCCTGCGCCCCCTTGTGCTAACGTGGGTCCTGGGAAATTGAGCCTCCAACCAGGGTCCTTAGGCTTCACAGGCAAGTGCGTAACTGCTAAGCAATCTCTCCAGCCCCCAAAACAGTTTTTACAAGGGAATACAGGGCTGGAGAGACGGCTCAGTGGCTAAGGCACTTGCCTGTAAAGCCTAATGACCTGAGTTTGATCCCCTAGTTTCCAGGTAAAGCCAGATGCAAGGGGGGTACCTGTTTGTAGATACTGTTTACAGCCACTGCAGGCCCTGGTGTGCACATTCTATCTCTCCCTCTTCCATCTCTTTCTGCTTACAAGTAAGTAACTAAATATTAAAAGAAGGAAACAAAATAAAATCAATCCTCCAATTTACTCGTCATTCAAAATGGTAAATAACTGATGTCAATGTGGAGCAGTTTGCTAATGCTGACTGATATGAATGTGGTACCAAGGACTTTGGCAGAGGGTCCTCTGAAAAAAGCATCCTTATTCTGTCAGGAGCATGTGACAACACAACCATACTGCCTTCCCCCACTCAGATCACTGCACAGCCTTTATTTGGTATTTTAACTTCATTTTGTCCTCTTTTAGACATGCTGTATTCCCTGCAAATAAGGCCTGCTTGTTTACGCAAACTTCTACTCCAATAGCAATCACACTAGTAATATGTGATGCTAAAGTGACTATAATAATAACCCAAAACGTGGCTTCTAAAATCACATCCTGGCGACTAGATCATCTTCCAGACTCTCCAAATGAACATTTTGCGGTTTTTAGACAATTCGTGTACTGTGCACTTAAAATCTAAAAGTCCCTCCTGGGAACTCATGGCCATTAGGCACCGGTGGACTTCCTTTTGCACGCCTGAGTATACTCTTCCTTCCGCCTAGCAGCCGTGTCTATCCCATGCAAGCCCACGTGGCTTTTGTCTCATTCTAGCAGTGTTCTCGTGCAGAACTCAGTCCCAGACACAATGGCACATTCAAATCCGCGTGTGTGCGATGAATGAATGAATGAAAACTATGATTGCGTAAACTGAGCAAGTGAATGACTTTCCATCCACAGCTCTCTCTAGTGCTGCGGATACGGCTGGGGCGTTCCTCCACGCATCTTTGTACATTTCCACTGCCGGCTCCAGGAGGGCTGGATCCTCAGCCAAGGACTTAGTTGTGTGCATTAAGATATCCCAATTTTATTACTCAGTTACAAACAATTCTTCTATGGAACACAGATGTGCTGTAAGAGGGTGGAAACACAACACAGTCGTCCTTCACTGTCCTTTTTATATATCAGGATCAATGAGAAGTGGAAAGAAAGTCTTAGAAGACAGAAACAAATCAGACCTTTATTGTTCATTGAATCATTCTGTGAAGAAAATGATCAGAGTCTTAGAGTCATACCTGTAAGGACCTTTTCTTGGGGGGTAAGGGTTACTCTAACCCAAGCTGACCTGTAATTCACTGTGTAGTAGTCTCAGGGTGGCTTCAAACACATGATGATCCTCATACCTCTGCTTCCCAGATACTGGGATTAAAGGTGTGCACCACCATGCCCCGATTGCAGAGATCTTTGATTTCAATCATCTAATATCCTGAAAGAGCCAAGTTAGGATTACAGAACTTAACCCACTATGTATGGCTACAAGCGGGCATGACTACCAAGTTTATTGGTCTCACAAGAACATGAGTGATAGTCTGAATCTCACAGGCTTGATGAACAGTAAGGCATCCCAGAGATGCTTGCACAGAGATTAATGACATTGCCACTTCACTTTTGCCTTTTCTCTGTCATTCACTCCAACTGAGAGTAGCATTGTGCAATGTAGATATAAAATGAACATTCAGTGAATTGATAGGTTCAATTAATATAGGAGGATAGGGATATGGATAACATACTCATGCTTTTTTATCCATTTATTTTTTTGAAATAAAAAATTGAGCCCATAAAAAATGCAGTGGTAATTTGAAGCAAAGGATCTCAGTTTTGGATGAACACCAGACTCAACAGTGACATTACTAAGGGCAGCTGCACTTGGATTAATTAAATAACAAGTATACACCTCACTTCTCATTGATACCTACTCAAAACACAAATCTTCTCTCAAGAATATACTCAATTTATCACATATCATTACCATTGCCTCATGTACTTCCCCATTTTTAAAATTTTTTAAAATTTTTATTCATTTATTTGAGAGCGACACAGAAAGTGGCAGAAAGACAGAGAGAGAAAGAGAGAGAATAGGTGCACCAGGGCCTCCGCCACTGCAAATGAACTCCAGATGCATGCACCATCTTATGCATCTGGCTAAAGTGGGTCCTGCGGAATTGAGCCTCTAACTGGGTTCCTTAGGCTTCACAGGCCAGTGCTTAACCTCTAAGCCATCTCTCCAGCCCTACGTCCCCATCATTCCAGGAATCCCAGCAAATAGAATGACTCAGAATACTTCTGTCTATAGATTATGTCACTCCATGGCATAATCTTATGTATGACAATTGTCTATAATTAAAATTTTGTGCCAATACTGCTATGGGAAATTACTGTCTTTATACTACATATACAGAAAAATAACAGTGCAAAACAGTCATTGAAGGAATAGGCAATTGAAGGAGGCATGACCAAATTGTGTGTAGTGAAACACTTAATTATTAACAATATTGTTCTAGGTAATATGATGTCACCTTCAAAAATTAATGATTTATTTCCTCATTCAAATTACATGTCTTAATTTTTAAATTTTTTTGTTTATTTTAGTTATTTATTTGAGAGCTACAGACATAGAGAGAAAGAGGGAGAGAGAGAGAGAGAGAGAGAATGGGTGCGCCAGGGCTTCCAGCCACTGCAAATGAACTCCAGATGCGTGCGCCCCCTTGTGCATCTGGCTAATATGAGTCCTGGGGAATAGACCTCGAACCAGGGTCCTTAGGCTTCATAGACAATTGCTTAACCACTAAGCCATTCTCTCCAGCCCATGTTCATGTCTTTAAACTAAGTTCATATTCCTGACCTTTTTTTTTTTTAATGTTTTGTTTATTTATTTGAGAGGAAGGGAGAGACAGAATAGGCACACCAGGGCTTCTAGACTCTGTAACTGAACTCCAGACACATGTACCACTTTATGCATCTGGCTTTATCTGGGTACTAGGGAACTGGGAAATTGAACCTGGGTCATTTGGCTTTGCAGATCTCCATCCCAAATTTTTAGTTTATTTTCTTTTTTTAAAATATTTTTTGTTCATTTTTATTTATTTATTTGAGAGTAACAGAGACAGAAAGAGGCAGAGAGAGAGAGAGAGAGAGAGAGAGAGAGAGAGAGAGAGAGAGAGAGAGAATGGGTGCGCCAGGGCTTCCAGCCACTGCAAACGAACTCCAGACGCATGCGCCCCTTGTGCATCTGGCTAACGTGGGTCCTGGGGAATGGAGCCTCAAACGGGGGTCCTTAGTCTTCACAGGCAAGCGCTTAACCGCTAAGCCATCTCTCCAGCCCTAGTTTATTTTCTTAAAGGTGACAATCGTTTACACTTTCATCCTCACAAACCCCAGGTCCTACCACAGCCCTGCTCATGCAGCACCTTACACACACCAGAGGCTGGTGTAGTGCCACATGGGACACTGCTGGCCATATGGACTCAGCAGGAGGGACAGTGTCCATGCTCCACTGGTGTTGGTGTCCAAGCTGCCACAAAACCATTGGTTCCAACCTATGTCCCTCAATGACCTTGGTATGAAAACACAAATGTAGGCCCAACATCGAGAGGTAGTCCAGGCATTTTCTTTGCTTCCACTGATCTTTGAATCACCATTTTCCTGTTACCACCGACTTGCACAGTCCTTGATATTTCTGACACAACATTTAATGCCCTCCAGTCATGCTGTACTTCTATGAGGTTGAAACTCAGCCTAGCTCTCCATCTCTAGTTTCCATATCAAAATGAACCTATGTACGTCTTCCATCCACTTGTTCACTCATGGCGTTATAGAATGTTGACCAAATTACATATATTGTCCCATGTTCCCAAAATATGCTCAAGAAGTGGAGTGATCTTCCTTTCTGGAAGCTCATCCTGGATGGTATTGGTCATTTCAGATGTGCAAATGAGCAAAGCAAACTGTGTTAATAGCCTATACTATTCAACCAGGAAGGTTAAGGAACATCACAGGACAAAAGGTGCTTTCTACAGGCTGATATTGAAAGAACTCTGTGAATTGGGACTTGAAGGATAAGAAAAGGGTAAAGTGAAGATGGAATTAAGAAGTTGTTGACAGTTGGAGCAATGGCTCAGTGGTTAAGGGGCTTGCCTGGAAAGCCCAATGAGCTGGGTTAGATTCCCCAGTACCTAGGTGAAGCCAGATGCACAATGGTGCATGTATCTGGAGTTTGTATGCATCATCTGGAGGCCCTGGTGTGCTCACTCTCATTCTCTCTCTCTCTCTCCTATATCTTTGCTTGCAAATAAATAAATAAAATATTTATAAATTAATAAAAAAGAAGCATCTCAGGCACTGTAGTAAAAGGCAGGGAAGGGAAGGCTCTGATGCATACAAAGTCCACATGGTTGCCTTTCAACACAGGTGAATCTGGAACAGGTTGCAATGGGGTTAGACTCAAGTGATGCTGGTCCCTGGAAATCATAGTATGATGTTTGAATGCTGCTGAAAAGGCCTGGGAACACCATATCAGTGTATGAAACAAGAGATTCAGAATCTGATGTATAACTTATAAGGCACTCAGAAGTATCTAGACCATCATAAGTTAAGAATGTGTTATCACATGGTGATTAACAAGATTTTCACCACCCTCTGTAATATTCATGCACCCAAATTACTCCAAAAAGTCAAATAATACAGTCAAATGAATCTTAGTCAGCTAAATATTCTCTCTGGGATGCTGTAGGTGAGAAGATTTTAAAGAGTCTAGTCTACAAAAGTATCTGTTTCTTATGAATCATAAGGTGGTGTTAATTACCATCAGTCTTTGTGGGTCTTCATTATACTTCTTAACAGCCCATTTTAACATTAACATGGGGGTATCTCTGAGTATAAGCTGCCCTTGCCTAGGTCCTTAACAACTTTTTGATCTCTAGTATTACCTTCAGTGTGTTACATTACAATCTGTTCAATGAATAAATGAAAACCAATCCAATTTTAAAAGTCAAACATATTCTCTACTCATAAGTAAACAAGTAGTTATCATACCAGAAGGATGGGATCTTACAAAAATTTTGCTTTCCAAAGGCCCAGACTATTATTCCCATGCTAAGAAAAATTAAACCCAAAGCATTGCTCTATGCTTTCACTGAGATGTTTTCAGAATTCACCTGTTTGCACAAAAATCCAGCTGAGTTAAACCTAGTCTCATATGCACCATATAGAAGATGTTTATGTTTCTCAGAAAATTAATATAGCAAAATTTTTTGTTACTGTGCCATTAGCTAGGCTAATGGTCAGCAATCAGTGTCATAATATAATTGTCCATGACTCTGGGCTACTTATTTGTCAGATATAATAGGTGTGGTGTTTCCAAAGTAGGATGAACATTTTGCTGGAAAATGGTTTTCAGAGTGACAGTCTCCTGGTCTCAGGCATAAAAATGTTCATATCTGGTATCACATAAAATTTAAACATTTCACACAGAAAGGGAAATAATTAACCAAGGGAAAAGATACTCTACATAGTTGAAGAAAATATTTTCCAGCTATACTTCTGCCAAGGGATTAATATCTAGAATAAAGAACTAAAAAAAAAATCAAAATCTCCCTAAGCAACACATCAACAAATGAAATTGTTAATAAAAAAGAAGCATAACAGAGTCAAGGGTTTAGGGGTAACTTATGCTAGTCTCAGGAAAGGGTCAATTTTATGGTATGGACTTACGCAGAATGTCCTTCAAGGTTATGTGGCTCTGGCTCACCTCTAACAACTCAGAAATTGTCTGATATCCATGCATTTTTCCAATAGTTTAATAAGGGCTCCACATCAGTCATAGGGGCCATCTGACTTTCTCAAATCTCATACTTGCTGTGAAGTTGTCATAGATCCTTAAACTAGACCCAGCCTAAGGAGCCCTTGGGCCCTGTATCCATAGTCTTAATAAGGAAGCCACATACAGCCTCACAGCAATTGACCTGCTTCCTGGACAAGGTTTGCCATCCTAACAAAGCCACTGGCCTGGGGCTTGAGAAATGGCTTAGCAGTTAAGGCACTTTCTAGCAAAGCCAAAAGACCAAGATTTGTTTCCACAGTACTCATGTATAACTACACAAAGTGGCACATGTGTTTGGAGTTTGTTTGCAGCAGCTAGAGACCTTGGCACCTCCATCTTTCTTTCTCTCTCTCTCTCTCTCTCTCTCTCTCTCTCTCTCTCTCTCTCTCTCCCCCTCTTTATCTCTCTCTCAAATATACATAAATGGCATATGACACTGGCCTGATCTTATGCATGTGCTCCTTAATTTTGTTGCTGACAACTCTTTCTTAAACATAGTAGATATCAAAGAGCTACTTATGAAAACATCTTACTGTCCTTCTGCCAACATTCCATTGGTAAATTTGGAATGATGGATGGTTCGGGAATAAAAAACATGCATTGGTGTGGTTTGTGGATATGCAAACATATTCTAGTCTATTATTGCTAGAAACCGTCAGTTTCTGTTGCTTTTAATATTTTCATTCCAGCAGAGTTCTTTCTCATGACTAGGAAAAAACAAACAAACAAACAAACAAACAAACAAAACATGCCTTCTTCCCAAGGAAAAGAATTCTCTGGAAAGCAGTTACAGAGTCTATATTATAATCTATATAAGAATACATTGTGCTTTCAAGGATGATTTTCAAAATAAATACACCTAAACTTTCTAAAGGCATATTAGCTCCTTCGAGTTTCCTTATTTTTCCTTTTTGGTTTATTTTTATTTATTTGAGAAGTGGGGGAGAGAGAGAGAAATAGGCATGCCAGGGCCTCCGGCCACTGCAAACAAACTCCAGATACATGTGCCACCACGTACATCTGGCTTACATGGGAACTGGGGAATGTAACTGGGGTCTTAGGCTTCACTGGCAAGTGTCTTAACTGCTAAGCCATCTCTCTAAGCCCCAGACTTTTCTCATTAACCCTGTAAAATATGATGGGTCTGCATCAACCCTACTAATGAGGTGGTGCTGAGAACGGGGCAGCATGGTCACTGTAGCAGACGGCTGCAGGTTCACTGAGATGAACTTCCAGACCAGGCACAGTTATGCAGAAAGGGATTTATTGAAGCTCACAGATCCAGGGGAAGTTCCATAAATGGCAAAAGAAGCTGGCCTGCCTTCACAGGACCAAACAGAGGAGAGAAAGAGAGAGAAGCACAAGCCAAAAGCCAAAAGCCACACAGCACACTTCAGGAGCTCCAGCTAGGCACACTTTGCATATCTTTAGATTCAAATCTGAAACCTATCACCACACCTTAAGATCCGTCCAGTGACACTGCCTCTAGCCAGATGGCTGCAAATGCAAACTGCAAAGTAATAAAACACAGAATGTACTGGGGGCCATCTACTCAAACCACCACAGTCAAACAGCTTACAGATGCCCGCCTGATGCTGCTGACCACCACACTTCAGAGTCACTGTCCCAGACATTTATCAGCATGAAAAAATGAATGCAGTTTTCTTTTCAGTTATACTCAGTGGAGGAAAGAAACATGGCAAAATGTAGCCTTGCCCTGCACAAAAATCCCTGAACTAAAACTTTTCAACAGTTAAAAACAAAAACGAGTCTATCTGGACCATCAAGTATGTACCAGGCAAGGACCAAAAGATGCCAAGTGTGGTGGTTTGATTCAGGTGTCCCCTATAAACTCAGGTGTTCTGGATGCTAGGCTCGCCAGGTGATGGCAATTGGGCATTAAAGCCTCCGAGAGGCAGTTTATTGTTGGGGGCGGACTTATGGGTGTTATAGCCAGTTTCCCTATGACAGTGATTGGCACAGTCTCCTGTTCCTGTTGTTCACCGTATGTTGCCTTCTAGCATGGACTAAAGACCAGCATCAATTGAAGATCCACATGGATGGAGACCCAGAGTCTCCTCAGGGAGCCTCCAGGTCTTCAGTGCCAGGGGGCACTGCTAGGGCAATCTGGACACATGGACTGAGCAGCTACCGGCTTCCTTGATTCTCAGGCCTGCAACTGCTATTGAACTTCCATAGGCTAATCCAGCAAATTCCCTTTTATATACTATTTACTCTAGCAGTTCTGTTACTCTAGAGAACCATGACTAATACAGATTTTGGTGCTGAGAATGTGATCATTTGTTGCTAGACACCTGACTGTGTGGCTTTGGACTTTCGAAGCTGATTTTCAACTGGAATGTGGAAGGATTTGAAATCTCAGCCTAAGAGACACCTTGCAGAGCTATAAGTACAGCTTGATGGACTGTTCTAGTCAGAGTTGAGAGACCTGAATGCAGTAAGAACTATGGACAGTGAGGTTTGGCTTATGAGAGTGAGAAAGAGCTTTGCTTGGACTGGGCTAGAGGCAGTTCTGTATGAGAGGCCTGCTGTTATACCTGAGTCCTGAGAAGTTGTGCAAGGTTGCATTGCATAGAAACAGACTGGTGTGAGCAGAGGGATATAGCATAGGAAAAAAAAAAATGAAATCTTTGGGTGAACTACTTCCCATTCAGCTGCAATTGAGAGATTACAACCTTTGAGATTGGGCCAGCTGACTTGCACTGTGACAACAGGAAGAATGTAGTCTTTTTTGATGGGGCCTGAGTGCTCAAGGAGTGTCCTGTTCTTCAAAGTCGGTTTTATTCCCCCCCAGATTAACAAATTGGCACCTCACCTGGTATTATGGAGTATAAGAAATTCAGAAAAGAGAGGGCCATTGAGTTTGTAATGTGATCTTGTGTTTTGGAAACGGCCATGGGCAGTGTGAAGCAGGTTTGCTGTATGCCTATATGGAAACCCAACAGAGCCATGAGGATGAACTGTGGGTTGCAGTGGAGACCAAGTGAGGATTCAGGGACCAAGAGACAGCTGCGAAGGAAAGCTGCTAGCACCAGATGAAGTTTTCCATGACTGTGAGTAGCCTGGTTGGAGGGGTGGAATTGGAACGCCAGAGAATTGCTTCTAGTTAGAATTATCAGACTTGGAGAATTGTCACTGAGTATCATTGTTGGACTTGAAGCTACAGAGTTTGATGTTTTCCCTGTTTGAATCTTGTATTGGTTGCATATTTCTTTGCTATTCCCAGTGCCATTTTTTATAGTGTGAATGTTTATTCTGTGCCATTATGGGTCTGGGGGCTGGATTTTTTGGTATTATGGCTCAGTTAAAAGACCTTGGATTGAGATTGCTAAAATCTATGGGGACTTTTAAAGTTGGATGAATGCATTACATTTTATATCATGTATGGTTATCATTTATGGGGGCCAGGGGCAGAATGTGGTGGTTTGACTCAGGTGTCACCCATAAACTTAAGTGTTCTGGATGCTAGGTTCCCAACTGATAGCAATGGGAAATTAAAGCTTCCTGGAGGCAGTGCATTGTTGGAGGTAGACTTATGCGTATTATAGACAGTTTCCCCATGCCAGTATTTGGCACACTCTCCTATTCCTGTTGTTCACCTTATATTGGCCAGTGGGTGATGTCCACCCTCTGTTCATGCCATCATTTTCCCTGCCACCATGGAGCATCCCCCTTGAGCCTATAAGTCAAAATAAACCCCTTTTATTTCCCACAAGCTGCTCTTTGTTGGGTGAATTCTACCAGCAATGCGAACACTGCAACACTAAGTGACTGCAACACTGAGATATATAGGTGTCTTAAGAATAATGATGAGCTGGGTATGGTGATGTTTGTCTTTAATCCCAGCACTAGGGAGGCAGAAGGTCAGAGGATCGCTGTGAGTTTGAGACCACAGTGAAACTATACCGTGAATTCTAGATCAGGCTAGAATAGAGAGAAAAACAAAACACACATACACAAGAAAACAAACAAGCAAAGAATAAGGATGATCCCATCTCATGTTTTGTTAGTATCCTATTTTATTTTTTATTCAGTACTTACCTTCAAGGATAGAAAGAGGGAGAGAGAAATAATACTAAAGTATGCCAGGACCATCCCTATTTCTTTTCACTTATTTGCAAACAGCGAGATGGGGGGAGAGTGAAAGAGAAAGGAGGGTGCATAGGTATGATAAGGCCTATAGACAGTGCAAACTCCAGATGTGTGTGTTGCTTTGTGCATGTTGCTTTTAGTTGGTACTGGGGAATCAAGCCCAGGCTGTCAGGCTTTGCAAACTAACATTTTAACCACTGAATCTCTCCATGCCCAGGCATCTAATTTAATGAGATCATAGACAACAGACAAGCAAGCAGATAAAGCTGTTGGAAATAGATTGGGTACCAGGAAGAAAGCAGAGTCCTCATCATAGAGAACAGAGGGTGACACACTCTGGTCATGGAAGACTGTTCTGATGAGGTGACAATTATGGCAAGAGCAAGAAAGGATACCCAGCTCTCTAGAGAGAGTGTGACAAGCCCTGTCGCCTGAAGGGCAGGTTCAAGGCCTGGTCATGAATGAGCTCGAGGAGACAGTAAGATGTGAATTTGTAGAAAGAGTCTGGGACGCCAGTGTATGACACCTCATAGTCTTGACTGAACTTGGGAAAAATAGAGAAAGTTAAATAACTACATTATCTTATGTGGAAAGAGATGTGCTGCAAATCAAGTGAGTTTGGATTTTTGGCTCTGCTGCATGCTGCAAATTCCAGTAAGATGAAAAGTAAACCTGAATAACATAATTACATAATGGTAATTACTTTATACAAATAGCAGGCAGAAGTTCCCATACAGGCTCATTACAGTTTCTGGAGCTTACTGTGCACTCTCAACCAGTTTGGATTATCTTGGCACATCAATACCCTTCCATTAGCCATGCTAATTTTGTGGCTTCTGATTCAAAACAATTTGCTTTCAAGGGGTGTTTTCATTCATCCATCCATACCAAACATTAATCTTGGATTACTAATATCTGGCATCACAGAGAATTGTAACAAATTCATTGCTTTCACTTTTGATATCATAATCAGCAATTTTTTGTTCTTGTAAAATTCATTCATAACAGTAATTGCAAGGATTACAGGCACGTGCCAGCATGCCTGGCCCCAGAAACTTGTTTCCTAAACTGCTAGAGCATTTTAAGTGCTCATCAGCTCCTTAGTGGTGAACATTGATGTTGCTTTGCATAATTTTCTGTTACCTGTGATTATTTAAATCAATATTTGCTAGTTTCTACCCTGTGCATGCCCCAGGCATCTGGCAGCAACAAAACCAGCTCCTTACTCCTTGTAGAAATTTTGTCTTAGTATTTGTTTCAAACAAGTAGTGAATTTGACAGTTGGTCTTGATTGCAAACCTGATTAGTTTGGGAAGCCCCTAGGAAATTGATATAGCACACTTCTGTGTCTGTCTGTGGGCGGTCACTTATAGAGAGGGCTGAGTAAGGGATGAAGTCCTACACTGAATGTGGGCAGCACCATCGTACAGGCCGAAGCAGGGATGGAGCTATGGGGACAAGGCAGCCAGTGCACAGGCATGTTCCCTTCCTGCCTCCTGGCTGCTCTGCTTCTCAACCACGCCCTCCCTCAGGAAGACCTACCAAAAAGCCTCTGAAATCTTTAGCCCAAATGCATCTCCCCCCACCACCTTAAGTTCTTTATGTGAAGAATTTTGTTACAGCAACGCAAAGTATCATGCACAAAGAAACATGTAGCTGTCTGTACTTATTATTGGTGGGAATTAGTTTTATGAAGAAAAACAAAATAAATGCAGGTGACATACAATGTTAGGAGTCCTGGTTATGGTGGACAGCTCCTCTGTCCTGGAGACATCTGAAGACAAAAAGCTAGTCAACACAAGGACAACTGGGGACACTCCAAGCCGGAGTAAACAGGACCAGTAAGCAGCAAGGCCTTGGTGAGGCAAAGAGCGAGGGTGAAGAGCATGTGTCTGCAGCGTGGCAGAGGGGTAGGGAGGGGGTGGAGAGAACTTGAAGATGAGCTTGAACACAGGCAGCAGGGACCACGCAGGCTCTGAAGGCCTGTCATGAACCCTCAGCTGGGACACTGATTGTGGCAGAAGCCACCACGAACGAAGAAGAAAGGCGTGAGAACAAGATAATCAGATTTTCACGCGGGGATCACGCTGACTGTTCTCCAGGCAATAGGATATCAGGATTGAGTTCGGAAGTGTACAGTGTGACCTGTGACGATGGCCAGCCACTGGGAGAGGTGACGGTGGCCCAGGGCCTATGGAGAGGCGAGTGAAATGATGAAGAGCTGCCGGAATGCAGTCTCTCGGGAAAGCAGAGCTCAGATCATTCACTTCTGACTGTGCTACAGGGCATAGGCAAGAGTCAGGCGGAGCCAAGGATTATGCCACAGTTCTGGTGAAGCAGCTAGGGGAATGAGGTGCCAGTCACTGAGGGTACCGGGGTAACAGAAGGCACATAGGGAAGAGGGCACATGCTATGTGCAGGGGAAAAGAGTAAGTCATTTTGTTAATTTTGAAATGTACACGGACTCCAAGGGGATGGTATCAGAGTTGCTTGAAAATGGCTCTGAAATCTGAAAATGACTCTGCCCAAAGACGGATATGTAAGTCTCCAGCATGTTAGTACTATGAGCAAATCCTTGTATTTAAGTGAGAGAATTCCCACTGATGAACCGGACAATAACTCGATATCATTATGGAAATCTGTTTTTACTATTCAAGGGAAGCAGAAGTGAGATGCTACTGAAGTCTCTTTAGGTGAAAATACATTTGTAATGTGCATATACGCTAGGTCTTATCAGATAAAAAAGTATATTCATTCCAGATAGCACTCTGGGAGATCAGCGGTATTAAAGCAAAGTTTCACAAATACTGTTAGTGTAAGGGATACAGGAATGTTCATAGGAACTCTAAACTAGGAAGTTGATTAGAGTTGGTAATGAAACTCAGGTCTTATTTTTTTTTATTTTATTTATTTTTCTTTTTTGCATTATACAAACAATGAGAGAAAGGCTTGGTTTCCTTGGATACAATACAACATGTTTATAATTACCATGAAGATATGTCTAGCATGGAATCCATTTAAATATACCCAAACATGCCCCTCTCCATCAAGCCCATGCTTTCCTTCAGATATCAACACAGTACTGTGCTGAGCATCTGGGACAATGGGCAAATACTACCCAGCCCCTGGTGTCATGGCAGTGTGAGAAGTAGTGATGCAGGAGACAGATGACTGATGTGAAAGTGCAAGCATTTTCTATTTATGGCAGAGGATGAGTTCATTGGGACCAAGGCCAAAGGATGAGAGAGGGTGGCCTCGTGAAGAGGAGTGTCTTTGAGCAAAAACATGAAATAATCCCAAATATTTTGAAAATGTACTTCCATGTGACGCTCAGTGTTCATCTCAAACTTGATCCTTGATGTCCCAAGTTGAGGATCAGGCACCCTTGAACAGGAATTATGATCAAATGCCTGACTGCAGGATTAATTCTGTCATCTTTGCAGGAAAAGAATGGGTATCTAGTCATCATGGCTGCATCTGTGGCTCCTTCCAGCCCACCAGCCACTTGCACCTTGCAAGGCTCGAGCTTTCTTTCTTTTTAATATTTACTTACTTTAGAGAGAAGGAGAGAGAAGGAGTACAAGAAGGAGATGGAGGGATTGAATGGGTATACCAGGACCTCCAGACACTGCAAAGGAACTCCAGATACAGATACATGTGCCACCTTGTGTATCTGGCTTATGTGGTTCCTGGGGAACTGAGCCTGGGTCTTTAGGCTTCATAGGCAAGTACCTTAACCACTAAGCCATCTCTCCAGCCCAAGTTTGGCGCTTTCTTAATCACCATGGACATTCTGATGAAAGCCATACAATGACAATCACAGCTGAGCTACCACAGCTCTTGTGGCTTGGGGACTGAGCTATGTGATAAAATAATAATGAGCTTGACACAAATACTTAAGGTCAGAGAATGAGACACAAAGCGTGAAGGAACTGTGGACAGTGTAAAGTTCTGATCCTTATTCAACAGATGAGCAAACCAGGTTCAGGGAGGTGAAGTAGTTTGATCAAGGTCATGGAGTAGCTTAGTGAAAAAAGTCAGGTAAACTGTAAAACTGGTCAGTTTCTCAGCAATTCCTGCCTTGTCTTGGTGGTTCCCATGTGACCTCTTGCTCCTTACCAGTCTCTCCAACCACCACACACATGCCTTTTGAATAATACCCAAAGACATCACATAACAAACCATCAGTTTCTTTTTAACATAAATCACTCATAAGTCACAAAAAAAGCCATTATTGAGATCTTGTGATGTGCTGAAAGCATCTAAAACTGTGTTGTTGTTTTAAGGCAGATTTTTTTTTTAATTCATTATATTTATTTGAGAGAGAGTGAGAACGAGAGAGGCAGATAAAGAAAGATAGAGAAAACGGGAACATCAGGACCTTCAGCCATTGCAAACAAACTCCAGATGCATGCACTACCTTGTGTATCTGGTTTACCTGGATCCTAGGGAATTGAGTCTGGGTCCTTTGGCTTTGCAGACAAGCACCTTAACTACTAAGCCATTTGTCCAGCCCAAGAAACAGTGTTTTAGTTTATAGCCAAAGCTGAACTTGAGAACCTGATAGTCTTCCTGCCTTAGCTTCTCCAGTACTAAGATTTCAGGTATGAAGGCCCAAACTTGGCTTTAAGTGGTTTGCTTTACTTATTTAATCTTTATAAGTCTTATGATTATAAGGTATCAGAATCCTTATTATATAGGCAGGCAACTGAGGCAGAGAAGCTAAGCACTCTTCTTAAACTTATTAAGTAAGAATCCATTATGAATCTGTTTTCCCAATTCTGCTCTTAAAATATACAAGAACAATTGTGCATAGTAGAGTGATTACTAATTAAAAGCATTTCAAATTGCTTGAACTCAAATTTTTCATCAGGGACATAAAATTTAAGTTAAATCACTGAATGCTTCAACGAATACTACAATTCAGTCAGAGTACATGTTACTCTAAGAATACACATTTTCTCCCAGGAAATAAACCTTCTGAAACCCCTAAAATTTTATAGCATCATGAAGCTCCAACACATTGGATGCATCCTTCTACAGTGATTCAAGTTCCATAAAATTAGCATTGATCCAGTGGATCTCCCCTGACAATTGTCTGGCGGCATCTTTAGCTATTCCCTTTGATCTTGGAGGCTGGCAATGAAATCTGTGATCTAAAAGGAAATATTCATCTCATTTTTAATCGTTTTTATCTTTTTTAGTGGAAGTTTCTAGACACCAGCATGATAACAACAGCTAAATGATATCCAACCCTCTGCGAAGTCCTGTGTGTGTTCTGAAGCGTGGGGACAGATGTGTGGGCCCAGTGTGTCTATCAAGGTACACCTCACCCTCAGTGAAATATAGACAGACATCAACTAGAGAGCTCAAGGAGTGTCACAAAGCTGGGTGTCACAATATTCAAAGTAGATAGGGAACAGTTCCATCACCATGCAAAGGTGTTTGCGGACTTTCTCAATCCTCATCCCTAAAGCCAGTGCTGTTCTGATTCTTCACACTTACAGCTTTTAACCCTAGCTGCACACAAGGTGCTGGTTATATTGGGCAATGTCTCACTTTGACCCTGGTGCTCCTGGAAGCCACGGATGCCATCTTGTCAATCAATCCTCATCCCATCTCAGCATTGTTCTTGGGGAGAATTAAGACACAACTTAATTATGCTTTTACTTCCAGCCAATGGATCTATATCTATTATGTTGCTATTTAAGTTAGCATCTCTTGGGATAACTGAGGAAAAGGTTGCTCTGATTGGGGTCTTTAAGGAGAAACTTCTTAGAAAACAGTAGGCCAATGTAAAGCTTACAGCTCAGGAAGGCTATGGCAGTGGGTGAAGGAGCTGTCAGCCCCGCAAAGACACAGGAACTGCCAGAGCCTGGCTACCGCTGTACCATGACAAATCAGACCACATGCGCATGTTTTCGTTTTTCTCCACAGCATCACATGATACGTTAGGGTGTTCACATATTTTGTACCTCAGTTAATAGGATTTTTATTTTAAGCTGAGCATGGTATTGCTCATCTGTAATCCCGGAACCATAAAGGCTGAGGCAGGAAGATTATAAGGTTGAGAGTCTAAGATCAGCCAGGCTAAATAGCAAGGTTCTCATCTCAAAGGAAAAACAAAACAAAATAAAACAACAACCACAATAAAAAAAAAAAAAATCAGTTTGTGTGTCAGCATGCATTTATAGGCCAGGCCCTGAGATATGGGTCCACTTGGCCTGCCATTTGGATCATCAGCTTGGAAAATATCATAAGCAGCTTTCTCACACAGGGAAGTAATGGCATAGACCTTTTAAAAGGGCACCGTCAACTTCAGGACTAATGTTTGCCATGATGTTGTAAAGAGTCTATCCACACTGCTCTGTGACCAGCACTCTGCCCTCTAGCAGGCACATCTGGAATAAACTCATACTGATCAAGAGAGAAAAGAGGTGTGGAGTGGGAAGAGTGCACAGGCTAAAGGAAGATGTGAGCGAGAGAGAAGACAGAAGACAACGGAAGCACTGAATCGGAAGGAAGGAGAGCAGTGTGACGCTGCCCCGCAGCTGTCCCTGTGCTTAAGCAATCTTCTTTCATTAAATACGCTATGCCCAGTTCCATAACCCCAATCAGAGTTAGCACTACACAATGCTGCCAAATGATCTGTTTGGAGAAGGGAGCCTGCCCTGGTACTTATTTACTCTGGCTCAGAGAAGTAGCTGACCACTTCACCCTTAGCAAGTAGCAGCAGGGCCTCAAGGTATTCAGAATGCATCCTGCCGAAGTTCAAAAGTGAGTCTGATGCTATCAGGAAAATGGGAACTTGTTCTGCGCAGGGAGGGAGGGTCTAATCCCTAGCAATATCGTTTCTATCAGAGAATTGTGCTTGCTTTAATAGGCGCTACTGCTTTATCTGTTAAGAAAAAAAAAAAAGGAGAATAAAGCAGTCTTATCCACTGCTACCCACACACCCCCGGCTCCATTAGTACAGCCACCAGCAAACCAATCTCTCGGGATTTATTCATGTAGTGAACCGTGGTGACACTGTCCTCCCTCAGCTCTGCAGACTCCTCTGCGTGGCAGGTCAGGGGCCGGAGCTTACATGTTTTCCTTTACAGGAGGTGGCTCACACTCGGTGACAGGAATTTGTGGCAATCATGAAGACAGTCACCTCTCTATGTGGCAGCAAAGGTGAAATCAAGGGGACGGTGCACTCGGTAAAGAAGTTCAGGCAATTCAAGGTAGCATTCTCTCCTCCACAGATTGTCTCGAATGTTTACTTTATCAGGGGAGATGTTCTTCATCCCTCGTCAGTTTCCCTGATGCCATCTTGACAAACATTAACTGCATGGATACCTAAAGTGTTAACTTCTTGTGTTGTGCGCCCTAAGTATACACTTAAGTGCTGTACATAAGTCTCCATGCCAAGTGTCTTCCAACACAATGTCACAACATCCTGCACAGCAAATCATCACATCCTGCTCTGCCTAAAAACTGGGAACTTGGGACATGTGAGGATGAAACGGATGATGCCTGAGGTCACATGGCCAGGTCTGAGCTGAGCGTGAGTTCCACGTACAGTTCTGTCCCTCTTGCCACTGCAAGGTCACTTCATCTGCTCTGCTTGTCTCCTCCCTCTGTCTCGTGTCTCCCCCTTCAGTTACTACATGGGTGAATGGAGTCCTGATCAGGGGAGGTGCAGCTGCCCGGCTGACTGGAGGCCAGAGAAACTTTTCAGTAGAAGGTCACCTGGCATATTTCAGAGGAAGGGAAAAGCAATGGCATCGTACTTGCTGAAGGCAGGGAGGAAGTACTTTAAGATGCCCAGCCTTGGGCTGGAGAGATGGCTTGGCGGTTAAGTACTTGCCTGTGAAGCCTAAGGACCCCAGTTCAAGGCTCGGTTCTCCAGGTCCCACGTTAGCCAGATGCACAAGGGGGCTCACGCGTCTGGAGTTCGTTTGCGGTGGCTGGAAGCCCTGGCGCGCCCATCCTCTCTCTCTCCCTCTATCTGTCTTTCTCTCTGTGTCTGTCGCTCTCAAATAATAAATAAATAAAAAATGGACAAAAAAATAAAAAAAAAAAGATGCTCAGCCTTGAATGATAGACATCATAGGTTTGGAGAAGCAGAAAACATGTGAGAAGCACCAGGTGCCATTTTGAAAGAAAGATCCAGAGAACTAAAGCCAGGATCTACTTAGAGATTTATTTTTGGCTTACTATTTTTTTTCTCCTTAATTATTATGATTATTAAGAACATACTTTGCATCAACACGTCATGTGTTGGTACCATCTTTTCCCTACTCCCTGCCCCCATTTCGCAGGAGACCCTCCTCAGTCAGGTTGCTGGTATTTCCCATGGGGTTGTGGGTAATGCCTTGTGGGGGCAGCAGTCAGTTATTGGGAGGAGGCAACGCCTATGGACATGAGATTCCAACCTGTGGCTCTGTCAATCTTTCTGCCCCCTCTTCCTCCAAATGCTCTATTCAGAGATTTTTGTTCACTTCTCCAAGCCCATTTTTTTTCACCAAATGCCACCAACCACCACCCTCAGACTGAGAAGCTCTGACAAGGACAATGTGTTCCAAGGAACACATGCGGGTCAGTTTGGTGGGGCCTGAGATGAGAAGTGGTGTCCTAGCCCACCTCGTGAAGTAGTGAGGCCGTCACTGAGGACACTGGGCCACATCTGCCCAGCACTGGTCACCAGAGCTGACAGGAGATGCAGATCAGGGTCGGTCACAATAGTTCACCAATCCACTTTTCACTGTCTTCACGGGGATCATGGGTGTTTCAAAAGCAGGAATTTTATACCTCCCAGCTCAGATCCATTGGGTTTGGGGGCCCTGTGGAACCAGGTATTTTCTGAGGCTCTGATTGCTAACATCCCATTATAATGTGCCTTAATTTAGCATGACTGCCAAGGTGTGGTGGAGGGTCATGAGTCAGCCACATCCATAACTTGTATCCATGCTGGTGATCAGGATCCAGAGCCCCATCTTTGTGCTGCTCAGGCAAGTGACACTTCTCCTGACCTCAAGGCCTACTTCTTTTTTATTTTCAAATATTTCATTTGTTGATTGATTTGCAAGCAGAGAAAGAGAGAAGACAGAATGGGTATAGCGAGGTCTCCAGACGCTGCAAAAGAACTCCAGATATATGTGCCACTTTGTGCATCTGGCCTTTATGTGGAATCAAATCTGGGTCCTTAAAGCTTTGTAGGCATGCGCCTTAACTGTTGAGCCATCTCTCCAGCCCAAGGCCTACTTCTTTTTTGGGGGGGTGGGGAGTCAAGGTAGGGTCTCACTCTAGCCCAGGCTGACCTAGAATTCACTATGGAGTCTCAGGGTGGCCTTGAACTCACGGCGATCCTCCTGCCTCTGCCTCCCACAAGGCCTACTTCTTTATAACAGATGGTGACTTCTACTAGTCTAAGTTTCTAAAAAGGTTATTTTTTTTTTCTTTTTCATCTTAAGCATTTGTGACTAACCTTATCCAACATGTAACCCATACTCTTCCTTCCTGCTCTTAAGTACCAATAGAACACTGAGGCTAAAAGCATTTGGTCTGAGTTTATGTCCTACTCTATCGTCAGATGGAGTCAGACTGAAGATGGAGGAAAACCGACATATGAGAGGGGTCAGCAATATGGACCTGTTGGATCCGTGCCTACCAGTGGGCCCATGGCCCAGTTCTGTCTTCATACTCTGAGACATGGGGCAAGGCTACAAGGGGATCCTGATCAAGGGAGCCCAAAGAGGCAACATTATTTCCCCTTCATGCTTGGGCACTGCTTTCTGCTTCGCTGACTTGTGCAAGCCACCCTGAGAAGAGAAGGGATCCTCAGCTGCTGCTACAGTCCTGGGCTGTGAAAACTGGATGTACATCTGATGCATGACAGGTACCTTTATGCTCATATTTCTATGAGAGAGCTCTGAATTATGACAGCCAAGTGAAACCTTCACTAATAAAGCATCAAAACAATTTTCAAATGAAATCTGCAAAATCCCAATACATGGAGCAAACAAAACATTATCAGAAATTCACAGTGGGTGGGTGTTACCAAGGCTACTCCTCCTTCCCAGGTCTTCGGAGCATCTTCTATAAAACCAGACCCAGTCAGGAACAGCATCACTTAGTAAGGATCTTTTCCTGCCCACAGGCGTTGCACTGCCTGGCTTTAACCCTTCAGATTCCAGGGTGACACCCTAGTGCCCACACCAGCACTCGCCTTCCCATGGAGCAGGCTGAGATCGCAGGCTGAGAGCTACCCTATGTCTCTCCTGTACTTGGGCCTTCTGACTCAGACTGGGTTACACCACTGTTTCCTGGGGCTACAGCTGACAGTGTGGTATCACAGGAAGTTTGTCCTTTATAAGAGTGAGAGCCAATTTGCCTATAAAATATCCTACCTATTTATCTACCTACTTATTCTGTCTACCTGTTCGTTCTTTCTTTCTATCTATCTTTCTTTCTTTCTTTCCTTCTTTCTTTCTTTCTTTCTTTCTTTCTTTCTTTCTTTCTTTCTTTCTTTCTTTCTTTCTTTCTTTCTTGCTGGCTATCATGTTTTTACTTTTTCCATATACTTACCTACCTACTTCCCCATTCTGTCATCTACCCATCCACTAATCATTATTTACCTGCCCATTCTATTTTTCCATCTACCTATGCCTTTCTATTTAATCGCTCTACCTAGACATCATCTGTCTAACTACAAAATACTGCTTCCCTGTTGTAGCATCCATCTACCTACATATTAGCTATTTTATCATCTATCATTAGTCTGCCCACATACCTACCTATCTATCTTCTATTGCTTCCAGTGTATCTGTCTGTCTATCATCTACTTATACTTCCCCTCTCTGCCTCTTCACCTCTATTACGTGCTATTTCTTTGGAGAAACCCAATACATCTAACAATGTGTGGAATATTTCCTTGGAACTTTTTAAAAATGAAAAAACAAGGAAACTTCTGCATCAGAATAAAGCATACATAATATTGATTTTTCTTCCAAAAGTTTGTCTTAATAAACAGCCCCGGAAGAACCTTGAACAAGGTTTGTTTCCACCCCACCCCCCAAAATCGCTTACTTATGTTCACCTGGCCCCTTCACTCAATTCCCCAACAGGAAGCATCTCTACAAGGAAGAAATATTAGTTAAAAATTAGCCCTCTAGAGGCTGTTCCCTCTCTGCTTAGGAAATCTGAGCCCTTGGGTGATGCTATTCTTACAAAATGTACTTTCTGATTACTTCCAGAAGGCACTATAAGGCAGGATGGTCTCAGATTGTGGACAGAATAGAGCAGTCCTGTGTTCTGAGGCCACGGTTTGCCTGCATGTCCTGCGGAGCTGACAAGTGCTGGGGTGGGGGTGGGGTCTCTCAGTCCGATGACTGTGTTCCTTCATGCGTAGAAGTCTCCTCCTGCCACACTGGCTGGCCTGTTTGCCCAGTGCCATCCTCACTGCCTCTAACCACTGCCCTGGAATCCCTCTTCCCTACCCTCTTCCTCTTATTACTTCTTTTTTCCTTTCAAATGTCAAGTGAGCTCGATTTTTTTCTTTCTTTTAAAAGAAAGAAATTACAGAGTTTCTTCTGAGTTTTGGCACTTTTCTGCATAAATCCTGCAACCTGGATTTGCTATTTCACGCCTCTCTCTGCAGAGTGCTTGACACACTAAATTTAGAGGAGTTTGACATTTGAGCTCCCTGCCATTTGCACTGACAGTGGGCTTGGCTGGGGTTCATTTAGCTCCTGATCTGTCTTGGTATTGGGGAAAAGAGAGTCACAGTCCATCTTGACTTCAACTTCTTTGTCTTTAGGGAGTCCCGCAATCCCTAAGTCCTCCCCACACAGAGATGAGGTAAACACAGAAACCGTGTGAGCCATCTCTTGGGCTAAGAAAGCCTGCTGCCAGTAAGATCTCGATTTTCTCCTCCAAGAATGAAAGTGTGAGGGGATAAAAAGAAAACGCTGGCTGACAGTCTTAACCTTCTAACAATAGCATGAACTTCTGCCTACTCAACCTGGGTCCACAGCTTGGGGAAGAAGAAATTCCAGCCCCTAACCTTCATTCAACCCTCAGCCTCACT
The DNA here is from genome assembly GCF_020740685.1 of Jaculus jaculus. Lineage (NCBI taxonomy): Eukaryota > Metazoa > Chordata > Mammalia > Rodentia > Dipodidae > Jaculus > Jaculus jaculus. Next base: position 12,959,742 of record NC_059107.1, on the reverse strand, counting down.
CTACAAAGAACTACGTGTTTGGACATTTCAGGACCCAGATATAAACTCACACCTGTTTTCAAAGAGACTCGCCCTAAGAGGTCTAGTGGCTCTTAGGCTATTTATGGAGTATGCAAGAATTGATTCATTTGCTTCCCCAAGGGGACTCTTGGCCAAGCCCCATTTGGAAAGCACCCCTGTTGCCAAGGACTACAGAGCCAGTTGTGCTAAAGCAGTGGGGAGGTTTAGCCCAGCTTTATCTGTACTGAACCAGACTCCTAAACACAAGAGGTCGTGTATTGTGTGTCTTCTAAATACCAAACATAGAAGCAAAATAATATAGCTTTCCTGTCAGGGGAGAAACCCTGAACTGTAATATAGAAGGAAAATAATATAACCAACCTGTGAGGAGAAAGCCCTGTGCTGGAATACAGCTTATGTGTAGAAAGGCGAAACAAAACTGAAGAGGAAAGATGAGATGCAGCCCTCTTCTGCTGAAAAGTAATATTTTTAAAAACAATATTTTCAGTTAGGTAGAAAAAAATATTAAGTCAAAAATATTCGTATTACTAGGTGTCTGTCTTGTAACAATGACTGTGAATAAGTTACTCTTTTCTAATATGATTCTATTAGCTTTTATGAAATCCAAAAGTTTTTTTTTTTAATTTTTTTTTTATTTAGTAAAGGTTACCTCTCCCACTGACAAAAACTGGAAATGAATATAAAAGCAGGATTACAAATTAGTCTATTTCTAGTGACTATCACCAAATCACTGTATCATTAAGTTTTAAATCCCACGCGGGAATGAAAAAAACCAGGAACCAGTAACACATAACTGTTCCACACGGAAAGTTGTGGCCCAAAGCAGAAACTTCAAACTCCTATTCCCTCCAAAAAAAAAAAAAAGTGAAAGCCGTTTTCTGCCGGGGGGGGACACTCCCTTTAAAACCCCGCCGGAGCCAAACAAGCACGGACCGTTCCGTCCACGCTGACCTTCGCCGTGGACGCCCTGGTCCCCACGCAAAAGAGGGAAAGTTCCAGATGGCTGAAGCCAGGGACAGTACAGGGAGTCCACAGACCTCTCCTCACGCAATGTTCTCAGCTGCCGAGCTGACTTCCAAAAGTGCCTTGCTCTTGGAGGGAGTTGATGGGGGGCGGGGGAGAACCCACATAAATATATAAAAATAAAAAGACGAGACCCTCAGCCCAGCATACTCCAGCGACTAAGCTCAAACTTGTAAACGCACACACATCACACAGCCGAGCGCGCGCCCAGAGAGTTTGCAAACCCACAGCAGAAAGAGCTGAGAGAGCTCGCAGCGGCTGGGAAGACTGGACATGCATCCGCTGCGCGGTCCCCTACCTCTCCTCTCAGGGTCACAGGGGCCCCGTGTCACGGAGGAGCGCTGCCCGCGGTCCCGGGAGTGAGCTCCGCAGTCTGGGCAGCCCCCCTGAGCAGTGAGCAGTGGCCAGGCCCCGGCTGGGCTGCGCTCAGGAGCTGCCCCAGTCAGATTTTCCAGCGCCAGAGCTGCAGCCAAGTCCCTGCCCATGCCTGAAGAATTTCCTGAACAGCATTCCCGTTCTTTTTTTTTTTTTTTAATTTGCCTGCTTTGAAACCTTACTCTTCAATCAGGCTCTGTCGGCAGAATCGCAGCTACTAGGCTGTCTGCAGCCATCAATAGGAAACATGTGTCCAACAGCCCTGGAGCCCCTGCGCTCCAAGTCAGATGGCTGCTTCTAGAATCCGCTCGGGTTTTTCCAAGCATTCCCCACGCATGCTGTGTGCTAGGAGTTAGAGAGAAGTCCCTTCTTCCCCTTCAACACTGTCCCTTTATAAGGCTCTGCTTCCATGAAATCTTCAGCTGACCCCTGTCATCCCCCCCTCCTCTCCCCAGCTACCTCTTGCCAGGATATGCAGCCCAGTGCGGCTGCGAGGTTGCAATTCCAGTTTGATCTCCCTGCCTGCCCCCTGCCTAAGTCTTTGCTCACAATTTCAGTTGCTGGAGGGAGAACAGTATTTTTAGCATTTCCAGACTGGCTGGTTTGGCAGAGCTGTCCTCTGAACCTGATATACACACCTCCCAAAGCTAAAAATAATGCAGACTTTTTTTTTTCCAGGCACTTCTGGTGCTCTTTGCTCCAAAACTGGTCCCAAACGCAACATTCAGTGGCTTGTGGCAATCAGTGCGTGCCATGGTGATGTGAAACGGGAGAATGAACCTTAATCCAGAAGGCACACTAATTCTGTAAACTTCTGACTACTACTAATAATTATTCTCTGGGTGACAGTCCCTTAAGATGTCTGGCTCACTTCTGCGGGATTCTGTAGTCTACAGTTGGCATTTCCATTTTCCTATCCTAAAATAAGAGGAAACCTCCAAACATATGAGGACACCCCTCTTCTTCCAAATGGAAATCCCCTATCTTTAAAGAGGCAGAGCTAAGTTGTCAAGGTAACATTGCAGAAGAAGACTTGGTTTAAAGAGAAATCATCCATTTGTTTTGAGCTTTCTCTTTTTCATCATTGGCATTAGCATTTAACTAAGTCACACACCATTAACAACATTTTCTTTCTTCTTTGCCTATTTCCTTTCTAGTTTCTCTTCCTTCCCTCCCTCCCTCTCTACCTCTCTCTCTCTCTTTCTCTCTCTCTCTCTCTGCTAAGAATTGGCTTGCTAGATTTTAAGTGCTGTGTGTTCCAGAGGGACAGTTGTAAATCATGAGACTCAGTGGGGTTTAGGCTTAGCATAAAATTGTGGTGGATTCTTTTAGCCTAGAGAAGTAGTGTGTGTGTGTGTGTGTGTGTCCTGTGTGTGTATGTGTGTGTGCACACACATGTGCATGTAGGGGTGCACGCATGTGATGGAATGCATGCAAGCATCTTGGGTCAGGATGCAATTACAGAATTTGAGAATTTTGGAGCAAGAAGAAAACTGAGGGACCACCCAATCTTAAGAGTTTCTAGCCTTCATTGTGCACAGGGAAAAGGATGCCCAGAGAGAGGAGTCATTCATCCAGAGTTGCCAAGGCATTTTATGCTCCGGCTAAGGCTAGAAAGGACGAATTGTGTCCCTGCTCTTTGTGTTTCTCTCCTGTGGTCTGTTATAGGAAGGTGACATCAACCATTTTCTGAGGTGCAGGCCTATAATCAGATGGCCTGGGTCCAACCTTCCCTTGCCACTAACTAGTTATCATCTCTGGTCAGTCTGTTCAATCTCTCTGGACCTTTGCTTCCTCACCTAGGAACGGGAAAAATAATAGGATTGACCTCATAGGAATGGTTGAGAATTCAGTGGGTTAATCATCTGTTGTTTTATCCTTGCCTAGTAGAGACTTATCACTTCAAACACAGAAAACTGACCTAAAGCCTACCCCACAGCTACTTTTTATTTATTCCCTAAACAGAACAGCAGGGTCTTTCCTAAAGATCAACTCTCAGGCCAGGACAACAGTGGAATGAAATCTGCAGTCAGTCACAGGAGGTTGGAAAAGTGCCATTCACAGGGAACTAGGTTTTCCCTCAGTACCTTAAGAGCTCAGCACTGCCATTCTAAAAATAGACCTTTAGCAGTTGCAATCCCTAAATTAGTGCATCGTCCAAAATTAATGACAGCAAAGTAAAAAAAAATCCCCAACATTGAGGAGGAAATCATTCTGAGAAAACACCTGCATCAAGTTCTAAGAAAGCAGATTTCTAGCTGTGGATTCTGGGGCTCCACAGCCTCTGTGTCACAGCCAATGGGACCTCATAGCCAACCAACCACCAGCTATCCATTAATCATGTATGTTGTGCGTGACTTCCTCCAGGAAAGCAGAAGCAGTAGTTCAAGTAGTTATTCATCTCATGTGTTGTTTTACACGTTTATGGAGTTAAAAAAAATAACAACTGGGTTGGAGAAATGGCTTAGCAGTTAAGGTGCTTGCTGCGAAGCCTAAAGACTCGTGTTCAACTCTCCAGGTCCCACATACGCAGGCATCTACAGTCCGATTGCAGTGGCTGGAAGCCCTAGTATGCCGCTCTCCCCTCCCCTCTCTCTCATTAAAAAAGACAGTGTGTTGGGCTTGCCTCAGAAAAAGGAAACCTCACTAGATAAGCCAGGCTCAGATTTGCACAAGAGCGTTACAGGACATAAGCGTTACAGTAACTGTGACCTTAAAGGTCCCCCAGAGGTTGCTCCTTAGCCCATTTCAGGGTAGATGAGCTCCAGTTGCATTATAATGAGATTTAACAGTTGAGAACATCACTCAGTCGTGCTCGTCTTTAGAGATATTATCTAAAACCTGAAAATAACACCAAAAGAGAGTCATGATCCTTCTATGTCATATGTGGAAATGATTGAACAGATTCACTCTCAAAGGAGATTTTTTTTTTTTTTTAAGAGAACAGGCTAGATTAAACTCCCTCTTTCCTAGGGTATAAAGACCCAAGGCTTAGGAAAGTTACCGGTTGGCAGGGGGAATTTCTGTCTAATGTAATGAATAATTTCTCAGCATAAAAGAAAACATAAGCCCACATGTGATGGTGTATCAGCATTTTCTTTTTGTATCAGGTCTACAAGTTTCATGCTAACGTTTGTTTATCAACACTCCTTGTGTATATTGAACTCTTAAGATCCCCTTCTAACTGGTCTTAACATCATACCTTTTTCCTCATCAATTAATGAGTCAAATGAAACATATTTTCCTTATATGTTTATATAAAACATGCTTTAATTTGTTATATTCACTTCCATACAGTGTGGGAGCTAATGCGTAGTATCTGGCACCAAGCAGATGTTCAAGGTACATGAGCACCTTAAATATTCGGTACTACAGCACTTGGTCATGACCTCACTTTCACTGACAAAGTCAAATATATATATATATATTTATTTATATATAATATATATATATTTATATATATATATAATATATAAATTATATATATATATATTTATATATATATATATTTATATATATGTGTGCATGCGTGTGTGTGTGTGTGTGTGTGTGGTGTGTTTTTTTCAGAAAGGGCTCTGTGTGGTTCATCTTGAGCTACATGATCATTGCTGAGCAAGTGTCTGACCATGAGCATGGGACTTTCGTATTGGCCACACGTGTTTTACATGTTAACCTGGGAATCCAAGAGAGAAAGAGGAAGCTCCATCTTTACCACAGTGGTGGGATACAGCTACCAGGAACTGAGCAAAGAAGGAAGGCACACTGAAACACAGTACAGTCTAAGGATCACAGGTACCTAAGGCATGCTAAAGTATCTTGCTCATGGAAGGAGCTATTATGAGGCAGTATTTATTCAAAAGATAGGAACCGGATGCACTAGGTAAAAACAACAACAAACATTGACTTAGGCATGAATTCATGCTAGGTGACTGACATAGCAGTGTGATAATAGCCTTTTATTTTTGCATTTGTTCCATGAGTAATCCTGGTGGCCAGTAACACCCTGCTTTTTCTCTTCAAAGGGACAGCCAATCCAGAGCTACCTGTCCATGGCCAAGGACAGACCAGTCTGGTTGACTCTGAGGGAAATTTTCCATGAAAGGAATCTGGCCTAAAATGTATGGCTCAGTGTCCAATCAGTGACCCATGGGTTGTGAGAATCTCTCTATTGGCCAGACACACTGTCTAAGCTGAAGTCATCTTCAATTTTAGAAATTCAAAAATATACATGGTCCACAGGAAAAGCTTCTGAAGCTAAGTCATGTTGAGATAAAACCGGCACATGGATAACTAATTGAATGTGAGTAGTAATGGAGTTTATCACAAACATACCTTTATAAGCACCATTAATTTAATAGCATGAAGAAACATGGATATAGCCGAATAGACAATGCCATGTGTTCTTTCCTTTTCACTGTAAAACACTGGTCAATTCTTTTGAATTTCGCTTTGGCTCTTAATTTCCCTTTCCATTATATTTCTTGAAAATAAGCTCTTGGAATATCACATTTTTATTTGGAAATAAAATTTATTGATCAATAAAAATGGGCCAGGCTCCATGCCATATAGAAAAGAGTAAAACCTGTGCTTTAAAAGTAAATGGCACCACTTGTTTTTTTTTTAATCTTTATTTTTATAGTACATCAGTGCTCAGTGGTTAAAAAACACAACAAAACCACTGGGTGTAGGCATTGCACGTTGATTATAAGCCTCATGAACAAAGAGTGCTGCTTGAAACTGAAATCCAGGCCTCAAAATTCCGGCTATCAAAGCTAGTCATTATCAAAAAAATCAATACATTTGATTGTTCAAAGCTTTATCAATATGTAAGAGACAATTCATAGCTAGCATATTCACTGAGACACAGGACATTTCATAAATGCTCAGTATTTCACTCGCAGTGCATGCCGTGTGTAAAGCAGGTACTGTGGCACACTCACAGAGCCCTGCTAACAAGATAACGATTTCCAAAACTCCAAAGTGGCTCATGATAGCATATTGCTAGGTGTAAGACAGTAGAGCAGTAAATGAAAACTTGAAATGACTTATAAGGGACAATTAAAAACTGCCGCTGTGAAGTGACAGAGCCAGGGTCACATAGACAGAGATCAGAGGAGGTGCAGAACAGCTCTTATCTTGTCACACGTTGCTGCCTCCTGAGCCAAGGACTATATATCTCGAGGTGATTCATTCACCTGGGAATTTCTGCTGGGTTTCACTTCCCAAAATACAATTAGTATCCCCAAATGTTTGTCTGTTTAGCTACTACTCTTCTTCCACTTAAGAAGCCAGGAAGTCCTTTTTCAGATTTGTAAACATCATGTTAAAAGTATCTAGATAAAAAAACTAGATACAATTATAAAAATTAAAACATAGCTTTAATTTCCAAAGACACAATATTGTTATTCTAATCAGTAAAAATTGTCCTTTATACTTTTAACTCCTCTCAGCAGATCACTAAATACCTGCTGAAACGAATGGAAGTAAAACACACACAACTTTTCTCATTTGTCTTTGGATGGTGTGACTTTCCCAACAAAGTTTATTGAACAAAATTTCTTGTCCTTATTGTATAGTTTTAGCACCTTTATTGCTTGAATAAGCTATTTTTGGATTTATTTCTGTACTCCACAATCTGCTCTATGGTGTATATACTTAAACTTAAGAACAGTACTATGCCATTTTGATTACGATAGAGTTGTAATACAGATTATGTGCATGTTTGTGTGCATGTGTGTGCATACTCCTGTATGTGCATGCATTTGTGTGCACATGTATATGGAGCAAAAGGACATCCTTGGGAATTATTTCTTAGGAATGACATTCACATATTTTGGACATAGTATTTCTCACTGTCCTGAATATAGGCTATACTGGCTGACTAAGGAGTCCTAGGGATCCTGTGACTTGCACATTCCTACCATTGGGATTAAAAGCCTGTACAAGAAACACATTGCTTTTCAACAGTGGCCCAGAGGTTAAACATAGGTGCCCATACTTGCCTGGTCATCATTTTACCAACTGACCCAACTCCACAGACCTCTGTAAGTAAGTTAAAATGAGGAAATGTGATATCTTTATTTATGGCTTTTTGTTGTTGTTATTTAAGCTACTACAGTTATTTCATGCCTTTTGTGGTTCCTACCAACTTTATGATTATTTGTCCTTTTTATGTGAAAAAAAGACCATGTATTTTCTTAAAATAAGTTTTAAGTAAACAAGTCTTATATATTTGCTTAAAATTATTCTAGGTATTTATTATTTTTTAAAAAAATTTTTTGTTGTTTATTTATTTGAGAGCGACAGAGAGAGACAGAGAGAGAGAGAGAGAAAGGGTGCGCCAGGGCTTCCAGCCACTGCAAATGAACTCCAGACGTCTGCGCCCCCTTGTGCATCTGGCTAACGTGGGTCCTGGAGAATCGAGCCTCGAATTGGGGTCCTCAGGCTTCACAGGCAAGTGTTTAACCGCTAAGCCATCTCTCCAGCCCTATTTATTCTTTTTGATGCAACTTAAAATGGTACTTTGTTTTTTTCCTTTCCTTTTCTTTTCTTTTCCCCTCTGATTACTTTTCTTTTGCCTTTCTTTTCCATCCAATTCCATTGTTTCTTTCCTTCTCTTTTTCTTATTTCTTTCTTGCTCATTCTCTCTCTCCCTTTCCCTGCCTCTCTCCACTTCTTCACTTACCTCCCTCCCTCTCTTCTTCCTTCCCCTTCCCTTTCCTTCACTTGACACTCCATTGTTAATTTGTAGAAATTCAACTATTTTATATGTTGATTTTTATATCCTAAAAACTTAATGAATACATTTAGTAGTTCTAACAGTTTTGTGACTGCATATTTTGGATTATCTATCTGTAACATAATATTATCTACAGAGACAATTTTACTTCTTCTCTGATTTATGTGCTTTTAAAATATTTTCCTTGCCTAATGTCTTTGGCTATGAAAACCTATATCCCTCAGGGAGAAAATGTTTAAAGAAATTTTACTACTTGGTAAGAATCCTTCCCCCAAGTAACAAACTTTACAATGGATAAAGAATTTGAAGAGAAGTTTTTACGAAGAAGATAAACAATGGACCAGCGGGGATAACACGAGATGTGCTAGGTTACACACTCTCACACCTTCTAGAATGAGTCTTCTGAAAAATACAAAAAAAAGATAACACTCTGAAGCTGAGGAGAGGAAGAAAGCCTGTGTCTTGTTGGTAGGAATATAGAAGGATACAACCATTATGTAAGGCAATATAAAGTGTTCTCCAAAAATTGTCAAAATTGTGACATCATATAATTCATCCATCATGGCATTATTCCTTACCTCCTGACAAGATGGGAAACCAGTATCTGTCAACAGATGGATGAACAGATTAACAAGAGTTGATTGGAACATTCATGCTGTTATGGTTTGAATGTGTCCCTTATAGATCCAGGAGTTAAAGGCTTAAGTCAGAACCCATTGCTACTATCCAATTAGTAGAATCTTCAGGAGGTGGCATCTAGCCCCTGGAGTGGATGCTCAATAGTTAAAGGCATTTGTTCTCAAATTCTACTGGCCCACAGTTAAATTCTCTGGTAACCATATAAAGCCAGATAAATAAAGTCATTGTACATGTGGAGTTTGTAGTAGCAAGAGGCCCTAGCATACCTTTCTCCCTCCCTCCCTCCCTCTCCCTCTCTCTCCCTCTCTCTCTCTCTTTCTCTCTCTCTCTCCCTCCCTCCCTCCCTCCCTCTCTGTACTCCCAGCACTTGGAAGACTGAGGAAGGAGGACTGCTTGATCCCAGAAGACTAGCCTGAGCAAGTACCAAAAACAACCTTTTCTGATATTTCCTGATTAGCTTAGATCTTTGGTCACAGAAATGGGTAGACACAAAACCAATTGTTACATGCATACAAAGAAAGGGAGGAAGGAGCAGCAAATGGTGCCAAGCTGTGGTATCAATAGTTATCCTATCTGTGGAGTGGAGAGTTTAATATAAAACATGATTACATTGTAGCAATTTTGATTCAACAAGATTCATCTTAAAATTTAGATTGACTGAACACTGTGCTTAATGATCTAACTGTTTACTGATACCCATCTGAGTTTATTATGCTGTTCAATCATTGCTGAACTAAACTTCAGAAGCTGAAAACTTTCAAACTTCTTTATTAATTAATAGAGACTTCATGGCTTGAGTCTCACATCTTTGAAGTTCAACTGGAATAGGCTTCTCAGTATTGCAGGGATCTTCCTCTGGACTCCACATCTGTTTATGTTTAATTAATTTTAAATCCATGGCTAAGTCTGTTTTATCCCTAAGAACTGTTGCCTGTAACTAAAGGGTACTATAGCTGTTTCAACATGGTGTACAACTTTGAAACCCACTGTTGGGTCAAAACATCCAACCAGAAGCAACCTGTGGAGCAAACAGATTTATTCTGGCTTATCATTTCAACAGAGAGTTTTATCAAGGTGGGGAAAGATGAAAGGCAAGACTGTAGGGCATCATGTCTTGTCAAAGCAGGAAGGAAGCAGCAAGGGTAAGCTGAGCTAGCATTGGCAGGCCAGGCTGAAACATGTGAGCCCGATTCTCCCAACCCCACGTGACACACCTTCTCCAGCAAGGCTCCCCTCCCCAAAGCATCACTAGCTGTGGATGAAGTAGGAAGCTTAATCACAAGCATATGAGCTTTGGACGGTATTTTATAATTAAACCAGCACAACCAGCTGAATGGCCATAGAATGCACTTCTGAAGACTTCAGGAAGTATATACAAAGATTTCCAATATGACAGCTAAGATGCCAAAATGTTTAATAAAAGAAAATCAGGATGCCAAAATCCAGGCTGTATTTTAACACATATTTTCACTGAAGCCAAAATGAATAGCATGCACAAATCCAGAAATGGGTTATATTAGTAGAGACTGCTAAAAGTTGAACCTGGAGTATACTCTACATAAATTTTAATAACTCAATTATTACTAGAGTTTATTTAATGACAATAGCAATTATCTTAATGGTCTGTAACCCCCAGTATCTGGAAGTTTATGAATCTACATTATTATTCCTGTAAGCAACATCTTCAGCCTCGAATAATCAGAAAGTTTCATGCCCCAACTATTGCTTCTTGTAACAGTTCTCAGGTACTTGAATCCATGTCAGAAAACTTAACTTTATTGGATCTATGGTGTGTGATGACAATTGGAACTGGACGTGCTCTGTCAGCACGGCATTTTTATATAACCAGTGCAGCAAGAGCCACCAAATGCCCAGAAGGTGGCTGATACTTTAATTACAGAATTTTTCTTTACAAAATCTTGTGTGGTTGGAACCAATTCAAGGGTTGGCACTTTTTCCTTTTCTTTTCTTTTCTTCTTTCTTTCTTTCCTTTTTTTTTTTTTTTTTTTTTTTTTAGTAAAAACCAGATAATGAATATGCTGGATTTTACTGCTTGCAAGTCTCTGCTGTAATTACCACTTCCAACTGCCATAGCATTTAGGCAGCTGTAGAGAAAACACAAACACCCAAGCCAACAAAACATGCCTTTCTCTGATGAAGCTGTGTTTATAGACCCTTACATTTGAATTTGATGTCTTGAAATATTAATTTTCTTTTGATTTGTCCCAATTATTTCAGTGTGTGAAACCTATCCTTAGGTCATGAGCCTTAAAAAGCAGATGAAAAGCCAGATTTGGTCCCGGGGACAGGACAGTAGTTTGCCAGCTCCAGAACTATCAGAAAAGAGAAGCAAACTGAAACTCATAGGAGCTCAGTTACCCATGGAAGCACATGGCTCTTCTGATTCTCCCATTCTGGCTTTGATTCTCATGTCTTGCCTCTCTCTGTGTGCTCATTTCTAACCAGTGTCTAACTAACACTTCAAAAGCTTGACAAATGAGAAGATTATGCCCAGGCAGATAAGTTTCTTATTTGGGTAACAATGAACTCAACTCTAGACGACTGTTTCTGGTGCAGGTTTTATTTCATCTATAAGAAAGTAGTTTCTGCAAAACAAAATGAATGCATTATGCTTATATACATGCACTGAGACTTAAAACACAAACATGTTAGCTTTCTTCACACCACACAATTCACTAATATACTGTAGAATCAGTAAGCAGTTTTTTTATACAACATTTTTGTTGTGAAAATCTCAAGTGACTACTGAAGCCAATTACAATGGGGGAAAAAATGGTAAAAATAAAGTGAAGCAGAAAAGAGGTGAGAGATGCAGTACAAATTATGGTCTGCAATCTGGTACCAGCATAAGGGTGAAGGAGATCAACACAGAGAACATTCAAATCCTACCAAACCAGATATCCAGAGACAGAGAGGCTCCCAAACCTCATCACTTAAGTAGACCTAAAATGAATACAATTCTCTTTTATGGTTGGATCTTCCAAATTCTAAGAGCAATGGCTTCACAGTATCAGATGTAAGGCAATAGGTGTTCCAAACTCACACATCAGTTACCAGCCAGTACATGTTAAGTGAATATGAGGACACTCCACAAACTTTCAAGTTAGTAGAGAAAAGGAGAGAGTAGAAAGAGGAGAAAAGTGTCAGAGTCATGAGGGGCAAAGTTAGATATGTTGCAAGAGCATTCCCCACTCTATCCTTGGACTTGCTTTCCCTGGTTTAGTGACTCATGGCCACAAACAAAAACATTACATGGAAAATTCTAGAAAAACTGCATGTGGTTCTAAGTAGTATTATAAGGCTATACTGCTTTTTTTTTTTTTTTTTCTGGGCATGGTGACATATACCTTTATGAGACGGAAAGAGAGAGAGAGAGAGAGAGAGAGAGAGAGAGGGAGGGAGGGGAAAATGGTGCACCAGGGCCTCCAGCCACTGAGTCTGAACTCCAGACACATGCGCCCCCTTGTGCACATGTGTAATCTTGAGCAGGCATCACCTTGTTGGTCAGGCTTAGGCAGGATCTGGGGAGTTGATCATGGGCCTGTAGGCATTGCAAGCAAACAGCTTAACCACTCAGCCATCTTTCCAGCCCTATTCTGCCTTTTTTAAACAGCATATTGTTATAATCATTCTCCCTAATTCATCTTTGCTTATATCTTACTGTTTCTAATGTGTGAGTTAAGTTTGGTCATAGGCACACATGGGATTCTATACTCGCTAGGGTTTCATACATTTGTGGAGAGTCTTCAAATGATACAAGTGGATAAGGGAGCAGCTACTGTGCAAAGGCTGGGGACACACTATTCGGAATAGATAGGGCTGGCAGAGAAGGGTCATAAAAATCAAAACAAATATGGGTTCGAGGAGAGGAGCTGCTAAAGGCTTTATAGATAAACTAAATGGAAAGTGAGTTAAAAAATTACAAACAAAATAGTTATTTACTCAGGGTGTACGGAAAATGGACTTTGATGATGATAATTATAATGAACTTTCATGAAATAACCCTTTCCCTAGTGTCATATTAATTATTATCTTATGTTATGTATTGTGTACAAAAGCCTTATGATTTAAGTCCTGGAATTATCTGCATTTATGTGAAGAAACTGAAGTACAGAGAGGTTAAATAAATGCTTCAAACTACATTGTGGAATGGAGGATAAGAGAATCAGGAGGATTCTGTTCAAGCATGGTTGGCGACAGTCTGTGTCCTTAATTGCTATGTGAAACTGCTTCGCAACGCTATTAATGAATATGAAATTGAAGCAGGGCAGTTTCATGACTTATCATTTCAGATAGTAATGGACTTATGTAATGCTAATGGTACTTCATAATCTTTAACATGCATTTTCCCATGCCATGATTCACATAGGTTTCAACATTCTTGAATGGGAGCTAAAGGATATCTTTCCCCAAGTATATAAAGTAAAGAAATTTATGTTCCAAGAAGTCAAGTGACTTCCTTGAAGTCACAGAGCTGGTCAGTGTTGTCTCTATCTATGTATCTGAGAACTCCAGCCCTGCCGTCTATACTGAAATGTCTACACTGAAAAAAATGGCGGGGGGGGGAGGGAGGGGGGGTAATTTTAACTTCTCAGAACCTTGCTCAGCATGGAGTCATGTGGCCTGCACATATTTGTTTGCTGAAGATACACGTGCGAGACATGTGGCTTCCTCCCAGGATACTCACATCTGAGGAGCAGCTCTGCCGTCACTGTCTGAGACATCAGGGCAAGGTGCAGGTACTTTTCATCCACAGGTAATCACAAGCTGATTAACTATCATCTCTCCAGAACAAATATAATTAAAACCCCTCTGTGTAGCATTTGCTAATTTCAAGTAATCAACAGATATCATCAAACAGAGTCAGGAAGAGATGTACCCCATCAGTTCTCATTAATGGGCAAACACTGGCTCCGGCACAGCAGTGAGTGAAAGCAGGAGTTTTGTTTTTAAATAGTTTATTTACTTGAGAGTATGGGTGCACCAGGCCTTTCCACCACTGCATGCTGCAGACACATGCACCACTTTGTGTATCTAATTTTATATGGTTAGGGGGGAATAGAACCCAGACTATTACTCTTTGCATGCAAGCACCCTTATAACCATTGAGCCATCTCTCTAGCCCAATACTAGATTTGATTAGTGTTGCTCAGCACTTTGCCAAAGAAAAATTGTTTTAACTGATGTTAAATGACACCCTGACTGGCTGGGTACTCAAGCAAATAACTGAGATAGGGTTTCCAAGAGATGACCATATGAAGATGCACTGGTCTCCCAGCAGCATCAGGTAGCTAATAGATTGATAGCTAGAGTGGAAGGGATCCACCATCCATCAACAGATAAATGGTTAAGTGCATGTGGGCATCCACAAAGTACAATATTTTTAAGTTTTATAAAGGAATGAGGGATGGAGAGATGGATTAGCGGTTGGGTGCTTGCCTGTGATGCCCAAGGACCCTGGTTCAAGGCTCGATTCCTCAGGACTCATGTTAGTCAGATGCACAAGGGGTGCACACATCCGGAATTTGTTTGCAGTGGCTGGGGGCCCTAGCACACCCATTCCCTCTCTCTCTCTCTCTCTCTCTCTCTCTCTCCTTCTTTCTCCCTCTGTCTGTCACTCTCAAATAAAAAATAAATTAAAAAGAAAAAAAAGGAATGAATTTTTGACATAGGCTGCAACATGGCTGAACTTTAAGGACATCAGGCTGATTGAAACACAACACACACCGTATGTATGAGGTACTGCATAGTCAAGATCATGGAGATAGAAAGTAGGATGGTGGTTGTGAAGACTGGGGAAGTGGAGGAATTTTAATTCCTTGAGTATAGAGTTTGAGATTTAGATGAAGAGAATTCTGGAGGTAGTAAAAAACAAAACAAAACAACAACAACAACAAAAAACATGATGAAGGTACTTCACATCCCCAAAACTGACACATGACATCATTACTACTTCAGGGTTTGCTGATGCGTGGGGTCCACAACAGTCCAGTGGTTGGAGGCAGAACAGAATGGACATAAGTAGGTTGGGGGAGGCTTAGGATTAGGAAGACAATTGAGTACAAGAAACAAAATTCTACTCAAACAATCTGGTAACATGTGATTTTCATTAACAACAAAGTCCCTAAACAGATTTCATGTGTTCCTAAAACAAATTCATGAAAAATATTTGAGGTATCACATATATCCATTATCTATTCTCAGCCATTCTATAGTATTTACATATTTCAAAATATCATGCTGAACCCTATTAATACACATGATTTTACTTGTCAAATAAAAACAGATACCATATGAAGAAAAAGAACTAAGCCATTTCACACACACACACACACACACACACACACACACACACCATAAGTTTTGTTAGAAAATCTGCTTTTTCTGTTCATGAGAGAACAAGGGAGGATCAAGATAGTAAATTTTACATTATACAGACTTCACTACCACGGAAAGGTAAATGGCTGAGTGATTGAATCAATGACTTTGGAGTTGGTAAATAGAAGTTCGGGGACCAAATCTGGCCTTCTGCCCATTTCTGTAAATAATCTTTACCTGAAACAGCAGTGCCTATCTCCTCAGATAGGTCTTTCACTGAGGCGGCCGTGCCACTTCCTCAGGTATGTCTTGGGCTTCTCTGAAACACAGTGGCAGGGCTAAGTAGTTTACAAATAACCCAGGATGTTTACTGTCTGACCTTGCATAGGCAAAGCTTAATTACTACCCGTATCAGGACAGAAATGAATGTGAATCCAGATATGATCAATGATTTTAGAAACATGTTTACTTAAATTCATGTCTCTTTTTTGCTTTGCATGTCAACATTCAACTTAAAAGAAAATAAAAAGAGGGGCGAGTAGATACTAAATACTGAATGCTAAAATCAGCTTTAGTAAAGAAATGTATAGTCAATAAACAGTGTACATAAATCTATTTCTGAAAACATGTGATATTGCAATAGTTACTACTATATATTTAATATGGACCAGTGGTTACACTTGATTCTTCATGCCATTTTTCAGTTAGTCTTTATCATTGATATAGGAGGCAGGTGCTACAGAGCCATCTGCTTTAGAGTGGTATGATTAAGGCTCATAGACCACAGGTACCTTGCACATTATACATAGGTGGGTAAGTGTTGAGCAGCATTAGAACTCAGATCATCGGACAATCTTTCCTGGTTTTGGTGATTCTAGAGAGTAACCCACTAGAGAACTGTGCGGCAGATACTCAATGATGAATATTGTGACTACATGGCTGTGTCTTGCTGCACAGTAGAGGAGAACACGAGGCCACATGTTGGTCTCCCTGGGCTCTCATCCTTCCCCGACTAGACATACGCCTTGGGCAATACGTAACCTCACTGGCTCGGCGTCCTCACCTGCGGAGTGAAGGCCGCAGCAGCGCCTGAGCTTCAGGACCCGTGTGAGGGTTTTCGGGCTCCTAGTCCTCTTGGCGCAGGGCCCACCAGTAAGTGCTGTTCTACTTGCCCTTGACAGCTGATGGCTTTCTTATTCTCCTAAACCAAAGTCACGCCGTTTTAAGCATTTTACCTTTGCCCAGTAGCGCCTGCCCTTCCCCCCTTCCTTCTCCAGATGCAAATCACATTCATTTCTCAGCCCTTGAATAAGTGGATAAGGACTTGATTCCATATACTTTGGTGTATCACACACTATTAAAGCGATGACAGGTCCACAGGCTGCAGAACAGAGTTTCCCAAAGAATTCTCAGAGAAAAGCAGAATGAAGTCAAAGGAAGAAGTCCTCAGGCAAATTCACTGCAGAAGCCAACTGAGTACATGTTAAATAAGATCCTTAATATAGGAGTTTTCAGCATTTTGTATCCAATGTGCACTGTGACTCTCAAAGACATGAGTGTACAGAAAATATAAGCTTCCATGTGTTGGCAGAGTGTGTTTTAGAACTTATTATTTTTTATGGCTTTGGTATTTTGGGGGCTTCTTAAATTTTTGATACTTGGACTGTGTGTGTGTGTGTGTTTGTGTGTGTGTGATTTATATAGGTAAGAGAGAAACAGGGTGTATGGGCATGCTAATACCTCTTGCCACTGCATACAAATTCCAGATACATGTTTTACATTGTGCATCTGGCTTTATGCAGGTACTGGGGAATTGAACCCTTGCCAATTTGCAAGCAAATGCCTTTAACCATTGAGCCAATCTCCCCAGTCTTACAACTCAATTTTATGAGAAATACTTATAAGATCCCAGGTATACAAATATATAAAGTAGGTACACGAATCAAACATTGACTGGTAATAAATCCTAAGAAAAATTATTTTAAACAATTCTTTAGTATACATGTAATTTTACTATTTGTTAGAAAAAGCAAATTTGCATACAAATAAATGGATGTGCTTCTAACAAAATACGAAGGCATAATAATTTGTTACATGCTAAGCAATGGTGATAGGAAAATATTAAAGTCTGTTTTCTGGAATTAAACCATTCATTTCTATAAGAGCAGAAAAGATTTTATGCATAATAACACACTGAAATTTACAGCATGAAATAATCATGAATCTGAGCTGATGTCTTTCAGGCAGTAGTCATTAGTATTACGAGGCTTCAGAGCAGGCTCAGTGCTGAGCCTGGATGTGGTGTGTCTTGCACTTAGGCTGGAGTGATTGTCAAATATGCAACATGGGTGAACACCCTCAGAAACGGTTCAGATTCATTACACATTTGATTTTAGTTGTATTTTTGGTCATCATAGGTTCAAAACCCCCACACTCAGTTACATGACCCTTGGTCATGACCTACAACGCAACATATTTGGGGAAATCTCTCACTGTAGAAGAAATACCATGAGCTAACAGTTCCTTATCTTACATCAGGGTAATCTTATCATTGAATCCAGCTCATAACAACCTGGCTGACCCTGGGCTAGAGATGTAGGAGTTAAAAAAAAAAAAAAAAAAAAAAAAAAGCTTTCTGAGTTCTATCCTTTGTGTAGAATTAAAAATGGATTAGTCATGAATGGTAAAAGTGGGTAGGGTTATAAAGTGGTATCACTGGGCCTGGTCTGTAGATTGAACCAGGGAATAACGTTCTGATAGAACTGAAGTACAGAACATATATTAAAGCATGTGCTGGGATCTGGAAGAGTCCAAAATGGATGGCCTGAAAACATCCTTTCCATAGAGTCGAAATTGATATTTTACTCCCCTCTAGGGAAACACAGAGGACAGCTCTTCTGAATGTTTTTATTGATGATTTTCATATATGTACATAATGTGTGTTTTGATCCTAACCCCCTCCTATTTTCCCATTTCCTTCTTTTGTTCCTGTCTCAGCCTCCATTATTCCCTTTCCCCTGAACTGAAGTCCCTTTTGCCAACTAATCTTTCTCTCTCTCTCTCTCTTTTATTTTTTTGGTTTTTAGAGGTAGAGTCTTGCTCTAGCCCAGGCTGGAATTAGTCTCAGGCTGGCCTCAAACTCACAGAGATCCTCCTACCTCTGCCTCCCAAGTGCTGGGATTAAGGGCATGTGCCAACACCACACATGGCTTCTTTTTTCTTTACAAACAGTTATTTTGAACTTCAGTCCCATGAAGTCACCAACATGACTTGTCACTGCATGCTGTTCACTGTGCTGGAGGCTCAGCACCGACTCAGGAGTAAAGTTTCACTGGTTCCCTTTTGGGCAAACACTGAACATGATGATGTCCTTCAGGGTAATGTGTCACACTGTTTTGAAATGTAAACACTCAAAACACACAATAGAATCCAGAAAGGCTGCCAAATAAAGTTAATTTAAAGCAGGCAAAGAACCATTTTGTCCATGTAAGGATCCAGCTTGGAACAGAAAGCAATCCTAATGATTCAAATGAACAGTGTGTAAACTTTCAGAACCACTGTGTTAGTATTTTATATGACAAGTGATGGACTCAGAACTTTTGCTTTCCATGGGTCTTTGACAACTCCACAGAAGAATTCAGTGGCAGAAATCTCCCAGAACTTTTTACCAAAGTGACATACTGTGTCCTTTCATGGCAACTCTCCTGCATATCCTTATGTCCCAAAAATGTTGTGAAGCTCACAAAAAGATTCCCAGAGGCTCTAAGATAGCTTTTACACTTTGAGATTCTCTTAGCATTCAAGTAATATATTAATGGTTTACTGTAACTCAGCATGCACATCCAAATAAAGGCTACCAACATTCTTTCTATAGTTCAAATGCAGTACCTGGAACTTGATGCATGTTGCCTATCTCTATTCGTTAAAGCAGTATCAAAAGAAGGTGTGTGTGTGTGTGTGTGTGTGTGTGTGTGTGTGTGTGTGTGTTAGTAAAACCAAATGTTGTCCCATCAAAAGTATTAGAATGCCAATGTAACAATACTAATGGCAAAATGCAACAGTACTAATGGTAGAATATTTAAAAGGTAATTAAGTTACAAGGGTTCTACAGTCATGGATAAAATAGGAAATATTAGAAAGTGACTAATGTGGCCCTCTCTTCTTTCCTTCTCTTTGTCCTTGGATTATGTTTTGATGCAGCAAGAAGTCTCTGGCCCAGTGGCCCCATCCTTCTATTATAAATCCTAGCCTCCTAAACTATAAGCAATATACTCCTGTTCATTATTTTGTCTCTCTTGTTCACTGCTATGTTGGCCCTTTAACATCTGGTGCATGATCAATAAATGTTGCATAAACAAATGAACACACAGGGACAATTCTATACTTATATTTCCTCCTCATTAACAACTACCCGTCCTGACAGCTACCCCACTAATTGGTCCTAGTTCAGCAATCCAAATGCTTATTAATCCCTTGTCAGCAGTTTTCTTCCAAATAATACTAACAGTCCTCAAATATGTCTCACATTTATTTCTTAACTTTTGTCTTCACACAACAAAATCCTTACAAAGCCATTGCATGCACATACACAAATTAATGATGTAGGAACATTAAGCATATTATAGTTAAAATTAGAAATCTATTCCCTAAATAAAATAACTGGAGTGCAACTCAGCATTTCCCATGAGTACATCTAAATACCTTCTCCCAATTCCAAACATGTATGAATCATAATGTCTTATTTATGTCTTTGATGCTGTACCAAATATGTGCAAAATAAAAAGTAGTAGGTTGAGGATGGCTAGGAAGTCATAGTGTCTGGAGGGTTAGGTGAATGGTCACGCTGTGAGCCCAGTCAGGAAGGGAGAGAGAGGGATAGAGACAGAAACAGAGAGAGATGATGGTGCCAAGCATGGTTTCTTCTTTTATATAGTCTGGGATCCCAGCTCATGTAAATACCTAGAGGTTTGTTTCCATGGTGATTCTAAATCCAGTCAAGTTGACAATAAGGATTAACCATCACAATAATTATCTACTACTTTAAGGTTGAGCATTAGTTTTTAAAGCATGGCTGGCCACCAACATCATTTGAGTGTTTCTTAGGACTGAAAATATTCACATGTCACATAACAACAGTATTGCATTTTGAGAAATACATCATTATATAACTTTATCACTGTAGGAACATTATAGAGATATTTACACAATCCCTGATAGTGTGCCCTATTTGACACACACAAGCTTTATTGTGCTGTCTATTCTCCTGGGCTACAACAACACCCAGTATGTGGTGTTACTGAATGCCTTAGGTAACTGAATGATATCAAAGAGAAAAGATATGGTGAATAAGATAAAACAATGGAACATTTGCATAAGGCACTTAATATGGATGAAGGTTCTAGAAATTGAGCTGTCCTGGGTGGGTTTTCCAGTTAGTAGCAAGTTAAAATGGAGACCTAGGGCATATTAGTGTAGAATTTAATCCACACTGTATATGAAGGTTACACTAAATTTATTTATTTATTTATTACTGGCTTTGTACTCAGTGAATACAGTCAAGTTGGCACCATTGTTAGCCTCCTCCCTGTCCTCTGCCCTCCACAGGGACCCTCCTTGTTGGGCTATATGGGTCGTGCCTTGAGGGAGTAGCCATCAATTATCGGTAGGAGGAAATGTCTCTGTTTTTTTTTTTAATATTTCATTTATTTTACTATAACATTTATTCTTTTTCTTTCCCCCCCCCCCCAAGGTAGCATCTCACTCTAGCCCAGGCTGAAATGGAATTCACTCTGTAATCTCAGGATGTCCTTGAACTCATGATGATCCACCTACCTCGGCCTCTGAAGTGCTGGGATTAATGGCATGACTCACCATGCCTAGCATTTATAACACTTATTCTTAATGAACTTTAAAAATGTTTTAATTCTTCTGAAATTACACTTATCTCAATTAGAATATAAACATATTTTTATATATTTACAGAATACATGTTCCTTTATACCCTTAGTTTTAGGTGTTGCAGTTACATTTCTGTTGTTGGACAAAAACATCAGTACAAAACCAGCATATGGATGGAAAAGGATTATATCAGCTTCAAGTTTGAAAGAGAAATTTAATCATGGTGGGGCAAGCATGACAGGCAAGACATCAGCTGGGAGGAAGTAGTGTGAGTGAGTTAGCTGGCCAACATCCAATAGGATTGAACTAAAAAAACTCCAGGCTCACCCTCAGTGACACACACACCTTCTCAAGCATTGCTCCACATCCCAAAGGCTTCACAACATTTCACAAATTGCCACCATCTGGGTACAAAGTACTTGAAAAACACGAGGCTATGCGGGGTACATCTCACTCAAACTACCACATTCTGTCCTGGTCCCCACAAACTCACAACTATCTCATGATGCAAAAAGCATTTTAAACCTTAAAGGTCCTCATAGTCTTTGACAATAACAGCTGTCCGAAGTCTCATGAGAGATTAGAGAATATCTCTCAACTGTGAGACCTGTAACATCAAAAGACAAGTTATGTACTTCCAACATATAATGGCCCAGAGTAAAATTGTCACTATGAAAAAAAAAAAAAAAAAGGCATAACAAGGAAAAACCAGACTGACCCAAGATAGAAAATCATCAGGAAGCACTGATCCTGCAGCTCCATGTCTGGCACTTGGGGCTTGTGATGAAATTTTCTGGAATTTAAAGGGCTTCTTGGCAACTGTGGCCCTCCATCTACTCTGTCTGCCTCCAGTGCTACTACAGCCCAGTGAGCAGCTTCCCTTGGCAGCTGCCCCACAGCCCTGGCATCTCCAATATCCTGAGGTCTTCACTACAACCCTTGGATCTTCTACACACTTCTATGCCATGGTCTCCACCATGGCTTCCAGGGAGGGATTTCTACCCTATCTCATATCACCAGGACACGTGCATTTAATAACCCTCTTCTTGAGAATCGCATTGCTTCCAAAACCAGTACCAGGTGGGCAAGAGGATGAAAGTTATAACTACAGGGGTAATGAGCACTGAGGAGTGGGAAACTCTTTCAGCATGTTTGCCTCAGCCCCCCCATTCCTTTCGGAAGAACCAGCAGTACTTCTATTGCCCCAGGGCAGAGCAGATGCTTCATCCTTAATGGTGGTAATCTCAAGCGATTTCAGTTGAAGTTACTTTCTCTAAAACCCACATCTGCACATAGGAGTTCAAGTTTGCTAATCTTGCTTTTTGTGACAAACTATATTTTTCTTGTGTTTCTACACTGTCCACCTCTCTTCCAAATACACCAGCCCATTATTTCAAAATTCAACTATGTTCAAATACTCGGGACATAGACAAAATACAGGCAGCCTCATTAACCAGGGTATCACTATCACATGAACTACCTCTAGCCCAGACCTGACAAAGTCCTTTCTTTTCCTTCTGAAAGCTTATAAGGCAAGCCTTCATAGTCCGCAATTCTATCTGTATTTATCTCATTCAAACTCTTTCTCGAATGGCCCATTAAGCTCTGTTAAAGCATTATAAAGCTTCTCTGGCCCCAAATCAAATCTTTACACAACCCTTCAGCAAAGCAAAACACTAAATAAAGAAAAAAAAATGGTCAGGGCTTATCACAGCAAGGCCTCCCCACTCCTGATACCAGGTTTTTGTTGTTATTGTTAGAGTTTCTTTCCTGTTACTGAGACAAAACACCTGAACAAAAAGAGTACATGGAAGGAAACAGTTTATTTCAGTTTATCATCTCAAGGGGAAGTTTCATAATGGTGTGACATCATAACAGGCAACACAATAAGGTGCCATGTCTTGTCATATCAACTTGGAGGAAGTAGTCTGAGTCAGATAGCTGATGAACATCGAGTAGGTCTTGGAAAAGTAAACTTTAACTCATTCCAAGTAACAAAGCTTCTCAAGCAAGGTTTAATTTCTCAAAGGTGCCACATCCTTCTCAAATTTCCACCACGTGGGAACAAAGTACTCAAAACACATGAGGATATGCTACACATTTAATTCAAAGCATCACATAAGGCTTTCTCTATTTTTAAAATCTTAAGTTTTAATTTTTAAACAATTTTGTTAAAAACTAAGACGATAACCAAGGCATTAGCTTAGGCATACATGGTCGAAATCACTGAAATGAGTCTTTTTTTTTTTTCCATAATTGGTCTCACTAGAAGGTCCTTAGGGAAAATAACATACACATATCTACTATCTCCCATGAAACCTGTGCCTTCTGGATACTTTTGGGAAGATCTGCCCAATTCTGTTTTATAGCCAACATCTTTTATGACTAAAGGGAGCACATGCTAACATAAATATTTACATGCTTGAACCAGTTACATAGTCTCTTGTTATCCAATGCTTTGTACAAAGTTGCATGTTATATTCATATGACTGGAAATTGTAGGTTTTGGTACAATAGCGTCACCAGTAGTGAAGCTTCACTTGGTGATGGTAATCAATGTTCAGCGCCATGACAATCTTATGAGCGCTCCATAAATTACTTGATTACTGAACTGCTGTTACACAACACCTGTCTGTGTGAAGACAAGACTTTAGGTCTATGGTGCCAAATCCCCTAGGAAAGTCCAGAACCTATTTTTAAGTACTCCAGGTAATTCTGAAGCACACTCAAGTTTGAGGATCTCTGAGAGCAACGTGAGTGTGTTAAAATGAAAATACCATTTCCAAGTCAGAAATGCAACCAGTGTTCATCATGAATACACAGCACAGGGCAAGGACTTCATGAGGTCAGCGGCAATCACAACAGCAGGAGATGCTGTACTCAAGTGCACTGCAGTTTGCACCCTACAGAGAAGGCTTGGGAAAAAATGCCAGGAAAAATGGATGACAGGGAAAAAAATGTCAGGAAATAACAAAGGAGAGGGGCAGAAGAAAAATGGAGTTTATTCTGAAAAGTATAGGTTATTATCCTGGGTGGGAATCATTTGCTCTTAATGTTGACCCAGAGTGCAGTCTAATACTCGGCATGAACAACAACAACAACAACAAAAAAGAAGTGACAGAGGAGTGCCCAGCACTGCAATATCTCTATCACAACTTCCTAGGCTCAGGGTCCATTGTGGAAAAGGTGGTTGAAAGAATGTATGAGCCAAAGGAAGGGTAGGACTCCTTATAATGTACTTCTCCAGACACAAAATGGCCTGGATATCCATGACCTCACAGTGCCCAACACTACCTCCACAAGACCATCATAATAGGAAGTAAAAGATCATGACATCAAAATAAAAGAAAGACTGTCAGACGTGGTGGCGCACGCCTTTAATCCCAGCACTCGGGAGGCAGAGGTAGGAGGATCACCATGAGTTCGAGGCCACCCTGAGACTACATAGTGAATTCCAGGTCAGTCTGGGCCAGAGTGAGACCCTACCTCGAAAAACAAAAACAAAAACAAAAACAAAAATGAAATAAAAGAAAGACTGATTGAGAGCAGGAGGAGATATGATGGAGAATGGAGTTTCAAAGGGGAGAGTGGGGTGAGGGAGGGCATTACCATGGGATAGTTTACAATCATGGAAGTTGTTAATAAAAAATTAAGTAATTAAAAAAACAACAAAATAAAATCAAATACATCTCTACCTGAAAAAAAAAAAAAAGAAAGAAAAACTACCCAGTCTTTAGTGTCCAAATGCCATTTTTAAAGTAAATACCATGTGGCTCTTTCCTGAGCCCCAAAACAACAACCTGCTTTTAGGACACCATAGAGTCATGGACACATCATAACTCCTCTCCAATACCATGTCCAAGTATGCTTTTAATTAACTAACTGTCTCTGTTATATATTAGATTCTCGGGGGGAATATTTTAAAGGGAACAGGTCTGTGGAGTTGGTTATTATATAGGTTGGACAGCATTCCTTTTCATCTTTCTATCAATGCTAATTTTAATCACCTGGAATTATTTCTGAAGCACAATAATCATAGCTAAGAATTTCAACCAACAGTACTGTGTGCAGGCTTATCAAAATAAAGTATTTCCTTATTTAAAATATTCACCACCTGGGATTTCTACTTTTATTAAAAGTAAACAAACATTTTAACTACAAATATTCCACTCACCTTTCAAACAGTATAGACAGATAAGGAGCATGCCACCTTCCTTTGTGGAAGAAAGGAACTGCACTTTCCTTCTGAAACAATTTTGAAGGACTCACGCGTAGCTACCATTGATAGTGTAAAAAATAAAGCATTCATTAGTCCAAGCCAGTAATTATACAATTAAGTATCTAACAGCACCCCAGCTTATCAGAATTCATTGAGTCCCTAAATGCGGAGCTCTCTCTGTTTCCCATTTTACTTGGAGAATGAGCCCTTTCTATGATTTTACTTTACAGAGTTAGAGGAACATGGCACACCTTGGTGCCAGAAATGGGTACATGCTCCAGAACTGGGGGGCGGAGGGATATCAGAATGAGACTCAGAAACAATGATTGGTTTTTGCTGAAGCCTGATTTGAACCACATTAGTGAAATGCTGTAACACATCAGGCCTATGTTACAATTACTAGGAAACAAACTCTCTGTAGAAATTGTGAGCTCTGTAAGAACAGTTTAGGTTTTTCTCCCAAGCTCTTTTACTATAGTGAGGCAGTCTACAACCAAACAAGGAAACACACCTGAGAGAATAACATAAACATGCTTAATTTGTCCCACATTCTGGATCAACGTGGCTACAATTAGACTTCATCATTGGATTTAAATTAGATGGTACACACATACTATATCATATAATGTCTGTATGTGTATATGTATACATCCATATACACATATACATATTGCTTCCACACGACATTCTATATGTCTGAGATATCTATTTTCTGTTGCACTCCTACTCTAGAATGTGGGGTTTATGATAGACTCATTGTTTTGCGTGGAGAAAAGTCTTCTAGGCCGCCTGTTTTGTTCACTATCCCATATCTGCATATAGACTAAGACAACACTTAGCACACATTCGATAACTATTTGTTGAACGGAAAGGAGCATTTTTGTTACTAATCTTCTTGCCTGTTGCTACCTTTTTAGCATTTATGTGCACACAACATATCACTCACGGACTGTGGCACAGTGCCTTAAATTCTCTTAACATTCAATTTACAGGATTTTTTTTTTTTCTTTTACATTGTTTCTGGATCTTGATCTTCACTATCACAAGGAGGTATAAAAGTCAGAAACTGGCTGCTATGGTTTGAATATAACGTGTCCCCTCAAAAGACACATGTGCAAGGCTTAGACTCGGCTGGTGTCACCACTGAGGGACAGTGGGGGTGTGAGAGGGGTGCTCCATCAATGCATTCATGGCTGAGTGGGCTAGGAGCTGGTAGAGCCTGGGCAGCAGGTCACGGCCATGTGTCTTTGAAGGGGTCTGTCTTGTTCCGGGCTGCTATCTCTCTCTCTCCTTCTCCGCTTCCATGGGGTGCACGGCATGCTCCACCATGCCCTCCTCCATGATATCCTGTCCCTGCCTTCAGAAAACTGGACTCAAGTGACCTTAAAATCTTAAGGCAAAATAAACTTTTCCTCTTGCAAGCTGTTATTCCTAAATATTTTGTCACAGCATGTTAAGTAAATAAGGGAATCCCAGGCTCATCATTACTTCTTTAGTAATTGAATTCCTGAAATCATGTAGGGAAATTGTAACTTCGGGGTTTTTTGTTTGTTTGTTTGTTGTTTCTTTGTTCGTTTGTTTTCGAGGTAGGATCTCGTTCTAGCTCAGGCTGATCCTCTGGAATTTACTATGTAGTCTCAGGGTGGCCTCAAACTCATGGTGATCCTCCTACCTCTGCCTCCCAAATGCTGGGATTAAAGGCATGAGCCACCATGCCCAGCAGGAATTGTAATTTAGTATTTATACCTATAAAGTTAATTTTCCAAAATACCAAAATGAAGTTCACCTAAGCACATTATTTTATATCAACATCATGTAGCTAGTCTTTGAAAGTTGGTCTGTATTGAACAAAACACCTGTATATGTTAAGTAAATATAAAGTAAATGGTAAAATTTCACCTTGTACTGTGATTTTACTAACATTTCTGTCTTTAATTCTGCTAATTCCTCCTGTTTAAGCAACTTCACCCACTGCCTTTTAATTCCAGGTAATAATACATAGGCGAAGCTAATTCATTATATATTAAAAAAATTCTCTGCATTAAAGGGAAAACTTGGTAGAGATGGGGTACAAATGTCACTGGCAGAACTTGTATTCTTAATTCTTATGCCTCCAACATTAAACATGCCCTATAAATCACTTTTGCTAACTATGTAAAGTTATCCATGAATTATTTTTAAAATAGTGCATTTGCATATATACAGCCCCTGAACAAGGAAAATACTATCCATTGGTAAACATCCAATGGAACATTAAAACCATTTCTTCTTTGCCCTGAGTAATTGTAGGAAAGCAAAGGGAAATGGTATGTTTCTTAACATGTGACTTTCCATTACATTGAATAAACATTGACTTGTAAACCAGGGGGGAAAATGCCATTAGGATATCTCAAATATAAAATATTCAAAAGTCTCCAAAGTTTTAGAAAGAATTCCTAAAACTCTTGGGTGCTTTTCAGCTTAAACCCGAAGGTGAATATTTGACTCACTTCTGCTCATTCCTGAGTGAGCTCATTCTTCCCAAATCAGACACACCCTGAGTTGGAGAGGATTCTGGCATTGGGTGGCTGTGGCTATTAGGATGACGTCTACTAGATGAGCAGCTCTCAGTGGGACAACAGGCGAACACAGATGCCAGACGTTGGACAATGTGGAAGTTTTCACTATCATTAAAACATGAACAAAAATGCCCACAGCTGAGCTGGAGAGATGGCTCAGCAGTTAAAGGTGCTTGCTTGCAAAGCCTGACAAACTAGGTTTCATTCACTAGCACCCACATAAAGCCAGATGCACAAAGTGGTACATGCATCAAGTTTGTTTGCATGCCCATTCTCTCTCTCTTTATCTCTCTCTCTCCTTCCTTCTCTCTTCCTGTCTTTCTTTCCCAAATAGCTAAACAAAAATAAAAATTGGATACCACTAATAGTGCACAATTTTCAATGCAACATTTAATCTTATTTTTAGAAGAATTGTGTGTATATGTATGTATGCAAATTTTATATTATACATGCTTTCCTAAGTTCCTCCATAGTACATTATTCAGGCCACAAACATTTTGCAAAACAGTAGACTGTTGTTTCTGGTTGTTGAAGATCACTTAAAAGTTTTTAATTTGTTCCATATTGAAATTGTATTATAAGAATACATGGATGCTTATCTAAAGTGAGGAGGCTCTAACAATCAGATTTAAAAAAAAAATGTTGGTCTTTGTTTTTGAAACAAGGTCATCAGCTTCCTAGGTAGCTTATGGTAACCTTAAATTTTGATCTGCCCTTTCCACCTCCTGGTTGGTGGAATTACCAATATGAGCCACTATCTCCAGTTTTATGCACTACTGGGCACTGAACCAAGGAGTCTGTATATGCCAGGTTAATTATATCCTCAGCCACCCCAGCCCCACCATAAGTTTCTTTTCTCTTTCCTCTTCTTTTCTTTCATTTGTATAATCTAGATAATTTTTCATTACTATTGACAATTTTTAAACATGTATATCCTTATAATATACAATATATTTATCACAATCACCTTCCATTACCCTTTCTGGCCCCTCCAGTCTCATTGAGTCTCTTTTTTTTCTAGGTAGCCCCTCTTCTGCATTAATGTGGTGTGTGTGTGTGTGTGTGTGTGTGTGTGTGTGTGTGTGTGTGTGTATCCCACTATCTCACTTAGTTAAATAGGATTTAAAAGGTAATGAGCATGGATGGAGGTTATTTACTGCAAAACATGCAGCTTCTTAGTGGCTATACCAGTGAAGAAATTACAGAGCCATATATTTTTATGTGAACTTTTTCTGCAATAGCCACTATGCTTGCCTTGATACTACTGGGGCCATCATTTTTCAGGCATTTGTAGCTCCAGTCTCATAGCTGTGACTTTTTGATGATTCATATCTATAGAGAAAGTAGTTCTGGAAGAGGCCTGTTTATTTCCAGCATTTTCTGTCTCTCAGCTTTGTAATAATGACATGCTTTTTTGAAAATAGCATGATCTAGTTCTTCCTCATGAAACTAGTACTTTGAAGATATTTGAACTCTTCTTTGCAACAATTTTTGTGCCTGCTGTTCTGAAAATAAGAAGGAAAGTATGGTAGTTAGAAGAAGTAAACACTGCCCACCAGCATCTTCCCCACCTCTTAGTCATTTTTGTTTCTAAAATATAGGGTGGGTGTGGTGGGGGCACAATTTAGGGATAGAAATATTGCCTATCAGGCTCAAGATCAGGCACCACATAAAAGGAGTGTTGGGGGACTAGATAGAAAACAAAACAAAAACCCTATTTATGCAACCATCATATTAATGATGTTCTCAAGTACATTTTCTACTTTGTTATTGTGATACAGTTCTTTGTGAATTGTTTATTTATGTATCTTATCCAATCTATATCACCTCTGGGTGGCGCTGAGGTCTGACCATTTCTGAATATGCTATGTTAACAAATGGAGGAAGATAAAAATCTAATTTAAGAGAAATTTCAAGTATTTAATGGGGATAAACTTGAAGTGTTACATTTGTTATCAATAAGAACTAAAATAGAAATGCTAGCTATTAGTGGAATATTTAAACTTTCTTCAATAAGATCTATAACTCTATATTTCATTTCCTATATGCATTGTTCTCTATGTTGTAAACTATATAAAATCAATACTGTAGATAATGCCAGATGTTCTTCTAGATTTAAAAGAGCTTTGGATCATTCAGATTTTCTTATTTCCTGTCTGCCCATGACAGATTATATTTACCAAAACAAGTAAACTCTTTCCAGTATCATGTGGAATTTTAGGCCTAGTAAACCTTCTTTTGGTTCAGGTTTTCTCATCCCTGGCATTATGAAGTTTGAGGGTGAGTAATTCACTAGGGGGTCTGTCCTGCACATCACATGATGACAAAATATCCACTAGCTCCTCCCTAGGGGTGATTTACAACCACAGACTTTGCTAAACTTCCTCAAAGACAAAAATTTCTTTCATCTAAAAAAAAGATGGGTCTAATTTATACACAGAATACAAATCTTTGCTGGTTTTCAAAGTGGCTCTAGTTGCAAATGACTGGTCTGGTATCTAGACAGAATTAAATCTTTGATCATTTCCCAATTGGAAATTCAGTCCCTTTCACAGAAAGCCATCCTCATTTTCGTATTTTTTTTTTTCCCCTTAACCAAATGGAAAAGAGACATCAAGGACAGATAACAAGACCACAGAGAAAAATAATGGATTTGAATACTGGGTGTATGTCACCCAAAAGTTTTCAAAGTATGACATTATCAACAATGTCATTGTTGTACTATCATGTAAAAGGTAAACCAAACAAAAGAAGCCTACAATTTTCCAGAGAATAGGTTTGAAACTCTCTGTGAAACTTACACAAAGTGATCTTAAATTATCTCAGTAAATAACAGTGATTCAGGCTACCCCAGAAAGCCTCCCTCTTACTCGCTCCTGAATTCCAGTACACAGTGCAAGCTGTTTGATTTTCACGAAAAGAGAAGTTTGGAGTTTGTCTTCTTTGTTGCCACGCACTCCTACATCTGAGCCATCATCAGTTTGGGCTTGGCAATACCTTCCTAGGCAGTTCCAGGTTCTAGTGATCCTACGCTTCAATCTGCTCAAACAGGAGAGGCCAGACTGACCTAGATACTCACAGTTCCCATCAGGGAGTGCCAAATCCAGGTCTCTGCAGTGACAAGCTTTAGAGGAGCCCAAAATTGTAACTGTGACTCAGGCCCTTCATCACCGGATTCTAGCCTACATTCAAATGCATTTTTTTCCTTGGCACCTTTCTGTTTCTTCACTTAACACACATCAGCCACACTGACCTTCCTTTGCTTCCTACTTCATTTCTCGCCCTTTATATGCATTCCCCTCTGTCAGTAGGTTCTCTCTTCTCAAAGTGACTGTCTATTTTTCAGTTCTCCTCTGAGTTTGCAGGCTGATGCCCTCTCCTCTTCATCTCATACATCAACAAAGTAGTTTCTTCGTGATATATATATATTATAATCCAATGGTTATTTAACTACTTAACAATTGTATTCATGTTCATCTCTCAGGTCAAATTAAAAGTTCCATGACTAGAGGCCTCACAGTGTCTGGTCCACTCTGATGCCAACAAAGGTCACCATCTTCCAGGACACATGAGATGGTTGGAGAAACAAATAAGCTATGGAATTCTGAATTTCTGATCACCTTTACATCTCTTAGGTACAATGGGAAACATTTGCCTGTATAGAATCAAGTGTCCTTCACTGGGATAAACAACCTGATTATCCCAAAGGAAAAGATAGCTGGCATATGCTTTCTGCAGGTAAATGGGGATAAATGAGAGGTGGATTGCAAAGTTACCCTGTCTCTTTCCCATCTCCTCAAAGGTGAAACAGCTATCATTTATCCTCTAAGAGTACCTCTCTGTCCATCTTACACTCACTCAAGTTTTCTTAGGCTGTGGTCAGTATTCCACTGCAGATCCTGCAAAGGTTAATGGGCCAGCTCTGAGAACACACAATGGACTCTTCACGTTCATGTCCTTTCTTGTAAGCACACTGATTTTATACCTTAGAACTGCTAACAAGCTCGACAAGACCTCAAGCTTAGAACAGAATCTGAACGGGGTCAAGAGAGGCAACAGCAACAATTGCACAGCAGCCAATTTGCCACTCATAATAGCAAGGACAAGAGTAGAAGAGGTGAGGAAAGGAAAGGTGCTCATTGAGAGGAGTAGCTCCTTGGGGCCCACTGAAGACATTGTCCTGGGGCAAAGGAACATGTCAAAAGGCTTGATTGGCCAACTCAGCACTGGGACCAGGCTCATTTCCTATCCTTTTTGCCACTGACGTGACACCCTTCTGGATATAAAGTCTTCAAATCAGATAAACCAAACTATCTGGAAGGGTCTTGTACATCTCCTGGTCTAACATCTAAAGTCTGCTTGGTTTTTTTTTTTTTCTCAAAATAATGAAAGCTACCATTCTGAGATTTTACAAGGATCTTTCACAGTGATGTATTTGTACATGAGAGTAAGAGAATCTCAAGGAGGCCCTTGATGATTTTTTTAAGTTTTTTTTTTTGTGTGTGTGTATGCCATGTGTGGTGTGGTATCCATGAGAGAGGGTGGGTGAGTATGAGTGTGGTGTACGCAAGTGTGTATGCAGATGCAGGCCTCTAGAGGCAAGAGCATGTCAGGTATCCTCCAATATTGCTCATCTGAATACTTCCTTGAGACAGAGTCTCTCTCTGAACTTAGAATATGTTTTTGATCAGGTTACTTGACTAGTGAGGCCACATAATTCTCCTGGCTTTGTTACGATAAGAATGGGGTTACAGACCTGTGTGGCCATACCCAAATATTAACAAGGAGGTCATGTGCATTTTAGTATATGCTTCAAATTATGACTACAACATTATTTTATTATTTATTTTACATATCAATGGCTCCTGACATTTATGCTTTATTATTAAACATATCGATTATACATTTTGAAATGTAGTCAGTGTCTGTTTCCATGACAGAAACTTAAGTGTCATGAAGGCAATGATCATGCTACTAGGCTAATATGGAACATATAAAAGGTGTATGACAAATAAATTGATACTCACCATGAAAAATATAATAAATACATATAAATTTATCCAAGAAAAAAATTTCAAATAATTTGACTTGAACATTGATGTGTGTCATATGGGTATCTGAGAAAAAATAGTTTACAGTTTTCTTTCCTCCACATAGCTGAAGGACTTATTAGAATGTAGAAAATTGGATCCAGGTGTGTATTTCAGTGGGAGGGCATTTATACAGATGGATGTAGTCCTGGGTTCAATCTTCGGAATCAGAAATAGAAAGAATAAAATAGATAGAAAATGATATTGAGTGCCAAACTTCTATTTCCTCTGTCCACTAATTTATATATCCTGATGCAAAGATCCTTAGGTATGGTTGTGAGACTTAAAGGCTTCTATCAACCCTCAAAATTACATAGTCTTTTTTGGTAATTGTGGCCTGATGTCCATAATTTCATGACATCATACTGCCTTATAGGATAAAGTTAAAAAGTTCATCAGGGGTCCACCTTCCCCATAAGAAGGCAGTCTCATTACTGCCACACAGCTAGAGGTCTGAGCTGTGTTTTCCAAGCTGGTTGGGAAATAGCAGAATACTGTGTACAAGGGCTGTGGGTAAAATTTGACACTCTGACAGAACTGAGGTGACAGCAAGCACATCTTGGAGCTATAGGACCTCAAGCAAATCATTTCCTCCCTTTGAGGGTCAGTGCTATCATCTTAATGAGTGGATATAACTGTGGCTCAGCATCTTGTCAAAATTAAGTAACTGTCTATATGAGAAATATATGACAGCCTGGCACCTGTCAAATAGTCAATAAATAAGCTTAAGGGATGATGATCTACATAAGGATATTAGGACTGTATATGACAATAATCATACCTAGCACAAGGATTTTCATTTCACTTATTTATTTATTTGCAAGAGAGAGAGAGACCACGAGTAAGCACTCAGGACTCTTGCCACTGCAAATGAATTCCAAATACACCACTTTGTGGGCTCATGGTTATTGGGGAATGGAACATGGGCTGCCAGACTTTACAAGCAAGCACCCTTAACTAACTCCCCAGGCCTGGTACAACATTTTGAATGAGATCCTGACAAAGCATTTTATGTTGTGAGAGTCCACTTAGCATTATTGCCTGTTGAAGTTGCTGACTGACTTATATAGCACCTCAGTAACAACAGAGTGTACTTGTACTTAAGAAAAAAAGGGTCCAACATGGGTCATATTTGAAATAACTCTCAAATTTGCTTTAATTTCTAAAAGGTAATTCAAAGCATGCTGTCTCAGAAGAACATTTTGACTTTTCAAACATTTATCACATTTATATCTGAGAAATACACCACACACATTTTAGACATACACATGCACGGGAAAAGTGTTAGGAAGTGGAGAGCCACTGGGTTCCTTGAGTCACTTTGACCTGAGTGGCTGTCACCTACTGTCACTTTGGAGATCCTTATAAAACCTACCTTCCCTCGTTTGTCAAGCTACCATAATACTATTGATATTTGAGCTTGAAACTCCTCATGGACTGTGAAACCCCAGAGTCACAGGTGCAGGTGGTCAAGATAGGTCTAAGGAGTAATTCTCTGACCAGGAGAGATGTCTGAATCAGCATCTGGGGTCACAACTGAGTGGAACAATGTGGACGAAGCCATCTGTAGATATTATCTTCTGTATGTTAGTTCCTCTGCCACCATAACCCAGCCCTATTCAAATACATTTCTTGATCTAATATTGCACCTGACCCACTGCTTTTTTAAATATTTTATTTACTTATTTATTTACAAGCAGACTATATAAATATATATAATCAGACAGAGAGAGAGAGAAGAGAGAAAGAGAGTGAGCAAACCAGGACCTCCTGCCACAGCAAATGAACGCCAAAAGCATGTGCCACCTCATGCATCTGGCTTTTTGCAACTATTTGTAATAAGTATCATACTGAGGCTATGTTGGAATCTAGGCAAAAAGCAATTTGCATATTCATGGGCACACACACACACACACACACACACACACACACAAAGAGAGGGAGAAAGAATGGGCTCACCAAGTCCTGTAGCCACTGCAAATGAATTCTAAACATATGTGCCACCTGGTGCATCTGACTTTATGTGGGTACTGGGGAGTCAAACCTGGGTTCTTTGGCCTTGTCAGCCTTAATTGCCAAGCCATCTTGATGGCCCAGATCCTTTACTATCTTTAGCTAAATGGCAACTGACCCCATCATGTGCATGTCTTTTGCCACATTTATCATGGCTTCATATATAGAATGGCCTTCTCATATCTGGGCAAAAAGTTCCATGGTACTGGTCCCTGTCAAAATTTGCATTTTTATCTTTTAAATATGGCATTCAAATGCTATATCTTAATTTCTGAGGTATTTTCTGTCCCTTGAGATCTTGAAGTGGTTGCCTCATTCTCTCTTCCTCATCTTGACCGAGTAACTACCCCAGCCTCCTAATATAAGACCTAGAAATACCATGTGGGGCTTTCGATCTTACTCAAGGAAAGCCTGTGGCCTTATCACCACACCCAAGCCACTTCAGTCCCTATAATGGCAATAAGGATCCAGGGCTTCTTCTAAGCTTTAGTCTAACCTAGCTCTGAGGTTAAAACTTGGTTTCCCTATTAACTGAGCTTCCTACACAATCATGACCACCCTTGTCAATGTACAGGATTTTTTCATGCTGCTAATTTTAGCCACTAAAACTTGGAAATTGTGTGTGTGTATGTGTTTTAATTTAATCAGTTTTTCTCACACTTCTTGGATGCTGTGATAACCCCCTAGTGACTCATCTCCCTTTTCCAGCAGTGACAACATTTTGACTTTGAAAATGTCCAAAGCCAGCTTTTAAAGTGTCCTGCATTGAACATACCTGAAGGGCCTGCTTTTCCTGTGGTACAGTGAGTGCTAAAAATGCTCTTCTAGTTGATTAGACCCATTCAAAGGTCAGGTGGAAAATAAGTTT
This sequence comes from Jaculus jaculus, assembly GCF_020740685.1. Taxonomy (NCBI): domain Eukaryota; kingdom Metazoa; phylum Chordata; class Mammalia; order Rodentia; family Dipodidae; genus Jaculus; species Jaculus jaculus. The sequence continues at coordinate 12,923,960 of NC_059107.1, read as the reverse complement.
AGCTCAGGTGGTCATATGCAATGATCCCATCATCCAGTGATGATGGATCCTGACTAAAATGTTGTGCTGGTGGTAGGAAGAGGTAGAACAATCTACTGGTCCACAGGGGCGAAGTCAGATGGTGAAGGCAGTTGACAGTGTGCTGTGAGCAGAATTTCCATGCTGTCCAAATCTCTCCTCGTTACTGATCCTGGTGTTGCTTGATATTGATTTGCAAGTAAAATGATTTCAACAAGGTTACTGGTATGCCTGTTCTTCACTCTGAGAAGAGATGGATTGCAAGCAACTCCACAACTATTAGGAAAGAGAGGACCTTGAGATTTTCAATTCTGAATCATGGTTATGTGAAAAAAAATTAAACAAATTATTTTCACTATGTACTCCATACTCTCTCCCATGATCTACCTCACTCACTTCATCTATAATATATCTGTTAGCTTGTCTTCTATGAAAAGACATTGGTTATGGAGATGAAGAGATGGCTTAGTAGTTAAGGTGTTTGCCTGTGTAGCCTAAGGACCTAGGTTCAATTCTCCTGGTCCCACATAAGCCAGATGCACATGGTGGCACATGAGTCTGGAGTTCGTATGCAGTGGCTAGAGGCTCTGGCATGCCCATTCATTCTCTCTCTTCTCCCTCTCTCTGTCTCAACAACATAAATAAATAAATACCAGAAAAAAAATTTAAAGGCACTGCTTATGGGAAAGGTACAAGGGAAAATAATGCTAAATATTCAGTGGTAATTTTTTATTTTCTAAATCAGGGATCAGTAACTATTTTTCTATAAAGGGATATTCTATAGTTTGAAATTATCTCCCCCAAAATCAAGTGCCCGAAATCTAATTCCCAAATGAGTAATCTTGAGACATAAGGAGGTCACGAAGCTCCACTCCTGTAACTGGATCCAGGTCATTGTCGGGAAAGTGGGTAGATACCTCTATCTTAGTAGTGGGTTTCACTCAAAAGGATGACTTCCCTGCTCTCACCACATCCCTCTTTTTATTTTATTTTATTTATTTTAATATTTACTTTTATTTATTTATTTGAAAGAGAGAGAGAGAGGAAGAGAGAGAGGGAGAGAGAGAATGGGTGTGCCAGGGCTTCCAGCCACTGCAAACGAACTTCAAATGAGTGTTCCCCCTTGTGCATTTGGCTTACCTGGGTCCTGGGGTATCAGACCAAGGTACTTTGGCTTTGCAGGCAAATGGCTTAACCAGTTAGCCATCTCTTCAGCCCCCCCCCCCCCCACCTCTTGCCACACCCTTATCCTCCTACCTTCTACCATGGATTTTTTACCAAAGAGTTTTCTAGATATGTATCTTCCTCTTCACACTGTCCAGCTTCTAGAACTGTGAAATCAGTCTGTTCTTCAGAACTCATTCAGTCTCTAGAATTCTGTTATAGCAGCACTAAAGAGACTAAGAAATCAGATATCACGTATTTTTCAAGCTAGGCTATTTCTTCATAACTATTTTTTACCTCCCTGGTGCTCAAATGCAGTCATGGACATAAAAGAAACAAATGAGGTGTTTTTTTTTTTCACTATTATTTTGAAGACTAAATCAGTAAAATATGCAGAACCAAGCTAGGGTTCATATTCCATCTTCTCCTGACAGAGATTATACATTCTCCTAGACTCCTGAAGATGCAGAGAAACAGTCTAGTTCTCTTTGCTCAGAGAAGTCATTCAAAGATCTTAAGCAAAAAATGAAGTTGTTTACTCAAAGTAGTCCTCATCTTAGGAACTAAATGCCTGTTCTTTTCCTATGGATGTTACAAGAATGGGAAACATATCTGAGAGGCTTATACGAACTAAAAAGCACCAGATAAGTGGAAGTTTGATTCTTCTAACTTACAAAGAAAAAGAAAAACTTTGTGCTGGATTTTCAACTTCCTTCTTTTCAACATGAGATTTAAGTTAAGAAGCTTCCAGAAGTAAAGTTTGTTTGTCAGCACGTTGGGGCTCTGTCTGGGAATGAGTTAGTGGGAGAGTATGAATGACAGACACTGCACCTGTTGCAAATTTCCTGTGGCCACTGCTGCACTGAGATGCTAACTTTAGATTGTGAACAAGGGAAGAACAGGGGTAAAGCACGTACTCTGGGACATGGATCACAATGTATTTATAGAAATAGCTCCCAAGGACGGCTCACCATGATGCACAATGTCTTTCTCGCTTTTTCTTACTCTCTCACGAATACGCTTGAATCATTGTGTGTGTGTGTGTGTGTGTGTGTGTGTGTGTGTGTGTGTGTGTATAATATATATATATATAATTTATATTATATTATATATATATAATAAATTAAAAATTCTTGTGATAAATTACAATCAGCTTAATTTCTACATTAATAGTTTGCTTGGTACTATCAAATTTTATTTTCCCCACTTTCATAATTTTGTTAAAAAACATTTTGTCCACAATTGAGTCTTTTCTACAAAAACTGTCAGAGGATAATTTACCAAAAATTTTGATAAGATTAAATGTTAACTTTTAATTTTAGACTACCAGATTTCTTTCAGTTTTAACAAATAAATATTCTACAAACCTAAATGTTCAATGCCAATAGCCAGCCAATTTTTCCTTCTTAATAATATTATATATAGGTAATAAATCATTATTTATCAGGGAGGTGCCTAAGAGTTTGCTTTTATGCAGTGGCTTATTCATGAGAAAATTGTCAACAATTGCCCATGGCTTGCCAGCATTTAGTTATTGTCAAGTATACCAATACTGGACTTGCTCATCTCTCCTGTACCTTACCAATTTCAGTATAGCTGTGCTGTTTGTGATTTATAAAGGAAAAAAAAAATCTTGGTTTCAAAAGAGAGACATATACTATCATAATTACTCATTATCTTCATCTTAATGACAGGGAAATAGAAATGATACTTTAAATTTATAGCAAATTTTTCATCAGGCTGGAGTTCTAATGTTAATATATCTGGTTCAGACAGTCAACTTAGCAACCCAAAGTGGCAATGAGATATCTTGAACTTCAGGCCTTACCACCATTGCTATGTTTCTGGAAGAAGTCATATGGAGAAGACCAATTAAATTTAAAATTGCCATCTTTGCAAAGGAGTTACAAATCTATCATTTGAACTTAGAGATTAGGAAGCAAAATGTCAATGGAAAAAAGGAACATTTCTTGCATCCTTTAATGTCCATCAGTAACAATTAGTTTCACTGGAATGGGATGGATTTTTTATTTTTTTATTTTCTTCTCCAACAAAGATGAAGTGAGAATAGAATAAATATTCAGAATATGGGTTTACTATCCTTAAAAGAAGTAAAGAAACTCCAGTGATCACATTGTATGAAGTAGGGCTAAAGGTCAGAGGCAGGTGGGCAGCTACTGTGTTAATCAAAAATGAGTCTATGGGTCCATACATTCAAATGATCACATTCAATCTATCACAGTTAATATATATTCTAGCTAACATTCTAAGTGTTGGGGAAACCATGGTGAAGAAAACTGTTACTCTCATGAAGTTTTCTTTCTAGTAAAGGTCTAATCTACTGGATTTTACAGACCTGATTCACTGGATTTTTGGTTAGCTTTTCAATGTTTCCTAATTGGCATTTTCTGGGCTAAGCCTTTTAAATGTATTATTTAACTAAAATCGCATGACTCTGAATCAGCTCACTGTTGAGTGTTTCCCCTCCCAAAGAGGAGGAAAATTCCTAAAATACGAAGTTTATTAAAGATATGAACAATCAGGAAATGGTATTACTCCAATCTGAATCTAGTAGGATCTGATTTTCCTGAAAATTAACTAGTATCTTTTAAATGTTGCTTTCTAAACACTGCCTCAACTTTTTGCTTTTTAAAAAATTCATAAATACAAACTTCAGAGCCTCCAAATTCCACTTTTAAAAACTTTTTATTGACAGCATCCATACATATATAAAATATACTATGAACATGGCCCCTTCCACTACTCTCCCTTTTCCCCCTCTTACATGCCCCCCCACTCCCTTCTTTCCAGTTACTTCTTTTTAAAAAAAAATTAAAAAATATATTTTATGTATTTATTTATTTTATTTATTTACTTATTTATTGGACAGAGAAAGAAGCAGAACACACACACACACACACACACACACACACACACACACATATATATATATATATATATATATATAGAGAGAGAGAGAGAGAGAGAGAGAGAGAGAGAATGGGTGTGTGGATGTGACAGGACCTCCATCCACTACAAATGAACTGCAGATGCATGTGCCACTTTGTGCATCTGGTTTATGTGAGTACTGGGGAATTGAACTTGGGTCTTTAGGTTTCACTGGCAAGTGCCTTAACTGCTAAGCCATCTCTCCAGCCCTTTTTTTTGACAATTTTTTTGAACAGGACACATTTAGATCATAGTCACTTCACCTTCCTCTGTCTTTTCTCTATTCCCCCTCCTGATTCTTTTTTTTTTTTTAAGTTTGTTTTAAGTTATTTTATTTATGAGAGAGAGAGAGAGAGAGGTGGGGGCTAGAGAATGGGTGTTCCAGGTCTTTCAGGGGCTGCACACAAAATCCAAATGCATGTGCCTCCTTGTGCATATGGCCTACATGGGTCCAGGGGAATCGAACCTGGGTCTTTTGGCTTTTCAGGTAGGTGCCTTAAATGCTAAGCCATCCCTCCAGCCCTCGTGGTTCTTTATCTTCCCCCTTCCTCCCTCTACTACTGTTTTTTTTTTTAGTATTACTTTTGTTGTAACACCCTCTCTGGTGCTTGTCATTCTTCCTTTAGGTTATACTCTTAAATCCCCTCCCAAGCCCCCAGTCCACTGAGGGCCTGCTTAGTGCAGTTCTTTGTGCTCCCTGCACTGTCATGAATGCATCACTCTGACTGTGGGAAGGGACCAAGGGCACAGGATACTCCTTCCCACTTGGTGGCTCTTAATCTTTCTGCCCCCTCTTACACAATGATCCTTGAGTCTTTGAGGGTAGATTGTGAGAGTACTTTAGTGGTAAACCAATTGTAGCCTTTGAATTTCTGCTTTGAGGTATTTTGAGTGTCTTTGTTGTTTATCACCATCTCCTTGGAGCTGTGTGTCAGGCTAGCAGTGAGAGCAGCACTCATGTTTAGATAGTGCCTCTGTAATGCCTCGTGGGCTCTGATGGATGTGTTGAAGGTGGGATGACTCATGCTAGGTATTTGGCTATCTTTGCTCATCAGATTGATGCATCTTGGCTCTTCCTGGTTTTCACATGTTTTAGAGAAAGCATTGTTTTCAATGAGTAATAGCAACTTATTTCCCAGATTAGAGTTATAAACTATCTGACTAGTGAATTAAAAAGGCTGTGCCCAATCCTTCTACTTGGAAAGGAATTCTGTATAAGTGAGACAAGATTACCCATCAGAGCCTGAGGTTTCCATTCCACTTCTTCCATGATGCTAAACTCATCATAATAGGAAGAAAAGATCCATAACACCAAATTAAAGAGAGACTGATTCAGAGGGGGAGGGAATATGCTGGAGAGTGGAGTTACAAAAGGGAACATTGGGGAAGGGAGGTTATTACCATGGGATATTGTTTAAAATTATGGAAGTTGTTCATTGAAAATATTTTAAAAAAATAAAAGTAAAAATTGCAGGCCAGGGTGAGTGGTGCATGCCTTTAATCTCAGAACACAGGAGGCAGAGGTAGGAGGACTGCCATAATTTTGAGGCAACCTTGAGACTACATAGTTAGTTTTAGGTAAGCTTGGGCTAGAGCAAGATCCCACTTCAAAAAAAGAACAAATGATAGCCAGCCAGCTAGCTAGCTAGCTAGAGAGATAGATAGATACAGAAAGTGGAGGCTGGGAATAGAAGCATTATTGTGCAGATAATTATGGCTTATCAAATGAGAAAAAATGAGTGACTATTTGGAAGAGGCATTATAAGCTATACACAACTAGAAAAGGGAGGATTTAATCAATGCTATGGACAAATGAAAAATACATGGAAACCTATGACACTATAAGCTAGTTGAAAATATAATTTAAACATATTTGATAACATTTGAAAATAGCCATGTATTTTAAAATTCTCAATTAGAAGCAGGCATGGTGGTGCATGCCTTTAATCTCAGCACTCGGGAGGCAGAGGTAGGGGGATCACTGAGTTCTAGGCCGCCCTGAGACTAAATAGTGAATTCCAGGTCAGCCTGGGCTAGAATGAAACTGTACGTCAAAAAACCAACCAAACAAACAAACACACAAAAATCCCAATTAGAAAGGCTAACTTAAATCCTGTTAAACATTAGAAAGATGCTCACCAGACAGGGGACAGTAAGATTGGGATTCCAGGGAGCCCTTAGTTGTAGATTACTGTCAGGAGCTGGCTTTCATGACAGAAACTCACTGAAAGTTCTTCATTTCACCTCCTTGCTGGACTCACAATTTCATCACCCTACATTGTTTTTTAAAATATTTATTTATTTATTTGAGAGAGAGAGAGAGAGGCAGATAAAGAGAAATTGAGAATGAACATGTAAAGACCTCTCGCCACTGCAAATGAACTCTAGACACATGTGCTCCATTGTGCATCTGGCTTACATGGGTCCTGCGGCATCAAACCAGGGTCCCTAGGCTTCACAGGCAATTGCCTTAACCACTGAGCCCTTCCCCCAGTACCCCACAGTGTTCCCAGATATTTCCTGTTGCTCCTGTGTGCTTCTGCCATAATAAATTTTCTTCAACTTTACTCTTCAAAGCAAGGATATAAACTGTAGCTTTATTGAACACTCAGGAAAATTTAGCATAGCTTTAATCCATTTTCCCATTATTCACTTGAATACACGACAATCTCAAATCCTCTACTTTGGACTGCTCTCTAATTCCCTTGTTGCAGTTGCTCATCACCAAAGCTATAACTCACTAACAACCCATAAAACTTCCAGGAAGAAAGAGTCTAGAAAATCTTTCTAGATCAAGGTATTTTTGTTCTGGCATTCAAAAAAATTATAGAGACTGACAGCTCTCCCTGCTCTACCCATTACAACCCCAGCACATTACTTCTTAACACTGATGGTGCACTTCCACCATTGGGCAGTTTGAAGACAATCTAAATAATGCTGAGTGTGGTGGCGCATGCCTTTAATCCCAGCACTCTGGAGGCAGAGGTAGGAGGATCACCATGACTTCAAGGCCACCCCGAGACTACATAGTGAATTCCAGGTCAGCCTGGGCTAGAGTGAGACCCTACCTCAAAAAACAAAACAAGCCAAAAAGTCTGAAACTAGAATTTAAATTTATATATCTTTCTTCTGGCTTTAAATTACCATTTTTGGTAAATAACATCACAATTCAAAATTTTTCTCATGACATTTTCTTCTGTCTTATAATATATCCCTCTCCCACCTCCCCTTACTAAATGCATCTGGCTTTGGGAAGGGACTTAATCTAAAGGTAAGGAGGAGGATGAATGTATCATATCTAGTCTCCTATCCCTTCTGAAATTCATCTGTGATTCTAAGATGCCACAAGGGGCAGAGAGAGACAATTATAGGTTTACAACACATAAAAGAGAAAGTCCCGCAGTAATTAAAGCAAAAATTTATTTTCACTATTTTAAAGCATATTTTATAGTTACTTTAATTAAAACTATCTAATATTAAATCAGACTATGAATATTAACAGAAGCTTTAGAGAAATTAAGCATAATAGCAGTTGAAAGTTCAGACTATTGAGACAGATGGCCTTTATCTACCTTAGACACTCATCATCTTTTGGTGTTAGGGATACTCAAAATCCTATTTACTAAATATTTTGAACTAGCCAATTAATTATTGTCATCCTACTGTACAATAAAACATGAGGACTTATTCCTCCTATCCAAGCACACAGCTGTTCTCATGACCCATGCTGTGTATATCATCCCTCCCTCCTTCCCTCCTGGCTCTGGTAACTGCTATTCAATTCTCCACTTAAAAAAAAAAATAATAACACTTTTAGCTTCAACATACAATTAGAGTTTTTTTTTTTTATCTGACTTGTCACAATTAATATAATGTTCTTCAGTTCCACACATTTGCTGCAAGTGAACAAATTTTAACCTTCATGGCTAAACATAGGTCATTGTATGTTTATGTGTGTGTGTGTGTGTGTGTGTGTGTGTGTGTGTGCGTGTGTGTGTGTCACATTTTTCTTCATCCATTCATCCATCAATCAACATCAACATTTAGGTTAATTCTACATGTTTTCACATTGTTGTGAATAATGCTGCAATAAACATAAAAATACAGCTCAATTCAAACTACAAATTTCAGTTCCTTTGGGTAGAGTCCCATTAATGATATTGCTGAGTCATATAGTATTTCTTTGTAGATTTGAAACTGCCAAATTTTGTCCGTTGATTTTCTATTTATAGTGGGCATTCTAATTGGAGTGAGATAGCTCACTGTGGTTGATTTGCATATTCCTGATCAATAATGAAATTGTTTGTCACATACTAAACCACTTTCATATTCTCTTCTGAGAAATGCCAAATTAGGTAATTTGCTCATTTTAAAATAGTTTAATAAATGCAAAACCAAAAAAAAAAAAAAAAACCACAGCCCATTCTCTCTCTCTCTCTCTGCCTCTTTTTCTGTCTGTCATTCTCAAATAAATAAATAAAAATAAACAATTTTTTTTAAAGTAGTACCTATAAAGGGCTGAAAAGATGGCTTAGCAATTAAGCACTTGTCTGTGAAGCCTAAGGACCCCAGTTCAAAGCCAGATGCACAAGGGGGCGCACACATCTGGAGTTCATCTGCAGTGGCTGGAAGCCCTGGTGCACCCATTCCCTCTCTCTCTCTCTCTATCTGCTCTTTCTCTCTGTCTGTCACTCTCAAATAAATAAAAATAAACAAACTTTTTTAAAAAATTTATTCAAATGAAGTTATGCAACATCAGTGTATGAAGCTGCTCCCAGAAGCCATATGTTATTGTTTGAAAATCCCAGTGCCAAAGATGAGATATTACCTAATGCATCATTAGTCAGTGTTATGATGGTTGATATTAATTGCCAATTTGAATGGACCTAGAATCACCTATGGGAGAATATATAGAGTTATTTATATTACATATTTACTTTTTAATAAATATATGTATTCAGCTTATGGACATGCCTGTGGGGGATTATTTGGGTGGGAAGACCTACCTTAGCTGTGGGGAGTACTTCAGGGCTGGGGTCTGCCTACATAAAAAGGAGAAAGCTACCTGAGCATCAGCATTCCTCACTCCCTGCTTCCTCACTATGGGTGAACGTGACCAGCCACCTCATGCTTCTGCCACCATTCCTTCCCCACCGTGGTCAATAACTTCCAACTGTAAGAGAAAATAAATTCTTCCTTCCTTAAAGTTGTGTTGTTGGGTATTTTGTCACAGCAACCAGAAAGCAACGAATACATTCAGGGATGTTATAAAGGTCTTAAACCACATTGACAACTGCCATTGTTTGTGGTTATCCCCCAAGTATAGATGGCCAATCCATATTGCTAAAGAAACTGCACACTTCAGTTGCAGGACAGAGGAAGACCATGATGGAACTGAGATGCAAGTTTTCTCTGGAAACTCAGCTAACACTGGAAGATATTATATAAGCTGCCAGGAGAGAAAAGTCATCAATAGCCTTAACATAGCTGTGGACTCTGTGTACTTGCACAACTTACTTATTAAACAATATATGCCCACTGGTACAAGAGTGGCATGATTGGTGTGGGGTAACTAGTTGCTTTCTGACTTGACATGATACCTGCTTGACAGCAGAGTATTTGTGCCTGGTACAGCAAGTCTTACTAAAACCCCTAGGGAGGAACCTACCACTATTAAAATGCTAAATGGACCTTCTCAACATGTATATTTATACCCATAGATTAGTGCCACTCTCAGTCTTGATAACAGAAGGTTTTTATTTTATTTTATTTTATTTTTTTTGCCATGGGTAGAGGTTAGAACAGAGACACATAGCTGGTAAAAATACTGAGAGCAAATGACTATTACATGCTCAGCCCTAAAAAAAACATATATACCACTTCCTCAGTGCTCAGGAGACGTCAAAGAAGAACACACAGTAAAAGAAAGAAAGAAAGAAAGAAAGAAAGAAAGAAAGAAAGAAAGAAAGAAAGAAAGAAAGAAAGAAAGAAAGGAAGGAAGGAAGGAAGGAAGGAAGGAAGGAAGGAAGGAAGGAAGGAAGGAAGGAAGGAAGAAAGGAAGGGAAGATCCATAGGATGGGGAGAGGATGCGAATGCTGTGGAATGCTATCTTGTGGGTATGATATGGCTATTGTATTCATGACCACCCAGAAGCTACGGTTTCCTCAGTAAGAGTCCACCTGAAAGCATGGATACAGGAGGGTCTCCCATGAGCCACCCCTCCCAGAGTAGCCATTGACAGTTCATAGTTGCTAGGGAAGAGGGAAGCATGTTCTTCAATAGCTCAGCCACTGGCAAGTTACCTGCACTACCATACATATCCCCAAACTGTGCTTGTGCAAGCAAATTTAATTTAATTCAGTGTGTCACAAAAACGTCTTGAAAGTAGAAAGATAATTAGTTGAAAAGAAAAGAAGTTAACAGACAGAAGGAGGGGGCATATAAAAAGCTAATATAGGGGGGATGAATATGGTCAAAATATAAAATGCATGTATAAGATGGTCAAAAAATAAGATAGAGTTTTATGAAAGGATTTGAAAAAATTATAAAATGAATGAACCCAGAATCAAAGTAAATCCCATGATGGCCTCATATGTTTGAACTCTCAGATAGGCACTTTAGAATTATTGTATTTAAATTATCAAAGTGTCCAAAGAAAGAGATGAGCAGCATATGAAGACAGGAGGCATAGAAATTTGAACTACAATGGAGCACAAAATGGAGATGTTAGGCATTCCACAACGGGAACAAGCTCTGGTAGAATAGCTCAGTTGGTAAAGTGATCAGGTTACAAGTATGAGGACTCAAGTTCAATCTTCAAAACCCACATGTTAAGCATCAGAAATAAAGAATCTATTAGGCTTGGATTATTGACATCATTGTTATGATGGGTGCGCAGATCAGGAAATCATTCTGAAGAGTGGCTCACAGGATTATTCAAATGTAAATAGAAAGAAAAATTAAATGGGAATAAGTATAAAATTTTAAATAAACAAAACATCTAATGATGAAATTGTATATAATTTCAGTTCAAAAGAAGAGAGAATGTGGGCAAAAAAATACATTTGAAAAGATAATGAACAGGAATATTTTGAGATAGGAAAATGACACCAATATTGTCATTGACAACCACAACTCTCAGTGAATCCAAAGTAACACTAATATAAAGAAAACCAAGATAGTGGCATTTGGCCACATCATTGCCAAATTGAAAAACAAAGAGAGAAACTAACTATTGTCAGAGAACCATTATGTACTTAGAACCACTACCATAAAATTAAAAATAAAAAACTAGTTGACTAAGAAATACAACCTCAGTACTAGGCATGAAAAAAGTGTGATTGACAACTCATAATTTCATATGCTATGAAAATACATTTTATTGTTTTTGTGAGGCAAGCCCAAGAGATTGGGCTTTATTTTATTTTATTCAAGAAAGTGCATGCACGAGAGAGAGAGAGAGAGAGAGAGAGAGAGAGAGAGAGAGAGAGAGAGAGAGAGAGGGAGAGAGAGAGGGAGGGTAACTGAGAGAAAAGTACCAGGGCTTCCAGCCACTGTAATCAAACTCCCGAACTCCAGAGGCACGTGCCACCTTGTGTGCATGTGTGACCTTGCACCTTGTGCATCTGGCTTATGTGGGACATAGAGAGTAGAACATGGGTCCTTAGGCTTCACAGGTAAATGTCTTAACCACTAAGCAATCTCTTCAGCCCTAAAAATACATTTTTAATAAGAGAAAATCAAGACTTCCTTAGTGCGTCAAAAGCTCAAATAATTTCATCTCCAAAGTACCTCCAGATAATGCACACATTTCTGTTGCTACTAGTGGCATTATTTTTTAAATTATTCTCTTTTACTTATTTGTAAGCAGAGAGAGAAATAAGTGACAGAGGGGTGGGGAGAGAGAGAATTGGTGCATTAGGGCCTATAGCCAGTGCAAACAACTCTAGAAGCATGGGCCACCTTGTGCATCATTGGGCTTTATATGGGTATTGTGGAATCAAACTCAGATCCTTAGGCTTTGCAGGCACTTAAGTGCATTAACCACTGAGCAATCTATCCAACCTTGGAATTATTTTTTTACCAATCTGCAATAACATAGATCTTGAATGTTCTCCTCAAAGCAACTGTCTCTTCCTATTTCATTTTGTTTTCCAGACCAAATTTAGGTGGCTAACTTTGCTCCACCACATACTTCTGGCCATATCTTGCCTAGCAATATGTGCAAAAATAATAGGACCCACTGCACATCAACTGAAAACATGAGCCAACAAAAATGTTTCCTCTTACATGGATTTATCTCAGATATTTTGTCACAGTGTTGAAAGTTTTACAAACAAATTATGTTAGTTATAATTCCTGACATAGACAACTTAAGAGAGGAAAGACTGATTTTGGATCACAGTTTTAGAGGGCTCTATCCACAGTTGCTTTCCCCATAGGCATGGTAAAGTGAAGCCTTGTAAGCATATGAACAGGGGCTTTTGTCATCTCCTCATGGACAGGAAGAAGAGAGAGACAGAGACAAAGAAGGGCCCTAACTAAAACCTGTAGCCTACAAGGACACCACAGCTATCCAGTGGCCTACTTCCTGTGAGGCTTCAATTGCGTAAATTTCCAAGAACCTTCCCAAGTTTTGCCACTACTGGGGTTACTAAGGATTTCTCTTGTGAGCCTTTGTGGGATAGAGTATATTAAATCATAACACAGACAAATACTCCAGCTTAAGGTGATCATTTTGAAAAAAAAAAACATATTGGTTCTCTGAGTTATATGATCTTCCAAATTTTAATTTGTGGTGAAACCTTTTGATTGTATCATATTTTATCATATTTGTTGACATCATTACCAATCTCATCAGAAAAGAGCATAAGTACTAAAACTTGTTGCACTTATCAAGAGAACTACATGTTTTCTGTTATTCCTGCTTGAAAGTTCAAAATTTATCATTGGCAGCAAATGCAGTCAGTTATTTTCCTTAACACAGTGAGATTACTTGATTAAATTCCAAGAAAATATTGCCCAATGTATGGGTCTAAACAACTAATTTGTCAATAAAATATGAACTCCATGGAACAAACACCCAGTCCAGCTTAGGGTTGTAGTCTATGTTACAGTTACCATCTACAAACATTTGACCAGGAGAAGCTTGTGGGAAAGAATGGTTTATTTCAGGCTTTCAGATTCCAGGGGAAATCTCTCATGGCAGAAGAAGCCGGCTTTATTCCACAGATCCATAGCAGAGAGGAACAACCAATAGCCAGAAGGCCCAAACATCCTGCTGCAGTTGGCTCTCTCTACACCTTAAAGCTGGATTTAGGATTCACCCCCAATGACATGCCATCTCCCGCTGGGTTCTGCCTACTACCAACTTCAGTTGTAAGCTTAATCTTAATCAAAAACCCCTGAGGCTGTGGGGGGCATACATTTACATGTAAACTACCATAGCCCATCTGTGTATGCCCTGAATTTCCTCTGTACTTCCTGACTATCCAACAGTCTCAGCTCCCACAGCCCAGTAGGGAGCTGATCCAACAATCAGGGCTCCCAGAGATCACACACCTGTTTTTTTCTGCTTCTGCCATCACAGTTTAGTACATGACAGGAGGACTTCATGTATACTTCCTATTTTTCATAGAGTTGTTAAAGGTAGAAGTACTTGTAGTAAAGATTTAATAAAGCTAATAATTTTTACTTAAAATCAGAGACTAGCATAGTCAAGAGTATGTGAAAGGAATGATGGTGTCACACTGGGAATGCTTCATTCATTTTACACAGTATTGTGGTTTTATTTTTTGTATCCTTAGTATAAATACCAATTCAATGAAAGAGACAAATAACATGTTAGCATAATCATCACAGGAATGGTTTTATCCTTGTGAAAACTCTTGCAATGATCTTAAAATTTCTAGGAATAGGCAATTTTATTCTGAAAACTACTATTAAAAATGTAAACACATATCTATGTTATGGTCCAACAATTTCACTGCTAGATTTTTATACAAAAGAAATGAAAATACATGTTTACCAAATACTTGTAATAGAAATGAGAGCAAGCTCATTCCATATAATTATTAAGACCTATAAACAAACAAAATTTCTATCCATCAAGAGAAGAAAGGATAAACAAACCACAAATCTATAAAATGAAATGATACTTGATAACAGAAAGTAAGCTGCTAGATGTCATAACTGGATGTGTGGGTTTTTTTTTTTTTGTCCAAGATGTTATGTAAACAGAGATAAGCACTACATTAATGAGCATATTTTTGGGGGGTCTGCTGATGCAAAATTCAAAAATGGGGGCTAGATGTAGTGGCACATAGCTTTAATCCCAGCACTCGGGAGGCAGAGATAGAATGGTAGCCCATGAGTTCAAGGCCACCTGACACCACAGAGTGAATCTCAGGCCCACCTGGGTTAGAGTGAGACTCTACCTTGAAAATAATGGTCAAAATCAGTCTGCGATGATAGAAACCACACAGAGTTGTAGAAATACATGGGGCAGAGGGGAAACTTCTGTGGAGGGACTGTGATACAGGCTGCGTTGGGTGAGCATTAGTGACCGCATCACTGTGATAAGGCACCTGAAAGAAGCAGCTGAAAGAAGGAAGAATTTATCTGTGGCTCAGGATTTAAGAGAATTAAATCTGTTGTTGTAGGAAAGGCTCCATCACAAGACTGGGTCTCAGCAGGCACCACGAAAGCTGAGGTAACTGGTTACATGGAGTTGAATGTCAGGAAACACAGATCTTAAGACAAAACAGTGCTAGGCTATATCCCTCAAGTCCCACCCCATAGTGACCCAATTCCTACAGCTAGGTCCCACCTCCTGAAGGTTTCACAACCTTCCCAAATAGCCACTAGTAGCCAGGGTCCAATCGTTCAAATATATGTCCTTGTAGGAAACACGTCAGACTTAAACCATAACAGAGTATATATAATTTTCAAAACTTATTCAATGCAATTCAGGTTTCTAAATCTTACTGAATATAAATAATAGGTATTTAAAAAAATAAGATTTTTCATTCTTAAATGAAACAAAGGACTGATTTAGATTTTGAGTAACAATTGCCTTCTCTACTTGCAAAACACAGAACTTGGAAAATAGCTGACTTTCTGAATGAATAGACACATGCAAAAACTAAAAGCACATTTATAAATATAATATAAGGCAACATACATTTCCATATGTTGAGAGAAATTTAATTGCCTCCTATATTCTAGCTTATGCAAAAAAATGATACTTGTTATAAAAAAGTCTTAAAATTAGAGAATGAAATATTCAAATTATACATTTAGAAAAACAGACACATATAAGACAGAAAAGTAGAGGGGTGAAGAGATGTCTCAGTGGTTGAAGATGCTTCCTTGCAAGTAAAGTGAGATAATAAATACAAGTTGATATTGATAAAAATAGGAAAATGCAATATAGATCACTCAAGTCAACTACTCCTTTAAAAAATGACATTATAATAATACCTCTTACAAGACTGAGGAGAAGAAATCTAATAAATTGCTGGCAGAAATCACCTGACCAGGAGTAGCTTTTCGGGGAAAAGGATTTATTTTGGCTTATAGGATCAAGGGGAAGCTCCACAATGGCAGGGAAAACGATGGCATGAACAGAAGGTGGACATCACCCCCTGGCCAACATGAACTAGACAATAGTAACAGGAGAATGTTCTAAACACTGCCATGGGAAAACTGGCTATAACACCCATAAGCCCGACCCCAACAATATTCTGTCTCCAAGAGGCATTATATCCCAAATCCCCATCAGCTGGGAACCTAGCATTCAGAACACTTAAGTTTATGGGGGTCACCTGAATCAAACCACCACAGAGGGGGCGGAGAGATGTCTCAGTGGTTAAAGGTGCTTGCTTGCAAGTACAAGGAGATAATAAATAGACATCGATATTAATAAAAATAGGAAAAATGCAGTATAGATCACTCAAGTCAGTTATTCCTTTAAAAATGATATTATAATAATGCTTCTTATAAGACTTAGGAGACAAAATCAAGTAAAAACCCATCACAACATAAAAGTGTGCCCTTTCAATAACTATATGACAACAAGTTTTGACATTGTGTGTGGTTGTGTATATAGCATGCAAAAGCCATGGTGAATGTGTGGCGATCTAAACACAACTGAGGGGCATTTGTCCTTTCCTTCCTCCTTGCTTGAGACAGGGTCTCCTTTGTGGCTTTTGCTGCTGCATGCGCCACTCTAGTTGACCCTTGAGCTTCTGAGTTCTCCCACTCCCACCTCCCACTGTCATCGGTATGTTGGGATCATAGATGCTTGCACCACTTTGCTCAGATTTGCATGGGTGCTAGGAAACTAACTTGGTCTGAGAAGCTTGCAAACAAGTATTTTTAACTGCTGAGCCATCTCCTTGGCCCCGTGACAACAATTTTCAAAACCTAAATAAGTTGTCTGAATAATTAGTGATCAAGTCTAATTCAAGAAACAACCTCTTTCCTTCAAAAACTTCCAACTAAACACAGGAGAAATTACAGATGATTTACCATGTGAGTGGCACCAAAATTGTAAGGTACATACCCAAATTTCATATATATTGTTCCAATGAACAGACGAGGAGGGGCAAGGCAGTATGAGGCTGACACCTAATCCAAATAGATATTGTGAGAGAAAAATTGCCAGCCCACTGTATGAATAAATACAATTTTTAAAAGCTCTTTAAAAACTTAGCACATTGAACCCAACATTGTAATACATGTAATGATAAAATTGTGTTGATGTCAATTATTCATGAATAATTCATGAAATCTTTCACACATTGTGAGATTTAATGAGAAAAAAAGATCATACATTTATTTCATATAACACCAAACTGTGACCAGAATGTAACACAGTTTACAGGGAAAATATACATTTCCTATTTGAGAACATGAGTTACTTAAACTAAAAATTGGTGTCTATTAAAAATGTCTAGAGGAGGGCTGATGAGATGGCTTAACAGTTAAGCACTTGCCTATGAAGCCTAAGGACCCCAGTTCAAGGCTCGATTCCCCAGGACCCACATTAGCCAGATGCACAAGGGGGCACCCGCATCTGGAGTTCATTTGTAGTGGCTGGAAGCCCTGGTGTGCCCATTCTCTGTCTCTCTCAAATAAATAAATAAAAATAAACAAAAATTTTAAAAAGAAATGCCTAGAGGAAATAGCATAAATATGAAATATTTGACATATTTCCTTTAAAATTAAGACTAAGTCACAAGTGTTAATTAACACTGGTCTACTGGACTTAGACATTACATCATGAAATAAAAAGGAAAGAAGAGAAAAGAAGGAAAATATTGGCACACTTTCCAAATATATAGGCAAATAAACAAGGTGACAGAAGTTTGTAATGTGTGGCTTTTATTATTTTACTCACTTTCTATGACATTTTGGCCTTGTACTCAAAACTTAGAAACAAAGTTGAAAACACAGCTAGGGACAGCATGAGATTTCTCCCTTGAATAAAGCTGTCTGAGTATAAATGACATTTGTTGCAGAACTGTGTTGAAAACTCTTCCTGGAATATGGACTCCGAGAGTGAAAGAGCTTACATGCAGAAGACAGGCAAGACAAGAAGACAGTTCATCTCAGAGAGACACGCAGCACATCTCGCCTGGATGCTGCCCCCCTTCCCCTTCCCAGTGTTGGTTTTCCAGGAACATTAGTTCTGCAAATTGCATTGTAGTAATGCATTGTAGTAATGACCCTTCTTCCCACCACACATTGGACAACTGGATGTTGTATGAGATTTTGATGCTTATATTTATAATTCCTGACATAGACCTGTGAGTAATGTAAGGGCTTTCTGAGCTACAAGGATGTTCTAGGTTAAGGCAGTAGGTATACACATTCCTCCACATTTGTGTCATTCTCTAGCAAAGCTACTGGAATTCCAGGGTGTCCAGTCATGCACTTAGTGGTCAAACACCATGGAATAAATGCACCACATCATCCTGGAATGTCAAATGAACTAGATTTTATTATGTAATCTAAAATAACATTTTTTTTATCAAAAGAAGATTTTGCATGAATATTTAAGACAAAATACCAGGCATCAAAGACACTCATTGCCAGCTGGCAGCTGCTCGAGGCTAAGTGAGTGCCTCTTGGGTCTCCCCTGCTCTCCTCTGACAACAGGGCCCCTTCTGAAAAAAAAAAGCTTGAACAATTTACATGCATTACAAAGTCAATAATCTGAAATTTCCAAAGTCTTTCCATTTGCCAATACATACTTTTTGTCTCTGAAACTCTTGATTAATTCAGTTCCTTATTTTCTTAAAGTCCACAGTAGCCTTCGGACAACATTGTGTACAGTTTGTTCACTCTTATTTTGCATATTCACATCACGGGAAAAAATACTAGTGTTAAAAGGAATGAGGTGTGTATGGACTTAAGCATACCATAGGCTTGAATAGTCAAGTAACATGAGGTTAATTAGTCTTATAGCCAAGCAAATGTTTTAATAGAAGATGTTCCTGAGAGGAGAAGTTAAACAAAGTCTTTTTTTTGTTTTGCAGGTAATGAGTAATAAAGCTTTTTGTTTTCTTTTTGCTGTGCCAGGGTGGGAACACCGAGCCTCGTACATGTTAGCTGAATGCTCGGCCACTGAGCTACATGCCTAACCCCAGCAAAGTCAATTTCATAGTATATCTCTAAAACATAATATTCAGTTTAAAAATAATTTAATTAAATCATGGAAGACCATTCCAAGGAAAAACAAAATTTTAAATAAATATCTATATGTTCTCAGGTATGTAAAAATAATTAGAAAACCCATCGAAAACCCACAGTAATATCTCTGAGGGATTGGAAGGGGTATGGCTGTGTGACAACTACATCAAATTTCCCTTCATACAAGCAAGTCTTTCCTTTCAAAAATGACCACTGTAAAGCCACACATTTCCTAATTTGATTTAGGTATCAGAGAGAGGAATATCCATTTGTCGGGTTTAAGAAGGCAAGGAGGAAGTGAGGAAGAGAGGTGAAGAAAGAAGGGGAGAGGGAGAAAGAATCTGTAATATTGCTGCCTATATTGTATAAGTAAAAAGTATACACACAAAGAAATGTGCTGTTTTGCTTTGTGTTTTTAAGAAATCCTTTAAGGATTTGCTTCTCTAATGTTCACTAAAATTTTATTAATGTAAAATGTGCTGATATTTTAACAACGTTTAACTTAAGTTTCCTAAGATAAGAGTAATTTGGCAAAGCATAAAATTGAGCTCAATTCAATAAAATCAAGTCAAAAAAATCATTAAACTCTCTCCAGAGCAATGCCTGCTTTCAAGCTCTTGCTTAAGTATCTATAAAAAGACCAACAAGATACTTAGTTGTCTCTTTATGACCGTGACTTCCCCATTGACTTCCACAGTCATCTCGGATAGGCTTTATTGTCTGCCTCGATCCACTTTTGAATTGGCATTGGCTTCAAACAAAAGCGTTTTAATTTTCCCTGATCGCTAACTCCTCACTTTTAGTTTTGTGTCAAATAGTCAATAATCTGTAAACAAAGAGTTCAGCACCCTAGCGGGTTTTCCTTGATGGATTTTAGGATTTTGTTACACAACTGAAAAGCTGCTGAATATTATAAGGACAACGAATAGTGGTTCAATCTCTTTCTTTTTTCTTGTTTCATTATCTTAGTCTTTGTAATATTTTATTTATTTATTTATCTATTTATTTATTCACAAGAGAGACAGAGAGAATGAGAGAGAGAGAGAGAAATGAAGAGGCAGATGACAGGGCTTCTAGTCAATGCAAATGGACTGCAGACTCATGTGCTACATTGTGCATCTAGCATCTGGCTTTATGTGGGAATTAGGGAATCAAACCTGGGTTCTCAGGCTTTGCAGGCAAGTACCTTAACCTCTGAGCCATCTCTCCAGCTTCTCTCATTCTTATTTTTACTCCCAGAACAAACTCAAATGGAATGCTGTATGCCTCGTGATCCTAGGGTCTCACTTCTTCAGTGGGGAAAACAAGTTCATTCCTCCTGTGCTCTTCCACCTCCCCTATTATTGCAAGTAAAGCAAATTATTTGCAGTTTTAAACAATGGATTTTGACAGCTTCAAATTCAGCTTTATTAATTTAGCTATCCTGTGAGCTTCATACATTTTCCACATGGATCATGAAGTTAAAAAGAAAACCCATCATTCTTCCTTTCTGCAAAAGTCAGGTTGCCTTTTATAAAGGAATCTCACTATCTTTAAGAAATCAGTGGTGACAAAGGTAGTTTTCTGTGTTTCTTGATAAATTATGCCTGACTTCATAGTAAGTGCCCAAAAGGGACAAAATCAAAATTGACATTACTGATTTCCATAGACATAGGAGATACCCAAGCAGGAAAATGAATCGAGGTTTCAATACTCCTTATAATAATAAAACTCTGAGAGCCTAGAGATGGGCATACCACATAAAATGATTCCTTATTGTGCCGCATTTTAGTGTATAAAATCTGAAGCCATATAACTGAGAACCAGGTAGAACACATGGCCTGGAATTTTTTCTTACAATCTGTATAGCCAGTAGACATTTCCTTCTTAAAAGATAAAGCTGAGTATTTTGAGTTTTCTCAGGTTAAAGGTGTAATAGTACACTTTAGAAAGTATCTGGGAAAAATACAGGAAGCAATATTTGTGACTCCAGGCACAGAGGTGGTGTGCATGCAATTTTTATTTTATTTTATTTTTACAATAACCTGAGGAAGTGATTTCTTGATCTAGATCTTTCACTAATGCCTCAGATGGACTAACATCAGATGTGTGGTAACCAAAGATGCTTAGACTTGAATTGAAGCTTTATGAAGTCAGGTCAGAAGGTTTTGTCTTGCATTGCATGTCTGTCTTGGAACTTGCACATCCCTGAGCATGGACCATAATGAATCAAGGTAGACGTTTGTTCAGTACTGATTACAGAAGCAATATTACTGCTGCATTTATGGCTTGGGTCTGCTTCCATCAACACAGATGCTAATCTAGTGCATGTTTTGGTCCTCATCATACTTGACTCCCTCCTATGGTGTCTAATGTCACTACCCCAACTTCTCTCTCTGCTTCCATGACACCTCACTCTGTCATGAACTTCTGACTGCTCTGGCCCACATCCTTCATGACATCAGAAGTTGAGCTTTGTGCCTGCAGTCACAAAGGCAAAATGGTCAGTGAGGGAGCTACTCTTCTTCAGCACCCTTCCCACTTACCCCTGTCCCTCTGACTGCCAAGTCCTCACACTTGTGACCCAGGACCTCCTTTCTTCTTTTCTGCACTCTACAAAAATGTACAAAGGATCTTTCTAGAGTGCATATGTAAGTAGAATGATTGAGATGGGGAGGTAATATGATGGAGAATGGAATTTCAAAGGGGGAAGTGCAGGGGGGGGAGGGTATTACCATGGGATATTTTTTATAATCATGGAAAATGTTAATAAAAATTATGAAAAGATAAAAAATAAAATTAAATAAAATTCAAAAAAGAAATTCATTTAAAAATATACAAAGGATCTTTAAATTGTCTTAATGTTACCTCAGAGAAAACTGATTTATTCATGGTTCAAACCCAGTCTTCTAGGCTAAAATAATCTTGGGAGCAGCAATAGTTTTATCCCATTGGTTACACAAACCAAACAGCTTGGAATTACTTTTTTCGCTAGCTTGTCTGCCCCACCTGACTCCAAATAGTCTCCTCAAATCAAATCATGTCAAAAGTAGTTTTTCTCCTCCATCATTACCATCCATTCTAATACATCAGCATCTCTACCAGGAAACCTCCATCAGTGCTGGCTGCTCTCCGCATCAGCATTACAACCCTGGTTCACATAGCAGCCAGTCAGCTTTGTATACTTCTGGGGCTTGCTGTGTTCATAGGATAAAATCCTAAATCAGTAAGTTGCCCCATGAAGCCCAGCTTGAAACAGATTCCATTTGCCTTTTAAAGTTCCTTTTACATTCCCGTCTTCTGTCTCTTCTCCATGAACTTGGTGTTGATTGCTGGAAGGCTCATGGCCATAATGATTAGAAGATCACATTTCCACCGGGGATGTCTTGGGCCTCCCATCACATGGTCATAGTCTCATATTTGTTCCTATTCTCTCTCGTCTTTACTTTCCACCTCACGCTCTCTGCTTCTCTCTCCCTCTCTCTCTCTCTCTCTCCCTCTCTCTCTCTCTCTCTCTCTCTTTCTCTCTCCTGTGCCCTTGTCACTAATATACAAAAGAACCAGGCATACTTCACACCGTTCTCCTTTAAACTCTTAGCCTATAGAATTGAACATCTACTCCCACCCAGTTTCCTCAGGCACTGTTTTGCAGTTTCAGAGAACCACTATGTTCTATCAGGACATTATTTCAGTTTAGAGCTTCATTAGTGTGGGCATTAGTTGAGTGTGAATTTCCTCCATAAATAGGAGCTGGGTCACTGGATCTATTGCAATACATAATATTGTATGTATATATGTTTGTGTGTGTGTGTCTATCATCAATATATCTTTGATCATATATATATATATATATATATATATATATAAAATCTATCAATCATCTATCATCTATCCATCTATTCTGATCTATTCTGTCTATCTACCTTCACACATAGGTATGCATAAATACACACACACTCACCTCTGAGTGAGTGAGTCACTTTTTTTCCTTAAAGAAGATCATTGTTACAGTGAGAGAGGAGGCAAACAACCAAAACTGAGGAAGTGTATCACTTAAAAAACCCTCAGTTTAAGGTTCTTTTTCTGCCAACCAGCACCATGTTCTATCAAGCTGTCTGTTGGATGCCTTTCCATCCTTTCAGTTTGTCCCTCCTCCCTATGGGCCTATCCTCCTGCCTCTGCATCCCACATGTACCCCATCTCTCCTCAGTTTTTTTTTTTTCTATATCCCTAAAATCACCCAGTGGAAGTTATTTTCATCTCTTGCTCAAGGTGACTGTGTGAACCTTTTGAATGGTCTCTTCTTTTCTGTTCCTTCTAAAATTATTCCTCTACTGAGAATCTATAACGCTCATTAAAAATATATAAATCAGGCTAGAGAGATGACTCAAATGTTAAAGTTGTTGCTTACAAAGTCTGACATCCAGGGTTCATTTCCCCAGTACCCAAATAAAGTGACATGCACAAAGTGGTGCATACATGGAAAGTATGAATACAATGTCTAGAGGACCTGGCACTCTGATACTTTCTCTCTCTTTCCAAATAAGTAAATACCAATTTTTTAAAATAAGCAAATCAGTTCACTTTAACCCATGAATATTTTAAAAAACACTTCTCCCAACATCATTATTCTCCATCATCTTCACATTTTGTTCCTCTTTTAACATGTGTAAGTTTTTCTTTTCTTTGCAGTTCTGACAAGAGTGTAAAATTGACAAAGGGCCAAATCCTATTCCATAATCTACTATGTCAGGCCAACAGTCATTTCAGAAAAATACTATTGGTAAATTACTGAATGAAAACTATATGTAACTGATTTTGCTAAAATGTCCCTTAAGGAAAAATTTTAAGAGCATTCTTACAGAGTCAAGTCAGGAAACATTTTTGTTCCAAGTTTCATCATAGGCTTCAAATACTGAGAGATGGACAAATCACTTCTCAAGAGGCCCCCACAGAATGCTTCTCATATCTCAAATCAAATCTACTTAACAATTCATGACTTTCAAGATACTTATGAAAAAGCGCTAATGTGATCTTCTAATTTCTTATTCTTTCCAGTCCTAAGGCTAAGTGCAACAGGGTAATAATCTTCATTATCTCTTTCTCTTTACAAAATTGCTCACAAATGCAAATGAAAAGGGGCCCACTGGTGCCCCAGGAAGGCCTGCCTGAGTGGTGCTTTTTTGATTATGCTAATTAAGTAGGTTGCAGACTGGTTACTTAGCAATATCCTTCATTGAGATGCTCAGTGCTGGGAGCTTAATTATGTTTTATGTCTAAAGTGGTCCTTATGAAGACAGGAGCAGATAGTATCTTTGGATCAAATGCTACCTCAACATTGCTGTTGTCTGCCATGACACAGCCCCAAGAATGTGAAAGTCATTTATGAAAAGACATGCTGAATGACAGGCATTCCATTACTTCATGGCTTAAGCTGAACACACACAACTCATTATTTCTTTTGTTGTTGTTGAGGTGGTGGTTTTTTCAAGCTAGGGTCTCACACTAGCCCAAGCTGACCTGGAGCACACTCTGTAGTTCCAGGCTGGCCTGGAACTCACAGCAGTCCTTCTACCTCTGCCTCTCAAGTACTCAGATTAAAGGTGTGTGTACCATGCTTGGGTATATTTTTATTTTAGATCATGCTTCAATGTAGTGAAGTTGTATTTCTTGATCATGATTTTGAGCACATTCTCTTAGCAGTATTTGTTCCTTAAGTTATTAGAGAGAGCAATTCTACATTTGCTTCCAGTTGGTATGAAAAAGAACTTTCTACATCTGTTCAACACACATGAAAGAATGACACCATTTAAGATTTAATTCTTGATGGGTTTCAGTGGAACCCATCAATATTCTGTGTGTGTGTTAGGCAACTCCTCAAAAAAAAAAAAAAAAAAAAAAAAAAAAAAAAAAAAAACCCACAACACTTAAAATGTTTCCAAACATAAAGCAAATGATTCTTTTTTTTTTTTTTTTTTCAATAGAAATTTACTGTTTTCAAAGTTCTTTTCTCTCTATCACTTCAGTCTCTGGCTACTGTCAGTGTGGGAAATATGAAAATGTGTTGACTTTTCACAACTTACATCTGGCTAGAGAACTCTCCATGGAGGCAGAGCAAACAAATGTGAAACACATGATATATTTAGATCACAGAAAGACTGAGTGATCTGCGTGATGGCACCGCTCAAGCTTAGCCAGTAGACCTGGTGTGGAAAGGCAGGGAGCTGCTGCTCTAACGCAGATGGGCAGACAGTAGATGTAAGCACATTTAAGAATTAAAAAGCTAACTTACTCTCCGTTGGAGAATCTGCTTCTCTTTTTCAGATAGATGTAGATCCTAAGGGGAGAGCCACCCCATCATACCTCAAAAGGGCCCCGGCTGAAACTAAGGATAATTGGCAAAACAAGCAAGGGTGCTGTTTTTCTGGTATACCAGCACAAGGGGAAAGGAGATCAACACAGAGAAAAATTAACTCCTACCAAATCAGAGAGCCAGAGCCTCAGAGGCCCCCAACACCTCATCACTGAAGCAGACCCAAAATGGATTCAACATGGCTCAGAGAAATTTTGCAGAAGAGGGGGCAGAAAGAATGTCAGAGCCACATGTTGGGTCAGGATATGCAGAGACATTTATCTTACCCATAACTGTGGGCTAACTCCACAATGCACGACCCATATACCTCAACAAAGAGGGGCCGAGGGGAGGGGGTAGGTCACAGATGAGCCTAACTGACTATATTTGCTGAATACAAAACTAATTAATAGAAAAATTTTAAAAAAAACTGTGAGAGAAAATAGCAAAAAAAAAAAAAATTAAAAAGCTAGAAATGTGGCATCTTGGAAAGGCAGCCACCTATAAAGTTCTGAGATATAAATAGAGTAATCCACACCTTGCCAAGGTATTTTTTTTTTTTTTTTGTACAGCTTCTATTTTCCCACAAGCTTAAAGTAGCTTAATGTAAATTTTGTCTGACCTAAATGAAGCCTCTCCATCTTTCACCTAGAAAACACATAGGGAGACTCCAGTTTTGGAAGCAGGTAGAAGATAGATATTTGGTTTGCTGTGGCTTCTCCAGTGGGGCTGGCATGGGAGGTAGTTACGGAGAAGTATGTGCATATGTACATTGAACAAGGACCTGAGACACCTCCCACGTTCTTCCCTCTCATTTTGCTCTGTGTTAATCCTTCTCACACATTTCATCTATCTTGCCAGCTATCTTAACACCATATCACCTTTGAATGGTTTCAGTGGGATTACATTTTAAAGGGACGATCCAACACTCTTGTATGAATGGCATCTCAGGGTAATCAAATATTTGGGGATAGTTAGTCTTTATAGCAAAACATCAGCTAATAGTTGAGGCATGATTGACTTGAATACCATTATTATGAATTCCCTGTTGAAATAATGGATTCAGTTAATAATAACCAGTAGTTTATAAAACTATGCTACAAAAGTCATATGGGACTTTGATAATGGATAGGTTGAAATGATAACATGAAAATTCAATTATTAATCTTAAGAAAAAGAGAGGCAACAAGGCATTATGCAAACCTTAATGTAAAGCAGTAAGATACACATGAACCATTTTCTAAGCAAACCCAGCCTTGAACCTAGGTAAAGCCTTAGTCTCAATTTCAGCTTGCAGGAAAGAAACAAGAAGAATGGGCATCTTAAATGAGAACAGGGAGGTGCAACTAATGAAATCCCAGAATGAGAGATAATACAGAGGACCACACATAATTTTTTTTAATTTAGGACTTTAGCACATGGACAGACTGTAATTTAATCATATTCCTCTCTCATTACTCTTTTGTCTCCTTCCCACCACCCCTACCACCGAGCAACTTCCTCTTTCCAGGTGGTCCTTTTGAAGTTGCATCATTTCTGTCATTCTCCATCCTCTGTGTCAAAATGTTGATAGGCTCAATACTGTGCAGTCTTGTGGAGATAATGACACAAACTGTGTAGCAGTCATGAAGGCACTGGTCACCTCACATCCTGAGAACATTGCCTAAAAGTATTTCTGTCAGGCTGGAGATATGGCTTCCCTGTGAAGCCTAAGGACCTATGTTTGAGTCCCCAGATTCCATGTAAGCCAGGGGCACAAAGTGATGCATGGTGCAAGGTCTGACATGCCCACAAGGGGGCACATGCATCTGGAGTTTGATTTTAGTGAACGAAGTCCCTGGCATACCAGTTCTCTCTCTTGATCTCTTTCTCTAGAAAAAATAAAATAAAATAAAAAAGTCTGTTGGGCTTGCCTCCAAAAAAGAGAATTACTGTTCATTACTGTTCACTTTGTGGCTCTTAAATTCTTTTCTCCTCTCTATTCAAACTTTTTAAAAGCAAGAGGAAGAGAAAAATATATTATCAATTAAATGAGAGTGAAGCAGTTCAATTTATGAACTTTGATTTCTCTTCTGAAATCATTTAGGAGACAAATTGAGAAGTTTAAAGAGTACTTAATACTAAGAAATTTAAGAGCACACTAGCTTTTATTTAACATGTGATGATAGTGTTTATGATACACACTGCTCAAAATGCATAAAAGGTATTACTATACATAGTTTCTCACAAAAATTGCCAAAGATATGGTGTCAAGATTTTCTTAAATAGATTCTAGGAGAAAAAGAAAAAGGTTTAGTGAAACAAGACTAAAACAGGAAAGAAGCAAAGGGGGTTAAAGTGCTTGCCTGCAAATTCTAACTACCTGGGCTTGATTCCTCAGTACCCATGTAAAGCCAGATGTGCAAAGTGGTACACTCATCTGGAGTTTGTTTGCAGTGGCGATAGACTCTGGCATGCCCCGTCTCTTTCTGTCTCTCTCTTTCTTTGTCTTTCTCTGCTTGCAAACTAATAAATAAAAATTACAAAACATGAAGCAAGATTGGCTGATGTTTGTTAAGAACCATTGGTGGTGGGTGGTAGTTATTCATTATTATACTGTTTGCTATGCTTATGATTTACTGTCTCCATGGTACCTTAAAACAAACTACTATGACTAAGTCTCATTATGCTATAGGTTTATAATTATAGTTCAACAATTTGTTTCATGATAATGTTTATAATACAAAACTAACAACTTACATTTTAAACACTTCCTAAGCGATGCTGGCTTTTAAAAATTTTGTTTACTTTTTTCATTATTACTAAAATGGCAACAATCTCCAACATACAAAATGATGCCAATGGAACTAGTTTATTAAAAAAAAAAAAACAAAAACAAAAACTGGAATCATTTGGAAGTTAATGTCCTAACAAATGACTTGCTTGCCGTGGTGTGTCTTAACATGTATTTTCTAAACAGTATTTTATGGAGGCATTCTATTATACAAAACAAATCTATTAGCCCAGAATTTGACATTTGTACCTAGTACTATTTAGTTCTCAATTTCACTGTATTTTTTTAATTTAATTTGTATTTATTTTTTTCTTTTCACAATTTTTATTAACATTTTCCATGATAATAAAAAATATCCCATGATAATACCCTCCCTCACCCCCTACACTTTCCTCTTTGAAATTCCATTCTCCATCATATAACCTCCCCATCTCAATCATTGTACTTACATATATACAATACCAACCTATTAAGTACCCTCCTCCCTTCCTTTCTCTTCCCTTTGTATCTCCTTTTTAACTTACTGGCCTCTGCTACTAAGTATTTTCCTTCTCATGCAGAAGCCCAGTCATCTGTAGCTAAAATCCACATATGAGGCAGAACATGTGGCGCTTGGCTTTCTGGGCCTGGGTTACCTCACTTAGTATAATCCTTTCCAAATCCATCCATTTTTCTGCAAATTTCATAACTTCATTTTTCTTTACCACTGAGTAGAACTCCATTGTATAAATGTGCTACATCTTCATTATCCACTCATCAGTTGAGGGATATCTAGGCTGGTTCCATTTCCCAGCTATTATAAGTTGAGCAGCAATAAACATGGTTGAGCACGTACTTCTAAGGAAATGAGATGAGTCCTTAGGATATATGCCTAGGAGTGCTATAGCTGGGTCATATGGAAGATCAATCTTTAGCTGTTTTAGGAACCTCCACACTGATTTCCACAATGGCTGGACCAGATTGCATTCCCACCAGCAGTGTAGAAGGGTTCCTGTTTTTCCACATCCCCACCAACATTTATGATCATTTGTTTTCATGATGGTAGCCAATCTGACAGGAGTGATATGGAATCTCAATGTAGTTTTAATTTGCATTTCCCTGATGACTAGTGACATAGAACATTTTTTTAGATGCTTATATGCCATTCATATTTCTTCCTTTGAGAATGCTCTATTTAGCTCTGTTGCCCATTTTTTGATTGGCTTATTTGATTCCTTAATATTTAACTTTTTGAGTTCTTTGTATATCCTAGATATTAATCCTCTATCAGATATATATCTAGCAAAGATTTTTCCCATTCTGTTGGTTGCCTCTTTGCTTTTTTCACTGTGTCCTTTGCAGTGTAAAATCTTTGTAATTTCATGAGGTCCCAATGATTAATCTGTGGTTTTATTGCCTGAGTAATTGGGGTTGTATTCAGAAAGTCTTTGCCAAGACCAATATGTTGAAGAGTTTCCCTTACTTTTTCCTCTAGCAGTTTCAGAGTTTCAGTTCTGATGTTAAGGTCTTTAATCCATTTGGACTTAATTCTTGTGCATGGAGAAAGAGAAGAATCTATTTACATCCTTCTACAGATATATATCCAGTTTTCCCAACACCATTTGCTGAAGAGGCTGTCTTTTCTCCAATGAGTATTTTTGGCATTTTTATCAAATATCAGGTGGCTATAGATACCGGGACTTACATCTGGGTCCTCTATTCTGTTCCACTGATCTACATGTCTTTTTTTGTGCCAGTACCACACTGTTTTTGTTACTATGGCTCTGTACTATAGGATAAAATCAGGTATGGTGATACCAACAGCCTAATTTTTGTTGCTTAGAATTATTTCACATATTCGATGTTTTCTGTGATTCCAAAAGAATTTTTGGATTGTTTCTTCTATTTCCATGAAGAATGCCTTTGGAATTTTTATAGGGATTACATTAAATGTGTGGATTGCTTTTGGTAAGATTGCCATTTTCACAATATTGACTCTTCCAATCCAGAAACAAGGGATGTTTCTCCACTTTCTTTTTTTTTTATTTTTTTATTTTTTTATTTTTATTTATTTGAGAGCGACAGACACAGAGAGAAAGACAGATAGAGGGAGAAAGAGAGAATGGGCGTGCCAGGGCTTCCAGCCTCTGCAAACGAACTCCAGACGTGTGCGCCCCCTTGTGCATCTGGCTAACGTGGGACCTGGGGAACTGAGCCTCGAACCGGGGTCCTTAGGCTTCACAGGCAAGCACTTAACTGCTAAGCCATCTCTCCAGCCCTGTTTCTCCACTTTCTAGTGTCTTCTGCAATTTCTCGCTTGAGTGTTTTCAATTTCTCATTGTAGAGATTCTTTACTTCCTAGATAGGTTTATTCCAAGGTACTTTATTTATTTATTTATTTTTGTTGATGCAATTGTGAATGTGAGTGATTCTCTGATTTCATCCTCTGTGTGTTTGTTGTTAGCATATATGAAGGCTACAGATTTCTGTGTATTTATTTTGTATCCTGCTACATGGCTGTAGGTTTTGATCAGCTCTAACAGTTTTCTAGTAGAGTTTTTAGGGCCCTTTATGTATAGAATCATGTCATCTGCAAATAATGATAACTTGATCTCTTCCTTTCCATTTTGTATCCCTTTTATATGTGTCTCTTGCCTTATTGCTATGGCTAAAACTTCCAAGACTGTATTAAATAAAAGTGGGGACAGTGGACACCCTTGTCTTGTTCCTGATTTTAGTGGAAAAGCTTCCAGTTTTTCCCCATTTAGTAATATGTTGGCTGTAGGCTTGTCATAAATAGCTTTTATTATATTGAGATATGTTCCTTCTATTCCCAGTCTCTGTAGGACTTTTATCATGAAGGGATGTTGGGTTTTGTCAAACACTTTCTCTGCATCTAATGAGATGATCATGTAAATTTTGTCCTTCAACCCATTTATATAATGTATTACATTTATAGATTTGCATATATTGAACCATCCCTGCATCTCTGGGATAAAGCCTACTTAGTCAGGGTGAATGATATTTTGATATATTATTGTATTCTGTTTGCCAATATTTTGTTGAGAATTTTTGCATCTATGTTCATGAGGGAGATTGGTCTGTAATTTTCTTTTTTTGTTGTATCTTTGCCTGGCTTTTGGTATCAGGGTAATGCTGGCTTCATAGAAGGAGTTTGGTAGAATTCCTTCTTTTTCTATTTCCTGGAAAAGCTTAAGAAGCAATGGTGTTAGCTCTTCCTTGAAGGTCTGGTAAAATTCAGCAGTGAATCCATCTGGGCCTGGGCTTTTTTTAGTTGGGAGATTATTGATAACTGTTAGAATCTCCATGCTTGTAATAGGTCTATTTAAGTGATTAATCTCATCTTGATTTAATTTAGGTAGGTCATATAAATCAAGGAAATCATCCATTTCTTTCAGATTTTCATACTTTGTGGAGTTGTCCCTAATATTGTTTTGAATTTCTGTGGAATCTGTTGTGATGTTACCTTTTTCATCTCTGATTTTATTAATTTGTGTCTCTTCTCTCTTTCTTTTGGTCAGATTTGCTAAGGGTTTATCAATCTTGTTTATCCTTTCAAAGAACCGACTCTTTGTTTCATTAATTCTTTGGATTGTTCTTTTTTTGTTTGTTTGTTTGTTTCTATTTCATTAATTTCTGCCCTAATCTTTTTTATTTATTTATTTATTTATTTATTTATTTATTTATTTATTTATTTATTTATTTATTTATTTGAGAGCGACAGACACAGAGAGAAAGACAGATAGAGGGAGAGACAGAGAATGGGCACGCCAGGGCTTCCAGCCTCTGCAAACGAACTCCAGACGCGTGCGCCCCCTTGTGCATCTGGCTAACGTGGGACCTGGGGAACCGAGCCTCGAACCGGGGTCCTTAGGCTTCACAGGCAAGCGCTTAACCGCTAAGCCATCTCTCCAGCCCCCTAATCTTTATTATTTCTTCCCATCTACTGATTTTTGGTTTGCCTTGTTCTAAAGTGCAACAAGTCTCTGGCATTCCAATTCTTTTCCTCCAGCTTGGCTACACACAGTCCTGGAAAACATCTGAGGCTAGCAGTTTTCTATAGCAGCTGTCTCTTGGTCCCAGCTTCTCTACTGGGTCTCCACTACAACCAGCTCCATTGGGTTTCCATACAGGCATCCAGCAAACCTGTCTCACATGACCATTTCCAAAACACAAGACCATGTTGCAAACTCAATGACCTTCTCTTTCCTGTACGTTTTATACTCCATAATGCCAGGTAGGGTGCCAATTTGTTAATCCAGGGGAAATAAAGCAGACTTTGAAGAACAGGACACTTCTTGAGCACTCAGGCCCCTCCAAAATAGTCTACATTCTTCATATTGCCCCAGTGCAGGTCAACTAGCCCAATTTGAAAGGTTATAATATCTCAAACAATTTGCAAGTGAATGGATAGCAAGTTAGGCCCAAAGATTTAATTTTTTCTGTGCCATATTCCTCTGCTCATTTCTGTTTATTTCTATGCAAAGCAACCCTGCACAATTTCTCCAGACCCAGGCATAACAGCAAGCTTCCTACCCAAAGTGCTAGCCCAGTCCAGGCACAGCTCTTTCTCACCCTCATAAGCCAAACCTCACAGTCCATAGATCTTACTGCATTCACGCCTTTCAAACCTGCCCAGAATAGTCCATCAAGCTGTACTTACAGCACTGCAAGGCATCTCTTAGGCCAAAGTTTCAAATCCTTCCACATTCCTCTTGAAAATCAGCTCTGAAAGGCCAAAGCCACATAGTCAGGTGTCTAGCAGCAATCCCACTCCTCAGTACCACTTTACTGTTGCAGTCTGTTTGCATCGCTGGTAGAAATCACCCAACCAAGAGCAGCTTGTGGGAAAAGAGAGGTCTATTTTGGCTTACAGGCTTGAGGGGAAGCTCCACGATGGCAGGGGAAAACGATGGCATGACCAGAGGGTGGACATCACCCCCTTGCCCACATAAAGTAGACAATAGCAACAGGAGAGTGTGCCAAACACTGGCAAGGGGAAACTGGCTATAACAAACCATAAGCACACCCCCAACAATACACTCCCTCCAGGAAGCATTAATTCCCAAATCTCCATCAGCTGGGAACCTAGCATTCAGAACACCTAAGTTTATGGGGGACACCTGAATCAAACAGCCACAGTGTTATTAGAGGTTCATAATGCTTAGCTATTATTTAAGTTGTTCTTGTCATTACTGCAGATTTTCCCAGTGCAAGGATGTCTCAGTGGGCCTCTGACTCATTATGGTAGGCAGTCTACCCCGGTAATAGCAGTGGTATACTGACCTATCTCAACAACTGATTGTCTCTGGCCTTTTTTTTTTTTTTTAAGTTTTTATTTATTTGAGAGAGAGAAAGAGAGAGGCAGATAGAGAAAGAGGGAATATACCAGGGCCTCCAGCCACTGCAAACAAACTCCAGATGCATGTGCTACCTTGTGCATCTGGCTTATGTAAGTACTGGGAAATCAAACCTGGGTCTTCAGGCTTTGCAAGTAAGCACCTTAATCACAAAGCTGCCTCTCCAGACCTGTCTCTGGACTTTTTTCATTCTCTAAGAAGTCATGCATTTGCCTGTCTCTCTGGGGACTTCAGCTGCTCTGAGGTCAGAAACAATGTTTTCCATTTTGTTAACATCCTCCAAAGCATGCAGCCTACACAGCTTAATAAATTCTTATTGATCAACAGAAAACAGCTTAATCTATCTCTTTGATGCTACCCTCCACTTCTCTTCCCCATTGCATTCTATATTTGAATGTAACTGATTTTAAATCATTTTTTGGAAAGAGGCACAGACTGCAAATTGGAGGCATGCAGGCTGTATATGGACAATGAATGAGTTTTGTTTGCCTCACACTCCATATTAAAATAGCTCTGCCATATTGAAACATCTCTGGCCGTGCCAGGCAAATAGACACATTTGACAGAGTATAGGAGTGAATAAACCTCCTTTACTAGAAGGATCATTATTGGGAAGATGATACCTGCCTGGAACTTTACAAAGATAAAGTTGAGTAAGGTTAGTGAATTTTACAAAACTAAAATATGAAAGTACCAACAAAAAAGCCAAGATCATTATTTAAAAAAATAAACTTCCTAAACAGGTTTATTTAAAAAACAACAACAAACAAACAAACAACAACAACCAAAAAAACACATTTTCTCCTCCTCTGCCATGTACTGCATTGGTACTTTTGATAAAACCCAAATCTGGGACTGGAGAAAAGACTTAGTGTTACTTCCTTAGTTCCTTGCCTGTGAAGCTTAAGAACCTAGGTTCGATGTCCCAGTACCCACGTAAACCAGATTCACATGGTTGCTCATGCATCTTGAATTTGCAGTGGCCAGAGGACCCTGGCATGTTCATTCTCTCTCTCTTTCTCTCTCTATCTGCCTCATTCTCTCAAAAAAAAATTAATAAAGTAAAATATTTTTAAGAAAATAATAAGCCAAATTTGATTCTTCCTTTCCCAATCATAGATGATTACTGGGCCCAGATCCAATGCAGGATATTCCAGGCATAGATTAGGTTCCTAAAAGGCCTATATTTTCACAACATTAGAACCTCTGAATGAATTTGGTCTTGCAATAGAAATGTGAGTTTCTTAGACAGGCTGAATTCTAATTCTAGTATCTTTTCCCCAAAAGCTTTGGCAAAGTACTGCTTGAAGAGTTCTTCTGTAAGATTATCTTCAATGTGAAAGAAGCATCCTCACACAATGATTAATGACCCTGTGGAGGAGGCTATAGAACACTAGAAGGGCTGCTAGCTAGCTTCCTGAGGTTCTTGGAATCACTGTTTTATCACTGCAGACACCTGGGTCAGCACATCTTGCTACAGAAGCAGGTTTTGCATCAATGTGGCCACCAGCCCTTCTAGGTATTTGCAGTTATTTGTTAAAATTAAATCTGATTATAAAGTAAATCCAAGTCATATTTTGAGCACTCAGTAATTATGCGGGCTCTATCTACTCAAGTCCTGGTTTGACTCAAGCAGAAGTCTTGATCCAAGATACTCAGTTCATGTATCCCAGGGGTTGTGAGTAGGATTTCAAGAGGCAGAGGACGCTATCTAGAGAGTGGGGGGCAGCTGTGCACTGCCGACCTCTGATATTGCCAGGGACAGATGCCTTTCCCCATTGAAAAGAATCTGACCTTAAAACTGTACTATAACAGTCTACTCATTAGATGGCATTGATGAATGCAAACAAATGGTCAGTTATAAATACAGGAGTAAAATTTCTCAAGATAATCTGTTAATCATTCTGCTCTCCTTGTGATATTTGTTGGATGTTAATTTCCCTATTCAATTATACTCTCTCCAAGGGTAAGTATCACAACTTCTTGTACATAGTGTGCCTGGTTTGTCTAATAATAGAATTATCTTTCTCCCATGAAAGCATTTTATTTTATTCTTGAGTTATATAAAGTACATTCAAACAAGATGCAAGGCACATAAAGGGAAAATAATGCCATAACTTTAAATTACTTTTCTTGACTTTTTCCAAGTACTCACATGTCTACAAATTCAGTTTGGGTGCTTTATCTATAGATAAAGCATTTAAATTATATTCTGGTTTTTTGTTCATTTTTTTTATTTATTTATTTGAGAGCGACAGACATAGAGAGAAAGACAGATGGAGGAAGAGAGAATGGGCACGCCAGGGCTTCCAGCCACTGCAAACGAACTCCAGATGCGTGCGCCCCCTTGTGCATCTGGCTAACGTGGGACCTGGGGAACCGAGCCTCGAACCGGGGTCCTTAGGCTTCACAGGCAAGCGCTTAACCGCTAAGCCATCTCTCAAGCCCAATATTCTGTTTTTCTTTTCAAGTTTGTTAAGAATTCTGCTACCCTGCTTGTTATAACTCCCCCTCCCCTTGGGCTTCAAAATAGGATTATTAAAAATACATATATCTAAAATTATCAACATTTATTTGTAATTCAGTGGTACATGTAAAAATAAACAGTTAATATTCCTCACTACAGGTGGTAGAAATTTAACTGCTATAAAATGAAAACAGACTATAGTTGAAATCACTGTCTTTAGACTCAAAGGGACAACACTGCAGAGTAAATGAAGGTTGTATTCAGTGTGTGACAGAAAACATGATGTTCTGTCCCATCACCTTGTAGAAAAAACTATGAGGAAAAAGAACTTTACCTGTGATGCATTTTGGTCAATTAGTGATGTGTTACTCTCTCTGGGAGGAAGAAGACTAGTTCTCAAGGTAATGCCAATCATTTTTATCTTTTATTTAATTTTCCAAAGGGCCTGCTTTATTTTCTGAAACTATTTCTGGGTATATTACAAAAGTAATTCACTTACACACGCACACAAACACACATACACAAACAAGCACACACATGCATATATATTTTTCCTCAAGTGAGAAAAATATATGACTCATTTCACAAAGTATGGGCACTAAATTATATTTGTTTCCTTTAAGAATCATTAAATGAGGAGGTCATGTAAAATACATTTATTTGATGAATGTCCTCTGCCTTTGTAAGTTCCAACTTACATAAAAAGAGAAAGGGGCATACACTCAGCATCATATTTTTAACAAATTTAGGAAAACAAAATAACTTATGTGAAATAAAACCATATCCAATTATAGCCTTATATTTGATGTACATACAACTATCTAATGAGCCTTCATTAGATTCTTATTAATCAAAAAAGATTCATATTAATCAAAATCGTTAATAGCAATGTGTCTAGTGATTGTTATTCCAATTGAAGAGCAACTATGATGTACTTTAACCCAAATTGTCTGTAGGAGAGATAAGAACAAGCAAGGGTGCTGTTTTCCTGATGAACCAGATACCAGCACAAGGGGGAAGGAGACCAACAGAGAAAAATCTACTCCTACCAAATCAGAGAGCCAGAGTCCCAGAGGCCCCCAACACCTCATCACTGAAGCAGACCAAAAATGAACCCAACATGGCTCAGGGAAATTTTGCGGAAGAGGAGGCGGAAAGAATGTCAGAGCCACATGTTGGGTCAGGATATGCAGAGACATTTATCGTACCAATAACTGTGGGCTAACTCCACAATGCATGACCCATATACCTCAACAAGGAGGGGACAATGGGTAGAGGGTAGGTCACAGATGAGCCTAATAATGGTACCAAACTGCCTGTATTTGCTGAACAGAAAACTAATTTTAAAAAAAAGAAGAAAAGAGGTATCTCGCGTCACATGCTAATTCTCTCTCTCTCTCTCTCTTTCTCATATAAACTAAATAAATAAGTAAATAAATAAATAAATAAGAGCTATATCCTTCTTCATTAAAAACTGGAGTCACTTCACAATCAGTAGAAGTTATTTATCTTCCACAAAGTCCTGAGCTATAGTGGGCTCAGTGAAAGCAGGTCTGTTTTTTTTTTTTTTCTGAAATTATTTCTGGGTATATTACAGAAGTAATTCACATTTACACAAACACACACACAATCACACACATTATATTTTTCTGGTCTTATTTCATTTCTACCCAGGTGGCAAGTTGCTTGTGGAGGGACAAGTAAGGGTAACAACCAAGTTATATTTTTCTAAGATAGAACCATGTTCCTCACTTGCTCATTTCCTTCTTGCTTGCTCTGATACAAAGTGTCCAATAGTCATATGGGATACTGTAATTCTTTTTCTGTCTCAGAACAAAGCTAAACAATAAATGTATTGTAAAGTCAGGTCAAATAGCCAATGTGTACACTTCTCCAACTCTGATGTGCAATAATGGACCTATATTATTTATCCAAATTACATCATTCAGTCATACCACTGATAGTTCTTCTCCACATTAAATTAGCCATTTGCATGCAAATTCTACATTCATGAGGGGTTAAGGAGGGAATAAAACACATTATCAGATTCCTGTCTTGGATTTTTTAGATAATTTTCATGAATATAAAATAATCTCTGTTAACAACCACAATTATTTATCAGGAATATTTCCATTGGAAGAATTTTTCTACATTCCTTACCTCAGTTATTATGTGTGTCTCAAGGTAGTGTAAAGTCTAGAAAGCGATCTTGACCTAGGGTTAGAGAGATGGCTCAGTGGTGAAAAGCTTGTTGCAAAGACTGATGGCCCAAGTTCAATTCCCCAGTATCCAAGTAAAGCCAGATGCACAAAGTGGCACAAGCATCTGGAGTTCATTTTCATTGACAAGAGGCTCTGGCATTCCCAGTTCCTTTCTCTTTCTCATTCTCTCAATCTCTCTCTCTTTCTCTGCTTGCAACTGAATAAATGAATAATTCAAAAAGACCTTGACTTAGAGAACTATGTGATGACATGTTCTCAGATGATCATATCCCATCTAAGAACTAATCATTAACAAATAGGACCATGTGGGAATATTAACTCACTTTATGGACCAATGTTTAGAGAGTGGCTTTCAGAGTAAAACCACATATTTTTTTTTTACAGTCTGATACTTTTGTCCAATTTTGGCAATCGGGGTTTAGAAATGGGCTGAATGGAGGAAGGGGTGGGAAGGAGTGGGAGTAATAAGGATGGGGCTCATACATATGTATTATACTCAAAGAAAATTTTTAATTTTTTTACTTTTTAATTTTTTTATTAACAATTCCCATGATTGTAAACATTATCCCATGGCAATGTCCTCCCTCCCCCCACCTTTCCCCTTGAAAGTCCTCTGTTTTACAAGACACTTAAATTTTGGGCTTGGAATTTACACTTTTACATAACAATGGAAGTGTGTGATTAAGTGAATGAAAAACAAAGCAGGGTGCTGGAGGGATGGCTTAGTGGTTAAAATGTTTTGCCTGCAAAGCCAAAGGACCCAGGTTCTAGTCTATTCCCCAGGACTCATGTTAGCCAGATACACAAGGAAGCACACGTGTCTGGAGTTTGTTTGCAGTGGCTGAAGGCCCTGGCAGGCTCATTCTCTCTTCCTCCCTACCCTTTCTCTGTCAAATAAATAAATAAATATAAATAAAATATTTTTTTAAAAAAGAAGAAAAAAAAAAGCAGGGCTGGAGAAATGGCTTAGCAGTTAAGACACTTGTCTGAGAAATCTAAAAACCTATGTTTGTCTCCCCAGATCCCATGTAAGCCTTACACACAGGTAACACAAGGACACAAGGTCACATATGCACATAAGATGACACTTGTGTCTGAAGTTTGGCTGCAGTGGCTGGAGGCCCTGACACACAATTCTCTGTCTTTCTCTCTCTCTCTCTCTCATAAATCATCCAAAAACTTAAAAAAACAAAGATTCGAAGAAAATATTTGCAAAGTTGGTATTTGATAAAGTATTTGCTTGAAACCAAAGCTCTTAACACTCAAGAATAAAATGATGGGAATAGGGCTGGAGAGGTGGCTTTGCGGTTAAGGCGCTTGCCTACAAAGCCAAAGGACCTCGGTTCAACTCTCCAGGACCCACGTAAGCCAGATGCACCAGGTGGTACACAACACACTGGAGTTCATTTGCAGTGGCTAGAAGCCCTGGCATTCCCATTCTCTCCCTCCCACTCTCTCTCTGCTTCTCTCAAATAAATAAATAAAAACGAAATATTCAAAAAATATTTTTTTTAAAAAATGATGGGAATATATCTCAATGGTAGATCACTTCCCTAGCAAGTGTAAGGCCCTGGGTTGAATCTCCAGCACTGCACACAGTTAAACAAAATAAAAACCTAACCAACTAAAAAGGCATGAAAAGGCATTCTCACTAAAGAAGGAAAATGGATGAAAGGAATGAAGAAACATTCTCACATAAGAAGGAAGGCATAGAACACAGTCATCTGAATATCCAGATGTTTCTTGGCCATCCACAATACTCAGTCCATCACTTGTAGAATTTCTATATGGTATGTAGCTAAGGAATGATGAACTGAAGTGACATAAATCTCCACTGCACACCTTTTAGAATATTGAGAATCCATGAAACCAGCAAGGACATAGAAGAGAAATTCACATCTTTTGATAGTAGGAGTGAAAAAGGTTACAGCCACTTTGAAAGACAGCTTAACATTGCTGGAGGGAGGCACATTTGTGTTTTGAAACTTAAGCATGTATCTCTGAACTCCTTTGAAGCACAACCACTATGCATTCATTTGCTAGACCCAATCAAGATATTCTTATTATCTTTTAGTGGCATGTTGATAAGATAAAGTTACTGGTTCTACCTTATACCCCTCTTCATCCCCCTCAATTTACCTGGAGTGGTTAATGATCTAACTACTTAAAGATGAGGGAATGCACAGCAGTGCCTACAGGTACATTCTCTACCCTGTATTTCCCCTCATCCTTACTCAATGCCCTGGTTTCCAGTGCTACTGGTCATTAGAACCTTGTTCATAGCAGATTTAGCCAAGGTAAGTGGAAATCCATGAAGTAAGCAGTCTGCAGACAAGCTGCCACACAGAAGCACTCCATTTTTCTTATGCTTTACTGCAGAGCATTGTGCAAATAATTGCTTTTCTGCGTCAAGGCCAGACCATCTCTTGGTGTTTCACATGGGCTATGGAGACAACCAACATTTATTCTTCTTAGACAGATTTACTTTTTCTATTTAGTTATAAATTTTTATCATGGTTCTATGAGGACAGGCAAAATTAATTCTCATTTCTCAACTTTTGTTTTCCTGTTGTCAAAAATACATATGTATTATCCACGCACACAAAAAAAGGAAAACTATGCATCAAAAACTCATTTAAAACCAACTGTGGTGGCACACACCTTCAATCCCAGAACTTAGCAGGCAGAGTTAAGAAAATCTCCATGAGTTCGAGGCTAACCTGAGACCACATAGTGAATTCCAGGTCAGCCTGGGGTAGAGCAAGACCCTACCTCAAATAACTACACACACACAGACACACACACACACACACACAGACACACACACACACACAAATCCTTTCATCCAATCCCCTACCACGTCATCTCCAGCTACCATTCACCCAAGAGGAATAAAAGGTCATGTTTTGTGAATATAAAACAAAAATCCCCATATCTTTATCTGCAGCCTATTTTGATGAGATAAATGGCTCTTTTAATAGGAAGGAAAACATTTGGGAACCGGGGAAATATACAAGAAGCATCTCAGACACTAATGCTTAATAAACACATATAGAGTGAATTGTGAATAAGGGCAAGGCTGAGTCCCACAACTGCTTAAAATAAATGTGATGTGTTTGTTACAGGAGATGCTAACAGATATGCTAATATACTCAGAGGGCGCTACAAATACAGAAAGGTTTTACAATCTGCCAAATCATCCCAGGTTTAGAATAACTGGAGTCCTAATGCTGCATGTTTATATATCAGTCACAACACCACGTGTTGAAGGATACACAGCTTAACTGCCATCAGTGTCTTGAGAAGCAGAGTTACTAAAGGCCCTCACCACAGATGTAGGTGAGCCTTAGGCTCTTCATGGCTCTGGGTATGGGGTACAACAATGGTCCATGGGTAAGTTCACTGATATAGTCACGTTCATGTTTCCTGGGCAAAGCACCCTACCAAAAGCAGATGATGAGAGCAAAGTATTTATTGTGGCTTTCAGTCTGGAGGGGAAGCTTCATGACATCAGGGAAAGGATGGCAGAATAGAGAATGGACATCACTTCTTGCCACAACAGCTAACACAAAGCAGCAAGAAAGTGAGCTGAGCTCTGGCAAGGAGGAAGCTGGGCCAAAACACCCTCAAGCCCGCCTCCAGCAAGGAGACACTTTACAAATTGTCACCAATTATGGAGACGATATGGCTCAAATTACCACATACACAGATAGGGTTTTGCTTCAATTTTACATGGTAGACTGAAAGTTCGAAATATCTGAGAATGAAATGGTCTAGTTCTAAAAGACTTCAGCAGTACCCAAGTAATAATATTTAAGGGCCACTAAAGGATTTCAGTCACTAGACAACTGCCTCATAAAAGAGAGCTTTAATCTACCTCGCTATGAATTCTTCTTTTTCTTCTTCTTTTTTTATTTTTCAAGGTAGAGTATAACTCTAGCTAAGGCTAACCTGGAATTCATTATGGAGTCTCAGGGTGGCCTTGAACTCACGGCAATCCTCCTAACTCTGCCTCTCGAGTACTGGGATTAAAGGTGTGTGCCACTATGCCCAGCTTACCTCGCTATGGATTCTTTAAAAGTCAAAAAATATTTAAGGAAAATGTGATTAAGCCACATTGTAAAATTGAAACTTATGACAGACTGAAAGGATATATATAGATATAGTTGACTATTTTTGATTTACACAGTGTTGATTCTACTCTTGGTTTTCATTTACCTTGATAGAATCACTTGACTTACTCGATCTAAGTTTATTAGTTAAGTTGAAGCATTTATTTTTTTTTTTCAGTACCTCAATCTAAGGCTCTACTGGGTACTGAATTGCCTCTAAGGATCAATCCTAACACTAGACTTCAAAGCTGTCCAACTCAATCAACCCATGTCAAGAGAGAAACCCTCACAGAGCTCAAGAGCAAGATTCAGGTAGGGCAATCCATGAGTAAAGGAACAGAGATAAGGGGAAAAAAAAATTATGTCCAGAGAAATCTGCCCTTTCTCCTGACTAGAATGTTCTGCTCTCATCATGGAGAAGGGGACACAGATGATTAGGGTACTGACCTTCCTCCCATCTCTGTCACTTTAGAGTTCTGGCAATCTTACCAGTAGTTCTGTTTCTGATCTCAATTCACATGATCGCATGAATGAATTACCCTGAATTAGCAAATCTCCTTCATTGAATTTTTCAAGCTCATCTTGCATTGAGTTATGTTAACAGCTTTCCAGGTCTAACACTGAACAAGGCATATAAGGATATCTTCCAAGCCATGAACAAGTTACCTCACCTGCAGCCACCCAGCAGGTTTTTCTCCTTATATTTCAGGATGGCATCTTGCACTATGTTCAAAATCAAATCCATTACCTTTTGCTACTCTTAATTTTTCTATGTCTTCTCTCCTTTTTGAAAACATTCTCTGTGTAGCCTTTTCATGATTCCTTGTAAAGCTTCAATGTTTAGAAATATCTACTTCTTGGGAAATGTTTAACCATTGAGATATTTAGAATGATTGTTAAAATACTAATGATATAAATTATAATTAGTAAATGTATTAGTTTTGCAGAATTCACTTACATGACCAATAAATGTTTAGTCAGTTTACCAGGTACGTAGCAGCATGTAGGGTACTAAAGGCAAAACTTACAAACTTATGTCAGTGTCACTGATGAAATCTTGTTCTCAAAACTCATATGCAAAGCAATATCCAATATATTTCCTCTGTACTCAATAGTGGTTTTTTTTCCCCATTCTTTATAAAATCATGCCATTGTGTAAACCCTCAATGGGATTAATATTGCTATTCATCTCCAAAACTAGGGAAACTCTTGGGTGAAAGGCTTAGGCATTTTTCTCCAAAAGTTCTCAAGTTTTCTGTGCTTTTCTTTGTTTCCAAGTCTAAAGCAAAACATTCTCTTCTGTCAGTTCTAATAACTTCTTTGGTAAATATTCATTCTTACTCCATTTAGTTCCATGGAGATGTTAAAGATACTACTGATGAGGACAAAATCAAATTATAGTTTTGAAGCTATAGCAGACTAAGCAATCTTTCTCTTAATAGATTGTTTGCTCTGATCTAGTTACATCAGCATGTACCAAATGATGCTGACAAAACCCTGGGAAACATACAATGCCATTTCATAGTTCTGAATATCTGTCCACTCTGAATTCCCATGTGTACATGCTTATTGTTATAATTTCAGTAACAACAGAAACAAAAAATCCATCTGTTACATTGTACTTATAAAGACATTTTTATTAACATCGTGTCTTCATAAGAAATGAATATTTTAAGGTAGCTTGACTAGTAGATTTATTGTCACTTAAAAGTATTTATACACAACAACAGGCTTTGTATTAGATGCTAAAACACATAAGGAAAGAAGAAAAATTAAAATAAGAGTCCTCTGCTATACTGGTTTCTAGTAGCCTAAACAGACTCCTGGAGGCTCAAAATTATACTATCAGTAACATTCTTATTTCAGAGATGATAGAATATATGCCAAAGGTCAAGGGGCTTGCCAATACTAAGTGAAAAACCTAATATAAGATATTGCTTTTATCCATAACATTTTATACAACAACCTTTCTCAAATTTCTTAATTCCCAAACTGCAAAAGATTTTACCTACTATATCTTATATAGTATACACAAAAATAAGTTTTCACGTATTTGGAAGAAAGATTATCAACTAAATTCATGCCCTGAAAATATGATTAACATATTTCAGAGTAAAACAAAGGGATACAGACTTTTAATTTCCTCAGGGTATTTTTTATTTAATATTATTTATTTCTTTAAGGAGAGAGACAGAGAGTAGGACGCAGGCAGAAAGAGAATGAGTATGGGCAGGCCAGGGCCTCCTGCCACCATAAACTAACTCCAGAAGCATGTGCCACTTTGTGCATCTGGCTTTACATGGGTACTGGGGAATTTAACCTTGGCCATAAGGCTTTTCAAGCAAGTGACTTTAATTGCTGAGTCATCTCTCCAGCCCAGCCCAGAATTTTGAATTAAAGAAGATTCTGAGACTTATTTTGAATTGTAACTTATTATTATGAGTCATGAGAGCAACAGTTTCTATAAAGACCTATAGCCATTCATTTGTTTGTTCATTTGCTTGGTTGTTTGGGTGTCTTTATAATCCCTTTATTGTAGCGACCATTCTCAGTTGACTTTAGCTAGA
The DNA here is from genome assembly GCF_020740685.1 of Jaculus jaculus. Classification (NCBI taxonomy): domain Eukaryota; kingdom Metazoa; phylum Chordata; class Mammalia; order Rodentia; family Dipodidae; genus Jaculus; species Jaculus jaculus. The sequence goes on along the minus strand of NC_059107.1, from coordinate 12,879,300 downwards.
CTAGATTTTTATGGATCTAATAAAATGCCACTCCATAAAATTAAGCTAATTGAGGCTAAATTAATTTTGAAAATAATCTCAGAGAGCCATTTAATGTGAATGAATGTAATGACACTGGCGATAGACTATAGGACCATTTTCTACCTGAATTTCCTGTGAATATTCCTTTTTTTGGGGGGGGGTGTCAAATATCTTCACCTTTTTGGGCTACTCGTCTCACAGTTCATCTAAATCAAAGCTAATTAAGGGGTAAATGTTGTACTCCATAGGATGTGATCACCAGAAAATCATGAACTCAGCTTCCAATGGTCTGAAAGGATGGGATCCTTGTCCTAGAAATTAGTAATAGTAATGAACCCTGGTTTGTGTAAACTTGGGCAAAGGTCCCAGTCTCCTTGAAACACAATGCTGCCACCTATAGACTACGGGTGAAAATTACATCCAATAGCATTAAACACCTTTTATTTAATATGAACAAGCGGTCAATCCATGACAACATTTGTAACATACCACAAACCCTTAACTTCTTTATGTTGGCATGTGCCGCTAAACCAAGAAGTCAAAGAGCTTATAGATCATAGTTGGATTCATTCATTTGTGGGTCACTTTGTATTTTAATTTCATTTGATGCATACTTTATCACATATGTTGATTTACTTAGAGATCCATGCCACGCTGGGGTCATTGATTCATTTGTAGCTGTTATTGGGCAGAATAAGTGGCCAAAATGTGTATATCTGTTGTGGTATTGTTACTTCTTCATAAAGCCAGGAATACTATTTAGATCCCTGAATTCACTTGGTCACAACACATACTATGTCATGGTGTAATAATGACAAATGACAGCTAAGTCTAACCTATTTCCCATAAACCCACATCATATATACCATTTCCTTAAGAAATCAACGAATCTAAAGTCTTGCCCACAAAACTGAAACCCTGCCCCCAAGGACTTCTAAGACAATCCTTGAGTCGTACTCAGTGCATTCACATCCCACAACACACTCACTTTGGAATTCTGTGTGTTCTTCTATCATAACAAGCCACTGTGAACCACCTGCTCACCGCATTGCCATCTATTTAGTGAAGAGAGACGGCCATACGACATTAGCAACCTTCCATGCAATCCACTTTCTAGAACTTCCCGTCTCTGAGTACCCAATGTCCTTGTCTACTTGACAGAACTCAACTGCCACTTGTGTCAGAAATTCTAGTCTTGCTGTTTCAAAGGAACCAAAATTACATAGTTTCAATACTTTTCAACTCCTTCTCCCACATGTGATCATGGAAGATGCATCTAAAATGGGAAGAAAGTGCCCATTGCTACCAAATCACTCTACATTCTTCCAGATGTTAGCTTTGCTTTCCTATCACCTCTACTATCTCTATTATTTGTACCCAGACTAGTGAATTTAAATAGTAAATAGATATTGAAGTGAATGAGTGGGGTTGGCCAGAAAGGCATCTAAGAATTGACAAACTGGGTGCCAACTGTCAGAGTTAGACAGGAACAGTGGCCGTGAAGGTAATTACAGGCTGCTGCCAGAGGTCAACCCCAAGGTCCCCAGCCAGTTTCTTAAACAATTAGGCCTTCATCCAAACTGGCAGCTTGGTGATATATATGTGATTGATACTGAACTTCTTAGTGTGGTATCAAGACCAGTGTGTACCACGTTACTTCTCTTCCCTATTATGGAAAAGTACAATGTCTTCAGAACAGAAGAGGAAGAAAAGGTAAAGTCTCAGGGTTAAGATGTTGGCTCACTGGAGTATTTCGTGAAGCAAACAATCAGCAATTCTTGAAGGGACGACTGGCCTGATCTGTGCTGTGGCCAACAGCTAAGAGAAGGTGCACTTTGAATCTGGATTTACCTTGAAAAAGTGGCGATTTTTTTCTTTCTTTCTATGATTGGGTAAGTTCACTGAGAATGATCTGTTCCAGGTTCAACCATTTCTCCTCAAATTTCATTGTGTCATTTTTTCTTACTGTTGTGTCGAATTCCACTGTGTAGATATATCACATCTTATTTGTCCATTCTTCTAGTGATGGACATCTGGGTTGATTCCAGCTCTTAGCTATTATGAAATGAGCCGCTACAAACATGGTTGAGCAAATCTCTCTGGCCTGTGGTTTGAAGGTTTTAGGGTAGATGTAAACATGTTAAATGGGGCACATCCAATATTTCAAAAAATATATTTATTCATTTATGAGAAGAGAAAGAGAAAGGGGAGAGATTGGGTCCACAAGGCTTCTTGCCACTGCAAGCAAACAAAAATATACATGTGTCATTTTGGGCATCTGACTTTACATGGGTCCTTGGATATCAAACCTGCACCAAAAAGCTTTGCAAGCAAGTGCCTTTACCACTGGGCAATATCTATGGCCCCAATATTTTTTTTTAAAAAAAACCGTAAATCAGTAAGAATGGTTAAAAGTGTAAGAATGCTAAGAAGTAACTTGAATGGTACTCTAATATATCAATGAAAACTATATTTTAAGCAAGTAGAAAATCCAACATCTTCCAAGGAAATTATATCATCTATTTTTAGTTATACATGTTGCAAAATCAATAATGTGATTTCCTTTGGCTTTTGGTAGATCTTCAAAATATATGATTTACTTGGAAATTTCAGGTAATAGTCAAGGAGAATATTCCATTTTCGTGTTCACAGAAAATGGAATCCTTTTTCCCCCTCCTTTTGGCTTGCTGTTTGTGTACATGCCATATAATGTGTGTAGTTTGTGCCGGCAGGAATGGCCTTGCTGTACCCCATGCACTGCCCTGTGGTGGGCACCCTCGCCTGAGGAGGCCAGAGCAGAATGTCAGGAACAGGACCGCCAGTGCTCTTATGAGAACTTGCCTTTATTGGCTTTGTTTTTGTGAGCCTGGGTGATTCCCTGGTTTCTGTTCCCATTTGTGGGACTAGAGTTACAGGTGCATGCAGCCATGCCCAGCTGATCCATTAAGTTTGTAACGCTAAGCAAAGGTCCCTTAAATGATAATTTCTTTTTGAAAATTTCTATGATAAGAATTAGAAAATGTACCTCATCTCATATATAATTCAATAAAACTACTGGAAACTGTTCATTGTGTTTCTGGAATCTCAACCCTTTATTCTCTACACAAAGAAGATAGTTTAAAATTCAGTGTTCCAACTAGTAAAAACAGACTTTCTACATACAGAATTCCAGGTGCTGAAATTCTTGGCACATTCCATGTTACCTCTACACCCCAACTGTTGGAAACAGATGATACAATATGGAACCCCAACTGCACACAGAACTCTGAAAAACATCTAGCCTGATATCTCTGACCCAGGGGAACTCCCTTTACTTGACTTTTATCTGACTAGCAGTATACATTTTTAATGATAGGGAGTTATCCTTCTCCAGAAACTGTTCCGACTATTTTAGCCTCTGATGAAATATCAGAAATTATAATTTGCTATTCTTGCATCTCTTGTTTCTAGTTATACTTACTCTACCTTGCCTCACAAAATAAGCCCAATGGTTACAACACAGCAGATCTTCAAGTACTTACAGTTCACAAAATCTTCACTGTGTCCCTCTCTAAGTTATTCTTTCATTTACTATAGAAAATGAAGAAGAGATAAAATTATGATCATGAAAGATTGGTTTAAACACGAACTCTCTCCTAGGTACCTGCATGTGCTTAGGGAAGTCCTTTAACATGTCCTTTAACTTAAGCTTCACCTGTGAATAAGGCATAATTTTGTTATGAAGTTTGTTAGATAAATATATGTAATTTGCTTAAAGTACATATTAAAATTGCCAGAAAAGCACTGCTATTATCATCAACTTTGCCCTAACATTATCTTTAGGTGTTTTATTCCTAATTATTTGACATGCCTCCAATAATGACAGTGGCAATAGTAAACAGAACTTACTATCGCAATGATTATACAGGTAGAGCATATAGTGATTTTTTTCTCATTAGAATCTCTCAATAACCCATAAGGTGGGCACTACTCCCATAGGCAAATCAGGAAAGTCAGGATACAGAAGATTGGGCAAATTGCCAAATGCCTACCTGAGAAGGAGTTAAGCTAAGTTGGATTTTTCATATAACTGACTTTGAAGTTCTTGCTGTTAACTATGTTGTGTTCTTGAATTTTTGCTTCTAACATTTTCACCAAGATTTTACCTAAGAAAACAACTTCCCTCTTATTCATATCATGGGTGTAATTAATAAAATCTGCAAATGTAGATGTACAAAAAAAGTTTCCTTAGCTGGAACAATTATCTCTGCACACTGAGTTTTATGTAATGCTAAAAGTAAAAACTATTGGTCTTTTGTTAAAAATATATATGTAGGGCTGGAGAGATGGCTTAGCGGTTAAGCGCTTGCCTGTGAAGCCTAAGGACCCCGGTTCGAGGCTCGGTTCCCCAGGTCCCACGTTAGCCAGATGCACAAGGGGGCGCATGTGTCTGGAGTTCGTTTGCAGTGGCTGGAAGGCCCTGGCGCACCCATTCTCTCTCTCTCCCTCTATCTGTCTTTCTCTCTGTGTCTGTCGCTCTCAAATAAATAAATAAATTATATATATGTGTGTGTGTGTGTGTGTGTGTGTGTGTGTGTGTGTGTATGCGATAGTTCCAAAAGCTAGGAGAAAGTCACCTAATAGTGACATCAGAGAGAAAGTGGAAAATCTATTCTGCCTTGTATTTTCTGTATGCTCATCTTCCTCGACCTTCCTGATAAAAACATGGAGTTGGCGTTACCACAGTTTACAAATAAATATTAACAACAATCACTTAGCCAATAGGAAATATAAATGGGACTTGAACCTAGGCCTGTGTGTAGTCAAGGATGGAAAAAAAAATGAGTCTATTTTATATTCAGAATTCCAACTCACAGACCTGAACTTACTTCAGAACACAATGAATTCTGTTACTTGAGGAGCAAGAAGCCTTGTTGTGATGAGCACTGTGAGTAGGACATCCCCATCACCATTTCTCATTCACCTTCACTGTGGGCCAATCACACTACTCAGTGCTGTGTGCTTTATTCTTCATCCTTGAGAGTTAGTACTGATATTTTCTTTAGTTCTCAAAATGGAAAGCCAGCACCTTACCTCCAGTTCTTACAGGGAAAAAAAAAAGAAAGAAAACAGATGGGGGAAAATGTGTTTGATGCAAATTGCATGTCACGGGCAAGAATGTTGTAGGAAAAGATGGGGTCAGGGCTAATATCTATCTCTGAAGAACACAGCAATTGTTTTTCTATTTTAATTGCGAAGGTTCAGCTTTTACCAGTTGAAAGACCAGCCCTGCGGCCCTTTGTCTTCGTCAGTAGTGTTGAATCAGGTCACTGGATGCTTCATTTTCCTATATTGTTATATTGGTACAACTGGCATACCCAGCACACTATTCATACCACCACTTACTGACGCTTCCTTTTAAGGCACAACTTTGTTTGCAGAGTGGTCTCAATAGACATCTCATGCCTATTTGTGAAGATTTGATTTATAGTTATAAAGTCAGAAAATGCTCTTCTCCTTAATAGACTCTGTGGGATACATGAGTGAATTCATAATAACATCAGGACAAGGTAAGATTTAAGCACAGGTACACAATTTCAAAATGGAACAAACACTCAGGTATGTAGGCAGGACTCTGAAGTGTAAATCGAAAATCTGAGGAGAATCACTTCCATGGCAACAAACGTCCAGAAATACACACTCATGAAGCAGAGCTTTGAGAGAAGTAACAACTAAAAGCAGAAATGCTTGTTCTCCATACTGAATCACCACGACAACTCCACTGTGTGTGAATTCTCAAATGCTGACAAAAATGATGCCAAGATTTTAACTGAAATAAACAATGTGTGGGTATTATTTTGTCTTAGGTTCTGTCTCTAGTAGTCATCAAAATCTATAATGGGCTTGAAGTAGCCTATAATATTAAGCACTCTAATTTTATCTTGAAATTTAAATGCAAAGATCACATTTTAAACTTTTATGTTCGTTACTAATGCAAACTGCACCCGAGTTGTCCTAGTATCTTCATGAAATGTACTACAGCATAATTTGGTCTAAAATGCTTCTCTAAGATAAGACTCAAAGTGTGAATAGCATTAAGAAGCAGAACAGATTATCAAGTATTTCCACCTTTATTAAATCTTATAGCTGGCCTCACCTGTCACTGAATCAGTAAGGTGCAGAAAAGGCATGTGTAGCTTAGTCACTAAGCAACAGTGACATAAGGCTTTGGATTCTATTTTTAATCTTTCCTCAATAAAGTATTACAGATTTATAGCTATTTCTCAATGAAGCTTCACCTATTCAAATTACAGTGTCATTTTACTAGAGCTGCTGATCTAGAATTGTGAATATACCTTTCTCAGTGAACAAATTTAAAAATCGTTATATTTAGCATTCTTTAGTGATGTAATAAGTTGATAAGAATTACATCTGATGATAAGACTGGACAGCTAATTGAATTAAAGAAATCTATACATAACTATATCTGTATATGTAGCATACATAAATGTTCATACATGTAAATAATCAACATATTTGCCTTTCTTATCTTCAAAAGTTGAATTAAAATGTACAAGTCAACAACTAAATCTTTCTGAGTTGTATTCTTAAAATGCTCTTATGCAAAAGTTAAATTGGACAAGGGAGATGACTCTGAATGAAGTGATTTTTATACACATATAAAGATCTCAGCTTAGATCCCCAACACTCACATTAGTGTCAGGTGGACATGGTGACCCACCTGTGCTCCTAGTGTATGAAAGATCCCTGCACCAAGTTGTTCAGCTAGAATAGGTGAATCAGAGTGCACTGAATTAAGTAAATAAGGTGGAGCCCAATTGAGGAAGACACTGTACAACAACCTCTGGCTTTTGCATGCACATGAACACGTACGCATGTACATCCATGCACATGTGTGCCCACATGCATGTGAACACACCACACACACACACATGTGTGTGTGAGTGTATGAAAAGAAAAAGCTATATGGATTTGCATATCATTTTTAAGGGTTAGGAAATTGAGTCAAAGATTTAATGAATTTCATAAGTATAGTAGCTCAGTGGCAGAATGTCTGCCTAGCATGCATAATTTCATCCCCTAGGTTCAACACACACACACACACACACACACACACACACACACACATGTACACACACACACACACACACACACAATTACAAGGTTAGAATTCCAATTTCTTCATGTCTGGTTTGGAAATCTCAACTATTTTCTGTTTTTTTTAGTTTTTCATCTTAATTCTGCTTTACTGATATCTCCTCTTTTGAGGTGATGCTGTTCCTGTTAATACAAGGATAATGAAAAGGCAGGATGGTGAATGAATCAGTGACTAGGGGGTTGAGGTTGTAGTGTGTAAAGCATGGCTCCAGGTACTGAGAAATAAAGATAAAAATGTGTTTAAGCTATAAATAAGTGAAGTGCCTGTGTATCAGAAAAATTAAGTTAGATGTGAAAACTGTATGAATCCTGACAATGTTCTACTAATTTTAGTAGAAGTAGAGATGTTAATGTATACCTATTAAAGTACAATGCTCAACATTACTTTGTCTATTCATCATTTTTTCATGGTTCTGTATAAATTATATGCAGCTGATTTCTATTTCTTTGAACAGTTTCATTGTCATTTTTTGATACAGATCACATGGAATCTGTAGATCAACTTGAGGAGTGTATTATTCTGACTTCTGTTGCCATAATGGAACATTTGAATGTAATTTCAGATCTTGGCTCTGAACTGCTTAATTGTATGTACTAGTTTCTTATGTACATAGAAATATTCATTGTCCTTTGTGCTTGGTTACTGTGAGACCCAGGTAAGGTTTCCTTATCTTCTGATTCTGGGGCTGACCGCCATAGGTCATCATTCTGACTGTGTTTCCTAGAAACAGGAAACATGATTCAGGACCATGGACAGCTACAGCTGCCCACCATGGTGTTTATGACAGTCACCCTTTCAAAGGAATTGGACTATTGGGTACTATTGAAAGTTGGCCACCTATACAAAGATTTTTTTTTTTTTGTATTCACTCTCTCAACTTTAAGTATGTCCCTACCTTCTTATATTAGAAGATTTCTTGTGTTCATTCTATCCACTTTAAAGATGTCCTTACATTTATTTTTGACAGGGAGACAGAGGCAGACAGAGAGGGAGGGAGTATGGGAGGGGCAGGACCTCTAGCCACCGTAAATAAATTCTAGAAGCATGTACCACTTTTTGCATCTGGATTTACATGGGCACTGGGGAACTGAAGATGGGACACATCAGGGTTTTATAGAAAGTGATTTTATCCACTGAGATATCTTTTCAGCCCTGACCTTACTGTTTCATTATAATTTATAATTTTCATTTTCTATGTCACTATTATTAAGAGAAATAAGAAATATATATATTTAGAGAGAGCGACATTTGCCAAGCTCCAAGGACATGTCTGCCAATGAAAGTATGTTTTATTAAGATGGTTTTGTTACTGTAGTCATTTGAGTTTAAGTTTTATCATCAATTCATCAGATACTGGATCCTGCAAGCATACTGACAAGTATATATAAAGTTATCAGTGCTTTTTAAAAGCTTGAGGAGTCACCTTTGAATAATTCGATTCATTTCCATGTAAGAAATTATTTTCCCTATGGAATACACCTATATGCTGAAAATGACACCAATATTCTAAGAAAAAGAAAGATACAAAAAGAAACACTTCAAATAAACAAACTTACACCTTTTCAGACTTACAGAGCACAATACTTAACTCCCTCATCATTCTAGTTAAATGCCAGGGCATCTTGCACTTGGCTTGACAAAAGTTGATTAAAAAAAAAAAAAACTAAAGAGCCTACTATCATTGTATATCTAAATGGATATGCTGTCCAACTGCCTTCTAAGTATTTATCTTTATATCTACAGATTAGCTCTACTCCCAGCAGCAGTTAGAAAAGCAAAATGCTGTTGTTGTTGTTGTTATGGTTGTTGGGCAATGGGAAGCAATGAATGTAGAGAATTACAACTTGTCAAGTGCTGAAAATATGCAATTGATGAGTTCATGTCTTTATATGATACATGCAATACTACCCCCTGTGAGGCACTGGGTACAAGGAACATTGCAGAAGATGGGACAGAAAGAATGTAAGTGCTGGACATTGAGGAGGCATGCTCTGAAACTCTGGTGTTCAGACATTATGACCTCCTCACAGTAGTGAATTTACAGCAGCTGTGGCTACCTGCACAAAATTTTCACATAACAGAGCCAGTCAACATATTTTTAAGGGGAGAGACTTGGGAGGACATACTCCCCACTAGTGAGCTAATGGCAGTTAATGGTTCCTGGAGTGGGGAAAGTAATTTACTTCTGTGGTATATCCACTGATAAGTGTTGGGAAGAAGAAGAAGAGATGCAATGAGATTGTGTGGTGGGGAGGGTAATGTGAGGTACATATAATCAAGATGATATATTTGTGTGTGTGTGTGTGTGTGTGTGTGTGTGTGTGTAAATATCAAAAACAAAAATATTACATAAAACTATTTTAGCCATATTGGTTTTGTATCACTTGTTTTAATTAAGAACATTCTTGGGTTGGAGAAATGGCTTAGTGTTTAAGGAGCTTGCCTGAGAATCCTGAGGACCCATGTTTAACTTTCCCTATCACACATAAGCCAGGCACACAAGGTGATGCAAGCACACAAGGTCACACATGCACACAAGGTAGCACACATGTCTGGGTTTTGATTTCAGTGGCTGGAGGCCCCGAAACACCAATCTTCTCTCTCTCCATGCCCCCTTGTCATAAAAAATGACAAACAAACAAAAATAACAGAAGAACATGCTTTACACTTCTTATTCATCAACATGTTCACACTTAATGCCTAACAACACGCTATGCTGCTGATACAATGGGAAAACAAGCAAATCCTGTGCTGTTAGTTGGACTTTTAATGCTTCCATTCTCCTGAAGGTTTTAGAAATACATATCAAAAGTTCATATATATGCAATCTGCAATCCACTTATCTATACTTATCTATTACTGAAAATATGTTTAGACAAGAATAAAAAAATCTATGTACCTTTATGATAAAGCTGATTGTGATGGCAAAATAGTAAAACCTAAGTATCTCACCACAGAAGACATGACTGGTAGAACATACTAGTACATACATGATATGGAATACTATGAAGCCATGCCAAGGCCAACATTTTTTTTTAATTTAAGATACATGAAGTAATCTTCAAGGTATGTTACAATGTTACAGTGACAAGGAATTTAGTTATATTCAATATTTTTAACCTTGCTTTCTGATATCCTTTGACATAAATGCCTTTCACTAGCTGCCTCTACTCTTATATTTTTTTAATTTTCCCTGGCCATTGTTTCACTTCAAACATGGTATGGATTGGTCAGTTTCTGCTGCCTTGAAACAAGTGATCTTAACTTCTAACTAATGTAGCCACAAAGGAAATTGAAGAATGGCCATGGGGTTGCCCTCAAATGCAAGGTTTTAGGAAAGAACAAAAGTGTGCCACTGATATCTGTATAGAGAACTTCTTCACTCTATTATGATTCTGCACCATGAGCTCTGGATTTTCTGACCACTATTATACAGAAAGAACAGTTCATCAGAGCAAAAATGTCATATTTTCATCTCATTTCTAATATCTCCAAATGTAACATTTTTATGATTTTTAGCAACATTTCTCTGGAATGTGAGGTCACAGATCTACAGATACTGCCATCCCTATGTAATTCACTGCCAGATAATACAGCTGATCCAAGTTAGCACTCTAATCACCAACCTCCACTGATTTTTAATAGTTACCTCATACATATATTGCTATTTCATTGAGATGTTGTCTATCTGGACATATCTGGAGCTAAAAGAACCACAAAGATAGGTTTCTTAACAGCAATTACCAAATATCAATTATCTAGCAGGTGTAGGCACCCATATCACTTCTCTTAATATTCACACAATTCAGTGAGGAACTATTACCACCTCTTCTAGAGGGAGGGTGGCAGAACTTACCAAGATCCCATATGTTGACTTGTACATGAGAGATTTTAATGCTGTAGAAGCTGTATTTGACTCACAACAAAAGCACATTAGTGCAAGATTCTTTCTAGTGTATGTAGCGTTGAATCTGTGTAACTACATTTTGTTTACATTGTGACCCCATTCAACATAGTGTATTAATATCTGCATCACTCACTGTGTTGAACACATGGTTATATACATCACAAGTTTCAAGAAATGCTAATATGTGGGTGACATCTGACTCACAGGAGCCATAGAGTTTCATGATACCCATCATTCTAAATGCTATTCTTATTTTTAACAATACAATGAAAACCACTGTGTGGTTTACCTTGTAAGAGTGGTTAAATTCCCTGCTCCTGAGTGAAGTTATCTTCTGGAGATGAATGGCCAATGACAGCTGTTTAGAGCAAATCTCTCCCTCTCTGCTTATAATCTAATAACTCAAGATCAGCAACAAAACAATACAATAGGATGTAGTCTCCACTAAGCACACCTTTTGCTTTTATGTATATTTTACCATAGTGATGAATTTCAGTAGAATTTATAGTTGTAAGCCTTTATCGAAACCTTTGGAAGTATAAGCTCTATGAAGATTTAGTCACTGAATATTAAACAGAATGTAGCATAAGTATGTATTCAATAAGTACTTTTTGGATTACTCAAATCATATCTGGAGACTTGACTATATATTTTCCAACTTGGAGAATTTTCTATTCCTAGTTGTACAAATGTAATAATCATCATAAAATTGCTGAACAATAATAAAATAGTTTTAACAAATGGCCACTTCATGTATCTGGTATAATGTCACAGTAGTGGATGGAGCTTTGACTAGAACCCAAATATCTGAAGCCTGTTTTTTTTTTCCACTGCTGCCAACGTGATGTCCTGTTAAGCAAGTTATCTTCCTGTTGGCCTGTGAATGTTGACTTAAACAGAATGACACAATTGTACCAAAATATTCAGAAAGATTACTTCAAGATGAACATTTCCAAAAATGTCCGTATATTGTTTTATGGGAATCCAAGAATTAGGGAGGAAGAGAAATTATAGTTTAGCCATGGAGAGAGCTAGTTGGAATCCAGAAGAGGGCCAGTCCCCAGACAATTAGCCCATCTAGTGCTGAAAGGTGCTACATGAGCTACCGGAGGAAAGTGGCCAACATCTGACTGAGCAACTCAAAGTCTAAGTGACTCAGAAGGAAACAACCTGACATGATGCTCACACAAATGCAATAATGGCACACAGACATGGTGGGTAACCAACTGCTCTTGGATTGGCTAACAGATGTGCTCAGTGGAAAGGAAACCATATCTGGAACTGGGAAACAAATCAGAATCATATGCAGATAATGGTTCTGCTTTCCATTGTCAAGCTCCCACTAATCTTAGACTATATAAAGGTCTAAACCCTTTAATATCTCTCTGAATTAATATACCAGTTAACTAGTGTTGACTTCACTCTCTGTTGGAGAATCTGCTTGGTTTTTTTCAGACAGGAGCTGGGCCTGAGGAGACAAATGACCCAAAGCACAGAGAAACTGGGGAAATGAGCAAGAGTGCTATATATTTTAAACCATGATTTTCCATGGAATTTAATGTTGATAGAACAACTAAGACTTTCTTTTATAACTAGTGTGATATGCGATGCATTTTAGGGAATACTTTTATGGAGAATGTCACACAGGAAAAATTGTCACCCACACTCAATAGCACTGACTCTGATCAGATTCAAAATATAATTGTTTTAAATAAGAGAACTATTATTTCACTGGGCTGTCCATGAACATGTTGCACCTCCCACTGAACCCTGATTCTGACCTTCAGGAGACTCTCTTTGATACAGCCAGTTGACATGCATCTTCAACTCCAGTTACTGTAACATTATTTGGCATAATGAATATTTTTTAAAATATTTTTGTTTATTTGAGAGTGACAGAGAGAGAGAGAGAAAGAAGCAGAGAGAGAGAGACAGAGAATGGGTGCGCCAGGGCCTCCAGCCTCTGCAAACGAACTCCAGACGCGTGCACCCCCTTGTGCATCTGGCTAACATGGGTTCTGGGGAACCGAGCCTCGAACCGGGGTCCTTAGGCTTCTCAAGCAAGCGCTTAACCGCTAAGCCATCTCTCCAGCCCATGAGTATGTTTTTTTTTAATAAATGAAATGACCTTCAAAAAGAATTTGAAGGGCTCTTCCAATATGTTTCTCTAATGCCTCAGTTTCTTTGATCACTGGAGGTCAAGGAACTTCAGTACTCAAAACAAGTTACAATAAGCGAAATGGGTTATCATTGGCATGGAACTCATTCAATTCATTGACAGACTGTAATTCAGTTCAGGTAATCTCATTCAATCCATCTGCAGACTGTAATGAAGTTTTGACTCATCTCATCAGATGTCACTGAAGAAACATGACAAACCTAAAACAGCCCAACTTCCATTTCACAGCGCAAGTACTAGAACCCAACTGTGTCCCGGGAATGATGTTGAGAATAGCACTAAGTTCTTGGAGTTAAAAAAAAAAAAAATAGAACACTAGAATGAGGAGATCATACGGAATGAGTTAGCCATGAGCAAAGCTATGCTGAATCATGGCACCTCTGTGTGACAGGTTTGCTCAAATGCTTTTAGTGGCAATGACTTGATTTAAACCTGGATACTTACTTGCCACGGTTTGGCAACAACAACATGGAATTCTTCTCTGGCTGAGTAGACCCAGAGAGCTGTTTACAAAGCTAGGACCACCCTGGGAGTTGCTTGGATGGCTGCTCTCCTGTGGCCTCATTAGTTGACTTGCAAGGTACACACTAGAGCAGTGCCCTAGATTCCCACACACCAACTCTGACATTTATAAAGCACTTGCAATACTGACAAGATCAAAACCTCAGCATTCTTTCAAATCTCATAATAACTCCCAAACCATCCCCCAAGTTTGGGCTGAGAAAACCAAAAGTGATAAAGCAATTATTAGATTAAAAAAAAAAAAACACCTTGAGAATTATGTATTTGTCCTCATCTATCCTACAGCGGCTACATCCAGTTGATTAAAAAACATACATTATCCCCTTTAGAAAGCTTCCAACATGTAACCTCTCAGACTGGCCTGTTGGCAATAACCATCGTGCTAGGATGTTGGCAATCTTACCAATGTTCTGTGGCTTCCCTGTTAAACTGTGGGCATCCAACCAAAACCACATATGGTAATGCTTTAACATCAGTGTACAACGTCTTGGCATTGGAGCTCTGCTCATGGTCACTGTAGAGAAGAAGAATTTCATCATATTTTGCTGAGACTGTTCTAGGTTACAGATGAGATCAAGGTAACAATTTCTATTTTTTTAATTTTTTAAACCATCAAACATATCACTTCTAAAATATTCAAAATGGATAGTATAGATGTACCTTCATGTGCTATCTCTTCTATACTATTTTAGTTATTTATTTTTATTATTATGAAAAAAAAACCATAGTATTAAATTTTCTATTTTAAATGTACATTTTAGTCGCATTAAATACACATCTCTGTGCAACAGACATCTAGAACCTTCTCATCTTGCCAAACTGAAACTTCACATTAATAAGTCATGACTTCTGCCTCTCTCTTTCTCAGCCCTTGGCAACCACATTTCTGCTTTCTGTTTTTATGATTCTGACCACTTCAGATAATTTATATGAGTGAAATTTTTCAGTACTGGCCATTTTGTGGGTGGCTTATTTTTCTTACTAAAACATCATTTCATGTGACAAGATTTGTTTTTTAAAAGGCTGCTTAATATTCCATTGCATCATATTTTGGTTAATTCTTTCACTTGCCAAAAGATATTTGGGCTACCTCCACCTACCAAGAATTGTGAATACAATGTAAAGAGAACGCTGGTATGTAAATATTCCTTAAGATTACATTTTGAAGTCCTTTGATGATAAATGTAGGCACAGGGTTGCTGAATCATGTAGTAATTCAGTGACTTTGTTTTTGAGGACCCACCATGCTGACTTCCATAATGGAAATACCAGTATACACAGTATATTCCCAGTGGGTTATACTCTGATGTTGCTGCTCCCCCACCCCAATTCTACTGAGAGCCCTCCTCAGTAGGGTTGTTGGCATTCACAACGGGATTATAAATGCACCAGTCAGACTTGGCATAGAAAGGGGAATGCCTTATGAGACTCTTTCTCACCCTGTGTCTCTTATAATCTTTCTACCCCTAAACTTCCTCAATGTTCCCTAAGCCTTGATAGGCATGTTGTAATTTTCCTTCAGTGTGAAGCTCTTTTCAATCTCTGAATTTCTTCTTTGATTAGTTTTGAGCCCCTTCAGTGTTTACAGTTTGACCCTTTTTTTGTTTTACTATGGTGATTGCTGTATTTGATGTGTAAAAGTTTCTAAGTTGTATGAAGTCTGATTTCTCCATTTTTGTTGTGTTATTGGCTTTTACTGTCATACATAAGAAATCTGAGCGCAGGATGATGGCTCATGTTTATCATACCACTCAGGGGGCTGAGGTAAGGAGATCACATGAGTATTAGGCCATCCTGGGCCACAGAGTGAGTTCCATGGACAGCTTGGGCTAGAATAAGACCCTGGTTCAGAAAGAAGAAAAAAAAAACAAAACAGAAAGAAAGGAAAATATAAGATGGAGAGAGAAAGAAGCAAAGACAGAGAAAAAGGAAGGAAAGATGGGTGGAAGGAAAGAGAGGAAAGGAAATTATTGCCACTTCTAATATCATATGGCATTCTTAGTATGATTTTTTGTTATTTTTACAATTTTAGATTTTACATTTAGGGTTCAAATCCATTTCAAATAAGTTTTTGTAGATGTTATAAGGTGAGAGTCCAACTTTGTTATTTTTCCATGTGCATATCCTGATTCCTAACTAATTTATTGAATAAATTGTTCTCCAAATGCTTGTCTTGGTACTTCTGTCAAAACCTATTTAACCATATATACAAGGATTAACCTCTGTTCTCTTCCATTCTTCCAAATGTTCATTGTTATTCCATAGGTACACTGTCTTGATTACTGTTGTTGGGCCTGAAGATGAGGAAATGTGGGTTCTCTATCTTTACTCACCTTTTTCCAGGAATGTTTTGTGTATTGTGATCCTCTATCAGCAACTATCTCATTGCTGTGATAAAATACCAAACAGAAAGCAGTTCAACAGAGGTTGAACAATAACAGTGAATAAGAACGTTTCCCATCAGGCTGCGGGCCTGGGATCCCATGAGTTCTATCCCCAGCAGCTACATAAAAATCCGGGCATAGTGACACATTCCTGTAACCCCAGTAGTGTGGGGAACAGAGATAGGAGAATCACTTGGGCTCCCTGGCCTTCCAGTATGACTGTAAACCACAGGTTCAGACTCAGTGAGAGATTCTGATTCAAGGAAATGACGTGGAAGAGAAAAAGAGGAGGACTTTTGATGTTCTATGTTTCTCCCTCCAATCCATATCATAATATCATATGGCATTCTTGGTCCCTCTCTCTCTCTCTCTCTCTCTCTCTCTCTCTCTCTCTCTCTCTCTCTCACACACACACACACACACACACACACACACACACACACCAAAATGAGGCAGTTTAAGGAAGTAAAGGGTTTGTTTCAGCTCACATTTCCAGGGAATGCACTCCAACATGGTAGGGAAATCATGGCCTCACCAGTCCAGCTGCTCCTGCACATGCATCCGTAGTCAGGGGGCAGAGGACGAACAGGAAGTGGAGCCAGGCTCTAAAACCTCAAGACCCTCCTCCAGTGACACATTTCCTCTAGCAAAGCTTTTACCTCCTAAAGGTTCTGCAAATTTCCCAAAGAGCACCAACAGCTGGGATCAAAGTGTACAAACACAGGAGCCTACAGGATGGGGAAAATGTGCATTTTATATGCAGATCATAATTGAGTCCTTTAGGATCCATGTAAATGTTATGATGTTTCTTCATAGTGATTGATTGAATACATGGAGTTCTTTGGTTGGTTTGGACATTTTTAAAAATTTTATTTTTATTTATTTTGAGATATCTATCTATCTATCTATCTGTCTATCTATATATATATATAGAGAGAGAGAGATATCTCTCTCTCTCTCTCTCTCTCTCTGGGTGTGTCAGGCCTTCAGCAGCTGCAAATGAAGTCCAGATGCATGCACCCCCATTGCGCACATGTGCAACATTGCACGCTTGAGTCACTATTAATCTGGCTTACACTGGACAAGACAATTTGAACAGAGGTTCTTAGGCTTTGCAGGCAAGCACTTTAACATCTGAGCCATTTCTCCAGCCCTGGGCACTTTAATAATCTTGTCTTTCAACACACAAGCATGTAAGATCTTAATATACTTGCATCTTCTTTGATGCCATTTGTATCATACATACTAACTGGCATTTTAGTAGAGTTATACGTTAAAGCTGAAAGAAAATCTGTGAACATTTTATTCTGAAGTCCGGGAAGCCTCGAGACAAGTTTTTGAGTGTAATTTTCGGTGGGGTGGAAGAGCAGCAAGGGTGCTGGGGAGTCGTCACTGATTTACTCAGCCCTCAAGCGTCTTCAGTGGGTTTGACACTGAGAACACTGACGCACAACTGAGAGAAGTCACAGCCTTGATGATGTGCATAGGTTTTTGATGGGTGAGTGATCTGTAAAAGCTTGAATGTACTGTCCACGTAATTACTGCCATCGTTTTGAAAAGGAAGGATTCAAGGGACAAAGCAGGGAAGTGCTCAAGGTAAGGAGGACAGATGCAGTCTGACACGGCACTGCAGCCGCACTCCCCTCCCTCGCTCTCTGCTCTCCCCTGTCCTCTGCCGGCCTGCTTCTAGTGCTGTTGTTAGGGATGGAGGTCTGGAGCTTATGGAGGGAGCAAGTTGTCTCCTACTTTCGAATTCCTGGCACCCAAGACAGGGCAGGGCACTTGGTTAAGGGCTTTGCAGTCCTCTTTCAATTTATCTCTTCCAAAAGCTTCTAGGCAGATACTGTTTCTACTCTTGAGATCAAAATTGTCAAACGGCTGATTATGAGCCAAGAGCCAAGAAGCCAAGAATGATGACGGCAACAACCTCCTTGAGTCTCCACTTGAAGCTCTTGTATGGCAGTGACTGGAGTGTATGAGGGAAAACAAGTGAGATTTACTCAAGTTCTTGATGTACTGAAATGATGAGGTGCTGTAATTCTTTTAAAAGCCAGAATTAAGTAAAAGATTCAAGTTTAAGCTATTTACATGGAAGTGGGCAATGGTAGGTGTGTGTGTGTGTGTGTGTGTATGTGTGTGTGTGTGTGTGTGTGTGTGTGTGTGTGTATTTCTCTGTCTGTCTCCATTAAAGAGGTAGAGGTAATTACATATGTGCCATCTTTTCTTCTTGACAGGAAATAATTAGTAAAATATAAATAACCCAGAAAGTTCTAATTCTACACACATTTCCACATTGCACATTTCTCTAATCTTTACTTTTAGATTTGAAGGACAACTCGAT
Source organism: Jaculus jaculus (assembly GCF_020740685.1). Taxonomy (NCBI): domain Eukaryota; kingdom Metazoa; phylum Chordata; class Mammalia; order Rodentia; family Dipodidae; genus Jaculus; species Jaculus jaculus. The sequence goes on along the minus strand of NC_059107.1, from coordinate 12,860,787 downwards.
CACATTTCAAATTAAAGGGGATGTTGTAAGAGATTTCCTAGTGCTGCCCATTAAACTCCCAGCAAGAATTATTTGTTCTATTGAGTTCTTTAATAAAGGCAAGAGGAGAGAAAATTGTTAGTTCTTGCATGCAGAGCACCATGGAAAAGAAAGTCATCTCTGAGGAGCAGTGGGATCAAGGGGAAAAAGGGTGCAGAAGCTAAGACTGGGTGAAACACAAATCCTGGTCCTACCTGATGCTTTGTCTACAGGGCAGGGGATATAATCATAGCTATTTCCCAAGACTCCTTGGAAAACTCAGGGATTTAATAAACACAGAGTACCATGGCGTTTGAGAGTGCAAGTGCTTGGTAAATTATTATTTCTGAATGAAGGGGTAAAAACATTACTTTCATTTCCCATGTGAACACAAAACAAACAAGAAAAATTCAACGACACAATTTCCGCAAGGCCAGGTTTCCACTAGGACTTGTTCCAGGAATTCCCGGATTACTTATCTGTCATGGCCACCTGTCCAAGCTGATAAAGAGAATCTTTTATGTCCCTTTTGTTTATTTCCACATGTATACAGTGTCCTTAAAAAGAAATGAAAGAGTAAATACTGTTCTGAAGCATAACTGAACAGATGCTGGAGCCTCTCAATATAATAAATACATACCTGAATTTTGATAATTCTATCACATTTAACAAAGGGAATCTAAAACCAGAGGATAGCAGGAAGTACCATGGGAAGACGAAGAGGTCAAGAAGATAAAGCCAACATATTTAGTGTTTGGAAAGAGGATAGGTTCTACCTTTAAATTAATTGTTTTAATAGGCAAGGCAATAGATATATTAACTAGTATCATTTAGCAATTCTTAATGTGAACACATATCAAAACATCAAATTGCATCACATGAGTAAACATTATTTGTTTTTTTTTTTTTAATTTGTAATGGTGAAAGAAAGAAAAGAAACAAAGAACAACAATACAACAATACTCATGAAGGATCAAAAACAAAAATATCAGGGCCAAGACAATAGTCATTGAAACTACAAGCAGTTAAGACTTGCAGTGAAGAGAAAAAAATAGGAGCCTCACCTCCTCACAGCCTGGCTTAGACTATATGGAACACGACAGTGCTCCATCCCTTTTTCTTGGCCTTTAATTACTGTCACTCTGATTCCTTGCCCATTTCTATGCTTCTGGCTCTCTTTCAACCCTAGTTCACCTGTGAAAGCAAAGCTATTTAGACAAGGGGAAGCAAAAACAGGAACATATTCATTTTAAATTATATATCTGGAATTTTGGGTTTCTAAGGAGAGACTCTTCACAGGGAAGGCCAATGCCTTTGGGGGTTGGGGGAGGTCCTGTCAAGTTAAAGCCCATACCTCTGATGAGATAGAGTATTTGGGGTCTCACTGTGGGGCTAAGACAGAAACTGACAGCAAGGGATGGGGAAACATACGTGTGTTTCTGTGGTAGATTCCTTACAGAGCATGCAGCTGGGGAAGCTGAATGAAAGACAAAAGACAATGCCATTTCCCAACCTGCCATCACCCAATTGTCCTCTTGCTCCTTGGCGGACAAGAAAATCCAGGATCCAAGTGCAAATGAGGCAATTACTTTCCCAATTCTGGCCATAGCTTTGAGACAAGTGAAACTGAGTACTTCCGGATTCAGATAAGTGCTTGTCCAGAATAGAAATTTTCTTTCTGTCTCTTCCCCCGTCCTCTCTCCCCACTGTCTGCCCAGAAAAATTAGATAGCATATACATTAACATGTTCATATTGGTTATCAACATGTGGTGAGAGAAATCATGAATTTTTAAATCCATTTGGTGCTTGCCTACATTTTCCAACTCTACAAGAAAGAAAAAAGTCATGACAGTTTCCCTACCATTATAGAGAAGAGCTGACTTCTAATTAAAAGCATGTTAAATGACACCATCTAGAATTTGGATGTGAAAGCTTCTGGTATATTTGTAGGGCATTTTGGAATGAAATTTCTCATTTACATTAATTTCCCTAATGGCATCAAACTTCTGTTGACCCAGCTCAACAATGATTAACGTAGAGCATATGAAGGTATACTGTGCAAATAATGAGCAGTTTTCTTACTTGGAATATGGTAGTAGTTGTGTGACCTGTGCTAGCTCAGGGTTTCATGACAGGTTACTAGATCAAAACCAAACCATCATCAACTAGTTAAAATTGTGCTTAACACTACTCACAGTATAAATAGGATAAAATATTTGTTCAGTAAAAAAATCCCCTAAAGGGGCTGGGGAAATGGCTTAGTGGTTAAGACATCTTTTACTGCAAATCCTAAGGACCCCAGTTCATCTATCCAGGACCCACATAAGCCAGAATGCACAGAGGGGTACATGTGTTTGGAGTTTGTTTGCAGAGCTGGAGGCCCTGGCACACCTATTCTTTCTTTCTCTGCCTCCCTCCTCTCTCTCTCTCAAATAAAGATTGTTTTTAAACCCCCTAAAGAATATTGGCATTTAATAATTATAGATATGCTTTTACCTTTCTTTGTAACTTATTTCTCTTTCCTCCATTACTTGATTGTATTCATCCTCCTCAGCACTGCTACCATTACAACCACCATCATCACCATCACAAACACAGCTATTACTGATTGAGCATTCACCATGTGCTCAACATGAATTATATCCTTGTCTGACTTTCTTCCAAGCAATTCTGTGAGATTTGTTATTCCCAATTTTGAGTTCTGCATACATGGTTGTACTGTTTTGCTGAAGGTCACATAAGCAGTAAAGCCAGAACCAGGAACTTTCAGGAGCTTGATTTCTTAAGGGTATTATGTAATTATTATATAATACATACCATTAATCAGTGTAAGGGCTTCTATATCTAATCAGATTGAATTCTGTTACAATGTGAAACACTTTGAGGTGTCAGATTTATTAATCCAGATTCTAATTGTTTGTGTTGTCACTGGGTTACTACATCTGTAGTTTATATTTTGAGATGGCTGAAATTCCTGAAATTGTATTCAGTACATTTCAGTGTTTTCCCTTGGAATGAATATCATTTAAATTATGACATGGCTGGTAGTTTCAAAAAATAATAAGGGAAGGATTGTTTCATATATTAAATACATCTCTTACAGGGAACACTAAGTGTCTAACCCATGTACAGTGTTGAAATTTAAGAGTTTTTTTTTTTTTTATAATGTTCAGAAAAAAAGTCCAAACTGTGGAGGGGAGTTTGCTTCTCCAGCTGGTTTGTTCTATATTTTGATGTGAAGAGTTTCTGTAGCCCATAGGCCTGGAACAGGATGCCATCAACATAAATGCTAACACTCTGCCATCTTGAAGCCATCAAGTGAGTTGCAGAACTGCTTTCCAGGTAGCTAATCTGGTTGTGACCATGAGATCTCCCCATATGCAAGACACGGGTCCAGAGAACACCCTTGACTCGTCCTCTTGGATGTATAACATGAACTGAGAATGAGGCTCCTTATCTGGGGGAGTGTTGTTGGATATCCAGTAAAAAGTGTGGATATTGAGTCATCAACTTTGATTAAAAAGAGAATCCTAGCCGGGCATGGTGGTGCACGCCTTTAATCCCAGCACTCGGGAGGCAGAGGTAGGAGGATTTCCATGATTTCGAGGCCACCCTGAAACTCCATAGTGAATTCCAGGTCAGCCTGGGCTAGAGTGACACCCAACCTTGAAAAACCAAAAAAAAAAAAAAAAAAGAGTGAGAGAGAGAATCCTGGGGCCTGGAGAAATGGCTTATTGGTTAAGGCGCTTGCCTGAGAAGACTAAGGACCTATGTTTGACTCTCCAGATCCCACTTAATCCAGATGCGCAAAAGATGAGGCAAGCATAACATCACACATGCCCACTAGGTGGTGGAAGCATCTGGAGTTTGATTTCAGTGGCTTAATCCCTGGCACACGAATTCTTTCTCCCTCCCTCCCTCTTATTAAAAGAGAGAGAGACAGAGAGAAAGAGAATATTGAGATAAGATTTGGAAGATGCTGTCTGTTAAGCCTGGCCTGTTAGGGGGTGAGTCATGCTCAAGTCTGCTGTGTAAGTGCATTCTCAGGTACTCAGAAGCAAGAAGAGGCTGACAATCTCATAAAGGCCACTAAAATGATACACAGAAACCATCTTGTGAGCCACATTACACATTGTTTATTTCCACAATACAGTAAGGATACCGTAGAACACAGTGAAGTCTAGCTGGTCATCTAAACCAGGACTCAGGAATTCCTAAAGACAAGATGGTGGCCACACGCTCCTGAACAACTCCAGTGTTGGTAGGAAACCTGACATGTGTGGTCTTGATGGGGACTTGAGAAAACACTTAGGGAAAAACACTTTGAAGTGCAAGATCCAGTGGCTCTGCTTCTGCGTGGCCACACTTGCTTGGTGAGCCTGGAAGGACAGGGTAGGGAGAGGTTACACTGACTCGATGTGTCGGATGGTATCAGAAACTGCTGCCTGAGGAGGCTGTGCAGTGTAACTGTTGAACAACAGTTAATGGAATTTCCTGACATGTGGAAGGTTTATTAAATTCAAATCCCAGGGCTATATATCACATGCTTTTGGAATATAGACAGGCTCATTAGTTTACATATGGTCTATTGTTGGCTTTACAATACTGGCATAGTAGCAACAGATCACACAGCCACAAAATCCCAGACCAGGCCCTTCACAGAAGTTTCCCCACTCTTAGAATAAAAGAATTAGTGAAGTACCTTCCAGATGTACTCTCGTTAGATTCCCTCACTAATTCTGAGTGTCAACAGTTCGCTGCTACATCACTTCTAGGACACCTGCCAAGCGTCTGAATGCATCACTTCTCAGGTTATTACATTGCTCCTATTAGGAGAAACTACTGCAACATGATCAAATATGGAACCTAACTATTTACCTTAACTTCTCCTATCCTACAAAATAGCTGTCCTCTAGAAAGGACAGGAGGAGATGCAACTGTCTTTCCTTCTTAGGTCATTCCAAAGTCTGTAATTTGTATAGCCTGAAAACTTGTTCCAACATTAGAAGTATATTACTATTGAAGAATATCCCCCCACACACCACTCTCTCTTTTTACAGAAAGAATCAGATGGCACATCACCAAGGAATCCCAAACCTCTCTGTGAGCTGCTAAGAACCAGGGAGGCTCTCCTGTAGCCTCAGCTACAAAAGTGATTGGCCAGTTGCAATTGAGCCCCAGACTTGGTTTTTTCCACTGAGCTGTGATCCTGAATCACAGCTTTCCTATCTATCTTGAGACTTCCTAAAATGTCTTGTCTTTAGAATTGCATCTGTGTAGTTAATAATCACAGACACAAAAGAACTATGAACCACTTTTTAAGTTTTGTTCCCCTCATGTTCCCTTAAGAAAATGTGTGAAAAGAAGAGAGATGTCCTGGCCATAAGAGCAGTCTGGAGTTTATTTGCAGCTGCTAGAGGCTCTGGCATGTCCTTTCTCTCTCTCTTTCTTTTTTTATATCTGCCTCTCTCTCTCTCTCTCAAAATAAACAAGTTAAAAAGTATATCCCAAGTTCCTTAAGTCAAGATTCTAGATTTTTATTCATTAACCTACTAGTTCTGTAACACCAACTAATGTGTTTATAAATAAGAAATTCAATAATTCATAATATAGGGGCTGGAGAGATGGCTTAGCAGTTAAGCGCTTGCCCGTGAAGCCTAAGGACCCCAGTTCGAGGCTTGACTCCCCAGGACCCATGTTAGCCAGATGCACAAGGGGCTGCACCCATTTGGAATTCCTCTACAGTGGCTGGAGGCCCTGGCACTCCCATTCTCTCTCTATCTGCCTCTTTCTCTCTCTGTCTGTCACTCTCAAATAAATAAATAAAAATAATAAACAAAAAAATTTAAAAATAATTCATAATATGATTATGTTCTTGCAATTTTCAAAATGAATGGTTATATCAAAAATCTGTTAGATGTGTTGTTGTTTTGGTTCTAATTCCCAAAGATTCTCATAGAGTTAATTGATGTCCTGCAATGCATTTTCCCTATCAAACTTCTCCTGCTCTTATGGCCAGGCCAGGTCTCCCCTCTAGGGAGTCAGCGAAATTGTCTCACAGTCAAAGTCACTAATGTGCTAAGTTGTCCAGCTCAGGTTCAATGCCCAAACCACCCTCCAAGAGTTGTTTAAGCATCTGCTGTATTTCTTTAGTGGTAGGAGGCACTGATATGCTCATACACACATGTGCAAATAAAAAAAAAAAAAGCTTCCCTTAAAATTTTTATTCAATGCAATGTGATTCTATTTTCCCTAAAAATAGTTAATTGTTACAGTTTGGCAGACATTCTTATGGACTGATTTGGAGGGGGTATCTGAAATACAGAGTATGGAGTTTTTAGTTCTTGACTTACTTCACAAATATGATTAGTTGAGCACCTATCATGTGTTGGACACTCTTGGATGATTTCCTGGACATTTTCTCTGACTGAGGCAGAGCATGGACTCAGGGGCCATTATTATTGGAGCAGATCTACACTGTGGGACCAGATCTCTCCTGATCCACAGGCCCATTTGAATAGGGTCACTAAACTACTCAGCAACACAGCGCTGCAAAAGCCCAGCTCAACTCTAGAATGCTATAAAAAGCTCAAGTGCAAGTTTCCTGTAAAGATTGGTAGGGGAACAAACTAGAGGTTGACTTATTCAGCATGCAGAGTTGGCTCTGGGTTTATCAACATCCCTCAAAGGAAACCTAGTTTCTCTGATAAAAATGGAGTGATTGAGAACGTGGTATTCTATAATGCTCTCCCACAATGCTCTCAAACACAGCATCAGCTGTCTTTAATTGTGAGAGGGAGGGAGGGAGAGAATGGGAGCACAAGAGCCTCCAGCCACTGCAAATGAACTCCAGATGTGTGTGCCCTTATGCATCTGGCTAACACGGGTCCTGGGGAATCAAGCCTCGAACTCGGGTCCTTAGGCTTCACAGGAAAGTGCTTAACCACTAAACCATCTCTCCAGCCCACTTTTTTCCCATTTTATTTATTTATTTTTTATACCATTTTGTCATTGGTCATTGCAGTGGTAGGTCTTTAAACTTCCCTCACAGAATGCTTTCCAAAAATAAAAGGTTTTTTTTTTTTTTTCCAGCCTTAAAACAAACATCAATAACAAAAAATACAAACAACAGCTAAATAAAAGCAAAACAAACACAGAACAGAACACCCACATCCCGGCCAAGCTGTCACCGCCATCCTGGCAGGAACCAAGCAAACTCAGTCTGAGGATGTTTTCTGACTGAGGAGACAGCAATATAGACAGAATGTATTTGCAATGCAGGTGATTCATTCTTTTAGAAATGGCCAGAGTGCTCAATCTGGCTCTGTTTTATCCCATCCACAGTACATTTCACATTTTGATACTGTATAATTTGCTTAATTGTGCTTATTACTTTATGCCACCTGTCAGAATGTTAATTCCCTCATGGTCAAGGTCACCATCAACTGTTTTTACTGCTAGATGCAAGTACCCTGAGTAATGTCTGTCATCCAGCAGATGCTAAGAAAGTATGTCAAATCAATGAGTGGCTTATTTCACTGGCATCAGAAGCTCAAGGTCTCTTGTAAGAGGCTGAGGCCAATGAGGCAACTAGGGTGCAAACTTTTAGAAAATAATCATGCCTAGAACCAAGGCTTCACTTGTATGATTCTAAGCATGAGTATTTCCTTAAATCATGAACCCCAGACACTTCATGTGCCTCCCTGAATCCCTGCTCTTAGAAACACCTATCATGAAAACAGATTACTTATCACAACTCTATCTATTGAATCTTTATCATGAAAGGAGGCTGTGGTGTAAGAATTGCATTACTAATGGGCAGCTCTGTCAGTTCCATCCAGCTGTGTGCGAGAATCGGTGCTTTAAATGAAAGCTGTCCTGCTGAGACTTCTTTTTCATTAAATTATCTCTGGAAAGCTCCTTCCCCATCTCAAGGGCCCTCGGAGGAGCTTTCAGCAGTTCAACTTCCCTCTTCGTAAGGAAGCAGCAGTAACCTGTCCTGTTTTCTAAGCCTCAGGCACTCTTCTCAGCACTTTTCCATTCATAATGTACTTAATAACTATACAGCACCATGTGACTGATATTACTAATAAAAGATAAGCAAATCGCATGAGGTTACAGAGATAGTGAGGGCAGATCCACAATTCACATTCAGATAGTGTTTTTCATAGATTATGTCTCCATGGGATATTCCTACTATTTTAGTGAAGAAGAAAACTTTTCATGCAAATTGTCTAGGCCTTTTTATCTAGAAATTTTCTGCCAACACTATCCTTTATTGAATTCACGCCCATCTTCCACATAGCACAATGTCCTGGTGCTACCATTGTGGGAAGCATCTACTCTGCTCTGTGATGGTCACTGAACTTCATTTATAGTTATGGTTATAAAATAAGTGGTTACATTATTGGAAAAACCAGGAGGGAGAAATGAGAGCTTAGATCCCAAAACATTCCAGTTTCACATAGTATGATTGGAAAAAAAAAAAAAAAAGTATCCCTGGCTTTTATCTTGATTTTAAAAGAGATAGCCTGAGCTAACCTAAAGTTAACCACAGGCTGGAATAATGGTTCAGTAGCTGAAGGTGCTTACAAAGCCTACTGACGAGTTCAGTTTCTCAGTATGTAAAGCCAGAACCACAAATGCATCTATAATTCACTGGTAGCCTTGGTGTTACTCTTGTTCTCTCTTTCTCCCCTCTCACAAGTAAATAAATGAAAATAGTTTTAAAAAATTAATCACAGGGCTGGAGAGATGGCTTAGCAGTTAAGCATCTACCTGTGAAGCCTAAGGACCCCAGCTCAAAGCTTGATTCCCCAGGACCCACTTTAGCCAGATGCACAAGGCGGTGCACACATCAGGAGTTCATTTGCAGTGGCTGGAAGCACTGGTGTGCCTATTCTCTGTTTCTCTTTATCTGCCTCTTTCTCTCTCTGTCGCTCTCAAATAAATAAAAATGTTTTTAAAAAATTCATCACAGTCACCTTCTCTGCATAGTAACCAGCGTGTCAGTCACATAAAAAGCCATAATAAGGCTGTTTATTAAAAAAAATTAAAAGCCGGGTGTGGTGGCGCACACCTTTAATCCCAGCACTCAGGAGGCAGAGGTAGGAGGATTGCCATGAGTTCAAGGCCACCCTGAGATGATGGAGTTAATTCCAGGTCAACCTGGACCAGAGTGAGACCCTACTTCGAAAAACCAAAAAAAAAAAAAAAAAAATTAAAAACTAGGGCTGGAGAAGATGGCTTAGTCATTGAGGTGCATGCCTGCAAAGCCAAGGGACCCTGGTTTGATTCCCCAGGACCCAGGTAAGCCAGATGCACAAGGTGGTACTTGCATGTAGAGTTCGTTTGTAGTGGCTGGAGACCCTGCATGCCCATTCTCTCTCTCCCTCTGTCTGTCTCAAATAAATAAAAATAAACAAATAAATCATATTTAAAAAGAAGAAAGTAAGGAAATCTTTAAAAATTTAAAAACTTAGGTGGGCATGTTTACACACACCTTTAATTCCAGCACTCAGGAGGCAGAGGTAGGAGGATCACTGTGAGTTCGGGCCACCCTGAGACTACATAGTTAATTCCAAGTCAGCCTGGGCCATAGTGAGACCCTACCTTGGAAAACAAACAAAAAAATTAAAAACTAAAGTTAATTAGTATTTTGTCCTCTGTTTATAAGGAAGGTAATTAGAAATGAGTAAACCTCTTTTGATTCTGCTCTATCTAGCCCTTCTATACTTACATTGGATTTTGTCATACAAGTAATGAGAGTGATAAAATACTTGACATAGTAATGCATATTAAGTCTTTACTCATCATTCCTTTCTCCTGCGAAGACCTGGTATGTTTTCTAGAACTACCACTTGTAGAGAGGAAGCAGGCATTGTGAAAAGAAAAAAAGAAAAAAATCACATTTTGGCTTTCTTTTGAGATTTTTGTCTCCTAAGACAGACAGAAATTATGCCTAAGCAAAATCCATTGATTGGGGGGAAAGGTAACATCAATAAGTATAGGGCAGGGCTGTCCAGTTTACCCCTATTTCTATCATCAAGTGAAATATAAACTGACAATTTGGAGAACAGGGCAAGTTCATCGGAAGGAACACCAGAACACACAGGCAGACAAGGCAAGTCCCCACCAGCTTGGAGACACAGAAGAAAAGAGAGCTCCTCCTCGGTTAACAGCTCAGGCAAAGGGCCAACAGAACAATACAATTCTGGAAAAAATTCTCATAGTTGCCCATTGTTAAATGGAAGCCCTAGAAGACCACTGAACTGGGTCAGACTTCCAAACACCCCAGACATAGTGTCAGAATGGGGGCATCCTACAGCTCCATTCTCCAAACTGAAACAAGTTGATATCCTACCCAAGGAATCAGCAGGGAGGGATGACCGATAGCTTTCCCCAACAGCCCAGTCTCAGTCCATTCTCTATTATCTTGTCGTGAGAAATAAGGTTCACTGTGCTTCAGTTCTCACAAAGTGAACCAACAACCCGAAGAAAGTGGGTGTTAACCCATTAGATTATTTTGGATTATTATCCTATGTCCCTATCCCCACTCTATAAGCAAGAAATAGCTCGGAAATGACTGCTCCTCCTTCAGTTCAATTTCTGCTTCCTTTAGCCTTCTTGCATACAAGAAGTCAGTCTCTTTATCCTGGCTCATTGAAACAATCTTTGCATCTTATGATATGAAGCCTTGCTTGACTCTAGACTGTGATCTGCAAGCTTGTCTGTTGAGAATACGTGGACAGAGAGGACACCACACGGGCCATGTTTCAGGAGAAACCTAATCATCCTTCTGCAGAAAGTAGCAGAACTCCACATGCAACAGCAGTGCCAGCGACACAGCTTCGGGCTAGTATGCAAGTGGGGACCGAGAATGACCTCCCATGTCCCACAACATGTCTGGAAGCTATGAATGAAAGCCGAATGTCAACACAGGGACGAAGCGAGAGGCCTCAGTGTCTTGAAAGGAGAACAGAACACAATGGCACAGGAATAAAACCCTAGAAAATGAGTGTTCCATTTCCACCCCACCTCCGCCTACATGCCTCAGGATTTGGAACGTCATCCCCTGGACTTGTTTTGCCTTTACTTGGAGCAGAACATCTCTTTTTTTATGACCTGCTCCATATTTCAGGGAGATAAGTCACACATTTTGTAAATGACTACATGAACTGAAGGAAATCTCATGAATTTGGAAATGGATTTTTTTTTTTCCAGCATCACTCTCCAACGGCTCTGGTAGTCATTAGGTTGATCAGTTGGGAGAATTCAGAAGAGGACGCTTCAATCCCACATCATCCTTCTCAGCACAGATGTCTGGTGAAGATCAAGGGTTTCCCATGTCCCCATAGATTTCCGACACAGCAATCCATAATACACTAACACAAGCACACAGCTGGCAGAACTATTTTATTTTGGTTTGTAAAATGGCACAGTCAACTGGGCTCTTAAAAGACTCAATATAACTGACATTTGGTGAGGTCCTGCCAATGAGAGCTGTTGGGATATTTGTTAAAAAATAACTTACACTGCACCCTGGCTCCTGCAAGCCCTCCTTGGGGGAAACATGGTTGCCAGGTTATCCCGAACCTCATGTTAACTTGTACGTATCAGACGACTGCAGGTCTTGTTCCAATCAAGGGCAAAAATGATAATCAATGCATAGATTTTTAAAATTGGGACAGACGGCTGAAGAGTGAGGGTTTAAAAAAAAATTAAAGTAACCATCTATGTACACAGTATAATAAAGCCTTTCTACTCCATGGCATCACCTCTACAGGGACATTTGAAGCCCAATCACTTCCACTTCAATTATCTTCAAACTGTAATAATTCAAAGACTTGTTTATAAGGACAAATGCAAAAAGTATTCATGAAGAATAACAACTATGATGAGGGTTTGAAGGACACATCAATACTGTATATTGAAACCCAAACTAGTTCATGAATTCTTCTGTTTCAGTAACCGACTCTTTCAAATAAACAGCAGGTAGCACCAACTCTCAAACTTAGGATAAAAGCAGGCAATACTGAACCATTTATGTATTTCCATGAATTTAGAGTGCACCCACAAAAGTTCATTGGAGGCTTAACAACCTCCATGTGTCAACATTGGTATATGGATCATTGAGAAATGTTGGGTCACAGCAGTGGGGTTGGGGGAGTCTCATGAATTAGTGCCTTTATCCAGTGAATGAGATCTTGATCTTCGGGTTACTGACTTCAAGAGTGATTGTGGACTGGAGAGGTGACTCAATGCATAACACAATTACCACACAAGCATGAGTACCTAAGTTTAAATACTCAGAGTTCACACACAAAAAATGGACTTTGTAGCTCAAATGTCTATAATACCTGTGCACCCATGTAAGATAGGAGGAGGAGGCAGGAGATTCCCCAGCTAGCCTGGTAAACACAGCCTCAAACAATGAGAAATCCTGCCTCTAACATGATAGAAGGTAGAGACCAGCACCCAAGATTGTCCTCAGACCTCCACATATACAGTATGGCGCATGCATGCCTGCAATCACGTGTGTGTGCATACACACACACACACACACACACACACACACACACACAAAGTGAGTTGCTATAAAGCAAACCCACCTCCCACATTCTGTGTCGTCTGCCATTTGCTCTTCTGGTACTCACTGTGGGCTGCTGGACAGCCAGAATCCATGGGAAGCCAAGCAGATGATGGCATTATGCCTTTGGACTTCTCACCCTCCAGAAACATTAGGCAAAATAAACTTTTACTTATTATAATCCCCTGTCTTGTATATTGTGCTACAGCTACTGACTTAACTGGCTGTTCTTTGAGATGGTGGGCTTCATTGCTTCAAGCCTGTCTCCACCCTAACGTGGTCCTTGCCTTCTGTTCACAGTAGCCATTGTTTCAGCTACAGCAGAGATCAAAGGGAGAGGCAAAGCAGGGGTGGTGGTCAAGGAGCCAGCAGTACTCCTTTCATTTGTATTTGTCCATTGTTGCCTCATTAGGAAGACATTCTAGATGTTAGGAAGTGTCATAAACTTGGGGTCAGGCAGAAAGAAAGAAAGAGAGAGAGAGAAAGAAAGAAAGAAAGAAAGAAAGAAAGAAAGAAAGAAAGAAAGAAAGAAAGGAAAAGGATAACTAACAAAATATATGCAGGCATACTGCAATATCAGGAGCCTAAGAAGAATATATATTGGGTTAAGATTTTACCTAAAATAGTTTTACAAGGTACTACTTGTATAGTACTTAAAAGTCTAACAGCAAATAAAAAGGCTTCAGATGAACACTAGCCATCTTTTTGGAATCCTTCCTGAGGTTGCCACTGCCACAAACAGTATTTCCAACTTGTTCAGTGGTTCTTTCTCACATTTCTTGCATGTTTTCAATTAGTATGGCTATATTAGAAATATTGGCCTTTCATATTTCCCTATTATCCAATGGCTTGTTTTGAAAGAGGATGAAGATTAATGTTTAAATTACTGGGCACTCTGCATTCCCACTTATTTCCCTTCCCTCTTCCTCCTGATGGAGTTTCACATCACTGTAACTAAATGTGCAGTTTTATGTAGTTTTAAAGCTCTTTATTGTGACTACATATCTTCACGATGAAATCAAGTTAGTACTATGATTTCAGTTTTATTCCTTTTGGACTTTTCGTTTTTCCTGGTGTTAACCGCCTTTCTTATTCTTTAGGTGTTTAGATTTCTTTGAATTCTGCGTAAGCCTTCTCAGCTACTGAAGTTTTTCATCTCAAACGCAATGGCCTTGGCAGGGATAACGTGGACATGGTGACTCTGCCATAGGTCTCTCCCTCTGGTAGGTTGTCCTGGGTACAACCTCATAGTGATTATCATAGTGCATTATCTATTAACATTCTAAAGATTATGTGGCAAAGAAGCGTCTTAAGAATCTACAGCTTCTGTCAGTGGTGGGAACCAAAATGCAGTAGAGGAAGCACTTCTGCAAAGCTACTGTGTATCATCAAAGCAGACCACTGGTTTCCAGGGAAGAGAGCTCGGAGATGGCAGAGAAGACTAGAAATGGCATAGGATCCTTTTAGGCTGATGGGAAAATTATCTGCGTCGATGGGGGTGGTGGGAGTTCCATGTGCGTACAACTAAGCCAGCTGAAGTATGCATTTAAGTAAATGCATTTCAGAAAATTATACCTTCACAAAATTTATGGGACAAAACAATTCCTGAGATGAGATGATTGATACCCAGTACCCTCAGGAGAATGAGATGATCATAGAGCAACTTGACTTCCTCTACCCATGTAATAGAAAGCAAGTATTTGTAATTTTTCGAACTCTGGCTCAAAAGCCACTTTTAAGTTATTTGTAGAAAAACCCACTTAAAATATCTTCACAGCTTAGGGAGAAATTACCTTGAATTGGCTTCTGTTTTGGTTTTAGAAGAGAGTCTCAACCCTGTCAGGTCAAACTCAGGTTCACATAATCTTCCTACCTCTACCTCCCAATATGCCACCATACCTAGCCTCCTTAATTTTCTTGTTTGTTTTATAGCTGTCATTCAGACTTGTCTTTTTATCATATAGAATTGTTAAGAGAAATATAGAGGTTCTTGTATCTCTTTTAAAGCCTTATTCCTGATAATTTGTTGCATTGTACCTAAGCCTGAAGAAAAACAAAAAGAAAATGGAAGGAGAAAGAATGATGATTGCAATTTATGAGTAATTATAAAACTATAATTATAAAACATATTATTGAAACATTTGAGAGAATAAGAGAAGATTGCCCAAATATTTCTAAAGTTGTACAAAACCAGCTATAATAATTATTTTATTTATTTTATTTTTAAACTTTATATTCATTTATTTTTTTATTTGTTTACTTGGAGACAGGGTCTCTCTCTATAGCCCAGGCTGTCCTGAACTTTCTATGTAGACAAGGCAGGCCTTGAACTCATGGAAATCATTTTTAATTAATTAATTTATTTATTTATTTATAAGGAGAGAGGAAATATAGGCACAGCAGAATAAACTCCAGACACATGCACCACTATGCATGCAGCTTTACATGGGTATTGGGAATGAAACTTGGGCCAACAGGCCTTGAAAGCAAGTGCCTTTAGCTGCTAAACCAGCTCTCCAGATCCTCAATATTTTTTATTGATAAATTCCATAATTGTAAAAAATAGCCCATGGTAATTCCCTCCCTCCTCCCACTTTCTGCTTCGATACTCCACTCTCCATCATATCTTCTCCACCTCTCAATCAGTCGCTCTTTTATTTTGATGAAATGGCCTGGATATGGATATGACCTCATAGTGCCTGATACTACCTACACAAGACCATCATAATAAACAGAATAATAACTTTATTTCTCAGGAAATAAAATTTTGACATTTTGAAGGTAGACATATGGTGCTCTGTCCCTACTCTTCACAAGGTAACAGCAGTATTTTCTTAGAAAACAACTCATAAATACCTCACACACTACAATTAGGCTGAATTCGGATGTGGAGCACAGCTTGCTGTGGGTTAAAAAATATATATTATTTGTTGTTATTTGATTCAGGTGTCTCCCATAAACTTAGGTGTTCTGAATGCTAGGTTCCCAGCTGATGGAGATTTGGGAATTAACACTTCCCTCCCGGAGGCAGTGTATTGTCGGGGGCAGGCTTATGGGTGTTATAGCCAGCTTCTCCTTGCCAGTGTTTGGCATACTCTCCTGTTGCTATGGTCCACCTTATGTTGGCCAGGGGGTGATATCCATCCTCTACTCATGTCATAATTTTCCCTGCCATCGTAGAGCTTCCCCCTCAAGCCTGTAAGCCAAAATAAACCTCTTTTTCCCACAAGCTGCTCTTGGTCAGGTGATTTCTACCAGCAATTCAAACCTGACTGCAACACTATTTCTTCTTCAGTGAGTTTGTTTTTCTCAATATATATTTAAGATTTTTTATCTCCTGGAATATTACAAAAACAGCTCTAGATTTCCCTTGAAGATGTTCTTAACCTATGTTTTCCTTGTTTTTTTTTTTTCATTTATATTATATTGCTTTTTGCACAAAACCCATAGTTGAATAACTCTGAATTCCTTTTTTCTTTCACCACTGCCTCTGGCATATTAAAATATATAACTTCACAGTTTTTCCTGATTGTAGGTGAGAAAATAGAACACACTAGGAAATTTCCAGGTTATGAAGTCAGCACTCTCTGTCATGTTGCCAACAATAACTAAAACCATTCCCCCAAGGGTAACATTCAGCTGAAAGCCAACTGAAATCCGAAGAATCACAACCAGCTTCTTGGATGTCACTAATTTTGCCTGTGGCAGTAATTTGACTCATCTTTTGCACATCAAGAAAATTGTTTTATTTATTCCTAACATAAGATAAATGGTTCATGGTATACTAAGCATTTGAATGCTGAGTTAGAGAAGCATCTCTTTGTCTACTTGTGAGGAGCACAATTCTCTACTCCTCAAAAAAAATGAGGGTACAGTAATTTTGTATCTTTAATTTTAATTTTTTATCTTTACTTTTTTCATTACTGATGAGTATCATCAGGAATATATTAATTAATCACAAGAAGTTGGGGTAGCAGTATATCTTTGTAAGCCCATGACATCCCAGTGAATTTATCTCGAGTGTCTTTTTCATTTTTTATTCATGCATAAGTAGTTATTTCCCTTATTTATTTTCTTGAAAGATAAACTAAAACCAAGAACTCCTGACTGTATTTTATTTTCTGCTGAACCACAGCTTTAGAAGAATATGTTTTCCTAGGCTAATTATGCCATCATTGTGCAATGTTCGTGTGCAAAGTTCAGATGAAGAATCAAATTGATGGAACCTAGCTCTGTGTGCAGAACTGAGATGGGAAGTGCTGGTGGTAAATATCTAATATACTTGGGTTGATTTGGTACATATTAAGATACACCAAACTGTTTTTATGAATAGGACGTCCTCACAAAGTAAGGGCCACATGAATGTGTTACATTTTAATCTATTACATTAGTTCTATTTTTACTACTTATTTTACTAGCAGTTTTTTTTTTTCTACATTCAAAACTCACTGGACTCCTTCAAGGGTTTATTCTGAAGGAACTCTCTACATTAGGGAAATTCAGCATTATAGCTAAGTAATATTAATTGTTTGGCCCTAAATACAACTCACACGAAACATTCCTAATTAGTTTTATACTCTCTTTCTCCTAATTGTCTCCATCAAATTATTTTCATGTTAGAAGTAAACCTGGTATGCTGAAATTTAGGAGTCTGTTTACTATTGACTTGACAGTGTTGCTTCAGAGCTAAATCTTTCCCCAGATTCACATATCTTTCCTGGTAGGTTTCAGTTTCTTTCATATTTTTTGAAAATTGTTTATTAATTTGTTTACATGTGCACATGTGTATATGATCATGTCAGAGTGTCTTGCTAGACACTTTGCATCTGGGCTTATGTGTGAGATGAGGAATTGAACATTAGCTGCCATGCTTTGCAAGCTAGTGCCCTTAACTGCTGAGCCATCTCCTGTGTACAGATTTTATAGTTTTTCTCACTTGGCTACCTCTGGATCTTTTTCTGTCCTTGCTTCTCAAACCTTCACAATAGGCATCTCTTAAGAATCAGTTGTCAGCTATCACTTATGGAAGTCTCCATTCTCTCCTGCTTCTCATGATCTCACCATCATCAACAACCTTCCTGAGCTTCCCAGAAACATGAATCTTCCCTGATGTTTGACCACTGCTTACATGCGTCATAACAGAGTTTCCTTGGCAGCCTCTTCAAAGCTATCAAAACCACCATTGTAGATGTCTTTCCCTTGCTGTTTCCACTAAATCCTTTCACCACTGGATGATAGTCCTATGTTGAGCTATCTTTTACATACAACAGTGTTTTGGAAATTTGAAGATTTCATGCACATTTCTTGGTTTATGTCAAAAACCTGAAATCATCACAAAACTTTTTACTGACAAGATCAAGTGGAAAAAAATATAAATAAATCACAAAATTCATATCCAATCACATGAGCCAAACCTAGATAGATTCACCTGGGAGTTGATATGCCAGATGTTATGAAGCTGCAATTGTGTTTCTTAAGTATGAAAGATTTGTTTTAGAATGAGCAAAAATGGGAGAAAAGGAAAGCTCCCCATCCAAAAATCTTTGCCTCCTCCCAGCCTGGCCAAAAGGGGAAGAGAGAAAGACTAGGAAATCCACGTGGAAGCTTAGATCAGGTGCTTTTATAATAAATTAGGCATCCAGTTAGGATGGTCCTCACTGCCAAGTTCAAATATCTATGAAGAACCTTCATTGGTTAGTGTGCCAAGAGGAGCACAGGCCCAGAAAGTCCTCAGTGTTTTGAGAGTGACATCGTTGGAGCAGCCATCCCTCCTGCTTTCTACCTTGGGTGGTGCGTGGTTAGAACGCTGGACAGACAGACATGAGTGAGGATGTGTGATCATCGGGGTGCCCCCTATGGCTTCATAAACCAGCTTCACTCTGTTCTGATGATGGAGCTCCTGAGTCACTATAATTGCTCTGCTCTCTCCACCTCCATCACCTACCCACCCCCACCCCCACATCCACCCATTTGCATGGGAAACTCTTCCTCTACTCATATGGTCATTTGTCCATGCCAAACCATATCTAACTCGGGGACCTCCCCCACACCCCGCAAAGATTACCCAGCAAAGAGAATACAAGCTGGACTTCTGCAGCAGACCACAAGCAGAGCCAGAATGGCTTGAGCCAATTGTGACAGGCAACTCATCAGATTCCTCTGGGATTCTGAGTATCGACCTACAGAACAGAAATGTGAAAGGTTCCCAATTGGTAGGAACCTCTGAGTATTCCAGGAAGTAACCGTGTGAAACGCTGAACATGGAGCTTGACAGAAGAGCTGCACATGCTTCAGGTCCCATGGACATGCTAGGATTTTGTTCTTCTCAATGAGTTATTTCTTTCACTTACGGGTGCTCCTTCTAAGAACTGCTATAGCATATTGTATTAATCTAATTTCTCTTATGAAGTATAAAATGTGAAATAAGCCAACCTACGGTTAGCCGGTCCTGTTGCTTCAGCCAGTCCCAACACAGCGCTGCATGGTGGGCAGAGCCTGGTAGAACAAGGCTGCTCCCATTGTGACTGAAGGGTTCAGTGTTTTGACACCTCCACCAAGGGCATGTTCCCAACGACATCACTTCCACCCTCTGGGTGCCACCTCTCAACGAATCTTTTAGTACATGGGTATTTGGAGACTATTTTAGTTCCAAACTATATATCTCACTTCAAAATTCCTATCATTTGTTGATGCAAGGTTGATTCAACATAACCAAATCACTGAGTGTATTCAGCACATAAATAGACTTGAAAAAAACTACATTATCACTTTTCCTGACACAGAAAAAGCCTTTGACAAAGATCAACCATCCTTTAAAAAAAAAAAAACCCTAAAGAAGCTAGGAATTGAAGAAATATATCTTGATATAAACATGACTGATTATGATAAACCTATGGTCAACATTATTCTAAATGGGAAAAACAGAGATGTTTCTTTTAAAATCTAGAAAAACACAAAAGTGTGCATTCTCTTATTCTTATTCACCATAGTATTTGAAACTTCACTATAGCATTACTACAAGGGGATGTAATAAAGCAGATACAAATATGAAAGGAAGAATTCAAATAGATGACATGATTCCCTGTTTTTTCCTGTGATTTATTTCTCAAACCTGGTAGCATATAGCAAAGGTTCTAATTTTAGCATATTGATTTAGTATCCTGTTACATTTCTGAAGCATGTTTATCACTTTATATATACCTTATTCTGTCAATTACAACACTACCAGGTGGGAGACGGCATTTTATTTTTTTAATATTAATTAATTTATTTATTTGAAAGCGACAGACAGAAAAAGAGGGAGAGAGAGAATGGGTATGCCAGGGCCTCCAGCCACTGCAAATGAACTCCAGACACATGCACCCCCTTGGGCATCTAGCTAACATGGGCCATGAGAAATCAAGCCTTGAAACGGGGTCCTTAAGCTTCATAGGCAAGCACTTAACTGCTAAGCTGTCTCTCTAGCCCCACCATTTTATTTTTAGAGAAAAATAAATACAAGTCAAATGAGTTATAAGATAGAGAGCAATATACAGAAAAGGTGATTCATACTTTCTTCTTACCAGAGCCAAGGATGTAATTACATGACTCAAAACGTACCTTAGCACAGAAAGATTTTGACTCTGCATTTTGTGATAACACCAGCAACAAATACAGCAATAAACACAAGTAGCTTATGTCTTCAACCTTCAGAAGTTTATAGTTTTAGACTCTAAAGCCATATATTGACCTAATGCAGGAGGATTATTAATTATTATTGCCACTTCAATGCCCTGATGCTTCAGGAGCCAGGGGAGCAGACTTTTGAGGGGTGAATAGACGTAGGATATTCACATGACATGCTAGGTAAAAGGAAAAGCATGTCTAGAAGTATAGGGAGGGTAGTGAGGGCATAGCATGCAATTTAAAGAGTTACTTACACACACAACTCTCTTGTTGTAAGTTTGTGGATTCACAGTGAAAGGGCAAAGATGGAGGACTGACAAGTGACATGCCCAGTGTTCCCTATACACACACATAGGCTGTCCACAGTTAGGGGAAGGGTTACAGGCAACCAAGGATAAGTGGGCAGGATCAATGTGAAAAAGGAGTGCTATAACCAGCATCAAATCTAGACCAATGTATTTCAGCAGCCATTTGGAACTCAGACTGCAAGGAGCAATCTTGGACTCTGTAGAATTAGTCTAGGAGAGAAACAACAGTGCCCTTTGGAAGAAAGATCGAGAGATGGATAAAGTATGTAAGAGATCGCTTTATGGGTTAAACTCACCCAGTGATTGTGATGTACATGTGAGACAACTAAGGCCAAGGTAGTTGTTTGAATATTGTTTTTTTCTTTTTTTCCCCCACAGAGTTGATCCAACTTTGTGATTACTGTGTAACAGCCTTAATAAAAAATAATTCTTCAGTAAACCAAATGCATGAGCTCCTTGTAATTCTTATCATGGGTTGTATTCTTTGGAGGAAAGGGGGATGAGTGATGCTAAGAACACATAGTGAAGCTTATCCAAGACTCTGAAATTGTATGACACAAATAGCGCTGCATTATGCAGCCCCTGACTGGTTCCTCATTCCATTATGGACTCTCTTTTCTTCCAGCTCACCAGGATCCAGCCATAAGAGCTATCATCTATTCCTTTAATATACTGAAAAGCTCTTGCCTTAGAATCTCTTTCAAATCACATAGTTCATATCGCATAGTCTTCTCATGAAATAGACTTCCTACAACCACCTATGTTCTCCCAAACCCATTACTTGCTTCAAATCTATTTATAGTACCCATCCCTATCATACTTTATTTCTAACTAGTTAGGTCCCCAATGTACAATACCAACTCCCTGAGTATTGATACTCTTTATTTTTTTCTTGTTCATAGCTATTCTATAAATGCAGTGCCCTGAACAGGATAAGCACTCAATAAATACTCAAAGACTGAATTATCTTAACTGCCAGGATATAGTTCTATATACTTAACAATGTGCTTACGATTTCATTAAGCCCCTGATATAAATTCAACAAGAATAATTAGGCTCATAGTGTGCATAAGAAAACTGGAACTCCAGAAACTTTCCTGACTTTATAAAGTCAAGAAACTAGTAATTGCATGTGCAATACAAAGGGCCTAATTTTCCATATGATTGATCATCATTTAAAAAAACTGCAAACTGCTTTTTAAAAAAGATACTAACAAAGGAATAAGGATTAAAGGTCAAGTTAACTATAAAAGAAGTCATTACCTCATTATTCTAAAGCAAAGTGAGTAAATTTAGATTTTAACATGGTTTGGAGAATTTTAGAATTTCACTAAGCTTTTTCTGTGTCACAGTGAAAAGAATATTGAAACAGTAGAAATGAAATATGGCTTTATGCATGAAAGGAATCATATAAAATGATGGCAACTAAACCTGTGTATTAAATTAAATATGCATGTCTGTACTTAATGAATTTATTACCCCCTCCTTTATGGGATATAACAGCATTCAACAAAATGATAATTATTTTACTTTTCAATATTATTCCTTTAAGTTTAGTAACTTGTGGTTCCCTTTCTTATTAAGAATAGAAATTGATTTAATTGTTGGAGTGTATGTGTGTGCTTGAATCAATGGACTGAAATACTATATACATCAAGATATTACAAAGAAATTTAGTAAAAAAAACATTTACAATAATTTTACAGTACATGTAAAATGACTTTTCTGGCAAGTGCATATGGTCATTTCTTTGCCCATTCAATTTACTTCACAAGATAAAGTGTGTTAAAATCTTGCAGTATTGAAATTTTAAGAAATTTACTCACACTGGCTAAATGTCTTCCAGGATACAGAAATTTCAATAAAGATTTGCCCCCAGTTTTTCTAAAAATCAAATGGACTATTAAAAAAGTACTTGAACTCAAGTAAACATGACAAATTCTTATCAATCTATGGGTTAGAACATCTTTTTATGACTAACTCATAAAATTCGTTAAGGCTATAGACATTTTAATCTTGCAATTTCTGATATATAACTACTTTCAAGAGAATTTATGAATGTCTATCCTTATTTCTGGTTTTGGTAATACTGTGTCAAATTAAAAAGAAAAACACATCTAAATATACACTCACACTGTTTGTCAATTTTTTTGTAATAATTTATAGTAAAACTGCCATTACAAGTATTCACATCTCACAAGAATAATATTTTTGTTGTTGTTGTTGTTTTGTTTCTGTTTTTGAGGTAGAGTCTCTATCTGACCTGGAATTTACTATGTAGTCTCAGGGTGGCTTTGAACTCATGGCGATCCTCCTACCTCTGCTTCCCGAGTGCTGGGATTAAAGGCGTGCACCACCACGCCCGACTCTAGTAAATGATTAATAAGAAATAAGGAACTGGCAAGATTATTTAGAGAATATAATGAATGTGGATGAGAACTACAATGTCACAGAAGCAACCTTCAGATCAAAAGGTTATTTTCCATAAGTCTTAAAAGGATTCCACTACATAGAAAAATTTTAATGGTAATATTTCAATTAAGAAGTACTTTATACATAGTTCATCGGGTTAGAGGATTTTAGAACTGAAAAATGGCTTAGGGTCATGATATCCAATCTTCTTATTTTATAAATGAGAAGACGAAGAACCAGAGAGGTTTAGGAATCTGCCAAGATCAGAGTTAATAAATGGCTGAATCATGATTAAAAAGTATACTTACTGACTGCCTAATTCTGAATAAAGGCTTAGCAAAATAGAGTGGGGAAGGAATTCTGATTTTACTATTACTGTTGACCTTGAAAGGAGTTATTTCCCAGCTCAACTCTCTATTTCCTCGCATTTATACCTGCCTCACAAGGTTGCTGACTGCTTATATATATTAGATGGGGTTACAAACTTCTAGCAGCTGCCATTGTCATTATCTTTCATAGCTGCTTTACACTGAGCTGCCCCAGGGCAGGTGTTCAAAGGCACAAGAAGATCCCCACACTAGGTCCTTCAAATTACAGCCATTTTGCAATTGATTCTTATTTTGAGATTATCTATAGAAGAGTTGTAAAGATCTGGGTTGGGGAGAGGTTCAGAGGAGAAAGTGCTGGTTTTGTAGGCATGAAGACCTGAGTTCAGATTCCTCCATCCCCCACACTTATTTAAATACCAGGTGGATGCATCTGGGTGGGCATGGTACACCACCTGCAATCTCACTGCTTGGGAGGCAAATTCAGGGGATGCCTAAGGCCACTGGTAGGACTATCTTAGTCAATTAGCTCTAGGTTTCAGTGAGAGACCCTATGTCAATAAAGAAAGGGACAGTGATTGAGGCCAACACCCAGGGTTAACTTCTGGATTTCACAACTAGGCACACACATGTGAATGTGCACACGTACACACGAAGGCAGTCATACACATACAAACACACATACACAAACTCAAAACTTAACATGCTACTATGAGCCTGTTACTCTGCCCTCATGTT
Source organism: Jaculus jaculus (assembly GCF_020740685.1). Classification (NCBI taxonomy): domain Eukaryota; kingdom Metazoa; phylum Chordata; class Mammalia; order Rodentia; family Dipodidae; genus Jaculus; species Jaculus jaculus. The sequence goes on along the minus strand of NC_059107.1, from coordinate 12,836,730 downwards.
AACATCTTACACAACCATTGTATATTTCACACTAAGACGGTTGCATATATACAACACTAGTTTTGAACTGAAAATATTACCACCAATCATAGAATTTGGATTTCACTGGTTGTTTTTTTTCCACTAATGTCTCTATTGTGTTTTGGGATTGACTTCAATTTCACTGTACTTAATATAAACCTAGTTTTAACTGGCATGTAACTGCCATATCATATTCTAATTAAGAATGGAGCTATTGGGCTGGAGAGATGGCTTAGCAGTTAAGCGCTTACCTGTGAAACCTAAGGACCCCTGTTTGAGGCTTGATTCCCCAGGACCCGTGTTAGCCAGATGCACAAGGGGGCGCATGTGTCTGGAGTTCATTTTCAATGGATGGAAACCCTGGCATGCACATTCTTTCTCTGTCTCTCTCTCTGCCTCCTTCTGTCTGTCTGTCACTCTCAAATAAATAAATAAAAATAAACAAACAAAAATATTTAAAAAGAATGGAGCTATTAATATCTATTGATGAAAATCAATGTGCTTACAAGTAAGCCAAGGATATTTGGGAAAGTACTTTATTCCCAGGCAGAAGTTACTGGATGGATTCACTTCATCCATTCCAATAAGTGTTAAGGTTTTACAACCAACTGACCAGTAACTGAAACAGAAATGCCACCAGCTCTTCTGGGCATATCTTGCATAACACAAATCTATGCTAATTTGTTAATTCTCTAAACATTCACCCTTAAAAAGGCAGAAAACTATGCACCTTTAACTAGCCCTCTTTGGCAGGTTAGTTTTCTCTTTGGGATTTTATACATTTCTAACTGCAATGCCAACAACACAAAGGTACAATCTTTAAACAAAAACAAAAAACCAGAACTTGTCATTAGAAATCAGACAGATCCTGAGACAGACGATTCATTCCCTCAAAAAGTTAGTTATTCATTCCCCAGCTGGTAAATGTCCTAATAGGGTACTTAGTGAGTGGTGTCCAGCAGTGCTTTACAAATACCTATCTCTTTCCAAGTACTAATTACAGGCACTACAAAGAGAAAGCACTTTTGGAGAACGATGGAAAAGTAACCTATTCTTCGTTCAAAAATGCCAATAGGGTGCGCTCGTAGTCTAAATGGAGCTCAGCTGTGTCGAGAGGCTAAGGGGGTGTGCTTTCTGTATGAGTTAATGAAAAGCTCTTTTAATTTGATGCCTCCTTCTAATTGGTTTCACCTGATACTGGGCTGTCACAGTACGGGAGAAAGGAGGATTACAAATAGCCATTCCACTGCCACTGGGTTATCAGAAGTCAGAGAGAAGACATTGGAGACCTGATGCTGGACTTTCTGACCGCCACAGAAGCGTGGGGAGAACATCCATCCATTCTTTCACTACTGGCACACAAAAAATTGGAGGTTTTTTTTTTTTTTTTTCAAGGTAGAGTCTCACTCTAACCCAGACTGACCTGGAACACACTCTGTAATCCCAGGATGACCTCAAACCCACACCTATCCTCTTACCTCTGCCCCCAAAGTGCTGGGATTACAGGTGTATGCAACCATTCCCAGCTCAATAAAACTATTATTGAGCAGTTCCTATGGCCAAACTCTCTGAGAAAGGCTTTCAGTTTTCAGTAATTGAAAAATTAATCATTATGACTCATACAAAAACCCAAGTAAATAAATAATCCCAATTATTTTAATATTTCACACCTGACCTCTTCCTCACTCTAGTTCCCAAGTACTACCCCCACCATGATCTTGATTACACAGATGATTATCTTATTTCTGATTAAAAACTTAGTTCATACCAAATTGTACACTAACTCAGGGATTTCCATTATGCTGAACCCTCAATATCATTTTTCTGTTTTTGGAAGTAGCCCAAGCTGGCCTTGAACTCACTGTGATCTCCGACCTCAGCCTGTGAGTGCTGGGATTAAAGACCAGAACCACCACATCCACCTCAAATCGTGAGTCTGTTGACTGGGCACCTGTAGCAACAGCTGATGCAGACAGACAGACACCTACTGGCTCCCAATCAGCCTCTGCCTCCCCCAGCCCCTTGCATGTGCTGCTTTTCCTCCAGGCTCTGGCTGCAAAACCCCTGGGAATCCACCAACTGCAAGTTGGAGAGTTTTATACAGTAACAATTTGGTGCATCTTTGCATTGTTTCTGGAGTATTTAGAGTCAAGTCATGGCATACTGCTGCCCACAGGCTCCGACAGTTCTCCACTGAACCCAAAATAAAGCCCACAGAAGACACCGGCACTGTAAAACAGAGCAAACCTGCTAGCTGGGGCCGCTCTCCCTGTTCTTGCAAAGCCGATAATCTCACCCTCATCTGGTCCCAGTTACTTCCCCAAAGCCTCATCACATAAGAATTGCAGAGTTTTCTGACAAAAGTTTTGAGTAAATTATGTCAGTGAGCTTCAGTGACTGTACACGTTCAAACGATGAATGCATTGGCCTTTTATCCCAAGTAAGAGGAATTTAGACAATTTTTGCTTGTGTACAGAAAGAATGCAGAGAGGCCTCGGATAACAAAGTGCCTGGGCCCCTGAGAGGCCTGGTAGACTACAGTAAGTAGGCCAGGGACAACTCAGCAGTACTTGTGACTTTTCCTATAAACAACCCCTCCCCTCACCCGCCCTTTGGAGAGGCCTGTTCATTTGTCAAGTGGTCACAGCAGCAGCTGGGTCACAGATAATCAAGGATCTTGGGGGCAATTAGTTTTAATGCCAGGACAGTGAGAAAGTGAGGAAGCCTCAGCATTTCAGGCATAGTTGTCATGCTCCAAAGGTTCTTTATTAGTCTGGGGAAACCTGATGTTTCATGTCAGCCTTTTGGATCTGTATTTCTAAGAGCTAATGCCCTCACGTCCCTTCCTCAACAAACACTGCTCACCTCAGGGTTGGTAGTGGGGGCAAGAAAGGCTCAGGTTCCCCCAGTGGCACTCGCAGCAGGACCACGGCTCTCCTTGTTGACCCTGGCTTCCTGAGAGTGCAGCCCTGGCCTTTCTCTATCTCCCCGAGCACCTGCACAGAGGAAGTGTTCAATACATCTCTGCTAAACTGAATTGGCAGCGCACTTAATCAGTCCCTGGCCTGGTTTTCTTATCTGTCGAATGGGGAGAGTGAGGCTCCCCTCAAGGATTATTAAGAAGAACACATGAAACCAAATGGATTCTTTTTGCCATAGCACACAGGAGTCGGATCGATTCTCCTTGACTTTACATCATAAAACACATTCTGCAGTTTATCTAGGGGGAGTGGCATTACTTCACTGGTCTCAAAGTACTGCTTAGTTTATTAGTCACTTATTAAGAATGGGAGTCGCTATAACCAAGAAAAATAACTTCTACATTCAATCTGACCATACTGAGAGAGAGAGAGAGAGAGACTATTTTGCAGACTGTTTCCCTGCATATGACAAGCTATTCAAGCAAAAATGCTATCCCTTTATATTACCTTAACTGTCATTTGGTAATTTGCTGTGTGATGGGTACTCTACTCTGTTAAATGTTTCAATGGGATAATCCCATTTGGACCCCCCTACCAGTCAAATATGTTTTGCAGTTTCTTTGAAGTGGGGAGAGCTTAAAACACCTGCTGCAAAGCCATGAATCTAAGAGACAGAGACATCATCAGTTATAAAGTCTGTGCACTGGAATAATTGTCACTCAAGCAAGCTGAGATGGACCGTCTATCCACCCACGCAGCAATGAGGCACACCTCCATGGCTCTGCAGACACTGCTAGGGAAGTCAATGGGACGAGACATAGCCCAGTCCTCACGGACCTGCAAGCATTATGCAGCACAGCGGCATTACACCAGTAATCACAGGGCTAAACACAGAGCTGCAAATTGCAATAAGTACCGGGAAAACATTAAAGGGCCTGGTAGGAACACTGGGTAGTTGCCGGGTGTGGTGATGCAGGCCTTTAATTCCACCACTTGGGAGGCAGAGGATGGGGGATTTCTGTGAGTTTGAGGCCAGCCTAAGAATACAGAGTGAATTTCAGGTTAGCCTGGGCTAGAGTGAGACCCTACCATGAAAAAGTAATAAATGAAGAGTACTATACATTACACAGAGGACTTGGGATGAGGTGCATTTTCATCTGGAGAAGGGAAGTCAAGGAAGGCCCATCCGAAGCAGAACTTACAAGAGAGCCAAGAGGGACCCGAGCAGCAAAAGTGACTGGATTATTCAGGTCAGGAGGCAGGAGCATGTGGTTCTAGAACTAAGCATGTATTGAGGTATCCCTCTGGAGAAGGGCTTCATCATTGCAGGAGAAGAAATCAGACAGTCTAAAAGACAGTGAAATATAAAAAATCAGAAGGGTGAACTAGGGAACACAGTCTACTGGAGAAAAAAGTTTAAAGTTCAGGCTCACTGGAGTGTGACTATGTTCACTATATGGGCTGATGAATGAGGAGAAGCCCACAGAGGTGTGGAAGAATAGATAATTTACCGGCGGTATCTAGTCCCTTTTCAGTGGAAGGATCTTGCATAATGTGTACATAGCAGTAAGTCTAATGAAAGTCCATTGCTATCTCAAACTCCTTCCTCCAAACTCTGTGTAGACTTTACGTTGCGTTGTATGCCATTTGTCTTTGCTGCCTGGGAAGAACAAAGGGCCAGAGGCTTCTCACAGGTATTTGGAGCCCAGTTCAGCCTCATGCACATAACCTGCACGTTGCAGGCAACAAGATTTATTCTATAAGAAGTTTGTTTTATGCCCCTGCGAAGCAAGAATTAGATGTTATTTGTAAAAGACACGGGAAGGCAATGGGCTTCATCAATGACTTGGTTCAAATGATGTACATATGCTAGTAGTTAATCTCCAATTAAATTCTGGAGCCCTCCAGTCATCCCAAAAATGTACAGTGAAAATACAGAGGGAGAGAAAGAGGTAGAGAATGCAAAACCTCATAGATAAGGAAACTGCCAAGGGCAGATAGCTAGGAGAACATTTTTAAAAAGTATTTTTTTTATTTGTTTATTTGACAGAAGGACAGAAAGAGAAAGAAAGAGAGAGGGAGAAAGGAAAAGAGGGATAAAGCATGAGCACCAGGGCCTCCTGCCACTGCAAATGAGCTCCAGATGCATGTGGCAATTTGTGTAACTGGTTTTGTGTGGGTACTGAGGAATCAAACCCAGACTGGCAGGTGTTGCGAGCAAGGGCCTTTCACCCTTGAGCCATATCTGCAGCCAGAGAACAAACATGTTTCTTGTGAAATAAGTAAAGGAGAAGCCGAACTCTGCAGTGCCGCCCTCGTGCATTGCTCTCAGAAACATTTTTGCTAATTCTTGAGAACTCTAAGAACATCACTGCAGGGCACAGAGCTCAGAAATTTTCTTCTTTGTAAAATAAAAGATCTAGTACCAAAATTTCATGAGCTAGACTTAGGGCCAAAACCAATAAACAAACCAGAGAAAGTATAATGAAAGTAAGTATTTCTTCCTGAAATATGTTTTCTGCAACTTTCAGACAGTTTGAAACATTCAGCCTCAGAGATCAATCTTTTCAGATACCTAAAACTTATTTATAAGAAAAACCTTCAAGGTACCTGTCAATAGCATGCAGGTCCACAACACTCATGCAGGTTCAGCCACCTGCAGGTTCAAGTGTGCATCCGTGAGGTCAACACACTAGCACAAGGGACACAAAGATACCATTGAATCATCGGGGCTCCATCATCTTGCAATTTTGTCAACAACGGAAACATTTGGAAGGTGCTAACATAAAGTTAAAAAAACAATTCAAGTGGAATTTGGCCATCTTTCTTTTTGAAAGGTATATAGTCTGGCAAATGTCCTTACTAGGCTCAATATCACTGAATTGTTTCAATCTTGGTTCTTTTGGAAGGTGTACTCTGAGGCATTGTCCCGGCCCACAGAGACTGACTGGTACATTCATGACTCCACAGTGAATCCTGATAAACCCAGTGAAGAGGTCTCTCAGTAGAACAGTGGCAAAGGAAAGGGAATAGAAGAGTATAACCCTATGGAAATATGACCATTAGGAAATACGTTCATACAATAAAGTACTCAACTTAAAAATAAGCAAAAAAAAAAAAAAAAAAAAGCAGGAGGGAGAGAAAGAATGAATATGAATGGGATGCCAGAGCATCTAGCCACTGCAAATGAACTCCAAATGCATGCACCACTTGGTGCTTCTGGCTTTACATGGGTACTGGGAAATCAAACCCAGGTCATTAGGCATTATAGGCAAGCATCTTAACCACTGAGAAATCCTTCCTGCCCCATTTTCAGGGTTTTAAATCTCACTCAGTTTTGCAGGGTAAGATTAAAGAGTATGTAGAACTTATAGGGATGGTGTGCTATCGTCAAGTAACCATCGGAAGTGTTCCTTCTTCTCTCTGAGACAAGTCTCCCAACAGCCCAACATTTCTAGTCCCTCCATTAGACTTAAAACCACAGCTGTGAACATTCCTTTCCCCTTCTCCTTCTGCAAACTTGCAGCCCTCGTAACTGGACTTTAGAATTTGCTGGTCTCGTGGGGCTCTATTCCTTTTCTGTCTCTGAGACAGGGCTTCACAGCGTATATTATGTCCACACCATTGTCCTTGAACTTGGGGTCTTTCTTCTGCTTGCTAGATGGTGGCATTATAGGTATGAACCACCATATCTAGTTTAGGGCAAAGTTTCTTACTTGAAGGAAAATGACACATAGAGTCTACTGAACATATCAAGTGTGAGGCTTTGATCAAACTATCTCTGTCTCTCTCTCTCTGTGGGGTGTGTGTGTGTGTGTCAGATTCATATCGCTGGCAGCAAACACCCAAGCAAGAGCAGCTCATGGGATACAAAAGCTTATTTTGGCTGACAAACTCAAGGGGAAGCTCCAAGATGGCAGGGAAAACAACGGCAGGAGCAGAGAGGGTGGACATTACCCCTTCCTCCCAACCAACATCAGGTGGACAACAGCAACAAGAGAGTGTGCCAAACACTGGCAATGGGAAATTGGCTATAACACCCATAAGCCCACCCCCAACACTACACTGCCTCCAGGAGGTACCAATTCCCAAATCTCCATCAGCTGGGAACCTAGCACTTGGAACACCTAAGTTTATGGAGAACACCTGAATCAAACCACACAACCATACATATATATATATATATATATATATATATATATATATATATATATATATCTTTATTTTGTAGTTTCATTAACTCACATTAAAAATGTTTTATTTAATTGACACAACTCCAAGATTATAGATAGATAGATAGATAGATATAGATATAGATATAGATATAGAGATAGAGATATAGATATAGATGATATAGATATAGATATAGATATAGATATAGATATAGATATAGATATAGATATAGATATAGATATAGATATAGATATAATTAGTCAAAGTTTCAAAGTAGGGAACTGAGGAAAGTGATTTCTCAGACAGTCATTAAACATTTTTCTCAGTCACTCATGCACTTACACAGACTCCTGTCCCTGTCTTGTTATTTCACAGATGCTGTAATACCTTAGAAACCTGCTTGCCGTCGGCCCACCTTTGTGTTACAGGAGAACCAGGCCCAGCGTCTTATTCACAGCACGGACTCACGCATGACAGTGTGTTTTATTTGATATTGAAAAACCCAGAAAGGTAATGCTTGGTTAAAATGTACCCTTTACAAATGACTGACATTTGAATTCAATATTGACTTGGAAAAAAAAAAATGTAAGATCCCATTCATATTATGTACTAACACCAAATACCAAATGAATATAAATGAAGGCATTTTCATGTCTGCCATTCTGTTGGTATTTCCAGCAGGGACAAAAACAGGATGACAAAAAAAAAAAAAAAGGCTCCCTCTTTTCCAAACAATGTCACTGACACCCAGGTTCTGTGCCACGTCCTGAAGGGAGTTACAAGAGTGGGAGTGAGAACAAACTGAAAAGGCAAGAGGCTAGGGGAGGCACACAGTCATACGCCGTGGATTAAAAACCCAACAAGAAGAGAGTAGGAAGCCACTCCAAGGATTGATAGAATTTTCAGTGCAGTCGACCGAAGCTCAATATTTATTCCAACAGGCAAATTGAACCTCAAGTCCAGAAATGGCTCTCAGTCCCCCCATTCTCTGTCCCAACAAATATACTTTCACATTTACTGTGGCAATGTGGCTGTATTGACGTCCCTAGCTCTAAAAACTGCAAGATTGTAAAAGACTCATTTTAGCCATTTTATCAAATTGTATTAACCTTCCTTCCCCGCCATTCTCTGAGGCAGGCAAAGTTCAAACGTGAAGAACATGCAAATTGTTTCTTTTGAGAATAGAGCTGGTGGATTCAAAACCCAGAAATCAGCTCACACTTGTCTCTGCGAGCTTGTTGAGCAATGCCTGGCTGTGGCTTTGTGCAAGAGAAGAGCATTTCACTAAGGAGAAATTGCAAACTACTCCCTCAGGTCAAAAAAAAAAAAAAAAAAGGGAGAGACTATTACATTAACACTATATCGTGGCTCAGACCAAACAGGTCTTGTATTCTGGGTGGAAAAAATTCAGCATGTCCAGTGGAGGGCTGAACCTTTCACTTTCAAAGAGGAAATCATGTGTGGTTTCTGTTACAGGGCTGTCAAAAGGGTGAGTCCAGGTCATTTCTAAACTTCCAGATTCCTGTCGAAAATGGGGAAGCTAACTCGGACATTCTCTCTCCACCACCTGAGAGTCTCATGGGCAGACTCTTTCTCCAGTGTCTCACTCATCAAATTGTGCAACTCAACCACTCCTCACCTTCCTCAGCTTCCTCAGGATGCCTAATTCTGAATGTGGAATCCAGTACATCCCAGACAGAAGACAACACATCATGAATCCATCATAAAAAATAAGTAAAATGGCCGGGCATGGTGGCACATGCCTTTAATCCCAGCACTCGGGAGGCAGAGGTACTAGGATTGCCATGAGTTCAAGGCCACCCTGAGACTACATAGTGAATTCCAGGTCAGCCTGGGCTAGAGTGAGACCCTACCTCGAAAAACCAAAAAAAAAAAAAAAAAAAAAAAAAAAAAAAAGTAAAATGTTTAGTTTTTACGTTGAAAACTCTCTGCTGTCTAACTTGAGGCAGGAAAGATATAGAAAGTTGTTTGTACTCGCTCACCAATCCCTACAAGGCAAGCTTCTTAGCTGGAGGAAGAGTGGTGAGGTTAGATTAAAACGAAGATAATTAGATGCTTATGTGTTGATAAACTTCTGTCTCCTGCAGGCTCACGGTGTGGACAGCGCAGAACCTGATTCACGTGAAGGCTTCTAGACCAGAGGCTCGTATCCTGCATGGAATCAGACAGGCACAGCAGTTTGGATATGCCCTAAGCCGCTGAGCGTTCGTTCGCATGTGAGGATAAACCACTTCCCACAGCTGTAGAGCCCCAGGTGGAAGCAGTGAAGCCTAACCATCATTTAAGCCTGGAGGAGGCATCAGTTGAGAAGATAACTTCAATATCCGAGCAATGCTCACGATGTAAATGGGGGGGGGGGGACTGCTGATGATGGTGAATATGCATCACCATCTCTTCTCAGGCCTGGTTTGATTTGAGAAACCAAGAGAAAAGAAGTCCCATCTACAAAGGGTTTGGCTAAGCTAGCTTGAAACCCCAGCTGCCTAGTCGACCCAGTTCATGCCTCTCCCCATCGGTCTCAACTCATCTGCCTTCTTGGCCACTGGCCGCCTGCTCAGTGGTGAGCCGGAGCCTTACCTGAGCACCTCCCCCATTGCTCTGAATTGCTGCCACCACCGCACCAACCGCTGAGGGACTCTCAGATCCCTGCGACTAATTCCACCAGTTCCCCTTCCTGCCTGCAGACCTACGTGAAAGGCTGTTCCCTGAGTGTGAGCGATAGCTTCTTGTAGAGATATCTAGATCAGTTGTCTGGAAAAAAAAAAAAAAAAAAAAAAAAAAAAAAAGTCCAGAACTTGAGGCAGATTGTTGAGCAATTATAGGAAGCCACCTTTCCCCTTCCATGCCACTATGACCAGTTCTGCACCTGTTTACTTCCTTCCTTTTCCCTTTGGCTCATTTCCCTTTTCCTCCTCAACCCTACCACTATCAGACAGTGCACCCATGATTGGCATGTGAGTTTTGTGAACAACGTGGTTTGCAGGGAAACCTGAGGTAAGAGGCTGCAGCTGTTTCCTTCTTGTGGCTGGTAAGACATATAACACCTGGCCAGAAACAGCTCATTGGAAGAAAAGGGTTTGTTCCAGGCTTACCGTCTCAAGAGGAAGTTTCATCAAGGTAGAGAAGACACAGCAGTGGACTCAGCTCCTCATAAGTCAGCTGCAGGGAGTAAGTAGCAAGTGCAAGGTGGCTCTGTGCACCCAGTGGCCTGGAATAATAAACCTTAAGGCCTGCCCCCGGTGACACACCCCCTCCAGCAAGACTCTACCTCCCAGAGGCTCCACCAACTGGGGACTAAGTAGGAAACTTAGTCAGAGAGCGATTGAATCTATGGGGGACATGCAACATTCTAAACAAAATGACAAGACTCTGTAGACTTGAAACACAGTTATGATTTGAAATTAAGGTTCACTCTTATTTAGAGATGGCTTGTCCCACAGAGTTCAGAGTGAAGGCACCATTATCTTTAGGTCACAAGGGACTGGAGCAGTCACAGTTTCAGTGGATTGTTATAAAGTGTGCTTGGGGCTTAGTGGTTAAGGCATTTGCCTGTGGAGCCTAAGGACCCCAGTTCGATTCCTCAGGACCCACATAAGCCAGATGCACAAGGTGGCGCATGCATCTGGAGTTCGTTTGCAGAGGCTAGAGGCCCTGTTGTGCCTATTCTCTCTTTCTCTCTATCTACTTATTTCCCTCTCTCTATTTCAAATAAATAAATAACTCAATATATTTAAAAAATTAAATAAAGTTGCAAAATGTGTTTGGCTTTCTTGGTCATCTTTGTGCCTATTCTTCTGCCATATGACACCTGTCTTTTCTACATGCAGGCTCACCCTGAAATGTCATCCTCCAAGTTTTGATTACAGTACATGGCCCTGACCAGATGTAGTTGTCTGATTCTAGTTCCCAAGCTCAGGTATTTTGTTACAGTAACCACACTATGCCATCTATCCATCCACCTCTGAACTAGATTAAGGAAGTGTCCAGGTCTGTATTTGACACATAAACAATAGTTCCCTATTTTTTCAATTGTGTGCCATCTGTATTTTTGAGAAGTGGGGAGCATATGTGTCAGATAAGAAGTAAAACATAAAAGAAAATGAGTTGATGTGTCAACCACAGTCTTATTTCTGCAACTTAACAGCTGTGTGCCCTGCAGCAATTTACTGAAAGTCTAAGATTCCTCATCCATAAAACAGAAGTGACAGAACATACCTCTGGGGTCTGTTCTGAGTGAAATATGCAGTTATTAGTATAGTGTCATAAAAATAGTAAATACTAAGTAAACATGAGTGTGACTGGCCCCATCAAGGTGTGTGGGTAGATGACATTTAATAGTTAAAGAGACCCTGGCCAGTGACATAGAGGTGGAATAAATCTTTGATAGTTCTCCATCTATCTTCAAAGCTTTTCCGTTTTAATGATCAAGTAGATGGTGCATGATGATTAAGATATAATAGATACGCATGTGCATCAGAGTGGCTCAACTATAAAATAGTCATAGAAATTTAGAAAAATATCAATACTCAAGACGATATAACGCCAATATCTAAGACAGGGTCAGTGGGAAATTCAGTCTGTGCTTTTTTTTTTTTTTCAAATAAAATTTTATTGGAGCATTTGTTTACACATAGCCTACAGCTGTGCTCATGTGCAAGGAGAAAGTCGAATAGTAATAGAAATGTTGTGGTTTAAATAGCCTAAATACTTCAAATTACCATTTTAGAGGAAACTCTGCTGACTTGTGATCTATGTGAAAAAACTTTGGGAAGAAGCAGGAATAGTAAAAACAAGCTGGAAGGTAAGATGGAGAAAATGCCAGGTGAGGGGGCCTCAAATGATATGCTGGTGTTATATGGGGCTGGGCCATGACAGAGGGCAAGAAAGAAATAATGAAATTAAGTCAAGCTCAGTGTTAGTAACAGATGGACATAAATAATACTTATAGCTACATGGTAAATCTAAGGGCTGACGAGACTGCTCACTGGTGAAGAGTATTTCCATTACATGCATGAGAATAATAAGGAAGTTTGAGATACCACTTGAGGTTGGTCCCCAGAACACACATCAACAGCTAGGAGGGGTAATGTACATCTGTAACCCCAGAGCCACAGGGGAGCAGAGACCTAAGGATCACTAGGCTGTGGGGGACTCCAGCTCCAATAAAAATGGATAGAAGAGTGATGAAACAGTACACGTGATGTTTGGCTCTGCCCACCGTGCCCTGCAGGAAGTGTGTCCGTGGTACACTGAATGGACACATACACATGCGTACAACACTCACACACAGAGACGCACACAAACACGTGTGCATGTGTGTGTGCACAAAAATAATGCTCAAAACCAAGAATGCTTCATTTGCAGAAAGATAGCTAAAGAGAGCACAAGAAGCAAGCAGGAAGTGCTTGTATAAACTGGACACAACAATAACTGTGTTTCCTTTGGTATGCCTGTTGATTTAGATGCTTACTGCAGAGACAGCCTGTAGATCATAAAGAATATTTTCGCATAAATGTGATTCTGTGACATTTTCACTTTAGTGCTTTAACAAATGGATTGAAGGAAGGAACTATAATATATGAAGCATTTTAATAGGAAAAATAGAGGGATTAACTAATATTTCAAATTTTTGCATACAAGATTAATTCTGGAGCAGATGTTTATACTGATAAATCTCTGTATAAAATCGATCTTACTTTCTCTTAGTCTTTTGTTATAATATTTGAAAAAATATCTTCACTTGGCGATGCATTTCTCTTGCTCAGATATTCTTATTTACTATGTATATTATATGTATTGACTTATTTACTATGTAGCTTATTATCTTATTAGTAAGTATATATGAAAATCTGACTTAAAGATATAAAAATATTTATTCAATTATTTGTACATTTTTGAAGTATTGAATTATGTGGGCTCCAATGTATTTTTTTAATCTTTTGTCTATTTTTATTTATTTGAGAGTGACAGAGAGAGAAAGAGGCAGAGAGAGGTAGAATGGGTGTGCCAGGGCTTCCAGCCACTGCAAATGAACTCCAGATGTGTGCACTCCCTTGTGCATCTGGTTAACGTGAGTCCAGGGGAATTGAGCCTCGAACTGAGGTCCTTAGGCTTCACAGGCAAGCACTTAACTACTCAGCTATCTCTCCAGCCCATGGATTCCAATATTTAATGGAACTAAATTGCTAAAGAATTAATTTCTTCATTAAAAGACGCAACTTCTTATTGTCTCAAACTGTGGAGCTCCATCAGTATTTAAGGAAAATCATTACTATTTTGATAATAAAAAATACTCTGTAAGTGTTTAGCAATAACAAAAATTTTTAAGTATATTAAAATACATTTAGCCAGCAATTAAAGTTACAGAAAAATATCTAATTATATAGAAGATGTTTATTGTATATTAAATGAAAGTGTTATAATAGTAGATTCTAATTCTATAAGGAAACTTGGGGGGTCATGGAGATGGCTTGGCATTTTGAGGTGCTTAGTTACAAAACCTGCTATCCCCAGTGTGATTCCAAAGCACACATGTAAAGCCAGGTGCACAAAGTGACACATGCATCTGAAGTTAGTTCCTGGCATGCCTCTATTTGTCCTCTCTCTCCCTCTCTCTCCCATTCTCTCTCTCTCTCTCTCTCTCTCTCTCTCTTTGTGTTTCTCTTTCTCTTTCTCTCTTCTCTGTATATCCATCTTTTTGCCTTTCTCCACCTCAACTGAATTAATTTTAAAAAGTAGAATGACAAAAATATGTTTTGTACTTATAAATGTATAGTAATTCCTTCAGGAGTTAGATGATTATTATTGAATTAATTTATATAAAATATTTTCTGTGATTGATGAATTTTATATATTCAATATTTATCCTATGTGTAGTGAGCAGTCATACAGACCTAATAACTTATATAAAATAATTCCCAGATAGTATTGAAATACACAAAATATTGAACAAGACAATTTGGGGGAGTAAAGTTTAACCTCCCTGAAACCAAAGACATGGTAGCTTTAAAAAAAAAAAAAAAGTGAAAAATCAGAAGAAAATAAAATGTTTGCAGAAGTTGGAATATAATATGTAAAGCTATAAAGAAACTACTCTGTATGTCTTGGAATATAATATATAAACATGTAGATGGAAAAAAATATCAAATATGTGGTAGAATATACTATATATTTTAGCTTTAATTTCTGTAGGAGGCCTTTTTTTTTTTTACTCCAAATGCCTGAATCTAACCTCAGATAATTGATAATTAAACATTAGTGTCATCTCTTTAGAGTTTAAGTGATTCTAAGTACTAAACAGATATTCTGTGCCTTAAAGAGCTCTGACGCCCACGTATTTTTTTGTTCTGTCACGCAGAGCCATAACTTTCACCTATGGTTGTGCTCCAGTGGATAAGAATCATATGTTTTTGTACTATAGAATGTAATATTTTAAAAGGCTCTTGGATTATTGTATTTGATCTCCAAAGAACTCTGGGAAACAGCCACGTCGTATCATATCGCCCTTCCCACAGCGGTGGGAATGTGGCACAGAGCCGTCATCGCATCGGTTACCGAGAGCCGAGGGATTAGGTGGAGGCCACAACCCCATCCTTTCTCCGCAACAGGTTGCTACTGCTCAGAACCATGACGAGATGTGTTCTCCTCTGAAAAATAGTTAAAATGGAAATGCGTACGGCTGCTGTCTCTGTTGGACTGTGCCAAGTTCCAGGGCAAGTGCGCACTGCGAGATGCAGTCGGAGCTGGGACGCTTCACAGGCGTCCTGACTGTGTGCTTCCCAGAGTGCCCTCTTTCCGTTTGTTTGCTGTTCTCTAAGTGTCTGCTAGAGCGACTCACAAACACTGAATCAAGGGGAGTGAGTATCCTTCATTTGGCCTCCAGATAGACCCCTGCCTTCTCTTTTGTGTGGAGTGCCCTGGGAAGCTACCTGCATGGACCCAGCATCTCTGCAGTGAGTCTTGCTCACGATGGGACGTGAGGAGGAGCTTGCGGAGCCGATGAGTGGGACCATGCTTCCTTTCATCACCCCTTCAGGACTATCCACATTCGTGTATGTCACTGTTGATATTACCTCTATAACATAGTAAAACCTAGGGTTTCTTTTCGTTGTTGTTTATTTTTATTTATTTATTTCAGAGTGACAGACATAGAGAGAAAAAGACAGTGAGAATGGGCACGCCAGGGCCTCTAGCCACTGAAAATGAACTCCAGATGGATGCCCCACCTTGTTCATCTGGCTTACGTGAGTCCTGGGGAATCGAGCCTCAAATGGGGGTCCTTAGACTTCACAGGCAAGCACTTAACCACTAAGACATCTCTCCAGCCCCTAAAATTTCTTTAAACTGTAGCAACCTCATTATGAACATGCCATCTATTTCCTCACTGGCAAGGGAGAAAAATAAGTGAAACTATTTTCTTTGGGGGCCAATTTACCTCCATACATGGGGAAAAAGTTACTCTTTCCTCAAAGGATGACACCACAAAACATGTAGGACAGGTGGAGATTCATAGATGTTCAGAAAAGAAGAGGAGGCTCGGACACCAGAGCCTGAAATGCACTAGTGTATGATGCAGCTATGGTGTAGCATGCATGAGTCAGCCAGTATCACTGGATGTAGTCTCTGGACATCTGGTACTTGCAATAGTCCTTTCCCTCAGTGTGGATCTGCAAGCTGATCTTGGGAAGTCTGATGATGAGTATACAGTCAGGTATGTATAAAGAGATGCCCACCTGAAGTATTCAAAAAATTCTCACTCACCTGAAAGCTCGCATAGTGACAACAGTTTGGGAAAGTTACTGCTTAACTTCACCAAGACAAAAAAAATATATAAACACACAATCTGTGTTCATTTGAGTTGCTTAACTTTGATACATATACTTCTTAATATTCTATTGTAAAATGTGAATATAAAGTTATAAGCTAGTATTTTGATACATTATCTCAACAATGTGATATAAAATCAAAAATTTAATGTTGTAGTGTCACAATATTTCAAAATGATGGAAATTAAATATTCACAAAAGGTGATTACTCTGTACTTCTAATCAAATGTGACAAGTTAAACAGCCAAAGAAAGCTGTTAAAAAAATTAACTGTTGTAATAATTATAGTTACTTTTAATAGATCTTTACTTTTTTATCCATTTCCAAAGCCCATAGTATTATGGCATAAGTTAGCAAAGTGATGTGTATGTTAGTAAAGAAAGAAAAAAACATAAAATGCTTCCCCAAAATGAGGACACCCAAGACAAAATGAGTCTACTGCTTTATACAGTACCAAAAATATTCATATCACAGATTACCTAGTAAGTGGAAAATAATATACTTCCCTTAACTCAAAACTACATTCCAATCTTTGTAGAATCCACAGCAATATACAGATAACAATGTAATGAAGGGTGAAGGTTATGACCAGATAAGACTCATGGCCATTCTAATAAGATGGCCACTTACTAAACCTGAACAAAGGTGAAGGACCGACACTGGGTTTCTTCCCTCTGATTATTCCCAACTTCATTTCCTAAGGCGGTTTTATGATCCACGGCAAAAAATTACACTTCATGATGTTATATATAACAATTGTATAGTGTGTGTGTGTGTGTGTGTGTGTGTGTGTGTGTGTGCATTTAGTCAAGGCCTAGCACATGATCCAGCCTTAGTAAGTTGTATTCATGATCCTACTTACTATCACCATGATTACCACACTTATTCCTTTATGTCCAGAGAAGATACCAAAGGTATCAGTGACTTGGGTTAAACTTATTTAAAAACCCACTTTTTATCAAGGATGCTGTATCTCATTCTACCCTCAGAGAGAAATCCCAAAACGTTTGCTCACAGAAGCATTGGTACGTAGTAAATGTTTGAGTGTGCTTTGAGTAAAATTTGTCCAGCAGTTTGGATCCATGGCAATAAACACCCTTCTGAGCAATGTATAATTATTTCAACTTTCTTGGATTTGTTTCAGAAGGTAAAAGCAAACCACTGTGCATTAGAAGCGAATGCCACTAAAACATGAGGAAATGAAGAGTTCTGTCAATAATGCCTGCATTCCCCAGATAGTGTGGTTAATACTGACTGTCAACAGGATCTACAATCATGTAGGAGACAAACTTCTGGCCATGACTGTGAGAGGCATTATAGATTAAGGTGATTGATGTCAGAAGACCCACATCAATGGTAGGCAGTACCTTTTCATGGGGTTGTGTCCTAGACTAAGTACAAGGAGATAGTGAGTTGAAGCTATGGATGTCATGTGACGGTGTGCCTCACATTCCTGATGCCATGTCTTACTCTTCATAATGGAATATGCCATCAAACTGTGAACAAGATCAACTCCTCCTTCCTGGAATTGTTTTTGTCAGACATTTTATCATAGCAACAAAGAAAAGTAACTAATTCAGAAAAGTGTTACCATGAATGGGGCCCATTGCTGTGTAAACCTGACCATGAAGTTCTTAAGCCTTTCAAATTAGTTTGTGGAGCAATTTGAAACTTTGGGCTAGAATAGCCCTAGAATGGGCTGTAGAAATGGCTTAGCAATTAAGGCACTTGCCTGCAAAGCCAAAGGACCCAGGTTTGATTCCCCAGGATCCATGTAAGCCAAATGTGCAAGATGGCACATACATCTGGAGTTTGTTTGCTATGGCTGGATGCCCTTACATGCCCATTGTCTACCCCCAATTTCTCTCTCTCTCTTTCTCTATCTATCTTTTTTCTCTCTCTCTGCCTTTCTCTATCTCGAGTAAATAAATAAATAATAAAACATTTCTTAAAAATAATATTCAGGGACTGAAGAGATGGCTTAGCAGTTAAGTGCTTGCCTGTGAAGCCCAAGGACCCCGGTTTGAGGTTTGATTCCCCAGAACCCATGTAAGCCAGATGCACAAGGTGAAGCATGCACCTGGAGTTTATTTGCTGTAGATGGAGGACCTGCCATACCCATTATCTCTCTTTCTATGCTCTCTACTTCTTTCTCTCTTTGTCTATATCTTTCAAATAAATAAAAATAAAGAACAAAAAAAAATTAAGGAAAATATTCTATAATGGTTTTCAATAGAACTTAGTGGGTCTTTAACTTGAGAGTTTTGCAAAACAGAATGGCAAAAGAATCTGTACATGGACAGTGGAGCCCCAAATCATGCTGCCTCAGAGAGAAGTAAGCATAGTATTGGGAACTAGGCTACAAGCCACTCATGTTCCATTCTGGCAAAGAATCTGCCTACATTCTGCCCATGTTCTAAGTGCCTGAATGATCCTGCATTCAAAAGTAAAAGGCTAGCTTGTTTTGCAGAAGAGATAGTAGAACTAGAGTATTCAGATGGTGTCACAGCTTTCTGCTATTTTTAAGGTCAAGTATGAAAGAGCCGCAAAAAGATATGATACATTTGCCTTTAGTGGGGGAAAGAAAGGACATGAAAGTTTCAGATAAATAAGTGATAATAAATCAGATGCAACTGTTAAACCATTAAAAATAAAACTTGTGTTTGCACTGGGACAATTAGGAACGGTGTTCGAAAGGCAAGTTCCTACCAATGGGAGGCCTAATTTTGTGAAAATCCAAATTGGTTTGAAAGAAAATAGCCTAAATTGAGAACGGATGGTACAGAAGAGATTCCTTGTTTAAAAAGAACTGCCCAGGGAAGTGTTTCTATAGTGTTAGCACACAGCAGCTGATACAACTGAATTCCAAGGAGACCAGGCTACCTCTTGAGCTGGAAGCAGTACTTGGCAGCATTGTCAATGTGGGCACTAGTTTTACAGATATGAAACTTGAGTGAGGTCTCAGACTGAGTGACAGCAAGGCATCTAGACGAGTCTTTACCTCGCTCTGCTTCCAGACTGTGCCTGGAATGTGAATAGCTGTCTCCCGCTCCCACACCTTTTGCCATGGCCTCCTCACCTTGACAGACGCTATCCCAGGGGACTGTAAGACAACACCAACTCTCCTTCTCTGAGGCCGATTCTTGCCAAGGATCTGGTACAGCAATGAGAGTGGTACCTTAATACAGATGGATACTGCAGGCATGCCTTTTGCGGATGTTTGATCCTATTTATTTTTTGAGACAAGTTCTCACTATATTGTCCTGGTTGGCCTCAAAGTAACACCCTATTTCAACTTCATTGGCACTGGCATTAGAGGTATGCACCACCATACCCTGTATATTACTTATTGTGAGGACAAAACATACCCGAGAAAACAATGTAAGAACATGTACTTCGACTCACTGTTTGAGGTGGGGAAAGTCTGGCCATCATTCGAATGGATCTACCTTCCACCAGTAATATGATGTAGAGAGTCCTTGATAGGCAGAGATAGAGATTTTTCTCTTCCTTGGTCAGTCTAGATCTTCCCAAGTTGACAATATGAACCATTATACTATCTGAGTAGGAAGTGAGATATAAAATTTGGTAGTTTCCAAAAGCTAGTCTCTTGAAAAACTTTAGATGACTCCATGGACAGAAAAACAAACAAACAAACAAACAACAACAACAACAACAAAACACCTTTCCTAGTCTTTCTTCAATGCCTGGAAATTCTAATGCAATAGGTCTTAGGTATTATTCTGTATGACTGTGTATTAATGCCCATGAAAACATTACATCCCATTGCTAAGTGAAATTGATTATTCCCCAAATAACAGAATGTGACTGATGAATCCTCTGCCTTATTCTGTATAACTTAACACTTTCATCATTGCAATGTCTGTCTCCTCTCTTGGCCTTTATGAACATGTTTGCACCATGAAGGCAGTATGTTCTGATGACACTGAGACCCCTTTTGTAGCTTACCCTTCTGGGAATTGGTGATGCTTAACCAGTGAAATTATAATATGTAAAATTAAATTGGGTAAATGTATCAGAAATAGGAAGATATAACTTGAGGAATGTAGCAATGGCCAATGCCCATTTAGATAATCTGTTGAAATTATAACAAGTCACTTCTTTTGTTTGCAGCTTTGTGGAAGAGTCTTCTAATACACAGAACAAAGAAAAAATAGAATCTACAACATTCCTGGGCTGAAATTCAACTATCATTGTGATATTATTATTGGGAAATTTTACCAAACTACGTGTGTTCTTGGTATCTGGAATTGGGCACCTTTGAAAGGTAACTAGAACCAGGTGAGATTATGAAGGTGGGGTATTCATGATTGAGTTACTGGATTCATAAGAAGAGGAATAAAGACTCATGCTAGCATGCCTTTGCTGTCTGGCCATATGAAAAGCTCCACTATTGTTTAACACAGAAAGAAGGCCTTTAGCATGTGCTGGTGGTAGGCTTCTACATGTCCCACTTCAGAAATATGAACTAACTGCTAACCTGTATTCCCCAGAAACTACCCAGCTTGTGGCATTAAGTTATTAGGAACAAAATGGACTATGAAGCACATGCTAAATACACTAACATGATCCCTTTCAATCATTAACTGTCCCTGTAGACACTGGGTTTGCTAATCCAGAAGTGGGTTGAGATGGGTCTTATGCCTCTCTATCATTGTGACCAAATGCCTGACAAAAGCAACTTAAGAAGTATTTGTTTTGGCTCAGGGATTCGGACAGTTGAGCACAGGGATGTTTGTTCCTATGTGCTTGGGAGTGGGGGCATATTGGGGAGGAGAGCAGCTGACCATTTGCTGGTTAAAAAAAAAAAAAAAAACAGCAGAAGAAAGAGAAGGCTTAAGCCATGGTCTTGATTTCTCATTTCTCCCTTTAAATTCATTCTAGAACTCTGGTCCATAGATTTCCACATTCAGGTTGCATCTTTTTGCCTCAGTTAATCTTCACTGGAAATAGCCTCACATTTATACATACATACATACATACATACATACATACATACATACATACCATACATACACACTCGCAACTCCCCCCCACACACACACACACAAACTCAGACGTAATCCTCACCAAACTTCTAGGTGATTCTTAATCCATTCAATATGACAATGAAGATGAACCATCATGTGCTATTTCCAAAGTACATTTAAAGGGCAGAAAACAGAACAATGAACAGCCACTTATAAGACACTAATTTTAATTTTTTAAAAAAAAATTGTTTATTTTTATTTATTTATTTTAGAGTGACAGGCAGAGAGAGAAAGAGGCAGAGAGAAGGTGAGAGATAGAGAATGGGCACCCCAGGGCCTCCAGCTACTGCAAAGAAAATCCAGATACATATGCCACCTTGTTCATCTGGCTTACATGACTACTGGGGAATTAATCCCAGAACCAGGGTCCTTAGGCTTCACAAGTAAGCACTTAACCACTAATCCATCTCTCCAGCCCCAAGAGGCTAATTTTAAAACCTTCTTAAGTTGAAGGTGCCCTCATATGGAAAGCAATTTGTTGAAAAATTATAATATCAGTTAACTGCCGGGAGTCAGAAAGGTTGAATGGTTTGGCATGACTGCTAGATAAAAATGATTTGATTACTTAACCTCTTTGTTTTTCATATGAAGACAATTAATAACACTTGTCTCCTTGGTTCCTTATGATGTTTGAATAAAACATACACAGAGGGCACTAAGTACAGTGTCTTGCACATAATAAATGTTCAGTAAAGGTTTTTTAACACTGTTACTATTTAATGATAAGATATATAATGACAAAAGCTGTTATGTGTGCATGCTGAAATGAATTTGTTTTTGATTTATCAGTGGTATCTGTACTAAGTGAAAGTCTTCTATGTATATGAAAGTCAGACACAATTCAGTTCACTGAAATATTTAGTACTTAGGGATTTCTAAGCTGCCATCCTCATTGCTTGCATGCACATTCAGAACTAAGGAGATGAAAGACTATTATTTATCCTTAATACACAGTCCTAGAACTAAGTTTCTGATTCTCAGCCAGCTGCAGACATCTTTGAAAGGAGACAAGCTGGCAGTAGAAGAAGCGAAGACAAAAGCACAAGGGAACATGACTTTGGGCCAGCGACTGGAAAGCGCTCAGCCTCCAATGTGTGAGGTGAGGATCTGACTTTACATCCATGTTCACCAGCACTGTTGCTGTGGCTTGAATGTGAAATGGTGCCCACAGGTGGCATGTTTGAACCTATGTTCTCAGAGGGTGGCACTATTGGGCAGGTTCTGGAAACTTTAGCATGCAAAGCCTAGGCCATTGTAGCAGCATGCTTGAGAGCTGTATCTTGTCCTTGTTCTTCACTCGTCCTGAACCCCTTTCTCTCGTCCTGCCTACCACGATGTGAAGTGCTTCACTCAATCATTTCTGCTCTGTCATCATGGACTAAGACCTCTGACACTGCAGGCCAAAGTAGACCCTTCCTCCTTTCAGTTGTTTCTGTCAGGTATCTGGAGCTATGCAAAAGTGACAAACACATCATGATTTTGAGGAAGTAACCCCAGAACCCCATGAGGTGTGTTAGTGACCAAGGGGCTAAATTCACATTCAGCCTTGTTCAAGAGGGCAACATCGATTTTCAGAGGTATAAATGCAGTATCTCATGTGTAAAAATGGTGATGGTCTTAGAGATGGATTTGCCTGGTTCTGGGTGTACTCTGTGTACGTGGATAGAGATGGATTTGCCTGGTTCTGGGTGTACTCTGTGTACGTGGATATGCAAATGCTTCCCTGCCCATGTCTAAGTGTAGGAGGGGTAAAAACCATTGTCCTGGAGTGTCCCAGGTCCAACAGCTACTATTTCTAAATAAATGGCTATAAAGTGAACCAAGAAGAGGGTAATGAAAGGATAACAAAGTGTTTGGTACTCTTTCGTATCTTTTTAATGGAAAAGCTGTAAGAAGATTAGATCAAGGTCACCCACCAAACTACTCACACTATATTTGGTGCAGATATCCCAGAAAGCAAAACCAAAAACAAGTAAAAATTCAATCCCCGAGGAACAAAATTTCAGGAGAGTTCTGAGCATTAAGGAATGCAAATGATGTTTACTTATTTTCCTGAAAAATTGATTTCTAATTACTTTTGTCCATGGATATAATAAAATAAAATTTAAACGTGTATTTAAAGAGTTGTATAAAACAAGGTCCACATTAAAAAACTCATCACAGCCCAGAATCTCATGCACAATCAATCAAAGGATTGAAGTTTGTTTTGCCATAAAGAAAGAATTTTAATTTTAATTTTTTTGATGACAATAGTATCACTTTTTTCTTCTTTGTGTGTGTGGCGGGGAAGTCTCGAGGTAGGGTCTCACTCTGGCCCAGGCTGACCTGGAACTATGTAGTCTCAGGTGGCCTCAAACTCACAGCAATCATCCCACCTCTGCCTCCTGAGTGCTGGGATCAAAGACATGCACCACCATGCCCGGCTGACAATAGTGTCTTTAAGGGATAATTTTTACATGATTTTGTAGCAGTTTTGGGCCCTTCTCATTCACAGAGAAGATGATTTGTAGATAGGACCCCACAGACTCTAGTTTGAAGCTCCATGATTGGGGAAAACAATGGCATGAGCAGAGAATGGACATCACCTCCTGGCCAATATCAATCAGATGGACAATAGCAACAGGGGAGTGTGCCAAACACTGGCAAGAGGAAGGTGGTTATAACACCCATAAGCCCACCTGAACAATACACTGCCTTCAGGAGGTATTCATTCCCAAATTCCATTAGCTGGGGACCTAATATTCAGAACACCTAAGTTTATGGGGGACACCTGAATCAAACCAACACATTCTGCCCCTGTCCCTATAATGTGAACCATCCATGATGTAAAATGTAATGCATTAGTCTCAACTTTAAAGGTCCCCATACTTTTTACAAGTCCCAATGATGTTCAAACATCCCCATAGTCTAAGGCCTTTTTAACTGAGCCATAATACCAAAAAAATAAAAAATAAAAAATCCCATAGTGGCACAGAATAAACATTCAATCTGCAAAAGAAGACACTGGGCATAGCAAATAAATATTCAACCAATACAAGATTTAAACTAGGAAAACACCAAACTCTGTAACTCCAAGTCCAACAAATCTAACAAGTGACAAGTCTCCAAGTCAATTCTAACCAGTGGATAAGTCTCTGGTGATCCAATTCCACCCCTCCAGCTAGACTACTCTCAATCCTGGAAAACTTCATCAGGCGCTGGCTGCTCTCCTTGGCAAACATCCCATAGTCCTAGCATCTCCACTGGGTCTCAACTGCTACCCACAGTTTATCCTCATGGCTCCATCAGGTCTTGGCATAGATAAGCCAACAAGCCTGCTTCACACTGTCCATGGAAATTTACAAAAAATAAAACCTTGTTGCATTTGTTATACTCTATAATACCAGGCAGGTTGCTAATTTGTTAATATAGGGTGGAATAAAGCAGACTTTGAAGAAAAAGATTCCTTCAGCATTCTGGCCCCTCCCAACAACTCCACATTCTTTCTGTTGTCCCAGTGCAGGTCAGCTGACCCAATCTCAATGGTTGTAGTCTCTCAAACAATTATAGCCAAAACAGGCAGAAGTTTCAGCCCAAATATTTCTTTCTGTGCCATATCCCTCTGTTCATACCAGTCCATTTCTATGCAATACAACCCTGTACAGGTGCTCAGGACACAGGCATACCAGCAAGCCTCTCACACATACTTCTTTTAGCCCAGTCCTGGCAAAGCTCTTTTTCACCCTCATAAGCCAAATCTCATAGTCAATAGTTCTTACTGTATTCCAGTCTTTCAACATTAACCGATACAGTCCAACAAGCTATACTTACAGCATTGCAAGGTGTCCCTTAAGCCAAGTTTTCAAATTCATCCACATTCCTCCTGCAAAGCAGTTCTAAAAGTTCAAAGCCACAGAATCAGGTTTCTGAAATCAATGATCCCACTTATCAGTAACAATTTTATTGTCGTACTCAGGTTCACATTTCTGGCAGTAAACACCTGACCAAGAGCACCTTGTGGGGAAAAAGGGTTTATTTTGGCTTACAGACTTGAAGGTAAGCTCCATGATGTCAGGAGGAAACTATGGCATGAGTAGAGGGTGGACAGCATCTCCTGGCCAACATCAGATGGACTGGAGCAATAAGAGAGTGTGCCAAACACAGGCAAGAGAAAGCTGGCTATAATGTCCGTAAGCCCACTCCCAAAAATACACTCCTCCAGGACTTTAATTTGCAAATTGCCATTAGCTGGGGACCTAACATTCAGAACACCTAAGTTTATGGGGGACACCTAGATCAAACCACCACATTTAGTAAGCAAGAAGTCATTTGGGGAAGGGTGTCTTAGATGTATTTTAGGTGAAAAGAAGAGGTAGAGAAGCCATCCCAATGATTTTCCAACTTTATAATTTTTTTGTTTTTGTTTTTTGACTTTTTGAGGTAGGGTCTCACTCTAGCCTCAGATGACCTGGAATTCACACTGTATTTTCAGGATGGCCTTTAATTCATGGTGATTTTCCTATCTCTGCCTCTCAAGTGCTGGGATTAAAGGCATGTACCACTACACCCAGCTAGTTTTTTATTCACAAATTTAAATTTACTTATAAATATATTGACTGGGCACAATATATTCTGAAGACATTTTTTCAATAGCTCATACAATCTCAAACTATTCTCTAAATCAGTGCTCTGTGATAGAAATACCAGTTACCTACTTTTATTATTCTAGCCATAATATGTAATGTCAATATATGTTAATATAATGCATCAAAATACTGTAATTTCAACTCATGATCAATATGTAAAATAAAGTTTAAATGGGGGAATTAAATGTTATATGAATTATATGTTAATAAGGATCATACAATTAGATGTATTTTATATCTTCATTCTATCTTAATCTTAAATTGATTTGTACTTAGAATGAGCAGCTCCATTTGGACTTGTCACATGCATTTCAAATTGGCAATGGTCAATGGCTCTTATATATAATATGTGGCTTAAGTGGTTCACATATATAATCAGTAAACAATTATTTAACGTTTTTAAGACTGTAGCCTTCCTTCATATTTTACATTGATAGAGATCTACAAAATAAGACCAATATCGTAAGGTGATGATACCATAGGGATGTCTAATGAGATAAATTAAGCAAAAAGAAATTTCAAATGAGATCATTTTTTTGTATTCATAATTATCTGATACAATAAAGAGGATGAAGGCCTCAGTCAGTCCCTGTGGGGCCACAGGGGGCTATGCCTCAGGATGTTCCTATCCCAATTTTTGGCTACTACAATCTTTTTTGTTTGTTTATTTTTTTGAGGTAGGGTCTCAGTCTGGTCCAGGCTGACCTGGAATTAACTCTGTAGTCTCAGGGTGGCCTTGAACTCACGGTGATCCTCCTACCTTTGCCTCCCGAGTGCCGGGATTAAAGGCGTGTGCCACCACGCCCAGCTGCTCCTACAATCTTTTCACCCATTCAGTGAATATCATAACTGCACTGAGGAGGGTCTTTAGGGTAACAGGATCTGGGGAAAGGGATAAAAGAGAATAAATTACTTTAATTAATGTAAAATAAAAATTAATGTAAAAATTCAGAATCCAGGTTGTAGAAGTGGCTATGCTTAATGTCCTTGCTTGCAAAGTCTAATGATCTGGATTCTATTTCCCAGTACCCACAGAAATCCAGGTGCACCAGGTGGTATATGCATCTGGAGTTCTTGTATAGCAGCTGGAGGTTCCAGCATGCTCATTTTATCTATCTATCTGGTCTATCTTTCTTCACTCTCTTTCTCTCACTCTGCTTGCAAATAGATAAAATATTTTTTAAATGAAAAAAATAACTAAACATGAATTAATAATCTCAGTTCCATTCTTTTGTCACATAGTAAATTCCAGGTCAGCCTCAGCTAGAGTGACACCCTACCATCAAAAATCAAATATATATATATATATATATATAAAACAAAAAATAAAAATTAGTAGTTCAGCATGCATCTACACCTCCACCAGAAACATCTCCTTTGTCCTTGACTCTTGAACTTTAGGTTTGTCTCCCCTCTCCCTCCCTTCTGTGTCTGAATGGCAAAGTCCATCCAGAGCCAATGTGGAAGCCCAGAGGGCCTTCCTTGAAGACTTGCTGCAGGAATCATGCATCCCCATGAGATCAGAGTCACTTGAGAAGACAGAAGGATAGGGAGGACGGAAAGAAGCAGGCCTGATGTTGGATTTGTTGCACCTAAAAGGAATATTAGCAGAAATGTAAGACTTGAAATTCCTTCCTATAAAAATCAAAGCACATGCAATGTTGGCACCTTTATTGACACCATAGTTTTTTTCTTTCCCAACTCGATAAGATCCCTTGAAATACAGATGCTTCCCTCCCCTGGGCTATGTGAAATCGGACTACATATCTGACTTTTGAGAGTGGCCCAGTTCATTATTATGTCACAACATCAACTGAAAGACCATGAAGATTCTTCCAGGAAAGCTTGTGAACAATTAAAGACCCATCTTTCAAAAAGCCACAGAAGGGCTGGAGAGATGGCTTAGCGGTTAAGAAGTATGTATGTGAAGCCTAAGGACCCAGGTTCAATTCTCCAGGTCCCACGTAAGCCAGGTGCACATGGTGACACACACATCTGGAGTTCATTTGCAGTGGCTGGAGGCCCTGGCGCGTCCATTCTCACTTCCTCTCTCTCTCTGTCTGTCTCAAATAAATAAATAAAATAGATTAAAAAAAAGAAAGAAAGAAAAAGCCACAGAAGCTTTGTATAAAGACAAAGCAAAGTAACTGTGATGAACTGTCAGCCCTCCAAAAGCCTGGAATTCATAAGCCTTAGGAAAGGAGCAGTTTAAACGTCACCACAGGTTTGCCCTATAAATCTTGTGTCCTTGCTATGTTGTTCCTTACCACGAGAAATGTTAGCTCACTGACATCAAGCCCACATTTACAAAGCACCGTACTATACATGATACTCGGTGAAATACAGGTGATGAGCCGAAATGTGTCTCAGCCTGTTCATGTGAGCACTTGAGAATGCCAACAATTAATTCTATCAACAGAAGTTTGTTTTGAGCTGCTTCAAATAATTTTAGAGGCTCCCAAAAATGTTAAAACAGATAAAACTCAAACTTAGCTTCCCTTCATCAGGACAGATGGAAATACCAAACCTTTTCCAAACAAGGTAAGGCAAAAGGTGCTTCAGTTTCTCAATACTGTGTTTGCATAAGGTCAGCAGAACAGGGTCTTTATAGGAAAAAAAAAAAAAAAAAAACATCACAAACATAGGGGCTGGAAAGATGGCTCAGTAGGTAAGGTGCTTGTCTGCAAAGCATAACAACAGAGGTTTGATTTCCCATGTAAAGCCAGAGGCATAAAGTGGTGCATATGTCTGGAGTTTGTTTGCAGGAGCTAAAGGCTATGGCACACACATTCTGTGTCTCTGTATCTGTATCTGTCTCTCTCTGTGACTCTCCTCTCTCTGCTTGAAAATAAAATAAAATATTCTTAGAATTATGAACGTATATTTAAATAAAGTATGGGTTGTCAGAATTTCCTCATTTTCTTATGGCCACATTCATGTGAGAAATAGGAAGACACTTTCTCCAAAACCCTCCTTTTTATTTTATTCAGGAGCATATTGAGTGGATTTGGCATTATGATGAAAGGTTGACAAAATATCTAAGAGAAGAGAAGCTAAGATCAGTCATCTATCCCAGCAGTCCTTCTGTGTAAATTCCATTTCTCTAACGTCTGAACGGATCTTCACTCTGGCAGCAGAGTTGCTCCCAGCTCTATATTGGACAACTTGCAAATTGCCACATCAACAGATTTTTGAAGGAGATTTAAGTTCTTCCCTTCCAGCTATCTACATACTGAGCTTGTTCCTCTTGCATTCTCAACTGTAATTTCCTCTCTCCACACTATAAAGACAACCAATAACATGTGAAAGTTAAATCATTAATTCAACAAACATCTTGAGGATTGACTATGCACCAGACTTGTGCCGAGAAAGCTTGTTTTCTAGTGGGGCTCAGAGCAAGCAAGGAAAGGTTATCTTGTTTGTTGGTGTGTTTGTTGTGATTTATTTTCAAGTGGAGACAGAGAGAGACTGAATAAGTATGGGCACATGAGGGCCTCCTACCACTGCAAACAAACTCCAGACTCATGTACAACTTTTTGAGTCCAGCTTCACATGGGTACTGGGGAATCAAAGTCATTAGGCTTTGCAGCCAAGCATCTTAACTGCTGAGCCATATCTCCAGCTCCAAGATAATCAATTTCTTTAAAAAACGTTATTTCTATAATAGAGGCTTGCCATGGAATATATATGAAAGGTGAGAGAAAAATCACATGTTGAGAAGATCAAGACAATCTTCATG
This sequence comes from Jaculus jaculus, assembly GCF_020740685.1. NCBI lineage: Eukaryota > Metazoa > Chordata > Mammalia > Rodentia > Dipodidae > Jaculus > Jaculus jaculus. The sequence continues at coordinate 12,807,354 of NC_059107.1, read as the reverse complement.
AAATATTTGAATTCATTTACAGGAAAAATGTATTCTAAATTGGAAATCAACAGAGCCAATATGGCTTTTCAATAGTGTCTAGACATTGTTCAATAAACTTGTGTAAGAATTATTTAGCTCTTTGTGAGAGTTGGTCAATTTACTTGTTAACTTGAAGACTTACAACCTGTAGAAATTGTCACTACAAAATTAGAGCCATTATTACTCTGTAGAACTAGCTCACTTTTATCTCTAATTCAATTTTATTTCAAAATCTTTTCTGGCAGACTATAGATACTGCATTGCTCTAAGCATTCTTCTGCCCAAATTTACCATCCTTCTATTGCCCTTATTGAATAATGAGTTGCATAAAACTTTTTATACACATTCACTAAGCTTTTATATGAAACTCTTGCTTTTACTTTCTGAATATTATGCTTTCACAAAGTAAAACTTTAAGGACAACTCTACCAATAAGTTAGTGGTGATTAACTTTTACACATTTTTCCTAAAAATAATATATGTATAAAACTAAAAATAAAATAGTAAGTTACAAACAAGCAATCCAATTCCTCACTTGGGCTTCCACAACCAATTAAGCTATTTCATTGGTTCTGCACATAACAAAGGTTAACTCACTAATCCTACTTTTGAATCCTGGTATTGCTATTCTCATAATTAATGTTTATAAAATGTTGCATGTTACCTATGTTAATTAATTATAAAGATCTAGTTTATTTTCAGAATTTACCTCTCTCCAAATTTCATTGTTCCTTCTGTGATTACCATTCTAATTTTAAGAAATATATCTAAATCTTTTATCTTGCTTCATTAGCCTTAACAGGCAAAAGGATCTCCATTTCCTATTTTGTAAAAGTATCCATGTCTTAGGTTTCTCTTCTTTTCCCATCTACTGTCACCTTTTAACTACACCCTTGCCTGCATTGTCAAGGTTTATAACATACTCTTATAATATTTGGTTAACTTGGTTGCATTATCTTTATAAGTTGATTCTAAACATGAAAGCAGTTTATTATAACTATATAAACTTCGCATTTGAGAGCCAGGCAGGATGGCCTTTACTCATCTTTGCCACAAAGTCATAACCTCTTAACCAAGAAAGATAATTGTGTTAAAAAATAAACAGGCTACCTGTTGATCAGAATCATGATGTGCTTTATTATGCATTTTATTTGAATTATGATTTCATTATTACATACAGGAGTGTTCAACCTTGTGACAATGCCACATGATGTCATCTTCAAATAAGTTGGAGTTCACTTACAGCTACTCTTGGATGCATGAGGCACTTGAGCTGCAGGTTGGACACACCTGGAATGATTTTTGCTATTGAATCTATGATTGATAATTGTCCGTACTTAAAAGAAGGCACACAGGTATACTGGCCAAATTGATAGTACCCTACCTGTTCCGTTTTCCTGGAATGAAGCATTCATAGAATTTTGGTAATTACATTTTAATAAACAGCTTTGTGGTGCACAACTATTGAATCAAACATTTCCTGAAATGTTTTGGAGAGGTTCTTCATTAGTATAACAATTCTGTGGCTCCCTTAAGAATTTTTTTTGTTGAATTATAGTCTTAATACAGATGAATGTATTCAGAAAGAATTATGGGAGAGCTAAGGATTTTGAGTGCTTCAAAGTATCTTTGTGATGCCCTTATTTGGCTTAAACCTGGCATTCAGACCCAAAGTATATTTTTCCTCATAAAATGCAAGAAGCTGCTCCACCTTCCTTCCTGTGACATTGTTGATAAAAAGTTTGATATCAGTTTGAAGATCATGTCTTTGTGTGTGTGGTATTTACTCCCCCCCAAGAGAGGTTTTAAGATTCTTGCTCCTTAGAGTTTTGGAAACTTAATATGATACATCAGGTACATCTGTTCATCTCTCATTTATGCTGCCTGGCTCTTGATGTATAAATCCGACATATTATCTATGTTCAGATCAAACAGTGCTTTTAAATTTATTTGAAGACCTCCTCCTCTTCTGCTACTTTATTCAGTGTCACTGATAGGGCCTCAAAGTGAAAGCAAGAACAGCTGTGTGAATCTGCTAGAGTGGCTTCTTATCCCAACTAAATATCATTTCTCTTTCCTCTGTCCTAAGAAATTTATACTTAAAACTTAAAGCTTCCTTTAGAGAAACAACATTAATTATACAAGAGATTTTATTCTCTAATTGTTCATTTTTATACTGTTCCATCCTCATTTTACGGATAGATTACTGGCACACAGTCATCTTGGGAAATATATTTCAACAAGAATTTTGAATCTTTAAAAGGTAGCAACCATACTTTGTTCTTCTGGGATACTAATATTCTTTATTTTCCTCACTTTTTTAATTTTTATTTTAAAATATGGCATTACACATCCTTGCAAAGATCATTAACACAGTTTCTCCTTTTAAAGTAATTAGAAATAGATAAACCAAGTCCATACATTTCTTGGACAATTCTGCCCCTAGTTGCCACAGGTTATTAAACAACAATGTCACTGTGAGGCATGGGATAGTACCTAATGAGTTGTTGGTTAGAAAGCCTCCAAGCCCCCCCACCCAAACAAAAGATTCTATTACCACATGTGGTGGTTTGATTCAGTGAACCTGACTACAAAACCATGGTTCTAGGTTGCCCACCAGTATTGAAAGGTATGACCAAATGACTGGAAAACACTGTACCCATTGGATATGGGACATAAAGAAACCAATCTGGTGCTGAGGCAGAAGCTTCTTTAATCCTGACTAGTTTTCATAGTACCAGAGGGAATAGGCTGATGGCAGATAAAGCCATCAGCAATCTCATCCAGGGATGAATCCTGTACTCTACAATATTAACCCACCAGTCAAGACATGCCCTCTGGTGCAGTACTGGCCTGAGTGTTATGGAGTCAACCAAAAGCTCTATGATTGGATTTGAGGACTGCTTCCACAGGAGGGAATTAGTGCTCAGCATGGAAAGTCAAGCCAAAAGCCTGTAGTTGATGAGAATGTAGTCCAGATGGAAGGACCTACTGTTGCCATGTTGCTAAACGGATGCATGCATGGTCAAACTGCCACCCAAATATTTGTCTTTATATACAGGGATCAGTTCTTCTGTTGGCACCAATTAGAAAACCTTTACTAAAAATTTATTTTATTTGGCATTGGGGGATGGTTGATGCAGAGGACCATACCCAGCCTGGTGCTGAAATAAGTGATTGATGAATGCTCAGCTCTAAACTGAACATGTAAGTCACTCCTCTAGTACCCAGGGAATACTGCAAAAGATGGACAGAAAGAATGTAAGAGAGATAGGATGGCGGGAGTGCCTGTGTGTATGACCAGACCACTGCAGTAATGGACTCACAGCGGCTGTGGTCACCTTCACAAGATCTGCACATGATGGGCCACTCAACATTGCTTGGGAGGCTACTCCTTTCATAATGAGTTAGGGACAGTACTAGTGATCCTGGCAGGGGGAGTCATTTTCTTTCATGGCATAACCGCTGGCAAGTGACAAGAAGAAGGGTATACAGTAGCCTGAGGGCACAACAAAAATAATACCAGGTACATGTTACCAGAATGTAATATAGGCATAAGAAGTTCCAAAACAAATGAAAATAGTATGTAGTTGCTGATCTTTGAGACAATCAAACTCTAAGCACATAAGACCTTCCTAGAGAATCAAGGGACAGAAGATACTCTTAAAGTTGGGCCAGTTTTTTGAGACTTCTTATTAGGAAGTCAGGAAAACAAACCCATCAAGGAAAGATGACTTTCTTATATTACAAGAAACTGGCTGAATAGCAGAGGAATCTGTGAATGACATACTAGATTTGAAGCTGTTATAGCACGAATGTGAAAATGAATTAAAGGACTGAAAAGATGGCTAAGTGGCTAAGGTGCTTGCTTTGAAGCCAAAGAACTCAGGTTAAATTCCCCAGTGCACATGTATCCCAGGTGGTACATGTATCAGTAGATTGTAGTGACTAGAGGCCTTGGCATTCCCATTCTCTTCCCCACTCTCTTTTCTTTATCCCTCAAATAAATAAAATTAAAACTAACTATGAATTAAAGATAGACCACAGCCCTAAATGCATAAGATAGAGCAATAAACTTTCTTAAAGAAAATTTAGAAGGATATCTTTGTAACATAAGGTCAAGAAAAAAAATGCCTGTGATATAACAGAAAAGAAAAAAAATTGTCAAATGAAAATATGAATTAGAACCCCTCAAAAATACCTTGATATCCATGGCCTTTCACTGCCTAGCAATACCTTCACAAGACCCACATAATAGGAGAAAAAGATGATAATATCAAAATAAGAGAGAGTAATGGAGAGAGGGAGAGGATAAGATGGAGAACAGAGTTGTGAAGGGGAATATGGGAGAGGGGAGAGAAATACCATGGTTTATTGTCTGTAAGTATAGAAGTTGTCTAGATGGATAGATAGATAGATAGGTATAGATGATAGATATAGATATAGATAGATAGATATAGATAGATAGCACATTTCATTTTAAAACATCAGTTTGAGAGCTGGAGAGATGGCTTAGCCATTAAGGCATTTGCCTGAAAGGCCAAAGGACCCTGGTTCGATTCTCCAGGACCCACGTAAGCCAGGTACACAAGGGGTCACATGCATCTGGAGTTCGTTTGCAGTGACTGGAGGCCCTCACATATCCATTCTCTCTTTCTCTCTCTCTCTCTCTCTCTCTCTCTCTCTCTCTCTCTCTCTCTTTCTTTCTGTCTCTGCACCTCTTTCTCTCTTTCAAATAAATAAAGTTTAAAAAAACAGCTATTTGGATAGAAGAAAACACAGACAATAGATGTCTTTCAAGAGCTTTTACATAAAGAGGCAAATACAGGCCAGCCAATACAGGATAGGGAGCTTGAGGATTTCAAGAACTTGATGATTGCTGTAGTCGCCTTCACATGGCTGCTACAAAATACCAGACTAAAAGCAGCTGATGAGAGGAAAGGCTTGTTTAGATTTACAGTCGTGAGGGGGAGCTACATGATGCCAGGTGAAAGTGTGGCATGAGCATTGGCTGGACATCACTTTGGACACAGCAGGTAGACAACAGAAGCAAGAGAAGGTGGCAAGGGGTAGCTGACCATGACCCCTCAAAGCCCATGCACAGTAATACGCCTTGTTCAGCAAGGCACCACCATCCAAATTACTAACATCTGGAGACCATGCAAGGAAAACACATGAGGTTATGGAGGGGCATTTGATTCAAACCACCACAACAATTCTAAAAATGTGTAACATTTTTTATTGTGGCCGTGTTTACATAAATATATACTCTGGGAGGAAATTCCAACTGCGCACTTACAGTTCTGGGGGGATGTGTATGTATGACGTGCATGCATGTGTATGCATGTGGGTATACATGTGTGTGGGTGAGCATGCACTTATGTGTGCATATGTAGACCAGAGCTTGATTTTGGGTATCTTCCTGAGTCTCTCACATGAGCCCAAAGCTCACAGATTCAGCTAGTCTGAGAGTCTGGCCAGGTTGCCGTAGAGATTCCCTTTGTCAGCCTCCTGAGTGCTGGGGTCATAGACTGCCCAGCAGGCATTTATGTGTTTGCTGGGACTCCAGACGCTGCTTCTCACACTTGCACAGGAAGTGCTTTATTGAGGAAGCCATCTCTCTAGTCCTGCTTTGTATGTAAGTAGCAGTTCCAGAAAGTGGATTACAAACATAAATAAGGAAATATGCCAAGTATTTGATTACAGCAGATTAAATAATCTCTGCCATTTGATAACAGAATTATCTCACACAAGGTCCACATTGCACAACTATTCCTATTTTGAGGGAAAAGTCATGTAACATAAAAATAACCTTTGACAAATCACTAGACAAGATTTTTGTTTGTCTACAATATATAAATAACATAAGTCTTTGCACTGTATAAATAGTTGTTTGTGGATTTTTCATCTAATATAATATGATACACATTATTATTTTTTAATTTGTTGTTTATTTATATTTTTTTTATTGGAGAACAACAGTCAGAGAGAGAAAGAGGCATATAGAGAAAGAGAATGGGCATACCAGGGCCTCCAACCACTGCAAACAAACTCCAAATGCTTGTGTTCCCTTGTGCATCTGGCTAACGTGGGTTCTGGGGAATCAAGCCTCGAACTTGGGTCCTTAGGCTTCACAGGCAAGCGTTTAAATGCTAAACCATCTCTCCAGCCCAACCTTATACACATTATTAAATAGGCAAATAGACTGTTAATATCACATAGTAACCAAGATTTACTAAATTAGTTAATGCATCATTGTATATCTAGGATATGATTCCATGGAGTTGAATGACAGACACTTTTATCCTCAGTGTTACAATTAGTCATATGTGGTTCAATTGAGAGGAAGCAAATATCCATGAAATGTAATGTTCATTTCTCTCAAGTCTATGTTCCCACTAGGGCCTACATACAAATGGAGTCATGGTCTTAATTGGGCCTCCTGGGTGCCATGCACCTAAACCATTGGCTAGCCAACTTTCCTTAAGGACAGTTGGGGAACTAAACTCTGGATCAGAATACCCTCATACTGAAAAAGGAATGGACCTCCATAGAAACTTGTTCATTGAATGGCTTTAACTTTCCACTTAAGAAATTCATTCAATGTCTTCAGAAAGAGCCCTTCAGCTTTTCTCAAGGGTATCCTGACCATGGACAGCACAGATGAGCAAGAGGTATCTCATCACAGATTAACATTGGGTTAGTCCCTTCCTTTGCTTTTCTGCCTAAATTTTGTCATATTTCCTACTTCTAGGACATCTACAGAGTGGTTTTCTAAAAAAGGAAAAACAAATACTAGGATATTCTTTATATATAATAAGTTTTCTATTTCTTCAAATTTCCAAAGTTGTTTTAGAACTATATCAACTGTTTACACACCTCAGTAGGTGTTTACAGAGAAGGAAGCACAATTATGTGACTGAGTACAGTCATAATTCCATGTATAGTTTCTGAAACAAACACTTGGAATATCATTAAATTTTGGAAATCTTTTATTGCTGTTTTTTTTTTTTTTCCTTATTAATGTCTCCTATAGGTCACAAAGTTACTTGCATGATTGTGATCTAGCGTTAGGGTGTACATTGTTTCCTAAAATAGAATGAAGCTAGAGACACAAACTAATTAACCTTAGGTTCCAAATACCCTCTATGTTACTACAAAAAGGGCTCCTATGTTTCATTCATGAATGGGCTTACATGGACCAAAATATAACTTGAAATCCTAAAAAATATATACTTACATGTCTTCATCTTTTTTTTGCAAAAAAAAAAAATCTGTGTTTTTTGTTATAGAAATTGAAACAAAGTAATATAATGGGGAAAATGACTAAATGAGTGGACTATGGTTCTTTTTCTGAGAAAGAGAGCTTTTATCAGCATTGTCATGGTCATGAATAAATGCTTCATCAGATTTTTCCAGATGGTAGATAATAAACTTTTAGGAAGAAACATGTATTAAATCAAATGCATCTTGGGAAGGAACCTGCGCAGTTTGAAAAACAAAGTATAACTCAAAATGGTCAGTCTTCCTACCACCATAACTAGCCCATCCCCTTCTCAAACTCCTCTTCAAAGAACCCCAGTCCTGGTATGCTTGAGTGCTCTCCACTCATGTGGTCACTGCCCCTTTGGGAATATATTCTAATATTTTTTAAAAAGTTATTTATTTGAGAAAGATAGAGAATGAGGGATAGAGAGAGAGAAAAAAAAATGGGTGCACCACGGCATCTAGCCACTGCAAGCAAACTTCAGATGCATGCACTACCTTGTACATCTGGCTTACAAGGGCCTGGGGAATCAAACCTGGGTCCTTTGGTTTTGCAGACAAGTGCCTTAATCACTAAACCATCTCTCCAGCCCTGTATTCTAATCTTTACTATAGCTTTGCTCTTAATAAATTTTTCTGTTCCTTAACTACTTGTGTGCACTATGTTTTTATTCTTTGAATAATATTCCAAGAACCTGGAAAGAATTAGATACAGAGACAATATGTAAAAAAAAAAAAAAATGGCAAATGGACTGAAAAGTATTGTGTTTTGCATGAGCTGTTTGTATAGTTCTTCAAGCAACTGGGTGAAGGCATGGGTGGTACAATTAAAGCATTGTCACATTTATTTATTTCACTTTGAACCTCATTACAAAAATGTGAGGTGGGGGACTTGGAAAGATAGCTGGGTGGTTAAGGCACTGGCCTGCAAAGCCTAATAACCTGGGTTTGATTCTGCAGTACTCTCGTAGAGCCAGATACACAAAATGGCACATGCATCTGGAAATCATCTGAAGCAGCTAGAGGCCCTGCATCTCTCTTTCCCTCCCTCCCTCTCCTTCTCTCTCCTTATAAATAATTACATGACCACATTTTAAAATGATGTAAGGTGTGCACAGATCAATGATTCAATACAGTGTTAGTAGGAGGAGGAAAATGCCACTGAGAACACTGCCAAAATCTCATGAGAAAGAGATGGCAGGCTGGAGAGATGTCTTAGCAGTTAAGGCGCTTGCCTGCAAAGCCTAAGGACCCATGTTCAACTCTCCAGATCCCACATAAGCCAGATGCACGGTGAGGCAAGTACAAGTTTGCACATGCCCACTAGGTGGTGAAAGTGTCTGGAGTTCATTTGCAGTGGCTGAGGCCCTGGCAGGCCAATTATCTCTCTCTCTCTCTCTCTCTCTCTCTCTCTCTCTCTCTCTCTTGAATAAATAAACAAACAAACAAACAAACAAATAGATGGCAGATTGGAATGGGCTCAGTAGCAAAGCTAAAGGGAAAAATAATTCACAAGTTAAAATGTCTTCCTGAGAATACAAATTGTATGTAAAATTCCAACTTATACCCTTAGTTATGAGTTGTAAAAATGGCAGATGAAACATTTGTAGCATGTGTTTGTGTGTGTATTTTCAAACAAAATCTAAATCTGTACATGAATCTGAATGCAGCAGTTCAATTTTTTGTTATTATTTTTGTTAAGCATTTCAAAGGCCTCATCTAAAATCCAGCAGATGTAAACAAACAGCAAAACACAGTGCTTAAGGGGAAAACCACAAATCTTTTCTCCAGAAACTGTCAAAGGGAGGCTACTGCTAAAATGGTAGCTGTTTGCATAAGGGGGGCAAGCGCAGCAGCTTGCCTTCAGAGGCAGAACCGAAGCATGTTAAAGCAGGTGCCCACCAAGCTCAGGGAAGACCAAAGATCCCTAGCAATAGAGTTGGGCCTGAGACATGCACTTTAAGAGACCAACTCAAAAATCAGACCAGAGAGTGCTAGAGGGATGGCTTAGTGCTTAAGGCACTTGCTTGCAAAGCCAAAGTCTCCAGGTTCAATTTCCCAGGACACACGTTTAGACAGATGCACAAGCAGGTGCACCCGTCCATTTGTAATGGCTAGAGGCCCCAGTGCATCCACTCTGTCTCTCTTTCTCTGTCAAATAAATAAATAAATACAAATAAAGTATTGAAAAAAATATCAGACCAGAGTACCTCTTATGCCACCAGAGTGGCAGCTACCTAACTGGCCCTTTCTCAGGGGAAACCCCAGGTAACATTGTAAGAGCCATTAATGAAGGTGGAAAGAAAATGGATAGCATATTTCTAGAAGACCTAATGCAAAAAGGAAACTATCACCATTTTCAAAGGCCTCACAGGACAAGTGCCAAAATTCATCATGAAATCTTTCATAGATTATATGTAAAATGTCTGAAGCCAGATCTGTTTAGAATGTCATATTCCATGTTTGAAATTGGCCCTTATGAGGAGCTGTCACACATGCACAGGGTGTGGTCCTGTGCCACTGTGAATTAATAAATTATTAATTGACATGAAATTGAAGGAGATTGTAATATTTACTAAGTGCTGGCAGTTGCACTAATCCATTTAACCCATCTTTATAGATGAGGAAACTGGAATTTAAAAGAGAGGCTAGGTACAGACATCAATAACACATCTCAGCTCAACTAACAGCTCATATTAGGTGCTTAGTTTGTGTCAGCTAGACACAGAAACAAGCAAAGGCAGTTCCCAACAGTGGCATTTGGATCACCTCGGATATTCTCTTTTCAAGAGAAATCATTGCTGTCCTCTCATGTTTGACACTAAGACATTTATTCTCTGAGACACACGTTCAATGCAAGATGAACTTCTGGAGAAACTTGGAAGCTGAAGAAAGCTACAAGAAAGAGGACGTCCTCAGATTGGCTGAGTTCATTCTGACTCCCGGCTGAGAGGCACTCTAACATCAGCGCGTCATGTCCCCATCCACATGAAACAAAATGCTAAGATGTACAAAGAATCAGCATGAGGCTTTTTCCAATGAGAACAACCCCAAAGGGGAACACACACACACACACACACACACACACACACACACACACACGTATCTCAAGTGTACCTCTTCTGAGTGGTTCACACACCCAATCTGAATGATGACTACAAAAAAATGATAAAAATGATCCCCAGAGGCAGCTTTTAATTTCCCTCTGATACTATTTTGCAGAGGTACACAGCTTTTCCACCATTATAGCAGGGAATAGACTAATTAATTTGTCAATATCGCGCTCCGTTAGCTTGCACACATTTGCAGGTTTTTTTTTTCCTGGCTTTTAAATTATACTCTGAAAATCAAGGCTTTCAAAAGCCCAGCTAAAATAAAGATGGATGCTGAAGTCACACGAGAAACTGATATGACAGTGAAGCAAATTGTGAAGGTACACAAAGGAATTGAGCTCTTCAATGTCCCCAAGACAATTAACCTTGCTGGTATCTGTTCAATATGCTAAATAGTTCTGGGCTCCCTTCAGTCACTCTGGACAGATAAAGCATCACATTTACATTTAATGACAGTTTTTCCTCAACATAATTTTCTACATATTAATTAAATGCCTTTCCCCCATTGGCAACAATGTCCACTTCATTCGGAGTTTCAAAATCATTATAATGAAATTGTGCCTCTTAATGTATTTATTTATTTTTACAGAATAAAGTTTGGCTATCATCTGAACTCAGTCAAATGCATGGATTCACATAGGGAGTCAAACTTGTCAGTTATCATGGGGAATCACGGTAATCTTTCAGTTCATATGAGCTCCATAACTTAAAACAATAGCTTCTCATCTAAGAGTTTATAAAGGACCAGCATATCCCGGGAGTGTGTAAGCTAATTATACTTGTGTTTCTGAGAACATGTATAATGTGTGTGTGAATGCTCCTGCGTGTGCACATAGGCACATACTTCAGATTGCGTGTGAAGGGCAGAGGACAACTCCCGATGTCAGTCTTTGCCTTCCACCTTGTTTGAGGCTGGGCCTCTTGGTCTTCACCACTGCATTTTCCATTCTAGTTGGCCTTCCAGCTTCAAAGAATTCTTCTGTCTTCTCACCCTAGGCAAGCTGGGATCACAGACACTGCTTTCTGGATTTATATGAGTTCTTAGGATCTAAACGCGGGTGGCTCAAGCTTGGCAGGAAGATGCTTTTTCTACTGAGCCATTTCCCCAGCCCCTAAAGTTCCTTCATCTTCACTTTCCATCAAGCAGGTTTGATATCTACAAATGAAGAAACTGAGGCTCAGTGACTGCCCAGTAACCCTTCATGTAAAAAGGGGAGGTCTGAGTGGAGAAGAGACTGTTCTGTGCTCTCTGTGGGGGGTCGCAGCCTCTGCCACTATCATGATTCTCAACTTCATGTTTCACACATCCTGATCTAGTTACTGCTTGTGCATGTTTCATGGTAAGAAAGATCACTATGAGGGACAGACAAGTCTCAGAGTACTTCCGTGCAACTACCCTTGAGAGCAGTAGTGATATTTACTAATAACTTTTTCCATATATTCAGTTATTTATTTATTTGCAAGAAGAGAGAGGGAGAACCAGTGCCTCTAGCCACTGCAAACGAAGTCCAGATGCATGGGCCGCCATGTTGGAAGCCTCTTGGAGATGACTGCTTCTGCACACTGGATCTGGAATTCAGGTGCCGTCACACCTAACAGGATGCCTAGCTCTCATTTAAAGTCAGATGCAATGACTCTTGAATTCACTTTCAGTGAAAAAGCAGTGTGAACTGGGATAGGAACAGTTACTTTCCTCAAGCTTAATTTATACACCTATGGTTTAAAAAAATAACACGTATTATAGAGAGCAGTTTGGCCTTTTTCTTTTCTTTTCTTTTCTTTTCTTTTCTTTTCTTTTCTTTTCTTTTCTTTTCTTTTCTTTTCAAGCCAAGCTCTCACTATGGCTAGCCTTTAACTTGTGGTCTTTCTGCTTCAGGATTCCAAGTGCCCAAATTATAAGATTAAAGGCATGCATTGGCTGAAGGGTAGTTCTAGAGAATATGGATTTAAAAAAAAAAAAACGCTTTGGACAAAACGTTTAATAATGAACGTTTCTATAAAGAGCTTTTAATGCATTTTAAAATTGAGGTATAATTTACATAAAGTGAAACATTAATAAGGGTGTCATTTAATCACTCTTGATGAATGTCTATCAGGGCATAGAACATTTCCATTATCCCAGGAATTTCCCTCGTGCACTGCCCAGGCAATTGCCCAACGGAAGTTAAGTGTTGAGCTATTTCTATCATCCTCAATTAGTGCAGAGTAATCTGTATTTTCATATAAGTAAAGTCAGCAACGAAGGGGCTTTTGCGGTGCTTGACTTCTTGAGCTCACCGATCTCATTTGTGACACTAGTTCCTGCATTCACGTGTATTTTTACTACACTTCTTGACACCCACTGACCTCTCAGTGCTTACCCACTTTCCTGCTGAAAGAAATGGGAGTTACTTTCCACACTGAATTATCGCAACAAAGGTTTATTATGATCTCTCACAAAAATACATTTCACTAGAATTCCTTTGCTTTAGCCTAGACACTCGCATAATTTGTAAGGAAATGGCAGATTGTGTTTGAAGAGTTGCAACGTTTTACAATTCTATCAGTAAAGCCCAAGCATGGAGCTTTCCACACATTCTCTTCTCTTCTTCTGTCTGTGGGGTCGCCAGGCCTTAAACATAGCCATTCTAGGGGCTGGAGAGATGGCTTAGCGGTTAAGCGCTTGCCTGTGAAGCCTAAGGACCCCGGTTCGAGGCTCGGTTCCCCAGGTCCCACGTTAGCCAGATGCACAAGGGGGCGCACGCGTCTGGAGTTCGTTTGCAGAGGCTGGAAGCCCTGGCGCGCCCATTCTCTGTCCCTCTATCTGTCTTTCTCTCTGTGTCTGTCGCTCTCAAATAAATAAATAAAAAATTTAAAAAAAAAAAAACATAGCCATTCTGACAGTTGCATAATGACACAGCTTTGCGGCTTCATGTTTGGTTCCTTGACAACAAAACTTAACATTACTCATATTGACTGGCTACCTCTATTCTGAATTTTTAAACTCCCTGTTCATACACAAGTAAGATGCATGTATTAGAGATATTTTCTCCCCTAATGGAAACCCTCTGTCTCTAAATGCATTTGTGGTTTACCTCTTTATTTCCTTAAGGGGGTTTCAGTTATTGCGTTAGACACAGGTGCTCAGAATTTAACCAAGGCTAAACGTGAACTCACAGACTCCAACCTCAACCACCCGTGTGCTCTTGGTATTTTTTAATGAATAGATGTTCTTAATCTTCATGAAGCTCAATACATTCCCCAAGTCCCTGTCTCCTGTTCTTTGGCCTTCCCAAGTTCTTCATGAGAAGCATGTGTCACATGAATTTATGCTATCCTAGCCTTTCTCCTACTATATCTTTTGTATTTTTTTTTTTACATTTTATGTTTTAGCCCATGATCTGGATTAAATTATAATTTATATGCTGGTATAAGGTAGTGACTGATAATCTGTATTTCATATAAATACGTAGTTATTTAACATCTATTGAAGTGCTTTTCCCATCTGATCTACCATCTTTGGTGCAGTTGTTGGAACCAGTGGAGTCACATGTGAGCTTATGTCAGAATTCACTTTTATTTCATTGTCCTACTCACTTCTTTTAATTTTAACTCTGATTTTTATTATTTTTTATCTTTTTAAAATTTTAACTTACTTCAAGTATGTCAATGGAAACCCCTGTAACTTTATAACTTTACAGACACACACACACACACACACACACACACACACACACACACACACAGTGTCCACATAGATACATACAAATACATACCCACAGAATATTAGAATAATCATTAAAATTCTTCAATCTTCCCAGTTTTGAGACATGAGATTTTTTCCCCCTACTTTCCAGAGCTCAAAGTACTTTAGCATTTTAGTAAAGCACACGAATTATATAGAACATGTGTTCAACCACATCTGGAGAGCCGGTTCTCAGAGGTCCTGAGAAAGCCTAGGGTGGGGCCAGGTCGCTATCCCACACCTTCCAGGGAGAGGTAGCTCCAGTGCTCTGGAGCACATGAGCATCATTGCTGACTCGCAAGAATTAAAGCATTGAGACTTTGGTTTGCCTTCGCTTAACTCTTGTCCTGTTAGCCATTAATTTATACTCTCTGTTTTCACTTGAAAAGCCATCTGGAATCCACTCAGTGAAGCCGATCAGGGGAGCCAGGGAACACTGTGACCCATGGGTGGGGCCAACATCTCATCCATCCCTGCTTCCCTCCAGGACACTGTAAAAACTGCAGGGAGCATCGGGTGAATATGGATTGCACAGCAGATATCCTTCCCCACGCATCCTCCCTGAACAGAGAGAGTGTTATTTTCCCTTTCACAGTTCTCTAAACCAAGAATATGCTTATACACAGGTCTCTAAACCAAGAATATGCTTATAGTCAAGCTATTTAAAACTTTGGTGAACTGATGCTACAAGGCAGGGACATCTAGACCACAGATGACCTGAAGTAAAGACCCACACTTTCCAGGTAAAAAACTCGTTCTTCAAAATTGCAACTCGAACCCTGAGCTTTTCTGCATTTCTGAAGAGAACAGCAAAGCGCTTGACACCTTTCCTGTTCAATAAAGGGAGTCTGAGCCGAGACAGCACGGTACAACTCATCCATCGCATAGTGTGAAGGGTCAATAAAGTCCCGCCCATGCTGAGAACAAGCCCGCCCGGAATCAGAGGCTTGGGAATGAGGGTCAAATTCCTCGGTAATAAAGATTTTCCCAGACCTTGGGCCTGAGAGAGAAACAAACACCTGGTCAATGGAAGGCCACCGTCAGCTGTCTCCTCAGCAAGACAAATGGCCTTGCTCCTCTCCTGTGCTCCCGGACTCACAGCCTGGCTGACTCTTCTCGTCCCTCATGTCGTGCAACGTTGGCTCAGCTGTAAACAGACCCTGCAGCCTCAAGCCCAAGAAATGGTTCCAGTCACTTCAGGGCTTGACCCCATCCCCAACTCGGGACTTCAGCCTCCATGCTGCCGGAAGGGTGTGGCCCCTGCCTGTGCCACGGTGAAGAGTCTTTGTCTGTTGAGATCCAATCCTGGACGCTTTCTCCTTCACTTTCCTTACATAGTGTTGACTCTTGTTCCAGGACTCAAAAACTTCAACGATATAATGGTATACCTTATACATATTTCCATCCTGGTTGCTACATCGTCTATTTCACCTCTGAAATAATGTTAATGAATAATGAATTCCTACTTAGTATTTATATTAGAATTGTATTGTGGTTTGAATGTAAAATGCCCCCCCCCCACATAGTCTCATGGTTTTAAACACTTGTTCTCCAGCTGTTGGCACTATTTGGAAGGTTATAGAACTGTTAGGGGTGGAGCTTTGCTGGAGGAAGCTGCTTATTGGGGACAGGCCTTGAGGTAATGATAGCCCAGTCTGGTTTCCTGTTTATTCTCTGCTCCCTGCGTCACATGACCAGTTATGCATGATGACCATGGATGACATGCCTTATCCTCCATCACTGGCTATACCCCCTTGAAATGCATGACAAAATAAACTATTTACTGGATGGAGGGGTGGTTCAGTGGTTAAAAGCACTTGCTTGCAAATCCTAGTGACTTGGATTTGATTGCCCAGAGCCCACATAAAGCCACATGCACAAAGTGTCACATGAATCTGGAGTTCTTTTGTAGTGGCAGGAGGCCCTGGTGTGTCCATTTCACACTTTCTGTCTGCTTTTGTATCTCTCAAACAAACAAACAACTAAATAATTTTTAAAAAATAAATAAATAAGCTCTCTCCTTAAATAGCATATTGTTTCACAGCAACAGGGAAGTAACTGAGAAAACTAAACAAGCCCCTTCATATAAACATAACAGTAATGGGCCTTCTGTTCAAAAAGAATTAATCCAACTGAGAGAGTGAGCAGTGTGGACGTGAGGTCTCCATTGCTTCCCCACGGACATTCGGAAGGGGCCAAGAGAAAGCAGACACGCTTCATTCCCAGCGGAAGGTTCTTGAGCAGCCAGGACCGCAAGCACCACACCTACTATAGTAGTGAGAGACTCACAGTTGGAACGGCAGTGGTTCTGTGGCTATGAATAATTTGCTGCTTAGCAGTTCAGAATCTCTCCCCTAAGCATATCCATGACCCACGGGGGGGGGGGGGGGGTCCCTCAGTGAGACCCTATGAGAAGGGACTGCTCCCCATCTGAGCTATTTTATGCTCCCAGCTCCTGGAAGCCTTCTCACTCTCTAAACACGTAATGGTCTTGTGAGTGTTTTGTCTTAATCTCCTTTCTCTATTTCTTTCTTTCTTTTTCTTTCTTTCTCTTTTTAAAGAGACTAAAATATAGTAAGTGAGAAATCAATGGAATTTTCTAACACATTTACAATTTTCTTTGGCTAGAGCATGTTATCCTGTTAAACCATTGTTTTCCCAGTTACAAATGTGTTCCTACAGGGTTAAGTTCAAGAAAAGTCTAGAAATGAGTCTGACCCTCGATACTTGTAGCTTTAGAAAAACTTGTATTTATCTTTCCTCTCTGGTTTCCCAGATTAAAAGCCCCTATTCAAGGAGCTGAGAAGATAGGTCTGCAGTGAAAGGTGCTTGCTTGCAAAGCCTGCTAGCCCAGGTTCAGTTCCTGGGCACCCACGTAAGCTGGAGGCACATGTATTTGGTATTTTGTTTTAATGCAGCAGCAAGGCCCTTGCACACCAAGAAATAAATTAAGTTAAATATAAATGAATAAGCTGTTCCTGTTCACCACGGTTTTCATGAGTTGTACAAAATTATTTAACATTATTTTATTTATTTATTTGAGAGAGAGAAAGAAGCAGATAGACAGAGATAGAATGGGTCCACCAGGGCCTCTACCCACTGCAAACAAACTCCACATGCATGTACCACCTTGTGTATCTGGCTAATATGGGTACTGGGGAATCAAACCTGGGTCCTTTGGCTTTTCAGGCAAGCACCTTAACCACTAAGCCATCTCTCCAGCCCTAGTTGAACGAAAGCAGTGCAGCAAGGACTTTATAAATGGTATTTCTGAGCATATTTCCCTCCCTTCTTCTCTCCGTCTATTTGATCTCAATACATTCCATATCTGCAAGCAAAAATGTATGTACACAAAGATGCATATATGTATACATAGAAACTGAAGCCATGTGAAAAACCATATATCAAATACATGTGTAAAATGTATACCTTTTGTCAACTACTAATTAATATTACCATGATATTTTATCACTCTAACAAAACAATGTGATTCATTTGACTCAGATGTACAATCTATCCCAGTGCAGCTATATATATCCAAGGGAAATATTTTAAAAAGCTTAAATACCTTAAAACTAAAAAGCTTTGTCAAAATTTCCTACAGACATGAAAAGTTGTACTAAACCATGGCGTACAGAGCACTATTTCTTTATCATCTTTCTACCTGACAACTTTTATGACAAAGACCTCTATCCCAATTTCTCTTCTCTTTCTGTCAAACACTTGTAGAACACTCTGCCTATTCTGTCATCTACCCTTTGCCCCTTGTCCTCTTTGGAACAATGTTGTCTCCCTCTAGCTTCCCTCAGTACCTTGCTCTATCCAAACACACACAAAAAAGATCTTCCTTAACAGGAAAAAGGGACATAGTGAAGAGAAAAACATGGTGGGGCAAGGCAGGGAATGATTTGCTTTTAAAAGTATCACATTTGTTTTAGAAGATGGGATGCAAAGATCACATGTCTGTACCTCTACAGTCCTGGTCTTCTTGGATTTCAGACGCAAATGTCAGAGCAACATTGGGATTGAGATCATCTGCTCAGGCCACCACTATAAGGGCAGTTTCCTCCACCTCCACACAGTTCCAGGGCAGCCAGCCTTCTCCGAGTCACTGAGGATGGCAGTTTCTTCCCAGTCTATAATATCACAAAAGAAAGAAGATTTACACATACACACACACACACAAAACATGGGGCTAGAGAGATGGCTTAGTGGTTAAGGCATTTGCCTGCAAAGCCAGAGGATCCCAATTCAACTCTCCAGGACCCACGTAAGCTAGATGCACAAGGTTGTACATGCATCTTGAGTTCGTTTGCAGTGGCTAGAAGCCCTAGTATGTCCATTCTCCCCCCTCCCCCGTTTTCTTCTTCCTCTCAAATAAATAAAAATATATATTTAAAATCACCGCACAAGTCAGGCAGTGATATTCACTTCTAGACCACGTGCTGGAAAGAAACTCTGCAGAGGCTGAGAAAGTTGGAGTCAGTGAGCTGCCTGCTCACAAGCATGAAGACCTGAGGTCACTCCTTAGTGCCCATGTAAAAATTCTGGGTGTGAGGCACATGCTTTAACCCCAACACCAAGGAGGCAGACACAGAAAGATCCTTAGGGACTTACTGGGCAGCCAGTCTGCGTTAGTCAGTGAGTTGCTGGCCAAATGAGAGATCTTGTTTCAACCAAAGGGGAAAAAAAAAAAAAAAAAATGGACAGTGTTCCTGAGATCTCCACACATGTGTACTTACACAGAAACATTCATTAAAAAATGAACCATGCAGGCTGGAGAGATGGCTTAGCCGTTAAGTGCTTGCCTTTGAAGCCTAAGGACCCCGGTTCGAGGCTCGGTTCCCCAGGTCCCACATTAGCCAGATGCACAAGGGGGTACATGCATCTGGAGTTCATTTGCAGAGGTTGGAAGCCCTGGCGCGCCCATTCCCTCTCTCTCCCTCTATCTGTCTTTCTCTCTGTGTCTGTCGCTCTCAAATAAATAAATAAAAAAATTTTAAAAAAATGAACCATGCATGCATACATCAAAACAGGAATGATATGGAAATTCTTCCTTTAAATAGTGATTGAGAATCCAACATGGACTAATTTTAAAAAATTATCCCCAAACATGCATACTACCCACCACCATTCCTGAAAAAAAAAAAAAATCATTTCAAGGAAATAACTAGATCAACTTGGCCATTTGTTCTATAGAGAAAGCAGGCATTGGGGAAGTGTGATTTCCCACAATGAGCCATTACCTGTGGCCTATTTCCATTGATAATATGAACACATATAATGACATGTTGCCAGAGGACAACAGATAACTCTATCTTGATGTACTTTCCTTACTTGTCATCTCTAACATCAGTGACAACTGTTACCCCCCACACACACCCATGGCCCCTCCATTACTGGAATGTAACCCTATGAAAACTTTTCAGTCTACCATTTTCCATTGTAAAGGCAACTTACTAACATATCCCAAGCCTTTCTTTTTCTGTATGCTTTCTCACCGGAGCCTCTTTTATTCCAATGATTTGAGATATGATTTACGCATTGCCAAGTCTTAGATTTGTCTCCAAGCCTAGTTTCCACAAGTCTATACTCCTCCATCAACCGATGATTTCATGTCCTATATAGTAGGCACAAACTCCTGCTGCTACCATCGCTTTTCTCTGGAGTAAATAAAGCCTATACTCTTCCTTTTTCCTTCTAAGCCAGTGGAATTTCTTTACCAGTTGGTAAGGCCCAAACCATCCAAATCTCAATCTCTCTCTCTCTCTCTCCATCTGATGATCTTACTTCTAACTTTATAATAGATGCAGCGCCTGACCTTCTCTTCCCACCTTTGCTGAACTCCTGGTTCAAGACATCAAGTATCTATATGGCTGCACGATGATTTCTAAAACCATGACTGTCACTCTCATCAAATCTTAAGAGATCATCGTCCCCCTCCTCAGCTTCCATTGTTTTTACATTGGCCAAAATAGCCAGTGTGGTATACAGATGTTAGCAGTGCCTTCTCATTCTACTCTCTACCCCCCCAATTCCCTCCCCACTTGCCATGCTGCTCCCCCACTGTACCCCTAACTCCACTGGAGGTCTCTGAACTTGCTACTGACACTGTCTTTCCTAGGAACCCTCTTTCCCTTATAAGACTGTATCTTGGCTCAATTGTTGCCTTTCACATGCATCTCTTCTAATTAAGCTATTACAATTGTAATCCCTTCAGTGCATCTTCTGTTTTTCTTTCTCCCTTTCGACCCCAGGGATGTCTTTCTGTTATAGCATGCATTTACTCATACATTGCTTTCCCACAATAAACTTTAAGTTCTATGTGAACAAGGCATTTGGTCTCTGCCTCCTTCCTGTATTTCAAGCTTTTTTCTTGTTGCTTGGAATAAAAGGTGGAGCTCAGTAAATGCCTTTTGAAGGGATGAAAGAACCGAAGTTCAAATTATCCTCAAGGAGACTTAGGTGGTAAGTGTTGAGCCTAGTTTGGACGTATACCTTCTCCAAAATTCTCTGGAAAACTGGGTAGCAATCAATTCATGAGTGACTTCTAGCTCTGGGATTTGGCACCTGATACAGCTTATTTTATGGATATTTGTGGATATGGTATAAATGAACACAGATTTTTATAAAAGAAGGACTATATGCCCTACATAGAATGATGACCAGTGATCCTGATCCCATCCTAATATTCTTCACTGGATGTTTCTCAATTTTTCTGCCTTTTCTTCTATCATCACTCCCCTCTCCCTGTCTATAATCTCAGTTCCTCAGCTTTTAGAAGAGTTAGGGGAAAAAGTAATTCAGGGTTATATCAGAGAAAAAGTAAATGAACATTCTTGAGAGAAAGCACAGAGCAGGAATCAGTTTGTTTTGTGTCTATTATCTGGTGTGTTCATATCCTTGGGAACCTCTTTCCTCATTAGGTGAGGATCTTAAGCTCAGAAGGGTACCGTTTTCTGTTTTGGTGAGTAAGAGATGCTCTTATTTCCAGAAGCCAAAGAATGGCCAGGAAAAATGGTGCCAGGGGAATTTGCAGAAGAGGTGCAGAAAGAATGTCAGAGTCACACGCTGGGTCGTGATACGCAGAGACATTTCCTCCTACCCATAACTGAGGGTTAACTCCACAATGCACGACCCATATACCTCAACAAGGAGGGGCCAGGGGGAGGAGCGAGGACAGGAAAGAGGTTAATAATGGTACCAACTTGACTGTATTCACTGAGTACAAAACTAACTAATAAAAAAACAAAGTTTGGAAAAATAGTCTTTGGGACAGTCACAGTTCCCATCATCTCCTTCTACCACAGTTAGTTTGTTGAGTTTCTCTAAGTATCAAGATATTCATTTTTCTAAAACAGATTTTCCCCATGAAATGAGATGCTAAAATATCCTTTTAAGATGTTTAAAAATGAAACAGAGTCACGGGGGTGGGTCATCCTTTATTGTGCATACAAGAAGTACTCAGGGCTTTCTGCCCTTCAGGTTTGTAGAATTTTATTGTTGTAAGCATACATTCTACATATTTCATGATTTTGTTTACCATCTTATTTTCCCACCAGTGTTTCAAGTTGTTCTCATCTTCTGTCAGAAGGGATGGTTTCTGTGGTCTGTGAGGATTCGGGGCAAATTTCTCTGGACTATCTCCAGATGTGTGCAGTTACCCAACCTGCCCTCACATTGGGGCAGATGGCAGAACTAAGTATCATGAGTCAACTTTTCTGGCTCATTGCACATCCTCTCACAGACACCCAGTAATTTGAGGATGGTCTTGGCCATAGTTTGAGAGCAAGCTGATAATCATCATGGCATAGTGTGCAATTATTCCTGAATTCCAAAGCCAAGAGACACAACGTTGGAAAGTAAACAATGCTACAATTCAGAATAATGATATATATGGAGTTATTAAAAAATTGTGCTGAGTGCTATGCAAATGCATTTTCTTCCCTCATTCCTAACTGATATTAAGAAACTGTTCATGTTTCAATGGTAACAGCAGAAAAAGATATCACTTACTTTTCAGTCTTAGTTATTATCCCAAACTAAGAAATAGTTAAGATGCTTTTGAGGGGGAAAGTACTTATAATCAATTCTATGTCATTTAAGGGCATGGTCAGAAATGCATGTACTCAATGTGAACTGAGAGCACATTATTTGTTCTGTTCTTTCTTTATTACTATTACTATTTTATTTTTGAAAAAGAGTGAGAGAGAGGAAGAGCATGCCAGCACTTTTTTAGCTACTGTGAACAAACTCCAAACATGTGGGCCGCTTGTGCTTATGTGCAACATTGCACGCTTGCGTCACTTTGCCTCTGGCTGCTAAGTGGGACATGGAGATTTGAACAAGTGTTTTTATGCTTTGCAGGCAAGCTCCTTAAGTGCTAAGCCACCTCTTCAGACCTGCTCTGTACTTTTTAAGGACTGCAGACATAGTGAAAAACTTTCTTCTTGCCTTCATGAAACCCTCATTCCAGCAGCTATTCCTTCTGTCTGCAATATCTTAACTTCTGCCCAGATATGGGAAAATGTGACAAGTTTCCCTCAATTTGCCAGTTTTCCTAACTTGCAATGCAGAGTGCATTGTAAAGTATCCTGCTTGATCAGTAAGCAGCTCTCTCTATATATTTTTAGTGCTTTGTTCATTACATTCCAGGCAAGTGTTATGTCACTGAGATATATACACTCAGGTCTTAAACTTGTGATTCTCTTTCCTCAGCATGCCAAATAGCTGGGTTAACAGGTCTATGCTCCCAGGCCCGGCTTAATTCTTGCTTTCTTTGAAAAAAAGCTCATTTCTTTAGTTTGTTCACCAGATTCCACCCAGCAAACTTTTCTTCTGAGTTGACCTTGAATTATGTCCCTTTAGCAAAGAAATAAAAAGCCTTCATCAAATACACAAATATCCCATCCAGTACCATGATGTCCCATTGCACACAAAACAATCCTAGAATCCAGATTCAGAAATCTGCTTTTCTTTTTCTTCTTGTTAAAAATATTTTTTTATTTATTTGAGAGAGAGAGAGAGAGAGAGAGAGAGAGAAAGTGGCACACAGAGAAAGACTGGGCACACCAGTGCCTCTAGCCACTACAAATGCCAATGCCAGATCCATGTGCCACCTAGATTATCTGATTTATGTGAGCACTGGGCAATCAATCTTGGGTCCTTAGGCTTCATAGGCAAGTGCCTTAACCACTAAGCCCATCTCTCCAGTTCCAAAATCTGCTTCTATGAAAAAATGCTGGAACCAGACAAGGGGATTAATGCTGTTACACAGTAAAATGAACTGAGAAAGTACATCTTAGAAGTCTTGACAAAGGAATCAATGGTAAAAAATATATATATATATATCTGAAATCGCCAGTGTCTACCAGAGGAGAGGGATAATCATAGAAGTGGGCAGCACTTTTGCTTGCTGGGCAATGTATCAAAGAATGCTTCAGGGAATGCATGACTTTTTAAGAAGTATCAATTAGTGGCTGCTCTGCTGGCAGTGTGAACCCACTCTTGCCTAAGGGCTAAGCACTAAAATGAACCCTGTGTGTAAAGATTAAGCAAACACAGCCACCAGACCACACGTACAAGGGACCCAGTACACAGACACACTGCAGAAAGAAGCTGGTGCCCAGATAAGTCAGACAGAGGAAAATAGCAATAAGACAAGTTGGTATTAAGAACTCTAATTGGATATTGATCAAGACTGTTGAATGGAAGGATGTTGGGGATGGAGAAGGATGGAGTATAAAATGAAATTCACAATATTAAGTTTGAGAAATTGAGAACGGTTGCTGTAAGACTCACCTCTCAGGAAGTGCACCCTCCGGGTATACAAGGTTGCACCTCACATACCTCCACATAGTATTCACGCTGATAGTCATGCTTTAATAGTATGTATTAGCTTCATTTGCATAGAAGAAAAGTTGGAGATGTCATGTATTTTGATTGAAACAAAATTAATAAAATAGGAGAGCATCAGGATTCAAACTCAGGGCTTAAACTGGAGCCCTTAATATCCACCCAGCATGTCGAGAATCAGTTGACTGCCTCTTTTCACCCTATCTCTAATTAACTCTAGTCCCAATACTCCAAAAATGTCACAATTTGAACTCCAAAGGGGAAAGTTGGTCTCCAAAGATGTAACTGAATATTAACACATTCAATCTCTGCTGGAGAGAGGGAAGTCATCCAAGCATGACCAGGCACATATCTCCCAAAGCTCTAGAGAAAGTTGTCCCAGTATTGAAAGGGTTGCTCCCCAAGCAAGCAGCAAAGGTAGCAAACCCAGTAGCATGTCACAGTGGGTGAGCCATCTCAATAAAAAAAGCATAGATTACAGCTTCTACCAGCTGACTGTGCTAAAATAACGCTGGGCCTAACATAAAATATGTCATGGCTCTAGGAATACAGCTTTAAGTAAAATCTCTAGTTTGGGCTGGTCTTGCCATCTGATCATCACTACTCTGGTCTCCAAATAAGTGGAATGCTAAGGAACAATGCAGAACAACAACAACAACAAAGAAAAACCCACAAAATGGTGTTGATGGATTTGAAGGCTTATTGGAAGCATCTAGAGACTTTCCAAAGCCTGATCTCTTGCCAGGTGCTGAATGCATTAGCACCTTATTTTCCTACCCAGTTAGCCCTTTAAATTAGATGGTGAAATTTGAGGAACTCTGGAATAGAAGTCTTTTGTTGAATGCTATGGTGGGGTTTTAAGAACTACCCTGACACCTTAGCTAAGCACTGATCTCCAGTCTTCTCCACTATTTAATAGAACATGTTTATCTCATAAACTTCATAAAGTAAGTCAAATACTGATGATCCATATGGGAAAACCATAATGAATGGCCTACAAGATCAGCTTTGAAAAGTGACTGTATGCCTGGGGAGATGGCTCAGTTAGTAAAGTGCTTGACTTGCAAGCATGAAGACCTGAATTAAGTTATCTAGCACACACTTAAATTCCAGGTCAGCAAGTCAGCCTGGGCTAGGGTGAGACCGTACCTCAAAAACAACAACAACAACAAAAAGAATGTTGCATAGACATGGTTCACCAAAATAAAAAATAAAATAAACTTTGAGTGATAATACAACGTACATTATCTCCAGACCTATTTCTGCAGCTCTTCATGAGTATGCATAAGAGAGTCTAGGAATCTGCTCTGTGGGGAGGCCAACGAAGACACTGTCAGTGGTCAGTCTATATGTCTTCAAGCAGTTTGATTGCTGAGGGCACAGAGACACAACTTGTAGTAAGGAATTACAGAGGTTGTGCTGTAGTGCTTGCTGTTCAATGATTAGGAAGTTTTGAATCATCTACTGAAAAGCATTTTAAGGAACACAACGAAACAAAGCCTTGGGGATCAGCCAGTTGAATCCTTTTGTTTCCCAGACTATAGGGGAAAGGCTTATCTAAAGTCACAGAGACTGTTGAGGTTGGATGAATGACAAAAGCCCAGGTCCCCAGTGCTCAGTTGCCATCTTTCACAACAATGCTTTACCAAATACTTCTGTGACCCAGCCAAAGCTACATTATCAGCTGGGTGTGGTGGCACATGTCTTTAATCCCAGCACTTAGAGGCAGAGATAGGAGGATTGCCATAAATTCGAGGCCACCCTAAGACTACATAGTAAATTCCAGGTCAGCCTGGGCTTCAGTGAGACCCTACCTCGAAAAACAAAAACAAAACAAAACCCTACATTATCTCTTAAATCATAAAATACATGTTTGAAGCAAAGTTGGGGCTTATGTAAGGGGTGCTTGTGATGTGAAAGAGGGGTTTAGTTATACTTGTAAAAAATACACACACACACACACACACACACACACATATATATATATATATTAGCTTTAGTCTCACAGAAAATTTGAGTTTTAGGCAAAAAGAGTTCCACAAGTTGGGCCCCAGCCATTCCTCTAAATACATGTTGTATTTCACCACCAGCACCTAATCCAGAGAGGCCAATGTACTACCATAAGGGTTGATTATAATGACAAATCATTACCACAGTCTGAAATTGAAATTAATGTCCACTTTTGGCACTTATACTGTACAGTTTTAAAAAGCATAGAATGGCACATATATGTATTTTTTATTACTATGTCATTCAGAATAGTTTCTCTTCACTTAAAAACCACCATCCTGGGCCAGGCATAGTGACACAATCATTTAGAGCCAGCACTAAAGAGGCTGAGGTAGGAGGACTGCTCTGAGTTGAAGCCAACCTAGACTACAGAGTTAGGTCCAGGTCAGCTTGGGATTAAGTAAGATCTTGTTAAAAAAAAAAAAAAAATCCTAGCCTGATCTATATATCCCTCCATCCTGCAAAATCCCCATTAACGACTGATCTTTTCAGTGTCTCCATAGATTTAATTTTGCAAAAATGTTATATCACTATAACTTCATAGTATAAAGCTGTTGCATATTGACTTTTTTAAAATTTACTAAAATACATTTAAAGTTCTCTATATTTTCAAAGCTTGATGGCTCATTTCTTTTTAGGACAGAATGATATCTCATCATATTGATAGGAGACAGAGAAATTGGCTAGGTAGTCAGGGTAACAGAATCACAAAAGTGAATGGTTCTTTTCTTTGACTAAACAGGAAATATTAATAAACTTACAGAAACTTGGATGATACAATCTCCAGAAAATATTTCTAGATTAAGCATGCACCCTTTCTATGTGACAGAACCTCTGATAATTACCTAAGAAGCTATAAAATCTGGTCTTTATCCATACCTGGTCTTCCTCATTCAGCCACTCCCCATAAGAAAACAACCCAGTTCCAAGGTGGGCTTCTCAAATTTCTCTCTTGCCTCTAGGGGCAAGAGCTCTGTCTTCTCTCATGTGCTTTCTTATTTTTTAAACCCTCTCTTGCCCCCTGGTCAAGAGCTCCACCTTGCTCCCTTTTCTTATGTTCTAGGTTTAAACTCTACTTCTCCTTTTCTTCCTAAAGTTTTAAGCTATAATAAAAATCTTTCTGAACCTTATCTTCTGGCCCATGAATGTCATTTTTTTGATTCATAGGACAAGGATACCCCAAATTATCAGGACATTGGTGTACAAAGAACAAAAATACCTGAATCCATATAAATGTATGGCACTTTATCTATTTGCTTAATCAAGGGCATGTTGGTTGATTCTAATTAGGGGCAGTTATGAATAAAGCTATTCTAAACCTTCATACACAGGCTGCTGTATGAAGATTCATTCTCCATTCACTTAGGTAGATACCAAGGAATGTAGATGCCATACCATAGAGAGAGATATGTTTTGTCTTGAAAGAAATATCCAGTCTTCCAAAGAGGCTTCAATTTAAAAGTTAGCATAAAAGTCATAATCACACATAACCAATATTATTTTAAAAAACATCTCTGGGAACAGCATGTTGAAATTGATATTCTGTATATCAAAAGCTCCCATGCTGTAAGTTCTGGAAGATTAGAGAATTTTTCAGTGTTTAATGGGTATGCTCTGTAAACAGAATAATGCTAGAGATAATAACTTCTTATTAAATGTTTTAAATGGATATTTAAGTCAGGGAATAAATTAACTCCTCCAGTTTCTTAACAGAAAATTTTCTTTGGCTGAACAAGCTCAACCTCACTGTTAGGGTCCTTGTTGTGTTAGAAATAAGGATTTTTAAGCAATAGAATTTCACTCAAAGTCCTCACCCTATAAAAGGTGTGAAGGAGAGAGAGAGAAGGATAGAGAACACTCTTTTCTTATAGTGGGGCATGTGTTCACAGCATGCAACTGGGGCCAGAGTCCTTGGTGTGATTTAAATGGGTCTCTTTTTATTTGCTATGCACGTACTTGCATTTACATAAATTAGATGCACATAAGTTGAGCCTCCACTATAATTGCAAAACCATCACATTGGAAATAAGCCTTCATTGAAATCACATTAAAAACCAGAAAGATTAAATTAGATTTAGAAACATATTTAGCCCTATCAAGAGGTAGATTAAAGACAGAAAGTTTAGAAAAACAACACAGACACACAACCAGCCACAAAAGGCCTCATGGCTAGGAAATGAAACCAAGTTACCACCTCAAGCAGGTGAGGAAAGGGATGACCTGACTTCAAGCCTCAGACTGTCTCTCAAACTTTCAAACTCTTTTGGTAAACTTAAGTGGCCGTACAAACAAGTGGTCAGCCAAGTCACCTGGCTTCCATTTCCTGAATTACCAAAAGGGCACATTAATGCCCTCTATATAGTTGCTGAAACAATAGACCACGTTGCAGTTTAATACCTCAGTTTGCACACAAAGCTGTGATGATAGTTTGCTGTGCTTCAGTTTGGATTGTGGAGATTTTATTCCGATCTAGCTACTACCTCAGGGCTTCTGATCCAAATCCTTCCACGGACCTTATGCTTCCTGGATTTAATAGCAGCTAAGTTACATTTTAATATTTATTAAGAACCCACAGAGCCCTGTGAATTACATCAACGTGCCTTAGATGGCTGGCTATTATGCTTTCCTCACCCTTCTTACCAGGCAAATGAGAAGCTAAATTAGTCACTTATCATAAAGTTCTCTGAAAACATTAAACTCTGAGAAATGCTTGATAATTGTCCTTAGCCATCTGGCATCCAGTGACGCTCATGAACTCGCATGAACCATTTGGTAAAAATCCAAAAATGTCTATCTTAATTTTACATCTCACTTACTGAAAATTTCAGGCTGGGAAAAAAAACAAAAAACAAAAAACTGTGTAATGGGAGAAAATGGTTTATAAACAGGAAAACAAATGGCCGAATCTTTAAACTCACTTCGATTTTCTTAGGAAAACTTACAAAATCCCACTTCTACCACCCAACTAATCTAATGTAATTGTATTTAGCTCCTTGCCCTGTGCACACACGGAGACACACGTACCCCATATTGATATTGATGATGGATATTCTCCTTAGTCCTCTCATACGGTGAGAAACACCTCAATGCCTCTTGCAGAAAGCAAGAAGGTTGGGTCTTCTGTAAGTCTCTCATCACCCAGGTTATCACACCCTCTCATTCCCACTCTCCACCCCCCAAATCTCAGACACATCATGATATTTTTACCTCTGCAGTTCATGGCTGCAAACCTGGATGCTAAGCTCACTTCTTAAGCAGAGTTGAAAGTCACTGAACCAGCCTCTTGAAGCATCTAGAGAACATTACTTATCTTTCAATGATTTTATGACAAGCTTCTGAAAATTACTGGATATTACTCCAAAAATAAAACATTATATATAATTACGCTTTAGAATGGAACAAATCATTATATTAATTTGAAAAGTTATCTTGGATATGGGGGAGAGAGTACTTATTTGAAAAAAAATGCCAATGTACATGAAAAAGCTCATTGCTAAGAGGGAAGAAGGGAACAAAAATTTCTTCATGCTTTCTGAAATTAATTTTGCTGGTGCTAACAGCTGAGCTAATGTGGAAGAAGGCCTCAGAATTCATGCTATAAGTAGAGGAGGGGATGAAACACAATTCTTTGTAAATTCAGTACAAATAAAGGAGAAGGATGGTCGGTATAACTCAAAGAGAAGAAATATAATAAAGACTTATAAGATCAGTGAAAAAGAAACAATAGAAATTCCTAACAATAATAAAAGCTAAACCCTGAGCATAAGCCTTGACTCATTCTCCAACAAGCTTGATTAAGGTTCTGTTATAATCTCTACTTCACACAGGTAGGAAACTAGAAGTATCTACAACTCAGTAGGACTGGGGTTTGAGTCAGGAATATGTCCAAATGGATTCTTTGCTCTTAAGAAGACAGGCTACTCCATGACAATTCAGAAAAATGAGATTCAAGAAACTATGAGGGGCATGAGATGATGCCAGCTTACCTTTGGGGAAAGTTATGATCTGGTTGTCAAAACAATGATAACCCAAGAACAGTTAAAATGGCTACAGTTATACTAGAATATCTGGGCATGCTCTACAACAGGATTTTCTTTTTGGGAGAGCTGGTTTGCCCACCTACCATTGCCTATACTTGCTGAAGATTTGATGCTCTTATTTTTGATGGAAGGAAATAAATAGCACAAGGAAACTATTCATTTTGAAATTTCCTATTACTTTCCAGACTCTTTCTGAATTAGAAATTTATCTCACAGCAATGGAGATTACTAGCATAAGATCTGTGCATGGCCAGGACCTATCACCATCTTCCATGTGGTAGGGAGTGGTCCATGGGATTCTACACCTCTCTCTAGGCAAATAATCATAGTTGAGTGGTAGTGATATGCTCATAAAGCCACACCCTTCCTTGATTGTATAGAGGAAGTTAATGGTTACTGGGGGGAGGAAGAAGTATTTTATTCTGCTATACAGCCACCTCTAAAGAGCCCATGCTCCTGTAAATAATCCCTCACCTAGGATTCTGTGAGGAACCCTAGTAAAACTCATTGGGTGGGTAATCAAAAATAGATAAATACATAACATGAATAAAATGGAAGAGGGACTAGGTGTGAAGAGGAATGGGTTCAATGAGTAGAGGGGAACAAGAGAGGATAATAGGGGATGAATATGCAAACTTATATTACAAAAGTGTATGAGAATGACATAGTGAAACCCATTATTCTATATAATCAGCATAGTCTAATAACAAAAGAAAATAAATAGTAGTAGAAACCTGAAATGACATACTGCTGTCTATTGTCTTTGACCCAGCATTGCTTAATATACTGTGAAGCTAAATATTGAACTTGACCAACCCTCCAAGTGTCTGTCCATCTTTCTGGATATGTACCATCACAAAATTTATGAAATAAAAACAACACATTTTCTTAGGAAAGTCAGTAATACTTAGCAAAAATTCAACCTGTGGATCTTAACTCTAATATAATATCAGTACCTTAAACATCCTTAAGTTTAATTCAATTAAATTAGAAATCTTAAATAGTTGTTTCAAATAAAATTAAGTACATGTCATGGAATGCAGATATAGCTCAGTCCTAGAAGAGTTGCCCTCACGTAAGGCCCTTAATTCAAATTTAAGCACTGACAAAACATTCAATTATATATATTCTTCATAGATTATGAAAAATAAACACCCAGTGAATTTCATTAACATTTAGAAAATATCATGCTTATTTAATGCCTGAAAATGAAAAGCACCTTATCTTATAACAAATTCTACTTGCTTACACCCCCATTTTGCAGAAATTTGGGATTATCAATTAGTTTTCCCACAGTTATAAAAGGCAAAAGGAAAAAAATAGGCTCACTGGTAGTCTAACAAAAAGTCCAGAGTTCTGTACATATGTGGGTACATATATGGTGGCTGCTTGCCACCATATATGTAAGTGCTATTGGGCAATAATATAGGCCAAAAGTTTCTAAGTCAATTAGCTGAAAATACTTTTAAAGAGAACATTATTAAAATTAAAGGTAGTGATGCACCCCAGAAAGCACACATCGTGGTCACTCCTGTTATGAAATGTTATTGGTGGTACCCAGGATCCAAGAGAATTGCTTGTAATTGCAGTGCAGACTCTATTAAGTGGTCTGTGATATAGCACCTCACCAATTTAGACAATGTTTTCTACTCTATATATAAAATCCAACCACTGAATATGTCATGATAAACAGTTGAGGCTACTAAACATTTCTAAGCATTTCTATTCTCACCAGTTGAATACCTCTCAAGAAGTAATAGTATTTGTTTCCAAATATTTTTATCACAATTGACCATAGTCATAAAACCACATTCACTTTAAAGACAATATAAATAAAATGTGTGAAAGAAACAATTTCTGTCTTCATAGGAGCATATGTTGAAGAGTAATTGTATATTTTTTTCTTGGGCAGGGGTGAATAAATGTCTGTTCACTCCAGATTAGCAATGATAGACTGAAGTAATGATGTCCCACAATCATGTCTTGAGAAACCAATGAGTTTATTAAGCTTATTTACAGGAGTATGAGTGAGGGGTTGCTTTTATGAGCATGAGTGATCACCAAACAGCTGCATTCCTATCAAAGTTCACCATATCGTGGATGATGGAGTGGCCCCTGTAATCCCATTTTCAGCTACTATTCCAAACTTCCAGTACCCTGAGTGCTTCCCAATAGCACTTGCAGCTGGGGTGAGGAGAGACACGAAAGAGTACTAGCTGGAATCCTAAATGAGCATTCTGTGACACTACTCCCATTCTCCTTGTATTAAGGACTGTTAATAGCCCCATTACCATTATAGCAGACCTAGTTATCAATGCATTCTCCTGTTTGTTTCATTGCCATGGCTACCAGGTCAAGGTTATCCCTACCTCAGCCACCAACATGGTAACGGGATGATCATGATATGACTAGAGGAAAAATCCATACAACAATAGTAATGGAAGAAATGTACTGTGAAATAACAAAACAGATAATGTGCTCACTTGCACAAAAGGCATAGATATAACAGAGAAAAATAAAGACAGAATAAGATGGCTGAGAGACATTGAATGAGTGCTTTCTGAAGGGAGCATGGAAAGACAGAGAGCTTCATGGGTGACATTTGACTTAACACTGAAGAAAGGCTATAATTGCAGAGAGTAAAAATGACACAAGTTTAAATGAACAAAATGAAAGATGGAGCAATGATACTATCTAATTTTTAAAGAACTATAAGCATTTTATTACAGATAGCTATTGCTTTGGAGTAGAATTGCAAATAAAATGAGAGCATTCTTGATCATACAGAGATATTTTAATCTGATATCACGGATGAGCCACCAAGTGGAATCCATGAGTCTCTTACAAGTTATGTAAAGTACACTGCAATGTACATATTTCGAAGTAGAAGGTCATGATATGATCAACACGGCATTTACAGCCACTGACCATCACATTTATTCCTAGATCTCATTTTTCTAGAATGGGAATTCTTAGTAGTAATAATCAAAACTTTATTTTCTTTTAAATACTGACAACATGGGCTGGAGAGATAGTTCAGTGGTTAATTGTTGTTGCTTGCAAAGCCTGATGGCCTAGATTCAATTCCTGAGTACTCATGAAAAGCCAGATGCAAAAGTAACACATGCATCTGGAGTAGTAGGAAGCCCAAGAGTTATAATACTCACGCTCTTTCTGTCGGCCTCTTTCCCTCTGCCTCTCTCTTTCTCAAATAAATATGATGTAAATAAATAAATAATTAAGTACTGATAACATGTACCAGAAGTAAAGAACGATAATTTAGAAAAATAAAGGTGGGGAAAAAGCAAGTGGAATGATCATTTATCACATTTAAAATATATTTTATTTATTTATCTGAGAGACAGGGAGAGAGAAATAATCAGGTAGACAGGAAGACACAGAGAAAAAAAAAATGAATGCTCCATGGCATCCAACTGCTGTAAAAGAACTCAGGACACATGCACCCCCTTGTGCATCTGGCTTATGTGAGCCTTGGGGAATTGAACCTGAGTCCTTTGACTTTGTAGACCAGCACCTTAACTACTAAGCCATCTCTTCATCCTCATTTACTACATCAAAAAAAAAAAAAAAAAAAACCCTCTAATTAAGCCCTGGCCTGTTGGCAAGGACTTTTAACCCGGAGAACAAACACAATGCAGAAGAAATATGTCTTGTAATCAGAAAATGAATATAAGCAATAGAATGCTTATCTTCTAAAGAATTGCTAACAATTCTCTCCAGGCTAAATAATCTAAGTCTGTCAGCCTTAAGACTGGACACACTAAAGCAATCTGTAACCAGAATCAACACATTAAACATAAATGTCAGTACTGCATCTGTATATAATTGTCTTTATAAACTTGGGGTTAATTTTTATGGACAAATTCTTGGGCAAGAAAGAGAAGCAGTTGTATATGTCTCACACAGAAACTTACATGATTCATGTGCCCATTCTAATGCAATCTGAAATCCTACTTTTATTAGTTTCCCTCAAAGTGGTGAACAGTTAAATATAGATCATTAGTCAGTGTATGCTTAATTGCATACCAGTATTCCTTGAAGATTAAAGATGTCTGTCACTCAATTATCCCCACACAACCTGCCACATTTTCAACTCATTCAACTAGGAACAATGTACTCATAAAATCTCTTTGGCAGTGTCCTGGGAAACTTATTTCAAAGGAGAAACAAAATACACCTAGCCACCTGCCTCCCATCTCAAGAAGAACACACACTGCCGTTTTCGTTTTCTGCTTACATTCAAGTGAACGCCATCACACAGTCGACCCTCTCAGAGCCTCTCTTCATCTCTCCTTCAACAAAACAATGCTAGTTTTCTCACAGCTATCCCTGCATATTTAAAGGTTGAAAAATGGATGCATTGTTCTTATTTAAATGCCCTGAACCCTGGAACTGAAGTTCCGCTATTACACAAAACCAGATCATCTACAGAGGTTTGGATTAATGTACAGTTACCAACACAGTCTCATTCATTCAGCTGAGATCTTGAGAGATCTTTGCAAGGAGAGCTCATTCCTTACAAGAGAAACATGACAGTGTTTATGTACAAAATTGAAGACAGGAAATGCAGAACAATAACTTAAAATATATAAGTGGTGCTGAGAATAATTTACTTGATTACATGTACTACAAGTATTTGCCTTCACATTTTGTAATGAACCTGACCATGAAAAAAAAAAAAAAACGAAAAAAAACAAATTTACATCTCTCATCTGTGTCATTATGAACTGAGCTCATTTGGTGCAAAAAAAACCTACAGTTTAATTGCTTGATTTAAATTTGGCTGGTAGAATGCAAACTGAAACTTTACTCTTTTAATTATGTTAATTTATAACTGAAAAGCTAAATTTACAAAGGCAATAACATTAATTATTTACTTGCCCATTAAAGTTGAACATATATTACCAAGCTAATTGGCTTCATAAGTTTGCTAAAAAAACTAAAAACAAGTTTACTCATGGATTTGAATAGGGAGGGTATTCATTTTTGGCAGGTTTCTTATTTTTTACTGGATAACATGAAAATATGGGTAAAGGACTTTTGTTGACATCATATTCCAGTTATCTTTTTTCTTTCCTTCTTTGGTCAAAACACGATTTCATAAAGAAAGGAGGGAATAGATGTAACAAACACTTCTTCCAGTGCTTTTTCGAAATAATGCTTTATATGTAATATCTCATTGTATTCAAGAACAGAACAAAATACTAAGAAGAATGATTTTAAAACTTGAGAAACTGGGCTGGAGAGTTGGTTCAGTGACTCTCAGTGCTTGCTTGAAAAGCTTGCAAGGGTAGGTTCTGTTCCCCAGTACCCACATAAAGCCAGATGCAAAAATGCCACATGCATCTGGAGTTCATTTGCAGGAACAAGAGGCCCTGGAATGCCCATGGTGTTTCTCTTTCTCTCTCTCTCTCCCCCCCACCCGCAGGAAAATAAATCCATAAGAAAAAGTATTTAAAACAAAGCAAAACCCAAACAAAACAACACCAACAAAAGAAACCTTGAGAAACTAAGTTAGAAACTCAGTTTGGGTGATGCTCTATGAGTGAAACACTGCAATTTCTATTGCACTATTTTAATACCTATCATTTCTGTCAAATTGGACATTAGATCACTCACAATGATTCACCAAGCAGAAGATTTGCTTCATATCAGCATCAAATTTTTAACGTAAACTTTATCCCATGTGGTTATTGCATGAAAAATATCCGTACAATACAACCAAGCATACAGACATCAAATGTCAGTGATTGGAGAGGTTGCTAAGTGGTTAGAGACACTTGCTTGCAAGGCCTAATGTCCTGGGTTCAATTTCCCAGTATCCATTTAAAGCCAGATGAACAAAGTCATTCATGTGTCTGGAGTTCATTTACAGTGGAAATAGGCCCTGGTGCCCCCATACTCACTCTTCCTGTCTGCCTCTTTCTCTCTGCCTCTCCCTCTGTCTCTCACATACAAATAAACAAAATCAACTATAGATAGATAGATGATAGATAGATAGATAGATAGATAGATAGATAGATAGATAGATAGATAGGCAGATAGACAGATAGATTTTCCAAGGTAAGGTCTTGCTCTAGCTCAGGCTGACCTGGAATTTACTATGTAGTCTCAGGCTGGCCTCGAACTCATAGAGATCCTCCTACCTCTGTCTCCTGAGTGATGGGATTAAAAGCATATGCCACCATGCCTGGCAATATTTTCTTTTATAAAAAAAAATCAAATATAAGGACACACTACAATGACCTACATCCAGAATAGTAGAAAGGACTCTTTAGGAAATACACTTAGATCTCATCTGTAAACTGACTTAAGAATGCAGAATTATCTCAAATTATAACTCAACAAGGGAGTTCTAATGCCTATATTACTACACTCTCGGGCATATTGTGAAGATCAAATGTAAAAAAGGTAAGGAAAAGAACTATGAAAATTCTCAAGAATTATGTAAATATAAGTTAATACAATACAAATAGATCTCTTTGGCACCTCAGCAGTTCCCACAGGACTAACTCTGAGTTAATGTGAAGACTTCAACTTGCTGTATTATCATGTCATCTAAAAAGCATACAAAATTCTGTAGTGTGTATAAGTTTAGGCAGTATGTGGTCCAGAGAAAAAAATTAACATGTGAAGCTAATTGAGACAATTAGCAAAGAGTCTTTAATTAAAACTCAATAAAATGTCTTGCAAAGAAAATGGCTTCCATAGGGCTGAGATCACACTGTATTCATTAATATTTTAAGCAAAACTCTTTATAAAAGAACAAAATATTAAGTATGTATTTATGCATGCATATTTAAATAATACCACTAAACTGTCAGTGGTTGTGGAACAACTCGAGCCATATTAGTATGCAATGAAAAGCAAATGTGTGCATATTTAAAGAAATATTTAAATTATAATTCATATATCTGCAAAGTCTACTGAGAAGTATATAATTTCACCTTAAGTGATTTCCAGAAATGTTTTCAAATAAGATGATCATTTTGGAGAATTTTGCAATGGTTCTAAGTCTAATATCATAATGCTGTTTGTCTGATTCCCGTGGAACATTTCATATATCATTCACTATGATGAAATTATGGCTGGAGCTAAAGTTACAATTTGTTCCTTTTATGTTTAACATTTAAGCAATTCTGGACTACTTGAATGTGAGGAGAGAGAAAAGAAGACAATGCATTTTTAAATAGAAGTAAAATATCATGTGCATTTTCTATCCCTTGGCATTATTAACATGGAAATATATGTTTGCATTGTATTGAATTGGGAAGTAATAAAGACATGAGTCACTGAACCCACCTTAAGCATGGAGATGATTTCCATGCCCAGAGATCTGATTAACAGAGTTCTTGGCAGTGGCAAAATACTGCATCCCCATCACACACAAAACAATGACATTTTCAACATCAAAACAGGCCTTGACATCCTACATATCAATCTTTCATTTCCAAAGTCTAAGGTTGAGATGGGCTTATTATTCAGATATTAAGGGAATCTAGATTTGAAGTACATTAGAGTCATCTAGAAGATTTTAACTTTTACCATATCTAGGAAATCTAATAAATTTAAATACCAATTAATATTAGGAACTACAGAAAACTGTGTAATGAATTTGAGCAAACTTATCAAATACGGTTTTATGATGAATTACCAAATTATATTTTACCTTTTTAATATTTTTATATTGTTGAAAAAAAAGTATTACTTAATCCAACATGGTCTTTCCTCATGCAGTGCAGACATTTGTAAGGGGAGAATGGGAGAGGAAAAGTGAGTGAATATTTACAATACTGGGCTCTTGAGTTCATGGGGGAAATGTTATTTAAAAGTTTGTGTAATATTCTATATAATCTAAAATTTCTTTACAAAAGAGACAGATGGTCTGTTTTAGAGTATAAGGCATCAGTGTTGCAGATGTCCATAGAATTCTATGCATGTGCTGTTAATCAAACAGACACCAACATTGGTTTATGTATAATTTCTGAAAAATTCCTCCAAAAAACAAAAATCTGGGTACATGTATATCAGCTGGATCAAGCCAGCAATGTATGTATGTAAGTACACAGTTACTTACTTCACTGGAGAAAGATTTTTGGCTAACAATAGCAACCTCAAAGAAGGAAGAGTTATAAGCTATGAAATAATTCTTCAGAAATATTGTCAGATTCCAGGCAATCAACTAAGCCATATCCTTTTCAGGATATTACACATTCTGCCATGGGAAAGGAAACAAACAAACAAAATCATTATTTGCATCTAGAAGACAAATTCCCTGCTGAATGAGTTATCACGTGGTACTGAGCAGGGGCTACATCAGCATTGCAGCTGTGTTAAAGGTTCTGTGGATTAACACCCCACTAATTTTCTTCAGCTTGAAACTGCCGAGAGAATGATCTGTACATAAACCCAATTAATTTCTTGTAAATTTTTGGTCACAGAAATGTACCAAAAGAAATCAGATACTTTACCAACTCTGTAGTGTTTGTTCCACAAATATCTATTGACTAGTGTGTGAGCCCTTTCAAATTCTGATAATGATAAAGCTGAAAGTGTAATGAAAAGACATAGAAATGGAACAAGGGTATAAACTCCTGTTCTTTTTACTACAGTCACACCAACTCATTCAGAAGGTGAGGGAGGAAGCTGGGAGACACCCGTGGAGAGATTTTCCTATATATACACAGACACTATAACTTAATCTAGGATATATGGTTCTGCTCTAGAAACTTCTTTGGATTCTTTTTTTTTTTTTAATTTTTTATTTATGTATTTGAGAGCGACAGACACAGAGAGAAAGACAGATAGAGGTCTTTTTTTTTTAATTCCCTACATTTCTATCTGACTCTCAGAAAGGCTCTAAAATATAGGATTACCCTACAGTTTGAATTACAGCCAGAAACTACAATGCCCAATAGTAAATATACCAAAGCTATAAAGAACGACTGGAAAATGCAGTTCAATTTAAGCCATAAACCATACTTGTAGAAACAGTACAATGGTAACCTTGCAAAACTTTCACTCTCAAGCATAATGGATACAGATTATCTATGAATGAATCAAGGAACAATTATAAGACACTTTCTTGAATTAGGCAAAGATGTATTTCTACTTGTTAAAAGTAAAATACTCCCTTCCACCTAAATCAGCCTTCTTTTACACCCTCTCACTCTTTCCTGGTGGCCCCACAGCATGCCAGCATGGTGAAGAGCTGTCTAGACGTCTATTTTGCAGCAGACACCCTCACAGGCTCCATCTTAAGTGGTCCAAAGTGACAGGTGAAGATGACACATGAAGGCATCACAGATCACAGTGCCAACCCGTATCCTCGATGGGCTACATTGTCTTCTGCGCTTCTGTCTACACAAGGAGGTGAGACTTCCGACCCTCTACTTCAAGCTGCCCAAGCTGCTGTAAGTGAATCCTGTACACTGGTGGCCTCAGCCAGAAATTCTCAAGGCCAGGAAGGTCATGGTGACACCATAACTATGGTCTAGAAAGGACCTCTTCCTGGCTAAGAGATGCTTGTCTTCTCACTATTGTCTTGTGTGGAGAAAGACAAACTCTCTTGTGTCTCTTCTGACAAAGGCACTAAACTTATTCAAGAATGTTTCACCCTTATGACCTAATCATCACTCTCCTAGCCTCCCATCAAAGAAACAACAACAACAACAAAAAAAAAGAGCCCTCATCTATGACAGACATCTCAGCGACACATGAGCTCCAGTGGAAGAGTCTCAGGGGTGAGAGGAACTCAGTCCATAGCAGCTTCTCAGAGTCTCACGCTCTATGGACTGAGCTAGCTGGAGACCCTTATGGTGTCTTCAAAATGAAGGCAGAGTGTACTGTCCTTTGCCTTAAATACTGGCAAGCATTCTATGTTGAATTAAAAAAAAAAAAAAAAACTTAGCCGGGCGTGGTGGTGCAGGCCTTTAATCTCAGCACTCAGAGGCAGAGGTAGGAGGATCGCCATGAGTTCAAGGCCACCCTGAGACCAGTAATTCCAGGCCAGCCTGAGCTAGAGTGAGACCCTACCTTGAAATACCAAAAAATAAAATAAAATAAAATAAATACTCAAATGGTTTATTTTAAAAAAATGTCTTTGTTTTACTCTACCAATTACCAAAATATAACGAAGTTCATCTTTGAAATTCATCTACCCTTGTAGGTTACTCCATAGTATTTTTACAAAGCCATCTTGAAACTTGAATTTTTAATTTTTTAAATCTTTTATTTATTTATTTATTTATTTATGAGAGAGAAAGAAAGGCAGAGGAAGAGAAACAATAGGCATGGTAGGACTTCTGCAAGTGAATTCCAGACACATGGGCCACATTGTGCATCTGGATTACACGGGTACTGAGGAATCAAACCTGGGTCCTTAGACTTCATAGGTGGGGTAGATTGAATAGATGGCCCCAATATATTTACTGTTTTATTAGTTTGTAGTGTGCATCTGTAGCCACCTGACTGAAAAGCAGTGTTACTGGGTGGATCTTGAGGTATAGTGGTGAATTTGAGATTTCAATCTAAATACATATGCAAAGTGTGCCTGCCTGGAGTCCCTGAAATATTCTGTGCTGTGTGGCTTTTGACTTTTAGGCTTGTGCCCCTCTATCTCTCTGCTTGGACCTGTGAAGGCAGGCCACCTTTTTCTTCCATTTATGGAACTTGCCCTGAATCTGTAGGCTTCAAAAATATCCCTTCCTCCGTAACTGTGCCTGGTCTGGAAGTTCATCTCAGCAAACCTGAAGCTGTCTGCTACAGTAGACAACTGCCTTAACTGCTAAGCCGTCTCTCCAGACCTTGAATTTTTTTTTTGTTTGTTTATTTTTATTTATTTATTTGAAAGCAACAGACAGAGAGAGAGAGAGAATGTGCATGCCAGGGCTTCCAGCCACTGCAAACGAACTCCAGACGCCTGCGCCCCCTTGTGCATCTGACATACGTGGGTCCTGGGGAATCGAGCCTCATACCGGGGTCCTTATGCTACACAGGTAAGCGCTTAACCACTAAGCCATCTCTCCAGCCCGAGTTTTTAAATTTTAAGCAGACCCATGATTAAAGCTATGATACAATAGAAAAAGGGAAAGATGGAGAGCAGATATAAAGCTAATAATGATTCCTGGGATTCTAATGACAAAAAGAAAAGCTTGATTAGGAAATAAAGATGCTTATTGCTATCCATCCTATGTTAAAAAATGAAACCATATAGTACACACATCACATGCACCAGATGAACTAAAGACACCTGTTATATGTGAGCAAATTTCTCATCTTTGTGTTGAGGATTGATGTTTTGATACTGCAGGGAGGTAACAATCTAATAAATATCAAACACATTTTTTTTTCATGTTCTTTCTCCTTGAACCTAATCTTAGTCATTGTTGACTTCCTAAGGACATTAAGACACAATGAGTTTTTTCTTTGGCTCAGAATTGATGATGCTCGGTTGCACATTGTTGAGAAAGCTCATGTAAACAACTTTGCAGCAACAGCTGCCTTCTGCTTTTGCCTCTCATTTCCTCACCATTACTCTGCAGTAGTGTGCCACTTCCTCATATGGAGAATGTTTGGTATGGGGCTGTGAAAATTAGGTGCAAATGGAGAGTCAAAATACGCATATATCTTTAAACATAGATATGTTTAGGTGTATATGAAATATTTGTAAAACAAAAGCAATACTCTTGAGGAAATAATCTACCTATATATAAGAAAACAGTAAAACCTTCAATTCCATATGTAAATGTTAAAATAGGTGGACATATTTGTCACTTGCTATTAAATAACAAACTATTGCAATCTTCATGGCTAAAGTCTACACATTTAGCGTCTCACCGGTTAGGCAGGAATCCTGCCAAAGCTTAGCGGGGTACTTTTTCAGTGTACTTTTGCAGAGTACAGTTGACACATCATTCAGAATTGGGGTCTTATCTGAGGCCCAACTCGCATAGGATCTACTTCCAAGTTTGTGTGCATTTGGGAAGGACACCATTCCTTGCAAGACACTATACTTCCTTGCCTGTATGTGGTTTTACATATGCCAGATGCCAGTTTACTCCATGAAGACACAGGTCTGCAGACAAGGCCAGAGTTACAATCTCTTGTACATCCACGATACAGAAAGTGGACACTAGGCGGTGTGCATCACTGTGAGATATCTAGAGTTTTCAGCCTTGGTAGAAATGTAAACAAACAGGTACATTGATTTTCTTTACTAGCTACATCAAGAGCATATTTCCATTCTAGCCAAAATGGAGACAGATAAACTTATTTAATTAGCCATATAGTATTTGTTTTTAACATTTAACAAGTTTCCTAGGGAACTTATTTTAAAATTTTGATTCTTATTCTTGGAATTTGTGAAATTTAGAACTAATAGAATTCACCAATTGTTAACAACATAAGAAAAAAAAAACAAACGTGACTCAGAAACCAGTTAACAGAATTGGCATTATTGAACTTCTAAAGGAAAAGAAAAGGAAGAACTGACAGAGTATTTGAAAAAAAAAAATGTTTCTAAATTTGATGAAAGACACAAACGACAGGGAAATCTATAAAATTCACTGAACTCTGAACAGTGTAAACTCAGAGGAATCAACAAAACACATCATAATTAAATGTGTGTAAACTAAAGAAAAATAAACATCTTAAAAGCAATCTGAAAGAAACAATGCATTTTACTTAGGAAAATGTCAACCAAAATAAAAGATTTTTTTTTCACTTGAAATCAGTCTAGAAGAAAGTGGCATGTTTTTCAAGCAATGAAAGAAAGGAATTATTAGCCATGAATTCTCTAGCAGCACAAATTCAGTAATGAAAGCAGAATAAAATCTCAGGTAAGGGAAAAAAATAGTTTGTTCTTAGCAAAGCTGCCCTTAAGCATCTAGTCTAGCAACACCTCCAAAGAAATCAAAGTATTAGGAAAGAAATCTTGAAACAGAAGGAAACATCATGAAGGAAGAATAAGTAAGGAGAAATATAGGACATGCGAAAGACTATCTTGTCTATAAATCCTACAAATCATATGAATGAGACAAAAATTCTAGCACCATCGGCTTTACAAGTTAGTATTATATTTTTTTAAATATTTTTTGTTCAATTTTTATTTATTTATTTGAGAGTGACAGACAGAGAGAAAGACAGATAGAGGGAGAGAGAGAGAATGGGCGAGCCAGGGCTTCCAGCCTCTGCAAACGAACTCCAGACGCGTGCGCCCCCTTGTGCATCTGGCTAACGTGGGACCTGGGGAACCGAGCCTCGAACCAGGGTCCTTAGGCTTCACAGGCAAGCGCTTAACCGCTAAGCCATCTCTCCAGCCCACAAGTTAGTATTATTTAAAATGGGAAAGTTCAGAGGCCAAAACAGGGCTATGGAGATGGCTTAGCAGTTAAAGCCATAGGCTTTAAGCCATAGGCTTGCCTTCAAAGCCATAGGACTTCAGTTTCATTCCCCAGGACCCATGTAAGCCAGATGCACAACGAGGCACATGCTTCTGGAGTTCATTTGCAGTGGTTGGAGGTCCTGGCATGCTCATCTCTTCTATCTCTCTCTCTCTTTATATATCTTTCACTTTCTCTCTTTACATCTCTCTCACTCTCTTTATCTCTCTCTCTGCCTCTTTATCTTTCTCAAATTAATAAGTAAAAATAAAATTGTAAAAAAAAATAGGTCAAAATAGAAGCTTCCATACCTCATTTGAAGTGAGGGAATTTTGATAGCAGTAGGTTACTGTAAGTCTAATTTTTCTAGCTATTGTGATATTGGATAACAATCGCTTTTAAAGCTCTTCAAACATGACTGTCACTCAGATGTATTGATAAAAACAAAGTGATTCAATCTATCAGAAAGTAAGAAGTGAAATATAGGAACCAGATCAAAAAATATTATTAAGCAACTAAATTATTTTTAACTAAGTTATTAATTTAACAATTTTATAAGCTTTGACATATTTTTCAACACCTTTATGATACAATTCCCATACCACTACATTTATCCTAATAAATAAAGATTTCACTGACTATTAGCATACCCTCAATTTTGGATCTATC
The DNA here is from genome assembly GCF_020740685.1 of Jaculus jaculus. Lineage (NCBI taxonomy): Eukaryota > Metazoa > Chordata > Mammalia > Rodentia > Dipodidae > Jaculus > Jaculus jaculus. The sequence continues at coordinate 12,763,253 of NC_059107.1, read as the reverse complement.
ATTACAATCAATTTGCAAATGTTCTCATTACTCCAGAAAGAAATCCCAGACCACATGACAATGCACACATAATCTTTCCATCCTCTCTGACTACATAACCACTAACCTTCCTTGCCTTATGAATTAACATATTACTAGCTCTCTCAGCCTTGACATACTGTTTATGCAGATTGCCCAGGTGATAGGATGGAGGAGCACCTCATTTCTTCATATAATCAAATAACATTCTATTTGGTTATAAAGGCCACATTGAAGTGATTTTTTTTAATCAGTTAATCAATATTTGAGATGTTTCCCCAATAGGGAATTACAAATAATGATACTATGGACACTTGCATCCTGGTTTTTCTATGAACATCAATTTCCATTCTTCTAAGCAACATCTAGAAGCAGAATGGCTGGATCATATGTTGGCTGTCTAACCACTTACGGAACTGCTAGGCTGTGTGCTGAAACAGCTGCACCACTTTAAATTGGCAGCATGCGGTTATAAGATTTCTACATTAATTACATAATGACCAGCACTATTTTCTGGTTATGTTTTCCTTTGATAATTTTTGTCAGTTCTTACCAAAAAAATGCCAAGTTATTCTTTCTTCTTTCACTTTGTATTTAGTGTTACATCTAAGAAATGAATGCCTATGTTATGACTCCAATGCCTTGAAGATTTTAGTCCACGTAATTGTCTAAGAATTTTGTAGTATTAGTACATGTAAACAAGAGATGCACGAATTACATAAAACAAAAACAAATTATTTGTTGAAAGGAAGAAGGACTGCATTCAACACACCTTCTCAACAACTGAAAACAAGAATACACATGTTTTAAACACCATGATCAAAAGAATGCAAGTGACATTTATAATGCATTCTATTTACAAATGAAGAACCATACTTCCTTTTTCAACTGACTATAAAACATTTACAAAACTATACAACATAATTAGTAATAACACAATCCCCAATACTTTCAAAATAATAATGTATCAGAAAGTTCATCGTTACAGCTTTCCTACAGAGTCTTAGAATTAGTAACAGGGTTACTGGCAAAGCATTCAGTCCAATGTTGAGCTACAATGTAAGCACTGAGGAAATGCCATTTATTCTCTTCACTGTTCCTCTCTGAAGTCAACACACACCTTGTACAGGAATCTCAGATATTTGGAGGCTTTAGACTCTTGTCAAACAGTGTTTCTTAGTGAGTATAGTGAAGGTGTAGAGCATTTGACTGCAAAAAAGTGTTTCCTGGGCTGGAGAGATTGGTTAGTGGTTAATGCATTTGCCTATAAAGCCTAATGACCTGGTTTTGATTCCCCAGTGCCAAAGTAAAGCCAGATACACAAAGTAACGCATGCATATGGAGTTTGTTTGCAGTGGCTCGAGGCTCTGGCATGCCTATAATCTCTCCCTTTATTTCTTTCTATGTGTGTGTCTATGTCTGCTGCTCTCAGCTTGCAGACAAATATAAAGAATATTTTAAAGAGTGTTTCTAGTAAATACCTATTTTTGAGATATGCAACAACTTGTTCCTTCTATATATTTCCAGATTATTATCCAGATTCAATGTTGCAAATAGGAAAATATTAATATAAACTGAAATACCTGGGGGTGGAATGGGAAACAATTGACTTAGGAGTAGAGATAGCTACTGCTGATAGAATATCCAAATTGAACCAGTAAGAAATGTCAAATAGCAGGGCTTGAGAGGTGAGCCAATTGTTCAACCACTTGCCACATAAGCATGAGGACAAAACACATTAGTCTATTACTTTTTAAATTCAAACTCAAGTTCTTGGGATACAGAAAGATCCAATCAGTTTCTCTGTTAGAACACAGCATGAATGGCCTTTAGCCCAGTTCCTGAAAGAGACTTACACCCCTGTAAAACCTCATGTGTTGGACCTTCACTGTCTGCATTTCTGTGGGCAGTCTGGCCTTCCAGATTCCCATAAGAATGGTTCCTTAACCTCTGGTTATTTAGCCCAAAGTTCCAAACCCTTCTGCATTGTTCCTGCAAACCAGTTTTAAAGTTTAGGAACCACATGGTCAGCTTTATCAGAGACAGAGCCTTACTTCATGGTAACAATGTTATGTCTTAGTTACTTTCCTCATTGCTTTGACAAAATACCTGCCTAGAAGCAGCTTAAGGAAGGAAAGGATCTTCGTTCAGCTTACTGTGGAAGGAGAACCTTTCTGTCATGACAGGAAAGGCATGGCAGCAAAACCAGGAGGCCAGCGTATCACATAGTGTTCAGTGTTAGGAGGTAGACTGGGAACAGCAGGTAGAGCTGGGTTCTAAAAGCCACAGCTCTTCTCCAAGATGGGCACCAGGGACCCATTTCCTCTAGCAAAGCTCCAATTCTTAAAGAACACACAACTTTCCCAAACTGCCCAACTTCAGGAAACCGAGTGTTAAAAAAACATGTGCCTGTGAAAGACATTTCACATTCAAACCACAACACTGATCTTCCAATTTCTTAGACAGTCTTCAGCATCCTTCTTTTACGTTGAGGTTGAGTTTCTAAGGCAGCACACCAATAACATTTCATATTATGGATTACATGAAATAATGGTAAATGAAGCATTCATTTGGACATGTGAAAATAAGAGGGATACCTAGAATGGGTTATGAAAAGAAACCAAACCTCAAAGACAAACCTCACTGAAGTTGGGAGGGGAGCTTTGCGCTGCATCAGGCTGAACACACCTGGAGGACAGAGGACAGCAAAGGAAAATAGGTGGAATTTCGAAGCAACCAAATAAAACCAAAGTGGCAAAACATGATTTCCCAAGAGATTTAAGTTGTCCCATGTGAGCAGTACTGCTAACCATTAGATGGTTATTTTGCCCACCCCCGAGGCTGTAACAACTTCCTCTAGTCTACAGTAAGTTGTCACTTGAAAGGACAAGCAAGGGAAGAGTTGTAGGCTGTAAAAGGATGAATAGCAGAGCAGCCTAGGGTCCCATCTGTGCAGAAGCCCCCAGGGCCAAACCAACCTTTGCATTGCTATCTGCAGTGGCATTGTGTTTAGCAGTCGGAATCCGCAGACCAACTACAGGTTGAAAATTGCCCAGTCGGGGCACTGCCCTGGAATTATAGACACAGACTTTTGGATTTGTTCACACAATAATGGGCCCACTGGTTCTTAGAGCAGAGCCTGAGTGAAAGAAAATAACTCTAGGATTCAGTTAACCAAGAATGAACCCGCTGCTTCTGCCAATGCCACTGCTTCTCACATTCCTGCTGCAGATAGATATTCATTGGTGTTGGCATCGACCAGCAAAAACAACAATACATGAGGAATTGGCACTATGTGAACAAATGGCAGAACATGATTGACTGAAAGACAAGAAACTTGGACACTAAAAAATAAAAAATAAAAATAAAGGAATGGCTGGTGAGCTTTGCTGACCCAGAATGCCCACACACCATTCATTAATCCATCAGTTGCTATCAACATTTCTGTGAGACATTCATTACTTCTAACATCTGTTGTTTTCAAAGATAGTTAATATATCTCGTGGACACACTTATTGTTCTGGGTCAAAAGTATCACCAGGTCACTGAGGAAATAGGGTGAACAGCATGGCTCAAGTTAATGCCAGTATCTTGACATTCCTTGTCAGTATGGAGCATCTGTACTATTAAGGGCAAAGGCAATCTAAGGTATAGTCAGTCTGGTCACATAGTTATAAGCAGATTGATTCATGATTGTAAGAGTAACTTCAAAGCGAGTGACAAGACAGTAACATAGCCAAAAAGCATACCACAGGATTATTCTCAGAAAAGTTACTTATAAGATCCATAGGAAGTATTTCCATGGTTCCTTCCCATAGGGAATGATAAAGAACAAGATCAGTCCAGTGAAGTCTTCAACTTACCCTAGCCAGCAATGAGATCTCATTAACTATGACTAAGACATTCTGTAACAAACACCTTTGTCGTTTTCCTACCACACTAACACACATATCACTTTCCTCCTACTTGAAAAATTAAAAGGGATTTAAAATCTCCTCTTGGGCTGGAGAGATGGCTTAGTGGTTAAGCACTTGCCTGTGAAGCCTAAGGACCCCTGTTCGAGGCTTGATTCCCCAGGACCCACGTTAGCCAGATGCACAAGGGGGCGCATGCGTCTGGAGTTCGTTTGCAGTGGCTGCAGGCCCTGTTGCGCCCATTCTCTCTCTCTCTCTCTCTGCTTCTTTCTCTCTCTGTCACTCTCAAATAAATAAATAAAAATAAACAAAAATTTAGAAAATAAATAAATAAATAAAATCTCCTCTTGTCGTCATTTTTATTTCTATACACCAAAGTGCTTCAGGAACCTGTTGTAATATTAATTATCTTATAATATTCAAACTGGTCTTGCTATCCAACCACCTTTGGATAGCTTAATTTCAAGTCACCTGAGTTCTCCATCTCACTTTAAGATAATTCCACAATCCAAGGTAACCTCCTTGTACAGAGGAGAGTCATATGGTCACCGACCCCAAGACAGGGTTCTGGTTCTAAGATCCAGAGAATGAATTAGCTGCTTTTGCATCAGTGCGGAAACAACTTAAGGGAAGATTTTATCTGGGTTCACAGTTTGAGGGGTGTCGCTCTATATTGGTTCTGGGCTGTGGGGAGGCAGAGCATGACATTGGCGGGAGCAGGTGGAGCTGGAGACTTTCCCCTTCATGGTGGGGGCATAGAAAGAAATGGACCAGTTATAATCGTCAAAGGCATGCTTCCCAGAGCCTGTTTCCTCCTGCTACATTGCACTTGTTAAACTTTCCATTGCCCCCCAAATTAAAAAAAAAACAACAGCTAGGGACCAATGGCTCAAGCCAGTGCGGGGCATTTCACATCAAAATCATAGAAGTCCATCAATGAGCAAACAAATATATAAAGCCCAGAATTTGAGACCATCAGGAAAATAAGTGGGTTTCTGTACTTAGTAATCGTCCATTCAATAGCTTCTTCATTTACCGCTCAGTTTCTTTTTGCGTGGTCACTTTCTCTTGCCCATCCTACCCTCAGTACCTGAGGGAATATCCTTTGTTCCTTGAGATAGTTACAATCTCTCCCTTCCACACCCAGTCCTTAGGAAATTATGACTTTTCTAAGGTTTTCTTTAGATCTCAAGTCAAGCTCCTCAGAGCTCTTCAGCAACTCTGGCTAAATGTGGCTTTCAAACCAGGATTACTGCTCCAAGAACAGTTGCAAAATAAACTCACAGGTGAAACGGCCTACTTTGCCTTGCTATATGTTTGTATGGAATCTTATCACTTCATTCTTTTGTATTTCTCAAATCATGGGATACTAAGATCTTGATTTCTAAACATTCCACCCACTTCCTCCCAGAACCAACTCCTTCTGAAAGAGCATGTTGGTGAGGACAGACAAAGGAGGAAAAATAGCCATTTTCTCCTAGCTTTCTATGTAATCCATCTTGTAATTGTCAGCAAGTAAAATCTCCTGTATTTCATTGATAAAATTAAAAATGAAGTGATACAGGCACTGTACCTCTATCCTGTGGAATTTAAAAACAAAAAGTTTTTCAGACCACTGCAAGTAGAAAGGGTGGTTGAGAAGGAAAGGCCACTGGTGAGTTACTTGCCTCAGTGAAATTTCTAAAGAACGAAATCTTCCAAGGAGCAAAAATGAAAACTCTGGGGTAAGTTATTGAATATATTTCCCCTGCAAGTTTCTGAATAAACTATGTGATGAGGTATTTTAGCAGATCTTGGAAGCCCACCCCAAAATGTGACTTCCAAACACTGTCAGCTGGTCCACAGAATATTCCTGACAATATGCCACATATATTGTACTTTTATTGTTGCTTCAATTTTTTTTTTTAAAGGCTCCTTCTTTTCTATTCCTTCCCAATTAACAACAGGCACACCCTGCTCCTCTACTACGCCTTGAAAGCTGGCGTGCGTTCTGGTTGATGTACTTTACAACTGCATCCTCAAAACTAGCATTTTTCTACTCAGAGGTTCCTCATTAACGTTCTTGTTAACAAGTTCAGTTTTAGATTTTGTTTTTGTTCTTCAGTCAAAACATAGTTAAGTGCAATGCTGTTTCGTGGGCTTCCAGTTCTTGCCTATCCATTTCAACACATGCTTCTGCCTCCTAAGTACAGCATCTCTTGGGCTGGAGAGATGGCTTAGCGGTTAAGCGCTTGCCTGTGAAGCCTAAGGACCCCGGTTCGAGGCTCGGTTCCCCAGGTCCCACGTTAGCCAGATGCACAAGGGGGCGCACGCGTCTGGAGTTCGTTTGCAGAGGCTGGAAGCCCTGGCGCGCCCATTCTCTCTCTCCCTCTATCTGTCTTTCTCTGTGTCTGTCGCTCTCAAATAAATAAATAAAAATTTAAAAAAATCTTAAAAAAAAAAGAAAAAAAACTAAGTACAGCGTCTCTACAGCCCGGGACAGCAGTTAGGCAGGGAAAGAGACTAAGGCTAACATCTGCCACCTACCAAGCATAACACAGAATTCTTTCTCCCAATCAGGCTCAATTGATAGATAAGGCAACTTGTCTTGCCAGTCAGACGTCTCTTCTTTCTTCCACTGTGTATGCTGAAAACAAGAGGCTCCCTTAGCAGCCCTCGGATTCAGATGTGAGAAAGTCATCTTTCTAGCTTTGCTATTTTAGGAAAAGATTTACTTCAACCTTCTAGGGTCGGGCCTAAAGGAAAACAAGTAAGTCTTACAAGCAGCAAAGCACACCTGCAGGCATCAAGTACATGACATAACAGAAATTGAATTAACCCTTGCTGCCATCTCTTTTCTGAGTTTTGTGTTTTGTTTTCATTTCTGAAGGATCCTCACCTGAAGCTCAAGGCCTGTGCCATCTTAGTCCTAAGGAACTGGAGAGATAGGCCCACTTTATATGGTTTGGAAAAGCACAGTTGAAATGAAAACTGTTCACAACTGAAACATGTGACTTTTTGCAGAGATTTTTCAGTCTAGCTAGTGTTTTGGCTCAGGCGAGGATAAAGTTTTGAGATGAAAAGATTTTAAATTAATTCTGCTGGGAGTCCACATGTAAAGACACAGGGCGCCATGTGACCACAGTAGCAGGAGCTGGTAACAATAGATTGAGAGGCACACAGCGTGAACACACTCTTACAGCTTTGTCATACTGCCAAAGGATACAGGGGCATCAATTTTCTATCACTTTAATTAAAAGCATTTAACCACCAAATTTCTTTAATATCAGCATTTTACTTTTTTTGTTTATTTTTATTTATTTATTTGAGAGTGACAGAGAAAGAGGGAAAGAGAGAGAGAGAGAGAGAGAGAGAGAGAGAGAGAGAGAGAATGAGCACGCCAGGGCCTCCAGCCACTGCAAATGAACTCCAGACACGTGCATCCCCTTGTGCATCTGGCTAACGTGGGTTCTGGGGAATCGAGCCTCAAACCGGGGTCCTTAGGCTTCTACAGGCAAGCACTTAACCACTAAGCCATCTCTTCAGCCTGGCATTTTACTATTAATAGTCATATATTAATTTTTTCTGACTTTATCTTTACAATGCAAAAATAATTTAAACCACGGCTCCACCTCAATTTTCCACACAGCGCCTACCGACAAATAAGTGGTTCCTCACTCCTCCCTTCTCATCGCTGATCCAGTATGCATTCTAGCTCTAATGAAGCTATACGTATTTTCTTAACAAGTACTTACACAATGTCACTGGCTAGTTCCCAGAATACTTATTGCATAAAAGTCATTAAAAAGAACTAAATAAGCTGGAGATATATCACAGTCATAGAATATTTGCCAGACACACACAAGGCATTGAGTTTCACCCTACCACTCAAAAAAACAAACAACAACAACAAATCACCAAAAGCAGGGTGTAGTGGTGCATGCCTTTAACCCCAGCACTGGCGGAAGGAGGCAGGGGGTAGGGCACAGAAGTCGGAGGATCGCCGTGAGTTCGAGGCCACCCTGAGACTACATAGTGAATTCCAGGTCAGCCTGGACTACAATAAGACCCTACCTTGGAAAAAAAAAAAAAAGTGAAACAAATATTTAAAGGAGGTTAGATACCATACAGTTAACCCCATTTTCTATCATTAGTCTTGGGGGCTCTAGTTCCTCTGCTCTTGAAGATAGATATACCCTCTCACCTGTTCCAAACCTCCTTCTCTACAATGCAGTCATCCAAAAATGTCAACTCCAGAGAAATCCTACTAGAGTTCACTTCACATCAGATTGCATTACTGCTCCAAAATGTTGATAGGTACTTATTCATACAACATATAAAAGTCATACCTACCCTAGTGCCCTAGGCTCTCAGGATGCTACAGTCTGCTTTCTAACCAGCCTCAGTTTTTATAGCTTCTAGGACTGGGGATATAGCTCAGTGGCAGAGCAATCACCTAGCATCTATGAGGTCCTGGGTTCAAACCCCTACACCATGAAAACAATATCCACTGCTTTTATTTCTACCCATCTTTTAGCTTAGGAAGTTAATAAAGTATGAAAGTGGATGACTTCTTTCAAAATTTACACTTTTAAAGTCACTGAAAAAGTGCTGTCTAATATTTTAGGATAATTGCTCCATATTGAAAGGCCTGGGTCCTAAATTCAGGAAGGGTGGACCAGAGGGGCATAGGAAACTTAAAAGAATTTCCTTGAAGTCTGTGGGAAAATGCAACATGCTTTATTCCAGGAGAGACCCACTCTATTACACTTCATTCATAAACGTTCACTCTCTATGCCAGAGCTCAGCAGATTTTTTTTTATACAAGTCATGACTAAGGTGGCAATAAGCCCAAAACCTTGTGTAGTTTGTTCCCAAAATATGATTCTTGCTGACTCATTCTGGGACTTGAGGTCAGGCTAAGGCCATCTTGGCCAGCATCCCTTGTTTATATTTGTTTCATGTTGTCTGACGTACTTCTGGCCATTTTGTCTTCCTTATTCACATGAAGAGTTGGTACTTTATTTGGGATTTTACTGACTAATTTATGAGCATATTGGGAGAATATGTGACCTGAACATTTCTGTGACAATCACATGCATAAAGATAAGTGATGGTCTGGGAATTCTTCAGTGGTCCTCTGAGGAGGAAAGTTAAATCTGAGGTCCATTAATAGCTCAAAGGGAGAATGGAAGAGAAATAGGAAGATAAAAAGTCAGTGAACTGGGAAATGGTTCATAGGCGGTTTATATGGCACAAGCATTCTGTTTCCTAGGCTTATGTCTGTCGCACACCCTGCTCGTGAACACCACCACCGTGCTTCCTGGGTGCACGGCTGCTCAGCCTCTGAAGGTGCCAGGCTGCTTCCAGTTTACAGACGCACAAATGCAAGTGTGCAGAAAGAAACCACACAGCCAATCCCTCACCTCGGCTAAGACAGGAACAGGACAAGATCCCACACCGTGTTCCTCCAAAGCTAGTGCGGTTTGATGTCATCTTGTGTTAGTAGGGCCCCTGCCAATGTACACCAAAGACTGCCAAGTCTAGGTGGTGCTCCAATCCAGCAGTCTTACTGTTCATTGCCATCTTGGATTCTTTTTAAGTATTTTTAAGTTTAATTTTATTTATTTGCTTATTTATGAGGGAAGGGGAGAGAGAGAGAAAGAGAATAGAGAGAGAGAGAGAATAGGCATGCCAGGGCCTCTAGCTACTGCAAACAAACTCCAAGTACACCACCGTATGCATCTGGCTTACATGAATACTGCGGAGGCCAAACCTGGATCCTTAGGCTTCACAGTCAAGTGCCTCAACCAGAAAGCAATCTCTCCAACCCACTGTATTGGATTTTTAAAAATTTACTTATTTGAGAGAGGGAGACAGAGTCAGAGAGTCATAGAGAGAGAGAATGGGTGTATCAGGGCCTCCAGCCATTGCAAATGAGATCCAGATGCATGTGTCACCTTGTGCATCTGGCTCCTAGGGTCCTTGGCTTTGTGTGCAAGTGCCTTAACCACTAAGCCATCCCTCTAGCCCCATCTTGGACTTTTAATAAACCTTTTCTGGTAGCTTTCAAAACACTTGACACAGATTTTCTGAACCTGTCTGCCCCCAGCTTTCAAGTTATTCACCAGCTGGAATAATTTAATCAATAGAACTGTCCTCAAAAATAAATAAATAGGGCTGGAGAGATGGCTTAGCGGTTAAGCGCTTGCCTGTGAACCCTAAGGACCCCAGTTCGAGGCTCGGTTCCCCAGATCTCACGTTAGCCAGATGCACAAGGGGGCGCATGCGTCTGGAGTTTGTTTGCAGAGGCTGGAAGCCCTGGCGCGCCCATTCTCTCTCTTTCCCTCTATCTGTCTTTCTCTCTGTGTCTGTCGCTCTCAAATAAATAAATAAATAAAAAATTTAAAAAAAGAAAAAATAAATAAATAAATAAACAGAACTACTGATAACCTTCAGAATATATATATGTATATATATATATATATATAACACCCACACACACTTGTAGAAATTTGAGAAGGGAAACCAGAAAGAATCTATAACCCTATTTACATTTGTCAGTACATGCTCAGTATGTCTTCACTGAACCATTTTGGACTGCTAATTGTTTCTAAATTTTGGAGTATTTGTGCACACATAATGAGATACCTAGGGATTAGAGCCCAAGTCTAAACACAAATTTCATTTATGTTTCATCTGTATCATATAATAGCCTAAGGGTAATTTGATGGAATATTTTATTTATTTATTTATTTTTTAATATATTTTTTTTTTTAATTTGAGAGAGACAGACACAGAGAGAAAGACAGATAGAGGGAGAGAGAGAGAATGGGCGCGCCAGGGCCTCCAGCCTCTGCAAACGAACTCCAGACGCGTGCGCCCCCTTGTGCATCTGGCTAACGTGGGACCTGGGGAACCGAGCCTCGAACCGGGGTCCTTAGGCTTCACAGGCAAGCGCTTAACCGCTAAGCCATCTCTCCAGCCCTGATGGAATATTTTAAATTATAAAGTTTGTGTAGAGCAGCTAAAGGGCTGCAAAAGCATTTTTTTTCCTCTTAATGCTGTGCACCTGTGTTTTCATAGTGACCCCCAACACATGAGGTCAGGAGGAATTTTCTAGTTGTGGTGTTAGGTTAGCACTCAGAATGGTTGTCTCTGTTTTTTCAGAATATGGAATTCTCAAACTGTATTATCTTTGTAATCCTTTTTCTTCTATGCATTGCCAATGTATTTTAAAGAACAACTTTTATCACAGAAAATCTCAAATGCGCAAAAGTAGACTGTCTGGTATAAAGAACTCCAATGAATCTATGACACGACACAATTAATAACTCTGGACCACTCATGATTCATCCATATTCCTACAGTTTTCCCATTCCTTTAGGTTATCCCAGATATCTTAACTATTAAGCCATCCCTCCAGCCTGCCTCAGTAAAATTTCTAAAGAGAGATCCCAGATAGCTTCAGAATTCGACAATAGATGTCCACTGCTATCAGTGTTAAAATGTGAGTGAGATTCATTGGTAATCTAACACCATTATTTCAGTTATAAATAAATCATAGTTGATCCTTGGTAGCATGAAATATCCATTTATCCTGTTCATATACATTTCCATTATCTCACAATATTTTAGGGTAATGGTTTCAAACAATAAAACTCAGTTTGGGGCTGGAGAGATTGCTCAGTGGTTAAGCGCTTGCCTGTGAAGCCTAAGGACCCCGGTTCTAGGCTTCATTCCACGTTAGCCAGATGCACAAGGGGGCGCATGCATCTGGAATTCATCTGCAGTGGCTGGAAGCCCTGGCACGCCCATTTTCTCTCTCTCTCTGCCTCTTTCTGTGTCTGTCGCTAGAAAATAAGTAAATAAAAATAAACCCAAAACAAACAAACAACAACAAAAAAAAAACCTCAGTTTGATGCCCTGCTGTTGGTCAGTTATGTCTCAACTCTTGGCTTCCCCAGGGGACAATGAAGCCATAGCACCTCCCCTGGCAGCTCATCAGAACTGCAGATGAAGTCCCAGGGACATTAATTAAAGGTTGTGCTCACTGCTTTCAATGCAGCATTTCCAAGTCCCTCTTGCCACAGCATCTTAGATGTTTTTATGTGAAACTTAGTTGTTTGTTTCCTAGAGATTCCTTTCTGGCAAATACTGCTAATTTAATCCTCAAGGTAGTATTTTACATGTCACACTGTCCTCTGTATTTAATGTATCTAAAAGTTTGATAAGAATATGTTCCACTCTTAGGGTAAGCATAAATCAAATATGGTGATATGTTCTATAAGAATGACATATAAGCGGGTTAAATTTTTGTGATGTAAGCAACTTTGATAGTCATTCTGTAAAGAAATTATTTCATCAAGCATTATAAATTGCTATGCTGACTTGCTCACTTATTATTTTGAATAAATATCTTTTTATAGCAACTATTTGATTCTGCTGAAGTATAATCTGTACAAAGAAGACAAGATCATTGCTTAATTCTATTTATTTATTTTCAAAACAAGCTGGTTCTCAGCCATATATGTGACCAGTGGGTGTTTTCTTTTTACCCTGATATGATTTCATAGATTTAAACATACCTATCTAGTGTTTTGCAATGGTGAAGGGTCTTCAACTTATTATGATAAAAGTTTTCCAACAATGACTACGATAGTAGGCTTTTCTGTAAGTGGGTTCTTCATATTTTTTGACCTATTCACAGTGGCCTTTGATATTTATCCTCTTTATTGAAATACCATTATTGTCCATACTCAGTTCATACTTTACCACAGTCTGAGGTCAACAATGTTTTCAAGACTTAATCGTGGTCATCTTTTTTTTTTTCTATTGCTTTTCATGTGTCACTCCTATGGATCTATCTTGTTTTGTTTCCAGATAAAGTTATAATTTTAAACTGATCCTTAAAAATTAAATTTGGAAGTATTCTGATTTTATTTATTTTAGCTACACCTACCTAGCTAGCATGTGGTTTTCATTACTGTTACATAATATATCTACCTCCTAATGAAATCAACACTCATCCTCATTAGCCTTTCCTAAGAACAAAATCTCTGTTTCTGAAATAAATAGCCATTTTCCTACAAGATATCATGGTTTTGAAAGGTGATCATTAGGATGGATTTGAGGAAGTGACTGCTCTATCAAATGACAGGCAATTCCTGGGTTATTATAATGCAGTACATACTTTTGTATACAAAAACACCATGGATGTTTTCCTATATCATTAAATATTCTTTAGTCCCATTCTTGATGACAAGAAGATAGCCCATGAAAATATCATCTTCTTACTTACTTGGCAACCAAGTTATTCTCCATGGGTCACCACTTAAAATACTTTAACTCCTGTGTAGACAAATTGCTCATGTTAGCAGTTTGAAGTTTATTTTGTGATAGATAGGATTGATTTCACCTTGGCCTGATATCACTGTTTTATCAGTCTCTTTCACTACGGGGATACCAGTTATCACCCTCAATGGATACTGCAACAAGAGGAACCAAAACTACTTCTAATGAAAATGTGAATATTCAAGGTAGAACAAGGTTGTAAGAAGAGGAACCACTGATTCTGGATCCCAAGTCTAGTCCAAACTGACCTCTTATTAAACAAAAAGGTTGGGGAAGGGAATTTTGACTCCTTTTGTAGCTTTAATAAAATAAAATTCTAAAGACTTTTGCATGCCCTGGTATTTTCTAAGTCCTTAGAAGTCAATGTTTTTCTACCTATTTATGATATTTTACTCCACTGAGTCTCAGATATTATAATTTCCTTGTGGCCACATTTATTACGCGCATACTGGATTAACTTTTCAGACTCTCTCCCGGCTGTAGAACTGGAGTGTATAGCTCTGGGCATCGAGATGTCTCATGCCCATTTTATGTCCTACAACTTCTTAGTGACCGCCTCTTGTTTGCAAGGCCTCATGCTATTGTAAATCCACTGTTTTCATGTGAGTTAGGTTTATTAGAGGAGTAAGTTGCCATTCAAATAAGTGCTCTAAAAATTTCCCCCTGACATATCTTTTCTCAGATATGTCACACTAGTGTAGGTATAAGAAAGACAGCTAGATCACTGGAACAGGCAATCCGAAGTAACAATCTACAAATCTGTGTCCATCTATAAGGAGAGAGGTTCTATGAGCACAATATCTAATTATGTCCTTATTCTAAGAGGGTTGCCTCCAGCCTTAACTGAAATAGGAGATGAAATAATCAACCAAAGACCTCAATAAACATGTTCCTGATATCACTAGGAAGAAACTTAATTTAAAGGTGGAGATGGCTTAGCTGTTAAGACACATGCCTGTGAAGTCTCAGGAGACATGGTTGATTCCCTAGAACCCACGTAAGCCAGATGCACATAGTGGCACATGCATCTGGAGTGCTTTTGCAGTAGCTAGAGGCCCTGCTGTGCCCATTCTCTCTCTCTCTCTCTTTCTCTTCCTCTCTAATAATAAATAAAAATATATAAAAAATAAAGTGTTCTACATTACAAGTCATGCACACTTGAATGCTACTCCATCTTTATACTGTATCTTCCCACAGACACTTCCTTACTTTGTCATTTAATGACAAAAAAAACAGGAGCTTGGACTGTTGGTATAGATCTGAAATGCAGATACTAGGATCACACAAAAATTCTTGTCCTTAGAAACATCATACACTTATTTTTTTTTTAATTTCTGTTTGAGATAGGGTCTCTCCTTGGCATGGACCTCACCAATTAAGCTAGACTGTCAGCTAGTTAGCCGCAGGAATCTCTGTTGTTGCCTTTGCAGTGCTGAGATGACAGACATGTGCTGCCAAGAGGAGAGTTTTTATGCAGATATTGAGAATCAAACCCATACCTGCAAAGCAATTGCTTCAGCAACTGAGCTATCCCCTCAGCCCAGTATATTTTGAGTTCATTTTCTGCAATAGCACTTATGAAGTATTTAATATATCACATATCTCACTGGGCCTTTCTATTCCTTCTTCCCCAAAAGGTTCTTCTCTTCTTTCTTTGTTCATCTGCATTTTACCTCTTCTTAAAGGCCCTAGTCTAATCCAGTTTCTCCAAGAAATCTTATCTGACTTCAGAGCTAGTAACAACTCCCAGTGAAAACGCAGGGTGCCTCCTGTTGGTTCTCAGATTGCCCTGGGTTACTTGAATATGTCTAACTTCTCTCCCTGGGTACCTTACAGGGTTCCCCGTGGGGTAGATACTTTTGAAAATTCTCTGTATTATCCAAAGTGTTTTACACTTGGTAGACACTGAATAAATGTTTGTTGATTAACTGGTAGATCTGGGATTTACTTTTCTTTTGGTCCAAAATTCTAGCACAAAGCTGTTGGAGAAATGTTAATATTTGTTGAAATGGAGGCCAATTCTTGGTCTCTAAACATGGTAATGATCCTTTTCTAAAGAGTCTTGGGCTTTAAGCTATTTTCTATCTGGCTCTAAAAGGGATAGAGCTGTGGTTTGTTAATTTGCAATACAAAGAACAAGTCTCCTCCTTCCCCCTGCTCTGGATGGATAGAAATTCTGAATGAGTGCTGGAGGTTTCCAGAGTCATGCACCAGGTGACAAGAAAGGAGCTTTTCCAAGCAGCAAAACTGCTTTCACTGCCTAGTTAGTGAGTGCCTTAAAAGCAAGAAACAGCCAGGCGAAAAGTTGTGCCTTTGCCCCCACTTTTCCAGTGCTGAGCTGGGAGAATGAGATAGGAGAGAGGTGAAATCTTGCCAGACCCCTGGGAAATGAGGCATTTGCTGCTGGTGATGCTAAAGGGCTGGTGACATTTAATTGAAGAATTGCCCAATTTTCCATCTGGTTGAGAAAAAAAAAATTAAGGTAAAACAGTTGGGCTTTGATGTATGCCACTGAGCAGGTGCCAGGTGCCATCCCATTCCATTTTCTTAAGGCAATGGATCTTAGCAACAAGTTGGCTCCTTGCCACCTTCTGGGGATGCACTACAAACATGGGAAACTTCCTGTCTTGACTCCTGTTCTTCTGGGAAGACATTTAGAGTGTGTTAACTTCTGACCTGCTCTACTGGGAGGCAGAACCTCATCACTATGCAGAATGGACTGTGGAGTCACACACATTTATGTTAACTACCTACACATGCCAGTTACTACTGTGTTCCTTCCCCCCTCTTGGGGAGTTTTATCAGTCATGAAAAGGCAACTACAATAATAGTTTCCACAAAAAAATATTATGATTGGGCAAAGCAAGCAACACTTTGTGGATATCTGACGCTACGTACAATAATGCATGTGTATGAAAATCTCAATGAAACCCACTTTTGGATATTAACCAGTAATTTAATTTGAAAAAATGGGGAAAAATATTGTCCTCTTTTTTATTGTTAGGTAGCTAAATTGATATCTAAATTGATATCTGCAGACTTGAAGGTCAGTTGAAGATGGGTCCATCCCCATTCTCAGTGGCTTGTATAACCGAAACTAATACTGTAAGGCTTGGTTACTTGTCGGGAGAGAGGGACCTGAATCCTATCTATGCCCTGAGCAAAGATAAGGCATTATAAACTGCTGTCACATCATAAGATGACAATTTAGTTAGAGGCATTCTGGTCCATCCAAATGAGCCTGTCAGTCACCTGGGGGAAAAAAAAAAAAAAGGATTCTCAGAAATCTGTCTATTCCATGAACATTACAAATAACGCAAAAGAGTCTGGGGCGATGGCTCGGTAGGAAAAAGAACTGAAGATCTAGGTTCAAATACCAGCACTCACACTAAAGCAAGAGCGTGAGGTCATGCCTGTAATCCCAACTGTGGTGGTTTGATTCAGGTGTCACCCATAAAGTTCGGTGTTCTGAATGCTAGGTTCCCAGCTGATGGAGATTTGGGAATTAACACCTCAAGGAGGCGGTGTATTGGGGGCAGGCTTGTAGGTGTTACAGCCAGTGCAGCAGTGCGAACCTGACTGCAACAGCAGTGCTGAGCAGGACAGAGATAGGAGGCGTCCCAGTCTGACCACGAAACAGAAAGCTCCAAGTTTGATGAAAGACTGTCTCAGAGAAGTATGGTAAAAGAATAATAGGAGATATCCATCAACCTCTGATCTCTGCAAGTGCATGCATGAGCTCCATGTATTTACACAGTCATGCATGCACTGCATACACACATGTACACACAAGAAAATGACATAAAAATGTAGGTTGGAACAAATGTCCCTTTGGTCATTGTCAACTCTTCCTCTACCTAACTCTGTCTTCTCCACTATACTCTGCAGGTCTTCTCAGAATATTTGAACATAATGAGGTCAGGAGAGCCCAGCAGAAGACAGAGTGAAATCCTGGTAACACTGTTACCAAAGGATCCTGGTAGTTCAAATTTTAAATGAAATGAACTCACTTCCGATGTTAGAAGAGATATCATGTGGGGAAAGCTCTAGAGAAGATCAGGGCATGGTAGAATCATTGAAATCATGGCATCCAAGACTGCTGACCTTACTCCATTCTGATATGCCCTGGACCACCAATCCCAAAAGCATCAAATCCTATCACATGTCAAGACTTGGTCCAAAAGGTCACTGCCTTTGGGAATTTACACGGTCCTCCATCAGAACTCCCTATTTTTGTGACTCTAACAGAGCCTCCACACAAGTACTTGAGTATCATCCCCATTTGTATTTATTTCTTTGTAGTTTCCATTATGAATATCTTTTTTTACAGACAATTTTCTTGCACCTCCAGAAGCAAAAGCATCATTTCTTAATGTTTATTATTTTACAGAGATGCACCCACTTTTCCCTGTGTATCTTGCATACCGAGGAACTGAATATTGTTGACAAGTGAACTAATAAAGGAATATTTTCCACCCTGTCCAATGGCCACTAAAGAACCTTATTCACACCTCAGGAGGAGTATCGTTCCTTAATCTCAATTCCCTACCATCTTTCTGCTTACCTATTCCCACATAGCAGCAAGTTATGCCCTTTACAAAATATTAATAAGGGCATTTCTGCTTAAGTTCACATCCCTTATTATTGATTCAAGCTCAAAGTAAGGGAAACAGCCTGATTTCAGCAGTAAAATAAGAAGGGGAATTAGTACCAGGTGGTCATCCCATTCTAGTCTCCAGGTCTCCAGGTAAATAAAGCCAGCCTGACTCAAAACTGCCTTTGTCCTAATTCATCTTCCTCTGGATAGCTATGAGTCCTGCATTAACTTCCAGCCGATTGTTAGAGGCACAAACATGATGCGGGGGGGGGGGGGGTGGGAGTTCCTCTATATGCATCTGATGCTATGCTCATTGAGCTGGTGGTGGGAAGGAGAGCAGAACAGCATGTTTGAAAGTTCATCATTCTAAGAGAAATGCAGAAATATCACAGTTTCTCCATCAAGGTGCAAGAGAACCACCCCCCCCCCCCCCCGCGCGCACAAAAGCTTTACCTTCCTTGCATCAAAACTCCAAATCTGATGATGTTTTATTAATAGGCTACTATAAAAACCAAAATGGGCCTCCAGCCAGTGCATTCCTAAATTAGAGGCTTGCACATCACTGGAGCAAGCTTCATCAGGCTGGCATTAGTTTCAGTAGAGGATGTTAAAAGCCCTAAAATAATTTGATGTAAGACTTAATAGTAGGTGCCCCACTATAAGAGATTAAAAAATGTCATCTAAATGGAAATGAAGGCATGTGTCTGCCCATCCTTGGCGGGGGGGGGGGGTAGGGGTTCACAAACAGTTGGATGAGTGACCTGCAACTCCATGGAATGGCAAGATGCACAAGTGTGTAAGGTGGTAGCTTTTATTGTCAGCATCTTTAATTCAGCACATATCTAATCAATTTCTTCTTAGTATGCAGTGCTTTCCCAACACAAGTCCCCGCCCCAAGACACAAAACGTCAAGCGCCCTAGCTTGCTGTGTTTTTAACAGTAGTATTTTAGTTTGAGTTTGTCTGTTGAATAATCATAATCAGGGAGGAAAGATCCATATTTCGTGGACTCTGAAGTTCACAGAATTTGCAGAGATGCTCTTGGAGAGAGAGAAAGCAAAATCATTAACAGGAAATGAAGCAGACATCCTTGAAAGGGGCTCTTCCATGCCAAGCATGCTGCCGCTTACCCTGCATTCCCCCCGCACTGTCATCTGGCGGTAGGTATCAGAGCAGAGCTAGAGGAACCCTCGGAATTTGTAAAGGAAGTGCAATAAGTGAAACACAGATGATGATGATAATTATTGCAGAGATTAACACTCTATTATCATGCCATGATCTTGCCTCTGACTGGTAGCAGCTTGTTTTGGAAGCCGCCTAACAGCACTATCCTGATGTCCCTTGCACTGGAACTCCACAATGCACAACTCCTTCCCACATGTAACCCCTACCTGGGATGCCCTCCTTCCTTAAATGGCCTAACACCCAGTGACAGGGATCTTCACAATGAACCACTCAGAAGAATTTGAGAGATGGCATACCGATCTTTTTTCACAGCTTGAACAGTTTAGAGGACTTTTCCCTTTGTCTAGGAGTGATGACTAGCCAACTAAAGACTTTCTGCAAATCTATGCCCTGGCATTGTTACTTCTTGAAAAAGCTTAGAGCAGAAAAAGGATACTATTCCCTCGATGGGGAAAGGAGCTTCAGCGAAAATCTTGAAAGGTGTTGATATGTGCAAAGATACAACCATTTCAGTCTGGGTAACCAAGATTCCCAAATGCCGTCTTTCCTTAACAGTTTAGCTGGTTTTCAGGCAAATTTCCATTGTTCAGCTGTCAATCCATGATATGCTTATCCAACTTATAATTCAAATGTGTGCTCTAGGCCTGCACTTAGGCCTGAGACTTCTAACTGTGTGTTTGTGAGCAATGGCACACAGCTACATATGATCCTGGAGTAAAAAAAAACAAAAACAAAAAAAAAAAACTTGTCTAAGGGAAAGAAACTAACTATTATGACCATTGTCCATTTAGGAATTGGGGACTGGGAATCAATTCTGTCCATTATAAGTGCATTTGTAGTGTGCTATGTCATACCAACAATGGACATAATAGGAACAAGGATGCCACGTGTTTACATAGAGAAGTACAGGACACGGCAGGACCAAGGCAAAGTAGATGGCTAGCTAACTCTTAGTGGAGAGGGAAGGGTATTACAGAGGAGATATTACTAGCATGCAATATTTAAAGATGGAACTCAAGCACGAGTCTTTAGAGGAGGAAAGCTCCAGCCTTCTGGGAAAGAAAAGTGTTCAACCCATGAGAATACAAGACACGTGGGTGGAAGTCCAGAAGGGAGGGACAGGGGAATGGAAGGAGAGAGGGACTGGGGAGGCTGTCAGAGAGCAAATGCTACAGGACGTTTAGGTCATGCTATGAAGAAGGACTTGGACCTTTTATCAAATATGAACTGTTAAGTATCTTTATCTGTGGAAGCCGTGTTAGGAGTGTGAAGGAGTGAAGCTATCTCAGGTGTGGAATGAAGAGTCCTCTGAAGGATCAGGTGAGTCTTTTCTAGGAACTCAGAACAAAGACCATGAGGGCAAGAAACACTTTTTCCCTCCAGAGTCCCTGAGGCTTACAATATGAAATGTTACATGAATTACATGATTTGTTGTAGCAACAAAACAAACAACCATGTTTCGTATTTTAGTCTACACTATACGAGTGGAGCTTCCCTACATGTTTCATAGGAAATTCCTTAGACTTTGAATGGTTTTGTCATTTCTTTAAATACAGTGTATGCAGCCCTAGAAACTGTTTTCACATTTTGGTCACCCAAAATGCTTTGTGGCAAGGGAATTACTTTGGGTTCTGTTGCAGTCAGGTTCCCATTGCTGGAGAAATCACCCAACCAAGAGCAGCTTGTGGGCAAAAGAGGTTTATTTTGGCTTACAGGCTCTTGGGGAAGCTCCATGATGGCAGGGAAAAACTATGGCATGAGCAGAGGGTAGACATCACCCCCTGGCCAACGTAAGGTGGACAATAGCAACAGGGGAGTTTGTCAAACACTGGCATGGGGACACTGGCTATAACACCCATAAGCCAACAATACACTCCCTCCAGGAGGCATGAATTCCCAAATCTCCATCAGCTGGGAACCTAGCATTCAGAACAACTAAGCTTATTGGAGACACCTGAGTCAAACTACCACAGGTTCCTTCCATGATATTATTCCAAGAATGCAGATGGATTTATAGTTCATAAGAATGTACATCTGGGGAAAAGACTAAAACGAAGTGTTACTATACAACGCATCCCCTTGGAAGTCTAGGAAGTCAAATTTGTTTCCGTTCAGCTGTTGCAGAGCTGCAAATTAGCTGGTTTGTGCAACTCCCAGCTGACAAACTCTCCTGCTCTCATTGCTCTGGGAAAGTATGTGCCACAGGTTGGAGTTGTACTGCTGGCAAAATTCATTCCAAAATTAAAAGATGTACAAGACAAAAGGGAAGCTGGTATTAGCATTTCAAAGCATGAAAGCAAACAGAAAGACACCAAGGAAAACTTTAGGAAACAATTTAGTATGAAAGACCAAACAGCAGCATGGTTATCTAATGGCACCCATCATGTCTCATTAATTACCTTATAAAACTCACAATGGAGACATGGGGAAGGAAGTCCTATGACTTAGAAGTCTACCACTAAATTATATGAGATCAGAGGAGGCTAAGTGAGAACATAGCAGAAGTTGGGCAGATGGTTTAGTGACTAAAGTGCTTGCTGTACAAGCATGAGAACTAGAGTCTGGATCCTCAGACTTCATAGAACTGCCAGGCAGATGTGATGGCTCACCTTCAATCTCGAGCAGAAGGTAGGAGTCCCCGGGAAAAGTTGGTTAGCTAGACTAGCCAAGTCAGTGAGCTCTGGGTTCAAGTTAGAGACTTTGTCTTAGGAGATAAAGCAGCATGTGGTGGAGGACGACACTTGGCTTTGACATCTGGCTTCCACACATGCACATATGTGCACACACATGTGCCCAAATGCAAACATGGTAATTCATGTATACACATCATACTCATACACATGAAAAAAAAAACAGAAAGCACACATATAAGACTTACATTCATTAAGCATTTTAAATACTCCATCTTGTGGGTTAGACATTTAAACTAGTTTAAGTTTCATTGGACCAGATGACATATCAATAATTTGTTCAACAAATATATTTTCATTGCTTTCTATATGTCAGCCTGTGCACAGAACAGGACACACAGATTGCCTGCCTGATTGAAGCATGTACTCTACAGGAAGACACATCTTAAACAGTGTCTCAATGCTTAATGCATCACTTAGGATGAACAACATATTTGATATACATGTGACTTCCTGGTGTTAAGCACTGAAAATTTCACATTCTGGAAATAACCTCACAGTCTTAGACAAGAGGGGACAGTTGTTCACCTGGAAAAAAAAAATGAAAGGGGTAATTGTCATTGATGAATGATGTGTGATAAACCTTCTTTCACAGATGAAGAAATGGAGATTGAAACAATGCGGGTACTGTGCTCAGGTCCCCTTGGGCTCAAGCAATGCCAGGGAGCCTGTTCAGGCTCCAGGTAACATGGCCTGATTCCGCCTATGACCTGAAGCATCATCTTGCTTAGACCAACTGCAGAAATAGAATAAATGTTTCCAAAGGCTGTACTAGATGAACACTCACAAGAACCAAGAAAGGAAGGCTTCAGAGCAAAGCCCTGGAGTTGTATCCTGAATGCAGCTGTCTCCTGTGCGCACACCTACATACTCCCTGCCATCCCCCTCACCAGCTGTGGGTGGCTCACGGATGAACAAAAGCAAGTATTTTCAGGTTGTTTAGAGCTTCTGTGGGAGACAGATAGTGTTTCTTCAAGTGTAAGGTGTGGGGTAAGAAAGAGAGATTTTAAAAATTGTCATTGCATATATAAACAGCTCCAAGAAGTAAGTGAAAAATGTTCCTGTATGGCATTTCCACAGAACACACCAGTTTGCTTCGGTTTCCTCTGGGTTGAAACTCAATGAGGAAAGGACCATGAGGCAGACTGCTTAAACTAGCATTTTTGATGTCAGACAAGAAACTAAGGTGTCATGACAACTGACAATGTGGGTAGTCAAAAGAGATGAGGTCCCCAGACCCCTTGATGATGATATATGGGCTCCCAAGACAGTAGGGTATTTGATCTGCTTTGGTCTTGTTTGCATTTCTTGCACACACAAAACAGTACCTTGCACTTGGGAGGCATGCACTATTACTTACAGGAGGGATAAATGAGCAGACAAGTATTTTCACTTGTAATCTTAGAATGATCAGAAGCTCCTCTCCTTTCCTGGACCTGGGCCTTTGGTGATAGTCAATTTCTACCTGACAAAAGGTACTTAAGGGGGAAACACACCTTTTGGATCATGGCTACAGAGGTTTGCTGATCCTATGTCATTAGGTCTTAGATAAGACTGTTAGGAAATGTTGCAAAGGGTGCTGCTCACAGAATGATGTCACGGATGCAGAGAAACAGAGGAAAGTCCCAAGGCAAGATAAACTCTTCCAGAAAAGCCCTGTCACCATTAGAGAACTAATTCCACCAAATAGGTCCAACCTCGAGGTTCGCACAACTTCCTAATAATTCCATCAGATTAGGGGTACCAAGGGACTAATCCATTGATTAGGTCAGAGATTTTTGTAATCTAATCACATTTCAGTGATTGGATTCACCAGGTAAGGATTCACTCTACCACTGAAGGACTCTAGGAAATAATTCAAATCCAAGTTGTAACACTTGTTCATTGTAAGGGAGGAAATACCTTGATGATCTCTGTCCCTTCTAACCAAGTTCAAAATCTTCTGCTCCAAGGAGTGACCTTTAGGTTATGAATCCATCCATGGACAGGTATAATAAGCCTCACTGTCAGAGTGTATTTCCAGAGAATTGTTCAATAAGTTATGTATTAAAGTAGACAAATAACTCACCAATGGCATCACTACTGTTGAAATGTATTTATTGACAAAAATGTTCTTAATATCATATAATTTTTTAAAGGTTATAAAATAGTATAAACAATACAGTGTGGTCATGTATAGGATTTGAGAATGGCCTCCTTGAATGATGTATGTCAGTGAATATCACTTCCACTAGATTCTTGGGCAGTTTTTTACCATTATTTATGGGATCAGATTTTCCTCTATGACCATGTGTGGACACATAATGTAAATTTATATAATTATATAGTACCTATTAGATACCTAGTTCTTCATTGCTGATGTGCCATGATACAGGGGTTAGCACATTGACCTGAAATCCAGAAAGCTTATTTAAATCTGGTTAAATTCTCTTAGAAAACCTCCAACTTCTCTTAGCATCAGTTTGTTCTTATTAAAAATAAATAGTAATACTGAAATCAAAAACCAGTATTTATGTTTAAAATAAGTAATCTTTGCAAAATATCTGACATACATTCTCCACTTGATACATGTTGGCTATTATGATAACAAAAACAAAGAAAAACAACTACAGGTAAACCTGATAAATGATATAGTAATTATCCTCAGGGATTTATTAATTTGAGAAGAAAGAATAACAAGACTAACCCAATGGAAATAAAAGGTATATATTACAGTCTTTCCTGGAGTTGAGAATCAATTTTTTGCTTTCTCTCTCCTGAGAGTCCATTTGATGATACACCAAGTCCAGCCTGGCAGAAATTTCTGGACCCACCTGCATGTTTACTGCCTTTCTTCCTGTTACTGCTTCTATTGCACTTTCCTGTATATTGGATTAAGCTGTGGAGTCTCCTCTCTCTCCAAGACCCCTTTGTTATCCCAGCAATTATTCTTGAACAAAGGTTACTCAGATTAGGGAATATGTATCATTTGAGAATTTATTAGAAATTTAAATTCTTAGGCTGCATGCTTGAATGACTAAGTCAAAAGATTTGCGGACACAACCCAGCAGTCTGTTGCTATATGGTCTTCATGGCATGCTGCTTTTCACATCAACTCTACATAACATTGGCTTCTCTCCACTCGCTACTTTCCTCTGCTTTTCTGGGTGAGGGATGAAAGACCTGATGATGATATTGAAGATCTTCTGTCCATGCTACGGCCCCAATCTGCTTATAAGGACTCATCTTCTACCATATTTTGCTCTCAAACTATTTTCATGTAGAAATAAATCACCTAATTCTGCTCTGCCTCAACACAATGCACATTATGATTCAATTTTTATATCCCTATTATTATGTATGTACTAAATCCTTTTTTAAAGATTTATTTATTTATTAGAGAGAGAGAGAGAGTAAAAAAATGGGCATGCCAGGACCTCCAGCCACTGCAAATGAACTCTAGACACATGTACCATCATGTGCATGGTGGGACCTGGAGAATCAAACGTGGGTCCTTGGGCTTTGCAGGCATGCCCCTTAACCACTAAGTCATCTCTTCACCCCCCCCTCTCCAGATGAACTAGTTTCTAAAGCTATAACATAATTTCCTTTTCCTTCCCATCTTAGAAGTCCATATCCTCTTCACCTTTGACACCTAAAAGCTATCTATGACATTTCTCTTAATTAACCAGCATTTCTAATAGAGAAGGCAAGGCTGTTTCTTTCTCTAATGTCTAACATGTTAAACTGGCCCAACCTTTTCTCATTTCTTAACTTGGCATCATGATGGTGTATGAGTATCCTTTAGTTGCAGTAACAAATAATCACAGAGTTGATGTTTAAAACAATAGAAATTTATTTTCTGAATGTCTGAAGGCTGGAAGTCCCAGATCAGGGTGTTGGCAAGGCCATGGCATTCTCTTAGTGCATATGTTACATTAATGCCATCTTTGCCTTGTAGATGTATCACTCCAATGTCTGCTTCAATCCTTACTATATAGCATTTTCCCTACATAACAGTTTTTCTTCTTATAAGAACACCAGTCATTATGGCATGAATACTCATTCTAAACAATATGATCTCATCTTAAATTACTTATATGAGCAGAGACCCCCATTTGTAAACGTGGTCACATTCTAAGTAATTGGAAATTAGGACTTGATGGTTTAACACTGCCATCTTGACTATCAGTGGCCACAGAACACAGGAACCACATATGATATAGAAGGTGCTGAAATAAAAAATGTGTTCACTTTGTAGACAATATTATTTGTCTGCATGTATCCTCTAGAATACATGCATTGAACTGCAATGGCCAGTGTGAGAGTATTGGCAGCTAGGGCATTTAGGAGGTGATTACATCATGATGCATCCACCCTCAAGAATGGGACTGAAGCACCTGCATATATAGTTTGCTTCTTTCTGCCTTCTGCCATATAAGGACACTGTGGGTGTGAGCCAAGCAGAGACAAGGCCTTCGCCATGCTGCAGACATGAAATGAACCTAAATCTTGATCTTCCTAATCTCCAAAGCTGTAAGAAATAATGTTTTGTTATTTGTAGGTCATCTAGTTGTAGTATTTTGTTATTTTAGCAGGAATGGACTGAGATAGTCAAATTCATTTACTATCAATAAATAATCTGATATTAGTGTTATAAATATTTTACCTGAATATTGAGTAATGATGGATATGGAATACAAAAATGAATAGCTTCATCCCTCATTTATCAGTTCATCGATTCATTCATTTACTCAATTTTAGGTATATATCCAGTCTATTAGGTATCTACTATGCATGAAGATTTATGGCATGTTAAAATATGACAACTCCCCCAAAATATGACAATCCTACCTACTAGAAACTGAAATAACAGCCATGATTGTATTTCTTACTCAATTATTATCATGGTCTAAGAAAATGAGAGAGAGTGTACAGCCCTAAGAGTTGTGGAGCAGGAGAGGCACTCAGCTTAAATTCCGATCCAGCTTCCTGTGGAATAAGATCATTAAAGCCTTTACATACTCATTGTGTCTACCAGGCTCCTTGATCTGCTATTCCACACATCCCTTCCTCTATGAACACTAGCTTAGGCTGTCTCTTTGTACTCATATGGAATCACTCAATTCATTTTCTATAAATATCTATTATAATTATAACCACATCTAGTTCTTGCTCTTTAATGTATTATACTTGGAGCATGAAGGAAATTCTCAGATATCTATTCACTGACATTCATTTTCAATCAAGCAACAAGTATTTATCTCTTTTCAGCATCCACAATAGTTGGCTTCATATGCATTTTGCAGAGCCTAGCACTAGGTTTTGTTTAACAGGAATCAGGTAGCTGCTCTTCAGTAAACTTTTCAAGCAATAGCTGACAGAACCACCATGTTTGATACTGACATTCAGATGAGAAATAACCTGCAGGCTCAAAGACACTCAGTAAAAGCTCCTATTTCAGATGAATGAAAGTATTTTCATTCTTTACCCTCAAGTAAAGGGCCAGTAAGCTATTAAATAGCCCAAGCCAAGTACCACCAGGTGGTAATTCCTTCCTTTGAACCCAATAGTAATCTCCACTATATTATTGAGGTTTGCTATTAAGTGCCTACTATGTGTGAAGTTTCTGAATGGACTCTTTGCAGACACTGAGATTAGTCTAAGATCTCAGCATGCTTACTGAATTTTCCATAATAAAACCTTACTAATTAAACCCACCTCAAAGGTACAGTAAAAAAAAGAAAAGAAAAGAAAAGAAAAGAAAAGAATAAAAAGGAAGCTTATAGCAACAGTGAAAAAGGAAAGGGAATAATCTATTCTAGGCTTATCAAAATATGTACCATGGAATGGGAATGCTGTAAGATGGCTCATGAATGAAGAGTTCCATTGAGAAGATCAATCTGTAAAACTTACAAAATATGCACCGATCTTGCAGATATAGTATTTCTAATGCCTAATGTGTTAACAAGGTCATGTCATTCTAAAGACACGACACGAGGCCACTCAGAGTGACAGGGAGTGCTAGTGCTCACTGAGAGCTGGAGAAAATGGAATATTCCAGACCCTTGTCATTAGGCAGGACTAACTACCTCCAGCAATGATAAAATGAGTATAGTGAACAGATCAGAGAATCAATATGTCATCTAAAATATTTTTTTTCCCCAGGAACCATGACAGTAGATGTTTGCATTCTCAGTCACCGTAAACTCCTTAAACTAGAAAATAAAGTGAAACTTGAAAGAGAAACACAGGGAGAATTCAGGCAGCCAATTCACAAGGAGAAGAGAGGTCACAAGAAAATAGATAGCTAGGTTGGAAATCTAAATAGCAGATTTCTCTGCTTCTCCATCTACCACAAATGTTCTACACCATGTTATAAATATGATGTATTTCTCATCCTCTGACAATGAACATGGAAATAAATTACTGAAAACATCCTTAGGGTGTTACGTGTAACTTTGGGATTTACATTCTACTTGCTTCTGCCATGATTGCCCACCATGCTGTGCTATTGAATGACTTTAAGACACAGGTAGGACAAAGTTTCCTCCAAATTCTAGCTAATATTATCATCAATGATGATTCTTGGGTGCTTGGGTGAAATATCCCGTATAGTTCTTGGCCAGGTAGGGAATCTATTTCAAAGTGGAAATCAAGTTGTAATTCTATTTCGACATGGAAGTCAAGATTAAAAAAAAAAAAAAAAAAAAAAAAAAAACACCTAGGGAATCATTTGTACCATGTGGGCTCATTGTCTTCTCTAATAGCTACAGTTTACTGAGTTACTTCTGTGTACAAGGCACACTATTGGGTGTTACAAATACCCACTAGTTTAATCCTCACAAGACTTCAAAGAAAGGGATGTCATCTTTCCTATTTTGCAGGTAGGGAAATGAGAGTTCAGAGTTTAAGCAATTCCCTGAAGACTCGCAGTGTGTGAATCCCCAGGTCATAATTCAAATCCTCTCTTTCTTTCTCTTTGTAATTCTCCAAGTGGGCTTTTCCTGCTGGGTTACTCTTAGGGAAAACAGAGGAGCTTTTAAGCCAGAGAACAAAGAAGTGATGGCCAGGGTAGAAAGCACACTGCTGTAGTGTATTTTCACTCCATGTGATTCATAGTGATCTGACAGCTGAAGATTATTGCCAAAGTGAGTTTCTCCTATAGTGAAAAAAGCAAAGTAATTACAGTCAGATCAGATTCTCCAATCTCTCTCTCTCTCTCTCTCTCTCTCTCTCTCTCTCTCTCAGCACCAGCAAGGACAAAAAGTAAATGCTGGATTGCATTGCATATTCTTTTTGAAATGATTAAAAACCTTTAATTTGTCTTATGTAGCCTTTTCTCTAGAAATAAGTGTAAATGCTAGCCAGAAAAGCATTTTTTTACATACTATCACAAAATTAATTTTTATCAATTATTGGAGAAGATGAGCAAATCTGTCAACCAGCTAATTACATAATTGAAGTTATAAGATGTGTTATGTTTACATGATCTGATAATGGTCCAAAAATTAAACATAAAAATGCAAGAATTATTATTTGTCCCAAGGTGATAATGTGTGATATTCTATTTAAGAGGGCCAAATTGGGCATTTAAATATAATTCTACAGCAATGTTTTCAGAATTCAAATTGTTTTTAGAAAAATAACTAATTCCAGGTTATGATTTAACATTTCTGTTACCTTACAGGTGAGCATGTTTTAGGATTTAAAGTCTGTAGGGTATTTTTAGAAACTGCCTAACAGAACTATGCAACCATAAGCAAACAAGGAAATCTGTGCTTATTCAGCTATAAAACTTATGAATTATTTAGCAATAAAATCAATGCAAGGTTCACTACTTGTTTATGAAAGCTAAAAAATAAACAGCCAGGCAAAATGTACCCACAGGTGAATAGAGCCACATAGGCTATAGGAATAACCAACTGCTTTATGATTGGATTTGAGGTCTTCTCAGTGGGAGGGAATTTAAAATTCATCCTGAGAACCAAGCCAACAACTATGGCTTAGAAGGTCATAGACCCCAGAGGCAAGATTCCACTTTTCTGTGGCTAACAGGGGAGGCCATATTCATAAGAATGTCCTCTAAGTTTCTGTGTTTATCCTCTTTGATCCATGCTATTCCTGCTCTTGATTAGCGATTCGGTTTCTTAAAGATGGTGCTGAATACTGGTGAGACCCTAGACTCATCAGTACAAGAAGAAGAAAAGGTGAATTGCTTAACGTGAGATGAGTTTTTAATATCATACCTGTCAGAGCCCAGGACGTGTTACAGAGAAAGTGGCAGATTAAATATGAGTGCTGTACTCACTGCTAGCCTGAGACCCTCCTCCTGGGAGACAGAGGTAGATACTGAAGAGACTCAAAACAAAGTAAATAAAATTAAAATAATAATGTTGAGCTAATAGCTTAACATTAAAAGAGACGTATGACATACCCTCCAAGGCTCAGGGAACATTGCAAAAGAAGGGGTAGAAAGAAAGTAGGAGGCACAGCACAGAAAGATGTATTCTGAGGCACTGTCCTTCCCCACTCCAATCCCCCAACAGAGAATGACTGGCACCACTCATGAATGTATATTCATGACCCCACAGTGAATACTGATAACCTCAGTGAGGAGGGCCCTCTGTGGATCAGGAGCAGGGGAGAAGGGATATAAGGATATAACCTCATGGGAATATGAACATTAGAAAAAAGAAATGTAACACTTATATGTGCTTTACAGAGATAAACCTTGAAAATATCATGCTAAAGGAAAAGAGCAAGGCACAATGGTTGCATATTATACGATCCCATCAATATGAACATATTTCATTCACAAAACAGGCAAGTACATGGAGATAGGAAGCAGATGTTTATATCAAGAGGCTAATGTGAGTGAATGAGCACAATGGGGAAGGATATGTGTACTGGATTACTTTGAGGTGGTAAAAATATTCTACAAATGACTGAGAAAGTGGTTTCACTGGTCTGGGAATATAATTTAATTGTACACTTGGCGTGGGCAGAATGCATGACAGGTGACTTAGATCTCAAAAAAAAAAAAAAAAAAAAACACACTATTGTGCTAAAATCATTACAAATACTGAAAAAACAGCTGTCTTTCTTGGAACAAAGATTCTTCTCTTGCTATGCTAAGACCACATTCCTCGTCCTGGCTCCTGGGAGATGTCAGACTCTTTCCCCTGTCTTTTGTGCTGCAGTTATTACTGTCTTTATTGTTAAGCCTCCAAACTTCCTGCCTCTGCTGCTACTTCTGGCACTTGCTGCCGTGACCCTGGTTAATGTGGCCCTCGCACACCACACGGCCTCTGTCATGTGGCCAGAGGCAACATTCTCAGATAGTCCAGAAAAATCCATGCAGAGCACTCATGGTTGCCATGGGGACCTAGACTTCTACTGACATATTTTATTTATTTATTTATTTAGTTAGTTAGTTAGTTAGTTAGTTATTTAGTTAGTTAGTTAGTTAGTTAGTTAGTTAGTTGAGAAAGGGAAAGAGGCAGAGTTTGAGAGAGGGTGTGTGACAGAGGGAATGAGCACGCAAGGGCCTCCAGCCACTGAAAATGGACTCTAGATGCATGTGCCCACTTGTGCATCTGGCTTATGTGGGTACTGGGGAATCGAACTGAGGTCCTTTGGCTTTCCAGGCATGCACCTTAACCACTAAACCATCTCTCCAGCCCTCTACGGATATTCTTGATGCCATTTCTTTTCTTGCTGAAATGGTTCTCTAGCCAGTAGCAAAGGGCCAAGGATAGGATATAAGTTCAATAAATGTTTCAGAAAACTATGAATTGTTCAAAAATGTATTTTCATATAGAAAAATGTTCATATCTTTTCTTCTTTCTTTCTTTCTTTGTTTTTTTTTTTTTTTTTTTCAAGGTAGGGTCTCCTTCCACCCTGGGTGACCTGGAATTCACTATGTAGCTGGAATTAAAGGTGTGCACCACCATGCCAGCTATTATCTCTTTCTTTTATCAAACAAATAGACTTAGGATTTATTTGAAAAACTTACAAACTATTCAAGGGTATTTGAATGAAATCATGGGTATTAGCCACAGACAAAACAAGCTATCATCCCTTCCCCTAGTGATTTCCTTCAGATGGCAAAAGCCCTAGGGAAAATAACCAACAGAATTGCAAAGAAAGTTTGTGGCTAAGGGAAAATTGCCTTTTTATTACATGAACAATATTGTTTTTGCTTTTTCTGGAAGTTTGTTCCCTGTGATTTGTTCTAGGCATGAACACTCAGCAAACATCTCCAGGAGAGCCCAGTGGTTAGGAAGGAGCTGTAGTGTGACTTTACAATAGAGTTCAAACACAGCCTCCATCCTGTGCAGTTATGTGTGCTATTTAAGCTTCCATTTCCTTAACTTCAAAAGGCAAATATGAGCACCAACTCCATAGGATGACCCTGAGTGGTAAATGAGATATACCTGCCAAGAAGTTAGAGAGTGTGATCAATATATACGAGTGATGGCTACCTTAACATAAGTCCATCTACTTTCAAGGGGTAGACAGACATCACCTTAAGTAACTATAATCTCGAGTTATTATCAGCCAATTGCTAAGCAGTCCTGCTGCTAATCTTTGTAAATGTTTTTTCAATGACTAAGAGTGTTTACTATTGTAAACAGTATTGTTTTACAAAAGAACTAGTGGTGAAAACAGTGGACACTGGAAGCATCAAGTTAGAGTGGACAAGCCAAATGACTGATCGAGCGCAATGGTGGTATGTCTGCTCTGGGAGAAACTAACAGTTCTCTTATTGGACTGAAGGCCTGTTCTATGGGAGGGAATACATGTCTGGTACTGAAAACCTAATCAAAAGCCTAGGGCGAGGGAGGTCATGAGCCTTAGGGGTATAAGTCCTGCTCTTGTCTGGATAATTGCATATATTACTCTCACCAAATTGTCCTAAAATCACTACACTTAATGTTCACATTCATATATTAATGCTAATTTCACTTCTGGTTAGAAAAGCTTCTCTTTTCAGGTGGTGATGACCACTGGGATGACCCAAAAAGCAACATAGTGCTGAGAAGAAGGGACAGAGGAGTGTCCAGCACTGAAATATCTCACACCCTCCAAGATTCAGGGCCCATAGTGGAAGAGGTGGCAGAAAGAATGTAAGAGCCAAAGGAAGGGCACCACTCCTTACATAAAACTGCCCAGACAGAAACTGGCCTCAATATCCAAGACTTCGCAGTGCCTAGCAATACCTACACAAGACCTTCATAATAGGAGAAAAAGATGATGACATCAACTTAAAAAAGAGACTAATGGAGAGAGGGAGGGGATATAATGGAGAGCAGAATTATGAAGGGGAAAGCAGGGGAGGGTAGGGAGATACCATGATTTGTTGTCTGCAAGTATAGAAGTTGCCAATAATATGTAAATATTATTAATATAATTTATAATTTATATGTATACTATATATAGAGAGAGTATACATATAATATATATATATATATATATATATATATATATATATATATATATATATATATAAAAGAACTGGCATCAACTAAAATATTTACCAAGACAGAATCTATTAATTAAGGGATGTGTATATCCATAATATGTGATAGACTGTTACTGTTAAAAAACCCAACATGGCAGCTCATGCATTTAATCTCAGCACTCAAAAGTCAAGTACAAAAGAATCCCACTGAGTTCAAGACCAGCCTGGGACTACAGAGTGAGCTCCAGTCACCCTGGGCTAGAGTGAGACCCTAAAACAAAAACAAAGACAAACAACAAAAAACCCTACAAAACAAAGCAAGCTATTTGAAACCTGAGGGACACAATCACCCTATACTCCCACTTAACTTTCTAAGGCCTTTTCTTTGTTATGTCCAATTAAAGAAAAATAATCATTAGTTTTTGTTCATTCTTTATGATTAGTCGATAAATATATTAATATACCCAAGTGAAAAGGAGGGAAATTTCACCAGTTGATATGTCAAATCTTTCAACTATACATTGAAAGAGTAAAAAAGTAAAATAATGTGTGTTACATAATCTGTCTTACATCTTTGAAAAATATGAGAATAAGTACTTGTTATTGGCCACATATGGTTAGAAAACTCAGGGGAAAATACACCATGGTTTTGGAACAGTGGAAATGGAAAATTTGAGATTGAAATTCCAGGCAAGAGTTTGGATATGGAAGAGACAAATGGCTTGCAAAGGGAGGTGCATGAGTTTGTCAAGAGACAGGCTTGCATAGCAATAGCTGAAATGTGACACATGAGTTAGGACCTTGTGTGAACACTGAATGGCAAATGTAGACATCTAAAAGACTGGGTACGCTGTGGAAGATCTGTGAAGAAAGGCATACTGTGACCACCACCACGTGCTAGGGATCACAATGGGGAGGGGTGCGGGGCCAGGGCAAAGGGAGTGGACAGACAGCCATAGGGCAGGGGCGATGCTTCCAGGAAAACTAGTTCTTTCCTGTGACAACTACCCTGCTGATACAGCCTGGCTTATCTTTCCTGCTGCTTTCGTATGGAACCAGTCACATGAATGGAGTGCAAGACAGATGCCCCATGCACCTGAAGATTACTGATTTTAATTTAATAAGCAAACTCTTGGCAGATACAGTTTTTCAAAGCTATGTTATTTTGCCTGTTAAATGAAAGGAAGCTAGATCATTAACACAGTTCCCCAAGGAATGCATTTTAAATAAAAGGCTTCTTTCAGCTTTTGCAGGGGCGGGGGGGGGGGGCACAAGTTTATATTGAAATATCTTTGGGAAGCTCAAATTAATATGTTACTTCTGTCAACAGTCAAGGTTCTGAGCCCAAACCTGGAAGTAAAATGGCACATTATGACTTACTCATCCCTAGCTATAATTTTAACTGTTTTTCAAAATCACAAGATAAATTACTCAGGTGAGGTTTTCATCACACTTTGGACGTGAAATATAAAGGTATTAGAACTTCGCTGTTTTGTTTTAAAGATCAGTTTATTATACTGGAAGCCAGCAGTGATTTTCACTAAATGTGTCAAATGAGAAAGAACTAGGAAAATAGATGATAGTTTAACATATAGTCATTTTGTCTTTATAGTGACAAATTTAATGTCTCTCTGTGGACATTATATATTCCCCTGTCTGACAGATTTTTTCCATAAAAGACAATAAGTTTAAATTATAAGTAAATGAAATTACATTGTTAAAAGTCAGTGGAACC
Organism: Jaculus jaculus; assembly: GCF_020740685.1. Taxonomy (NCBI): domain Eukaryota; kingdom Metazoa; phylum Chordata; class Mammalia; order Rodentia; family Dipodidae; genus Jaculus; species Jaculus jaculus. The sequence continues at coordinate 12,728,336 of NC_059107.1, read as the reverse complement.
CAGAAAAATTATTGAGCATACACTGCTGATTTAAGTTTCTGATTTATCACTTCCTACCTGAGGAACAGCCATGAGTGCCATTGTGAAGAAAAAAGAAAAAGAAAAAAAGAAAGGAATGACTACTCTGGGATTTTAAAAAGGCTCATAAGAGAAGAGGGTGTTTACTGTGAGACTCAAAATGACACGTCATCCTTTCTGTGGTAAATGCAATCACCTTTGTTTTCCAGGATTTAGTCTAATGTTCATTTTTTATTAGGTAAAAGGGAGATATTTATTAAATAGATGACTACATGGATGAGTTATCAATAGATGAAGTATAGATGAGTGCCATTTCATGTTATAGCCTTCATTTCCATTAAAAATAATATATCAATGTAAATGTATATATGTGTGTGTATGTGTGTGTATAATGTAAAATATGATGTACATCCATAAAAATGAACGAATGTATGTTCAACCACATGACATTTGCTTACATTTGGAAGGAATTTCTATGTTTGTAAACATATACATATTAAAATACATTTTACAGTTATTTCTATTCATTTTTTAAGGACTTAACTATAGACCAGCCTTTAAAATTACAAAAAAATGGTAGCACAGTGTGGTAGTGGACACTTGTAATTTAACACTTAAACCAGGTCGGAGGATCATAAGTTTGAATCCAACCTGGACTATGCAGTAAGACACCATGTCAAAACAACAGCAACAGTACCAAATGTCACTATGAATATCATGACAGGAGAGTATAAGTCATACAATAAATAATACATGATTACATTTTAATGCAATAAATAATAAAATAAATTAATATAAAAGAACACAAGTAATGCTAATGCAATAAAGAAAATATCAAGAGGACTTCCGGTTAAGATGGCGGCGTAGGTACCACGCCAAAACAGCCTGGGGGGGGAAAGACCAAAATAAACTCAGCAAAATACACACTTTTACTAAAAAGTGAGGTGTATAGGAAGTTGAGGCGGCAGCGGAGAAGTGGAAGAGTTATAGAGCATCCAGAGCCTGCACAGCCGGGAACAGCGGCTCTGGGGCGGCTCAGCTACCCGCCGCAACCGCGTAGCGGCAGAAAACCGCCGGACTCTCGACTCGAGCCGCAGGACAAGCCAGGTGCGGGATTTTCCCCTCACACCGCGCTCTCCGCAACTCGGGAAACGTGAGGGGAGAGCGGCAGCAAGCAACGGAGGGAGGAGCAGACCGCGAGGTAAAAGCACACGATACAACCAGAACAGCCGCGGCTCCCTCCCCTCCCCTGCCGCCTGAACCCAGCTCCAGAGAACACAGCACTGGCCCGGGACCCGGCCACGCCAACTTGGGCTGACGGCGGGACCCAAGCAGGAGCAGAATTTGGCAGCAACTTCAGCGGCTCCAGCACCGGTACCAGTGGCCCCAGCAGCAGCGGACCCAGGACAGCAGCGGCTTCGGGGTGAGCAGCAGCGGTGGACACGACAACGGCAGCTTCAGCAGTGGTGGGGGCTCCGGCGGAGGCACCTACAACAGCTGCAGAGGTGGCAGCGGCTCAGTTTGCCCCGTAGGAAAAGCAAGTGCCCAGCTCCAGAAATCAGAACAGCAGCCCGACGACCCAGGCAGCAACTTGACTGAGACCACAATCACCCAAGGTAACTGGGATTGCACCAGGGAAGGGTCTCACCTGGTCACAAGCTGACTTGGATACCTCAACAGACCAGAAATCTAAACCTCTTTGTTGATAGAGGATCTGGTCATTATAATAACTACTCTTGCATACATACTCGGGGCTGTTGTTGATGGAATGGGTACAGTGTTTAGCTAAATTTTAGAATCTACCAGTATATTATTCCACTCAGCCTGCTTGAATACTCCTATAGCAGGGAAACTCAACCCCTAAGAACATCTTTGTAGATACTCTGAGAGTCTTAAGAGCCACACCTAATACCTTAAGGTCCTACCCTGAAAATATTTTACACCAAATCAATTGATACAGCTAAGAATACACAGCTAGCTAGAAAATCCAAGCATTAACTTAATCCAAGATGCAAAAATATATACATTATAACACAAGAAACACTAAAAAGCAAGACGATATAAATCCACCTAAAAGTATTAATGCATCAGAAATGTCCTCCAGTGAGAAAGAGTTAGAGGAAATGCCTGAGAAAGAGTTCAAAAGAATAATTATAAATATGTTCAAAGAGGTCAAAGAACACATGAATACAACCAAAGAAGAAATCAAAGAGGAAATCAAAGGAATCAAAGAAGAGGCAGGACACCAATTTAATGAAATAAAGAAGGCAATACAAGACATAAATAGAGAAATAGAAATAATAAAGAAAAACCAGTCAGAATTATTAGCAATGAAGAACACAGTTAATGAAATAAAAAACTCTGTAGAAAATCTCACCAGTAGGATGGATGAGGGAGAGGACAGAATATCTAAGCTAGAAGATCAGGTGGCAGACCTAATGCAGTCCAACAAAGAGAAAGACAAACTTATAGAAAAGTACGAGTGGGAATTTCAAGATATTCGGGACACTATGAAAAGATCCAATATAAGAATTCAGGGCATAGTAGAAGGAGAAGAATTCCACTCCAGAGGCATAGTAGGCATCTTCAACAAAATCATAGAGGAAAATTTTCCCCAAATTGGGAAAGAGGTGCCAATACAGATACAGGAAGCCTTTAGAACCCCAGCCAGACAAAACCCAGAAAGAAACTCTCCTCGCCATATTATACTCAAACTTCCAAACACACAAACCAAAGAAAAAATATTGAAAGCAGTTAGAGAGAAAAATCAAGTTACCTACAAAAGCAAGCCCATCAGGATTACAGCAGATTATTCAACACAAACTTTTAAAGCCAGAAGGGCCTGGAGTGATATATTCCAAGTTCTGAAAGATAACAACTGTCAACCAAGGTTACTTTATCCTGCAAAGTTATCCATCCAAATAGATGGAGAAATAAAGACATTCCATGACAAAAGCAGGTTAAAGGAATATCTGAAGACAAAACCAGCTCTACAGAAAATACTTGATAGAATCCTCCATGCTGAACAAAAGGAAAAGCACACATATAAGGAACCTAGAAAAAACCAGCCATACTCAAATACCAGTTAACAGAAGAGAGCACAGGTAGAACAAGTAACACACACACACACACACACACAAATGGCAAACATAAATACACACCTTTCAATAATATCTCTTAATATCAACGGTCTCAATGCCCCAACGAAAAGACATAGATTTGCAGACTGGGTTAAAAAGCAGGATCCTACAATTTGTTGTCTTCAAGAAACTCACCTTTCTACAAAGGATAGACATTATCTTAGGGTGAAAGGTTGGAAGACGGTGTTTCAAGCAAATGGGCCTAGAAAACAAGCAGGGGTTGCTATCCTAATATCAGACAGGGTGGACTTTAGTCCGAAGTTAGTCAAAAAAGATAAGGAAGGTCACTTTATATTGATTAAGGGCACACTCCAACAGGAGGACATTACAATCCTAAACATATATGCACCTAACATGGGGGCTCCCAAATTCGTCAAACAAACACTATTAGAACTAAGGTCACAGATAACACCAAACACGGTGGTGGTGGGTGACTTTAACACCCCACTCTCATCAATTGACAGGTCATCCAGGGAAAGAATAAACAGAGAGGCATCTGGACTAAATGAGGTCATAGAAGATATGGACCTAACAGATATATACAGGACATTTCATCCAAAGGCTGCAGAATATACATTCTTTTCAGCAGCACATGGAACATTCTCTAAAATAGACCATATATTAGGACACAAAGCAAATCTTAACAAATTCAGGAAAATTGAAATAATTCCTTGCATTCTATCTGACCACAATGGAATTAAACTACAAATCAGTAGCAAGAAAGGCTATAGAGCATACACAAAATCATGGAAGCTAAACAATACACTACTAAATGATGAGTGGGTCAATGAAGAAATCAAAAAGGAAATCAAAAAATTTATAGAGTCAAATGATAATGAGAACACAACATACCAAAATCTCTGGGACACAATGAAGGCAGTTCTAAGAGGTAAATTTATAGCCTTAAGTGCCTATATTAAGAAATTAGAAAGGTCGCAAGTAAACGACCTAATGCTTCGCCTTAAAGCCTTGGAAAAAGAAGAACAAGGCAAACCAAAAAGTAGTAGACGGGAAGAAATAATAAAGATTAGGGCAGAAATTAATGAAATAGAAACAAAAAGAACAATCCAAAGAATTAATGAAACAAAGAGTTGGTTCTTTGAAAGGATAAACAAGATTGATAAACCCTTAGCAAATCTGACCAAAAGAAAGAGAGAAGAGACACAAATTAATAAAATCAGAGATGAACAAGGTAACATCACAACAGATTCCAGAGAAATTCAAAAAATTATAGGGACATACTATAAAAGCATATACTCCACAAAGTATGAAAATCTGAAAGAAATGGATGATTTCCTTGATCTATATGACCTACCTAAATTAAATCAAAATGAGATTAATCACTTAAATAGACCTATAACAAACATGGAGATCCGAGCAGTTATCAATAATCTCCCAACTAAAAAAAGCCCAGGCCCGGATGGATTCACTGCTGAATTTTACCAGACTTTTAAGGAAGAGCTAACACCATTGCTTCTTAAGCTTTTCCAGGAAATAGAAAAAGAAGGAATCCTACCAAACTCCTTCTATGAGGCCAGCATCACCCTGATACCAAAACCAGGCAAAGATAGAACAAAAAAAGAAAATTACAGACCAATCTCCCTCATGAACATAGACGCAAAAATTCTCAACAAAATATTGGCAAACAGAATACAAGAGTATATCAAAAAGATCATTCACCCTGACCAAGTAGGCTTTATCCCAGAGATGCAGGGATGGTTCAACATACGCAAATCTATAAATGTAATACATTACATAAATGGGTTGAAGGACAAAAATCACATGATCATCTCATTAGATGCAGAGAAAGCATTTGACAAAATCCAACATCCCTTTATGATAAAAGTCCTACAGAGACTGGGAATAGAAGGAACATATCTCAATATAATAAAGGCTATTTATGACAAGCCTACAGCCAACATATTACTAAATGGGGAAAAACTGGAAGCTTTTCCACTAAAATCAGGAACAAGACAAGGGTGTCCACTGTCTCCACTTCTATTTAATATAGTTTTGGAAGTCTTAGCCATAGCAATAAGGCAAGAGACACACATAAAAGGGATACAAATTGGAAAGGAAGAAATCAAGTTATCACTATTTGCAGATGACATGATTCTATACATAAAGGACCCTAAAGACTCTACTAGCAAGCTGTTAGAGCTAATCAAAACCTACAGCAATGTAGCAGGATACAAAATAAATACACAGAAATCAGTAGCCTTCATATATGCTAACAACAAACACACAGAGGATGAAATCAGAGAATCACTCCCATTCACAATTGCATCAAAAAAAATAAAATACCTTGGAATAAACCTAACTAAGGAAGTAAAGAATCTATACAATGCGAACTTTAAGACACTCAAGCGAGAAATTGCAGAAGACACTAGAAAGTGGAGAAACATCCCTTGTTCCTGGCTTGGGAGAATCAATATCGTGAAAATGGCAATCTTACCTAAAGCAATCTACACATTTAATGCAATCCCTATCAAAATTCCAAAGGCTTTCTTCATGGAAATAGAAAAAACAATCCAAAAATTCATTTGGAATCATAAAAAACCTCGAATATCTAAAATAATACTGAGCAACAAAAAAGAGGCTGGTGGTATCACCATACCTGATTTTAACCTATACTACAGAGCCATAGTAACAAAAACAGCATGGTACTGGCACAAAAACAGACATGTAGATCAGTGGAACAGAATAGAGGACCCAGATGTAAGCCCAAGTAGCTATAGCCACCTGATATTCGATAAAAATGCCAAAAATACTCATTGGAGAAGAGACAGCCTCTTCAACAAATGGTGTTTTGAAAACTGGATAAATATCTGCAGAAGGATGAAAATAGATTCTTCTCTCTCGCCATGCACAAGAATTAAGTCCAAATGGATTAAAGACCTTAACATCAGACCGGAAACTTTGAAACTGCTAGAGGAAAAAGTAGGGGAAACCCTCCAACATATTGGTCTTGGCAAAGACTTTCTAAATACAACCCCAATTGCTCAGGCAATAAAACCACAGATTAACCACTGGGACCTAATGAAATTACAAAGATTTTGCACCGCAAAGGACACAGTGAAAAAAGCAAAGAGGCAACCTACAGAATGGGAAAAAATCTTCGCCAGCTATACATCTGATAAAGGATTAATATCTAGGATATACAAAGAACTCAAAAAGTTAACTAATAAGGAATCAAACAGGCCAATCAAAAAATGGGCTAAGGAGCTAAATAGAGAGTTCTCAAAGGAAGAAATACGAATGGCATATAAGCACCTAAAAAAATGTTCTACGTCACTAGTCATCAGGGAAATGCAGATTAAAACTACATTGAGATTCCATCTCACTCCTGTCAGATTGGCCACCATCATGAAAACAAATGATCATAAATGTTGGCGGGGATGTGGAAAAAAAGGAACCCTTCTGCACTGCTGGTGGGAATGCAATCTGGTCCAGCCATTGTGGAAATCAGTGTGGAGGTTCCTAAAGCAGCTAGAGATTGATCTACCATATGACCCAGCTATAGCACTCCTAGGCATATATCCAAAGGACTCATCTCATTTCCTTAGAAGTACATGCTCAACCATGTTTATTGCTGCTCAATTTATAATAGCTGGGAAATGGAACCAGCCTAGATGTCCCTCAACAGATGAGTGGATAATGAAGATGTGGTACATTTATACAATGGAGTTCTACTCAGCGGTAAAGAAAAATGAAGTTATGAAATTTGCAGAAAAATGGATGGACCTGGAAAGTATTATACTAAGTCAGGTAACCCAGGCCCAGAAAGCCAAGCGCCACATGTTCTCCCTCATATGGGGATCCTAGCTACAGATGACTGGGCTTCTGTGTGAGAATGAAAATACTTAGTAGCAGAGGCCAGTAAGTTGAAAAGGAGACATAAAGGGTGGAGAAAGGAAGGGAGGAGGATACTTAATAGGTTGATATTGTATATATGTAATTACAATGATTGTAATGGGGAGGTAATATGATTGAGAATGGAATTTCAAACGGGAAAGTGTGGGGGTGGGGAGGGAGGGAATTACCATGGGATATATTTTATAATCATGGAAAATGTTAATAAAAATTAAAAAAAAAAAAAAAAAAAAGAAAATATCAAGATAGATGTTTTCCAATAATTTTGTGAAAATCAGGGATTTCTTTTTTATTATTATTACTACTTAGATAGGTTGCTACGTAGCCTAGGATGTCTTCACACTCAGTGTGCAGCTTAAGATAATCTTGAACTTCTGATCCTCCTTTCTGTTCAGTGCTGGAATTGTAGGCAAATATCACCTTGCCTGGTGTGTGTGTATGTATTTCTTAAATACTCTAAATAACAAAAAAGTGATAAAATATTCAATTAAAATTATAAAGGTTAGGGCTGCAGAGATTGCTTAGTGGTTAAGACACTTGCCTGTGAATCCTAAGGACCCAGGTTTGATTCTTCAGGCCCCATGTAAGCCAGATGCACATGCTAGCACATGCATCCTGATTTTGTTTGCAGTGGCTACAGGCCTTGATGTGCCCATTCTATCTCTCTCTCTCTCTCTCTCTCTCTCTCTCTCTCTCTCCCTTTTTCTGTCTCTAATAAAGAAATAAAAATAAATCAGAAAAAAATTAAATTATAAAGATTACAAAGTACTTACAATGTCTAGAGGAACCTTAAAATAGTACAAAACATGGAAAATATGAATAAAAATAAAACTCCAACTTCCAGAGTAACCATGAATAAATTTCTCTATTACATAGGTATTAAGAATGGCTTGTTGACTCAAATTGACTTGCAGTAATAAAAAAGGATGCATACATCTAGGTACCTAAAATAATAGATAAAAAAAAGCTTTCACCATAAAACATAAGCAAATCAATACAAATAAAAACTTAAATATTTGCTCTAATACCCCTAAATGCATGAAGAATATCTGAATATTTAAGAGAGTAAAATAAAAAGTCTTCTAAAAAAACAAAATACATTCTAAATTATTTTAGAATGGTTCTTTTATATATATATAGTCCCTTAAACAAGAGAATGCAAATGTCTTGAAGACTAGTAAAAATTCAAAAGTTGGCAATATGTGTCACTGGTGTGGCAAGCTGCCCATTACTGAAAAAAAGGCCTAAGATAATCAACTAAAACAGAAAAGAAGAAAACAAAAGTTTCATTTTGACCCACAGTTTTGGAGATCTTAGTCAGTGACAAATTGGTCTGGTTGCTTTGGCCTGTGATGGCGCAGTGCCTCTTGTGCATGGCATCCTATGACAAAAGATAGAGAGAGACGACGAGGCAGGGCCAGCATCCCAAGGTCAGTCATGGTAAGATCATGCCCTCAGTTACCCAAGCTCTCATCACCATGCTTTATCCACTAAAGAACTGACTCGAGCCACAGACTAGGTCTTTAACACATGGCTTTTGGGAGACACTTAACAAACCATCACAACAGGCTACAGGAAATATCAAGGCTCATATGTTATTGAGGGGAATTTCGGCACATAGTCCCTGTAAATTAGGCGAAGATGAACAGGAACAGGAAGCCCTGTGCATTTCTCCGGTTTACTTTAGCACCAATTTACGCTAAAGTGAAGCTGAACACACCTTTTGAATGATGCAAATTCACAGAAGCATCATGCATGATTTCCAAAATGGGCAATTATCTTAAATGCCCCATCATCGGTGAATCAGTAACTTATGGTATATCCACCAGTGAGGAACCCAGCAGCTCTAAGAGAAAAGGATTTTAGAAAGATCTCTGTGAACTGAAAGGAGTGCAAATGTCATGACACTCGAAGCACTTGTGCAGACGATTATGGCATCTGCTGTTAGATAGGATGCAAGGGAAATTGGGAAGTAAGAAATCAGAAGAGGGCTAAAGGATTGCTTAGCAGTTAAGGTTCTTGCCTGCATAGCCAAAGGACCCAGGTTTGATCCCCTAGGACTCATGTAAGCCAGAGGTGCAAGGTTGTTCATGTGTTTGGAGTTCCCTTTCAGTGGCTGGTGCCTTATAAATTATCTAATATCTAATATTTATAGAAACAAAAAATGGACTAGACAAAATGTGGTACTGAGATACAAAGCAGCTACTCTAACAGATACCTGAATGTGTAGATGCGTATTTGGAAGTGGGTAACTGAGTAGAGGCTGGAAGAAATTGTAGGGATAGGTTAAATAGTAAAAAAAAAGAAAAAAAAAATCCAACCCAACAAACTGGTTTGCTATAAGCACAATATTAATGCAGATCTTGATGAGGGTTCAGCAGAAGGCAATACTAGGGAAATTTTGAAGCATGTTAAAGATGACTTAAGCAGTCAAACCATGACATTGATAGAAATCTAGATATAAAATGGCCATTCTGGCTGGTCTGTGAGGTCTCACATGGAGCTGACAAGCATAAGCTGAAAAATGGAAAAAAAAAAATACTGTCTTTCTTAAACAGTTGCAGAGTCTGCCTGAGGTATATCCATACCCTGGGGCTCAAGGTGAAAAAGAACCTAAAAATGACAAACTATGATATTTGATAGAAGATGTATCCAAGCACCAATGGAGCTGAGGACTACTTTGGGCCCAAAAGATGACTTAAACACAAAATTTATAACTAAAATTGAAGCAGAGAGAAGAGACTTGGAATATTTATAGCTGGGCCATGACGACTGACAAAGCTGATTTGGGAGAGAAGGTTAAATGGCCATCTGTCTGTTAATAAGATTAGTACAAATGCCAAGGACCCAGGTGGGAGAAAATCCCCAAGGCATGTGACAATTCCCAATGCCCCACCACAGGTTTAGAGGCCAAGGAAGGCAGGAAGGTTTAGAGGGAGGAGCTCTGGGCACTCTCTTACTGGTTCCCTACCAGGGTCATCCTCTGAGAAATTCTGTCATGTCTTCATCTACCCCAGCTGTGGCTCAATCTCTAGTGGAGAAACTCAACAATGGCCTGACTGCGCCCACAACTTGTGTCATTTATGAAGGGTGTCCTGTATCTATAGGTTCTGCATCTTAGAAGAACACATTGTTCATGCGGGATTCCAGCTGGAAATCCATAGTTCCCTCCCGCTTTGGAGACAACTATGTTCAAGCCCAAAGATGAAGGACTGTAGAAAATAGGTGGTCCTAAGCAGTGGGAAATATGAATATCATGAACAGTGAAGAAAGACTAAGGAGCTATTTTAGACAAATAGGACTCAGGAGAGAGGGTCAACAGAATGAATGTGGAGGTGAGCCTGTGGTGGAGGAACGTCTGTGAAGAATGTGATTTCATCAGCAGTGGGCACATTCGGGGCAAAACTGGAATGTGAACAGTGGATTAGCTGAACATACTCTGTTGACTCATGGGTTTCCTGGAATTTGCAAATACCTTGTGGTTATATGAGGTTATTTTTGTTCTTAGAAAACAACCATGGGAAAGAGGGGCTTGTTAAAAAAAAAATAAAGGGTTTAGTGGAGGGAAGTTGGGTGGGGAAAGGAGGGTGTTGTGAGGGGATTATAATCAGGGTACAGTGTGTATGCGTACAGAGATGTCAATAAAACAAGTTAAAACCAAGAAAAAACCCTTGAAACATTAAGGATGTAAGACACATGCTATCAACATTGAAAGAAAAAAAAGTACTGACTTATCAGGAAAAATAAATAATGACACACAAATGTGGATAAGAAAATAAGAGTTAAGAAGGTTAAAAGGTGTCCTTGGAAAAGTTAGTTCCAATTCTTATTTTCTGTGAATGCAGAACTATTCTAAAAGATAAGTCGACAAAAGAAGAGATTATTTCATTGGAATATATAAATAGTAAGAAAAACCAAGCAGACAAAGGAAACAAAATGCCACTGGGAGTCATGTTCAAACTGGATCCTGAATTTCATTGTAAACCTTTAGGTTTGAGGTTGCATGAACATTTTGAAGGAAGAAAACAAGTGATGCTATAAATAGAACCAATAGTTCCATATATTAAAGCCTGAATTTTTATACTTTGGCAAAGGATACATATTTTAAACAAGCAATGCTGTAGATATTTTATAACCATGAGAAAAAAAGTAAGGTACATACTTATCTCACAAATAATAAAACTTATTTAATAATAAATAAATGAGCATAAAGAGACACATAGAAAATAAAAACTCTCCAAGAAGAGATTTCTAGCCCAAGAATTAAAAATAAATAAATAAATAAAACAATGGATAGAATGTTAAGAAAAATATTAACTGTTCTGGCCTAAAAATTAAGGTGACTGTATATAAAAATGCCACCAATAAAATTAAAGGCAAACTTAAAAATTAGGAAAAAAAATCATATCAATTATAACACTTAGACTGTTAACCTTTAGAAAGGCAAACATTTTCAATATAAAAATATGCCAAAGACCTAAAGGCCAACTCATAAGGAAGAAGTAGCAATGTCCTAAAAATCACATAAAATATGTTCAAGTTCAAATACTGATATAATTTCCACCATTAAACAGGCAATACAGTGTCCATGTTGGTGAGGACACAGTTACCCGTTCTAGAAATTCTAGTGGAAGGATAAAGATTTGTAAACAATCTGGAGAAAATTTTGACAGTGTATAGATTAACAGTTTTAGAATCTTCTCTTATTTCAATTTTTTTGAATTCTATTTCTATCAAAACTGAAGGAAAAGAGTCATATTTGAAAAATGCTTGACTAAATGTCAATGGAAATACATAGCAAGGCCCTATGTGTATAGATAGGATGTTATATAAAGCTTTTAGAATAAAGCTTTGGTGGTTATAGAATGATATAGAAAAGGCTTATTAATTAAAATGAATTCAATTTTTCCTCTTTTCATACATACACATTTACACACATATTACAGATGACCTTAACTGCAAGAAGTATTACTAGAGACAAAATGCAGGTACAAGTACAGACATATCCTGAAGGATGTAGAATCACTGAGTTGTCATTATCCACTTCACTGGTGGATGCTGGGATTATGACTCATTTACATTTACTTCTGTATGCAATTTTAGGCCTTTTCAAATTATCCACACTAAAATGGCAATTAGTATAAAAAGTATGATCAAATTTCAAACACCATCTTTAACATAGCATTTTCAGTGTTGATTGCCACTCCACAATAATATATAAGCACATGGGATAGGCAATGAACTCAAATTTCAGAAAGAAAGAGAGAAAGAAAGAAAGAATGAAAGAAAGAAGTAAGGAGGGAAGGAAGGAAGGAAGGATGGAAGGAAGGAAGAAGAAAGGAAGGAAATGGCATTTCTATAGGGTAGAGAGAAATACTTTTTCATACTTCCATTTTGCTGTCTTCTTATCTGGCTAAAAATGTTTGCCTACTAGGAAAGTATAAAGGTTGAGAGAGGAGCAAATACAGATTAAAGAAAAGGGTGTAGGTTAAAGTGCTGAACACGTACATTCTTTACAACATACAGTTGAGAACATCTTCTCCTTCCTCCTTTCAAATTCCAAGGTTGTAAGCAAACAACACTTAATATTTTATGAAGCCAAAGAAACCAGGAGGCCTTACAGACTCCAACACCCAGGAAACATGGAGGTGACTGGACTCCTCAGTCAACAGGCAAGTGAGAAGTTTTCTACTGGAGAAAGGGGGAGCAGTGGACCCCTACCTGTCCAAACCTTCAATAAATTACTGCTTTGCTGGGAGCATGAGAAAAAGTGAAGGTATGAGGCTCGATTCACGCTCAGTGACTTATTTAATAAGTTTTCACAAGATTCTAGATGACCAAGAAACATCTTAAAAAATTAAATTTGAGACCTCATCTTAGAAAGAAAAAAGGGAAAGAGGGCATTGAGATACCTAAGTGGGTTTGAGACAAGGTCTCATATAGCTTAAGCTAGCCTCACTATGTAGCTGAGCATGATGTTGAACTTTTAATCCTCCTTCCTCCAGGCCCTCTGCCCCCCCCCTCCAAGTACTGAGATTATAGACAAACAAGATCACACCCAATTTTATATGATTCTGGGAATTGAACCCACAGGGCCTAATGCATGAAAGGTATTCTACCAACTTAGTTATATGCCCAGCCCAAGATACATAAGATTTAAGCTAGAAAGATTAGAGTTCTTATTGGTGTCAAGAGGCCAGTTCTGTATTTATAAATGCCACATTGACACTCCTGTGAGTTGCATCAGGGCTGGTACCTGAACAGGAAAGGCCCAGCCAAGCATCATTAGGAGCATAAGAACTGAGCTAGACAGCAGACAGATGAGCAACAGCCCATCCAATGTTAATACCATGCTGTAGCCAGAGCTGGACTAGTCTGCCTAGTGTTTCAGGGCCAACATAGGATGCATTTGAAGGAATTAATACTTGCTCCTGGCACTCTGAAGAACACTTGTAAACAGAGACCAACAGAAATCCAATGAGATCTTTCTCCACTGAAGAAGATTGAAGGTCAAATTCCTGCCTCACTAGTTGTGAGCCACATGCCTAAGGATAAATCACTTAAAGTGTCTAAGTATCCTGATATCTGGTGTGTGGTTAATACAAATCCATACCCTGCAAAAGGTTTTCAGAACTTACTTGGTAGCAACCATGTCCTGACATGAACTTGCTTGGTTACACAATGCAATATGTGCCTTAACAAGCCTTTATTCCATTTAGGAAAATGACTTATGCTTGTGTCCAAGATCATACTGGAATAGCGATATTGCATTTTGTTTCTTCTTAAAAGCATTTTATCCACAATTTAATATACGTACAAAATGTATTTTGATCATAATTGCTCCCATTACCTTCATTGTCCCTCTTTGCCCTTCCACTGAACCCCTTCTTTCCAAGTGGTCCCTCTTCTACTCTGATGTTGTTAGCTAATGAATTCATTAATTACTTGACTATCCCCATCATCAGTGACATAATGTTGATGGGACCAAAACTGTGCAGGTCTTATGCAGGTAACAGCTGCTCTGAGATGATGAATGAAAAACAAATCCATGTCCAGAAGACAATGTTGCAAAGCACTCTTCCCTGTCCTCTTCCTGTTAATTTCCTTCTGTCCTCTTTCTTGCTATGTCCCCTGATTCTTGGAGGATGTGATAGAGATGTCTCATTTGCCACTGAGAACTCAATAGTCATTTATTCTTACCACTCTGATGAGATTTGATCACCACAATAGACACTGACAACTGCAAAGAGAATTTTTCTAACAAAAGGTGGAATCAATGTAAAGGCATAAACATAAAGATTTAGAAGGAAATTTGATGGACATAATAACATATTCATTTAGCCAAGCAACAGTAGTATCTTCCATCTTAGAGCCTATGACTTTCCCTGCAATAGGCTTTTGACTAGGATTTCAGTACCAGGCATGGATTTTTCTCCTGTGGAGAAGACTTCAAATTCAATTAGAGAGAAATTGATTATCCCCCAAACAAGCATGTCACTATGGCACTGGTGGTTACATCATGCCTGGTGGTTGTTTGACTATAAGATGTTTCTTCTACACTCCCTCCTTTGTTGGGATTCTCAGCCCTCAATTAGTGATATTGCTTGGAAGTCGTTGCATCTTTAGGAGGTGCATCCTCACTGGAGGAGGTATGGCTGTAAGGACGGGCCTTGAGGTCCTCAGCCCCACTTGCTGTCTCCCCTTTTCTCTACTTTCCTTCCTGTGATGATATGTCACAAGCTCCCTGCTCCTGTAATGTTGCATTTCACCTCAAAACTTCAAGCTAAAAATACACCCTTTCTTTCCTTGAGCTACTTCTGGGTGAACATTTTGTCCCAACAAGAATGTAACTGAAATGGAAAGTTTGTGCAAAGAAAGACTGTTGCAATCAATGTGGCCATGTTGTTCATAGGATTTGGAACTGGTTTGCAGGAGGGCTGTGGAAGGATTTGGAACGTTGCACTAGAAAAGCCTTACAAAGCCATAAGCAGACCTTAATAGGCCATTTTGATAGGAACTGGAAGACTAGAAGAGAAATGTGGACCTTGAATGCTAGGCTCATAAGATTTCAGAGGAGAACAAGGATTCTATCAGTAACTGGGCTTAAGGCAATTCATAAGATATTTTGGCAAAGCGACTAAAATTTGTCCTGTGTTCTTTCTATATCCTGAGAACTTGAGTAATGTTGGATTTAAAAGTTGGGGACTAATATGCTTGTCAGAGAAAGTTTCAAGACAAGAAAACCTTGAGGCTGTGGTATGGTTTCCCATGACTTCCCTGATTCAGCACTGTAATGAAAATGAACATAAAAATATGAAACACATAATGCTTGACACAGAAACAAATGTAAGCAAGTTTGAAATTCAAGGCCTAGAAATGTAGCTGCTGAATTTAAAATTATTAAAGAGATTATCACCAATAAAGAAAAGCCAGCTTCTCTGCAGTAGGGTAATAAAAAAAAATATGGGCTGGAGAGATGGCTTAGCGGTTAAGCGCTTGCCTGTGAAGCCTAAGGACCCCGGTTCAGGCTCGGTTCCCCAGGTCCCACGTTAGCCAGATGCACAAGGGGACGCACGCGTCTGGAGTTCGTTTGCAGAGGCTGGAAGCCCTGGCGCGCCCATTCTCTCTCTCTCCCTCTGTCTGTCTTTCTCTCTGTGTCTGTCGCTCTCAAATAAATAAATAAAAAATTTAAAAAAATATATGCCCAGAGGGTAATACCCAAACCCATGGGCTCCAGATAAGAAAGATACAAACTCCTGTGTAAAGAAGTCTTAAGGAATAATATTGATGAAGGTCTTTGCTCTGCAAGGTCAGCACAAAGAGGCTGCTACAACTGTGGTTCAAAGGCTATGCTTCATCCAGATCTGGTGGTGGAACTTGGCAGCACTGCCTATGTAGAACTGATAATTAGAAGTGTGAAAAGAGGCTAAGCAATGCGAGGCAGGCAGGATTGAAGATCCTACAAAGAAGCCCTGGGAGGCCACTGCTTAAAGCTGCAAAGGCAAACCTTAAGTTAAAGATGTTGGAAATGTCAGGACCAAGAGACATCTGCCAAGAAAAGCTACATGACCAGTGTTTAACCAGCCCCGAGAGAGGCTACAGCAGCGCAGCTGGAGAGGTGTAGCCACTAAGCTTTTTGGAACCCAGATAATTTTATCACCAGTGCCAGACACTGGATGTGAACTTTCAGGATTTGATATCTTCCTTGCTGTGTTTCAGCCTTGCATTAGTCCAGTCTTTCCTTGCCATGCCTCCATTTCTCCCGTGTTGAGTGAGAATGTTTCTTCTGTGCTAATAGGGGCTGGAAGTATGTCACTGTGTTTTAGTTTTGATTCTATGGGGCTCACAGTTAAGGGATTGTCTTGAGTCACAGATGAGACTTTGGGCCTTTGAACAGTGTTTGGACTCAGCAAACACTATGCGTAGTATTTATTTATAATTTGAGATGAAAGTATTTTCCATCATGAGGTGTCCATTAGCGTATGGAGGCCAGGGACAAAATGTACCAGTTTGAATGTAAAAATGTCTCCAATAATACTCATGCATTTGCATACTTAATCCTTGTCAGAGACACTATTCAGGCTGTAGAACATTTAGAACATGAAGCTTTGTTGAAGGAAGTATGTCACTATGTCACCAGAAGTGAGCAGTGAGGGATAGGAGCCTCACCCATGTTGCCACTGACCTCTCTCTACTTCTCCCAGGATGTCTCCACACCACCGATGTGAAGACATAATACTGCTTCCTTGCTCCTGTTTTGCTTTTACCTTGAAACCATTAGGCAGAAATAACTCTTCCTTTCATACACTCCTTCTGGTCAGCGTTTTGTCTGAGCAATGAGACGGTAATAACTGATATAGTTGTACAGCTTGCCAGGTCCATAGAAGGGCACGTCCATTGATAACCCCCGCCCCCGGCAGTAGCCTGCTTTGTGCTTCCCAGCACAATGGCCGCCAGTAGGGAAGAGGCATCCAGCTCAGTCATTGAAGCTTAATTTCTCAGTGTTCTGTGACCAGAAACATGGTGCTTTGGCAACACACCAACCAACTGGCCTTGGTATCTGGTTCTGGTGGGCAAACAAGAGAATGAACAATAGCCTATGTTGGTTAGGAGGTCTTAGGAGCCTCCCAAACAAGAACTCACTGTTAGGTACCCTACCCCGACACTAAAATTTTCCTATGGAGGCAGTTAAGGGGGGACAGAGCTCCAAAGCAAAACCGGCACATCTTGGAGCCTATAACAGGAGAATCGGGATCGTTTCTCATTGACACAGATCAGCAATGTCAGAAGGACCTGGTCTTTTCTTATTTCTGCCCTCTAGAGGAGTCATTCTACCCTTTTTTGTAAAAGCCTTTTTGGAGGATCAAGATGGCTTGGAAAAATTGTCCTTTTCCAGATTGCTGGTTTCAGCACGGGACTGACGAGACTGGTCCCTCCACCAAGTGGGCTCACATAAAAGACCTCAACCTCAGTCTAAGGGTGGGATTCCCCCATTTTCTGGATCCCCCTCTTGCCTCCTTGGGCAAGAGCTATATATAACCTTATAAGACATGTAAACTTTACTGTATGGTCTGTGGATTTCAATTTTTCAAATTTATTTATATCACAAGAATCTGGAGATTACTGAATCAGTAGAAGTTTTGCATGACCACTGAGTTTCTTAGCAACCTAACTCCTGAGTTATTGGCTGCCCAAGAGCCTATATAAGGCTCTACCAGCTTGACTATACCCCAAAATTCCTGTATCCCTATAATAACTTATGGCTTCTAAGAGCAGCATTATCCAACCATGAAGGTACTTCCTTCATTACCTTTCTAAAATTAAATAATCTAAATTATAAAAGACATATGGCCAAAAGAATTGTAGATAAAAGTGACAGATTGTAACTGTGTACTCTCTATGTATAACCATTATAAGACTACAAAGTATCTATTTTAATGTCTAGGATAGAGTAACAAATTTTATCAATTTCCTTATCTTTTTTTTTCTTTTTTCCCCCTACATCTCTTTATCTGTTCTTAAATGCTACCATGGTAGAGATGCATGCAAATGTGTATTTTTAATGATGAGAAGGTTTTTAATATTTCCCTCTGATTTAGAATAGCTAATACTATTGGGAATGACACTAAAGAAATGGCACATGTAATGCTGTTAGGTGAAAGAGCTATAAACACCACCACCTAGAACAGTGAACGTGAGCAACCTACATCAGCACCTGAGAAAAGGATGGAAGTGTTCAGTCATGAAGAACATGAGCTTTGACATCAGAAAGATCTGGATTAAAATCTCAGCTCAGCTTGGGCCTCTATGTGGCAATTTGTTTGTTATTTGAATAAGTTAATGAACTTCACTTTTCTAAACCTTACAAAGCATCTCAGTACACAGCCACTCCAGGTTTGTTGGTGCCAAAGGCTAAATAAGATAATATGTGTGGAGCACTTAGCACAATGCCTTACAAATTGCCATGTGGTAATAGTAATAATTTAAGAAATGAACCTATTATTATCACAACTCAGGTTACAGTTGACTAGATACAATAATTACCATGATTCATTAGTATACTCATCTTCAAATGTCTAAAAAATTATTTATTTCCATTCTACATTGGATTATTCATTCAGTTACAATAGGTTTATAAGTTAATTTATGCATTAATGGGATTTTAACACTAACAAGCAGGTTGTAACATGTTTTGACACATTGACAGCTTTTGGCCATATTCTCACACTAAATTATAATTTCTTTCAATATTGAATTTGTCAAAAGCCACAAAATAATTACTTTATTAGACTTCCAATTTTAAAATTTGAACTGGAAGATTAAGATACTATTTACTAAACAGAGACTCTAACTGCTACTTTGTATAGAATCTCCATATTAGAGCCAAAGTTATGGTAAGCACCATTTATTCACTCCATGTAAACTTGGGAAAAATTAAGAAACCAATGACTCACATTTGATTTTACACATTACCACATTTTAATTAAATCTCTCAGAGTCTATAATAATATGTGTGGATCTAATTAACTGACTCATCAAGCTTATAAGTGGACCACAGAGTAAAATATTTGAACTTAAGCAAAGCAAGATCATTAAGGAGTAAAATTCGCCAAAATCTGTTTGATGTTAATTAGGGAAATTTGACTTTTCATACAGGCAGATTCCTGGTTTTCCTCAAGAAACCTTCTCATTTACAGAAGTGGCATTTGGAAGGGTGTGGATGAACAGGCCCAATACTTCTTAGTCCATAGGTAGACTGTGACTCAGAAGTTGTGGTAGCATAAGCCACCACTCAGGACAGACTAGACCAGTCCAGAAAAGCAATGAAAGCCTGCCGAGCAGAGTTGGCAACTCCTCAAGGTCTGCACAAAAGAATGACTTTGATTGAGAAAACATGACCAGAACTGCCTGGGCCAGTCAGAGTCTGTGTCTTTCCTTATTCTGACACTCACTGTGGCCCTAATTTGTACTAAATATTGTATTATTAATTACTTTTCAGGAAGTCTGGTGGCACAGATATGTGGACTGGGCCATGGACCATGGCTCACAGAAAAGACCAATTAATATTACCTAAAACTCTGGAATAGGAGCCCCAGGCTAATCTCAGAGTTAAGCGCAGTGGTAACATAGGCATAAACGTACATTTATGCTCTCAAGTGCTGCCTCAGTAGAGACTCATATAAACATATTTTTAGTGATCAGAAGTTTTAATGTCTTTCACTAAGCTATTCCAGGTAGCCAGGACTATTTATTAAAGACAGAAAAGATCATGTGTAGGCAGAGGTATGCATATGAACCAAACAAGTTACTTTCACATCCCCAGCTAGGAAGTTGAGAGATGGATGATGAATATGACATTGCAGTTTATAAACCTTTTATCTGTAATACCAATGGGTAAATTAGCTCTATAAAACTCCATGAATACACATGCTACATGTGGACCTCACTTAAATTCCAAGTGATATTGCTCTGAATCCATGGCTGTTCTATGGAAGAAAGCATCTGTGAGTCTAGGACACAAATCTTCTGTACCTATGAGACAGATATCCTACACTCACGACTGTCCTATGAGAGGAAGTTATCTGTGAAGGCCAGGAGACAGATCTCCAACCACTTGCTGAAACTGAAACCCACTCCTCAGCCCCAACAAAGATCCAATATTAATGAGAATTTCAAACTGATCTCTCTGCCTACCTTGAAAATCTCTTGTTATCCTCAGATACCTACAAAGATGATCAAAGTACAATTTCCAAAATATTGAAACCATCATTGTCACATAACATAGAGTCATCATGTATTTAAGATTTTACCTGATTCATTAGTGACCAAACAATAAAGATGGTTGTTATGAGATAAATCTCACCTCAAGAAAAGATATGTTTGTTATCTTAGGGCCTAAGGTTATTGCTAGTATCATCAGTTAAAATTAAGTCATAGGCAGAGTGGATTGGGCCTTCAATCCAATATTGGCATTTCTTTTAAAAAAGACAGTATGAAGCAGGCATGGTAGCACATGCATGCAATTCTTACGTAGGAGGACTATACAGGAAGGTCAGAGTAAGACATGTAACAACACCCTTTCTGAAAACAGGGGAAGAGGGGAGGAAGAAGAAGCCCACCACTGCCATCAAGATGTGGGCAGTGGCTGTCAGCCAGAATGCACTGAGAATTACTAGAATTACTGGAAACTACAAAAGGGGCAGAAAGTGAAAGTGGGAAGAAGATCCATCCAACACTTCGATTTGAACACTACAAGATTTATGACTCATGATGAGACAATACATCTCTATTTTTTGAAGCCATATAATTTATCGTAATGTGTCAAAAAGTCCCAAGCCCCAGGCATGATACTTTTGAAAAGCTTACTCACAGAGCATTGAGGAGCCTAAATATTCAGGAATAACACTGGTAGAGATACAAAACTGGTTTATGTTCTATGTGGTGGAGAGGGAGAGAAATTCTTGCTCCTGAATAAATGTCTTCAAGATAATATACAACATCGCAAAGCCGGAGCCTTAATAATGCATAACAAGTTATGCTTTCCCTTAGATATTGTAAACAACCATGGGTGGACCTACTGTATAATGCTCTAAGATGATATTAAGAAAATTTACTTCCTTCTTGTCCCCATCTTTGACTTATTGTCATCATCTGACTATTCTTCCTTTTTCCCTCTCTTTTTCTCTTTCCTCTTCTTTCTCCTTCACACCGCTCTCTACCTTGACAAGTCTCTTATGTGTCTGTCCCACTTGAATTTGGGATTTACCAGAGACTAACCTGGTTGTCATCTACTGACCCACACTCTAACCTGTCTTCTTGACCGCTGTTCACACATGAGGCGTATCAGTCTGTTCACTACCACTGGGGCCCTTTTCTCTTCCCAGTCCTGATAATGATGGAGATTCTCACATTTTAATACGGATATCTCTTTAACAATTCTGATCCACTACTCAGCCAGACTGTAAGCTGAGTAAAATGCAGCACATTTCAGGGAAAACAAACAAAACAACATGGCCTTGCGACAGAATCTGGAAGGAAATGCAGACAACTTTAATATGAAAACTTAGCTCTTTTGTTTTTATTTGATACCACAGAAAGATGAAATGAAATCTGTTCATTTATCTGCCTGGGGGGTTGAATTTTAAACTCATTCTGACTTCCAACAAAAGGAGAAAAAAAGGAGTTAGATCCTATTTCACTAAGGATTTGAAGACAGAGTTAAGAGAGAAGATGTTGGGGGTAAGGTCAATGCATACATCACCCCATGTGTCAGGAGCACCTACCAAGTGGGGTGGAGGTGGGTACTATAATCCCAAGGCAGGAGTGTGCAGGTTTCCTGTATACTGAGGTCAAACCTTCAACAGAAGGAGTACAGAGATCAAAGATATTGGAAAGCAGAGCAAGGAACTGGAGGGCTAATTCTTAGAACAGAGGTTCCTGACTGACAACCTATGTAAGAATTTCACCAGGGTCTCACTGTGCAGGGGTGAGCATACATGAGTGAAGAATCAGCCTTACAAAAGTGGAGAACAGGAGCTATAGCGTGGCTCACCGGGGAAGCGTTTGCCTAGCATGCATGGAGCTCTAGCTTCCATCCTCAGGACAGGAGGGAAAAAAAAAGAAGAAGAAGAAGAGAAATGTGACCATAAACTTGGGTAGGGAGAAGTACAGAAACTTCCCATAAACACATTGATTTCTAGCTCTTAGACAAAACAAGTTTGAGATCCCTCATCTGGCATAGCATTTAGTGAGCACAGGATGTTGGGATCTATTGTAGAGAGACTAACATAAAAATCAATTCACTTTTCTTTTGTTTGGTTGGGTGTAACACCCCTCCCCTCCAAAAAAAAAAAAAATCAGGTAACATAGCCAAAAGTGAAAGATAAACATCTGGGAATCTAGTTGCACATTTTATTGTCGGGTAGTAGGTGTTAGAGAGAAAGATCTCTTCTGTCTGGTGTTAAGTGAATAGAACCACATTTTTTTTTTTCTGGCTCTCACCCATAGTACATGACTAGATGTATGATACAGCTCTGTAAAGTGGTGCGGTTTCATTTCCTGGGAGGAAGAGAGACTTAAATCCACCAAACAAGGCATTTGTAACCAGCCTCCGAGTGCTTGGGCGAATGCAATAGCTATGTACTCTGTTTGAACAACAAACTGAATAAGAAAAAGGCTTCTGACCTCAAATGAGAATGAAAAAAATTAAAGGGATGTGTCATTTTTAGTTTGGTACTGGATTCAAAATTGATGCCAAGAAAGGAGATGCCATGGTGCATAAAAATGTTGTCAATGACCTTCGTGAAAAAAGGGGGTGAAATATTAGCCGTCACTGAATGAACTTGGGTCCTAAACATGATCAATAGGGCTTTCTCCTTCCAGCAGCAGAGACACCACCAGATAATAATAGTAACAATAGCTACTCGCATTGAGTGAAGGTTTGCTTCATTATAGATTGTGCTAAGGGCCAAACTGTGCTCTCGACTTTGCCTTTTACAACAGCCCCTCGAGCCCATCTCATTCTTACTCTGCTGGTGCAGATAAGGAAAGTACAGAGATGGGAGATTATCCAATTTGCCCACAGCAAATGGGACAACAACTTCAAATCTAAGCCTCACAGACCACAACTACATAAGCACGGATGGTGGCATCCTATCATTCAAGATCACCTCACGATAGAGATACAATCAAAGAGAATCATTGAGCCAGAGATGTGATCCATGTTTAAAAGCCCTGGCATTAACAACCCAAACCCCAATACCTGAATACTAATTGCAAAAACTACCTGATTTCCACTTCAGTGCTGTTTTATTTCTTTCTTTGGGATCTATCTTCATTCTGTTAGAATGCTCTCCATAACAGACAGACTTGGCCAAAGCTGTCCTAATGCAACCTGGGAAGCCAGATCAATTAGAAGCCCATTAGAAACCAGATGAGGAGAAGGAACTGGCACAGCCAGCCCCTGCCAGAGGAGCCAGGGATCCTCCATGGCTGCAGACTTCTTCCTCTACTCCATTTCCCTTCGTCCACTTGAGAATTCCCTGCTCTTGGGGATTTATACTGAAGCTTTCAAGCTTCATTCCCATGGTGACTCTGATCTCTACCTCACCTGCTCTGGGTGTGAGGCTCTCTCTGGCTGGTAATTGCCACCTTACAGAATGCCAGTTAGCCAGGCTGCAGTTCTAAGTCCTGAGCCACTACCGGAAGGTGATATTTCTTTTTCTCTCATCTGTATTTTTAGGTCTGTGTCATGGGCATCCTCCAACCTCATGTGCTCATATGACACATCTGAGAAACAGAGATTAATTCAAACTGGCCAGAACCAAGAATGAATGTATTTATGCATGTCATGAACCTCATGCTTCCCTATATAGAATGTTCATACTATGCACCAGCAGTTCAAATCCCTTGTAATGGCAGAATGACAGAAAAGTACAAAAGATTGAACACTGGACTTTATCTAAGCATCATTCTTGTTACTTTGTTTCTTTCTTTCTTATTGAAGATACAGAAGAATTCCATGTTGCCTGGGCTTTGAGTGAAACTGACATGGGTTTGACATGCTGGGTGACCAGTACCAAGTTCCCGCCTTCCTCCTGTAGGTTTTCTAGTCTGGAGTCAGAACACTCACGGCACTTAGCTTATGAGTTGTTTCAATTATTCAGTGAAAGCATAACTGAGAAGCACGGCATATGTACACTGTACTTTCCCCATTGGAGATACGACATCACCATAGATGCCAGCAACAGTTTCAGGAAAAATACTAAGCCTTGCAGTACTGAGAACCTGGCAGTACTGACTGGAGGCAATGGTGCCACAGCAATAGTGCAATTACAGAAAAGAGCAACTTACAAATATTGGGTGCATTTTAAATACTAGTTAACCCCCAAACATAAATATTATGCTTTAGAACTACACATATTTGTATATTTTAAAGTATGCTTTGCCTTTAGTTATGAATATCAAATCACATCTTATCCCAAGGCAAGGATTGGCATAACTAATTAAAATGTTTCCCATGTATTTATTCTTTGAAGACACTAGTCCAAAGAATGATTTTTTCCCCTTCTTAATCTATTTAAGTATACAAAACACGAGTGGACCTATTTGAGACCCTAATAACATGAGATGTATGATAAGACTATGTGCTTTCAAATTAAAACAAAATCTAAGTGTCTATTTTCATTCCTACTACAGTTATTAATGGGGCCCTAAAGCTTTGATCTTTCACATGAAAAATATTAAACCATCTTTAATATGCAAATTTAGGCAGGAGCTTGTGAGGTCATATGGAGAAAGTCTGTTTCCTTTACAACATTTAATTGGAAAATCTGTGGGGCCCCAAGGATCATTACTTTAGAATTAATTCCACCATGAACAAGAATCTGTGAGCTTATTCTTACATTTCAAAATAAAGCTGCGATATTAAAGAGGATCAATTTCAGATCAGAAGCTCCTTGGACCAAGTCTATCAAACGTTTGACTTGGACCGAGGATTGGAGGAAGTCTTAACTTCACTGGTCAAAGATCTTGTCTGCAGGCCCAGATGTATCAACCACAGAATGGGGGCTACTTTTTTGTTACCATTTCCACTAGGTGACAGACTTCCCATAAATCCCTTCTGCCAGACCCAGCACAGGATGGAGAACCCTGAGGAGCAGGGAGAAGGCATTGCAAAATCCAATGAATGTTGAGACTTGACATGAAGGATGTTGAAAGACAGATGGTACAGGTGAGGAGGGAATTCTTTTCCACGGGATACACTCTAGACTCCTTGTTAACACTCCCAGGATTTATCAACACATTGCCCCTATCATTACTTGGATATGATCATGTGTCAAGAACTCTGGGGACACAGTGATGAATCAATTCAAAAGAAGAGCCACGTAGAGCTTAGAGGATGTTAATAAAGGCACAGAGTACACAACTCACTGTGACAAATCATGAGTTACGGCTCCAGCTGGTCCTGGTGGTTCATGCCTATAATCTCAGCACTCAGGAGGCTGAAGCAGAAGAATCATAAACACATCCAGCCTAAACTACAAAGAGAAAAGTCAATAACTATCCAAAAAAAAAAAATATTAAAAACACCCTTTATGCCAACTTCTGTGGAGGAAAGTAAGAGAATATTGAGAAGGGATAGAAGGATAGAAGGGAAGTTGAATAGGTAGAAGTGAAATTCACAGGAGAAATGGTATGTAGAAGGGAAATGATGGTGCGAGTGGGATCTGGTCAGAGTAGAAAAGCATTCTGGGAAGAGAAAATTTGCATGGCAAGGAATTAGGGCAGTCGGATCGGGCCATCTATGGGAGAGCCCCAAGGCCCCACAGTGAGCGTGCCTGGTAGAGAGAGGTGCCGGGGTAGAGATCATGACAATGGCAGAGACAACGAAACTTAAAGATCACGAGCAGTGACATTAACCAGACATGTCATGGACGAGCAAAACAGGAGACAAGATAACCTAACAAAAGGGTGTGCAAGTATACATTTGATCATCTTCCCCACCCAGGGCATCTCTAGAACACAGGTCTCCCTCGTGTTCAGTAATCTAAGGGAGATTTTATTACATCAGCATCAGCATCAGGCACCCTCACCATCAAGACTTGTTGCCCGTGGTCTCTCCACCAATAGAAACAGTCCAAGTACAGTAAAAATGCAGAACTCTCGGCAGGATGTGATTGCATATGTCTGTAAACGCAGCATGCTAAAGGTGAAAAAGTAAAATAAACAAGGGAAAAATGTGGTCAATACCTACTGACCTATTGACTCAGAATCCGTGTTTGTGCAGAGCAAGAAACTTCTCTTCCAATCAGCGTTCGGACAGATTCTATCACACCCCAACATGATGGGTACCCTGCCATCTGTACGCATCACAGGGACAGAAACAAGACACAGACCTGCGTCTGATGCAGTGAGAAACCAGGCAAGTGCAAGCAAACAGGGCTCAAGGAGGAGAGGGGACTGTCTTTCCAATGAGGAAGTGAAAAGCATGAGGCAGGCCTATGGACCGTCCATCCTCATACCCAGTCTCAAATTTTCATGGGCTTTACTCGGCCATGGTTATCATAGGGAAGTACAGGGATGAGTGACTTAAACAAAGAAATTTCTCATGATGCTGAATCCGAGAAGTCTGAGGCAAGGACTGAAGAAGAGAGGTTTCTCCTAGAATTCCTTCCACGTGGCTGCCCTCTGCCTATGTTCACATGCTCTTCCTCTGAGTGTCTAGGTTCTAATCTCTTTTTCTTAAAGAAACAGGACTCATATCACAACATCACCACCATAAAGGCACTGCCATCAGCTTATAGCCATATTCCGAGGTACTTAGGATTAGAACTTCAACATGGATTTGAGGGGGCCAAAGTATAGCCCAAATCTTACCCTTGTTTCATTATATTTCAAGTTTACATCCCATCCAGGAGGGTGATTTCCCTCAAACTCTCTTATTCTTAGTCTCAACATGAAGTGAACAGTCTCCTGACCTGTCTAGGGTCTCCTTAGAAACACATATCTCATAAGATCCATCAGGCAGTGTGGGGTACAATTCTATCAGTGTATTCATCCCCAGTGGGCTATGTCCATCAGCTATAGAGGTACAGGTTCTGCCTGACCTGACCTCTCATATGTAGTTACTGTCTCAATTCAAACAAACAGTCATTCATCACCATCCATATCTTATCTTGGCATACTTTCCTTAAAAATGGAATAACTTGCCAAAATAATATATTTACCTCAATGAGAAATAATACCTAGTTCAAGCAAATTAAATGCTCAGTAGTACCTCTTACAGAAGATAACAGTTGAGAAATAGGGTTGCTTATTAACATGAATATTATCTAAATGAAAAAAATAACATTTCAAAATTGAGAGGATGAGGTAGAGATATAATATTCAACCAAAAGTTGGTCTGAACCATATGAGAGTAAAATATGATAATGTCATTTTTCAATGAAGCAATGAAATATAGAACATTTTTTCTAAGCCAAAAATAACATTCTAATGACTCATTGACACAACTTTGAAAATTCTCCAGTTCCCCCTTAAAATAAATTAATCTCTATTTTTTGACTAAAGCATAGTGACAAAAACGTTTCCATCTATTCAATTTCCTTTTGTCTTGACGTCTGTGTTTTAATTTTAAAATAAACTTTGTTTAAACAGATGTTTCAGACCTAAATGCAGAATGTGGGAAGCTGTGATGGCCTTCCCTAGTTGTTGTACATAGTGGTTTCTATCAGCTCCCAGAACAGCCCAGAAACACAAGTAAGAGAAGGACATGGTATCCAACATCCACTAAGCTCATGAGCACCACCATTTACTGGAAAAAGCCCTTACTACTTCCCCCTTCCCAAATCACATCGGAATGACAGGTGACCGTTGTGTCTGATGGGTCCAGTGAAAGATAACAAGCTCTCAAAGTTCTTCTGGGAATCAGCACAGATCTAAATTCTTAGGCAGCATCTTCTAATCCAGTAGCCCACAAAAGGTGGCCATCGGTGGAGCAAAATCATTTAGGGAGCCAGTAGAAATGTAAAATCAGCTGAGCGTGGGCATGGTGGTACATATCTTTAAATCCTCGCACCCAGGAAGCAGAAATAAAAGGATGACCATGAGCTTGAGGTCACTCTAAGAGTATATAGTGAATTCCAGGTCAGCCTGGGGTACAGCAAGATCCTACCTCAAAAAAATAAAAAAGTAAAGAAATACAAAAGATCCAGCCATATCTTAGACCTGAACAACAGCACTAAAGATCTGAGCAACAGTAGTCTGCTTGACCAAATTCTCAGGAAGATGCTATTTTTTTATGTTAAAGTTTCAAAACTCTATGTATATTACAAAGTCTGAACCTAGCTCTAAAACTCCTAGAAGGTGCATTTCATCTTCAAAAGAGAAGACAGAAGGAAATGAAGATGATGCCAAAGAGACATAAAGGAAAGGGGACAAATGGAACATGGACCCCAAGAGGAAACCAGGGAGTGGCTCCAGTAGACATTCTGTCTTCACATCCACGTGTCCTTTCTGCCCTCGTGTTTTGTATATTAGGGTTTTGCGTTCATCACTCTTCTAATTTCCATAACCTGACAATTACATTAAGGGAGCAAGGGTTTACTTTGGGTCACAGTTCGAACACACAGCCCGTCATGCTGGTGAAGGCGTGGGTATAGGGAACAGGTCTCGGCTGTGGTGGCAGAAGCCCGAGGCTGCTTGCTCATATCTGGGTGGATCAGGAATCAGAAAAATGGAAATGCTTGTGGTTCAGCTGGCTTTCTCCTTTTACCATGCCGATTCGGTCCTAGACATCAGCCCACAGAACGTTGTCTCCCATGCTCAGGGAAGGCCTTCCACTGTCAGCTCACCCTCTCCAGAAAAGCCTTTGCAGACCAAAGCCAAAGGTGTCCCTCCTTCGTGCTCTAGGTCTTTCTTAATCCAATCAGCCTGACAAATGAGTGAGGCATCACAGCCATTTAGGAAAGGTAATTTCCTGCTAATGTTAAAAGTTACCTGAAACCCACAGACAGAACTTCCTTTAGAACAGGAAAAGCAATGCTCCGTACTTGAACACACCTCTGTGCAGCCCTGTGTAGGCCACATCCCTTTCCACAGATCCAGGGGAATGTACCCACCACCGAGACCTAAGACCTTCTAGAATTTGCAGTCTGGTTCAGAGTCACAAAACGGCCTCTCCACAAATGCCCAAGCCATGCTGCGAGACGTCCTTGACCACAAGCATCTTCTCGAGGACAGTCTGCTTCCTCTGGGTCCCGCTGAGTTCAAGGCGAAGCTCAGAGGCAGGGGATAGAGGAGTTCATTGTGAAGCATATCAGAACCTAGAAATATGGACTGGAGTGTAAATACACAGACACGCAAGTGTCATAAAAGTGGAGAAATCACACTTGTGGGGCTTATTTCTCCGGAACCAGTAGGTACTTTCAGAAGTAGGGTTTCACGACCATAAACAGGACAAGATCACTGTCTGTGCACATACTTTCAATCATAATGCCACAGATAAACAACAATCATTGTGGGCACAATGTCCACTTTATAGCCGTCTTCTACTGCATGCCTTGTCTTTAAGGGATCCTATCAACTTGGTTGTAAACAGTGTGAGCAGGTATTTTTATTAGGCTTTCTGTAAAATTTTGGGCTTTAACAAGCCTTCTCGAGTAGAAAGATACTTTATACACACTGATTTATACATTACAGGTATTTTCCTGTGTGAATCCCTGTTGGGTGAAGTTATCCAAATGGCTAGGCCTGCAATTTAAGGTTACCCAGGCAGCCTGCAAGAGAAAGACATGCCACCAGCAGACAACCACTTAAGGGGACCACACTGTGTGGTGAAAATACCTTAAATTCTTCTTATGACATTGCAAGCTAAAAAGGAGGACCCAGCCATTTCCTCAGGAAACACCCATGCAAAGTTTTAAATGAGCTTTGAATTGAACTAAAAGTTGCCTTTTCCTCAGCCATCTCCTAAAAATAAAAGATTATTTTTGAAATTATATTTGAAAGCATATCACACTGCCAGCTCTGTCACATAGGAGCACACACCTGAGTGACTGACTGTAGAATTCTGAATTGGGTCAATCATTTATTGTTCACATGAAGTCCAATCATTACGTGAGGCTTCAACAGCATCATTACATTTCAAAGCTGTTATGCAACACAGACCCTCATGTTTACTAAAAGCACCCAGCATCTCTAGTGCCTCTCATTGTAACCACAAGCACTCTACTTCTGCCAGAAGTGGCCCCTGACACATGCACAATTACTGCTGGTACATTTCTTTCCAAATCTTACACCCTGACATCTTGCTCCTGAAAATAATTCATACTGTAAGTAGACAACAGGAAGTTCAAATCAAGCATAAGTAACTTAACATGCTATGGATCCCAAACAGAGTCAGGAACAAACTGACAGATTTTTTGAGGCAAGGTGCTACTAAATAGCTCAGGCCGGCCTCAAACTAGACATCCACCTGCCTCTACCTCTTATGTGCTGAGATGACAGGCTTGGGTATTCACAGAAGCACCCAGCTAAATTGAGAATTTCTAAAACTACTTCTCCACAATGTCCCAAGATGTCATGTGAGGATATGACAGGTTACATGGACACACTGTTGATGACCTGAATCTTACACGCACCGTCCATGAAAAAAAAATACCAATGACATATATCTTTTTAATATAGTATATATGTATATATATATATATTATATATGTATATGTATGTATGTATGTATATATATATGTATATATATATATAAATGTTAAAGATAAGTCTAATAATGCTTAGATTTATTATGAAGGGAAGACAGGTGCATTTGAGGCTGGAAGAATAAATTCTTTGGCATACTCTATGGCTCACTTAAAAGAGGGGAACAAAACCCCATGCCCTCTACTGTTTGCTCTAACTGTTAAGTGCACTCAGTGTCAAACACTATGTGCCATGATAGAAGACTCACTTCCAACATCATTACCCAAAGTCCTCTGCCACCAAAATGGCTTATAGTAAAATCCGGGTGCTGAATTCATGTATGCAAGTCTCCCAAGCTCAGCGCTCAGGTGCAGAATATTCTGATCCCCAAGAGTTTAAAGAATCAGTCACTTGGCCTTCCCATATAGCATGGTAGAAAAGAACAGAGACTCTCTTTCTACCCTTCATTTGGAGTGTGAACGCAGCCTTTTTGTGGAATTAATAATTGTATTTAACAGTTGGACTTTTGGAATTAATGATCATGTACAATGTGCTTAACATTGTACCCAGCACCAACCAGTGCTAACCACAACAAGAAAAAAGTCTCAATCATTATTACCTGTAGTAGGACTACTTTGTCAATAGCCTCACATGATCTTTCAATGAGAAAAGAAACTAAGCTACAAATGTATCTCCTTCCAAAATAATAGGTAAGACTATTTCACTTACTATTCAACAAACACTATATATTTTCACAATATATTTATTCCAATTAAGCTCTTCTAGTCTGAAAATGTGAAATCTGAGGGGTGGGGAAAAGGCTCAGCCAGTGGAGCACATACTGCTGAAGCAAGGGGAGCAGCATGAAGTTCCCTGGTGCCCACATAAATACCAGCTAAGCATGGCTGCCTGCCAGTTATTCAGGTGTTAGGGAGACAAAAGATCCCCAAGATGAGCTGCCTAGCTACATCTGTCTAGCCACTGCGCTCTGGGTTCTGCAGAGGAACTATGCCTCTGTACACAGCGGGAAGAATCACTGAAGAGGACACCCAATGTCATGAGGTCAGCCTTGCCTCACGTGCACACACACACACACACACAATGGAAATAATATGAGATGTGAGAAACTCTAAATTCAGAAACTTTTTCGATTCCCCAAGCACAAAATTCTTGATGGACTCAGTCCCCACCCAAATAAAAACACACTAAGAATACTGTATAAAATTGACATCAGGCTATATATATGTTTAAAGGGCATGAAATATAAATGGTGTTATGTTTAGATTTCAGTTCCTTCCTCAAGAGATCTCATTATGCATGTGTGCAAAACTCAAAAACAAAATCCAAAAAACTCTAACATTTTGGCTCTACACATTTAAGACAGGAACCCTCCAGGTCCTGAGCCATTTTAAACCTGCTACATCATCGAGTAGCAGGAACTCAGAAAGACACAACACACAAATAAAGCAGATAAGAAATTATCAGCCTCCCTCGGTGGGAGGACTTCTGGAGAGGACTGTGCTCTTGGCATTCTCCAGTGACTCATGAGGACTCAGCCAGAATCCAGCCATGTGTTCAGCACCTTGTGACGGAGGTGGAGTCAGGCGGAAGCTTCCACTTTGTCAAACCCATGCTCCTAGATGATCTCACCAGCCTCTGCTAACCTAACTGTAAAACAATCGGATATTTACAAATTGTTTCCTTACCCACAGTTCACTTAAAGACAGGAGGACAGCATAACATTGTTGTTACAATGGTTTTTTTTTTAATTTTTTTTAACTTATTTGAGAGCGACAGACACAGAGAGAAAGAGAGATAGAGGGAGAGAGAGAAAATGGGCGCACCAGGGCTTCCAGCCTCTGCAAACGAACTCCAGACGCGTGCTCCCCCTTGTGCATCTGGCTAACGTGGAACCTGGGGAACCGAGCCTCGAACCAGGGTCCTTAGGCTTCACAGGCAAGCGCTTAACCGCTAAGCCATCTCTCCAGCCCTGTTACAATGTTTTACACATAGGAAAACCCCGGCAATGCTTTTCCCTGACATCCCACAGCAAGTAACCAGAACATGATTCCAACAAACATGACCAGAACTTTTTCTACCCAGGATAACTTTTACTTAATAATGACTTTTACTTCCCACCATTAGTGGAGAGAATTATGTCATTTTTTTTTTTTTTTCCTAGCAGAGGTTAAACATGGAAGCAACACTGACCTGAAGAGTGAGAGTGCACATGTGCCTCTGAGAGCTGTTAAGACACAAGTATTGGGCTGGAGAGATGGCTTAGTGGTTAAGGCATTTGTCTGCAAAGCAAAGGACCCTGGTTCAATTCCGCAGGACCTACATAAGCCAGATATTCAAGGTGGTGCATGTGTCTGGAGTTTGTTTGCAGTGGCCAGAGGCTCTGGCGCACCCATTCTCTCTGTCCCTCTTTCTGCCTCTCTCTCTCTCTCTCTCTCTCTCTCTCTCTCTCTCTCTCTCTCTTTCCCATCCCAATGATGCTGATCACATGTGTTTTCTACATGAGAAAACCGAGACTCAGGAGCTTTACAAGTTCTCACTGCCATACAGCCAGCCCCAAGTCTCCCTAAAGTCAAGTTCCTAACCAAAATTATGGTCTAGCATACCTCCAGTACATGGGGGCTCTCTCTCCTTCCTGCCCTCTAGAATGGTGCCATTAATTTTTAGGAGGCATACACCAAGTGACAATCTTGGAGCAATTTGCCGTTTGCAAGTATAATTTCTCTAATATCACTCTTCAACATGCTTTTAAAAAAAAACTGTGACCTTGATACTTTTCTGATCTAATGAGTGAATCCTATCTCATCTTGAATACAGGTGGGCCTTTTATCTAATTCTGCTAGTGAAATATGATGAATATACACTGCATGTCTCCCATAAAGAGATCATTAAAATAGTGGGCATGTCTGTCTCTGAAAAGCTTGCTTCAGGAACTCAGCCACCATTATGCAAGTAGAACCAAATTGTATCACAGTTCAGAACACAGAGAGAATTCCAGATATTCTGACCAATAGGTAATATCACCCTGTAGATATGTTGTCAGAGACACACACTCAGTTTACTTTCAAAAATGTATACAGGATTCATTGTTATCAGTACAAACCATAGACATGTAATGTTATTCCACAAAGATTCCTCAGGGCAGAGGCGGCAGGACACCATTCAGGGAGTCACTAGGTAAGTACTAGGACATCAAGGAAGACCGAGATGTCAACGGTAGTCAAAAACTTCATAAGCATGATCAGTATATATATAAACGATTCTCACCCAGGCCATGAGGTCTGACCCAGACCTCCAGTCATCCAAGATCTGACCCCAGGCCAGGTAGCACAGAAAGAATCCATCCTTGCTGTGCTTTTCCTGGTACACAGAACCCAGGGCCTCAGGAGCAAGTGTTTACTGCCACTAACTTTAGGAGCTGTTTGTTCAGCATCAATAAATAATGGATAGAAAGCTTTTGGCTTGCGAGTGATGATAATTGCAATCAGCTCTAGTTCATTTTACCTTGTGGAAGGGGAATTCCTGATGATTCTGTTTCTCTTGGCATTACATTTTCACCAATTAGTACTCATGAATGATATGAAAATGTGTTTGGGTTATTTCTCCCTTCTGCCTTCAGGAAGAACTCTCAGAGATTAGTGATGCTAATTTCTTAGTGTTCTCATGAAATTTCCTCCTATTAAAAACCTCAGACTGGCTGTAGTTTCTAAATCTGCACCACCCAAAGAAGCCTGAGCAAAAAATAAAAATAAACGTGCATTCTGACCTTCCTCAGAAAGAAGAACAAAGCACAGTGCTTTGCATCAGTCATTCCAAACCAGAGGGATGAATTGTCCCGAGTGAGCACAGAAGGATGCAAAAGAAG
Organism: Jaculus jaculus; assembly: GCF_020740685.1. Classification (NCBI taxonomy): domain Eukaryota; kingdom Metazoa; phylum Chordata; class Mammalia; order Rodentia; family Dipodidae; genus Jaculus; species Jaculus jaculus. The sequence goes on along the minus strand of NC_059107.1, from coordinate 12,693,728 downwards.
ACAGGAAGGCTTTAAGGGGACTATTTCTATCTGATCCTGGTTGCTTTTCGTGATGACAAAATTCTGGTCTTAATTGGAAAGTAGTACCCAGCCTAGAAGGGAAAAAATTATGTATTTTGTGGGAGGAGGATAAACATTAAAATTCAAAGGCATATACTGGTCTAAAAAGAGAATGTGGGTACTTTGAAGATTCAAACACAAGGGAGGCACAAAAGTGACACTACAATCTCCATGCTGATAGAGAAATGAGGAAAGGCAGAAAAATGATGGGGAAAGAAAGTTGAATTCTTATCCTTGAACATTATCTCTAGAGAGCGTGGAATACAATGCTACTTTTGAAGGAATAATTTTATGTGCTTTCAAAAATAATGTCCTTGTATATTTTATGAAATAATAGGAATAGTCTTTCAAGGTCCTGGTTGGAGAGTAATTTCTGTCTTATTCCAATAACCTATTAGTTTGTATTTAACCCAGTATGTTTGGTCATAGAACCTATACATAGTTTTTGACTCAGAAAACACCATAGGAATCAGAGCTGACTGCAAAGTGAGAGCTGGGAATGTTGCACAGTGGTACATTGCTTGCCTAGCATAAGCAAAGCCCCAGGGTTGAGTCTCAGCATTGCGTAGACACACACACACACACACACACACACACACACACACCCACAAAACTGTAAAGCATTTATGATTCTGTTTATAAACAGTCATTCAATAGTGTTTTGAGGACCTAGTAGGCTGTGACATAGCATCTATTTTAGTCAACATAGGCAATCTTCCAGAGTATATGCCCACTCCAGGAACAGAAAAGCAACCTACTCGTTCTCCCCCACCACTGGGAAGGTGTAGTAAGACTCTGCTGTATGCCCAAAGGATGTAACTCCAGTCGAGAAGCCAATTCTCAGGTCCCACTAGGTTCATTGGGACATCTCATCAAAAGGGGCTTACATTAAAAATATCAGTTCCACTGAGAACAAATGAGATACAGTGGGATGGTTTTCAAACTATGTTCTTCAGTATCAAGAAGAACTAAAATAACAAAAATGAAAATAATATTAATAAATGCAACAAATTGCCACTCAAAATAATAGAACTTTCTGATTATGTTATACATGAAAGACCTTTGAGGTTGCCAATCAAAGTCTGCCCCTCACCCTCCACAAAATCTTTGTCTTGGGGTTGGAGAGATGGCTTAGTGGTTAAGGCACTTGCCTGTGAAGCCCAACGACCCAGGTTTGATTCCCCAGTATCTACATAATCCAGATGCACAAGGTGGTGCGTGCATCTGAAGTTTGTTTGCAGTGGCTGGATGTCCTGGCATGCCCATTCTCTCATTGTTTATTCCTCTTGCTCTCTCTCCCTCACCCCCTCAAGTAAATAAATAACAAAAACATTTAAAATATTGAAAAAAATCATTTTCTTGTACTTTTAAACCCAATGCTCACTTTTGTTTCACCTGCCTTGGGGCTTATCCTCTCCTGAGTGTTCTGTCAATAAAGGCTTTTGTTTTTTTCTTCCTCTCAATAACTTTACCTCATCTTTGTGCATTCTGGAAGCTCCTCTATTGACCATGATGTAATCATTACCTTTCTCAAAGCATCTCAGCCTGAGCTGACCCTTTTTGAACCCCAAAGATAAGGTCATTCTTTTGCTGTGACATGCTGTCATAGGGTCCTATACCTCCATTTCATCCATCCTCAATCATGATGGGAATAAAGACATCAGTGGTGGCATTTTGCTTATTATTTGTCTCCTCCAACAAGAATGTGTACTCCAAGGAAATATATCACAGCTTTCCTGGCTTATCCCACAACTGGAAACAGCCATGGACATCCTATTAAACACATCAGAAGGTCCTCTGAATGGATGCATAATGGGCACCGAGTCCTTCGTCTGCGCCGGAGCATCTCTTGCTTGTTTTGCTAAAACTCTGTTCCCATCCTTCCATTTCTAGAAAGCTTTCCTTGACACCTTGTGTAGGAAACCTCAAGTCCTCTGTGTGGGGACAGCTGGGTTCAGGAAAGACTCCTGTACATCTGCCTAAGCACGGTGCTACTTCTGCCCAGCACTTTGCTAAGAGCCACTTTTGTTTTTGGTGCAGTAGCTGAGGAGGAGGAAACATAGCTGGGGCCTAGGAAGACAGTTTAATGGATAGCAGGAGGATGTGAGTTCAATCCCCAGGGCCCATGTAAGTATGCTGGGTACACTGCTGTTCCCCTGTAATCCCAGCCCTGGGAAGGGTGAGACTGTAGGATCCCTGGAGCTCAATGGCTAGATGGTAAACTCCAGGACAATAAAGGACCCTGTCTCAAAAAAAGGGTGGAGAACACTCCTTGGGATAATATCTAAGGTTGTCCTCTGGCCTCCACATGCACACACACATGTGTGTCCTACATACTCTTGAACACACACCACACACACAAAACAGGAGAAGCAAAGCTGACATTTTAATACAGCCGTGGAGAGTGTCAAAAGTCAAAATAAATCTCTTGCTGGTAACATTTCAAATGAGGCTACAGGAATAAAGACAAACATGCACAATGAAGCATATTACCATTTCTTAACATTTCTGAGGCACTGTCAGCATTCTATAACTGCATGTGGGGAAAAAAAAAAGTTTCTGAAGTAAGATAGATGATAGTTACGAATGAACCGACAGTTCAAAGGAATGTTTGTCTTCACCCATATAGCATCACCGGTGTAAAGTAATCATTCAAGAGATTTCTCCCCACCCCCCCAGGCATTGCTTCCTTTCTCCTTTAGCAAATCTTGTAATCTCTTTTAAGTATCTTGATCACATGTACTGCCCCCACCTGAGCCTGGGCAGCACCTGGGAAACAGCAATCTCCTGTGGCGGACGCCTGCTGTTGGCAGTGAGCTCCTTTCAGTATGATCTCTAGGGTGCTTGGTTCATACTCAGCCGTGTGTGCTTCACTACACCATTTAAGAAAAAGAGAATGGACTTAATATACCAGCCCATCAATCACAGGAAGGTGCTGCTTAGTCCCTAGAGGATAGCAAGCTATCCAAATCAGCAAAAGCCTTTTGAATGAAACCTGGAGGAGATTTGTCATTTATTCTTCTGTGTGTGTGTGTGTGTGTGTGTGTGTATGTGTGTGTGTGTGTACACATTTCTGTGTGTCCATGAAATAGCATGTGTAGCATTTGCACAGATAGGAATAATTAAGCAGGATGATGATATCATCGACGGAGATGCCATCTCACAATGTTGCCTGGAAGCAGCTAGAACACTATTGGCCTGCAAACTTGGTCGAAATTTAGATTTGGGGAGACCTACCAGGAATTTTTGAGCCATAATCTCTAGACATCTGTTTTATAAACTACAAGGTAACCCTGAGACAGGCTCAGCTTGAGAACCAATATCTTAGGAAAAGAAACAGTGTAGGTTTAGTGCGATGGTTGTCAAGAGCTTTAAACAATGGCCTCATGAGCCAGGGTTGGAACTTGCCTTCTTCATTTACTTCATCACATGACTTAGCAAAATTTCATTAGCAACATTTATTATAAAAGCTTGCTCTAAGATTTCAAAGATACAACGTGTGTGAAGGGTTGAAGGTAATCAGCATTCAATAAACGTCTGAATGAGTTGGTAACATCAAATACAGAGAGTATGTATAGAGAACAGCTTTGAGGCTGAGAGGATAGAAAATCCCAATATTGTACATGACTGTGACAGAAGCCACGAGTAAACAAAATGACGAGGTGCACATGCCTTACCACCTTGCCTTGTTTATCTGTGACTGGGTCTTTCAATGTAGCCCTCGTAGACTCAAAGTCATGGTATTACTTCTGCCTTGACCTCTTGAGTGCTGGACAACACTAATTCTCATCTTTACCCTTGACCAATGTGTAAGTCTCATAGTGCATCTGAGAAATGACCATTATTTACAGCAACATTAAGATCTCACATGTTTGCATCAGCAACTGCCTGCAGCTATGCAGCTCAAAGCATGCTGTTTTTACCACATGGGAACTGCTCTGTGGCATCACATACTATTGTCTCTCATGTCAACCTGACACAATGAGTTTCAGGGCTGATACTCAGAACTGGGAATGGAACCTGAATAATTAGTTGGCTTGGAAGACGAAGAAATTGGAACAAAGGAAGGAATAAGCATGGTCTAATTTCTGCTCTCAAGCTACCAGTTTGTTACTTCTTGGCTCCTGGAGGAATTCTACAAGTCAAGTCATGGTTTCTGTGTTGGGGACATGAGGAGAATACTGCCTTACACCTGGCCAGTCTAACAGTGATGGGACAAGAGGTGACAAAGCGACGGCTGGTCACATGAGACTTTCTTACCACCTGTTAAGATGTGATGCTATTTCTTCTTTTCTTGTAAACATTCTACTTACATTGAAGTAAATATATTTATGGCTGCACTATCCCCTTGCAGCATGCAAAATGAATTCTATTACCTCTGAATAGTCTGCTATTACTGCAGGAGTTAGTAATTTGCACATTAAATTCTACTTGGCAATACTCAATCACACACTGTCTTTGATCTGAAGGCAGGTTCTAGGAGTAATGGGACAGTTATCAATTTTAACCTAATATAGTAGAAAAAAAGGCAGTGGCATTAACTTAAGATAGATGCTGACAAAAGATGCCCAAAGGCCACATATAACTAATCACACATTTTTTAAATTTTTTTTTTTAGATACAAGTTCTTATTTGCTGTGGTTCCCAAGCTTGTCTTGAACTGCTGGGCTAAAGTAAATCTCTTGCCTTAGCTTCTTCAAGTAGTTGGGACTGAAGCAGTGTGCTATGTCTTGTTTTTATTTTTTAAATGTTGGGAAAAAGTCTGAGTATAACATGACAGAACACTCAAACAGTATATGAAACTCAAGTTCCAGTATCAACCAGTCAAGTTTAGTGGAATTTATATGTATTATACATGACTATTTTGATGCTATAATGACAGTGAATACAAAGTCTAAAATAGTTACAGTCTAATTCTTTGCAGAAAACTTTGCCAAAGTTTAAAAAAAAAAAATAACACCTAACTTCAGTGTGATTTCCTTATGCCACAAGGTTCCAGAAGGAGTTTTGCTTAGGATGAATGAGATAATAACAAGTTCCACAACACACAAAAGGAGGGAAAAGTTCATGCTTCCAGAGAGTTAATGGGTAAATATTTGATCTTGCTACATGTTTAATAATGGCAAGGAGAAAACAGTCCACTACTTCTCCCTGTTCTTATGCAGCTCCTTTGGTCAGTTGAGAAGGGATAGGTATGCTTCAAAAACCATTATACATATAGGTCTGCCACAGCTACATTGCCAGACTATTTGCAGTGCTTTGTAATTAATCCCGAGGCATCATTATTATCATTCCAATTTTATGAAGAGGAAAGTAAAGTTAAAGCAGTTTAAATAACTTGTCTGGTTAACATGATTCAGTTTTACTTCCTATTAACACTTTAATTTATCCAACTATCATTCACTCCATTTCTGATTATATTGATTAACTCTTCTTGTTGGCCAACAGAATATGTGGAAGTAAAATGGACTAGCACCCATACCACACAGTCAGCTTGACCAGCTAAGAGTGGCATGTATGCGGTAGTTGGCACTGTCAGTCACCTCCCTGTCTCTCACTTCCTCTATTCTTTCCTAGCACAACCTTTTGCCGTGCAGCTGAGGCCCAAGTGAGAGATGCATTCTGTAGGTTTCCCCAACAGGGTGACCCTAGTACACACTTCTGGCTAAAGGAAAAAGCAGGCAGACGTCAACTGCAGTTAATATTATTATTATTTTCTTTTTTGGCTTTGTTTTATATTTTTGATATGACTGATGCCACTCTTAAATAAAATTCTTCACACTTTAAAAAGGCTTGATATCTTGAGTCTTTTCTATTTCCATGAATTTGACTCTTTCCATTGTATCATGTGAATCAGATCACATGGTGGTGTTTTTGTTTGGCTGACTTATTTCTCTTAACGTGGTGCCCGTAAGTTTCATTCCTATCATCACAGGTGACAGAAATTCATTCATTTTTAAAGAAAGGATAGCATTCCACTGCTTATACACAGAATTTTAAACATACAAGTAACTGAGGTAGTAGATATGTTAATGAACGTATGTAGCCACTCTAAAAACACATATTGGGGACTATTGAGATGGCTCATCTGCTAAACACACTTGCATGCAAACCTGAAAATTGAGTTTGATTCCACAGTACCCACATAAAGCCAAATGCAAAAGGTGATGCTTGCATCTGAAGTTCAGTTTGCAGTGGCTAAAATTCTTGGCATGCACATTCTCTCTCTGTGTCAAATAACTAAATAAAATTCATAAAAAATATTAAAAACAGACACCAGAATATTATTTTATACTATAAAAACACATAAATAAATTTTATCTAATAAATACAAAATAAAATAATCCAGTCCTAATGATGAGACACTATTTGAGATGCTGGGAGAAAGGAAAATTTCATAATGCCTACAAAGTGGTAAAGCATTTTACCAGAGACTCTAATCACCACAAATAGTTCTACAATCAAATACCAGAACCTGCCAGAATCCACGACAATTCAAGTCTCTTGAGTCAAGAAAGGTATTCTTCTGAGCTCGTGTCCTACTCTTTGGCAGAGGTGGAACTTATGGAAGTCACTTACCTTCCTCCTGATCCTGTTTCTTCATCTGCAACAGGGGTAATGACATCTATCTGATAAGGTAGACGGGCAAGTTGGACAGCCAGTGCAGCCATGGGGCCCACACAACCAGACACATGGCCAGTGAATGCATTCTCCTAAGTTATTATTACTGTTATTGTTGTCGTTATTGCTGCTGTTAACATTATATACCAAACAGGACATAAATTCATAGTCAGATGTCAATAAGGGAAGGGCATAAAGAGGAGGAGACCAGTGCCAATTGGATAAGGGTGTCTGGAAAGATGAATAGTTGTCTCCCTGCTGAAAGTAAGAGGCAGAACAGAGTATTTGAGCAAGAGACTTGGGGGGAAAGAACCTAGCAGAAATGACTGATAGATTAGCAACTAGAAGGAGCTGTGAAAATGGGCAGATAGCAAACATAAGGCCATCCTGGGCCTCATCATGCAGGGCCTTATATGCCACACTGAGTTTGTGACTTCAGCCTACAGACACAGAGAAGCTTCTGAAACATTGCAAGCTGGGAAGTGACTCCACAGGGTGTGTGTTTTAAATGGATAATTGGCACCAACATGAGAGATGGGCTGAGGTTGGTGCAAACGGTTAAGAAGAACCACTAGGGGATCATTTACATAAGCCAGTCCAAGGGTAACGAGGAGCCACGCTAGGACAGTGACACTGGACTGCGGGGACAGGAAAGGCTTTAGAGACATTTTGGAGGCAGAAAGATGAAACTTAGATGCCTGTGTTGAGAAAATTGAAGTCTCCAAATTGACTCTGAGTTGTCATGACAGCCGGGCTAAGGTGCTGTTAAATACCATTATTTCAGATGGGAACATTGAGGAAGTGTATTAATAAATCAAAGTTCAAATCATAAGAATGTGGCTTTTTTGGAAGTTAGCTATTTATGGCTAGTACTTCCAAATCCTCACCTAATTCTCCCCAGTGTCATCCATACCTGCTTTCTCCCAGGACATCAGGGCACGGAAATAAGGTATTTGAACACTTGGTACCCAGTTGGGGTCACTAAAGATTATGGCACCTTTATGAGTTTGGCTGGAAGAAGGGGTCACTGAGGGTGGGCCTAGAAGTTGTATAGCCCCTGCCCCACTTCTTATCCCGCTCTCTGTTGCCTGACGGCAGGTGCAATGTGACCAGCCACCTCAACCTTCCTGTCATAATGGACTTTATTTGCTCTAATTTATAGGCCAAAACAAACCCTTTCTCTTTAAGTTGCTTTCTTTTCTTTTTCAGGCACTTGGTCTTAGCAACAACAACAAAATAACCAATACACCAGGATTAGCTGCAGCTAAATGAGAATTAGAGTTCCAGCTTGCTATCAACAACTCCTTCAGAGATGTTTTTAAAAATTTTTGGTTATTGTTGTTTTTCCAGATAGGGTCTCACTCTAGCTCAGGCTGACCTTGAATTCACTCTGTAGTCTCAGGGTTGACTCGAACTCACTGCAATCCACCTACCTCTGCCTCCCAAGTGCTGGGATCAGAGGCGTGCACCACCATGCCCAGCTTCCTATGGAGTTTTTTAGTCAAGAGCACGGACCATGATCATTGTTACACACACACACACACACACACACACACACACACACACCTCTACTATCACCACCATGGGCACTACAGATAATTCACATGAGTACTCAACAAATTATTACTTTGACTTGATCGAAAACTGCAATTTAATGTGTGTGCACATGTATGTAGCCATGATGCTAGGGATCAAATACAGGACCTTGTACATGCCAGGCAAACGCTCTGCCACTGAGCTAAACCTGAAACCGAAATGTGTGCCTCATAAGGCTCAATTGTAGAGCTGTCAACAATCATTTCCCAAGCCCTTAAGAGATGGCTGATGATTGAGGTCTTAGAAAGAACAGACATGGAGGAGGGATGTGTATGTTTTCGGGCACTGGGTTACTGGAGTATTCCATAGATGTACAGGATGGCTTTGGGAAGCCTGAGACTCTGAACCAGAGCTTTGGTCCACGATCAGTGGTTAGCTCTGAACTTAGCTCATCATGCTTCTCACAATTTGTATCCCTTTATACCTTAAAATGATACCTTAGTGAGTTCTTCCCAGACACTGGCTCCATGAACTCACCCTGTGGGGCTAGACATGTTGCTCACTTCAGAGTGCCAGGAATGCCTTCACATTCCTGCAGCATCCCCAGCCTCACACAGCCCATGGCTCTACCACCTCCGGTTCATTCCCTAGAACCTTGGTGTCACGCCTATCAAAAGAGTGGTCTTAGTAAAATCACTTTGATAAAAATTAGTGCCTGGGTCCTTTGACAGACAAATGCCTTAACCACTAAGCAATCTCTCCAGCACATACTGAGCATTTTTTTTAAAAAAAGAATCTTAAATTGATTTTCATAGTGACTTAAAGATGGGTGTTTTAAGTGAGTATACCTGCCCGAGATAGATCAAGAAGGCAATAACTGATCTAGACACAATCAACAAATTGTTTTATTCATTCATTCATTTATTTAAGAGATATATACACAGATAGCTCATAGATAGAGAGAATGAGAATGTGCATACCAGCGCCTCCTGCCACTACAAACAATCTCCAGATACATGTGTCACTTTGCACATCTGGCTTTATGTAGGTACTAGAAAATTAAATCCAAGTTGTCAGGCTTTGAAAGCAAGTGCTTTTAACTGCTGAGCCATCTCTCTAGGCCAAATTGAACAAAAGAGAGAATTAATTATATGGAAGTGAAATTAATAATATAAAAAGGCCCCTGAAAGAATTACCTGTACCTGTTCTCTCTCTCTCCCTCCCTCTCTCCCTCTCCCTCTCCCTCTCCCTCCCTCCCTCCCTCCCTCCCTCCCTCCCTCCCTCCCTCTCTCTCTCTCTCTCTCTCTCTCTCTCTCTCTCTCTCTCTCCCTCCCTCCCTCTCTCTCTTTCTTTGTCTTACAAGCACAGTTGTGCTTTGTGCTATACATAGCATGTGGTATCACTTCAAACACCCTGTTGCCCTCTGTGTCCATGGAATCCATAGCAGTGTATTCTGCCAGCAGAGGCTCAGCAATACTTTTTCATTGTGTGTACTGAGCATGCGCATGGCTTTTGCTTTTTGCTGACTTTCTGAGCCATATAACAACCATTTCCCATTGTTGACATTGCACTACATATTATACATCATCTAGAGGCAATTCAGTGTTATAGGGGGGTGCACACGTGAGGTACAAGTCTAGTTTGGGGTTCACAATAGAAAACTGGGACAGTTTTCTTGGTTTTAACATCCATTGTAATGAGAGAGAAGGAAGGGGTAGGAAGATAAAAATGAAGGAGATAGATAGGGAGATAAGAGAGAGAAAAGAGTTGCGGATACTAGGGAAAGAGCAATAAGGTGAGAGACAGACAGACAGACAGACAGACAGAGAGAGATCTTTGAAAGAGAGCAAGAGTGAGTGAAAGAGAAGAATACAGAGAGAAAAAGTGGAGAGAAAGGGATGGTTGCACACAGGCCTGGAGTAGGAAAGCTAAAGAGAGATTGTGAGAGAGCCATAGAGGTATTTACTGGGGGAGGAAAACTGCCCTGAGAAGGATGGGTCATAGGTATGGGCTGAGGTAAGGACCGGAGGAGGCCCAGCCTCAGTCTGGAAGTCTCCTCAAACACCATACTAGGAAACGACTCCAGAATCCAAGGCCTAGATAGCACATGGCTAGTTGGGAGGGGGAGGAAATGGGATGAGTATAGAACACTGGGAGTTATAAGTATGATGCCATTTATTAAAGAGATGTGAGCATCTGAGGATTCTGTAATCTGTGGGAGTTCCTGCAGCTGAATTCCCATGATCACTGAGGAGCGACATTATTTTTATCATCATCACTGCTCTTGGTCTGGACTCCCTATATGAGCTTGAAAGTCCTAGGCACTATAACATAGGATAAAACTATTTAAGGAAACAAGTGGCATCTCCATCTCACTAATTGTTCATCAGCCTCATTAAAATTATTTTCTAATTAAAAAAAAATGAGCTGAAACCTTCTACAGAAGATTTTAAGATGAGCTGGTGGTCTTCACTAGAGACAGCAAATCCCAACCATGCTTCTTCGGTATCAGAGGCCAGTCCCAGTTCCTGCCTTTGAAATACTTTAGAGAACCATCATAATCTCCAGAATGCCTTCACCAGCTCCTGTTAGTCATTCTCCAACAGTGTCAAGGCCAAGGCCTCATGGGGAAGACCAGAGTGTGGTGCTTGGTAATTAGTTCTTTAAATTTACTCTGATGACTGGGAAACCTGTCAAACAAATTCTTATCCAGGGCAGCATTAATTACACATGTCATGACAGCAGACGTGCTGGTTGTAGAACTGTACCTTGAGGGAAGAGAGGTGGCTACAGGAAGTGATGCTGGGTTTGGATGGGGCAGGACAGGATGAGGCAGAAAGGGGTAAGGAGTAGCCAAGTCTCATTGCTGGCCACACTAAATGCAGCTAACTCCATCAGTATAAATAAGCCAACCGCAATTAGAAAAGAATGCACTTGGTATCCAACAGGAGTTGTGTTGGGTTCATTCACAAAAGAAGCTGTAATACACTACAGTACCCACAACTGAGAACTTTCTACTTATCAATGCAAAAAGTCATGTGTGTTCTGCTTTCATTTCATTAATCCATTCATTCATTCATTCCTATTTGAATGAGTAAGAGTGGACATATATCAGACACAATGCTGAACATGGAAAAACATACGCGGCTAGGTCCTCAGATTTCAGAGGAAAAAAAAAAACAAAAATACAACAACAAAAACACAAATGCAAGCACTTGAAGAATAAGGAGCTTTAGAAGCAAGTTTGAGGAAGACAACGGTTTGGATTGGGGGAGGGGCGTGAAAGATGGTACCATTGAAGTTTAGAACTAATAGCCAAACAGGCCATCAGGAGATGAAGAATAGAAGGCGATGGCTACAGAAGGTAGGAGGGAGTTGCAGCTACCTTCACATTGCTGGATCAAAACACCTGACTCAAAGCAGCTGACGAGAGGAAACTTAGAGTCTGTAGGAAAAGTCTCACGAAGGCAGGGAAAGCTTGGCAGAGCAGAGGCTGGACCTTGCCACAGAAGTTGGAAGATCGCAGCAAAAAAGGAAGCTGAGCTCTGGCAAGGGGGAAGCTGGGTTATGAGGTCCTAAAACCCACCTCCAACACACCTCCTCCAGCAGGGCTCCACCTCCAGGCGGGGAGCAAACATTCAAAACACATGAGTTTACGGGGTACATCTGACACAAACCATCACAGAAGGTCCTGGAGGACTCTGTATCCTTTAGCTTCCTTCTTCCTTGTCTCTAGTCACCCAGCCAGTGTTGATTTAAAATAACCCATGCCCGTTTCCAGGGACTAAAACAGGAGTGGAAGAAGTGAAACCCTGTCCTTGTCTCCTAAAACCATCCCCCTCCTTGGAGTAGCATAGGAAGAAAATGTGAATAGTGACAAAGAATAGACGATACGGGCACACATACCAACAATGACAAGTACTGTCAGAGGGTGCGTGATGGATTCACAAGTATAAGTCTCTATGAATCCAGAAAGTCAGAAGAGGGTCCCCGGATGGCCATGAAACAGTCAAAGGTGGCACAAGGGTGATCTCAGGTATGTGGAAAGAACCTAAAGAAGGCAGGAGTTGGGCTGATATGCTGTCCTATGAAGAGGAGGGTAAGGAGATGAGACAGAACACAATGCAAGTTGGCCTGGAAGGCACTTAGAAGCCAACCGGATTGTGAAGGCCGTCCGCATAGAGTAAGCACTTGAATGTCATGGTCACCAAAAGTCTCCTTTTTTGTTAAGAAAACGTGGTGTGATGAAGAGCAAAGGGCAAAAGTCACTAAGTAAGTAAATCAGGAGGAAACAAGGACAGCATGATGAACACATCCAGCTCGGCAGTGCCCTCCGTCCTCCAGTGTACCCTGCAGTAGAGTCTGGAAGCAGTCTGCAGTCTCAACCAAGTATGCACACACCTGAAAGTGTGTAATGAACTTATATCCACCAGCCAAAATAAAATAAGGACACAGTATTGAGCCTAGTGCTGGCCGAGCCCTGTGATCATGCCTTTGCTTTTCTAGAATCTACGCTCATGTGCAGGTCCTTTTCCCCCAACATTCTGTCATTCTTCTTCACAAGCAGGGATATCTTCTTCTGCTTTACCTTTACTATGAGCCAGCCAGAATCCTGCAGAGATGAAAGGATCCAGACTGAGCTGGACATGACATTTCATGCCTGTAGTCCCAGCATTGGAGGGGTCAAGGCACGGAGTTTTAGGGCTAGCCTTGTTTACAGAGAGACATCCTATCTCCAAACAAAACAAATTTAAAAAGACTACTTCAGACTTTGCTATGATCTTTTTGGATGTTGTGTGGTGGACGACTAGCTTTCCAGATACTGCCATCTTTCTGACTTTGGACCTTGCAATTGTCCATTCTCAGTTTAGAGCTCATTTATTTCCCAGCATTCTAGCTTAGGACACCACTGTGTTCTAAAGAAATGATCATGTGTCTTTAAGTTTCTTAGAATTATTATCATATCTTCCCAACAAATATAAATCTGTTTCGCAACTTTAAAAAAATATATATAGGCTAAAGTGTATGTGGTGGTTTGAATCAGGTCCCGCCCCCCAAAAAATTCATGTGTTCTGAATGCTTGATCCCCAGAAGTTTTGGAGGCTGGGCCTTGCTGGAGGAGATGGTTTTTGCTTAGGGTGAACCTTGAGTAGTTACTACCCCAAGCTTGCCAGTGTTATTTGGGTTCACTCTCCTGCCGCTGTTTGCCACCTGGTGTGGCAAGGAGGTGATGTCCAGCCCCTGCATGGCATGTTTCACTCTGCTGTCATGCAGCTTTCCCTCAAGGCTGTAAGCCAAAATAAACAACTTTCCTCCCATTAGCTGCATTTGGTCAGCCAACAACACGAAGGAGACTACATACAACAGGGTGTGATAACAGGTACCAGCATGACTGTATCTTAGAGCAGAAGACTCATGGCTCTTGTCTTGTGTCCTCCTGTGGCAAGGAGAAGTATGATTTAAAAAAAAATAATAATGAAGTTCCTAAGGGCTTCATACTAATGACCTAATTAAATTCCAAAGGCCCTAATTCTTCCTTCTTTTCTTCCTTCCTCCCTTCCTTCAACCCTTCCTTCCTTCCTTTCTTTTTTATTTATTATTTTTTCTTGTTTAAGGTAGGGTCTCACTCTAGCCCAAGTTGCCCTAGAATTCACTAAATAGTCTCAAGCTGTCCTCGAACTCACATTGATCCTCCTACCTCTGCCTCCCAAGTGCTAGAATTAAAGGTGTGCATTCTCCAGCCCAGCAGGCCCTACTTCTTAATACCATCATATTGAGTGTTAGAAATTCAACATAAGAATTTTGGAATCACATAAGCATTCCTTAACACAATGACAATTGTGTCAGCCCTGTGTGTCTTGGGTAGGGGGGTGTGGGGGAGTGCCTCCCAACAAGGTCAGAGATTGATTGAATGGTTGCAATCCCTGTTCCCTTCCTAGAATTAAGGATGCATTTATCTAGCTATCACCTTGACAAACAACCCACTCCTCAGCTCTCATCTCTGCTGAAGGATTTGCTTTGTGGGAAATCCTACAACTAATACTGTTAGAGGCAGTAGTTGCCTTTCCTCAACTAACTGTAGAGAATCAGGCCCATTACACAATGCCTGTAGTCTCTGCTGAAATCTCCAAAGCTCATGCTCCCATCTGGGGACCGGAAGGGAATTCCCTACCTACAGTCAGCTGGATGAACACTCACCATTGTTGTGAGCTGGGTAGGAGTTGTATTTATATCTTGGCCACTGCTGTGGCCTGAAGGACTGGACCAGGGTCATCGGCTTCCCTAGTTCAAAACATCTTCCTTGATAAAAACACTAATTTCACTTTTAAAGTCTTCTACCTGTAGAAATGCATCCCTGCCAACCTAGAACTAGAGGAACAGCCATGTGGATACTTCCAGCAATTTACTCTGACCCCCTCCCCCACCCACCCACACACTGGACATTGACTGAGCACAGCTGTGTGGAGACATTAAACACTTGTCTACAAAATCGTATACTCTAGTTGTTATTCCAAGGAGTTTGATCCTTAAAATCGAAGGCAGTCACAGTGATCCAGTGGGAAGCATCTGCTGTCCTGTCAATCTATTTAAGAAAGAGAGTGAAAATCCTGGGAGATTATGGAAGCACAACTTGCTTGCATTCAAAAACAATATGACAGCATTTTTCAGCCCAGCTGTGAAGCACTGCATGACCAAGAAAATACAAGTCCTCAAGAGGATACTCTGCTCCTTGCTAATGAAACAGTGATGAGCCCAAGTCTTGTTAATTGGTCTTTAAATGAAGAGTCTCTTGATGTTTTTTGGTTTTTTTAGGGCTGCTTTAGCACTCCACATTTATTTTTTTTTTACCTCAATTCTTTATTTTTTAATTCCAACTTCATCTCCTCCTGCATTTTCTGTGAAGAAACATCTCTGTTAAAGATTAACTTTGTAACAAAAGCATAAAATGCCTACATTTATAGGTTTGAGAACTAACAATTTCCATCATTTTAGAGTTTAATTAAGAAGGACTTGGCATGAAAGGCCAGGACTGATATTTATGTGTACTGAAAGCTACATCTATACAAAGGAAATTAAATTAACATTAATCTATGTCAAGTGTAAGTAAACACAAAAACCACCAGCCCTACAAATTAGTTAATATATTTCCTTATACATAATCTTTCTTGCCTAAAGTCCCTGCCTAGACACAGTTTGACATAGTTGCCTCACCATCTTTACGACTTCACCAACTTGTATTTTCATTAGCTCCAAAGGCTGCAACAAAGCTCGAGATTTGTACTTGGTCTTTATTGTCCCCTTTATGTCCTCCAGTTCTGGCCCCAACCCTAATGCATAATCGTTCTTAGGCCCTGCCCCAAATGTCTGGACTCTGTAACCATCATATGAACTGTTTCTATACTCTTCAGTTTTAGCAAGCACAACATTGTTTTTATCACAGCAAAGTTTTGGAAGCAATGGACATGATGAAAGTGAAATCATAATTGGAACCCACATAGAAATGTGACATATCATGTTATGGTCTCTTCAGAGATGTGACCATTCAGGCCACGTTAAGCTTCCCTGGCAGGCATGTAAGGAAATACAGCACGATCTCGAGTTCCTGTTTCTTTTTTTTTAAAAAAAATATTTATTTATTTATTAGAAACAAAGAGAGGGGAGAGAGGGAAAGGCAGAAAGAGAGAGAAAGAAAGAGAGAGAACAGACACACCAGGATCTCTAGCCACTGCAATCAAACTCAAGATACATGTGCCACCCTGTCCATCTGGCTTCCATGGGACCTGGAGAATCAGACCAGGGTCTTTAGGTTTCACAGGCATGCACCTTAACCACTAAGCCATCTCTCCAGCCTAGTTCCTATTTCTTTACTTTGTGTTTCCCTTGCCTGTCTGCCCTGCACCTCAGTGCCTAGTAGAAATCAGATGCCTCCCTTTCTCCATGACCAATTCGGGGCTACAGTTCTCAGTCTTCAGATTCATGCGCCATGGCCAAGGTTAGCAAAACCCTGGGCCACAAGGAGTTGGATGAATTGAATCTTTCTCCTGCTCAAGTTCTACTGAGCACAGAAAACAGCCATTCATCCTTCACTTCTTTTTTTTTTTTAATTTAACTTATATTTGTCTTCTAACCCTCAAACGCCAGTTTTGTAGGGTGTTTTTCCTTTGGGCCTAATGTAATATCATCTTGGAATAAAGAGGATTTGGCTTGGTAGCCATGTCGACTTTGGAACAAACCAATACAGCTATAGCCAGGTCTTTGGCCATGGTACTGACAGTCCCTAGTAGATGGAGGAGGAGAGCATCATAAGACCCTCGCCTGAAATTCCAGCAATCATTCCCTCCTGCCCTCTTCCAGCTACAAGTGACCTTGGGAGGTGCTAGAATACATAGGA
This sequence comes from Jaculus jaculus, assembly GCF_020740685.1. Lineage (NCBI taxonomy): Eukaryota > Metazoa > Chordata > Mammalia > Rodentia > Dipodidae > Jaculus > Jaculus jaculus. Next base: position 12,677,119 of record NC_059107.1, on the reverse strand, counting down.
AGTGGAAGGTTGACACTGAATGGGACATCTTAATGCAGCTTCTGTGAGGCCGCCATCCTAGACAGGGTGGGCACTTGTGCTGATCTTGATGCTTTTGAGGCACCCACACTCCTGTAAGCAACCCCTCACCCACGCTGTATGAGTAGCTCCAGTAAACTCGATGGTTCACCAAGTTGAAGTTTGGTGCAGATACATTTGGGGTTTGGTCTCTCACCTGCCATGTTTCTGAGGTGAATAGTCTGGTGGGTGACTCTCTCTGAGGGAAAAAAGCTAACTGAGCAGCCAGGTACTCTACTAGACCCTGAAGATACAGTAGTAAAGAAAGAGGTTGGTCCCACATTAGACTGCTGATACGTTAGCAAACATTAAGGAATTATATAACTAATTGTGTAAGCAGAGTTGTGATTGTTTCGAGTAGTTGCTTATGGAATTCGAAGAGGGGCAAAACTGTGAACTATGTTTATTTTGGAAGAAATGAAAGATAAGCCTTGATATGTGCACTAAATGGAAGGCAGGAATAAAGAAGCAGGAAAGGCATAAAATGGCCAAAGGACGAGGATGATACTGAAGGGTTGCTCTGAACAGGAAGTTCTTGAGAGAGTGTAAAGAGACACTGGGAGGCAAAGCCGGTTGACTCAGGCCCTAAAAAGCAAAGGTAAGGCTGGCAAGAAAGGGGTCTTACCAGTTAGATCCCATTTCCATTTGAGCTATATCAAAGACACTGTTCTTACTCCAAGAACTTATGGAACCCCACGAAGGGGTTTCAGGGGAGCTAATCTACACTTCGATTGCACTGTTGGGGTTCAGGAGATGAAAGAGAAACAGCAAATCCTGCAGCCTGGAGGGTTAAAAGAGCAATGCAAGACAAGGGTAACTAACATGGGGCAGCACTAGTAAGGATGAGACCAGCAGACAGTATGTGGATTTACGAGGATCATGATGAAATGTGAGATGAGGAGGATGATGAGTGCACGTGTTTTTGTTGCTTATGACTCAGTTCATGGAAGTCTAAATTCATGGTTCCTGGAAGGGAAAGAGGAGGGGCCAATGTCACTCAGTGGGTATATTCCAAATGATGTGTTCTTCCTGCACTTTGATGTTGTCATCTGCATGAGGAGCACGACCCCATCTTGAACCCGCCTGCTGCTGAGAGGGGAGATCTGCATGCCACAAGCTCCCCTCTCTCTTACTTCAACCCGGTGCCTCCTGTGGTTGAAGTCATAAGGCCTGGTTGTCATTAGACTGAACCATGAAATTCCTGGGGGCCTCTTAGCCCACCAGTGGCCTGCAAGAGTTAAGATCTGACTGATAATCCTCTCATGCTCCAAGCTGCATGGCATCTAGTTATCACATACAAGCACCCAAGGAGACGTTCCAGGCAAGGTTCCATCTGACTAGATGCCATTTTACACACATATAACGAATACAGGAACACTCCCACCAATTTCATCACAGAACTGACCTGCCCAAATGATAATCCCCCCTACTTCCTCTGCAAATCTCTGAAAACCATACACCTACTATACCCCTCGTCACTCCAGATCTGCTTAGGCAAAGCCACACTGAGGGCATGATCTCCCCTTATGTTTCTTCTTTGGACACAGAATAAAATTTTCTCCCTGCTTCTAGAACTATTTGGTTATTTGGATATCGTACTGAATAGGGGGAAATTAAAACCTATGCATTTGGTAACACGATAATAGACAGCTTTGGCTCTGTGGAGATTTATATCTTTGAGCCCTTGACCGGTCATTTATTTGCCACTTAATATTTGCATTTTACCTCAATTGTTGCATTCATATTCTTTCCAAATATGAGATATTTGAAAGCTCTAAAAAATATGGAAAATAATGTAATCTGTAACATATCCCCACATTTAAGGAGTAATTACATTGTGTCTAATATGTATTTTAGTGAAATAAAATGGTGTTATATTCTACTAGAGAACCTACCCTAATGATTTCTGGTTCCTACATTCTCAGAGGTAACCATTATTGTGAAATTAGTGTGCAAGTGTCTTTCCTATAGTTTGTTTTATGCTTTTTATTATACATATAAACATTTATAATAATACACTTATATTGGCTTGCATGCTTAAATTTTTCATATAAATGGCATCATACTGTGACTAAATGGAATTTATTGCAAGAATGAAAGAATGGTTTTAACATTTGAAAATCTAGTATTAGAATCCATTTCATAAACAAGTTGATAAAAATACCAAATAATTACTTGAATTTTGCAAAAATCATTTGAAGAACTTCCTCACCCATTCATATCACAGGCACTCTTCAGTTTTTCAGGGTGTCATGTGGGTCCCAGCTTTTCCAGCCTTGGCAATATTGACATTATCATCAGGATAATTCTTCACTATAAGGTCTGTGTTACACATTGTTGGATGTCTGGCCAGCAGTATCCTCTTGTTTATAACAATCAAAATGTTCCAGTCCCTGCCATTGACTGAGGATAACTGTGTAAGGCACGTTATATAATCCCCATGTCAGTTTTGTCATATTCAAAATAGAACATAAGAGGGCCACTGGTATAGCCGAAAATACACTTACGATGTTTACTGCCACAAACATACCTGTTGAATATGCTATATTTTAGCAACTGATTCCTACCAAGTACAATGAAGTTTCCAATAGCTGATTTTCCCAATCATGCCTAGCAGGCAAATTCTGCTCTATGACCACATGCCAGCATGCTTGCCACTGCTGGGTATCTGGTGGGAGCTGCTCTGGACATTATTGAGTACCCCATGGCGTGTCTGACCATCTTCCTGGCCATCAACATGGCCCATTGTTATGGTATGGACTAAAAAAATCCCTTGAATATTCATGAATCGAAAACTTTGGTCCCCAGTGTAGCAATGTCCAGAGGTAGTTCAAGTTCATTTGGGAAGTGACTGGATAATGAAAACTCTGATGTTATCAACAAGCTAACCCACTGACAGATACATAATGGGACAGACTATGAGGAGATAAGGGGATAACTGTAAGAAATGGAGCTTCTTTGGAGGAAGAGGGTCCCTGGGAATTGCCTTTAGCCTATGCATCTTTTCCCAGGCATCTTCCTTACTCACTTTCTCTTTGCTTCCTGGCTGCCAGGAGGTGAGCAGCTTTGCTCCACCATCCCAGCACTGTGGAGCTGCCTAAGACAAGAATCTTTGCTCTGTCATCTCCATCCCAGCCCCAGGGTCCTAGCTCATCAGTAAGCACCAGAGAAAAATGGAGACAAATAACCATTGGCTGAAACCACAATAGTTCTTTCCTCCTTTAAGCTGATTTTCACAGGCAGTCTGATAAGGAATGATAAGGACTGCTAACTAACACACTGATGATATAACCAGGGGAAAGGGAAGAACCGGCAATTAGTTGCTTTTATTAAAAATAATTATTCATAATAATTATTATGGCTTAGCAGTTAAGCACTTGCCTGTGAAGCCTAAGGACCGCAGTTCGAGGCTCGATTCCCCAGGACCCACGTTAGCCAGATGCACAAGGTGGTGCACGCGTCTGAGTTTGTTTTCAGTGGCTGGAAGCCCTGGCGTGCTCACTCTCTCCCTCTCCCTCTCTCTCTATCTGCCTCTTTCTCTCTCTGTCTATCACTCTCAAATAAATGAATAAAAATAAACAAAACAATTTTTAAAATTTATTCATTTGTGCACACGTGAGGTGGGGGTGCATTACTAGCATTTCCTGCTTCTGCGAAACACTTGTCTGGCTTTATGTGGCTGGCTGGAGAATTGAGCCTGCTGGGAGCCAACAGACTTTGCAAGCAAGTGCCTTTAACCACCGAGCAATCTCCCCAGTCCCCTAGTTGCTTTTTTTTTTTATCATCAAGAATAATATTTGATGCTGAGCAAGTAACGTAAGTTGCCTGGTTCTGAATTACTTGTTAGTACAAGAACCCAAAAATCACTCATCTCTGAAATTTTATGATTTTTCTCCCTCTCCTTTGCCACAGATTAACTGTTCTTTATAAATATTCAGCAACTTCTTCAAAATATATTCGGATATCAGTTTTGAGTCACAAAAGATAGAGATGTAAAAAATAAAAATAAAAATGGAAAGTTGAACTACTTTAATAGACAGTGGGACTTGACTGCCAGAAAGAACTTTCTTACAAAATGCCAAATTAATGGCAGTTTTTCCGTTTGTGTGTGTGTGTGTGTGTGTGTGTGTGTGTGTGTTTAATCCACTTTCCTTGTTTTGTTTCCTATGATTTTTTTTTTAAATTTATTTATTTATTTATTTGAGAGCGACAGACACAGAGAGAAAGACAGGTAGAGGGAGAGAGAGAGAATGGGCGCACCAGGGCCTCCAGCCAAAGCAAACGAACTCCAGACGCGTGCGCCCCCTTGTGCATCTGGCTAACATGGGACCTGGGGAATCGAGCTTCGAACCGGGGTCCTTAGGCTTCACAGGCAAGCGCTTAACCGCTAAGCCATCTCTCCAGCCCTGTTTCCTATGATTTTTAAACAGTGCTTACACCTGAGGGCACAGAGTACTGGGGCTGAAATAGATCACTCAGATGTAAATAGCCAACAGAGTTGGGAATGACAAAATAAATGGTTTTTAGATAATTTCAGTTGGATGCATCACACCCATTTTAGAAAGAAAAAAAAAAACAAAACCTGAGGCCTTGATAGTTAAATAGTTGCTCCCATATAAATACTAAGTGGAGAAGTCAGCATTCCAGGCCAGGGTTTGAAAATACAGACTCTTAGAGAGGATATAAAGGGGTTTCCAGAGCTTTCACACCATGCTTAATTTATTTATCTTTAAAAATACTTTTATTTATTTATTTTCAAAGAGAGAGAGAGAAACTGGGTACACCACGGCCTCTTAAAGCTGCAAACGAACTCCAGCTGCATGTGCCCCCTTATGCATATGACTTATGTGGGCCTTGGAAAGTCAAACCTGGGTCCTTTGTCTTTGCAGGCAAGTGCCTTAACCAGATATACCATTTCTCCAGGCTCCATGCTGAATTTATAAGCATATGGCATCATCTGTCAATTTAATGGAATGGCCCAACACAAAGGCTTGTCTTGTTTGCTCACTGAGTAGATCATATCTATTTCAATGCCATTCATTTGGAAAAGTCATAATCATCAACAAGTTTCATTCATTACAGAGAATATTTGGAAAATAATGTGAAAGTGTGCAACATTCCAAGCAGGTAACTCCTTGCTGTGGGGTCTGAGCCCTAATGCTCCTTTGAAACCTTCTCCAGATAGAGCTAAACACAAAGAAACTATATTAAAAATGAGTAACTTCTTTTTCAGAATCTAATTTTAAGTGGTTAGAAAATGAGAAAGTCTGTGTAAATACACCATAGGTTATTAAATCATGGTTCAGATGACATTGAAAAGGGACATGGGTAAATATCAGCAATTGAATGCAAATGATCCAAGTTCACTCAGTGCCTGCATTGCCCAACTCTATCCACAGTGGATTTCTAGCATGAAACATTAAATAACCAGACTGTTTTAGAGCCTTCTTTCTATTTGAATAACAACAGAAACTTAGAAAGAAAACCATTGGCATATTTCACTATATGATTTAAATATACTGTATGACAATGATGTCATAAACACAACTAAGATAGATAAAGAGGAAAAAGATTCACATTTCTTACATATGTAGGGCTAATGCCCATATCTACAAAGATTCATCACAAGCCATCAGTCTTATTGAAAAGTAAAGAGCTTCAATAAACAATGACCAAAGATATAGTAGGCAAATGTCATATGATAAGATCCTTCTTGCTATTGTTAAGCCAAGAAATACAAATTAAAATAGAAGTATAATTGTTCTGTCTTTGAGTATGCCAATTAACTACCAAGTGTTTGTGAAGGAACAGGGAAATATTCTATCAAACATTTCTAATATAATATTTAAAACCTTTAAATGTGCCTGCCTTCTAACCAATCTGTACCACTTTGGGATGTTTTTACAGAATACTGGATTTCTGCTTAATGATTCTTGCTTTTGTGCATGAAAATTTACAACATTAACCATCTGGGGAAGTGGTCATTATTAGGGAACTGTCTACAAGTTATAATTAATTCTCAAAATACCATGCAGAGAAAATATGTAGGTTGGTCTTTCTGACTTTAAGTAACTTAACTTATGACTTTTTTCCCAAATCCATCTATTTTCCTGAAACTTCCATAATTTCATTTTTTTGTACTTAGTAGAAGGAGGGAAATACAGTGGGTAGGAGGGAACTAGGAGGATGAGGGGAGGCAGGAAGGACAGGAAGGAACAAAAACAAATTGTATTTGACAATGTCAATAAAATTAAACATCATGTCGTATCAAAAAACAATTTGGTTACTACACATATGCAGGAATGGAAAAATGCTAACAAGATATTGTTTGACAGCAAAACTACAAATCTACATCATACCAATTATAATAACAATGGTTATTATTGTTATAAAAATAAAGAATACAAATATACTGAAAAATGCTTTCAAAGAAGCAAATCAATCTACTATTAGGGGCTATATTTTGGAATTGTCACTGAAAAAATGCCACTTTGCCATATAAGCATTTTTGCATTACTGCTTGGATATTTCACAATCAACATATGCTATTAATTCCTTCTATTAGAAATGGCCAGGAGATATTTTTTAATGACTTCATGATCTAATTTTATTACAAACATTGGAATGATCCATTTGGATCAGTCAGTGTTAGCTGACTAAACATCCTGGTTCTTCCTAAGGGGTGGGTGGAGCTATTTACCTCTGTGCACATTAGTTTACTAATCTGTGTGGTGGGGACAATGATACCTCATGTGTGTACAGTACATAGACATGCCTGGAATGTGTGAGACAGGCATTCTCAAGTGCCAGTCCTCAGGGAGGTCCTAGCCAAGAACCTATAAATTCACCAAACCCCTTCACTCTCAATCTACTCTATCCATTTTCCTCCACACTAATTTGTATTAAGAATAAAGCATCACATCATTTATGAGGCAACTTAGGGGTACTAGGCCCCTTAAAAATAAACACAGGAGATGTTCTTGAGCTTGTGAAAGTAGAATCTGTTGTGTTCCTTATCTCTTTTCTCTTAAAATCTCACTGGGGCCTGGGGGAATAAACAAGATTACTAGGTGCCTAAACATAGAGCATGGCATCCAGGTTTTTCTTATCTCTTCCTTTCCTGGGGATGTAACCAGGTTTATTCTCTTTTCTAGAAATCAGGCAGTGCCTGGGCACCTGAAGTAGGAGCTAGACTAATCTGCTCAGCTCCCATCCAGTAAATTCCCATAAAAGACCCTAATCAGGGTCTCTAGCCAGGCTTTCTCATTTCTGGAAACTCCCCCCCTCCCCATAGCAGGAGCTGTGTCTTTGTTCCTTCTCTTAAGATCTGTAATAAAATCTTTCTAAACCACCCTCTGTGAACTTCTGAACTTCATTCATTGAAATTCTTAAGACAAGACCCTTCAGTGGAAGTTCCGTGTGGCCATGAACATCTGGCACCCTAACTGCTGAGTTACAGCCCAATGAGGGCTACGCAAAGCTCTAAAAGACACCTCAGATTCCCGTGTCACTTGCTTATCAAGGTGTTGTCTGGTTTTGAGGAGGCCAGAAACTTCAGTGCGCTATTTGCTGCACTTCCAGCACTTGAAAGTGGACTAAGAACATAATTCACATAGTATGAAATATTTATCAGTGGTGAATAAACAAATTAATGCATGTAAATGTTTATCAGATTAACTCCCTCGTAAATGAGAGCGGTTGAGGCTGTTGCCGTAGACAGTGACAATTATGCTGCAAGTGTACGAAATGTGACAGAGGCAGTGTATCCACTACTTTTTTGTTTCTGCGAGCAAATACCTTACCAGAAGCAACTTAGGGAAGGGAAAAACTTAGTTTGGGCTTACAGAACCAGAATTGAAACAAGAAGTAGGGCCAGGGTAAAAGACCTCCAGATTCAGCCCCTTTAATATACATTCTGCATTCAGCAAGTCTGCCTGCCTAATGTTTCCACACTGTTCCAAAACATCACAACTGTGGTGAGGATTATCTATTCAAACACATGAGCATATGAGGGGGTCGCTTTACATTCAAGCTACCCCAGAGAGCTTTAGGACTGGGGAGAAGTGTGGTTATTCTCACAGAATGTGGGTGAACAGACGGCAGTGAATCTGAAAGCCTGTTTGGGGGATCGCCTACTATCCTAGTCAGAGAAGATCTCCCACAGCCGTACTCCAGGAGACTAGGATTCTTTTTCTTTGTAATAAGGGTAGAGTCTTTCTAGATTACTCAGGCCGGGGTCAAACTGCTATGCTTAAGCAATCCTCCTGTCTCAGCCTCCCAAGCTATCTAGGATGACAGAGGTGCCTCACCATGCTCATCTTCAGAAATGCCATTTCCTGTCAGCACTTGAGAGCTGTAAGTAGGAGGATCTGAAGACCAAGATTGTTGTTGGATCCATGATGAATTTGAGGCCACCCTGGGCTATGTGAGATCTTACATTAAAACAGAACAAAATTAAAAAAAAAAAAAGGACTGGAGAGATGGGTCAATGTTTAAAGAGGCTTTCATGTACAGCCTAATAGCCCAAGTTCAATTCCCAGGTACCCATGTAAAGCCAGACATGTAAAGTGCACATGTGTGTGGAGTTTGTTTGCAAGGCAGGGAGCCCTGGTATAGCCATATTCTCTCTCTCTCTCTCTCTCTCGTACTTTCTCTCTCTCGCCTCTCAAATAAATAATTAAAAGAAAAAACAAAAATTAAACCTTTCATTCCTTCATTCTTCCAATTCTGTTGTTATCAAGCTCGATGATAGTGTGTGTGTGACTGTGTGTGTGTGTATATGTCCCCTATTAAATGATAGGGTTACAAAGAGAATGCCCTTTTATTTTTTCAAAAGGGAGAGTCACTTTTTAAACACACACACACACACACACACACACACACACCTTTAAGATCATCAATTAGACTTCCTATTTTATGGAGCAAATAGAAGACCTGACAAGACTTAATGAGCCTGTCCCATGCCATAAGGATAGGCAATAGTAGTGTTTATAGAAATAAGATTGCTAAACAGTATAATATTGATAAGTCATTGGGTGATCAGGGCTATTTGCTATGCTCTGGCTTGTTCCAGCCTCAAGACATCCTCAAGCAGTATGCTAGAGCTTATTTTAAGATTTTAGGGGTTGGCAAGGAGTTTCAGGTGGGAGAGACATTAAGACCACAAGCATGAAAAGAACAATGTGCCAGCCCAAGCTACTCTGACTCCTGATCCCAGTGTTGTCTCATACCACATATCTGATGCCTAAGGTGCTAAAAACACTAAATACCCAAAGTTCCTTGATTTCTCTTGAATTTGCACTCATTTTTACTTTTATGAAAAAATGATCCTTAAGTTGATTATCATAAGCTCTTTTATTTTTGTGTTTTAAGAAGGTACTCCACTTTCTCACCTCATGAAGCATACATGCTCAGGTCTTTGGATATCCAACAAACAAACACCATTCTACTAGAATTTTAATTAACCACCCTTGCCCATCAAAACCCCATTGTCCAGAACTCAGGGGTTCTTATAAATCAGGATGAGTCAGCACTGTGTTCACATTGATTTTTTTAGCTCATCAGTAGGAAGAAGAGCAGTTCCCAGTGCATCGGCGCAATAGCCACTAGCCATGTGCCCTAGAGACCAAGGATAGCCATGCATGAAGAGATATGCACATGGATATTCACAGGAATGTTTTTGTAAAAGCAAAAATAAATAAACAAACAACAACAAAAATAGAACCATAATTGAAATGGGAAGAAAAACTTGTGGTACATCCATGCCCCAGAATCACAATCAGGTCTCAAAATGAATGATCAAGATCCATGTGCATTGACGTTGAAGACCTGCAAGTCACATTAAGTGAAAAAAAAAGTAATGAGAAATAAAATATTTTCATTAAACAATTATAAATCAAAAGCACATATTGTTTGATGTGCCAGCTCATCTATAAAATGAAAACAGTACATCAAGGGATAAATTAGGGGGTAGGGAATCAAGTGCAAATTTCTTCTCTTTCTCTTTCTCTCTTTTAATCCTTGTTGTCACCCACCATAGGACAGGCTCCACTATGTAACCTAGGCTGGCCTTCAAACTCATGGTCTTCCTAAATCCCCTGTTGGGGTCATGGGAGTTCACCACCTGTGTGGCCTTTGCTTTTCTTAATCCTACGGAATTTTATTAACAAAGGAAATAGCTGCATGTATTTGCATAATAGAAAGTTAAAAAGTCCCCTTGTGCCTGGTGCAACTTAAGCCAAATCCCCCTCTCCACTCTTCTTACACTTTATGAGTAGTGTCCCTATTGGCAGGGAAAGGTGGTGGGCATGTCGGAAACTCGGCAGCTCAATTAGAAAATGAAGGCATGCACGAAAAACATGTATTCCCATCAACAGCCTGCACTGCTTTGCTTGTCTCTGAGGAAGGAAGAGCATTGTGGTTCCAATTTCATATAAAAATGACCCCTACTCCACCCTCACCGTGGCAATGGGAGACAGTGTATCAGTCCGTGATCATCCCTGGGGAGAGAAAGAAAACAAACCTTGCAATGACATGCATTTCTCCTTGAAAGCGAAACATCAGTGGTCTTCAGGAAACTAAAATATACTGAGGGAAGAAGAGGAGACACAAAAATCACTGCCAATCATGTTCTTACAGCATGAGGAGGTAGAAAGGTACCTGGGAGCACCCCTCCACCCCTCTGTAGAGCCCCCACTTCTAGAAGCTTCTCACCATGTTCACCAAATTAATAGGAAATGGATTGAGGAGATCAAAGCAAGGGAAGCAAATGGCCCATTCGCTCCTGGCTGCCTTAGAAGTCATTACCGAATGTATCCCACAGTATAATAAATAAAACTTGGTGTGGGGTGAAGAACATTACCAAAACGTGGAGCACCTCTAATGAGCATTGTGCTGAGAGAGCAGTGTTCAAAAGTGAAGCATTTCCTCTCTCCACATTTAAACACAGCGGCTGGGCAGAGAAGCCATACTTGAAATGGATAGGCGTCATTTGCCATCATTATGGAAACCTTAAACAGCCCCTGCCTGCTTACACCTTCATCTCCTTGCATCCTAGAGAATTGCTGTTATTTGTTCCAAACAAACAGAAAAGCCCATGTGATAATGGAGCAATTTAAGGCTGGAAGAATATGACATCTGTAATTCAATTTCATGGCAGCTGGTTTCACAATGTGTGCCTCTCTACCTCTGCTTATGACATGGGAACCTCCCTCTGAGTGAGTGTGATAGCTCAGTTCTTGCTAAGGTGGGGACTGGAAGGATTAATGGACTTCAGAGCACAGAAACACTCATCACAGGCAGGTGTGACTCGGCCTGGGTGTCCAGTGTTGGCACATAGTAGCTTCTCAGGTGTGTGGGTGTGGGGGGGGGGCAGACAACTCAAATCTCCAGAACACTGAAAGTGCAAGGATTTGGATAAATAAAGGCCCCCTTTAAAAATGCTTTCCAGTTATTACAGATGCATTCAATATATAAGGCATATAAGGTAATGAGGAGGCACACCCCCTTCTGTGTGTGCATGTGCTAATATCCAACCTGACCTTAGTACAAAAATTCTTAATAAAACAAGACTTCCAGTAGCCATAGACGCTTAAATTTAAATCGTCAGAGGGGAACTACACAGACATAGATAACACTGGGTGACTGTTCATTACCTACTATTAAAATCAATATGGAGCAATCCTGAGTGAGTACCCAGTTTTGACCAGTTCACTAAATTTTCACAAAAGCAAGAGTTAAAGATCATTTTCCCATTTCTCTCTTAGTAATGGGAGAAGTAAGACTCCGACAGGTCACCTCCACCACTCATGAGCACACAGCTGATAGGAGTTTGGAAGTAACAGTTGAAATGGTGGTTGTGTGATCCAGACCTGGACCATATCCTCCTCTCCCAACATAGGATCAATGTGTCTCAGAGAAAATTTTTCATGTGAGTTTTGCTTAGTAGTTATGACCTGCATATCATTAATTACTTTTGTCAACTGTTAGTAAGAAAAGGATACCATTATATACGTTCTTTTACAGGATAGGTGATGCAGGCCAGGTGCTTGCCCAGAATTTCACAACTGCTAAAAGAAGACAGAGAACAGGGACCAGTGACAATGTACTGAAATGCGTTTCCTTTGTAGCTCTGGGACTGGAATAGATGCTGACTTCCAAGAACTTGAAATCGTTGGTTTAGTCTCACACCAATGTTGAGCATTTATTAACACAGTGCTAGTTCTACTGGATTTCACATGAGTGTATGGAATGTAGGACTTCTAGAAGGTTCTCTTGGCATCAAGACATTTTTAGCGGTCTGGGATTTAAATGAGATTATGCTGTTGAAAAAGGCTTATCAGATTTGTGAAGAAGTAATGACGGCATCTGGGGCTGTAATTCAGTTTACAATGCTCAGCTAGGCCCAGAATCAAAAGCAAATGGTGACATAACTCAAAGAAGAAAATCTATTATTTCACAAAGGAGACACGGGACAAGGAAAGTCTTTCCTCAAGTGCTCCTAACCATGTTACTAAGTTAGCTGGGATACAGAAAGGAGAGCCGTAAGGGATAGAAATGAACTTCATAATTTTCGTAGCTGCATAAATGTATATCACAAGCAAGCTTAAGCACAGGCAAGGATGTGGGTGACGACGGACATGAAAGCGAAGACAACCACGGACAGGAAGCTGATGACGTAAGATGAAGCCTAGCGAGCATGGGCAGAGGGTGCTCTGGGACGACTGGCTACTAAATGAAAGAGCCAGAATCAAGGTCCAACTGTAGGCATGCTGGAATGAAGGAAAAGTTCCAGCCTGTGAGTGATCCTTACAACAGATAGGAGTAAGTGAGGGTACGCTTCCTGTTCTCCGAGCATCCCCTTCAACGTCCTTTGCCTTCGTAGAGTTAGACAGCCACGAACAATTCCATAGACTACTTGTCTGGCCAGAGACACATCCCAGGGTTGGGTAGCCTAGAACGGAGAAGTCACCACAAGTCTGTGTTCCCTTGTGCAAGTGGCTGGGGCATGGTGGAAAGCCACACAGGGTTAGATGGCCCTCTTTCCTAGTAGAGCTGGACAAATATCCAAGCTGCTGGCTCCAGCAGATTGGCACCTGTTCTAGCCACACAATGTTGCAGGATTTCCTGGAGTTTATAGTCATAGCCCTAGTGCCCAATCTTAGCTATATCGCCTGTAACCTATGCCAAATTCTCAGTCTCATGTTTGTAGACCCAGTAACCACATCTATGTGATGAGGAACCTTAAGGTAGTATTTATGTATACAAGTAAGTCAGTAACCTAGAGTATGATATAGCAAGACACAGAACATTGTTAGGATAAAAGAGCCTATTAGAGTATATCAGCAAAGCTATATTGCTAAATACAAAAGCTACCCTAACATACACACTTCAAACAAGTGTTCCTTGAGCTTGGGGGATATTTCAGTTGGTAAAATGCTTGCCTTTGAAACCTGAGTTTGTTTGCAGTGGCTAGAGGCCCTGGCATGCCCCATTTTCTCCCTCTCTCTTTCAAATAAAGTAATAAAATAAAAATAAACTTATTTTTAAAATGCTGAGTGTGATGGTGCATGCTTATATTCCCAGAGCTAGGGAGGTGGAGACATGTGGATCACAGGAGCTCACTGGCTGGCTGACTACCAAGTCAAACTTAATTCATGACTGATGAGAAACCCTATTACAAAGGATGTGGAGAGCATTCCTACACCCAAGGCTGTACACTGACCTTCACACCTATGCGCATACATATATACACACGTTTCTATGCATGTAATGAATTATTTATTTATTTATTTGAGAGAGAATGGGTGCACCAGTTCATCCAGCCACTGCAAACTCCAGACACATGTGCCACCTTCTGCATCTGGCTTATGTGGGTCCTGGGGAATCAAATCTGGGTCCTTCGGCTTTGCAGGCAAATGTCTTAACCATTAAGCTATTTCTACAACCCTCATCCTAACTTCTAAGTTGATGAGAAAGAACTGTTTGGTCAAAAAGAAATACCTACCAGGCATGATGGCACATACCTTTAATCCTAGCATTTGGGAGGCAGAGGTAGTAGAATCACTAGGAGTTCAAGGCCAGCCTGAGACTACATAGTGGATTCCACGCTAGCTTGGGCTAGAGTAAGACCCGACCTCAATAAAACAAACAAGAAAAAAAAAATAACCAACTGTCTTATCAAGAAACTCCAAAGCATAATGTCATAGAAAACCAAAACACACGTTGAATACAGCAGACATTTTTTCTGTGGACATAGCAAACATTACCTGTAAGGAAAAGTATGTATTCACTTCTCTAGACAACATCACAAACAGCTTCCAAGGACATTAGCAGGCACTAGGAAAGTTGTGAGCTTATGAAATAAGAGCAGACTGAATCCAAACACTCACACATACAGGAGATACAGTTTAGGAGCTTTGGTTTCAGCTGCTGTTTATTTTCCTGATTTTGGAAGGCTTCTCATTTTAAAAGTAGAATTATGTGTGGCAAATGAACATGCTAAACTTTCTTGTTTTCAAACAAAATACCTCCTCAATATAGATAGGGCTGCGTCAGCAAAGACAAAAGGAAGATGAGAGTTCTTTCCTGAGTGAAGGCCCGTGCTTATTAGTCATATAACTTTGCTCAAACTTGGTTCTGTCATCTTGAGAATGCATAGATAATGGCAACCCTGTTGTTTCCTAGTAGATTTTTGTGAGGATTACATAGGACAACATACCCAGTGCAATGAGAAGAATACCTAATGACAGCTGAAGAATTGCCTTAATCACCACCATGGTTCTTGATCTAATGAGGACAACTTCCAAACCAAATATGAGATCCACAAAGATGCACACATCAATGGACATTTAATGACTTTTTATTCATTTTAACCCAACATTGCAACTGGATAAATGAGGTAGTTGACCAATAATTTGATTTAATAACATCATACATACATACATATATATAATGTTATTAAATTACATATTTTACCAAACACATAGCATGAGCTGGCTGATAATCATGAGGATAAGCTTAGCAATTGCTCTTACAGTGTGCCCAGTCTCATTCTCAGTGCTTAAGATAACAGAAAGATCATGTCCTTGAAGTTAAAAACTGATTCTTGGAAACAATTCAACTTAGTTCTAAGTATAGTTGAAAAAGTTGGGTTCCCAAAAAAAAAAAAAAAAAAAAGAAAGAAAGAAAGAAAGAAAGAGGTCCGTTTGAAGTGAGGCAGAGTATGTCCTGTGCCTAAAAAGACTTCTGAATTTAAAAAAAAAAAAAAGTAAGTAAATAAAATCCATGAAGAGGTTATTGCAAATGAGTACCGGTAACTTTGCTTGAATTACTGTCTGGGTCATCAAAGTGACTGATATGAATATGAATATGACTCTTCAATTTTAATGCAAAAGACCCTGTAGCTTTACCAGAACCAGCCTAATAAAACACTCTCCTGAAACAACCACATTTTCTGTTTCTTTGCCACTGAGTACTTATTGCATGTAGTGCAAGCCGAACCAGGCACCTCTCTACCAGGGGACAAGAGAAAGTTGTCTACAAGTAGTGACTCTTGCCATAACACCCTCATTTCTCTGGAACATACTTTTCTTATCTTTAGGGCCACGGTTGAAATAAGCATGGCCCACTGCTTTCTGCTCTCATATTTCCTGCTATTTCCTCCATTACTTCTGAATGCTTCCTAGGAATTGAAAGATCATGGGGCTTTTGTGAGTCACACTAGATACAAAAAAGACAGTATATAGGGTCTGTGTGAATGCACCCTGACTGTTCAGAATGATCCGTGTTAGCCAAATTTGTGTCAAATCCCACAAATTCTCTGCACTCACAATGGAGATATGGGTGATATTGGGAATAGCTTAGCATTATTTCCAAAGGGAAAGATACTTTAAAGGCTCTCAGATCACTGAGAGGATGATGTTCAGGCTTCATAACACAGTACAGGTTTATACTGAGTGTAGCACAATATCTGTGAAAATAAGCTCATATCAGATAGATTTGCACTCATGTTCTGTCTGTATCCCATTAAGTGAACATACACAATTCAAGTGATCTCTTGCAGCCTTACTTTTTCCAGTTGCAAGGTAGAGTTCTAATAGATTTTCTAGTTCCTTTGGTAGTAAAGATGTTTAAGTATAATAAACCACTTCACACTAAGCACTGAACAATTATTTGCAGTGATCATTATTATTAGAAAACCTTCAGACCAAAATTATGTTTGCTTAAGTCATTCTATCAATTCACACACATTTTCTTCATATGTACTTATCAAATATATATGCCTACAGCCCTATACTGTACAAAATACCATTTGATTTTCATGTTTCTTTTGAAAAAATTACTCTTTTCAATGGTAATTTATATCACCCTATATGGACTTCTGTTAAAGTCAGGATGTGCAAAGTGATTCAATAACAAACTAGAAACGTCCATACTGTGTTTCATAAATATCTTGACTACTGACTTAGCCTTGTCAGGAGATGGCAAGCAGCCTATAGCATGCCTAATTGTGGTTTTATACTTTGCTAGTCCTTAATAATGTATATCTAGTATGTTTAATGTATTTAGTTTTTGATTCAAATATTAAATTTCTAGCCAATGAAATGCCAAAAAGGGGCAGCTGGTTATCTGAACGTTTACAGTGGTATACTCTTCAATTTTCAAAGAAACATCTTAAAGTATTTCCCACCTAAAATACACAAATTTAAGCAGTGGTTGAAATAAAATGAGTAATGTAAAAAATATATCAATCAAAGAAGATTATTTTTAAGAACTAATTGAAATGTAATTACTTGAAAATTAAAATAAAATATACAGAATAATAAAATCTAAAGCTGAGATAAAGTATAAAGCATATAAAAGGGATTATGTTCATTTTACCCTTTAAGCAAGGCATAACTCTGACTATTAACTATTTTAGAATTGATGCTGCTGGAGAGGAAAGTCTAGAGCTCTCAAAGGCAATGAAGCAGCATCTGATGTTCCTAATGCATTAATGGGACACCAAAGATTTCTATTAGTAGAAGTGAGAGAAAAACATTATAACAAAAAAAAAATGTGCTTCTGGGGCTAGGGAGATGGCTTATTAAGATGTTTGCCTGTGAAGCCTAAGGACCCATGTTCAACTATATAGATCCCATGTAAGCCAAACACACAAATGTGAAGCAAGTACAAGGTTACACATGCCCACTAGGTGGCACAAGTGTCTGGAGTTCGATTTCAGTAGCTGAGGTCCTGGCACACCAATTCTCTATGTCTCTCTCTCTCTAAAATAAAATGTAAACATTTTTAAAATGTGCTTCTGAAACTTTAATTATTGAAAATGCATTTTTCTTTCTTCCATACCATTCTCAACACACCACATGTTGTTGAAAATATGGAATGATAATGAGATGTTGAATTTGAGGTTACAGTGCTAGGAATAAAAAGGAGTGTGGTTCATCTCTTCTGCTCTTACTACACTCTGAATAAAGAAAAACAGGTTCTCCAATGGAGAATAAGTCAGCATAGGTTAAATTGGATAAGCACTATTAATTAGGGAGAGTTTGAGACTAGTGGGAGCTTGATGTTGGAGACCCACCAAGGCTGTGTGCTACCCTTGCACTGGCAAGCGCCTCTTGTCTGGCTGTTTTTTTCTGAGTAGCTTAGACCCCCTACTTGTTCATACCATTGTTGTCCACTTTTCCCCAATAGCACTGTTCAGCACTAGACAGGCTAGCTGTCTGGGGACTGGCTCTCTTCCCAATTCCAGCCAGGTCTCTTCATGTTCTATGCCATCAGCATATGGTATCTTCAGAAACAGGGTCTTACCTTTCACCTTAGGTGGGTAATCAAGTGCTTTGACAGAAGCCTGTTTGTTTTGGGGACCTCGTAGGTCTTTCTGATCAAAACCACAGAGTAAGTGGAGAGATAAGCAAGAGAGCTGCTTTCTTGGTGAGACTGATAATCAGCAGCAGCGTGAAGGAAACAGATGCTGAGGATACTCAACACCTACCAAATCAGAAATCTAGATGCTCCTGAGAGCTCATCACTGAAGTACACTTGAAACACACCCACCAAGGCTCAGGGTATTTTGCAGAAGGGTTGGGGGGGGGCGAAGAGGTTGTTCTAAGAGTCACAAGGTGGAATGTCATAGCCAGAGGCACTACCACCCCCCAATAATTGACTGCTGCTCTCACAACACATAAACCAAAACCCCATGGGGAAATACCAGCAACCCCACTGAAGAGGGCCCCTGCAGAATGGGGGTATGGAGGAGTGGAAAGATGGTACCAACACATGATGTTTATATACAAAACGTTTTTAATTAAAAAAAAAATATGAGAAGTGTGGATGTTGTA
The DNA here is from genome assembly GCF_020740685.1 of Jaculus jaculus. Lineage (NCBI taxonomy): Eukaryota > Metazoa > Chordata > Mammalia > Rodentia > Dipodidae > Jaculus > Jaculus jaculus. The sequence continues at coordinate 12,658,721 of NC_059107.1, read as the reverse complement.
GACATCTACTCATTAGGTGTTATGGTTTGGATGATGAATTCTGTGCAAAAGCTCATCTATCAAAAGCTTCACCACCAGCTGAGGACACTATGAACATGTGGTAGACACTTTAGGAGCTGTGACCTAAAAGGACAAAAGGGCATTAGAGACATAACTTTGAATGGGAAGCTGGAACACTAAGACCTTCATATCTCTCTCTCTCTCTCTCTCTCTCTCTCTCTCTCTCTCTCTCTCTCTCTCTCTCTCCTTCCTCCAAAACCTGGAGGTAAGGGTCCCTGTCCCACCATGGGACTGCCACTGTTATGTCCTGCTTGCTGTGGACTGGAGCTGCAGTAACTACGAACCCAGATAATATTTCTTCTTTTCACATTGTTGGGGTTTGAATATAAAATGTCCCCTGTAGGCTCATGTACCTGAACACAATTGGGTTTCTGGGGTGGTCTTTGAGATGTTTAGCCAGCCCCACTTTTCTTCCTGTTTCTTGCCTGTGGCTATGACAACGGGCTTCTCACTCCTGCCGTACCTTCTCTGCCATGATGGACTCTACGCCCTGAAACTGTAAACTAAACTAAACTTTTTCCTTCCCTAAGCTGCTTTTGGTCGTGCACGCACACACACACGTGTGTGTGTATGTGTGTGTGTGTTTGCATGTGTGCATGTATGTGTGTGTTCATAGCAACAAGAGAGTAACTGACCTAAAAGTTATCTGGGGTGTTTTGTCACACAATGAAATGCTGCGAACATGATATGTACTCTCCAGATGCAGCCTGGGGTTGGGGGAGTCGGAATTTATTCTTGTGTATGCCTCCTCCCCACCTGGGATCTCTCCTGAGAGCTCACTTAGATATGCAGATACGATACACATTCCCGCATCTATTCTTACAGATGGCTTATATCCTTGAGGCAGCCAAAACACACATGCTTCTAAGATAACAAAGCTTCCATCTTGATAAAATAAATCGGGTTCATTTTTATCAGGACTCTCTCCACTTAGGTGCATTTATTTATTCATTTATTTATTTTCCTAGATGAGAATTTTAACTAAACTCTCTTGAGAAGGACTGCTTAGGGTGAGATGAAGGCAAAGCACAGACTTTCACTGTTTGGTCAAAGTGTTTGCTCAGAAGAGATCATAGCTGTGACCCCTAGGAGGTAGGCACAGGCCTGAACTCTCTTGTCTCATGTTTGGCAAAACTCACGAGGAAGAGCCCACCTGGCTGCATTGCTCGGCTGGAGGCCTACAGATACGGCAAAAATGTTGTCATCTCCTGTGATTCCCCTGCACTATGGAAAGCCAGGCTCCCAAGTGCAAGGATTGAGTATCTAGTGAAGGAGGCAGATATATCACTGTCTGGTACCGTGGGGTAAGGAAGGAGTGCTAGGAAGGGAAGAAGTGTGTGTGCGTGTATGTGTGTGTGTGTGTGTGTGTGTGTGTGCATGTGGGTGCGTATGGGTGTGCTCACATGTGTGCGTGCGTGTTCATGAAGAAGAAGAAGCGAAGGAAGGTAAAGAAGTAGACAAAATGGGAGAAGGGGAGAAGAGAAAGTCAGGTTTCTCATAGTAGACCCTGGCAAACTCCATGAACCACAGTCACAGTTGTCAAATCTATGCTTGATGGCTTTTATTTGTTTTACACTGAACTAGGTCTCTTTGTCTTTCTGGCATGAGGAGCAGGGCTTAGTAGCCAGGAATCCCAGAAGGCAGCTTTTGAAAACCGACTAGCAGGTTACCTGGAGACCATCTGCTCACCTCTCTTGGTTTTCATTTCCTCAACTAGAAAACATTGAGATGAAAAGCTCACTTTTCTTGGAGCTGCTCTGAGAGTTAAATAAGTAAATATGCATGATCCTTACATTTCTGCACCCACGGTTTGTAGTTAGCACTAACTACGTTACTAAAAACATTTATGAGCACTGTAAGACTTTCAAATAGCATTTGAAAAGTAGGTCTTAAAACACTGATTGAATACATAAAGTGTTATTCATCATTTAAAAGAATTCTAGAAACCCAAGCTTATTTTAAAGGCAAAGCAACAAAATCCTCTCAAAAACCCAAAGTAAGGAAAAACAAACAAACAAAAAAATCTTTATGTCTCCACTGCTCACGGCTTTCTTTTCAGACCTTAGTACCTTAGCACCAGGCCTCTAGTGGACACTCAATAAACATTTGCCAAATGAGAAAGGTATGCAGATCTGGAGGGCCAGAGAAGCTTAGTATTTGTTCAAGGCTACAGGAGAATAAAATATCAGTAAGATTCTGGACAGAAACCCATCTTTAGACTATAATTCCAGTGGTCTCAGCTTTTCCTAACAAAGTATCCTCCCTTACCTCTCTTCCCATTAATTATAACTGAAAAACAAAACTTAACATGGAGGCAGTGATAAAATGGTATCGTAATGGTTCTGTGGAGCTATGGAGATAGCTAGGGAGTCATTAAAGTGTTCGTCTAGCAAGAATGACTTCCTCCTCAATCCCAAGCACCCACATAAAAATGTGGTGGTGTGTGTCTGTCATCCCAATGCTAGGAAACAAGAGATAGGAGGATCCTTGGGGCTCACGTCCAGCCAGTCTGCCTTAACTGATGAGCTCAAGGCCAGTGAGAGTTTCTGTCTCGGAGGAACTGGATACCATTCCTGAGAATAAGATCCAAGGTTGTCCTCTGACCTCCATGTTCATTTGAATACACATAACTGGGAATGCACCACACATATGAACATACACCTATATTAAAACAAAAATAAACAAATAGTACTGTGGATTTCCCAGGTAAGAAAAAAAATGGGCATGAAAGGGATAGCTTTGGAAAGAGGACCATGGTCAGGGTGTAATCACTGTGCAATTCAAAATGGCTCAGTTGAACCATTTTAAAATGATGGTATTTGAGGCTGGAGTGATAGCTCAGCAGTTAAGGTGCTTTGCCTACAAAGCCTAAAGATCCAGGTTTGATTCCCCAGTACCCACATAAAACCAGATGCACAAAGTGGCAAATGTGTCTGGAGCTTGTTTGCAGTGACTAGAAGGACTGGAGCAACCATTCTTAATAGTAAAAATTTTAAAAGTGATGGTATTCACAGAACATTATTTATTCAACAAAGGTATTCAACATAAGCATCTAGCATGCACCAGGTAATATACCAGAATGTGGAAATGATCTTGTAACCAGTAAAGCATGACTTGTCACCTTGTGGACTTCAGATAATCTTGTCCTAAAATACACATTTTAGGCAATAAGAAACCTACATAATAGGGCATAGAAAATGTTACTTCCCTGAAATCAAAGATCCTCTTCAGGCTTGCTATCTGATAGAAAGTAAAAGTACATGTCTCACACCTCCTATTCTAGATGGTATCTGCAGCAATGAGGAGAAATGACAGCTTAGCAAATGTCAAAAAAAAAAAATTGAATAGCTTGATAAAATGTTAATTTAACAGAAATGATTTCAACTATAAAGATAGGGAGAGGTGCTTGCATCTCTTCTTCCACGTGGTCCATACCCAGCAATGGAGATGTAGGTGATATAAATAGGCAAACATATTCTGAAAATCAGCGGCATCAAACCACGTCCTTTTCATTCCGAGCAGAATCTGTGGTACTTGGGTCTGTATGATGCTGGGCTAATGGCACTCCAGCTTCTCTCTGATGTTTGAATGAACAAGAAACTGATAGGGAAAGTAAAACAGAGGCAACTGCAAACCCAGAAAGAGACAATCAACTTCCAGATCAGTTACTGAATTCATGACCCTGTGCGGGGAAGGGGGGGGAGGAGGTATTTGCAGGTAAAATTAGGTTAAAGGTCCAAGTCAGGTGCTAAATCAATAAAAGCATCTCTTGTAAGCTAGTACAACCTGTGATGGCTTTATGAGGGACAGCAAGAAATGACTAAATCAGGTACACAAATATTTCAGCCAGAGACACACCTGTTCCAGATGAACCAGTGGGAACCCAGGGTCACCACTGGTGGTGAGAAGCAAGAATTAAAGAGAACAATTTCATATACATACCACACACTGACCCAGTACACTACTGGAGCTCCAACAGAAGATAATTTCAGTGGGATACTGAAGAATAATCGGTTTTTAAATATATTTTTTTAAATTTTTTATTTATTTATTTGAGAGCAACAGACACAGAGAGAAAGACAGGTAGAGGGAGAGAGAGAGAATGGGCGCGCCAGGGCTTCCAGCCTCTGCAAACGAACTCCAGACGCGTGCGCCCCCTTGTGCATCTGGCTAACATGGGATGGGGAACCGAGCCTCGAACCGGGGTCCTTAGGCTTCATAGGCAAGCGCCTAATGCTAAGCCATCTCTCCAGCCCAGTCGGTTTTTAACAAGGAAAAATTATGTCAGTATCAGTCTCCTCTAACTACTACAAGTGGTACTGACCCCGACTCCTGGGACTTACATCTCTAATCACTGTCAATTCTGTGCCCTTTGTTTTCAAAACTGTATATATTCCAAATTATCTCTTAATTTTACATAACTGTCATCATAGCCAACATAGCTGTTGGAGAGCAATGACTATATCCATAGCTCCTTTTTTAAGCCCCAGTTTTCACATTTTCCAAGCAAAGCTAATATGTGTATATATATATATACAAAATAATTATCAGGACTAGAGGTGTAGTTTCATTGGTAGCTCAATGGGATAGAAGAACAGTTGCCCGGCATGAATGGGACCCTTGATTCATCATTAGTGCCACTACCAAAGAAAATAAGAACAAGAAGGAGGAGGAGAAAAAAAAGAAAGAAGGAGAAAGAAAGGAAAAGAGAGAAAAGGAGGAACAGGAGAAATAAAAGAAGGGAAACAAAAAAGAGGAATGGGAAGAAGAAGGAGGAAGAAGAGGAAGAGAAAGAGGAAAAATACAACAAAGGAAAGAGAATGAAAAAAGAGAAACAAGAAAACAGTTCATAATCAATAAAAAAAATTAAAATGGAAAAAAATTACTTGATTTGTATCTTTTCCTGTTCACAAGTTTCCATGCTAATATGACACCTATGTTGACTAGTGGATATTAAGGCATCAGTAAATGAGCGCAGAGGCAGCTCCAGAAGTCAGCATCCCATTCACAGACATGCCGCATAGCACCCCCCCACCGACATGCAGCAGAGAAATTTGCCTCCAAATCAGTAATGGCAGCAACTTCCAAGAGGCCTAATCATATGTTAGGTCATGATTTTTCCCACAAAGATGAAAATGTCTTCATGTGGCATATGGAGGGTTTGTATATATAATATTGAACTGAAAGGCTCTCGTCAAATGCCCTCGTTGGAAACATGACATGCTGAGCTGGATCTGATTATTAGATATAAGCCAAGTCCATTCAAGAATACTTGACAATTCTGTAGAATAATTAAACATTATTCAGTGTTTATTCTAGTCCAGACACTGCTTTAAATATTGGACATTAGGTGATTTTTTTTTCTTTATTAAGTCCTCTAATATACAATATTATTCTAATACACAGTTAAGTTTGTGTCAACTTGACTGGGCAACAGAGTGCCCAAACAACTGGGCAAGTAGTAATTGGGCGTGTCTTTGAAAATGTATCAGTCTGCAAACTAAATAAAACATGTTCTCCCTAATGTGACGGGGCCTTATCTCGTTACCTGAAGAATGAAACTAGGCAGCTGAGTAAGGTTTAGGAAGAGAACGCTTTTAGACTGGCTGGGCTAGGACATTGGTCTTTCTTGGCCTTGAAACGTGGGCGGAAATTCTGACTCTTCTTACCGTGGCAGGACCTTTTCCCATGGGTTCTCTTTGTCTCAGGTCTTTCCGTTCAGTTTCTGCTACACATTAATCCTCATAGGTCTTGCGGATTGTATATCTTGGGGTGTTTCATCATGTGAATGACCAACTGGTTCTGTCTTCCTGGGGAACCACTGATGATAGATTCTGGTGATAAGACTGGTATAGAGGAACATATTTAAAGGACAGCGTTTGTAAATGAACTAAAGGGTTTCTGGAAGTGGTTCTGCAACCCAGTTAGTTTGAAAAACAATGCTTCTGATTCTTTTAGGAAAGAAAATAATGATAGTCCATGATACTTTCTATCAGTAGAGACACAAAGTTCACACCCAACACCCACTCATAAGGAACCAGAGGGCAAGTAACTGTGCATATGACACTTTCTTTAAAAAGTTTTTCACATATTAATGGGCCTCATAAGAGCATCTGCTTTTTTCATATTGTCTCTAGACAAAAGGGAAAGAGACAAAGAAGAATTCAGGGATTCTCATTTTCATCCACACCCACAAATGACAAGAGAGTTGCTATATTCCCACAGGTAGACCATTACTTCCTGAATTTCTTGAGTTGATTTTGCTGGAAGTGGACTGTGGGATTCCATCCTGGTGGTAGTACAAGCTGACCTCCAAGTCTGGCTGGGCATCTACTGCTGAAGTGAAGACATGCCTTAGAGCAGAATGGGGTTCTGAGTATTGGGATGGGAAGGTGAGGCTATACAAAAGCCTAGAGGAAGCTGAGAATACCAAATCCCTAAATTCAGAAGAACTTACTTTTACCCTCTGTGGTGGTTTGAATAAGATGACCCCAATAACACTCATGTGTTCTGAACGCTAGATCCTCAGCTGGCAGTAGTTTGGGAGGTGGGGTCTTGATGGAGGAGGTGCGTTGCTGGGGATAGACTTTAAGGTTATTAGACTCTCACTTGCCTGTGTGTTAGTCATCACACTTTCCTGCTACTATTAAACACCTGGAGTTGGTAAAGAGGTGATGTCCAGTCACTGTTCTGCCATCTTTGCTCTGATATCATGAAGCGTCCCCTCAATAATGTAAGCCAAAATAAACATTAAAAAAATAGCTGCTTTTGGCTTGGTGCTTTTGTCCCAGCAACATGAAGGTAACTGCAACATTATCCAACATGTCTGTGTACTCAAAGTAAAATGAGGCTCTCTATTCATATCCAAGGGACTAAAGCCTATTGCCTGAGAATGCAATAATGATTTCCCTTGAGGCAGTTGCCATGTGAGACAGAGAGAGAGAAAGAGAGAGAGAGAAATTCTCCTTGGGACTAACCCTTACCTCTCCTTTTATGTTTGTACATCTATAATTAGACTGAAATCCCAGCGGATGCCAAGGAGTGAGGTGCAGAATACCTCTTATGAGGAAGCCAATGAACTCCAGTGAGCTACTTGAATTATCAATTTATAAAACCATGAGTTCAGGGGATGTGGGAGAATGGACACCAAGGGTACATGGTAGTGATGAAGAAATGTACAGTTGATCAACCTGTATGTGTTGATAAGATATTATTAAGCAGATCCTCCCTAAATGCTGAAGATCAGATAATACGAGGGGTTCTAAAAGCTTCTGTGGTTTGCTGAAGTAAGAATCTAAAAGTGACCTACAGTGAACAAAACGGAAGTGCCATCCTGCCTTGGTTTAATGTAGAGGCAGAGATTCAAAGGCTCAGGGACACTGGAATATGAGAGTAAATGTGTCATGTGAGACTCATTTATCCACACTCAGAAGGTTCAAGAGGCAAACCTTTCATCAACACAATGAGAAGTTTATATATGAGAGGCATGCCAGTATCCTTGAAGAGCTCTATGTTTACTTATCTTTGTAAACCAGACATTAGGAGTTGCAACTAAACTTATTAAATTTTAAGGAAACTCAAATGCAACCAGGTCCTCCAGGGATGCTAGTAGCCAAGAAAAGGTGAGTGAAGCTCCTGATTAGAAATAGAAAGATGGACTCGGGCAGAACTATGGTGCTGTTGACTCATTGACCACAATGTTTCTAGAAGGAAAATGGGAAGCTTACTAATTTCTTACATCCTATTTATAGAAAATGCAAAGCCAAGTTCTAAGACAAAGCAATGGCCTAAACTGAGTCATATAAACAAACCCATAGACCCTTAATCCATTGCTAGACTTGAACCAGTCTATAGATCTATAATCTCTTGAGGGAAGGAGAGACTAGGTGCTCGTTGTGGAGAATCCACTCAACTGATGAAAATATATCCTGTTAATCTTTCTTCCAACCTTCTTGCAAGGTACTAAAAAGTATCTCCTAGGGGGGGAATGGAGTCAGAATTACAGAAACTATTGGACACTGGCTTTGAACTGGCAGTAATTTCCAGAGACCCAATATGTCACTGTGACTCCACAATCAGACAGGGGTTAGGATTAGGGTTATGAAAAATAAAGGTCAGTGGAGAATTAGCCGAGGTCATCTCACAATGCCCTCCTCACCTCATACCTTTACATGTAATTTCCATGTTCTGGAATGCATATTTTGAATAGTTACACTTAGGAGCTGTAAAAATCCCTGACTTATAGAGCAGCGGGAGTGGTAGGGGAAAGGCCAGATGCATGCTACTAGAATTAGCTATGTCTAGGGGAAGTAAACCAAAACCAACATCTCATTCCTGGAGGGATTAAAGAAGTCAGTGCCATTACTGAGGACTTGAAATACTCAGGTGGTAATTCCTAACACATCCCATTCAAGTCACCTACTTGCATGCGCAGTTGAGTGTGCTGAGCACAGATGGATATGAGAGAAAGACAGTAGGCTATCAAAGTTTAACCAGGTGGCGATTGCAATTAAAATGACTATATTAGATGTGGATTCACTGCTTGAACAAATTAATATAGCCCCTGGTATCTGGTACACAGCTATTGATTTGGCAAAATTCTCTGTCTCTCTGACTGCCAATGAGGACAACCAGAAATAGGTTTCAGGTTATTTTGTTGTTGTTTATTTTTAGCTGTCAAAGCCAACAATATTTTTCCTTTTTATGTCAGGGACATGTTAACTTTCCAGTTCTAGGTTATGGTTTAGTTCAAGGGAACATTGGGCTGGGGGTATAGGGTGCTTCCCTGGCAGGCATGCAGCCCTGGCTTCAATCTCAGTGCTGATAATATTCATCTTGATAATCTTCACCTCCCATGAGACATCACACTGGTCTGTCTGTTGCGTCAAAAGCACTGGAATGACTGGATCTACAGACTTGGAATTTGCAACTACTTTGGACTTACTGTGAATGCACTTGTATGCTGGAGGTTGTAAGTATGCAATAAGGACCTTTCTCCTCCACAATCTTTCTAGGAGTCCAGTGATGTGGGCAGGTGAAGATATCTCCTAAAAGTTGGTGAAGAATAGGTTAATATACTTGGTCCATTCTAAAACAAAAACAGGGGTCAGAAATGTCTAGGGGGGTGCTCTGTGGATTTTGATGTACTACATTCCTCATTTGAGCATGTTGCATTAACTCATCTACCAAATGATCCCCAAAGCTGTGAGTTTGGGTTGGGATCCATAGCAGGAGAAAGCTCTGCAAAATGTCCAAACTGCTATTCAAAAGTCTTAGGCTCTTGAGCCATATGTTGCAGCAGATCCAATGGTGCTTGGATACAAGTCCAGAGTAAGCACACTGAGCACTTGGCATGCCTTATCAGTGAACCATACAACAAGCCAACCCTTAGGACTTTTGAGTTGGTACCTCTGCATATAATGGTTCCCTTTTTAGGAAGCTGCTGTTTGAGAACTTGGTAGGAAGTGAATGCTTAAGCAGAGGGGTGTTTGATGTGTACCTTGAATACATAAAAGTGGACAGGCAAAGCAGTGCACAATCATCAAATAGCAGAATTTTATATGAGGTTGGACAGGCCCTGAAGGCACAAGGAACTATATGAAGCAGTGGTGCAAGTCTTGATGGTCCCTTTTTCCTGCCATTTGGCCTCATAGGAGTTCCTTATGAGCATGTGGTACAGATGAAGAAAGTGGGCCTGATTTGTATGCACATCTGTGTGGTATGGGGGACTACCAAAGGTGGACAGCTTGCAAGACGATAGCAGGGTATCTAGAAGGCTACACATGATTTGAATTGGCTTCTGATGCATGGTGGAGTTTCTTGCATACACAGAATACATGGGTCAGAAATCAATAAAGACAGGGAATGAAAGCCACATGATTCATAATTGTCACTTTTAACTAGCAGCCATTATTGTATCCATATTTCTAAAATGGCAGGCTCTGATGGCCATGAGAAGTGTGTCTGCCAGGATACAGTCAGGGACTTCAATGGACTAGAACATAAGAAGGCTGTCTGCGTCCCTCTTGTGTCTGAACTAATAGTCTCAACTCCCCAAAGGAAGGTAGACCATTACTCTTCAAAAGAGATGAGAATTGGAGCTGAAGAGATGGCTTAGCAGTTAAGGTGCTCACCTGAAAAGCCTAAGGACCCAAGTTCAATTACCCAATACCCACATAAGCCAGATGCACAAGGTGGCACATGCATCTGGAGTTCATTTGCAGTGTCTAGAGGCCCTGGTACACCCATTCTCTCCCTCCCTCTTCCCTCCTTCTTTTGCTCTATCAAATCAATAAAAAAAATATTTTAAATAGAGTTATGTCTATAACACAGACTACTTAGGCATTTCTTATTTTGTCCTGTGATTAAGGCCAATGAACAACTAAATCTGCCCATTCTAGACTCGTAGGAAATGAAAGTTTAGGTCATTCTGCAAGATCCAAAACTAGCTGAGGTATTTGGTATAGGCAAAGAGAATTGGTAGTAGGAAAAAAAAAAAAGTAACTGGAAATATCAACTTATGAAACCCGCTACAAAAAAGACTATAATTGTCACAAACACAGCCTCCTAACTTTGTTAGTATGTTTGCATTTATGTCCTTGTATTCTTTCATTTTTTCTTTCTTTGTCAGGCAGCATAAATATATTTAAGTGCTATTACATTTACAACAGAGTATTTAAGTTATAAGATACAAAGGAATTTATAGGTAACAAGAAGTTTATCTTCTATAGCAGGATAAAGGCATTTGGGTGTAGATTGGAAATTGTATTATGCTAGGTAGAATCATGGTCCTGCTATTATTTAGAGATTAGGTATGGTTTAAAGAGACACACAGAGGCGTCAACTTTAAATTGAATGGTTCAATTTCACCTTCAGCCAAACATTATACACAGCATGTCTGATGGGGTGAATACTGGGAATCAGTGGAGTGGGCTTCATCCAATCATCTGCAGCCATGAAAAGAGCTCACACACCAGGTAGAGGCTTCCTCCTGCTTGGCTGCCTGTGCTTGAACGTGCTCATGTACAGCTTTAAGATCCAGGTCAAAACAGGGGCTGAACTATGCTGCTTGTCCACCTGGAACTGATAACCTAGCACCTCCTAGTTCTCTGGCAGTTTGCCTTAGATTGGAACTCTGCATTAGTGAGAAAGAAGTTAGTATCAAAGGCAATGAGGACGAAGGTCCACAGAGAATCACAAGCTGCTGTCATAGCCCACCATTGCAAGACACAATCATATAGGTAAAGGACAGAAAGAAGATGACTCAGTCAATAGCCTTCAGAATGAACGCAGCCATGTGGAAGAGGGAATGGACAAGGGTGACCAAATGTGTGACCGCTCCCCTGACTGGGCATAGCAACTTCCTTGTTTGGGCAAGTGGTACATGATCAGCTCCTCAGAGGGCCAAGGAGGCATGCACAGGGCATGTAGGGCATTCAGTGGTTTCACCTGTAATGACCATGAAGAAAAGTCCATCAGTATATAACACCTCAGTTTCTATGTGGTGCCTGTCATGGAAGTCCAATAAGCCAGGCAGCTTACTGGCAAGCACTCTCTTGTGTTCTCTCTCTCTCTCTCTCTCTCTCTCTCTCTCTCTCTCTCTCTTTCTCTCTCTCTCTCTCTCTCTCTTACCCTACCTCATGCTTGAGACACCTAAGTACCTCAGTACTTTGTATGCATTCCTTAATTCCTTTTTAGCATATTACAATGCTCAGAGATCCACAGGGGTTTTGGGATATAGCTCCTGTAGCTGTTGATTTTTATGGCACTTTAGTCACCCACATCAAGCCCACCAAGAGCAGAGTCAGGCTCTCTGTCAATAGTTACGATTAGTGTTCATGTGCTCTAGCTTGCCAACTGCAAATCTTGGGATTTGTCCATCTCTATAATTGCATGAGCTAATCCCCGACAATAACTCTCTTTCGGTATATGTCTACAACCCATTGGTCCTTTCTTTCTTTCTCTCTCTCTCTCTCTCTCTCTCTCTCTCTCTCTCTCTCTCCAGAGAGCCCTAACTAATATACAGTATATCAGGAGAGGCACTTCAGTATGTCTTGAAGCTCCCAGTGCAAACAGAACAAACCAAAAAAATCCATGCTGTGGAAGTTTTACATTCCAGTCCTTTAAAATAGGGGAAAAATAATAGCCCTGCCACCAATTTACCCATGATTATGATTTCTTATCCTAGTTTTACAGATGGGACACATGGAATGGCTTTCATTCAATATCTAGGTCACAAAGCAAATAGACAAATGTCACTGTGGCATCGAGTCCAATCCAGCAGTTACAGTTTCATTCTGTGTATGTTTTATTGATTCCTGTCTCATTAGTTTTGATACTATGTAGTTGGATGCATACCCTTCTGCAGTAAATTCAGTTGAATTCTAACTTGTAGCTTAAACAAAATATTTTCTTTTTGAGTCAAATTTGAAGAAGTATTGGGGAAACTACCCTAAAAAACCTGTTTGTAATCGATGATGAAACAAAAATACTTTCAAAGCACTTGAAATGATGTTTTGTTTTTGTTTACAAATGGAAAAAAAATAGCCTAGGGGATCTTTAGTTCATATCTTGGAAAAGCACTAAGCCTTAGAAGTTAGTAGACATGGTGTTAGGTCTCAGTTTTATTGGATTTTTGTAAAGTCTCACAACCATGGGACATTGGGTACACAGACAACAAGGAGTGAGTAAGGAAATTTATTGAGAAATGTGTAAAAATCCTCAAAGTATCAGGATGGATGAGCATGCTTAGGACTTCAGTTGGCATCTAAATAAGAAAGAAAAGGGGAAAAAAAGATAAGAGTGAGCTTTCTGTGTTAGATCTCAAAGGATTCAGCAGGTTCAACAGCAAGTGGCCCCAAGCAACTACACTGAGGGAAGGATTTCTTGGGGGTTTCCAGTATACTGATCCATCTCCAGTGCACTGTCTCATCAATGCGATGACTACTCTTCCCTCCTCCTGATGTCTTTAGGTGAGGGATGTTCTCCTGACTAAATGAGAGACTGACAGAAGTCAAGGTCCCTCCTTTAATGACATCCAAGCTTGCTAAGACATTTCTGATGTCTACAGCAGTATGAAAAACCATTGAATTGTCCCATGAGTTTACCTTAGCTGTTTCTACATTTATGGCCTGTAAAACAGGAACTATAAGAATATCTGAGCTTGTAATTATCATGGCAGGATAGTTTCTATTCTAGACACTTGTGCCCTTTCTTCCGTTTGGCTATCAGACTCCTGAGGCAATGAACCCCATGAAAGTGGACTTTCCCCAAGAGTATTATGCTGTGAGAAAGCAAAATGCTGAAGCCTGATGCCAATTCAAAGGGCAATTTCCTCTCCAAGAAAGAGATTGAACACAGTGTTGACAACTTGTCATACCCCCTTGCAGGGCTGAGAAAATAATAGGCAGGACCACACCTTGACCAGACCTGCTTCACTAGGCTATTTCCCTCTACATCAAACTAAACCTCATGTGAGGACATTGCAGATGGACTTGGAGAGTCACTGGATCTCTTTGTCTCTCTTGCCAGTGTGGCCACTTTGAACACACCTCCGTTTTCTGCTCCTCATTGTTAATTTATGTTACATCTTGCTAGGGCATAGGCTCTGACCTTAACTCTAGTAACAAGCTGGAATTGTGGATGTGTGCCTATAATCCAAATACTAGGAGGTTGAAGCAGAAGTTCAAGGCCTGTCGGGGCTATATAGCCAGACATAGTGTCAAAAAATAATCAAGCACACACACGTACACACACACACACTCACACACACTCCTCTGAAGAATGGCATTAGCTACTTGGGGAGTCAATGGATAGAGAACTCCCAAGCACAGTGACTAGTAAGTTCTTACTAAGTATTGGGAAAAAGATGAGTATAGATCTTTAGGTTAAACTTTCAGATCAATGTGAAATTTTAATGTACATCTGAAAAATGAATGTAAAGTCTGGTCAACACGAAGAAAGTGAATGTGCTGGGGAAAATACACAGATGACTTGGTAATATAGGGTGAAGTGGGGAAGAAATGAGCTGATGAGCTTTCTCTAAGCATCCAGTTTGTGCAGAAACTCATTGCCCTTCAAGCTCAGTCAGGTCTTTGAATTCTAATAACCATAAAAACTTGATATTTTCAGAAATACACAGAAAGTCCCATGTTGTCAAGCCTGTGTTAAAGGCTAATAAGTCAGTTAGTGGCTAAATTAGAAGCCACTGGTCTCAAGGAGCTTATAGTCACTAACTGTGTGTTATGAATGGTTAAATTCAGAGCTAGTATAAGCAAGTTATTTTTTTTTTCAGTATAGGTCTAGATGTAAATATTCCAAGATTTGAGAGTAATGGCTTCTACTGCAAGTGTTGAACTTTTGCCACTGTAGAACAAATATGACACAGGCTAGAGGCAAATGATTGAACTTGGTTGTGTTCCAATTTAACTTTGCTTACAAAAGCTGGAGGCAAGCAGACTACCTTGCAGATTTCTGGCTAGGGAAGAAAAGAAGCAGTTCCCAGTCTATGGGAATTAAGCAGGGCTGCAATCATAGGAGGGGATGCTAAGTGAATTGTGCTTTGAAGAAACAATGATTTCAAGAAAAGCAAGAAGTGGAGTGGCAACTTCCGACAGAAAGAACAGGCAGGGCAAAGTCAGGAATCATTGAAGGACAGGCTCTGGGGAAGAAGAAGTGTGTTGAGCCATGACTACTAGGAAACTGTGGCCAGCGAAAACTGCACAGAGCATAAGAAAAGGCCTTTCTGTACATAGCTCTGCCATGGTTAGAAGCAAAGTTCTTGTTATCTTTCAGGATTTCTAAAGGTCGAGCTGCTATTTCTCCTCCCAAAGCTAAACGATAACATGATGCAGTTCAAACACTGGTCATATCAAATTGCCATCTAATCATTTAATTAAAGCCCCATGCTGGCACCAGCCATCCTCGGGGCCCATTTTTCATTTGGGCACATTTCATTACACTTTTCAAAGCAAATTTGTCTTTTCAAAGGCAAAAAATGCAAATGACTAGGTTTGAAAGGAAATGCATAACGCCATGTATAATGACAGGGGTTTCTTGGAAAGCAGCAGGACGCAGACAGAGCTATCTTTAGGGGCTGAGGGTGGCTTATCAGCCCTATGGGAATGCAACATGATATTTCATTACAGCACCAGGATACAAACAGAAGTGAAATACCAAATACAAGAAAGAAAATAGACTTCCCTGTCTCCTTTTTTTGCATCATGGTTTTGATGCACGACATATCCTTTGGATCAGCAAGACCAAGGTAGACATTGATAAATGGAGTACATTTATAAAAGCAGGATCAAAAAAAAATTACACAGAACTAAGAAAAACTGACCTGTTCAAAGACAAGAATAGTAATACCACATTTAAAGGCCAATTCACATCAAACATTAATAGGTGAATTCAAGGATCTTCAAAATAATTCTCAGGGGATGAGAGATGGCTTAGAGATTAAGGAATTTGTCTGCAAATCCTAGGGACTCATGTTCAACTCTCCAAGTCTCATGTAAGCCATATGCACCCTGTGATGCAAGCACGCAAGGTCACACATGCGTGCAAGATGGCGCACACATCATGAGTTTGATCACAGTGGTTGGAGGCCCTGGTATAGCAGTTCTCTCTCTCTTTCTGATAAAAGCAATGATGAGAAGTAAGAAAACATCCACATTGCATTGACACAGTATAATACACGCCAGTGGTATTTGCCATAAAGGGATGAAAGTGACCTTAACAACAGAAATCTATATCTTATCTCTGTGTTAGTGGAAGCTCTCAGAAGCACGGATCCCAAGTTTCTAGTATCTTTCTCCTTAAAAGATGGCATTTCAGCACAAATTTTATAAATATATAGACCCAAACATCAGTGCCTAAAAGGTAGGAGATAGGAACAGAATTGACAGTCATTGTTTCCTTCCAGAAAGGAGAAATGGCTACATTCAGGATGCCAGGTACATGCTGTCCATCTGAGGAAGTATCTTTAGGAGGCCAGACAGTGGTAAAGGTGGGGTGGCTGAGAGTCCAGGTAAAGGGCAAGGTCACAACTGCTCTGATTGTTGACCAGAGGACATGTGGAAATTTCACATAAGAGACTATCAGGGAAAGTGTGGTAGTGAAAGTGGCCCATGACTCAGGTGGTAGCTGTGAGAATCTGCTTGTTTACCTCTGGGCTCGGGATGCAGGAGTAGAGACAGGATGCAAACCAGGGCCCAGGAATATACCTAGAGGCCCACTTGGCAGGGATTCACTTTCCGTAACTAGGACCCATCTCCTAATATTCCCACAAAATCCCAGAAACAGAAGCACCAGCTGGGTTCAAATGTTCACACACATGAGCATGAAGACAACATATTACATCCAAACCATACCAGGAAGGATACTCATACGTTTTAGTGGCTGGAGGGAAAAAAATCCAAGCAGATACAGTTTATGGGAAGAACAAGTTTATTTAAATTTGCAAAACCAGGAGATGTCCCATCAGTGGCACAAAAACTACTTCTCTAGATTCAACCAGAGCAAAGCAACTGCCTCAAGCAAACACCAACACCAGCAAGCACAGAACACCAGAACTCAAATTGTTCTCTCCACACCTTTAGGCTGGAATCAAATCCATGCCTACTGACATGCCCATGGTAGCAGGAACATTCCTGCTAAGGGCTGAAGTTTCAAACTCAATTTTAATAAAACTCCCACGCCCATGGAGCTATATATTGGCATTATCATATTCAAACTACCACAGCATACCAGGAAGGATAACCTACTCATGCCAAATGCAGGCAGGTCCGATCCTGTCTCAAATGTGGCATTCAAGGGATTGACTGCCTGATCTCAGAGATAGAGAGAAAACCTAGAATACGTTACAGCTTAGAACATAGCACACCTCACGTGACTTTCCCATTCCTCTGTGTATGTATAACGGATGTGTGTGTGTGTTCATAAGAGTAAGTATGGCTTCACACACACTACGGTGTGAATGCAGAGGTCAGAGGACAAGTTTCACGTGTCAGTCCTTGCCTTCTACCGTGTTTGAGCCAGTCTCTCATTGTTTACCACTCCATTTCCTAGGTTTAGCCACCTAGGAGCTTCTGGGAGAGTCCCTTGAATTAGCCTCCATTCTTGCTACAGGTGTCTCAGATTACAAATACCTGCTTCTGTGTCTGGCTTTATGTGAGTTTTAGAGATCCAATTTCAGGCAGTTATAATTGTGTAGCAAGTACTTTATCCATTGAACCATTCCCTAATTAACATTACATTGTAGGGCTGGAGGGATTGTTTAGAGGTTAAGGTGTTTGCCTGCAAAGCCAAAGGACCCAGGTTCAATTCCCCAGGAAGCACATTAGTTAGACAGATGTACAAGTGTACAAAGGGGTGCACACATCTGGAATTCCTTTGCAATGACTGGAGGCCCTGGAGTACCCATTCTCTCTCTCTTTTTCTCTGTCTCTCTCCCTCTTTCCCTGTCAAATAAATAAATAAAAACATTTAAAATTAAATTTTAATAAAATAGTTAATGTGAATACGACAAAAAAAGTGCATGCATTATTAATGTAAACCTTGGTGAATCCTCACTTGAACATACCTATTAACCAACAGCTAGGCAAAATAAATAGGTAAATACATAAAATAATCCCAAAACATAACCTATATCTTCATGCTTTTAGAAGTCAATGTCTTGACTTCTAAAATCACAGGGTACATTGGCCTTTTATATAAGTGGAATCACATGGAATATTTTATTTTCTCAATTCTTTAGACCAGTATCATAATGGTGAGGATTGTTATGACACCCAGTCTAGCTGTCTAAATTATTCATTTTGTTCCATTTTGTTAATAATGGACAGTATGTGACATAATGTTCCATTATGTCAAATCTACTATTGGTGGATGCATTTGATAGTCCAACATTTGGCCATTAGGAAATATGACTACAGATCTTGCAGATGTTTTTTGGGAAACATGCCATATATTTTAAGCTTACCATTTTGATATAAGAAAAAATAATTGTGATGCAATACAGTCACAATACCAGCAAAAAGGTGAAGGAGATCAACACAGATAACAATCAACTCCTACCAAATCAGATATCCAGAGGCCCAGAGGCCCCCAACACCTCATCACTGAAGCAGACCAAAAATGAACCCAACACGGCTCAGGGAAATTTTGCGGAAGAGGGGGCAGAAAGAATGTCAGAGCCACATGTTGGGTCATTATACTCAGAGACATTTCTCCTACCCATAACTGTGGGCTAACTCCATAAAGGATAACCCATATACCTCAACAAGGAGGGGGCAGGGGAGGGCGTAGGACATGGATGAGCCTAACAATGGTACCAACTTGACTGTATTCACTGAGTACAAAACTAAATAATAAAAATAAATAAATTTTAAAAATCATGTAAAATCCTCATCTTTTCAAAATAATATTGATTGGAAATTTTATCAGTGAATATACTGAAAATTAGTCATTTTCCCCTCATTTTTCTCCTCTCCCCTAGTCACTGTGGGGTCGTAAATGCACCACTTGGTATGGGGAGTACAATGTCTCATAGGATACCTTTGCACCCTGTGGTTCTTATATTCTTTTTGTCCCATCATCCACAATGATCCCTAACCTTGAAGGACATGTTAGAAGTGTTCTTCAGTGCGGATCTCTCTGCTACCTCCAATTTTCTGTTTGATTACTTTTCAGTCCCCTCAGTGTCTACTGCCATCTCCATGGAGAAAGCTCTCTGGTTAGTAGTGAGAGCACCACTCATGTTTAATCTGTTTGCCTTATAAAATTCCCTGGGCCCTGGGAGGTGTGACAGAGATGACTCCTTCATTGCTAGCTTCCTCTTCTGTCATTTTTATGGGTGTTGGGTCTCCTCCATATTCAAAACCATCTTCCAAGAGCAGGTTACATAACCAAGAAGCAGAGCACCATTGATCAATGGGGATTTTAATACAGTTGGACGGCTTTTTGAAGGGCATAATGTCTCCAGTGAACCAAAGAACAGTGGATGCTTACATCTAGGGCCTATGACATTTCTAACCATGGGCTTTTGACAAAGTTCTCAGTTACACCAGCCACAAATACCTTCCCTTTCAATGAGCCTCCTATCTAATCAGAGAGTGAAATCCCCATCTTTGCCTGGGGATTTAGAGTGAAATATAAAAAAGGGTATTCTCATTTCTTTTGTCTCAGGCCCTCTCATTGTCCTCAACTCTGTACGAGCCTTAGAATACAGTCAAGTTCAAGAGAGAGAAGCAAAGCAGAAGGAAGGACCAGGAAGGCCCCATGCAATATTAATCAACCTCCTAGAAAGGACAGTAAAAATATATTTTTAAATAAACACAAGTATTTTTTATAGGAGAATTTTTTTCTTTTGGTGAGAGGATTTGTTGCCTCCAGTATAGGAATCAATAATTTTAACAGATTCTGACAGTCTGAGACATATCAAGTGGTTATTGTTGAGAGAATATATATAACCTGCTATCATCACACCATTGGGAGGGAAAGGAAAGGGAGATAAATTCAGCTAGCAGAAGGCATACATATACAGCAGTCTGGAAGTCTTTGTGAAAGGAGGACACATGAGCCTTTGAGGAGGAGACTGTCTATCAATGATTGCCCACTCTTTGTTTTTAATCATACCACAATTTTCTCACTTATATCTTTAGAGTGGAACTCATTTAGCCCTTGATTTTAGGTGTTGGGGCTAATCAGCTTAAATAAACCATATGATACTACCTCTTCAACCATACTGTTCAGGCATGATTTTGCTTCATTACGAAGCTTTCATTCCTTCTCTTGGCCATAGGCATTTGATAAGGACTTTTAGCACACATGACCTAAGTTTTTGTTTTCCTTTTGTTTGTTTGTTTGTTTGTTTGCTTAGAGAGTATGAGAAAGAGAGAGAAAATTGGCATGCCAGGGCCTCAGCCATTGCAATTGAACTCCAGATGCCTGTGCCACCTAGTGGACATGTGCAACCTTGCACATGCAACCTTTATGTCTGGCTAATGTGGGATCTGGAGAGTGAAACATGGGTCCTTAGGCTTTGCAGGCCTTAACTGCCAAGCCATCTCTCCAGCCCCCTAAGATGTTTTAATCCCTGTGAAATTTATTCTTTCTTGCAAACTCTGAGGCACAAATTCTCTTTCTTCTTCCATTTTTATGATGTTTGGTATGAATTAGGAAGGATGGACATAGCAGGAAACATGGATGCAACCTAAAGTTCAGAGTAGAAAGGTAGCTTCTGATAATATATTTTTGCGATAAATAAATCATAGTTAGAAAGAGATTCCTAGATATTCATTATGTAAGTTAACATTTTTATTTCTTAAAATTCCAATATGAGTTGGGATTTCTATTGCTTACATCCAAAACCTTGAAAAAATAAATAAATGATAGTAGGATCAAGTGATGGAGGACATCAGACATCTAATAGGTAGAAATGACATTGCATTTTGCCCTGGACTGTGCACACTAGGAAAGAAGGCTATAAGGAAGAAAAGGCAAGGCAAGCACCCAGGCTGAAGAGATACCACAGAAGAAGCAAACATGTGGATTGATATAAACCAGGAGTGGTCAGATAGTAAATGAGGCAGGCAAGCATAGAAAGAGCTGAACAACTCGGGACTCCACTTGTCTTGAGCCCTTTCCTATTAAAGCACTTTGCAATCTGGGACCCTCACCTGCAAGAAGCTGCACACATACACCCACACTCTCTAAACAAAGTAAACATCATTCCAACTAACAACACCAAGTAAACCCATTTTGTGGTTAGTTCCCCTGGAACCAGAGGCAGGTAGTCAGTCCATCCTGGACTGGGTTCGGGTACCTGCACTGTAAATCAGGATGTGTCTTCTGTTTGAACTTTTCAGGGAAAGCCCCTATTTACCATCTTATGCCTATGTATGACTAGATATGCATATGATTAAAATCAGGCCTCCCAAAGGAAAGGAACTATGGTATGCACAGTAGTTGATAGGACTCAAGTCTGTCAATCAAAATAGAAAGACCAGTCACATCTCACCCCTAGCAAACAACTCCTTCTCTTTTCTTTTCTTTTTTTTTTAATTTTTATTTATTTATTTGAGAGTGACCGACACAGAGAGAAGGACAGATAGAGGGAGAGAGAGAGAATGGGCACACCAGGGCTTCCAGCCTCTGCAAATGAACTCCAGACGTGTGCGCCCCCTTGTGCATCTGGCTAACGTGGGACCTGGGGAACCAAGCCTCGAACCGGGGTCCTTAGGCTTCACAGGCAAGCATTTAACCGCTAAGCCATCTCTCCAGCCCAAACAACTCCTTCTCTTATAGAACCCAAAACAGGAAGCCCTGACCAATGCTCTTGAGTACTCTACGTGAAGCAGACCACTGCTTCCCTGAAGCATGCCTCACCTGGACTGTCACTTTTCTCTCCAATAAAACTTGTGCATTGCTATCTGTGTGTACTTTTTTCAATTCGTTGAATACGATGCCAGATAAGACCACCGTAACTGTAAGTATTTTCAGCTTAATAGTCCTGATAGTTTTTGTCATAAATATTTCACACTGCCATTGTAACATGAATTCAGCCATAGTTGGTATATAAACAAATGAGCAGGGTTATGATTCAATAATATCATACTATTGGCTATTGGAGTTAGAATACCTTACAGTTTACGCATACTATAAAGTGTTCTCATTTTGATTATTTTTCATTCATGCAAGGTATAAAATCTGCCACTGGAGGGTCATTTATCTTTTAACCACTGAAAAGGAATGTGTCTGATTTCAAGGTTCATAGACTTCCACTACCACCTGCTTGCTACATAACACTGACCAAAATACTTAATCTCATGTGGCCTCAGTTACTTCAGAAAGGTTATTATAATGCCCCACTCATAATCTTGTTCCAGAAATTTATAACTTAATCCATGGTAGAACATGGAGCAAAGTGCCTGATATGTAGTACACAGTAATGACTAGCTTGCTTTATTTAAAAATTGATTATGAAGGACCTTTGACAACAGTAGATGTATCTAAATGAGGTCAAGTCATCAGTTTCCTGACTAGAAAATTTACAAAGCTGTTTCTTGAGAAATTTACAAAAGCATGTGTTATAAGGAAAGTCTGGTAGGGGACACTTACTTAAGTTGACTTTATGTGTATCTTTCACTTTGCTTAAAAAATGTAAACGTTTATTATTATTTCCATGTCCCTTGGCATGTTTCACTCAGTACTTAGTAAAATGAAGAAGAGGAGAGGGAGAAGGAGAAAGAAGGTATGAAGGAGGAGATTTAATGTGTCAGGATGAAACATGTTCCCAATCTTCTATAATGCATTCACTTAGAAATAAAATCTTTTAGAGATGTTCACTGTGCTGATAAAACTTTTAAAGCTTATGGTCGCTTCTGGTTTGAGATGTATTTGTAGGGTTCTGATAATTTATTCATTGACTAATTAGTTCAGCCAACTCTTTTATACTATGCATTTTCCTATGAGCCCAGATGGTACATCATCACACAGATGATGGGGAATAAGACCCGGAACTGTATTTGTCAGACACCCCACTGTGTAACTGATTACCAAAAAATGGTTCAGTAAAGATATACATTTAATGTCTTTTAAGGTTCTCTGAATATCTCTGCTATTCCCTACTCCAACACACTCTAAATATTTCATTTAAGACCAATAGCACATCTCAGCCTTCATAAATACCACAAGGTTACTAATGAGATGACTTACTGAAGGTTTGTGGCTTATTGTACAATAAGGCACCAAGCTGGTCTTATTTCTCTGTCCCATGCTACAGAGAAACTAACTAGAGTTTCTTGTTAGAACTATGCAAATAACACCAGAGCAATTTAGTTGAATAAATCTATTGAGGCAAGAAAGTTTGATCCATATTAGGGGAAATAGACATGGGAAATAGGTAACGATAATTTTTTCTCCACTCCCTGCTTCTGATTTAACCAATCATCCACTAAGAAAAATGCATGTGTTGTATACTGACTATGTGCACCAGGTATCACATGAAAGATTTTAAATATATTATCAATGAAACATTTGTAACACGCCTATGTAGTATGCTTTATTTTCCAATGCTTAAGGAAAAAAATGAGATTTAAGGAGATTCTATATCTTATCCCAATTCATAGTGCTTGGAAGCCGTCAACTTCACTCTTCTGGTAGTCTCTCTGCTGTCCCCTCAGAGTCACAGTGACCAAAGGAGTTCTCTTTACTTACTACCAGGGTCAGCCCACTTTAGTTGTGAATGGAGTGCCAACATGAATATTGTTCCTTCTTGTCCTTCATGTTCTTTTCCAGCTCCAGCTCCACAGTGGGAGAGAGAGTTATTTCTATCCCTTACTGATACCCATTTTATATAGGAAGGAACTGAACCTGGGGTCAACCAAGTACACTCCTTATGATTCCCAAAGTAGCTGATGAATAACCCCTTCCATTTTTACCTAGATCTCAGTCCAAAGAGCAGAGAGAGCAGTCTTTGTAAGACTTTAACACTTTGAGAAAAATCATTAAATGTTCCTCTGAAATTCAATTGCTAAGGAAAATTTAACTTTGTGAGACAGCTATATAAAAGTCAATACAAACAATAAGGATTTTTAAATCTATGACATACTGTTTGTACACAATATTTACATACTTATACTAATACTGAGCTAACAATTTGAGCCACAATTTCTTTATCTGTTGATATAATAATAAATGGGCTAATAATGCCAATATCACTAAGTTGCTTAAAGAATTAAATGAAAAAACATAATTAAAGCATTGACACTATAATAGCCACTATACTGAACACACTTTTCTCATACACCTTCCCATATATGTCTACACATCCTTCCAGATGCCTCTTTCCTTATCTTTACTTCTCTGTGTATCACAAAGTCCTACAGATGGAGTAGAGTAACTGACTAGAAAACTCTACTGATGACTAACCTCCTTTCCTGTTTTACTGCTCTTGGGCAATCTTCTCTGTCCCTCTGTCCCTCACCCTTCAATGAAGGTCTCTGCTGGACGACCAAAAAAAAAAAAAAAAAAAAAAAAAAGCATCCTTTATTCTCAGAAACCTGAAACTTCCCAGGTGTCATGTACCACTACCCTATGTGACAACTACATTTGATTTCTCAGATCAACAGCCACAGGAGGAAATTACAGGCAGTTCTGACTTAATGATCCAACTGGTTTGGCCGGACACACATTTTTATAATATGGCATAACTACTTTGTTTAGTGGCTGATGAATTTCACAGGATGATTTTTATTGTGGTTACATAAATAGTAGCTTTAAGCAACTGGGGTGATGCTGTCTTGGCATGAAAAATTGCAATGATTAATCCGTGAAGTTTGATATCTCCCTCTCTAGAAAGACTGAGAAAGAAGAGATAATGGAGGGCACAGCTCTTTTGCATCAAAGTAATACTTGCCAAGTGGATGATTAATATGAAGACCCTTTGCTTCTTAAAAATGTTTTTATTTATTTATTAGTGGGGAAAGAGAGAAAGAATGTGGATATACCAGGACTTCTTGCTGTTGTAAATGATCTCCAGATGCATGTGCCACTTCGTGCATTTGGCTTTATGAGGATACTGAGGAATTGAACCACGTCTGGAAGGCTCTGCAAAAAAAGTGCCTTAAACCATTGAGCAATCTCCCAAGCCCAAAGACTCTCTTTTTAATTGCACTTTTAAAAAATTTATAGAAAGGTTCCAAATAGGAAGGCAGAATTGTCTTTGATACACCGGTTGTTTTCATTCACTGTGCACTGCTCCAGGGATCACCTCAGAACACTCAGCAGCTCCACCAGAAACAAAGCTACGGATAACTTACAGTAACCATTCATAGTGCCTCCCAAGTACAGGATCAAGATACTGACAACTTGCACATGTCAAAGAGAAGATGTCAAGTGCTTTCTTTAGTAAGAGATAAATAATGAAGTAAGATTTCAAAACATATTTTATTTATTTGTTTGAAAGAGAAATAGAGAGGAGAGAGAGGAAGATAGAATGGGCACACCAGGGCCAGACACATGTGCCACCATGTGCATCTGTCTTATTTGGGTACTGGGGAATCAAACCTGGATCCTTAGGCTTCATAGGTAAGTTCCTTAAATGATAAGCCATCTCTCCAGCCCTGTAGTCAGATTATTTTGAAAAAAAAAAAAAAAGAAACCATATTAATTTAATTTCGATTTAGCATACTGTTATAATCATATTTTCTTAGTAATTTTTTATTGTTTCTGTTGTTTGGTAGTACTGGGGATTGAATCCAGGGCCTCACGCATGCTAAACAAGTGCTCTATCACATAGTTACACACCCAGATTTCTTTGATTTTTATTTTGAGATAAGGTTTTACAGCATTGTCCCTGCTGGCCTTGAGCTTTCAAGCAAATGCTTTTAGCCACTTAGCCATCTCTCTGTCGAAGTTTCGAACTTTCTGCCTATCCAGTTCAGATTCCAGGGTATATGGGATTACAGGCTTGTGCCACTAGGTCTGACCAGGAATGTGTACTTTATTAATATTTAATCTCTCACTAGGACTCATTTATAAACCAGACTTTATCATGAGTTTAAGTAGGAAAGCACTGAATTGTGCATAATAATGATTTGACACTAGACCTCATATGTGGTTTAGATATGTAGTATGTATACTGGAATATATTCTCTCTATGTTTAAACACTGTACTTAAATGTCTGTGTGATTACTTAATGCATGCCTTTCCTAAATATTGTAAGCTATTCATGTAAAGAGGGCTCATTTCTGCCAGTCTTTCTAACAGAGCTAAGATAAGTAAGTTTTACATCAGTATTTTTGAATAAATAATAAAAGTTCTTTCAGTCTCATTATTTTTCTCCCTCTATCCCTCCGTCCATCCTTATACAAATATGTTCTTAGTATCTATCACAAGCCAGTTACTCCACTTGATGATATTAACATTGTTTTCCAAATTCTCCTTGAATGGCTCCAATAACAAGGACCTCATTAGTTCCTAAAATCCTCATTTGCAATTAAAATTGATATCAACTCTTCCTCAAAACAAACTATAATTTTTCTCTATATAATTTCTACAGACTAGTAGATATGATTTAGTTTTTATACACAAAATGGGGGGAAATGAAATGATTGGTGATGGAGCAAATTCCTCTGGATTGAAATAGCTCCTCCTACAAGAAGGAGGGTAGCTCTGAACTCCGGATGACCAGGATGTCAAGTCTAGGAGAACTAAACTTCAAAGGTCACATGAGCACTCCTCAAAGTTATTGGGTTGGTAAGCAATTGTTGAGGAGTAGGCTTTGACCAGTGTTATATAACAATTGAACATTACTTCCTGAGTGGAGAAAGGATGCTCAGGAGACTTAGGAAGTCAACAAGTCTGCAAGACTCCCAACCTAAAGAAATATGAAGGAAAAAGAAGAGCTTTGGGAAGAATCCTGAGAAATTTGGCTTCATGCTGGGATGGGCTTTTTGATGATGCATCATTTCAGTCATCCATGTTCCTGTCAGCATCTTCTCACCATGCTCTATAAGTAACTCCAGTGAACTCATTGCTTCACAACAGCTGGTTTTGGTGCAATTGTACTTTGGACTGAAATCTGAACCCTATCTAGGGTGAATAGAAATGTGTTCACATCTCATGGGTAAAAAAAAAAAGTTTCCTGTGACAATTGTTATCTACAAAATCTCTTATTGTATGTTTGATAACTCAGACCTCTACCAATATGGAGATATTTGCACTCACTTTGAATGTATCATATCCTGAATGTTCAATATTCAATACCATGTCCATAAGCAGAGAAAACAGATAATCTACTTAAAAATCAAAGATATTTTAAGAACCAGTTTATAAATATGAGAAAAAGAAGATGTATATTAAAGTCAGGGACCAATTTATTACAACCCTAGCCTTACCATAGTCTTGTATTTACTTGACAAATTAAATTTGAATCTTTATAGCCTATGACCTGATCCTGGCATGAAACGTGAGAGGTCTTCATGATGTATTTGCTAAACAAATGAAACAAGAAGTGAGTAACCACTGAGAAGAGTGGAGTCACTGGCCTAGAAGAAACACAAGAGAGAGTCTAGCAGAAAATAGCAGCATTAAAAGAAACTTGTATTGGGTTACAAAGACCCCAACAGGCCAGGCGTTACCCACAAAGAATACAAATAAGACCCTTGTTTCTTGCTTACAAGTTACACACAGGGAGAACCAAGGGAACAGAGATAAATTCATCATTCACTCTGCAAAAATTATTGATATTCTTGGTGTAACCAGAACAAGAATTACAAAAAAAAAAAAATTAAACTATGTAGCTGCCCACTCATGCCACATATGCTTCTGAAACCTTGCTTGCTTGTATCTTCTGCTGAAGAAAGTTATGAAAATCCCCATATGCTGAAGACCAGCACAGATGCCATTATAGAGAGATATGGGTGTCAGACCATTAGCATGAATAAATCTTCCTCTCTATCTGAATGACTCTGTCAGGAAATTCCCAAAGTATTTATTGGAGGCCCCAGCAAGATCAGACCTCCAGGCACCTTGCTGGGCATAAGCGGCCACTCCTCCCATGCTCTGAAGCCGACTGCAGCCCCTGGGACCAAGAAGTGTTCACCCATAACACGATTCCAGGGTCTCCTACCAGGAGGCTGGCAGGAGGACTGCTGAGCCCTGGACTGGACATCCAAGCAGCAGCGTGAAAGGAAGAATCGGGAGTGGCCTGCTCACTCAGGCAGGAAAACTGGCACAGTCAGTACAATAAGGAGCTGGCATGGATTGATCCCCACAAGAGGAATCCTGAATCACAAGACAGTTCTGAGGTGATGACCCTCTTTCCTTCAGGACTGAAGTGGTTCCAGTCTTGGGATCTAGCTAGATCAGAATTAATCAGTGGGACTAAATAGGGAACTGTTTAAAGTTTTGAATGAATGGGTGTGAATGTGAGAGTGAATGTGGATGGCTCCATGCTTCTGAAGCTACTGGGTCCTCATCTGTGATTCCACTGGGGTAGCTTCACCTAAACAGGCACTCATCTCCACTTAGGTGGGTCTGACCTGGTGTGGGGTTTATAGGTGTAGATCTCTAAGAGTAAAGAGCCCTTAAGTTGCTACGAGGTGACATACCAGGTGTGCATCTGATTGAGGGAGACTCTTCAGACCCTCTGCTTCTCCCTGTGCACACACAAAACACACCCTAAGTATAAATAAAAATGGGTTCCTTCCAGTCCAGGGGCTTGACAGTGCTCCAGACTATGTTAGAGAATTTCTAGGCACAATATTCTGGAAATTACATTACCAAGTTGACATCATCAAAGCTAAATTCCTTTTGTGAAGTCAACTGGCCATCCTTTGATGAGGTATGTCCACCTGAGGGCATTCTAGATCTAGCTGCCATGTGTAGAGTAAGCCTGGTCAGTTTCCACACATAGGTTTCTGGTTTGTGCTAGCTTTGTGCCCACCTGACTGGCTCCATTTCCACGTACAAAGAAAATCAGCTACTGAGCTGGCTGCATAACCAACCAATCACAAAGAGAAACCCCTTATTCATCGGGCCCTGAACAAGACACTGAGCCCCCCTCATAGTTCCTACCTGTGGACCCATTGCCCCTGCAACCAATCCAAAACCACAGGTGACACTGCCCACCACTTACTCAGGGAAGAGAACCAAGATCTCCCACTGCCATGAGAAACCTCTCCAGCTGAGAAGTGAGGAGGATCCCCAAAACTCAGTCCACCTGGCATCCAGGGGGGAACTGGTAGCCCTCTTATCTATCGTGATACATCCCAGTCCAGTCGCTCGGTAGGGAAGGTTGAACTTACGGGGTCAGTCTGATACTGTATACTTACCACAGACCTCCTGAACTGGTGCCATCACACCCTGCTGTATTCAGAGCAAACCCAAGCCACAATAGTTCTCCTGACTACTATCATGCATAGCCACCAACAGACTTGGGATGATTGCTGCCAGCTGCTATCCACTCTCGTCAACTGTGATGAGACATGACACATCTATCTAGCAGCCAGAGCCTGGTTGAATACATAGCCCGCCCCCACCCCCAATGCCAAGAATCCTGAACAATTCCCCCACACTGCCCTTCCAAATGAATGCCCAAAGTGGGACCCCAACACCCAAGAGGAAATAGAACCCCTCATCTAGATAAGACAGGCAATCTTAGAAGGAACCCAAGCAGGTGCATGGGGAGCCACCAATCTGTCCAGACTGAGTGAGGTGACCCAGAAGCCAGATGAGTCACTTAGTCAATTCTGTGAGAGACTCTGTGATGCATACCGACACTTCACCCCAAAACACACAGTAGCACCAGTCCGTGGTAAACACAACCTTTGTCCAGGAGTCAGCTTCAGATGTGTGCTGAAAATTACAGAAGCTAGAAGGCTTCGCTGGGATGAATAGCGATCAACTCATCAATATCACAGCCAAGGTGGTGGCTAACGGAGAGGGAACACCATTTACAGAGAAAGAGACATACCTGGAGAAAAAGACCCAAAACTGCAGGAGGGCATAACTCAGGATACCCTCAGCCATGGGAACATAAAATGGGGAGAGGTACAAAAACAGGTGATTACCCAGTGCCCTTGCCACAGACTAAAAAGCAACGGTGGGAATTCCTGGGGACAGTCAGGTTCTGCCAGCTCTAGATACCAGAGTTATCCACTGCAGCAGGGATCCTCCACTGCCCCCTCCACGGATCTGCAATGGACCCCTTAAAATGGACACAACAAGCAGAAAAAGCTTTCAATCGACTTAAAGGAAGATTGAATACAGCTTCCCTGTTAGCCCCCCTGGATTTAGCTTGGCCTTTTACCCCATGTGTACATGAAAAGAAAGGAGTTGGGCTAGGGGTGCTCATCCAGCAAATGGGATGGTGGAATAGGCCAGCGGCACATTTGTCCAAGCAGCTGGACCCCGTGGTGACAGAATGGCTGCCCTGTCCCCAAGCATTGGTGGCCAGGGTACTGCTGGTGCAAGAAGCAGATAAACTGACTCTGGGATAAATCATTATATTCAGAATCTCCCACCACATCAATTCCTTGCTCAATGGGACAGCTAGCCATTGGATGACCAGTGAGCAAGTGGTCCAATATAGGACTGTGCTAGGAGAGAATCTCTGAATGCAGGTTGAGGAACTTCAAACTCTGAACCCTGCCATGTATTTACCAGAAGAGTGGAGGGGGGACTTCTTCATTCCTGTGAAGAAGTGATAGAGATGTATTCTTTTCCCCACCTGATTTGAAAGATGAATCACTTCCCTAATGTGGACTTAGAACTCTTCACTGATGGGAGCTGGAGTTTACAGCAAAGAGAAGACCACACCCCATATGCAGTAGTTCCTGCCACTGAAATCTTGAAGGAGGGAAGGCTTTCTAATGATAGGTCTGCCTTTTACACACATTCACCAGAGCCCTCCTCCTTGCAGTAGGGAAGCAAGGAATGAGCTAGACTGACTCTAGGTATTTTTTTCTTGTTTTTTTTTTTTTCCATGATACATATCCATAGGATCACTTATAAAGAGAGAGGACTGTTAACATCATGAAGAAAAGAAATTAAAAATTGTGACCAGATCCTCCAGCTTCTGGAAGCAGTCTGGACCTCCAAGGCTATAGCAGTAGGTCACAGCCAAGCTCACACTCAAAGCCGAGATATTAGTGAGCCAAGAAAACTGGCTAGTTGACCAGATAACTGGGCAGGCAAGCCCTCCTTGAGGAAGTGAGCCATAGCTCTGTTCCCTTGAGAGCCCAAGAAAATATGCTTTGCCCTCCCTGTGACCCCGCCACTCCAGGCAGCCCAAATACCTCCCTAAGGAAAAGGAGGAAGCATTGAAGGGAGCAGCAACTGAGAACTCAGAGGGGTGGCTAGTCAGCCAAGATGACCGGATCATAATCTCAGAGTGGGCAACACCTGTTTTAGTCAAGCAGACCCCTGAGGTGACCCACCTGGGGAAATAGCGCTGCGGCCCTTACTGCAGAGATACATGGTGGTCCCAGGGCTGGCAACGCCATCTAAACAAGATTAAAGAGCAAGTCTGCAATGCACACAGCACAATCTCAGACAAGGGCTCTGAGCCCCACTGCAGCCTCACCAGTGAAGATCCTATCCATTTGAGCATTTGGAAGTGGAGTTCATGGACATCCAGCCTAGTTAAGAGCTTCACACACTTGCTGGTCATTGTCTGCACTTTCTCAGGGTCAGCAGAAGCCTTCCAAACTCATACAGAGACAGCCCAGGGAAGTGTCCCATGCTCGAGCCAGAGAAATCATCCCATGCTCTGGATCAATGAGCATCAGCATCAGACCAGATACTGGTCCTGCTTTTGTCAGTGGCATTGTCCAGCAGATGTCAAAAGCAGGAGGACTAAGTTGGGATCTGCACACACAGTGCCACGCCCAGTCCTCAGGCAGAGCTGAAAGAATGAACAGCATTCTAAAAACTGCCATGGACAAACATTGCCAAAAGATAGGCCCAACTTGGCCAGAAATCTTACAGCTTGTGTTGTTCAGAGGGTGCTGAACACCCCACAACTGTGGGCTTTCCTCTTTTGAAATCCTGTCTGGACATCCCTTCCCTTGGCACCCAAGGGACTCTGGTGACATCTGGGAGGACGGACAGACCCATTTCCAGTGGTTTCTAAAGGACTTGGTCGACACTGTAAAGCAGATAAGTAGACACTTAAATCTCCCCACTCCCTTCATAGTTCAAGGTTCCCTTCACCCCTGAAATCTGGGAGACTGGGTCTGGATCAAGGTCCCTGTGAGGAGAAGCCTGGACCCACAGTGGGAGGAGCCATACCAAATTATAATAACCACTCTCCCAGCTCTTAAACTTGCATGGGTCAAGCCATGGATACACCACACCCACGCCAAGGTCCCCACTGCTCCTGACCAGCAGTGGAGAACTCAACTATAATGGGACCAGCCCCTGAAGCTGACCTTGTCCAGATAACCTGGAGATAACCCTTGGAAGTCCAGTCCAGCTGTGGATGGGCCTGCTGTTTCTGAACCTGAACTGGCTGAATGGCCTCCACTCAGTCCCACTGCTGGCATCTCGAACCCATAACCTAGTCTAGTCTGGGAGGTGTCCCTGTACCACAGACTGGCACTGACCAATAAGACTAATTGCTCCCTTCATGGCTCCTGTCTCATCTCTTTCAGGTGGCATTTCTCAGGAGGATCTAACAATATGGTAATCCTCCCGACCATGGCTCAGAAGTGCTGCAGCGTGAAGCCCTGCCCAAATTACCACTATGAATGCACAGGAGATGATTGGAGCTATGTGGCCTACAGGCACATATCAAGGAACACCAAAGATTGGGTGGAGGGAGGTTGTCATACTTTATATATTGATCCTGCGTGGACTTGGTCACCCCAAGGCTTGGAAGGGACTCCCTGTAAAAAAGCAAAGAGTCTGAGTATCTGGCAAAAGTGCCCATTCCGAGCTAGGTAGAGTATATGGGATAAATTGGGTACTGATTGTAGAGAGGCCTACACAGTGGGGCTCCCAAAACCTTGGGATGGATTGGTGTATCAAAAGCCATTGGAGGGCTGAAGAGATGGCTTAGTGGTTAAGCACTTGCCTGCGAAGCCTAAGGACCCTGGTTCAAGGCTCAATTCCCCAGGACCCAGGTTAGCCAGATGCACAAGGGGGCACACTCATCTGGAGTTCGTTTGCAGTGGCTGGAAGCCCTGGAGCACCCATTCTCACTCTCTTTCACTCTTGATCTCTCTCATAGAAAGAAAGAAAGAAAGAAAGAAAGAAAGAAAGAGAGAGAGAGAGAGAGAGAGAGAGAGAGAGAGAGAGAGAGAGAGAGAGAGAGAAAGAAAGAAAGGGGGAAGGAAGGAAGGAAAGAAAGCAGGCCATTGGAATGGGCCGGGCATGGCTGTGTATGTCTTTAATCCCAGCACTCAGGAATCATCATAGGTAGGAGGATTTCCATGAGTTCAAGGCCACCCTGAGACTATGGAGTGAATTCCAGGTCAGCCTGAGCTAGAGTAAGACCCTATATCAAAATAAATAAATAAATAAATAAATAAATAAATAAATAAATAAGCCATTGGCAGAGAGCTAACCCACCGACCACACTCGCCCTAATCATCAAGCCTATCAACATGTCGCTACCTGGCTACCTGTGAGCAGAGTCCACAAGCTGAATCCCTGGGCTCCCAGGACAAACCCCGACCCAAGAATCTTGAGGGCAATGCTAATCCCCTATAGCTCAACCCAGATGCCCCCCAGCACCCCCCCACCCCAATTAAAATGCTTAAACTGGCAAACTCCAGCCATGAGTTGATAAGGCACATAGACATGGAGCTCAGGAAATTTTTCTTGGTCTGTTTGACAGCTAGCCAGATGACATATAATGGCACAGGAGTTACCAATCTGAGCCTGTTCAGCATGGCCTGAAATAATCTAGCCACCGTAGACGGCTCCTGTGTGGCAGGACCTCAGTGCAGTCTCTGGGGGAAGCAGACTGTGTAGGAGAAAAGGACAATTGCACCAGGCTGGCTCTTAAAACTGGGATACAGAGTACATATTTTGCCTGTCAGGATGGTACCTACACCTACCTGCTACCCAGGGGGTGACTATACCTTAGTCTTCTTGACACTGGACTTAGAAATACTTTAGGAAACAAGGTCTACCAATACCTGGTTAACTCCAGACAAAAGAGGAACCCAGTCCTGCTCCACATCCTCCTCAGCATGGCCTTAATAGGGAGAACGGCCTCTAGGGTGACTTCCACTGGGGCTCCAACAGGTGTGGTATAGTTAATTATCTAATCAGATTAAAGAGCATCTCAGCCTAGTCCAGCAAAGTATAGTCACCCTGCAAAATGAGGTAGATTCCTTGGCCTCATTTGCGCTATAGAACCACAGTGGACTAGACCTGATGAAGGCAGAAAAAGGGGGCATATGTGTTTTCTTGGGTGAGGGATGTTGTGTTATGCAAATCAGTCAGGAATCCTAGGAGAAAATGCCAGAGAACTCCTGGAAAGAATTAGGATGCAGGAGAGAGCTGGAATGTCTTATTGGAAGAGCATTTGGAGCTCCTGGGGCCCTTGGTGGGCCTGTTGGCTTTACTGTTTGGCCCCTGCCTGATTAACATCCTGACTTTGTTCATTAGGAATTGAATTGAAACAGTAAGATTACAAATCATCCACAAGAATCAGAGGATCCCATTGTAAGAGTCACAGGGGATTGTGGAATGAAGAGAAGGGGATCTAGCAGAAAAATCACAGTATTTAAAGAAACTTATATCCGCTCACCAACAGGCCAGGAGCTACCCACAGAGAACAGAGATAAGTCCCTGGCTGCCCTCGAGCCACCCACAGAGAGCGACCAGAGAACAGAGAGCTAAGTCTCTTGCCCACAAGTTACCTACAGGGAGCAAAGATAAGTTCCCCATCCCTTCGGCCAGTTACTGATAGTCTTGGGCTAGAATTACAAGAAACAGCCGGGCATGGTGGGCCATGCCTTTAGTCCCAGCACTCAGGAGGCAGAGGTAGGAGGATCACCGTGAACTCGAGGCCACCCTGCAACTAAGAGTGAATTGCAGGTCAGCCTGAGCTAGAGTGAGGCTCTACCTCAATTAATAAAAAAGAAAAAAGAAAGAAAGACTATGTAGTTGCCTGCTCGTGCTACATGTGCTTCTTTAATTTTGTCATGGTTCTGAGTCTCAGTCAGTCAGGAACTTTCCACAAGAGTACAGCCTTCTCCAAGCACTTGCAAGACTGCTATCCTGCAGAGTGGAGCAGGGCTCAATGGGGCTGAAGGTTCAAGATGCACATGTCCACCGAAAAGAAAGGAAAACTTTCTCGCCTTTGACAATTACTCAGTAGTGAAATGGGCTATTCTGAATCACAACTAAGAGTGGAGATCTCACCAATCAAGAGTCCATAATTGGATTTTCAGCAATCTGTAAACCCTTAAGACTGAGAGCAAACAGGGCTGGGGTGATGGCTAACTAGCTAAAATGCTTGCTGTGGAAGCATGAGGACCTGGGTTTGTAGTCCAAGCACCCATGTAAAAGTTTGGGGTGGCAATGTACATCTCTACTCCTAGCACTGGAAGGCAAAGAGGGGAGGCTTCCCACAACCTGATGACTCCTAGCTCATCCAGTGGAATCAGTGAGACCCAGGTTCTATTGTCTACTTAGCAGATAACAGAATCGTCTTCATTCAGACAAAATTCTGCCTCCAGTACAGTGAGAGGTCACTGAAATCCTCAGCCATTTCTTTTAGTTTTGGATATAAACACTTTTTTTGACCTTCCAGACACTTAGGAAGAGTTCATATGCAGATCTTTCTGAAACTTCCTCCTTTCATGTTCCAGCTCCTTAAACAGACCTCAATTCCATTTTCCAATTTCTTGTTCTGGTAAAATTGAGGATTCTAGCCCCCATAGCTATAAACATGAATAAATATTAAATAAATAAATATTAAATCATACTAACAGTAAAAAAAGAAAAAAAATCTGTTGCCATTGTCTTTTTTAAATGGATGAACTCCCCTCCAATTCCTAGCTAAATTTGGTCACCCTCCACTCTGCACTGCAGGTACAGATATAGATGGGCACATTTTCGGAATTTATCACTGTTTTCAATGGAAATATCTGCCCATCATCTTTCTCCTGAGGAGCATGGACTTTGCAGATAAGAAGGCTTGAGTTTCTGCTCTGACTCTCTCAAACCTGAGTTGGTTTCCCATCCTGTTGATAATGGGCTGAGTAACCTCAGCCTGCAGAGGCTTTTTATCTGTGTTTTCCTCAATGTACAATATACAGATTTCCATTTTCTAAGTGTGCTGTAGTATGAACGATATTAAGAAATATTGCCTTATGGTTGGAGGCACTTGCCTACAAAGCCAAAAGAGCCAGGTTTTATTCCCCAGCACCCATGTAAGCCAGATATACAAGGTGACACATGCGTCTAGAATTTGTTTGTAGTCACTAGAGGCCCTGACATGCTCTCTCTCTCTCTCCCTTTCTATCTCTCAGAATTAAATTAAATGAAGGTGTTTAAAAACAGAAATATTGCCTTAGACTTTTGTAACATTTGGAGTAATAATGATAACTACATCCAAGTATAAAGATAAGGAGAAAACAGAGCTGTCAGGTGATAATGAACAGTACGTTGTCCTCTGATCTTTACACATACATCATGGCATAAACATGTACATATACACATGAATACACACTACAAGCACAGATAAAAATACAATAAATACATGAGATCTCTTGAACACATTTCTCCAATCTAAATGAATTCTCGTGTCCTCTCATCATTTGGTCCCCACACACGGTTTACCTTCATTTTACATTCTACTTGTGCCTGTGCTGATGTGACTCCATACTGACCCGCGTGGGCTGCCACAGAGTCCACCTGTAGAAGGGTCATGTAGTGGTTTCACTCAAGTGCCCCCTATAAGTTAGGTGTTCTGAATGCTAGGTTCCCAGTTGATGGAGATTTGGGAATTAACACCTCCAAGGGGCAGTGTGTTGTTGGGCATGGGCACTATAGCCAGTGTCCTCTTGCCAGTGTTTGGCACACTCTCCTGTTGCTATTGTCTATCTTATGTTGGCCAGGGGGTGATGTCCACTCTCTACTCATGCCATCATTTTCCCTTGCCATCATGAAGTTTCCCCCTTGAGTCTGTAAGCCAAAATAAACCTCTTTTTTCCCCACATGCTGCTCTTGCAATTACCAGCCATGTGAACCTGACTGCAACAAGTCATAATGATGATGTTTATTTCAAGCATGATAATGAAATTTGTGAGATATGCTAACCAAGAGAATATAGGAGATTTCAGAATTACATTCAGCTTTAGCATTTATGAACTAGTTGTGTCCTTGAATACTTTATTCCATGTCTTAGAGGAACAATAATCTTTGTTTTCTTATCCGTGAGGTGGGGATAATTGAATCTATTTCACAAATATAAAGATATGACTAGGGCTATAGAGATGGTTTAGTGGTTAAAAAGTTGCCTGTGAAGTCTAAGGACCCAAGTTTGATTCCCCAGTACCCATTAAAGCCAGATGTACAAGTTGCACATGCATCTGGAGTTCATTTGTAGTGGCCAAAGGTCCTGGCATTCCCATTCTTTCTCCCTCCTTTTCTCTCTTGTTCTCTCTGTCTCTCAAATAAATAAATAAATATTTAAAATATATTTTATGATATTGTTAATGATACGGTACCTGGATATTGAAAATGTCTAATGTAATACATGGGATTGTTGGAGATTGCAGGTTTTAGCTTCATATAATTACTGTTTTCTATCTCAAACTCTCAAATCAGATATTTCACCATAGGACACAGCTATTCCCTCATGGGAAATGCCAGTACCACAGAACCAGGGCTTTCTAAATGGCCCAATTAAGTATTGCCTAGTAAGTTCATTCTGTATTTAAATAGACTATACGTGACATTCTATTGAATACAGAAGAAGAAGACAGAGTGACTAACGTAGTCCCAGCAGCAGCCAGCCTGGAGCCTCATGAATAGTCAGTCACCTTTGCTTATTCCTCTGTAATTTGTTTATCTTTTGGTTTTGCGTCTCAAGTTCAGAAGGCACTCTCCGATGAGAAACCCAGTTGGAAGCAGATCTCTTAGCACACTTTTCCTAGGGCAGACTCCTGTTTATTTCAGGCTGACAGCTGGCACCTGTTGCCTGCAGTGAGCTGTTCTGACACTGATGAAAAGAGACAGGTGGCAGGGCTGCCAAAAATGCCACATTTGATTGATAAAGTGGTCTAAGTATCACAGACACTGAGAATGTCATTAGCAATCACCGCTTCCCCTGTAGAAAGCACCCTACAGGAAGACAAGGGCAGTGTAGCCCTTGAGTGTCTGCATGTGAAGGTGTGTGTGTGTGTGTGTGTGTGTGTGTGTGTGTGTTTCTGGGTAACTTCAGGTAGTTCCCACCATTCTAGAACAAAGACCAGTAGACCTGGAGTCAAAAGGTCAAAGTTGAGTACCTATCCCGACCTGAAACAACTAGGAAGCTAAAAGCCCACAGCACCACATCAAGCTTGTCAACTTCCACTTCCTCTCTTTCTATAAGCAGTGAAACATGGCTTCTCTGGGGAACCCCTGGTCTGGACAACCCATGCTTAAATAAGTTTCAATTCCACTTTCATTCATTTATTGCTGCCTAACAATATCTCACTTGTCGACATGTTTTTAGTGCATGTAGCATTTTGTGGTGTTGCCTGGTGGTGATGGTGGTTGCAGTGTGTGCTGTATGCACCTATGTATGTGAATGTGATCATAGGCATGTGGAGGCCAAAGGAGAATGCCAAGTGCCCTTTTTTTCTTTATTGCTCACCTGCATATTGCCTTGGGACAAAATCTCTCCCTGAACACGAGGCTGCAGTTTTCATGAACCCAAGTGATTCTCCAGTCTGTTCTCCCTGCAGGACTGGGGTTACACATGTGTGTCGTCACGTCCAGCCACTTTTGTGGTCCTAGGGAATGTAACTCAGACAGCATTAGGTATTCTCGGGCCCTGACACTTGTAGCAAGCACTCTTAATGCCAAGCTCCCTCCCATGCTTCGTTTGCCAACATTTTAATCTTCCCTAACTTATCAGCATCAGTAACACCTATAAGGGCAGTGACCTGTCTTTCCTTGGCAACAACAGAAGCCCATCCTTGAGTATAGTGTATGGAAGACAGTGAAAGTTCAATGCATATATTTTTGAATAAATTATTTATATAGTGATATAATTCATGTGTAAATGAGTATATGAAGGCATGAAGAAATGTTAGAAAATGGGGAAAAAAAACACAAAAATTTAGGCAAATACCGAAGATCAGTCAGGAGTCTTAGCTGTAAGCAACAGGAACTAATTCTGGTTATTTTGATCAGTAAAAAGAATTTTGGGGGGCTGGCTAGATGGTTTAGAGGTTAAGATGCTTGCTTGTGGGCTGGAGAGATGGCTTAGCGGTTAAGCGCTTGCCTGTGAAGCCTAAGGACCCCGGTTTGAGGCTCGGTTCCCCAGGTCCCACGTTAGCCAGATGCACAAGGGGGCGCACGCGTCTGGAGTTCGTTTGCAGAGGCTGGAAGCTCTGGCGCGCCCATTCTCTCTCTCTCCCTCTTTCTTTCTCTCTGTGTCTGTCGCTCTCAAATAAATAAATAAATAAATAAATAAATAAATAAATAAATAAATAAATAAAAAGATGCTTGCTTGTGAAGCCTAAGAACCCAGGTTCGAGTCCCCAGTATCCACATAAGCCAGATGTGCAAGGTGGTTCATGTGTCTGGATTTCATTTGCAGTGGCTGGAGGCCCTGGCATGCCCATTCTCTCTCTCTCTCTGTGCCTCTTCCTCATTCTCACTCCCTCCACCTCTTTCTCTCAAATAAATAAACAAAATATTTTAAAATGTTTTTGTTCAAAGTCATTTGCTGGACTTGCAGAGTCACCAGAATTTAAAGCCAGCTAGGTGTGTAGGGCAAGTGTACTGCTTCAAATCCCATCAAGCGTGATGGGAGAGCACCATTGCTACTGTGCCCAAGCAGTACACATGGAAGCTTTGCATCAACAAGTGACTAGAAGACTGAAGGCCAAAGGATAACACCAAGTGCCCTTTTTCTATTGCTCATCTGCATATTTCCTTGGGACAGAATGTCTCCCTGAACACGAGGCTGCTAAGGGGAAGCAAGAAACCCACAACTCCAGAAAGGCTGTGGTAACCAAAAGGCGGTGGTAGACACCCTGGATCATGTAGGAAGAAGTTTTGTTGTTGTTGTTATTGTTTTCCTGTAGTCTGAGGCTGGTCTCGAACTCATGACAACGTTCCTACCTCTGCCTCCTGAATGCTAGGATTACAGAGTGTTGGGACTAAAGGCAACACCATTCCTGGCTCAAAGGAGTTCTGTAAATATGAGAATCAAGCTCTGATGCTGAGAAGTGGCAATGCTGCCCCATTTCCACTACAGGGATCAGTAAGGATTAAACACAAAGCAACCCGATTGTTAGGAGTTTCTCCCTTTCACAGAGATGCACCAGTCAATTTCTTGAAAGCTGAAAGCTAAACAGAAGTTCCCGCTTCATTGTTTAAAGCTGTACCACGCTGGAAACACAACTGTACAAGTTCTTTCCTTGAGTTAGTTGTTCAGTGTGTCAGGTATGTGGATATTAAATGTGCCTGAGTATTGATTGGAGGGGATTCTTGTTCTGCATCTCTCAGTGAAACGATCGTTAAAGTGGTTTCTGGCCGACACAGCTCTGGGAATGTGAGCATAATGCCAAATAAGCTGGTCTATTTTTATAGCTTGCTGCTCACAAAAGGAAAAGAAATCCTCAACTGTTTTCCAAAAAATACAGATGTCAAGAACTCTTCATTGAGGCCATTGAAAACTGAGCAGGAATTTGCACTCAGCAACATCTGGTAGCATGGGCTGGTTACTTCTTGGGTGGACCCACCTAATCCCATGTGAGGCTCTTGGTGGGACTGTCAATCAATGTCCTCATCAATCCCTAATGAAGCTTGATCAATAAAAATCAGTTTCCTTGAAATTTAAACCTGGATTGGTGTCAGAGAGGGGCAGAACACAGTAGGAGGTGGTACCCTCAATGAAAGCTTTTATTGATTGATTGGTTATTGAATTTTTACACATTTATATGTGTGTGGTATACACATGGTGGATGTGTGTGGGGGGGTGTGGGTTAAAGTATAACACCAAGGGTTTTTCACTTACTTTCCAAATTATTTTTTAATATTATATTTTTATTTATTTATGAGAGAGAGAGAGAGAGAGAATGGGCATGCCAGGATCTCTAGCCAATGCAAACGAACTCCAGATGCATGTGCTACCATGTGTATCTGACTTATGTGGGATCTCAGAACTGAACCTGGTCCTTAGGCTTTGCTGGCAAGCATCTTAACCACTAAACCAGCTCTCCAGCCTCCTCAACTTATTTTTTTGAGACAAGGTACAACCCAGAGCCTAAAGCTCTCCAGTTTGGCTCTCCAGCAAGTCCTAGGGATCCTCCCATGTTCACCCCCTCAGTACTTTCATTAAAGAAACATGCCGCTGTGCCTTGCTTTTATTTGGGTGCTGGGGGTCCAAACTCAGAAACCCATGCTTGTATGAGAAGTGGTTTACTGACTGAGCCATTTCCCAGTCAAACAACAGCATCGTAATGCTTCTGGAACTTGGATCACACTCTTATTCCAATCCCTATTTGTGCTGAATTTGGTTCTTAGTCCATTGTCCATTCTGTAATCTTTCTCCATAGCTGGGACTGTGCAGTCAATGAGCTAAAGCTGAGTTAAAACTGATGCCATCGTCTCTGGTGATACTGTGAGGATGAGTGACCAAACAGTCCTAATGACCGAAGTTTAACTATGCCACAGGCCTCACAGAAAGTGGTTCATGGGAATCTTATCATTTTAAAGCTAACACAGTTTTAAAAAATGTTCAAGGTATGCACTCATTTCATGTCTATTTCATGTCAGTTTTTCATTTGAGGGACCTACAACTAAGACTCACTAAATCACCTTTTGAAGGACCCAGGTATATAAGTGTTGATTCCTCCTGCGCCGTTTCAGGCCAAAACCCATGTACTCAACCACTGTGCATTAGGGTGGGAAGGGATACTAATTTAGTAATTAATGACAGAATGTTTATACTATGTCAAGTCTGTACTAGATGAAGGAGGGGTACCGGGGAAAGACAAACAAGTTATCTATGTGTGTGAAGTGAAATTCCAGTGACAGAAACCATTAAAAAAAGGGTTGGGGGGGGGGAAACTGGAGAAATTGCTCAGTGGATAAGGCACTTGCTTACAAAGCTTGATAGCCTGGATTCAATTCCCTAGTACCCACATAAAGCCAGATGCCAAATAAATAAATAAAGGTTTATTTAAAAAAAATAGTAGGGTACAGTAAAACCCATCTTTTATCCAAACTCTTGGGAACATGAGACAAGAAGATCTCCAGGTTTTGGTTAGCCTGGACTCCAGACAAGATCCTTTCAAAAAAGAGAGAAAAGGAATAAAGATACATTGTAGTCTCTGATAGTAAGTACAAAGCAAGAAACTTAAAAATGATAAAGGAATATATTTGGGATATTGGTTGCATTTTTATCTGATCATGTAACTAGGAGCCATGAAAATACCTGAGACAGACAGAACTGCCCAGTGTTCTTACCCCCAGGGCAGGAGTGAGGCAAATGTGGCATCTGTGGCTATGGAGAAGTAAGGGACAGCAAGGTAGGGGCCACGTCACTGACAAGAGAGAGGCCAGGGGGTATGGTAACTTGGAAGGTAGTCTCCAATCTCTGGTCTTGTCAGTATTATGATTGTTTCTTCCTTAAGGGAACTCGGTTACCCTTTTTTGTGTCATTCGCCTATTTGTAAAGAAAAATGTGTGTGAGGCAGGATAGAACACGAAAGGTCTTTACAAGCCCCAACATTCTGTAGTGAGATAAAGAAGGCAGTGGATGGCAAAGCAAAGATGTCACCTGAATGGCGAAGGCAGCCTTGGACCCACCTGAGTCAGTGAGAAAATTCAAAAATAAAAATACCCAAGCCTACAGATGTCTCCAGCCTGTTATCTAGCACTCAGGAGGCTGATGTAGGAGAATTTCTGAGAGTGCTGGCCATAAACTGGGCTTCAGAGCGAGCCTAGGAGGGCAGCTTGGGCTAGAGTAGGACCTTTCTTCAAAATGAACAAAAGAAAGAAAGAAAGAAAGAAAGAAAGAAAGAAAGAAAGAAAGAAAGAAAGAAAGAAAGAAAGAAAGAAAGAAGGAAGGAAGGAAGGAAGGAAGGAAGGAAGGAAGGAAGGAAGGAAGGAAAAGGAGAGGAGAGGAGAGGAGAGGAGAGGAGAGGAGAGGAGAGAAGAGAAGAGAAGAGAAGAGAAGAGAAGAGAAGAGAAGAGAAGAGAAGAGAAGAGAAGAGAAGAGAAAAGAAAAGAAAAGAAAAGAAAAGAAAAGAAAAGAAAAGAAAAGAAAAGAAAAAAAAAAAAAAAACTCCCTCACACAACAAAATCCCTACCCAGCTTCTAGGTCCATAGATCCATGCAGATTACTACATTTATTTCTTGATTAAGTATAAGGTTATAAAACAAACATCCTTGACTGTTAAGTAACCTAAAAAAAAAAAATAAGAAAACCTGTGAAATGTTCTGCTGCAGTTGTGAAAGATTTTGATCAGATGAACAACCAATGAGAGCTATTTATTGGACCTTTCTATCTTATTGAATTTCTCTAGCGTCATAGCTCGACGAATTAGCTGTTTTGAAAGTGAGTGGTTCAAATCATCTTTGAATTAATATGGCCCACAGCAATAAACAGAGTTCTTTCAAATGCAGCACATAAAGTTATCCTAAACTAAATATTTTTTCCCACAATTATTCCTAGCAAAACAGAGCTTGCCTAGGAGAAAAATAAGTGGCTAACAAATTGATCAGGAACAACCCAGATAATACCCCTGGAATCAGGCTCGCTACCCAGGCTATCCAATTCGAGAACATTTATTCATTTTCTGCCGAGATTTACTCTGTGGGGAGATAACCTACAGTTAGAAAATGATTTCACAATGAAATAAAGGGCAGAGTGAAAGGGGCTATGCTAAAATAGTGCAACATAATGGGGACATGTGACGGGACCTCAGCAGTGTCAGACAGTTCTAACTTGGAGAGGAAGTGATTTTTGCTAGGATATGAATGTTGGCCTTAGTTACAAATTCATATGTTAAAATCCCGACCCTGGTAATGACAGTATGAGAAGGTAGGACCTTCGAAGACAATGAGGTGCATGGGGGTGAGTCTGCAAGAATGGAATTGTTGTCCTTATAAAAGAGGCCTAAGAGGGGCTCTTCTGCACTCTTCAACATGAGGGGGACAAAAAGAAAGTGTCTGCTATGAATCAGACACTAAATCTGCAATGCCATGGATTTATCAGCATCCTAAATTTTGACTAATAAGCCTCTACTGCTGATAAAATATCAATTTGCAGTATTTTGATATATACAGCAGGCCAAAAGGACAAAAGCAGTTCACCTAAGGATGAAACAGATAATAGATGGCTAAAAAACAAACTTCAACTCAGACGTTCTAATGGTTATGATATAGATAGATGATCTTTTCAAATTAAAGCCATGCTAACAATCACCAGTCACCTTAGCTAATCAAATGCATTATGAGCTGAATGTCAGAGATTCATGTTCAACACAACTGGATTATTTTGCTTAATCTCTGCTAGTCTAAGCAACTAAAACTTATCCCCCTGAAATTTTCATTGATATAGAAACACCTAAATAAATACAACCAAATGTTGATTATCACAATGGATTTCCAATGTTTCTGGTACATATGTAGCTGAATTTATTTA
This sequence comes from Jaculus jaculus, assembly GCF_020740685.1. Taxonomy (NCBI): domain Eukaryota; kingdom Metazoa; phylum Chordata; class Mammalia; order Rodentia; family Dipodidae; genus Jaculus; species Jaculus jaculus. The sequence continues at coordinate 12,614,322 of NC_059107.1, read as the reverse complement.
GATGTAAGTATTTTCACAGATAATCATTCATTTACAATGTTACACTAAAATGGAAAAGATATTTATCAAGAACTTGAAATAATTTTGAACAAGGTAATTGTTTTCTTCTTCTTTCTACTTGTATATAACCCCACACACATTGTGGAATATAGAAGCATGTAATAGTAAATATGATTCTATGAAAAACTTAAATTATTTTAAAAAGCTTTAATGGAGCTAAGAGGAATAAGAAGAGCTATATTGTTTTTGGAATTTAGTTATTTTATCTTTCATGTGATTTGTTCTAAATACCATGAGACTATCCTATATAGGAACATGTTCCATCAACAGATAAAGAATCCACATGCAACTGTTTGAGGCACTAAACTGTACTGACCATCACGGATCGTCAGCATACTTTGGCAATGGGGGAGAGGGAAGGACAGTGGGGGACAGGAGAGGTAGGGAGTAACAGAGTGAAAGTGAGTAACTTTCATCTGGTGACTTCCATATGAGAGTCTGTGAGGCTCAACACAGCACTGGCTAGAAATGCCAATGGTTATGATGACTTCAGTCATTCTCACTCAATGATATAGTCTCCTCAAAGCTCTCGCAATGGGAGGAGGAAGAGGAGAATTCCTTTTAGACACATCCAACCATCTCATATTGTAGCACAACCTTGTCAGCTACAACATTCAATCTCAGATCCATGCCAAGAAAATCACACAAAATTTCATAAATTATGTGTTTTTAAAAATCTTTATAGATTTATTTGCAAGCAGAGATAGACACACACACACACACACACACACACACACACACACACACAGAGAGAGAGAGAGAGAAAGAAAGAAGGGGGGGGAGAGAGAGAAACAGACAGAGACTGGGCACACTGGAGCCTTTAGCTATGTAAATGAACTCCAGATGTATGTGCCACTTTGTTTATCTGGCTTTACATGGGGAATTGAGCCTGGGTCACTAGGCTTTGCTGGCAAGGGCCTTAGCTACTGAGGTATGTCTCTAGTTCTCATAGAGTTTCATGTTGACATTGTGTGTTGGGCCACATGCATAGCTCTACTTGGTTGGATGCAGCTCTCAGCTTCAAGCTAGACACAGCAGTTCTTCCCAAGCTCTCAGAAGCTATATGAAGAAAATATGACAACTGCAAAGCAGAAGAATTGCAAAGGGTCATCTACTTCAGTTTCATAAAAAATTATATTTGAGGAACTTCTTGATTTTAGACCATCATAATAAATGCAAATAAAACTTTGCTTATTATGAAAAAATTCATACCTACAGTATAACCTAACTTAAAGGTATGTTAACACTCAAGATTTCCCTATTCTTAAAGGCGGAATCCCAGAGAAGGCAGTACTGAAAGACTACTTTCATTGGCCATGATTCACAATACTACAGAATATGTTGTGTGTCTTCTCCTTGTCCCTCCCTCCCATTTGCAGAATATTCATCTTGCCTCCACAGATTCCTCAATGGACTAGGCAAACTCCTTACAGTTTGGCTGTTGAAATTTTTCAGTTCACTTAAATCCTTCCCCATATTTTGCATATGTGTAAATACACCCCCCTGAAACTAGTTACACGGTATGAGGAATACAATGAGAAAGAAGGAAATAAAATGTTTCTTTTTTCCAAAATATTCTTGTTATTTATATGCAAGGAGACAGAGAAGGAGGGAAAGAGAGAGAGAGAGAGAGAGACAATGGGTGTGCTAGGGCCTCTGGCCACTTCAAATGAACACCAGATGCATGCATCACTTTGTGCATCTGGCTTTATGCAGATAATGTGGATTCAACGCCAGTAGGCATTGTAGTCAAGCCGCTTAACCACGGGAGCCATCTCTCCAGCCCAATAAAGGTTTCTTTGATGCAAGAAGTTTTCTAACTTAAGTAACAGGAATAGGGAGCTAGAAAGGCACTAAGAGAAGACAGACATGCACTATACACTCTCATGTCAAAGTGGGAGCAAAGACTGAGGTGTAAGCAAAATAAAGTTAGTACAAAATAGCAAGTTTAATCTCTAAGTCTTTGGAAATTTGGCTTAGAGAGGATGCATAAGCTTTAAAGAAAACATAGACTTCTTTTTTTTTTACTTCTTTTTTCTAAGAAAGAAGTGGTGATAGGAAGTTTTGAGCACAGGACAAAACAAAAAATAATAAACATAAGCACACAGTGAACATTGGAAAAGGAGGGACAATTGTGCACAATGAGGCACAATGGGCAGACAATGAGTGATTATCACAGGCAAGGGGTTGGGGGAAGAGCAGAGCTTGAGGTGAATAGAGCAGATTTCTGCCTTCTCTGAAGTCAGGACATGCCCTGGAGGCAGTGAGCACCAAGAATTTATACAAGGGACAAATCCAGGTCTGTGTTTCAAAATGTTAATACAGAGAGCATGCCTTTAATTCGAGCACTCAGGAGGATGGCAGAGATAGGAGGATCGTCTAGCGTTTGAGACCATCCTGAGATTACATAGTGAATTCTGGCTCAGTCTGGGCTAAGACGAGACCCTACCTTGAAAAACCAAATCTCGATAAATAAATAAATAACTCAGCAAACACGAGAGTGGACAAAACCCAGAAAACTAGTGAAGGAAGGGAAGTTACTTCCAGAGATGAGCTACTTTGAGAGCTAAGACTGAAGATAATGAGCAAATGAAATAGAGCAATGGCCACAGCAAGAGGAAACAAGAAGAGGAGAGGGAATGAGGTGGCTAAATCACTATGTTACTCTGGGAGGTTATAGGCAATAGAGAAAGTAGAAAAAAAAAAAAAACAGTTCTATTTTCAATACCACTGAGTTCATACAGTGCTTTCACTGGGCAATGGACTTCCTGCAGGTGCACTGGAGAGATCTGTCCTTTTAGCCATAGGCCAGTCCATACCCTGTGAGGAACGGTTGGTGATCCAGGCACAGCCCTAGCCTCGTGGAAACGTCCAACTGAAAGCCAGCACGCTGAGGAGGAGAGTAAAATTGTCTTCAGTAACTAAGACTAATGGGGTGGGAACCAGAGCCTACTAACAAATGAGGCCAGAACGTGATCATTAGGCAGTAAAATTGAAAAAAAGTAAAGATTTTACTGTTCACTTTATGCACTTTGTGTTATTTGAAATCATTATAATGAGCCTATATTATTTTTAATGTTTAAAATTTAAAAAGTAATTAAAAATACATCCAAAGTTCAAAGAGCCCCTGACTCAATCTCAAGAAGATTTAGAATATAAAGGGAATTCATGTATATTTATAGGTGTCCTTGATGATGCTTGCTTTTGATTGTTGCATAAAATATGACTAATTCAATTTATTCATTTTAATGTTACTGGAAAACTTAAAAGAGGGGAAATCCAATTTTAATTTTTTTTTTATATTTGCCTGTCATTGGATGTGATATGCTAAAAACATTTATATGTTCTTTTGCATGTACTCTATGTTTTTCTTTTTTTCTTTCTCTCATTAGAAGAATAAAGACAAGCTACATTTAGTTTGCTGGCTATCAGGGTTCAACTGATTGATGCCTCATACCATCCACGCCTGATGCACTTTTTTGAAGATGGAACTCAATTCCATTTACAAAAGCCATTTTAATAAAGACCTTTTCCCTACAAGCTGCTTATTAAATAAAGAGAGCCACCTAGGCTGAGAAACATACAACGTAGCTACAGTCCTTCTTTCTTCCTAAGCTCCTCAAGGACAAAGGTCATGTAATATTTTTGGTGGAGAGTGAAAATTATTCACAATTGCCTGCTTTTGTCTGCTTTTAGGAGACAAGATTTTGTGTGTGTGTGTGTGTGTGTGTGTGTGTGTGTGTGTGTGTGTGTGTGTGTTGCAGACCTGAGTCTTTTTATATGCATGTCTTTCACTTTTAATTAGTATTCATTCTCCTTGCTTATAAAAGAAAAACAAGTACAAAGCTAGAGAATTATAAAATACAAAAAGCATAAAGAAATTTGAAAGTACTGACAAAACCAGGAAAGTAGCCTGGCAATCATCGTCTACATGTTGCACATCATTCAAGCACCAAGTGCAAAAAATGACCATTGAGCCCTGTGATAGAGTAAGACAAGGCAGGGAGCTTCAGAGGTTTGAGTAAGCACAAAGGGCAACGGGATCACCCTGCCCCTTCTGTGAAATAGTAAACCCTGTCCATAGCCAAAATCTATGGCCATGCCTTCTTCATCAAATGTAGATTTATCCTCATCCTTCTCAACTCTCCTACAGTAAGATTTATTAAGATGTCACCATTTTCTCCCAGCATCCCATGTAGTGTGTGTTTGGCTTTCCAAATCCTCCCACAGTCACCCAGGCAGAAGTACCAGCCCTAAAGGGAGCCCTTTCTATCGACCTGTTGATGACTTCTGGCTGTAGTTTGATCTACTACAGAGACAATTGTCATTGAGGGGAGTGGGGGAGGGGGGCTGGAGGAATTGATGGGACCTGTGAACTCATCACTGTCATCTTCTGAGACATCCTCTTTCTCTGCATTGTGTCATAGGTTAGAGCTCATGATACTTATCCATAACTGGGTGGTTAGCTATGCTCCAGGCACCATCTACATCACTTCCACCATGATCCTAGGAAATGGATGGCACTGGATTTTTAAAGATGAGGGGTGAAACTATAAAAATATAGCAGTTATATGTTCTGTTTAATCATAACAATATTGAAGCATAGGTAATGCCTGATTGGGAAGAACTGTCCTTTAGTCTACTAGAGTTCAGAGTAGATCCCTCTCTGTGCAAGCTATAAGACATAAATTTCTCCAGACATTATGAATTGAATGTACTCCGTGTGCCAAATTTCACCCTGGGGGGGGGGAACCTTGGGCTGGAGAGATAGCTTAGCAGTTAAGGCATCTGCCTGAGAATCCTGAGGACCCAGGTTCAATTTCCCAGTACCCATGTAAGCCAGATGTAGTAAGGGGTTCCTGTGTATGGAGTTTGTTAGCAGTGGCTGGAGGCCCTGGCATACCAATTCTCTCTCTTTCTATCTACCTGTTTCTCCCTCTATCTCTCTCTCAAATAAATAAACTGTTTAGAAAACTTGTAGGTACAAAAAAAGATAGAGATATATCTATTTCTTTTTATTTAGCCCTTTGTACCATGAACAATTTCCTTAGTTTTAAATTTTATTATTATTATTATTATTATTATTACTTTACTAATGAAAGTAATTCCACATGGAAAATATCTCTGCCTGCCCATTGTCTTCTGATTTTACTCCAAGGAATCACTGGGCCACAAGGGATCTTCATTTCTTAGAAGAAGATGTTCCCTTCATCTTCACTTTATTCATCAATTTGTTTCACTAAAGCAATTAAACAAGATACTTGTGTATTTTTGTTCACTGAAAACCTGGATTGAGCTCCATTACCAGTTCCTTGCTAGTTAGGTTAGATGGTTAGCTTAGTCTCTGCTCCCTTTGGAGAGCACACCCTACCAGGAACCAGATTCTAGCATGAACGCTGAAACAACTCAGGAGGCTCAACCAAAGGATGAAGGAGAAGTTTTTGGAAGACAGGACTGTAAACAAAAGCTACATGAAGAATCTTTCATGCTGGGTCTGGTAGGCTAAATAGAGTCCTTCAAAATTCTGTTTCTGTGAAACTTCAAAATGAAACCTGAAGGGAAATAGTGTCTTGGCTGATATAATTCAAGGTGCTTCTCAATCGATGCTGGAATTATACCCTGATGAACTCATGATTCATTCAGCGTACTATTAAAATGCAGTTAATCTACCTAAACTATGTACACCATAGCTTAGCCTAGGCTGTCTTACACATGTTCAGCAGCCTCACATTAGAAAAATGTGTCTACCACAAAGCCTATTCTGTGGTGAAAGATTAAGTATCACAAGTAATTTGCTGAGCACTGAACTCAAAATGGTAACCAGCAGTTGTGGGACAGTCATCAGTATGAAGCATAGTTGAAAGCATCCTGACCTGAAGAAAGTTAAAAGCACTGAACTACAATTAATTGCTGCAGGGTGGAGATGCTGCAGTGATAGGGATATCGGTTTCTGACGGGAGCTGCTTTCACCCAGCTTCATAAGTGAGTGCCATCTGCACATTGTTAGCCCAAACCAAGTTCAAAAATTTAAACTCTAAATACAGAATGCATACAGCTCTTCATGAAGTAAAATAAATAAATAAAAATAAAAGTAAATCCAGCCAGCTTAAGTCATGAACCATCTTTACCTAAGACATCAGGGTGGAGTAGGGTGGCCATAATAAAATAGCTGGTGTCCTTATGAGCACAGGAAATTCAGTATCACAGAGAAGATGGCATGTAAGGATACAGACATACAGAAGGAAGACAGGTATTGATTGGAAGGATGCTGTCACAGCCACAGAAAGTTAAGGATTGGCAACAACTACAGCTGGATGAGGTCAGGAAACCTCTTTTTCCTACAGCTCTGGAGAAAGTACAACCCTTCCCATACCTTGATTTCAATGTTCCAGCATCCAAAACTGCAAGACAAAACACTTTTGGTGTTTGAAGCCATCTAGTTGGAGTGCTCTGTATAGTAGTGGGAATAAATGACTATCCCAGGACAACAGTTTGGTATTCTCCTGCTTAATAAAAAACCATGGAAAGGAATCCACTAAGAAATTATCAACCTAAGAAAATGGAGCTCCCTGATCTAAAAGTTGGGCTTTCTTCATTTTCAAAAAAAAAAAAAATCAAGATCAATATGCATATATTTATTACATTATTATTCTTATCATTATTTTATACATTTTTAGAATTGCTTCATTTCTTTTACTTTTGTTTTTGGGATTTTTTTATTGGCATAATTATACAAAGTATTAGGCCCATCATGATATTTTCATACATACATATACATGCAGTGTACTTTGATCATCTTGACCTCTTATTACTTTCTTAATTTACATATTGAAGTTTATTAATTTTGGACAATGTTTTGACCATATTCACCCTCAATACCCTCTTTTATCTCCCTGCCCTTCCCACTTTTCCCCTTCTTCTTCCCAACTAATCCCCTTTCTACTTGTATGTATTTTGCTTTTCACCCACTTGCTAAAAACTAGGGTGCTTGCATGAGCAGGGGCAGAAGTTCCAGTGCAGAACGGGCACCTGCCACTGGCCACGCAGCCAAGCCATTGGCCGCTGACGGCTACACTGGGGAAAGTGGAGTCCTGTGAGCGCCTCTCTCTTCCATCATGGAACATATTTACTTTACAAAGGAGAGACATTTTAACAGGAATGTAGGTGGGAAATTTCAAAATATTGTCAAATTTTAAGCTGACTTTCTCTCTAATTTCCTTATTTTGCGGAGGGCTGCTAACAATTCAGTTATGAGTTGGCACACCAGCAGCCTTGGTTCATTAGATCCCTGCTAGTTTTAATCTATTTTTAAGCCACACTGTCTTCAAAGTCTTCATTAGACAGAGTAATTGAATTACATAGAGGGGTGCATGAAATGGACATGAATTTCACAAAACTTGTACTAGGAACTAAGTTTTCCCTCTTAAACCATTTAACTACCTTGAGCTTAAAAGGTCTGAACTGATGAGTTGGTTCAGTGGTTAAGGAGCTTGCCTGCAAAGCCTAAGGATCTGAGTTTGATTTCCCAGTACCCACGTAAAGCCAGATATACAAGGTGGCACATATGTCTGTAGTTTGTTTGCAATGGCTAGAGGCCCTGGTGTGCCCATCCCCCTTTCCTCCCTCCCTCCCTTCTTTCCTTCCTTCCTTCCTCCTTCCCTCCATCCCTCCCTGCATGTCTCTCTTCCTCTTTATCTCAAATAAATAAATAATTTTTTAAAAAATGTTCTTCACTTTTCTTAATTTGATTTATTTATGAGAGAGAGAAAGAGAGAGAGAGAGAACATGTACCAGGGCCTCTAGCCATTGTAAACCAACTCCAGATGCATGAGCCACCATGTGCATCTGGCTTACATGGGCTCTGGTGAATGGAACCTGTGTCCTTAGGCTTCGCAGGTAAGCACCTTAACTGCTAAGCCATCTTTCCTGCCCTCTTTTATTTTTTCAAAGTGCCCTAATCAATATTTTCATCGTGCAACTGATTTAGATGTGTTCAAAAATAAAATCATGAAATATTGAGAGTTAAAATAGGATCTGGATATTTCAAATCATTCCTTTCTTTTACTTAAAGGGATACTCAGAACTGGGTACAGGGGACTTAGTCTGAGGTACTCAGCCTGCATTAGCATGGCTGCCACAGTTAGAGAGCTTATTTGTTCAACCATCCAGTGTATCTTTTCAAATCTTTAATGCCTTCACTGGTTTGCCAGTTGATTCATGTTTTCGTGCCTCAGTTCCTGACTTCTATCTAAGCCTCTTCTTGGCTGTCTGTCATTCTGGGGCCTCTTTCTGTAGGAAAGTTCCTACAAGTAAGGATCCTCCTTTGTAGCTTAGTTTGGGGGCTATTGACATAGGGTGTTCCTCACCTTAGTACTACTAGAAAGTAGAATCCCTTAAGAGATGGGGTCTAGTGACAGGTCTTAGATCACTTGATAGGTTCCTGAAGAGATTACCGGGCAGGGGTGCATCCCTCCTCTCATGCTCCCCTCCTCCTTCTCTGCTGCCAGCAGCAGCTTGCCCCATCAACTACTCCCTGCCATGATATTCCAATTCACCACAGACTACCAAGCAGTACAGACCATGGACAGAAAACTCCAAAATAAACCTTTTATCTTTATAAGCCTATTGCCTCAGGCAATCGTTGCAGTAGAAGAAAGCTGACTACTGCATTCTTTTTTATTTTTTTTTTAATTTCTAAGATTTAACTCTTTTCCTTTTGTTTATTATTATTAACAACATATTTGGTGTGGATGAATCATGTGCTGGTACCCTTTTTTCCCTCATCCCTGCCCCATTCCACTGGTGACCCTCCTCAGTGGGGTTGCAGTATTCCCCATGGGACTGCATTCATTGTCTTGATGAGAATTCATTTAATTAAACCATTCACTTCCTTCACCTTAGTTTCTTCTTCTGCAGCCTCCTTCTTCTTTTGGCCTCTCCTGTGCAGCAGTGATAAGAATTTCCTCCCAGTTTGGCTATGACTAAATAGGCATGAGCTAGGTGGTAACTGAAAGGTTGTTTTGGATCTCTCAAAACATTTCCCTGTTATGTTCAAAGCAAATACAATAACAGCAAGTAAGATGGAAAGCGGAAGGGTGAGGTATGGGATGAAGGTCTGTAGAATTACGCCTTTGTCTCACTACACTCTGTCTTCACCTTCCACACTGCTGTGGGATACTGTGGAGAATATCCTGATCTACGGCTAGAGCCTTAGGATCTACTTTCAATGTACAGGAGGAATCTTCAGGCTCTAAAGTTCTAAAATTCTCTAAAATCCGTGTTCACAGTGTGGAGATCCTAGGCAGACCCTTCCCACCTATGTGTTCATGAACATCAGAAATTACATATTTATTCTCTAAAGTCTGAAGCGTGAGGTTTAAAATGTAATTACAAGCTAGCTAGTCAAAACAGAAAAGCAACCCTACTTGGAAAGAAAATGGACAAAATCTTTCAGTGAAAAAACACTACACAAATACTAGAAATATTACTTGCATTAGCCAGATCTCTTTGTCCAATTCTCTTGACTCCTCTTCCAGATCCTCTGGAATGATGATTGGACAGGTAATGGCATTCCTCAGCTTGCAGCAGCTGTCACATCAATATATCTATCCTACGATGGTTTTTCTAAGGGCTTTGTGTGGAATTCCCCATTCACAGGAAACTTGTTCCATAAAAGACACAACATAAATGAGTATGAATGTGCAGCTTTCTCATTTTTCTTCTTTCTTTGCAGAACTAAGGAACCATCCATCTTGGTGGTCCAGAGTCTGACAACTTTCCATGAGGATCAGACAGAAGATGGAGGCAAGGTGCCACTCATGTGACATCAGAGCATAGAAAAGCTATTTAAGAGATGGTTCTTTAAATATTCCGGGCTTATCATCTACAAACAAAGTAAATCGGATCATTTATTCCCAGTATAAGTAATTTGGGTGTATGTTTTTATTCATTTTACGTCATGTACTTTTTAAAGCATACAAGTTGAAAGTATGAGATAAAATATTTAACGTTCTTAATTTTTTTTTTTTCAGTAGCACCTGAATTGTCTTGCTTACCTCTGTGGAGTGAGAACTCCCACTTTTGAGGGCACAGTTCATGATATCAAATTTGTATACTGCTCATAGTGATGTCATACTCACATGGCCTGTTCTCTCACATTATGGTATGCTGTGCTGTATATTTTTGCTAACAAGACTATTTGAGAGATCTATCTGTTCACATTGTACGCATTTGTTCCTTAGCCATCGGTGCACCAAGGCAATGCTTGACATCTGTGTTTCAATGGGTATTGACTGGGGCTCCTGGTGATTATTGGTCTTCCCAGATGAAACATTCAAACTCACGTGCCCTCCTTCTGTACAACATACTTTTTTTATTCTTTGAGGACTGAAAACATCGTAGTTTGGTATCTGCAAACTTTGGATCAAAATGTTTGCACTAGCAAAAGAGGAAATAAATTTATCCTGAGAAGGAAGTACCCTGTAAGGGTTCAAATATGATGCCCAACAGCTATTTATTGTCACAGAAAAATTTCAGTGCCAGGATTGTGACATCTCCCAGGAAGGTGTTGATCAACAAGGCTTCTGATGTCCCCCAAACAATACAGGATATTCCCAAGGCTCTGGGTTGTCTGCCAGAACCATATGGTAAAACTCTATTTTTGAAGACACCACATACTTCAGTAGCAGTATGCAAAGAAATCAAGGTAAATGTGAGCTACACGTCCCCTGTCTGCTGACTAGCAGCCAGAGTGGTAGAAAGTGCTATGTGCCTGCTATAAGAGAAACATCATCAGCAGTCTTAATCAGCAGTGAACATTGCAAACTACACAACTGGCCATCCAAGCAAGATATGTCCACTACTACAGTAGTGGTGTGTCTGTTATGGGGGTAACCAGCTGCTTTTTAATTCAGTTTGAGACTCCCTCTCTGGTGGGGCAGAATTCATGCCTGGCACTGAAAAACTAGTCAAAGGTCTATGGGTGGGAAGGTCACAAATCCTAGGAAGGAAGTTACTGTTGTGGTTTGTCATTCTGTCCTTTCTTAAAGCATTTCTAATCTTAATACAAAAATAATGTTTTCAAATTATAAATGCTTTTAGCAATTCAGTCCATGTTTATCTGGCTGTCATGGGTAATCCTTTTCTATCAGGATTTTGTTCACTCAGTCATAGCTACTCTGAAGTAAGGGACATGGACATAAGGCAAGGATGTGTTCATTGTCCACCTATGGAACTTCTGCATGTCACTTAACTTCTCTTAGTCTAGCCTAATGGTACTGAAGGGCCAATGCCTGTGTGCCAACATGCTTGCTTCCAGGCTGTCTAGTCACAGAACTGATCTCATCTGATAAATTCAGAGCCCTAGGACTCCATGGAGACCTATCAACCATCAAACGACATTATACAGATTAAGAATGAATGGTCAGAGAGGTTGACCACCTGCCAAACATACAGCTAAAATTTTCAAAGACTAGAAATGATTGATTTGATTGCAGGAAAAAATTGCTTCATAAAAGAAACTAATTTACCCTGAAAGTCCTTGATGTATTGAGATGGCTTAGCGGTTAAGCACTTGCCTGTGAAGCCTAAGGACCCCGGTTCAGGGCTCAATTCTCCAGGACCCACGTTAGCCAGATGCACAAGGGGCACACACATCTGGAGTTCATTTGCAGTGGCTGGAAGCCCTGGTGAGCCCATTCATTCCCTCTCTCTCTCACTCTCTCTCTCTCTCTCTTTCTCTCTCTCCCTCCCTCCCTCCTATCTGCCTCTTTCTCTGTCACTCTCAAATAAATAAATAAATAAAATGAACAACAACAACAACAAAAGAATTAAACTGTGCCCCTCAAGGACAAGTCCATGGCCCTTCCAAGAGTGTGTGCCTTTACACTTTGTATAGACTAGGCACCTAAATTTTTCTTTAAAATTACCTGAATTATTCCATCTACATAATGATAGAAATCACCAAGAATGGCATTGCTAGTGGTCTCTTTATTTTTTTTAAAAGGATATTTAATTAATTTATTTATTCAAGAGAAAGAGGGAGAAAGAGAGAGAGGGGGGGGGAGAGAGAGAGAGAGAAAGAGAAGGAGCGAATGGGATTGCCAGGGCCTCCAGCCAAGGCAAATGAACTCCAGAAACATGAGCCAGCTTGTACAGCTTGAGCCATCTTAGGTGGACCCTGAGAATTGAACTTGGGTCCTTTGGATTTGCAATAAGTGCCTTAACCACTAAGCAATTTTTTCCAGCCCTCATTGTTACCTTTTAGGAAAACATCTTCTCTTCTAAACTTGTTTCATGGTTTGATCAACAAGCCAAGGCTAGAAGCCAATCACCTCACTGCTGGCATACTGGTAGGGGCCGTCTGAAATAGCTAGAACCAATTTTCATTGCGTATACGCAAGAATAAGCCCACCTCGTGTGCCCCAGTGCCTCACTGTCTCACAGACCTATCACTGTCTGTCTATTCCACGATGCAAGGAAGCTTGAAAATACCACTCTTGCCACACTACCAAATGCTTTCCCTCCTCTAAGCTAGGCTGAAATTCGTGGAGGCGGCTCCTCTTTATTTTCTCTTTCTGTTTCCTGGGATACACCCTCCAGCTGGCAAAGAGTAAGCATTCACTAAGCATCTGTTGAACGAATCAATAACCGAGTCAATATATCCTTCAAAAGAAGAAATGAATCAAAGGATGAAAGCAAGGGAGTCAATGACAAAAAAAATACTGAGGGGAAAACAGTTTCTAGTCCTTCCAAGGGTCTTGTCCCTTGTGTTGAATCGGTTGTCATGATGAATGATCTATTTTAGAAGATAAGAGGGATGTTGGCAAAGTTTTTGGAAAACAGGACTTTAAATTATAGCTACATTTTCTCATTTCATTTTTTCTAGTTTGCAATCTCCAAGCGGGCTTATAATACCAGTTTGTGTAGTGAAGTAGTTTGCCCAACAGGGAGGAATCAATAAATACTAATTAATGGCAATGATTAAGGAGGAATAAGTAGGTGGAACGCACAACTGGAATAACTAAGCAGGGTTCAGCTGAGACAGACTCCACTCTGGAAAGGAAGCTTTCTGCCACTGGTCTTGCCTGTTGAATTATGATTTCCTTCTGTGGTAGCAAAACACTAGCTAATAATTGAAAAAAAAACGGATGTCCATGACCTAGTTCAATCACATAATAAGGTTCAACTTTGTGGGAGGTGCTTATCCTCTCTGAACATGCATATCTTTGTAAAAAGAAAGGATCAGACTGCACAATGTTCACGGCCATCCTAACACTAAAATTCTGCTCCATTCTGCCCTGTGTTATTTTTGGCTCTCTCTGTGCCTGTCAATCCAGTCTTTTCTGCAAACTGGAAATGAATTCAAACTGGCTAGTGTTTTATTAGAGTTATCTAAAAATAAATTCTGTAGCAGGGGCCAGGAAACTGCTCTATGGAAACAGTGAGTGTCAGCAAGCCAGAGCTTCTGGCAGATACCATTTCCAGCTTTATTCCTTTTTTTTTTTTTTTAACCTCTTTACAGTATGTGCTTCTAACGAGAAAGAGATAAAGAACAGACATGTGCGCTTATTTACTGAGCTTGCATACGGAAGGGAAAGGAGGAGACAGACTCGGAGATTCAGCCCAGGGCTCACTGCTGGGGATTGCATACAGCGGAAGTTAGAGGCACTGGCTCGGAAGTAGAAGTCCAATAGGTATTGATAGACATAATTGGATCTATACAAATCTATGCAGTGAGCTCTCTCTCCCTCTCAAAACATTTCTTCGATTAGGAAAGAACAGTCTAAGTATGCAAAGAAGCAAGGAGGGCAACGATCATGCCCTAGAAGGATGCTTCCTACTTGCTGGCTATCATGCATCATTTTATCCGTCTAAGTTCTGTCATGACAACCTTCTTTCATTGTGAGTTTTTGAAGGCCACCATCCCTAGTTTCCTTTTCTCTTATTGAAAGGACTTTCGTGCAGTAATTTTAATCTAGTGGGGTGATACATTTTCCACAACTGTCAGTAGGGTGCGATAGAAAAGAGAATGATTCGAATAAACATTTGGGCTATTAGTAATATTTGGCCACTTAGCAGGTTTCCTGAGGCAATACAGAGCAAGCATCCTACTACAACCTAGAGATCAAGAGAAATGTGGCTAAAAATATAACTCAAGCATATGTTGCTCCCGCCAAGGTAAATAAAACCTTGCTAATTTGTGCTACGAGGGAATTCTTCCAGATTTCCTCACACAAGCCAAACCACTCTTTACAAAAACATTCTTATCACTGATCACGTTAGAATGCCATGGAAGATTTTGCTATTTCTCTCCATCTCTGGGAATCGAAAATACAGATTCTGTATGCCAGCTTTGCAGGTGATCTTCCTTAGCTCTTTCTCCAAGAGTGGGCTTTGAATTCAGAGCATAGAGAGATACTCTTGATAAGCTGTCTTGCTATTTGGTATGTTTGTATTCCTGGGAGCAAACTTCCTTGCTGACAGTTTGTTTACTAACAAGAAGAGTCTACTTTTGTAGTTGGCTATGATACCGAGGATCTTTTCACTGAAAGCTCATTCTTTAGTTCATATTCTTCAAATTTTCAGTTTTGCTTCATATTCCCATTCTAAGTTCCAATAGTGCCCCATCAGAACACTTAGCATTAAATAACTCAGTTACTGTAGCCATGTGAGTGCTTTTCCTGCAAATAACATCACATGAAGCCTTACAGTCCTACCTGGTTAGAATGCATTGCCTTCTTTTACACAAGGACGACTATGGCAGGCCCTCATACTGGAGTATTTGCCGGGACTGAGTGAGTCAAGATAGCTGTTAGAGTTAAGGTGGGAATAAAAATGTTCTCCATTTGACTGTCATCACAGGAAGTTTGAGAACCACAAACAACTACAAGCAAGAATGTTGCATGAGTGAGGATCAGAAAGCAGGTGAGAGCCAAAAGGTCAAATGTAAAACCAAACAGCTCTGTATGTATAATGACTGGTCATTAGACAAAATAACTCCCATTGTGTTAGGATTGGAAATGCTTAGTATTCGAACAGGATATATATATATATATATATTTGGTACAGGATAGAAAGAAATCGCAAGACAGCTACAGTTTAAGGTAGACAGGATAGTAGTATTCCATCTGACCTTCACTGGGTCTAGAATGACATTTTATCTCATGATCTCCCCATTCTGCAGCCATTTGCAGGAAGCAAAGGAAGTAGCAACACTGGAACGCCTTTCGGAGTTTGAATGTCCCGTAAGTGCAACTCGTTACTGTGCCTGACGTTCCGGTTCAACTCAATTTCATGTCCTTGAGCTTTTGTGAATATAGATCTGAAAGTAAAGGAACATAACAACCCTGACAAACTTTTCAATTTTTTCTAGAAACGATCCATATTTTGTGCTTATCTGTAATGTCAGTTCCCTTAGAAGCCACTTGAAAGAAACATGAAATTACACTGGAAAAAGGGGGTGGGGGGAAAGATCACTGATTTTTCATGTTAAACTTGACTTTAACTTGGGACCTAAGTTGACTCTATCAGTTTTGTTATCAAACACCCTAAGGGTGATCCTATAAGGTGGGACATCCTGTGGTGAAAACCTCCAGT
This sequence comes from Jaculus jaculus, assembly GCF_020740685.1. Classification (NCBI taxonomy): domain Eukaryota; kingdom Metazoa; phylum Chordata; class Mammalia; order Rodentia; family Dipodidae; genus Jaculus; species Jaculus jaculus. The sequence continues at coordinate 12,598,665 of NC_059107.1, read as the reverse complement.
ATCTCAACACTTCTAAAAATATTTCATGCTTTTTAGAAATGTTAAAAGGAGCACTAACTCTACTCACTGGCATACCAGCAGAATAAACCTGAGCTATTTTTGAAAGAAATTAAAATACATCCAACTTCTTGAGTGTTGTTAAATTTTTGTTAGAGATTATTCTCTTTTATTTCCCCCACAAAACCCTTCTAATGAAAAAACATCCATAAACAGGGCTCATAAGAGGCAACAAGATTTTGTTACAAAATAAGAGGAACAAGACATTCCTTATTTTCCTTGCTTGCACACAGGTCAGTACATTTTATACTTGCTAAGAATTTAACTTGAACAATAAATGTATGGACTTAGGGCACCTTACAAAAAGGCCTTTTTAATTGTATTTAATAAGTTCTAAGTAGCCAGTATTTTTCTCAGATACATGTAAAAAGATATCTACCAACTAACTTTCTTCTTGTTCTTGCTATTGTTATTTTTTCCTTCCCCCTCCTCCCTCTCCCTCCTTCTCCCTCCTCTCTCCAATCCCTCTCATGAACATACTGATTCTTACCAAGTCTTGTACCCTTCATGACTATTTGGGAAGTCAAGAAGTTACTCACATTTAACTTTCATCAAGAGATTGTCTTTACCACTTGTGTACTTAGATGTTCACCAACATAATACCACACATATGAAAAATCCTCACCACCCCAATTTTAATACAGCTGATTTTCTTCAACATTTTCTTTTTAGCCTCAGGGTGGCTTTGAACACATGGCAATCCTCCCACCTCTGCCTCCTGAATGTTGGGATTAAAGGCATGCACCACCACACCCAGCTAATTTGCCATCAACTTTTTGAAATACTTACAATAATTTAGGTGTTAACTACTTTGGTAATGAGTAACTTATTTGATATATAATTACATGACTGTATAATCATATTAACATGTTAATGTGATTGTTAACAAGTGAGAAAATCTAATCCACATATTCCATCAATTATTACCCATTTCTTAAAGAGCATAAAATGGGATGATAAATTAAACTGATAGAACATTATAATCTGTAGACATTTAATTAAATGTTGATTATTTTGACTTTGCAGATTTCATCGTGTATTCTATAGTCGCTTATACTTAATTTATCTTTTAGCTTTATTATTTGTTTAGTCGTGGATTACCTTTGCTCATGCAGTTTTAGTGGAAGACATGCCATCAAGAGAGAATGAAAACTGGCTCTCGGGAAGAGTGCATGAAGCACAGGTGCCCATATGCACCGTGAGCTTACTTGCAGTATCTGTGGAGTACAGGCTTCCAGAGGTGAATGAGGTGATTAGGAAAATGTTTCAAAGTAACCTTAATAGGACAATACTGAGCAGAGGCTAAGAAACACTGTGCAAATTGTCTTCCCATGATTTACGTGCACCATGTTGACTTCCCTGATGGTGCTGAAGAGCAAGAACTATGTCTTCCATTCCCTCTGAATGCTCACACCATCTGCCCAAACGTCCTAATGTTTTCGATGTCACCTTCCTGAGAATACACAGTATTGAAATTCATGCAATCTTAGATTATGCAAATTCGTAGAATATCATACTATGAATTCCTTCAAATTAAAAGAAATTTCCAAGAAGCATATGGTTTCAAAGCAAGCAAGCCAAGTGAATTATTAATCACTTTTGCTGACAGCTAGTAGCACTGAAGGCACAGAAAATACCTGGCATCTTTCCTAAGGACCACCTTACACACTCCTTAAGGCTACCCCTATGTAGTAGCTTAAAACAATGTTGATGATATTAAAAGGAATACAGCCTACCACATATCAGACAATAAGGTGCCAGGTTCATTTTTGCATTGCCTATAATGTAAATAAAATGATATAACATGGATATCACTGTGATAAGGCTATCCATCCTATAAAATAGTTATGTGAATAGGACATATGACACCTTAGCACAGAGCTGTCGGCTAAAGGACCAAAAGGTCTGTTTTAATGTCATCTAACATCCTGAGTCCTCAACACCTGGCTTCATGATTGACACATAGTAGATATGAAAATGTAATATGTGTTAAATATATGCAAGAGCTTGATCAGAGAATGGCAGTCACACTAAGTGCTAAAAGGCCATGAAGCAACTAATGTGGACTAATGTGGTCATATTCTGTGTTGTCAATAGTTTTGCAGCTGTAAGCTGCATCCAACTTTGACAGCAAATGTGTGAAGGGCTCCTAGCACACTGTGACCACCATGGCAATAGTACATGGCATAGTGCCACCACAGCAATGAGAAGACCCAAGTTCAGATTTTTCTTTCACTCATTAACATTAAGACTTTGAGAAAGTTCTTTGTGTCTCTCAAACTCAATCTCCTTATTTATAAAACAAGGGCATTGGATGAGTGAGCCCTGAAAGTGAACATTCTAACTATAAAAACTTCTGCAAGTTTTATGCTCAATAAAAATTCATTGACTTTCTCTTATAGTTAGTGGTTCATTTGTATTTCTGCAGTTAGCACTGGGGAACCTGTTTCCATGGTCTTAGTAGCCCTTTTTCTGAAGTTTGCACAGTGAGCACAAGTTGTATGGAAACCCTGTCCTGAAATTAGGGCATGTCTGTCAAAACCAGCCACTATCCCACAATATTATGATCTTAGGTCTATTTTTTAAAATAATCCTACTTTAAATACAATTCAATATCATGTGCAAAAGTTTTACCTGACATGGTTTGAAGAAGAGAATTATATTAACTTGACTCTCAACGTGTGCATAATTAACAATGCAAAGGAGGCATTTACAATAAGTAGGTAATAAGGAGGAATATCAATCACTGAAGGGTATTTTTCTGGGATATGCCTAATACAAGGATCTTCAGAGTAGATGAACTATGCTGTTAGGGATCTCACCAGGAAGAGTTTGATGCTTTATGGAATTTCCAAGATAGGTTCCATGAAGAATATACTGCCTTAGAATGACAGGATGCTGGGATGGAAGGGGCAACTCGGTCAGTCCCTCTTGTTAAACCAATCTGTCATTCACTTGCTAGACAAAGTTCCTGCTGACGAGGAAGCCAACATTTCATTAGGTGGCTCTTACCTTTTTCAATTACTGCTTACCAGCACAAAGTAAAGCCTGGAGTTGATTTGCAATTGACCTTCCTGCATGTTCTTGTAATCTTCTATTCTGTGGCTTACTCATGGGAGTTCCCTATATCAGGTGGCCTGCTTTCACAGGAGCTTTCTTATGTTTTATACAATCAGGGTCATCCTCAATTTATTTCTTCACCAACCAACTTTTCATGAGTTTTTCTAACTATATTCCATCTCTCCTAATGATCCTTATCCCTGATTTAAAAAATAAATAAGCTCTCTCCTTATGCCTTCTTGTTTGAAAAACCCAAAGTTGAGTGAGCAGAAGTAGTAAGAATTGCCATAAATCATGTTAAAGAGTGAAGGATAAGTGCTGAAAAGACATCTTATATCACTGTGCTAGAAAATGTCACCATAGAGTAGTAGAAAGAAATCCAAGATCAATATTACAAACTGAGATAAGGAGGGTTCTTACTAGCAAGACTCTTAGTAAGTATTTTTAAGCCATTTTTCTAAAGACTTAAATGCCAAGAGTTAAAAGCAAAGTGGATGAAATTAGGAAGTGAAGTACCTGTAAAGTAAGCAGCTAATGGAGAGAAAGGTTGAAAATACAAGTTCTGGGAAAGATGAAGAATTGCATACCCTACTCATTCCTGTTCGTTGCTGCTCTAGTCACAAAAAATAGGGAATAAATCCAGCTTATATGCCCATCATTAGGTGAATGGACAATGAAGATGTGCTGCATATACACAGTAGAATTTTTACTAAGCAGTAAGGAACAAACAATGAAATTTTAGCACAATTGATGGACATAGAAAGAATCATATTAAACAAGTTGAGTGAAATTCAGAAAGCTCAAAATTGCATATTCTGTCATATGTGGACCCTAGTGCAAAGACACTAACAACAATTCTATTCAGCTGTGGACTCTGTGTACTTACCAACCAACTTGGGAGGCAAGATGTGCCTGCTGCTAAAATACGGCTGGAGAGCAATTAGAGCAATTGCTCCCTGGTTGGATTTGAGGCCTGTTCCACAGAAAGGAAATCATGTCACATGTCCAGATGCACATGTGTCTGGAGTTCATTTGTAGTGGCTAGAGGCCCTGATGCCCTCTCTCTCTCTCTCTCTCTCTGTGTGTGTGTGTGTGTGTGTGTGTGTGTGTGTGTGTGTGTGTGTGTGCCTCTATCTCTCAAGTAAATACATGAATAAATAAGTAAATATTTTAAAAATATAAAAGAAAGCATGAAAGTAGGATAGGAATCTAATAGAAAGACGAATGGGAAGGGAAATAAGGAGACAAAGTGGGGCAATCAAACTGCATCTTATACACTTATAAAACTGTGAAAACTAAGTAAATGAAGCACTATGATACCTAAAACTATGTGAACTATTGTTAAAAATTGAGGGTTATAAAAAATTAAAAGTCTCATATGAAGGAGTTTTTGCAAGGATCACTGCTCTATTAGAATGAAGTTAAATAAATTCCTACTGGCTCAGAGAAACCAGAAGGAAACATGGACCTGCAGGAAACAGAGAATAAAGGAAATCACAATTTTATTTTTAGAAAAGTATTAAGAAAAAGCTTGGGATATTACAAAGTGAAGAAGGAAGAGTGCTTCTTAGAAGAAGAAGAGAAGATGAGAAAAGCAAGAAAGGGAGGGGAGGAATGGAACAGGAAGAATCTTGAGGCCAGCCAAGATGAAGATGAAATGACGATTGTATTTACTTCCAAAGAAAATTATGGAGAACAAAACAAAAGCCATGTAATGACAGAAAATACTTTCAACACAACAGTCTGGCTTCCAAATTGCACTTAAAATACTGCCACAAAAACCATGTGAATTGGAACAAAACTGACCGTGTGGTTACTGTGCACCAAGCAGGCTGTGCTGCACAGCCTGGCACTGCCTGAAGACGAGACCTGACCGTCAGCTGGAAGGAACCCAAGGTGTTCATGCCCTGACAGGAAGCACAAACCGTTCAGAGAAAGATGTCGAAAGCAGTTTTCACGTTGGTGTGTATAATCATTTAATGTTACTGCCAGCAGGAGAAAATAAAAAAACCTCCCTGAAGGTGAACTATGGCCAACAGAGCAGGACAATATGCATTCAAAATGCTTGTCAATGCATGGCCTCCTCTCACACTTCCAGAATCTGCCTCCTCCCTTCGCAGCTCACTGTGTGGAGGTGACATGAATGAGCATGTCTGGGCATCACCCAGGCGTGGCATATTGTATGCAAAATCCCCAGAGCATTCAGTAACATATACATGGTGAGAGTTTGGAAACCAGGAAGACAGTGGCTCCATCAAAGGTGAGAATGAGAGACTGCTTTCATTAAACATACTTTCCATCTAAATTCAATTCATGGAGAAAGGGAAAATTGACTAAAGGTCAATACAAGGTTGATGGCCAAAGATAGAGCAGACATTGTGAGAAGGGCTCCCAAATCATCCAAATTGGGCTTTCCCTGTAGGGAGATAGCTGTACATGATAGGATAGAGGGCTATTATCACAAAAGACCTGGGTAAAATTCAGAGTACAGCAGAGAGTAACCCCGGGTGTCAAAAGTGACAATGACTGAAGTCCACGGGCATCATTTTTTAGCCATGTAGCTCTCATTCAACCTCTAGACAACAGGAACTTTCAGAATTCCAAGAGGCATTTCTTTGGCAATATTTGGTGCTGTCCTGGTGAGAGCTCACAGCATTGGAGGATAGAAGTTAAGAAATGATTTCAAAGGCAGAGGATTTTAAAATTAGGGCAAGAACAAGGATGGCAGGACACGGTGGCTATTACCCAGTGACTGTGGCTGTCTGATGGAGAAGTCTCTCAGATACTTCCAATACCCTCTGAAAAAAATTTCAATGCAAGGGTACTGTGAAAAGGCCAGTGCCCGAAGTCCAAATACCATTGTGAATTAATGGTACCAGGAGGCCACTGGAATTTAAGAGAATATGTTCATTTCATCATCATTCATCGTTGCTGCTTAGCACTTGGGAATATTGTGCAGGTTCTGATAAATAACTCCTCAGGGACCCCTTTTTGAGGAACTATAAGATTGATGGGAAGGGGAAGACATTTTATTCAGTTGCATAGCCACCAGTATGTTCTGTGTTTTCTGTTAAATTACCCTCTACCCATGTTCATGTGAGAAACCCTAGTTAAGTTCAGTGGGGTACACACACACACACACACACACACACACACACACACACACACACAAAAGAGACAACAAAGTAGAAGTGAGGCCAGTTAGAAAGAGGAAGGACTTCAGCAGAAGGGTGAAAGGAGCAAGATAGGGTAATTGGGGGTGATTATAATCAAAAGACATCAAAGACATGTGCAAAGTTTTCAAGAATTAACACACGTTTAAAAAGTTTCTCAAAGCTGGGTGTGGTGGTGCACACCTTTAATCCCAGCACTCGGGAGGCAGAGGTAGGAGGATTGCCATAAATTCGAGGCCACCCTGAGACTCCATAGTGAATTCCAGGTCAGCCTGGGCTAGAGTGAGACCCTACCTCGAAAAAACAAAAACAAAAAAGTTTCTCAGTAAGAATGCATAGGCTATACTTTGACAAATATGATGGCCTCACATACATCATATATTTAAAAATAAAGTATAAAAATGAAGCCATTGGAAGAGATATTAAAATGGATATACAGTGAGGATTATTTGAAGATGGCAATCCAAATTCTCACACTTTGATATGTTGAGATTATATTTATCTTGGATCTCATAGGCTGATAAGGGCCTTGGGTTTTTCTTTTTTTTTAATGGCAACATCATGTTTGTGATCATACAGGTAATACAATACATGTAATGCATTGTTATTCAGTGGATCTTCACCTTGCTCATCTTTGAGATGTGGGCAACTTCAGTCTGCTCTAAGATAGCATCAGCAGGTAACAGGGCCGTGAAATCAGGTAGCTTTGCTAGGCATTTAGGGTGACTGGGCCCCTGAAAGTAAGAACCAAGAAGTAGGAATGCCCTTGGGCCTCTCTTTGTGGTCTCTACTTTACTAGAGATCAAAGGATGATCTGACTCCTTATCTCCTTACTAAAGGAGATCTGTTTTTCCACAAACAATTTAGGGCCCTCCTAGGAGGGAGGTCTTCCTTCCTAGGATTGAAAACTAATCTTAACATCCACATCGTGGTTGGTCAAGTTCAGCCCCAAAAACTTGGCATCATGGCTAGCCTCTTCCTGAGACAGCCCCTAGCTCAGACTAACCAGTTGTCTCTCACCTAAGCCAGAAGGTAGGGCCCACCACCACAAAGTTGTAAATACATTTACAAGGGGAAGGCAAACTCTCTGGGATGCCTGGCCAATCATGAACCTCCAAGTTCTTATGGGTTTCTGGTGAGCTGGGCTGAGACAAGAAGAGAACCCCTGACCCCACTTCCCACATTGGCTCTTTATTTACTCTTGCCCTCCACATGGCAGGATCTCTTTTTACCTACTTTTCTTCCCTCTCTCTTTCTTTTCATGGTTTTGTTTTCAGACCCACTACATGGGCTCTCAGACCACATGGGTTATTCATTTTCTTTCCCTTGGTTCTGTACTTTCATATAGATAGATAGATAGATAGATAGATAGATAGATAGATAGATAGATAGAGATAGAGATAGAGATAGAGATAGAGATAGAGATGGAGATAGAGATAGAGATAGATATATAATCTAATAATTACTCCTTTCAGTCTTATTTTATTCAATTCTTTGGTTAAAATAAACATGAATCTAGGGCTTGGGATTCTTTGCCTTTCCTGAATCCCTAACACCCCATTTCAAGGTCACTTTTATGCTTTTTCATGTTTTTTTGAGGAGATTTTTCCCTATCAGGGTGTGGAACCACCAAGCTGTTTTGGTAAGGAAAAGTCCTTTGTGTTAAGGGTATGTAATGATCTCACTGGGGCCAAATCCCAGAGCTGGCTTTCTGTCCCTATTCCCCTTGTGTGTCTCCTAACACGTGGCTAAATTCCTTGTACTGCTTCTGTGCTAAGGATGCCACTAGAATCTTCCAAATTTATTACCACGCCAAGATTTTTGCTCTTCATAATTAGTAACTTCTTTACTAGCCAGTAAGATTCGCTATTCCTTATATTTTCATATTCAGCATATTCAATTAAAATCTTAAATGTGGGGCTGGAGAGATGGCTCAGCAATTAAAGGCACTTGCTTACGAAGTCTGATTGCCTGGGTTTGATGCTCCAGAACCCATGTAAAGCTAGAAACACAATGTCATGCATGTGTCTGGAGTTTACAGGAGACTTGGTATACCCATATTCTTCCCACCTCTCAAATAATAATAAATAAATAAATGAATAAATTCAAACTATATTGTTTCTCTTTATTATTTAATGGTTTATTACCTACTTAGTAATTACTTAATTACTAACACTGTATGAATTTTTTCATTGCTGTTTTACAATACAGAGGATTGAGCCCAGAGCCTCATGCTAGGCAAGCACTCTGCCACTGAGACATATCCACACTCCTTGACCAGTTGATATGATGATATATTAGGCAGAAACCCCAAATCTGAAGTGGTTGATTAGACACTAGGTTAGGAAAAGTCATGGAGACGGGGGCTAGGTGGAGAATGATAACCACCACATGTAGATATTTCCCCCTCTCATCCTGATCATGCCCTTTTGTATCAAATGGAGAGCAAAATTTTCAAGCACCAATTTATGATATAATTCACTTTCCTATTTTCAAGAATAGTTAAATATTTCCTAATTGAAAAAGAAGTGAGCATCCATGTTATCTACTGTAAGTACAGTGGTCACTTGTTACTTGTTCCCAGATAATTAAAACATTATGCTGTGGTTTTACCATGATATTGTGAAATGAAGTTCTCTGAAAGTGCTGCATGTGCCTCAGATCAGGCAGGATGGACTGATAGACTGTCTGTAGAGAGGGAATATTGCAGGATCAGAGCCAAATTATCTTGGGCTACCTTTAGTAACTTACTAGCCAGTTATCGGCCATCTCTGTGTCTGACCTAACATTCTGGTGACTTTAAGTTGATCAGGTGCAGTGCTTTTTGGAAGATAAGAACAGACCCTCAGCTTCCACCAACTCAAGAGCTAAGAGTGTCATGAAACAGTATCTGAAGCCAATGGTGGAGATTTCCCTGCTTTGCTGTAACCTGTCTACTGATCCTTCAGCCAATGTATTTGGAAAGGGTCTGAATCTATGACTATATCTTGTTCTGCAATATAAAACCTTCATGAAGCTATTAACACATTAGAACATAGATTGGGCTAACCTAAATCTGTGTTCCCAGGCCATGGTCACTCATATTTGGGTCCAGAATAAACTACCTCTTATTTCTCTTAGAGGTGAGAGCTGTGTCCTTTATGTTGATAATATGTATTTTTCTAAGCACTATATTTAAAGTTCAAAGTTTGAGTTTGATAACCTCAAAATAACCCAAGAACTGGACAAATTTGAATGTGTTTGGCCTTATTTTGAAGCTGGTTAGAGGATCCTGTGTCCAACATAAGAATTCTCATGATGCCAGATAAGGTCTACTATAGAAGATTCAGAATAAAATACCCATGCTGAGGGTGAAGAGATGGATTAGTGGTGAGGCTCTTGCCTGTGAAGGCTAAGGACGGACCCAAGTTCGATTCTCCAGTAACCACATAAGCCAGATGCCTAAGGTGGGGCATGTGTCTGGAGTTCATTTGCAATGGCTGAAGGCCTCTGCCTGCTTACTCTCTCTATCGGCTCCCCCACTCCAGTAAATATTTTTTTTTAAAAATGCCCATGCCTTTCACTTTACCAGAGCAGACAGATTGAAGAGTGCTGGGCAGTATATTTCAGAAGCTGGCGGGTTTTTGTGCTCTGTAACAACATACCCTAGAGAATCACTCCTATTATTTATTTGTCCCAGTCTAAGCACCCTACAGTCTCTGCTTTAGTTCTCATAATCATATTTTTCAGATGTTTTCTATCCTATAAGTGCTATTCTGGTGATGTGTGAACAGATATTTAACCAGCAGATAAAGCTCACCCTTCATGCCAGGAAAATGTGCATTATGTACAGGCATTGAGGAACCGCAAGTGAATAAAGTAGATAGGGTTATTTACAGAGGTGCTTACTGCACCATTTCATCAGGACCCCACTTATCTCAAAGCATTAAAGTAGATCCCTTTGGAAAATGTATACTTCCTATCTACTCAGTGTTTCCTAAGCAAGCTCACTTTTTAAAAGAATTGGAATGAAATAACTGTATTACAAGATCCTGCTTCACAGGCTGAAAGGAGACAACCTTTTAGACTTGCGGCAGGGATGGGAGGTGGAGAGGGGTTCCTTTAGGAGAACTGCCTCTACTCATAATCCTCCACCCTCTCAGAGCCCAGCATTCACCAATGATCAGCCTTGGGCTAACAGTGACAGCTTAAAAAGAATGAAACCACCCATCTGGTAACCTGCACAAATCAAGAAGCCTCTATTGGCAGGGCATGAGTTTAATTAGAAGCCATTTAAAAGCTGGTGGTTAGCCGGGGGTGGTGGTGCACACCTTTAATCCCAGCACTTGGGAGGCAGAGGTAGGAGGGTCACCGTGAGTTTGAGGCCAACCTGAGACTACAGAGTGAATTCTGGGCAAGCTAGAGTGAGACACTACCTTGAAAAACCAAAATAAATAAATAAATAATAAAATAAAATTAAAGCTGGTGGTGCATTCTTACCATCACAGCTCTTGGGAGGCTGAGTTAGGATGATCATGAGTGTGAGGCTAGCCTGGGATGCATAGCAAAATTGTGTCTCAACTAAATAAGGATATAAAGAGAATGCATTTAGAAAATGTAATCCTCCCATTCATTTAACCATCTGGGGCACTGGTGTTCTCTGAGCACTTGACCAGGGTACAGGGTAGGCTGTGCTTTCCAAGTGCAGACAGTGTTGTCAGTTGATGAAACTTAAGATAATTCCAACGTAGACAATATATTGAATGTGTTACAACACGGGGCCTGGTCCTTAGTACAAAGGAGTTCAGAAATAATATCGCCTAGTCCTCAGAGTTTCAATACTTGTCTAATTTGAGTTACATAAAAGCAAAGGCCACAGGAAGTTGACAAAAATCCCATTGAGGTACATAGCAGTAATGTGGACCAGAGATTTGACCTAGTGTGTTCTGCAGAATTATGGAGATACTGTTTCATAATCTCACCATTATTTGCTAACAGATTTTGTACAACTTAAGCAAGCTTTCGGACTTTCAATACCTCCCTCTATCTGAGAAGGGCAACCAGCAATTTCTCTTTCAAGTTGTTGCTGTGAAATGACATTTATAGAGTGGCGGTAATCAGTCACCAAGTCAGTGTACCCATGACCACGCATGCAGCAGACAACGTACTCAGCCTTGGGGACAGTGCAATGAATGAATCCAGCTTGCCTGGGCTTTGAGGCAGACTGGGCAAGAAACAAGGCTGTGTGGTACCATTGGTCCATTGGTGCTTGTGGAGCCAGCCGCATGATTGATAGTGCCAGTGTCAAAGAGGGGACCACTGTCTCATGAGCAGGCTGGGGCCTGAGATTGTTCTAAGCATCGTCTTTTTGAGTTCCTTTAACTATCTGATGTGATTGGTGGCTTCACTACTTACACTGCTCCATAAAGTCCAAACCAGATAATACTTGTAAAGATTACCCCGTATGCTGGATAACGTTATCTCTTTGTGGCTCATTATTTGGTTCTCTCACTGGCATCTTTTTTTCTTTTTTACCCTGCATCTGTTGTTTCTTACCCATTTGGTGTTTGTAGGTTATTCATGATGTTCCAATTCAGCTAAACTATATGCCTTCCATAGTGTTCAGCATCAGCTACACGAGGCACCATGCCTGAGAGCGCGAAGACAAAAGTGGAACAGTCTTCCCTTTCTTCGTGTGTTTGGGTGTGGGTGGAAGGTGGAAGGCCGCATGGCAGCTACTGAGTTTTTATTTCAATTTTTTAAAGTTATTTCTTTGAGAGTGACAGAGAGAGAGAGAGAGAGGCAGATAGAGACATGGAGAGAGAATGGGCGCCCCAGGGCTTCCAGCCACTGCAAACGAATTCCAGATGCGTGCGCCCCCTTGTGCATCTGGCTAACGTGGGTCCTGGGGAATTGAGCCTCGAACCGGGGTCCTTAGGCTTCACAGGTAAGCGCTTAAGCCATCTCTCCAGCCCTCAATTTTTTTTTTTTTATTGACAAGTTCTATACTTACAGAGAATAAACCATGATATTGCCCTCCGCTCCTCCAATTTCCCCTTCACACTACACTCTATCATGTCTCCTCCCTCTCTCCGCTAGTCTCTCTTGTTTTGATGTCACGGTCTTTTTCTCCTATTATGAGGGTTTTAGTTGTTCTAGGACTGAGGATTGTACCTAGCACTGAAATTGGTGGCTTTGAAACAGTGGCAACCACATGACCAGACCACCTCATGGAATCCTCTCAGCTCCAGGGTGTCCCTGCTTCTCACTGTCATCTTTCTTTCCTGACACCTGCTCAGCTGACCCAATACTCCAAAATATGACACCAAAGTAAAGGCTTCTGTGTACTAGCTATTGAGCCCTAACACAAGAAAGTTGCTTCCTAAGTCCTACATAGCTCGTGTGAGTTTGGCACCCATGATTGAACTCTGATTTCAAAACTGATTTCCCTAAGGCTAGCTGCCCTCATTTCACAATTTCTGGGAAGGGGAACAAGAGCAGATCCAATAAATAAATGTCCGCCCTGCTTTCTCCTTATAACTTTGCTTTGCAGATATATGATTATTTACATAAAGCTGTGAAGTATACAATTCAGGTGTTTCCAGCATACTCACAGAGATGTACAGTAATCACCACTATCCAGTGGCAGGGAATTTGCATCCCTTCTAAAACACCTGTGCTCATTAGTAGTATTGCCCATGTAGATGCTGGTTACCACCAATCTGCTTTCTACCTCAGTGAATTTTCTCACTCTAGGCAGTCATGAAAATAAAGTGGGACAGTGTGTCTTCTTTTCTACCTGAATTTTTTTTTTCATTCAACATGATGTTTTCAAACTCTTTGCCATAGCATGTATCAGTATTTCTTGTCCTTTTCTAGTTGGATAAATTACATTGCATGGATTCACTACATTTATTTTTATCTGTTATCAGTTGACAAATATTTAGATTGTTTCCAATTTGGGACAATGTTGGATCATGCTGCTAGGAACATTCCTATAGAAGTGTGTGTGTGTGTGTGTGTGTGTGTGTGTGTGTGTGTGTGTGTTTGTGTGTGTAATATGAAGACATGTGTACTTGTAATCTCATATGTATGGGTAAACATGTGAACATGTGTAAGTGGAGGCTGGAAGTTGAGATCAAGCATTTTTCTCAATCATCTCTCTCTTTTTTATTGAGTCAAGTCCTTTTAGTTAAAGCCAGGTCTTATCAATTTGATTAATCTGGCTAGCCAGCTTATCCTGGGGATACCCTCTCTACATACCCCAAATTTTGGGATTACAGGTGTGTCCCATCAAACCCACCCAGCATTGACCTGGAACTCAGATCATCACATTTATGTTTGTGGGACAAGCACTTTATCCATTGAGCCATCTCTATAGCCCCTGAACTTTTATTTATTATATTTTCAATCATCTTGAATTTGTTCCACGGAATAAAATTGCTGGGTCTTATGGTTATTCTATATTTAAAGTATTGAGAAACTGCCAAACTATTTTCTCACACGGCCACCTCACTTTACATTCTCACCAGAAGCACTAAAGGATTCCATTATGGCCAAATTTTCCCCAATAGTATTATCTCTTTTATTATAGCTAATCTCTTGGGTGTGTAGGGTGCGTAATGACATGAAGCCTCTTTTAGAGAGTCTAGGTAGGAACAGTGAAGCTCACTGTTGTTATTATATAGGGTCAAATGTTTGTTGGCCTTTTTATTCTCATCCTGAAAATTATGCAGTATAAGAAAAATAATGATTAATATACTCTGTATACATAATGCTGTATGATGAAGAAATTATCTCACAATAGCACAGAATGTCTCCACAGCCCTTTAAGAGAATAAGACCTATTTTGTCCCATCAGCTTATAGTGTGTAAGGCTAATAGCAGACTAAGTATGAAGAAACTGAGACTTAGAAAAGTGAAATACTATGTTCAGGGTCATCTAGCTATTAAGTAAGTTTTCTAACTTATAAGTGGGTGTCTTGGTTCTACCACATTAAAAAGGCTTGATCACTAATTAACACATGAGGAATGCAAATTAATCTCTGACCCTCTTGTCTCCCCTCCTTCTTCTCTCTTTTTCTCACTTTATCTTTGCCTCCCACCCCCGTCTCTATAGATCAGGAATGTACTATTTAATGTTAAAGTATAATGATATAATATAATCCAAGCAGTTAAAGGTTTTGGTAGGAAGTTGATGAGTTTGAGACTAGCCTGGCTACAAACACCACACAATCTCCAAGCTCTAAAATCATTACCAAACCAAAAAAGCTGGAAATGAATTATCTAGAAAATCCTTTCACTTGAACTCTATATATCAGGATTTTAGAAGTACTATCTCTGCCTAAAATATTCAATTATATGCTTATAGATGGAAAAAAAACATATAAGCAAACAAATAAGGCAATGAAATGAATACAATTGGGAGAATGATCATAGACCACTGCAAATGTACCAAGTTTCACTGAATTATATATTGTAAATTGTTAAATTGTTTTTGAATTCAAGGTCTTGTATTATAGCCCAACCTGCCTTGAAACTCACTGTCTAGACTGGACTGGCCTTGAATTTATGGCAAATCACCTGCTTCAGCCTCCAAAATCCTGAGCCTCTAAGTGTGAGACTCTATTCCCAGTTAAAGGCTAATTTTATGATATATGTTTTTGAAGTTCACATTGCACATTGCAACTGGTGAGTTCTGGTCACTCAACAGCCATGAGGTCTATGAGAGTTTGACATACTAAGGTTGCCAGAGAAACCCACAACCTTTCTAGAAGACCCAGAAGCTGCAGCAATATGTCATATGTTTTTCTAGAAATCCTCGCTTGTGGTTTATGTAATGTCATGTAAAATAATAAAATGTGCTCCTCTCAAAGAGTGTGCATACAGAAACACAACTTTCACACCTCTTCATGCATGTGCAGGGTCACATGCTGTCACACAAGTGGCAGAGTAGGAAAATCACGGAGAACACCCACCTGGTGCCTGATGGGTCCGGGTTGATGTGAAGTCATCTGTAGGTGGCTGTCTGGAAGCCCAACCTTCAACACATTGCTGACGTCACTGTGTTCCCTAAAGCCATGATTCTAAGAGGACATGCAGAGTAAGCACAAGGCAATGAGAAACCAGGGATGTACTTAAAGCTGAATGAAGTCAGAGAACACTGACATCCTGTCCAGCATTTACATTTTAATACAGCACATTTATGGACCTTGTATATGGATATTTTAGTTACTATTGATTAAATTTTATAATACTTTTATTGATCATAAAATAAATTTATAATTTATTACTTAACTTCCAAAGGGCTTTTTATTTTTAATTTTTTTTATAGATTTTATTTATTTGACAGAGAAAGAGGGAGAGAGAGAGAGAGAGAATGGGCATGCCAGGGCCTCCAGCCACTGCAAATGAACTCCAGACCTGTGCGCCCCCTTGTGCATCTGGCTAACATGGGGTCCTGGGGAATCGAACCTGGGTTCTTTAGCTTTGCAGGCAAGCACCTTAACCACTAAGCCATCCCTTCAGCCCTTTCTTTCTTTTTTGGAAGGGGTGGTTAAGGAAGGGTCTTTCTCTAGCCCAGGCTGACCTGGAATTCACTATGCACTCTCAAGGTGGTCTTGAACACACAACTATTCTTCCAACTCAGCCTCCACGTGCCAGGATTCAAGGCATGTGCCACCAATATTCATTTCTATGTCCCTGTTGCAATCTGTTCCATTTCTAATCAGTGTTCCTGGGTGGGAAGCTGTTCCTTAGAGGGTCCTGCTTGGTAATGGACTTGGACTCTTCTTGAACTGTAGGTGAACTCTGTTAAACCAATAGAGTTTGCCTCCCTTGAGGTCAACATGATCACATACTATACAGGTCTATGGGGAGACTTTGTCTAAAGCAGGTAAGACTGAGCAGCAGAACTCTGTTAATGAGACAAATGGCAATTGGATGGTTTAAAAAAATTCTTCCTGTTTGCAATTTATACAAGAATACAGATATCCCTGGCTGCCCACTGGAGCTTGCCCCCTCCTCTGGTAATTTCCAAGTCTCCTAGTGTTTAAGACACTTAGGCAAAATTGTGTACAATTTGTCTATATCCCATGCACATCCTCCAGTATGTACTACATAAGCTATAGGCCATTTATAATATTTGAAACAATGCAAGTAGTTGCTATACTATATTATTTATAAAACATTGATGAGAGAAAGAGAGGGCGAATCAGCATATACCATCAAAAACAGAAACAGTCTTCTTGCTAGTTAGCATTACATCATTACAGAAACATTGCCTCCGCTACTTTCACCATAAAATACACAAATTCCCACAACAAACAAAATCAGATTGTGGTGAAAATTCTTATCTCTTTTCTCCTAGTCCAGTGGCACTTGGCTGTCTACTACATCCATAATCCTAACACAAAGACTTGGTTGAAAATGCCCAAAGTGCAGATGTAGGGCTCAGGAAAAATAAATCTGACTGTATAGATAACTCTAGAGTGCTAGCAAATAGCCCAACACTAAGTGGAGCTTTCTTATCATGAAGTGGAAAATAAAACAGACTTTGGCTCCTAATGGCAGAATGTCACTGCTGTAAGTGCTCATGAATTAACAACCTCAATATCCTAAACTTGGAGAAAACAAAGTAATCATATGTCTACTGAGCATCTACTATGTATCAACTGCTATGCTACATTATCAAATTCATTTTTATCATACCCTCACAAGGAATAGTGATCATCTTCCAAATCATAGGTAACCATGCTGAAAATGTCTAGAAAATGAAGTTAACAGCCTTGACCACAGACTAACTCAGAAGCTAAACATCTCCAGATCTGGTTTACATATAAATGAGGGCCATACTTTAATGCTATCTTATCTTCCATTCACTTGAGAAACCAATTCACCACCTTTTGCTTCCTCAGCTGTAAGATAACAATAATGTAGCTGATGATGATAATTCTTCCAACTAAAACGCTGTTCTTCCAAGTATAAATAACTTCTGAGACTTAAGAGGAAACATCATTGCCAATAACACACTCCAACATTTATATGAGCTCCTGTTTCATGCAATATGACATATGGTAAGTGATCAATGAAAGTGGCTTATAAATCAGTTCAATAAATAACACACCAAACACCTTGTGGAATACACTGTCTTATTTAACCTTTGCATTTCTAAGGTTTATTTACCATTGTCATCCACTTTTATAAATGCAAAATCTTAGAAACCGGAGCTTTAGAGTGGAAAGCGACTTGGCTGGAAGGTACATGATGAGCTGGGAATGTAGCTCAGTGGGGGAGTATCTGGAGGCTCTGGGTTCAATTCCCAGTACTGCAAAAGGCACACGGTGAATACTGTCAATCACTTGCACACAAGATGCCTCAAATTAGAAGATAAGACTTTAACTAATCCAGCTCTGCCTGCCTACTATTCCAAGTTGGATAAATACTTATTATCGGATGGTTAAATCTTTATATTAACATGTGAAACAGAAAGGAGGCAGGACAGACTCCAGGACCCCTTTCAATATTTACAAATATAAGGAATATAAGTATCAGGAACCTATATTTTGGGTAAGGTCCCAATGAACCACTGATTATTATCATCATTTTAAGCAGACTCCACCTCTGAATGCTTGGATCCCAGTTTATAGTAATTTGGGAGGTTGAGCCTTGTTGAAGGAGGTATGTTATCGGAGGCAGGGTTAGGAATTTCTTAAATAGCTCACTCTTGCCACAGCTCAGCTCAGTATCTTGCTGCTATTTTCCACCTGCTGTTGTACAGGTGATGTCCAGCCTCTCCTTCTGTCATACTTTCCCCTGCCATCATGCAGCTTCCCCTAAAGACTGTAATCCAAAATAAAACCTCTCTCCTGATTTTGGTCCCAACAACTCTAAGGTAACTATGAAAATTACCTTCTCTCATTTATGCTCTGGATATGCAAAGGGAGGATAGACCATTTGCTTTCAAGTGGGTAATAATGTGTAGAAAACTTTGGAGAATAGAATTGTAAAGTATAATAAAAATAAAATACAACTGTGAAGTTGATTTTTAAAACTTCTGGATAGTTCATCCTCTTGGCTCAATGCCAGATGAGTGACTTTTGAAGTGTGCAGCTATATGAGACATGGCTAGTGCTAAAATGTGAATTTGTAAATGTGAGTTTAATCCTTTATTGGGAAGAACTTACCTAACTTACTGTCCTAAGATCCAGCATCACCATTTAATATTCAAGTTCAGGCAGACCACTGAGCTTCTGCCTACTTCAGTCCCCATATCAGAACTCCTTCTCGAGCCTGCGCTTCTGGCTTCCTTAAAGCCCTGTGTATTTGGAAGTGATATTTCAGACTCTCAATTGCAAGGTCATCAGAAATTCCAGTCCTTTAATTTCCAACACTCTGTAAATATTCAGCTGGCTATTTAAAGTTAACATAATTTGGCCTTCTCCTTTATATTTTATGCCAAGTTTTGAAATGTGATATAAATTCTCCAACTTCAGCATTTGGTGATAAAGACTATTTTTAAGTTCTTCCAAACTCAATCAACTGTTTAAATTTGTTATTCATTTCCACGATTAGCAATTATACCTCAGAAACATTTGAAAAATATAGCTCCTCAAGCACTTTATTGAATAGTGAAAATATAATTTATTTACTATTCACACTTTCACAGGAACATATACATTTATAAAATAGACTATTTGATTTTTATGTCCATATTTTGAATAATGACTTTTACTAGGACAGTTACTAATGTTTATGAACAAGCTGCCTCCAAGAAAATAAAAGTAGAGTGAGAATGAGGAGCATTGTGGGGACTTGTTACTTCCTGGTGGGTACAATCAGTATTGTTTCTAAGCTGTGCCAGTCAGCATTCTACAACTGACATGCCATAAATGGCGCATCTGAGAGGAGCAACTACATAGAGGAGATATTCATTTAGGCTCACTGCCTCAGATCGTTCTGATCAACACTCACATCACTCCATTGCTGTGGGCGTGTGGCAAAGCAGAACAATATATGCTGGGAAGCACACAGCAGAGAAAAGCTATTCAAACCAGTATAGCTGGGATCCGGGTACAGAAGGAAAGGCTCCACTCCAGCATTTCAGGGTAAACCTCCAATGATTTTCTCCCTCCAACCAAGCTCTCACCTCCTAAGGTTGCTACCTACCTTCATCCGTGTTATCAATCGTGGCCCAAGCCTTCAACATATGGCCTTTGAGGACATTTGAAATTTGGTTCATAATATATACCTTCTATTTTTTTAATATTTTTAATTCATTTAGTTTAAGGAGAGAGAGAGGGAAAGACAAGCACAGAAAGAGAGAGAGAGAGAGAGATGGAGGGAGGGAGGTGCCACTGCGTGCATATGACTTCATTTCTGTACTAGAGGACTGAACTCAGGTGGCAGGCTGTGTGGGAAAGCACCGTTAACAGCTGAGCCATCTCCCCAGCAAAACAAACTAAACAATAAAAAAAAGCTACTATACAGTTTAAATTCACATTTTTAAATATTGGGGGATATTTATAGCTATTTGATGATTCTGGAATGTAAGCACCACATGAAAATCGGTAGTGTGTGAAAAACCCAAGTGACAGATGCAAATTTACTGTTGGTGGATTGTTTTCAGGTTGTCAAAGAATCAGATATCACTTTTCATAGGCTTAAGGAAAGTCAACTGAAATTAGTGAAAGATTAAATTATATAAAGAGGCAAAGTTAGAAGTTTTGCCATGCTATGCTTTTCCTTGTTAGGGTCTTTTAATTTAAGGGCTGGAGATGGCTCAGTTGGTAAAGTGCTTACCGCACAAGCATAAGGACATGAGTTCAGGTCACCAGACCCACATACGTCTGTAATCCCAGTACTAGAGAGGAGAGATAGAAGAATCTTTGGGATTTTCTGTCTAGCTACTATAGCCAATCACTGAGAGAAACTATCTCCAAAAAATAAAAAATAAAAATTGTGAGTTGAAGACCAATTGAAGAAGACATTGACCTTTGGCCTACACATACCCACACTTATATAGACATGTACAAACACATGCATGTGTGCCTATACACACACATATGAACACACATACCACATGCACCCATACCATATATGTAAATAATAATAACAACCATAATCTACCTT
Source organism: Jaculus jaculus (assembly GCF_020740685.1). Lineage (NCBI taxonomy): Eukaryota > Metazoa > Chordata > Mammalia > Rodentia > Dipodidae > Jaculus > Jaculus jaculus. The sequence goes on along the minus strand of NC_059107.1, from coordinate 12,578,266 downwards.
CATGTCAACTGTCTGTAAATAGAACTTCCAAAAGTGATGAAAACTAGCTCCTTTTTGTATGGTGTATGATATCTTAAAGCCTTTGGTGTAACATTAGTTGGCTATCAAATCAATTATGAAAAGTAAAGTTTCAACCTCATTGCCTTTCACAAAGGATACCATAAATTTTAACTATGATCTGGGAGAAATGTCTCAGTGGAAAATTATAAATTATATGCAAAAAAGAACATTTTTAAATCATCCAAAATTTATTTTTTGAGGTTTCTAATCTAATACATGCTCTAAAATACCATTGCCAGCACATGGAAAAAACACATTCTCATAGGGTGGAAGTGTTAATTAATGTGCATGACACAGAGAGAACGAGGAAAAGGTTATGGCTGATGCTTCTGCTAATAGCATTTCTAAAAATAAAGGATTTTTAACAATGGTCTTTCATGTTAGTTAATGTTCTCAAAGCCCTAGGATTAGTGCTAAGATATATTGATTGGTTGCAAAAAAAAAAAATCACCTGTTAGCCAGATTTTTTTTTAAACAAAGATTCATTATATTTGTAAGGATTTGTAATTTAATGAATTGTTACCCTCTATGTCTAATCAAAATTAACTTCTAAGGGGAAAACTGGTAGATTTTTTCTTTTACATAATTTTCACTATAGTTTTTTGGGGGTCGTCAACAGAAGTGGTTTCACCTGAATTTTGTTCAGAATGGACAATAGAACTTTATATTATGGCATGCAAATCCACAGTGGCCTCCACAGAACAGTTTTTCTGTTTGTCAGATCTGTGGAGCTTTTCCATCTCACATCACTTCTCTAGCATCTTCCTCCAATGCTCCTCCAGGCAAGCTCCAGCAAATCCTTCAAGGTCTGGATCTAATATTGTCATTTCTGAACTGTCTTTCCTGACACTACCAAGTGGGCAGGTCCTTACAGTCAGCTTCTCAATAACCACTTCCATGGACTCTCTTCCTTCTTGGCTCCCTTTTAAGAGACTTAAAATTAACCACTCAACTTCTCATTTTTTCCCCCGAATTGAGGTCCCCTTTTCACACACTGGGACATGAGATTACCTACTTTGTGACATCTAAGAGCCCCGGTCTTCTTTCTACTCTCACCATTCTTCTTCTTTTGAAGCAACATTAGACCTCCTACGAGATGGGTAGCCATGTTGCCTCTTTGAGACCAGACTGTTGACTGGCCAAAATAGTTGTTAGGAAGTAAAACACACACACACACACACACACACACACACACACACACACACACACTCTCTCTCTCACACACACACACACACACATTTATATCAGGTCTAACCACACCAACCTATGACCATCTACCACAAAGGGTTGAATTGTTTAAGCATCATTGGCTAACTGCTTCTAAATGCATAAGATGGAAATTATCCACTATTGTGGCTTCTAGAACATTCCATTTTCCTCATGTCACTTATTCATATAATGTTGGTATAATTACCATTCCATATGCATGCCCCCCCCATCTGAAAGACTATAAATTTCCTCTAAGCATAGAGAACAAAAATTGTTAAATGAATTAATAAACAAATACAGAGGTATATGATAAATCCTCGGACACTATTTCTATAGCTCTAACCATTTCATTTTATATGCTTCATATGAAAGAAAAGCCTCCCCAAACTTCAGTTTCCACTGGTCTAAACTCTTCTTGTATTCACCTGGGACACTAGGGCTAATTTACTCTTAAGGAATTATTCCAAAATATCCTGGCAACACATTTCTTAGAAGTTAATACTGGGGGAAAAAGCAGATTTTAAAAAATAATTATTGATATGAAAGTTGATGGGAAAAAGTTAGAGCTTAATTTAAGAGTCCAAACCCAAACTATTAGGATGGGGGTCACACGTTCACTTCACTCATTTCCCCATTCATTCATTCACTCAGCATCTGCTAAGTGTGATATACGAGATGCAATTTAGCATAAATTTGACAGACTCAATCCTTACTCTCATAAAATTTATAGTGTAAGATAAACGAGTCATTGCAAATATCTCTTTCCTTCCTGAGAAACGCACCAAACATGTTTTGCTATAACACATACCTGAATACCAATAAATATGATGAAACCAAAACCTTCAGGTGTGGCGGGAATGTTGAGCCCAGAGGAAATCCTTACAGATTGTAGAAGATGATGATTTTTTTCAAACTTTAGTGTTGCTGTTGACCTTCCCCAAACAGAAATTTATGTGGTGGGTATGGGTAAATATCCTGCCCCCCGCCACCCTGGCCTGGCAAACCCCAAGGTGCACCGAGGCATCTCTGCAGAGGCTGGGAATCGAGAGAGCACAGCTGGTATCTGACTAGCTCATTCTACACCATTTCAAATGGGAGTTTCTTATTAAAGTCTAGAAAACGAAGACGTTCAATTTAGGATGGTAGGACAATTGCTTAGTTCGCTGCACAAAAGCCAGGGTCTGAGCTGGATACCAGCATAACTGTAAATGAAGGCATGGGCCTACAATCTTTGCTCGTGGGAGGCAAAGTCAGACAGATCCCCTGGCAAACTGGCTAACTACTCCAGTTGTATTAGTGAGCTCTGGAATCAATAAGAAATTCTGTCTCAATAAGTAAGGTGGAGAGAGATTGAAGATACCTGATGTCAACCTCTGGTCTCCACATGCATTCGCCTACATATTCATGCACACTTGCACCCAAACACACACGTGGGCCCACATAGGAACAAACACACACATGCACATACATCACTCACATGCACACAGGCAAAAAAAAAAAAAAAAAAAAAAAAGTTCATTTTAATTCGCCCACCTGCTGACAGAGCTAAAATACAACTCGGGTTCTTTTTCTTTCCATCCCAGCACCCTCTCTTCTATTCACTGACTTACCTAAACCCAAACCCAAAGTGAAGTTCTTGTGACAGGTGCTCAAGCTCAGAATCTGTGGAGTATATTAATATTTCATAGAAAAGACAGAGTGGAATGTTCCTAAACCAATCCACCTGGAAATATTTGTGTACATATACATGGTTGCCTCAACCAGACAAGTCCATCCATGTGAGAGAGAAAGAGAGGGATGGGTTATTTATGTCAATAGCTGTACAACTCAGACACTGGTCACAGCTCAATATTCTTGAGGCAATGAGAAGTCTCACTAAACCTGTGGAAATGTTTTCCATTTTCTGGGCTACAAGAGGTTCTGGTCTGCAACTACTCCCTGTGATTCCTCTTCACATCCACTTGCTTCGGTGGGCTCCTGCTTTGCTGTATAAAAGCCAAACAGGGGGAAGTAATCTCTAAATGGGTCTGCACCCCACAGAGAATTTACTTAGATGACATTCAAATCTGGTTTTCAGGAGTTTTGTACCATTACAAGAAATCACAGTGTCATTATGCTTCAAATTTGACAGTTCTTTCTCAGCATGAAAGGCAGAAATCAGGTCCAAATGTATTTATTTAAATGCAAGGTTTCACTTACCACCAGGGCATTAGTTAAGACAGATGATATGATATCAGATTGCCAGGCCTACACGACTGTTATTTCCTGAACTCCTAACTGGAGTGTCAAGTTCAAATATTTTAAACTCAAACAATAAACCCATTAAAGAGAATTATCAGCTACTATCTTTTCCCTCCAGGAATTAAAATAACTCCACTTAATTCACTTACTAAACATATGTAAGAATGAAAGAGAAACCTTTGTTATGAACAGGCCATGAGATGTATTAGAGGATGAAGAATTCACTCAGGCAGCACCTAATCAGATCTCAAAAATTCCACTAAAGTGTTTCCAAAAATAAACCAACTGAAAGTGTCAATCCTGCTTGGAGAAATCAACTCACATGGACATATTTTCTGGCAAATATATATATATATTTGAATGTGAGTGTGTGTGTGTGTGTGTGTGTGTGTGTGTGTGTGTGTGTGTGTGTGTTAGAGAGAAAGAGAATGGATGCTCCAGGGCCTTCAACCACTGCACATGAACTCCACACATGTGTGCTACCCTGTGCATCTGGATTATGTGGGTCTTGGGAAATTGAACCTGGGTCCTTTAGCTTTGCAGACAAGCACCTTAGCCACTAAGAAATCTTCCAGCCCTCACAATTTCCTTAAGATATCAATGGCCTACTGTAGCCCCTTGTATCTGGTCTTCCAAGGACAGCAGTCAGGGGGAACACAAGGACTTGGATAAGCCACTGTTGTCTTGCCACCATTTGGTGACCCTACCCTCAAATGTGATGCTGGCCCCATATTATCTCAGTATTTGGACAGTAATATTTGGTCCTTCTTCCTTTCTGTACATTAATGTTCCCTTACAATAAGGGTTATAATTACTGACATACAAATTGTGGGTTTCTAAGCTTATTGCAAACATTTAAAAGTCAGAAAATACTCTGGTATCTCTTCAGATAGTATAAATCCTTTGCCTTTAAAAACTCAGAAGTATTTACACAGGTCTCAAATTCTAGGTCATCTTGCTAAAACAATCCAATGATGAGGCTGTTGGAGATCTGCATTCCTGCGGGCTGACAGTTGGCTGTCTCAGACATCTCCCAGCCCTGACTCCACCATGTGAGGACTGAATCTAGCACAGTGCATGAGCCGAGGCTGTGTTGGACTACTGAGCTCCACTTCTAACTGCCAGACTTTCTTTGACATAAGCTGTCTGTTTTCCAGAACCTTGCCAAGCCCCACTGTACCAACTTTAGGGTTTCATGTCCTACTCAGCCTTGCAAGAAGTACAGTGCCTACTTCTTCTATAAACACAGAAGAGATGAAATATCAACCTCATTATTCCAAAGAGTTCCAAAAATAATTCAAAACCAATAAAATATCATATTTAAAAGCAAAACTCCCAAGCCAGCCATGGTAGTGCACACCTTAAATCACAGCAATCAGGAGGCAGAGGTAGGAGGATAGCCATGGGCCAGGGTGAGACCCTACCTCAAAAAAAAAAAAAAAAATCCCTGCCTAGTGCTTTAATCCTTCAATAAATGTACCATCTAAAGGGGAATTATAAGGACCCCTTCCTTTGTCTTTTATTTTCCCAGCTCGCTTAAGGAGTTCTCAAGAGAAATCCAAAAGCAAGATGTAGATACTAATTATGTCTTCTGTGAGTTAGAGCAATAAAAAGGAAAACAAGTTAAAGGAGTTTTCTCTTGTTACATAAGAAAACAGGTAAGTCCTGCATAAAATGGGCTTTGCTCCATGGTGACTAATGATGTTGGAGTTCCTGGGACTTCTCCAGTATGGGCATTCTGGGGCACCAGAGTCCAATCTAGATGTCATTTATCTGCCAGACATGATGAATGTAGGCCACAGTACCCAAGCCTTCACTGGAAGAACTGTGACATTGTTTTCATTTCTGTGCTGCAGAACAAATTAAGACTTTGACCAAGTAAAAGTGAGCAACCTTAGCAATAACAGCCAAAGAAATTTCTGCACATTACTTTCCTTTTCTGGATCCTGCCAACTCTTTTGATGCATTCATAGTCATCCTGAATGATGAGGTAGGGAAGTTGGTGTGATGAGTGAGTACCATTATTGCCCACAGTGTGGGGAGGAAGCAGAGAACTCAGTAAGTCCAAACTCCTCATCTTACAAATGGGTAGAGGAAACTTTTGTGACACTCTGGTCATCTTCTAAAGTGACACATTCCACCTCTTTTCCTGCATGGAAGGTACAAAATCAGGCTGGTGTAACCTCTCTTAGCAGCAGAAAGGGCATGAGCTCCAATCCAGGCCAAGTGGCCCCTCCACATTCCAGGTGATGAATCTTGAGCTGAACAAAGTGAAGATGCTAAGCACCAGTGATCGCTGCTATCGACAGTAATATAGTATCATTGTGAGACTTCAGCTCCTGCCACCCCACTGCTATTCTCTAGATTCCCTGTGTTCTTCCCTTTATCAGAGCCTAGTTCTCCACCAATCCTCTCTCTCTCTCTCTCTCTCTCTCTCTCTCTCTCCCTCTCTCTTATATAAATATAAATATAAATAAATAAATATACACATATGGATTGTTTTATATCTCTCTGAAAAACTTCTTGTCTCTTTAAACATGGTCATAGAAGGTTTTGTAGATAGATAGATAGTAGATAGATGATAGGTATAGGTATAGGTATAGATGATTTAGATATAGATATATAGATACAACAGTAATAAATTATGTAGGATAGGAGTCTGCCCACCCAGGGCTTCTGCTTTATTCATGAAGCTTGTTCTCTGGCAACATAAGCTTGCCCACTGCTTTAAGCCATCAGAATTCTATTCTCACAATTACTGGATGTAATGAATAGAAAACTTGTCACCCACGAGTGAGAAATCTGGAAATGCGGCCATAGAATCTCCGTTTCAGTAAAATGTGCGGTTGGCTGTAATGCAGGGCATCGTGTGCCTACACCGAGCAGCTGTAGCCCATGGATCTCAGCATTACTCCTACTCTACGGGTTGCTTTCTTGTGTGAGTATTTCTTGTTTATATTTCTGAAAGAGAAAATGGATTTGGCAAATGTCATCTGCATAGGCCCAGCCCAACCAGCTTATAGAATAGGCAGCTACTTGGGCTAGAGAGATGGTTTAGCGGTTAAGTGTTTGCTTGTGAAGCCTAAAGACCCGGTTCAAGGCTCGATTCCGCAGGACCCATGTTAGCCAGATGCACACGCATCTGGAGTTTGTTTGCAGTGGCTGGAGGCCCTGGTGCCCAGTCTCTCTCTGTCTCTCTCTCTCTCTCCCTCTCTCTCTCTCTTTCTCTTTCTCTGTCTCTCACTCTCTCTCTCTCAAATAAAAAATAAATAAATGAACAAAAAAGAAAAAAGAATAGGCAGCTACTGAGTGCAGGAGGTCCAACTGGCCAAGAGATGGATCAGGATCCTACAGAACACATCAAACTGCCCCTGAATAAGTCCTGATGTGTAACATTATTCCAGAAAACTAGATTCAGACTGTGTATTTGCTGATATGAGATTGCTGAGAAAGCAGGTTCCTGAATTTTTCAGCATTCCTTCCTTTATGCACCCTCCATTCAGACAACCTCTCTTGCTTGATTTATTCTCTGAAAATAAGATCCAAGATATAATGAAATGTGTTTAAATTAATGACTCACCTATCTAGGAGGTACAGACCACTAATGAATAATTGGTAGGAAGATTACTTAAACACCAGTATTCTCTTGTTAATCACTTTAATTACCACCTCCTGAATCTTCTATGCAGCAAAACTTAAAGAACCTTACCTCTCTGGAGAATGATATAGCTTGCACATGAAGTTCCAAACTTCTTTATAGAAACATTAGTTCTTGGGGTAAAAGAGGCTCCTCATATGCCCCAAAGAATCTAAATCTACAAAGACTATAAACATTAAAGGAGTCATTTTCATCTAAACACAATTTTTAAAAATTCCACCATGAGAGTTACTTAAACATTTGAGTCAATTTGCTTGTTTCTTAACAAATTCAATATTTGTAGGGACTTAATATGCAGGAAGCTGGGTAGGGCACTTTTCCCACTGAGAACCAGCAGTCTCATGGTAGAGACAGGAAAGTAAGGTCAATAATAATAGAAAATAACAGTCCGTCTTAACTGAGATACAAGTAAATGAATACAGTGTTATAAAACTAGAGAGGAAAAGTCTCACAGATTAAAGAAACATGAAAAGCCTTTGAATTGGGCCTCATAAAATGAGCATCTGGAACAGGGAGGAAAATAAGGCAAATGCAGGGTCCCAACAGCCAGCTGAGTTGTGGTATATCTATAACGTGAAGAGGGATTGGGCATAGGAGGGATGGATGTCCACATGGGAAATATGAAGAAGTCTGGACATTGGTTTTAAAGAACTAACACACTTCAGAATGAAGAAAAAGTTTAAGCCTGTTGCCTCTTGATTGTTTGAGAAGATAACTTCAAAAGGAATATTGCTAATGGGTTATACAAGGGCAAGCCAGAGGCAGAGAGACCACATAGGAAACTGCTTTAGGAGAGGAGATGTGAGGGAGAGGAAGGAACTGGGTAGAGAGATACTTCAGAGGCTAATGGAATGATTTTGATTATGAACTCTCGTACCCTTTAGTAGATTCAGATCCGGCAAGCCTGACTGTAAACTGATGCTCTGCCACTCACTGTCCATTGTGTGCAAATGTGTTCTCATCTCTTGGGCTTCATGCTTCTCACCTTTACAATGGAGACAGTGTGAGTAAGGGAATGAAACAGGCAAAATGTGCTCAGAACAAATGAAAGCCTAGCACACAGTCAAGCCTTAAAAAATGCTACCTGGCATTATTACTAACATTCTTATTACTGTTATTTTGTTATTTCAATGGGTTATTGATAGAGAAGGGAACAAGAATTAACTGTCTAGCTTGGAAATATGGCAAATGTCATGTACAGAGACAGACAATAACTATGATAGTGAACATTTAGTGAGAGCATGCCACATGCCAAGCAATATTCTAGGAGGTCTACATGTAACTTAATTTCCTCCTTATAAGAATCCCAGATAGTTTTATCCACAGGTTACAGAGTTTAAAATGGAAGCTCTGAGAAACAAAGTAGCTTGGGTTACATAGCTAAGAAGTAAAGGAACCTATGGACTTTGACCCCAGAGTTTGTATCATCGCTGTCTTCCACATTGACAAGCAAATGGAGATGTTGTGGAGCTGCTTAACAGAATTTTAATTGTGGGGAGAGAGGCTACGTTGAGTCTCACATGTTCAAAAACACTTGAAAGATTAGTGTAGCAGCCAAGTTGCAAGAGCAGGTATGTTCATAAGTTACTTTTCTACTCAAAAGAAAGACCAAGAAACAGAACTGAGACAAGAAAGCAAGAGTAATTATTACTAATAGAAGATCAATTAGAAATGCAGATGTGTCTAAACAGTACTGGGCAAGGCAGGGAGAGAATACGACTCGATCAATACAAATTTGGTTTCCAGGTGACTCCTCAGGAAAGAACCCTCACATGAAGGGAAGAAGATGTGTCACTCTAGCCTCCTGACATTCACACCCCCAGCATCACTGGAGGTGTGCCGCCGTGTCCTCCTTGAGCAGCACTGTGTTGATGAGAGAAAAGGAGCTGGGAAGATTCCTGATGGGGATCAGGGCATTTCAGATGGTACAGAAAGGAAGAATGTGTCTTCCTTGTCAAGAGCTTCACCAGCGACGTCTGGAAAATCTGTAGCCAGCGTACCCCATCTGGCTCTGAATGACAAGATCACTTGGTAGCCACCTCTGCAGGGAAACTTCTGTAATCGGTGACCTCTCCTCCTAGAGAGGTCACCTCCACACCTCCTCCCTGGGAGTACTCACTGACGGCTCTGGGAAACTAGAATCTCAACTACTCGTACTAGAAGATAGCCTGAGACTTCTCTCCATCCCAAACTAGTCCACGGATTCCTTAAATATTCAAAAATTCCCTTCAATCTTTACTCCAAGCACAACCTTTGGAAGGTACTTTCCACATGCAGAATGTTTCCCTCTAAAGCATTTACTGTACATGCAGAACATTTACTTTAAATGCATGGGTAATGTGCATGGTCTATACACACACACACACACACCCCTCTGCAGCTAAATGAACCCCTCCCCTCTGGTTTTATCTTGACCAGGATGGATGCATGACCCAGGATCCATTAATTATGCTTCTTAATCTCAATGCCTGGTATCTCTGAAGGGATTTTTGGTGATAGCAGCTGGGGGAAACTCAGACAAATCCTCCTTTGAGGTAGAAAAATGGATAATAGTTCCTCATTCCCATCCCTTGTAAGGCCTACCTGTATTTTAAATTATATGAAAAATGTCTCTATGTTTTTCCAGTAAATGGCTTCTGTTTGGCTGAAATTCATTATAATCAGCACCTGTTACTTTTAATCTAAATAGCCTCCACTATGAAAGCAATGGAATTTTATATAATTGCAAATATTGCTGGAAATCTCACCCTTCAGAAGGCCATGATAAAGTGGAAGTGAGCACTTTCCGACTGTCATAAATACTCAGGAAAAAATAACACTAATGCTGATGAACAGATTTGTTCATACTTTTGACATTTCAAAGTGTGCCCACTGGTTCATGTTGTTTAATCAGGGATGGTGGTATGGAATTAGTACCATGAAAGTATGGAGTGATATTGAAACGGAAAAGTACCCTGCTGAATTCTAAGAGGAGCTCTTCTTGTTTTATCTGAACTTGTTTTGAAATCATGGTTTACACGAGTGGTCTGATGACTTAAGGAGTGTGGATATTTTAAATGGAACAATTACTGATTTTAAAGATAAACATCATTTGATCTTTTGTTTGAAAGTAACAAAGAAAGCTAAACTTGTGTGAGCCAGCTTGGATTGAAAACAGCATGCATTTGTGTTTTCTTTTTTGAAGAGTGATTGTTAAATCAAAGGCTTTTGGCATTTAATGTACAATTTATTGACTATACCAAATTTGAAGTACGAAAAACAAGCATCCTGTTCATCAGATATTTCCAGGAGTACAAGATCTCTACATCCCGTTTTCTGTATAACTTTTCACCTTGATTACACCTAAACGTCCTGCTGCATCTTCTAAACCAATAAGTTGCTGGTTCCAACCACAGTCTCTACATACCACCTGCCTTTCCTTATTCTTCTGGGGTTCTTGTTATATCAGATGTTTTGAACCACCAACACAGTGGACATCTACTGGCCACGCTAAGCTGTGAACTTGCGGGCAAGTCTCTGCGTTCTCAGCTCCTAGCACATTGTGTAGTCCATAGTAATTACCAACTCCCAGAAGACAAACGTGAGTATATCTCACCACCACCCCCCAAACAGATTATAACAACCTTAGGGAACGAACACCAAAGTCACTCAGGTTTTGTGGCTATCAATCTGTATCTATTAAGTTAGTGGATTTCTTTCATTCGTGATATGCAGTTGTGTCAAATGGTAAGGGAAAGAAAAACATAAAATGTACTAGACAACATTCTGACCTTGACAGAGGCTGCAGAACATGCTTACACAAAATATGCTGGGAATCTTATCATTATCTTCACTGTGGGCCTGCCCACTGGTCAAATATTCTGGGGACCACACTAAGCATCTTACATGTTCCCCTTGTGTAATAAGTATATCACAAGCTTGGATGCTATTATAATTCCTACTTCACAGAGTAAGAAACAGAGGAAGACGAAGTTTTACCTACTGTACTTATAGCCACTCATCAGATCAGAATTCCAAACTCAGGTCTGCCCATGCTAAGAGCTGGGCACCTACCCTGATGCCAGATCACTGTAAATATGATGTCATCCTGAGACTATGTAGCAAATTATAGGTCAGCCTGGACTAGGGCAAAACCCTACCTCGAAAGAAAAAAAAATCATAAAAATGTATTTAATCCTAAAAACAAGGAAAACGCTTATATTGTATTTTAAAGTAGAAAACTTGGTGCTTACGATGCTCATATTATGAAGGGTATAGTAAGCCAACAAAACAGCTGATACAATCATAGAAAAAAAACTTAAATTTAACCAAACCAACAAATCCAAGGGAAAACAGAAGAAGTCAATAGCTGATTCATTGAGAAGATTTAAAAGTTAGACATTTCTATCAAAGTTGGTCAAGGAAAAAATACAATTATAGTTTTATAACTTGAAGTGTTCAAGATTTCCTCTAAATACACCATGGTGTCAGAGGCAAAAAAAAAAAAAAAAAAAAAACAAGTTTATAAAAAGAACTGCATAGATCTCAAACATTTACACCTGAACATCTTTTCTGAGGCATGTCATCTATGGAAAACTTACAGTGGTTCTAAAGTATTGTTTCTTAAGAAAGCCCTTAAAAAATAGTACAAAACTGCTCCTGTAGCAGTGGAAAGCTCTTGAGGATGAGCCAAATTGACTGCCGAAGGGTGAATTGGAAGGCTCCTGGACATCATGGAAGAGGAGGGGGCAGGCCTTGCTGGGATTTATGGCTCCTGAGGCGAGTAGAGGACCCCAGCTCCACTAATCAGGTCAAACACAAGCACAGTGATTCCTGGTGACTCTTCTAGACACCCAGCAAGACAAAACAAATGGCTTGAACGAAAACAGAAGCGGCCTCCGAAGCTCCCTCCCTCCGCTTGCAAACGAGAGCTGTGAATCACCATGGCAAAGTAGCCATCATCTTTATATGTCACCTGGGCCACAGTCGAGGAGGTGCTCAGTTGTGCACAGGACAGCTTATGTCATGGATACAAAAGGAGGAAGCCAGGAAGAGAAGATTCAATAATGCCATCTGAAAGCCGTCCGTGAGAGTGAATTCCCTTTATGAGCACGTTTGCGCAGCAGCGTGGATTGGAGATAGCGCTGAACCAGGAGTCTGGGAGCATGGATTCCAGCCCCTGCTCTGCCTCCTCCACCCTGGAGGATTCTGCTGAAATGCCCCAAGCTCTCGTTTTCCCAGTTATCAAATAAGTGTTTTAGTGATGAATCCTTTCTCTTCCTAACTTTTTTTTTAAATTTTTTGTTGTTATTTTATTTATTTTAGAGTGACAGACAGAGAGAAAGAGACAGAGATAGAGAGAATGGGCGCACCAGGGCCTCCAGCCACTGCAAACGAACTCCAGACGCGTGCGCCCCCTTGTGCATCTGGCTAACGTGGGTCCTGGGGAATCGAGCCTTGAACCAGGGTCCTTAGGCTTCACAGGCAAGTGCTTAACCACTAAGCCATCTCTCCAGCCCTCTTCCTAACTTTTTAAATCACTTATCAGGATGGGATTATGTTATCTATAGAAAGAGATCAGTGAAAGTCGGGATATTTTCTAAAAAAGTCTTTCCACCTCTAAGACTTGGTCTTTCCACTTGTATAATAAAGCTGTTTTAAATGATATGGCTTCCAAAGCCTCTGCTATCCACAGAATTATTGGGATTCATGTGTCATACATCTCACAACAGTATCTTGCAGGAAATAACCCAGGTGCTTACCTGTCTTTCAAAATGAATATTTTCAGTTCACCCAGGAGTCACATGCAACTAAAATTCTGATGTAAAAATAGCAAAAGGATAGGCCTAGTTCTGACAAGACTAACGAATCTATGTCCTAATCCAAAGGGAAAATGTACAGGCTAGAGGTTTACAGGTAGAAACCGAAATAACATCTCTAAAACTTTGCTGGTGAGAATACAAGTCTACTGGCTAAGGTTCAGCTGTGAACTGTCGCCAAGGTCAGAACATGTGGATGAACCTCATGGGTACAAACACAGGCACCATAACAATGCAAATGATCACATCTCTTTACCCCACCAGCTCCTCTCCTCTGACATGGAGCCTTGAAATTATGCACATGTCTGTGTGTTTAAAAGCGTACCTAGATACTTGTGACTGACAGGTTTAGGTAGTACTCTGTGACAGACACCAAGGGAAATCTGTGTTAAAATATCAAAGTGAATTTTCAAATACCTTATAAAAAATGAAAATTCAAGATTTATGTACATTCCACCATCTCCACATCTGAGGGATACTACACCTCCTTCATAGCTAAGTACTGCTGAGGCAATTCTAGATTCAAGAACACTCTTTTCAAATATATTGTTAACCATCGGTGCTACCAGAAGCTTTTGAGTTATCAAGTATCTATGGATAGCCCCATGGTCCATATAGTGTGCTAAGCATGTTATAGACATAGACTCATTAAATTCAAATGGTCATTAGAGGGTGTAGATAGATTTATTGTGATTTTAAACATGAGAAAATAAGTGGATGTCATGCATTTACATGGCACATGAGCTGGCATTTGGCTTACCGTGTGGTCCAGTTCAGTAATCTTTTGTCCTGCATGGCTACAGTTCTGCTTACTAATTACTAAAGGGACAGGAAAAACTTGCCAAATTCCCTAGTTCAGCCTTTTTAGGTAAGCCCAATAACAATTATATGCTTTTGTTTTACTGCAATAGAAAATATAGAATACAGGGATGGAGAGATGGCTTAGCAATTAAGGCACTTGCTTATGAAGCCTAAGGACCCAGGTTTGATTGCCCAGTAACCATGTAAGCCAGAATCACAATGTGGCACATGCATCTGAAGTTCCTTTCCAGTGGCTGGAGGCCCTGGTACTCTCTCTCTCTCCATATATGCATGTGTGTGTGTGTGTATATATATATATATATATATATATATATATATATATATATATATATATATATATATATATGTATTTCTCTGTCTCTGAAATAAGTAAGTAAAACTAAAACATTAAAGGCAAGAAACCATAGAATACAAATATATAAACTAAATCAAACTATGCAACCCTCTGTAAGTAGGGGCAAGCAAAAGTCCATTTTCTTTTCTTTCTCTCTCTAGATCTTTTACCACAATATTCCAATGATGGCTCAAGCCATTGCTCAACCTTCTCCCAAGTGATGACATTCAGGCATGTGTTGTATTACCATGCTGAGTCAATTTCCATTTTAATCACTGGATTTTAGAATTATTTACTTGTTGCCCTAATTTGTTTTATTATTAATTATTACCTTAATTTGAAGAGTTGTGTTGAGAAAAAATTTAAAAACCTATAATATTGTAATCATTATTTTTGTTATTGTTTAAAAATAAAAATACAATATGTACTGAAGTAGTAAATAAAAATGACTTTATATGCCATATATATTACTTTAAAAAGACCTTCTTTCAAATGAGACTCATATTCTCACACTCTGAAAACCAACAAGGTTCTTAATCAAAAGAACATTTATACCCAAAGGGAATTCTATTGAACTCAATTTTTCCAATAACCCAGTTTTTTGGGGGGGGGCAACCACAGTGGGGCCAAGACTATGAAGCACATCCTGAGGAACAATTTCTGTTAGCATTAGCTGGGCTCAGAGTGGTACCCTCCACAGTGCCCAACTCACACAGCACATGAAGCCCAGGGTTTGCAGAGGGGAAGCAGGCAGAGTCAGGCTGAGCTCATTGGGAAGGGGAGTGCTATAGAGGCCAAGCCACACTCATCTGTGGATACACACGTATGTATACAAGTGCATATGTACATGTGTACAGACATGTAACATTAAATAGGTTCCACATCCATGAGTTAGCTTTGTTTACATGTAGAGGACAGTCATTGTTGCAAATTTAAAGTATATAGATTTGGGCTAATAGCCAGGAAATTGTGATAGCATGGAAAAAAAAGAAAACTCCTAGTAAATTTCATCTGTTTATTCTATAGTCCCAAATGCCTTTTTGAATATTTGAAGATTAACACTTTTTTTTTTACATTTTCTAACCTTCTTAGTACTGACTGAATGTAGATGTGTGGTACCAAATGCAAAGCTGAAAAATATTCAGTTATAAGGTGTTTGTAAAAATTCAGTGTTGTCAAGGGGCCCCAAGCCAAACCAGATAAAAATATTAAAAGTTGAAGTGACATCTTTGGTTTGAAGAACACAGTGAGAAGCAATATTGAATTTGCTTCTTGCCTCCTCAAATGTTACCAAATGTAGTTTTATACATTGCCTGGCAATGTTCTAGATGTTCCTCCGCAATATATACCACTGCTGGCAATCTAACTGTCACCCCTCCTCCCTTCCTTGCTAAGAGCATCTCAACTTGTTCAGCCTCTTCTGAGTGGCCACATGCTTCAAGCAAAGCACTTTACCAACTGAACCATCATGTTGTCAGTCATCTGCTCTTATGGTTTACATTTTCTTTTTCTTTTTGTTTTTCTGTTTCTTGCAGTCAATACTTCCCTAGTTGCCGTAAAGAGCTACACCCATATGAGGAATTCCAACCCTAAAATAGACCCATTGCTCAATGCAAATAATCTTAAATGATGCAGTTTCTCCATGCATGTCCATATCCTCTGATGTCATATGCTTGGGGACAAAACTGGTTCCATGGTCAATATAATGTTCTTACCAGCTATACCTGGTACACTAAACAAAAAGCAATGCTTCCTTTATTATTACAGAGGGAAAGATAAGTGCTAGGAGAAGGAGTCTGACTTTAATACATTATCCACAGCCTAATAACTCTTATATAGGCATAGCCAGGGCACTGAGAAGTCTCAAAGTAAGAAAACCTACCTAACTTTATTGAACTTATAAAGGATGTGTTTCCTAAAACCTTAAGTATAGAATCCATACTCTTCCAAATAAAGTATTTTAATTGATCCAAGAGATGAGTACCCCTCAACACATACTTGGAGAAGCATTAACTTATAAAAAGAATTTTTACTTCAGTACATTAGAACAAAATGTACTAAGGAAAGGTCACAATTGAAGCTTAACTGTTTGAAGGGGGATGTTTTAATATTAGATACCTGACAATTATTGAATGCTTGAATTGAAAAGGGCACTGTCATTGCCTCTTTCATTTATTAAGTACTGACAATATCTTGAGCCTCATTTGATAGAAGAAATTGAGAAACAGAAGGAAAAGTCTCCTTGGGGCTAAGGATATGGCCCTGTGGTTAAAGTTCTTGTCACACAATCATGAGAGCGTGAGTTATAGTCCCTTACTCGAGAAGAAACTGTGTGTGTTGGTGCACACCTGTAATCCTAGTGCCCAGGAGGTGAAAACAGTTGGATTTAAGGATAAGAGAAAACCTATCTCAAAAGTGGAGAGCAGTTGTGGGGGACACACATTGTCCATCTCTGGCCTCCGTGTGCATGTAGAAACATATGCACCACAATCAGCTCTATACACATGAACATAAAACCAGATCCCTATTGCCTCAGATGCAACTGCTCACACTGTGTGCTCATGAAAAAAGAGAACATCAAATGTCACTTCAAACTAAGAGCCAAATGCTGCTACCAGACTTGCTTCTCTTCACGGGTCTAGGTGGACCCTAAGTGATTTGCCAAAGTCTTTAAGTATATGACACATAGAAATTCAGTGTTGACCATGAACTTAAACTCAGATGGCTGCAGCAGGATGTGGTAAGATACAATGACACTTCCCATCAAAGGCATAGTGTACTTTAATTGATCTTCATATTATCGGCTATAGCCCTCCCACAAGTTTCAGAACCAGCTACAGACTTCTCGTAATCAGCATTTATATTGAAAGAAACCATTTGGAATTGTCTATGCATTGTTATTTTATGTCACATAAGACTTTGGCAGCTATTTTAATTTAAAAAAAATCCCAAATTTAAAAGACTTCTGAGCCCCTCAGCACCACCCATTTGTTCTGTAAAGATGGGATGTATTCCAAAGTCCCAGGTACTTGGCAGGCATATAAATAAATATTTTTAGTCAGCTTGTAGTGTGTCCTATATAGTTACTTGTTCGTTAACTAGTATAAAACTTTACCTGGTATTTCCAAATGATTACTATACAGAAATGTGAAAATTGTTTAAGTACAGAGAGGGTCATTAAATAAAAGTAGAATCTCAGATACTTATAATCATTTAAAATATTTTTAGTTGTGCCATGTTTGACAAGTGATGAATGAGATATTATCTCAATGTTTAGGTAAGTTTTCATGAACCAAATTTATTACAGACTTAAGAGAGGAGAGAGATAGAGAGAGAGAGAGAGAGAGAGAGAGAGAGAACTATTTACATGTCTATGTACATTATCACAAACAGAAAACATTAAGGGAGAAAATGTCAGTGAACTTCATTTAAGAAAGACAATAATTGTTACTCCCAACGATAAACAGATAATTTTTAAGGTCAAAAGATTGGACTTCAGAAGAATATAATTTTTTTAAATCAGGTTCTAATATTCATTTTCTCATGAAGTGTTGGAAAGAGGCACTTGAACAGGAAGGTAAGCTATAAATAAATACGGTACAACCACTTCCATTCATGTGGTGTTTTCACGGTGTTTTGGATTTTCTTTTTATTTTTAGAAAGTGTGATAGTGTTCCTAAGATGGAACGCTATGCAGATGTTCATGTGCTGATGTCATTCCGAAAGCAGATGGAGAAGGAGCACAGTCTTATAGGGCACACCTTTGCAAAACAAGCTAGAGGCGGGGCTGCGGTGGAGGGAATCAGATCTAACTTGCAGATGCAGTCTTATTTATCTTGAAGTTCTGTTTGTTCACTGTATTAGTTTCCTTTCTCACTGCTGCTACAAAATACCATTAAAAATCCGTTTTATATAGGAAGACCTTATTTCAGCTTACAGTTCGAAGGACATGGTGGCAGGGAAGGGTTGGCAGGAGGAAGAGAAGTTTGGCTCATCACACTGCAGTGAAGCCTGGAGCTGGGAGTGATGAATGGTGCTTCTCAGCCAGCTCCCTCTTTTTATTCAGACCACGAGCCTGGCCCATGTAATGATGAAGCCGACAGTTATGGTGGGTCTTCCTACTTTAATTAGTCTAATCAAGGTATTCCTTCATAGTCATGCCCAGAAGCTAACTTGACCTAGATATTATTACCTCACAAGTCGTTCTAGGTTCTGTCAAGTTCCCAGAAAGTATAAATTATCACACTTATTAACTGTCAAAATATGAGAATAATATGTATTACATCATAACTATGTTTTCTTGGGGGGTGTTGTGGGTTCGACATAGTGTCTTGCTCTAGCCCAGCCAGACCTGGAATTGTGTATGTAGTCTCAGGCTGGCCACAGACTCATAGTGATCCTCTTACATTTGCCTTCAGAGTGTTGATATTAAAGGCATACACCACCATACCTGGAATAACTATACTTTTGTTTTTGTTTTTGTTTTTTTTAATTCTACAGGCTTCCCAAAGCGTCATCTGTATATAACAGAAGAGCTGTTTGCTGCAATGCAGGGACACTGTGCCCATCCCCTAAGAGAAGAAAACAGGGGGGATGGAGGGATTGCTTAGCAGTTAAGAGCTTGCCTGTGAAGCCTAAGGACTGCTGTTCAAGGCTCGATCCCCAGGACCCACGTAAGCCAGATGCACAAGGTGGCACATGCATCTGGAGTTCGTTTGCAGTGGCTGGAGGCTAGAGGCCCTGGCAAGCCCATTCTCTCTCTTTCTCTCTCTCTCTTTCTCTCTTCCTCTTTCTCTGTCTGTCATTCTCAAATAAATAAATAAAAATAAACAAAAAATTAAAAAAAAAAAACAAATCAGGGCTCCATGTTCTTGCCTCTGGCTTGGGAGATTGCTGTTACAGATTTGTAAGGGGAAGAAAAAAAAAACCCATTAGAGCTTCTCTTAAGAGCTGAATTAGCACAAAAATCTTAATTCTGATTAAAGTAATACCTAGATTTCCAAAAAAATTCACATTGTCACTGGTTGCTGGCATACAGATGGAGACCTTGAGAAGCACAAGTTCTAGTAAGTCTTCTTCATAACAAAAGGACCACGTTGTTAGGTCTGACACATTTTTTTTTTCTTAAAGGAAAACACATTTTTAAAGAATAAAATGGAAATAACTCCTTCCCATCATGCTTTCATACTGGTTTAAAGGTGTTGAGTCATGCGTGACATGCAATTAAGTTTCACATTATTTCATGGGCATACTTGATAATGTTTAACCCATGTTAACTTCTGTGGAATTCTGTCTACAGGGCTTTTGAACACCTCTGTCATACCTATTAACTACTCTAAGATCTGAAATTTCTTACTATACCTCTCCCACTACCCACACCCAACCCCAGAAAACCAGAGATGGATCAAATTTGCTACAAGACAGTTTGCACCTTAAACAAGTAGAATCACACAGCAATATTACTACATTTATTTATTTTACTTTTGGTTTTGATTAATAAATTTTATAGACAGACTCTTCCATAGTTAAGCTGTCCTCCAAACACCTATGTAGCCAATGACAATTCTGAACTCCCAATCTTCCTCCTACCCTGATGGCTAGGATTAGACGTGTATCCCACCATGCCTGATTTATGCAGTGCTGAGAATAAACCCTGGGGCTTTAAATACACTAAGCAAGCCCTCAATCCACTGAGGTATATACCAGCTCGAGATTTCATTTGCTTTAACAATCATCTTGAGGATAATCCATGGTATTGTCTGTACTGATGGTTTCCCGTTGCTTCAGTATATAATGAGTAGCGTATCCACTTGCCTGTTGCTGGTAATTTTTATTGTTTCCCAGTCTAAGCTATAAAGCTGCACTGGGCATTTATCTGCAGTTCTGTGCTACAGAATGTGCTTCCATTAATCCTGAGTACTTACCTAGGACAGCAAGGGGTGGGTCATAGGCACCATAATTTTAATCTTCCAGAAAAGTTGAATGGCTTAACCCTCTTTTCCAAACCAGTGGAGTCACTTCACATTTCTTCCAGCACAGAAGAGAATACCTCAGTGCTCTGCATGTACAGCTGGGCAGTTTTGGGGTCTTTTGAGTCACTTTGACATTGCTGGAATGTGTGGTATCCATTCCTTGTGATTCAAATGACCCCAGTGACCAGCGATGTTGAGCTGACGTGGCGCGCATCTTGTGCTAGTTTTCCATTTGTGGACGTTCTTTGTTCAGATGTCTTCTTCAGGCTTTGAGATTAAGTTGTGGACGTTCTTTTCATATCAAGTACCTTTCTGGTTGCTTGTGGGTAATATAAATTATTCCACAAGCTTAAGGCAAGACTTGACTCCTAGTTTTCTTTAAATACCCGACCAGGAGCAATTTAAGAAGGACAGGTTCACTTTGTCTTACAGTTCCAGGCGACAGTTCATCACAGCAGGGAAGGCCTGGCTGCAGGTGCTTGAGGCAGCTGGTCACATGCAGGGCACAGGGAGGAGGCAGGGAGTGATGGGCGGTGCCGCTCAAACATTTCTCCCCTTTCTTACGTTTATATGTTTATGTATTTCAGACCATGAAATGCTGCTGCCCACAATTAAGGGGAGGCCTTCCCACCTCAATTAATTTAATCTACATAATCCCTCACAGGCATGCCTAGAAGCTCATGTCCTAGGTAATTCTAGGCGGTCAGCTTGGCAATATAAACCATTGCAGCCTAAATGCAAATCTCTGTTCACATCTGCTTTGCAGGTGCTTTTTGCCAGGCTATGCCCTTACTTCTCATTTCTAAGCATGCTTCTAGGAGAACAAAATTGATTTTTCTTTTGCTTTTAGTTTTGTGCTGTTGTGTCACGTTAAGTCTTTAACAATTTAAAAGTCAACAAGATTTGTCATTATTTGTTTCTATAAATTTTCAGAAACCCAAAATTATTTTGTTGTTGTTTTAGATATTTATCTATACTCACATCATTGAAAATTGTAAAAAGTGGTCTTTTCATGTCTTCCAATCATCATGAAAACAAGTTGGGTACAATCAAGTCAGGCCAGAAAGTGATCCCCATTTTTCACAAGGTGGGTAATGCTGTAATGTCTTTTTTTCCTGAACATTACTATAAAGAGGAATAAAATGTGCAATAGTGTATAAATACTTACAGCCCCAAACACTGCTGCTAGGTTCCAAGAAGCCCTGTGTCCATGACCAATGGTGAAAATATTAAGGAACTGTATGCTATAGAGAACTGTTTGCTTGTAGTGTGTTGGAACTTATATAAAAGTAATCCTGGGGCTGGAGGGATGACTTTGAGGTTAAGGCATGTGCTTGCATTTCACATTTCTTCCCATATCTGATTCCTCAGGACCCACATTAGCCAGATTCACAAGGGGGAGGGCGAGTCTGGAGTTCCTCTGCAGTGGCTGGAGGCCCTGGCGTGCCCAGTCTCTCTCTCACGCTTTCTCTTTCTCTCTCTCTCTCCTTCTTTCTCTGTCAATTAAATAAATAAAAATAACATATTTTAAAAAGTAATCCTGGCTGAAAAGAAGGAAGATTTTAAAGATTAAAAATAGAACTCATATTAAATGTTCTGAGATGATATTTGAAACTGAAGACTAAATAATTTAAAACTATGGATAAGTTGTTTCCTGCCTTCCTTTAAAAAGTACTTTTTACCTCCTGATGAGTCATAAAATTATAACTGCAAATAGTATGCTTTTTCCTGTTTTTAAGAGGTTTTATGCTTACTGAAATGTAAGTAATATGCATTTTTGGCAATGACTTTTCAAAGACAAATGTGGCATATGATTTAATACTTAGAGATAATAGTGTTCCAGTCACATTAAACAAACCTGTTATAATATTCTTAATTATGTCCAAAACCAAATTATATATGAGTGCCAATGGTGGCCATGGTGATACAGAAAGCTGGATAACAAATGTACTTAACTGTTAGCCGCTAGACTTGGTGCACACTTTTAACCCCAGCACTCAGGTGTGCAGAAGTAGAAGAGTCGCAGTGACTTCAAGGCCATCCTAAGATTCCATAGTGAATTCCAGGTCACTCTTGGCCAGAGTGAGACCCTACTTCAAAAACCCAAAATAACAATGATAAATAGTACATGCTTAAAGGAGTTCCCTAAGTTGACAAGTACTCTAACTTCCTGTAAAAATGACTAAGCCAAGAAATAATGAGATGATTTCTGCCTGGATGAAGGGATAGAACAACCTTTTATAGCCAGGAGACATAGAAAATTCTAGAATCTGACTAGGCTATATGCTAACTAACTAAAAGGATTGCTGAAGGAAGACAACAGTCGAATGAAAATCTCTTGAACAGATGTGAGTTATCAGTGGTGACTGAGTATGTCTACACTCATGGAACCTAGGCCAGCAGAACTCAGGAGAGCTGCTCTTAGGTGATTAGTTAGGCAGTAGTACTGAGGATGACCCAGAGCAAGAAAAGATAAAGCAAAACATGTATTGAAAACTAGGTATGAAATATAAAAAAAAACCTAGAACTTTAATAATGAAAACAATGTATATACATACAAATGTGTACATACACACATACTCACACGTGTACAGGCACAAACACAATTCACATATACACACATAATTATGTTTACACATACATGCATACAAGCCTATAGTCACACTTATGTCCACAGATACACACACAAGTGCAGATGATCACACACACAAAAATGTAAAGAAATTCTTACTTGTTAAGAAGCTGAATAAAACTTAAAGATTTTTTTAAGACATAAAAGAAGAAAAATCACCTTTCTCACCAATGTGAGAAATGGTATCAGAATAGATTCTAAAGTAGTACTAAAGTAATATCATCAACGGGATTACTTCCAGAGTCAAAGAGACAATTTCCTCAAAAGCCCTAAAACTCCTAAGTTAATTTAAGGGCAAATTTATAAACTAAACCAATCCCTAGTAAAGAAATTAAATTTCTTCTAACAAAGAAAACTCAAATCTACTAGGGCTAAAGAGATGTCTAAGTGAATAAAGCATTTTCTGTGCAAGCATGAGGATGGAAGTTCAAATCCCCGGAACCCACGTAAGGCTGCATGTGGTAATGCAGGTGTCTGTGGAGAGCACAGCTACAAACAAGAGACCCTGTCTCAAATGAAGTGTGAGGTCCAGACTCAGAAAAAGAACACTCGAAGTTGCCCTTGACTTCCACCTATGCAGCAAGGCACAGTCACCCACACTCACACATGAACATGCGTACAACAGGCACACACACATACACACACAAAAAAAAACATTTAAAATAAAAGGGATAATATTCTGTCCTAATGTGTTTGTAGCTGAGGAATGAAAAGTATTTAAAGAAGAAACTACACCAATGCTAACAAATACCTCCCAAAATGTTAAAGAGGAAACAGTATTTTGTAATACAGTATATTACTCTGATGCCAGGTTCTGATAATACTCAAAGGAAAAAAAAATACTAATAAATCACTAGCAATTGTTTTTGTAAATATGAAGGTCAAGGCATCAAGAACAAAATGAAGCTACCCAAATACCACTGGGAGGGTTTAATACTAAAAGAACACATGGCATAATTTGACATGTTAACAGATTTGTTCGATAGGTACAAAAAAGAAAACCTCCATGGATTTCCAACATCCACTTTTAGAAATAACCCAGCAAACTAGAAGTAGAAGGAAAGTACTCCGACGTGATAGATGGCATCTACAAGTCAACTTAGAAATAGCATCATGGACAGGGCAAAAAACTACCTTCTTTCTCTCAAATATCCAAACCAGGGAAAAGAGTCTAATAGGACCATGTCTATGAAACATGCAAAGGCTTAGCAAGTTCTATAAGGCAACAAAACCAAAGTGAAAGCATGGGCAAGGAAAAGATAAATTGAATGCCATCCCAATGTACATGGAAATCTAGAAAAATGTCTCATAAGAATATCTGAAAAGAACTGATATGCACCTCTGGGGAGGATTAGGAAGGAGTGTAGAGGGAAAGAGTTGCATGGGTCATGTAAGGCTTTGGGGGATGAAAGGATGTTTATTTTCTTCAGTGTAGCAATGGCTTCATAAATGCATACATGAAAATATGAGATAAACACCTTATGTATGTGCATTTACTACATGGAAACTATCAATAAAGCCACTAAAAAAAAAAAAAAAAAAAAACACTAGTCCCTTAACAAAGGTCTCAGTGGCTTCTACTTCACTACCACTTGCTAGTAGCAGGTATGAAGTTCCCTGTGGTCTTTCCTGTCTGTGGAATCCCTGGAATGATGTGAGGCAGGAGTAGTGGTAAGGCAGAGGTCAGGTCTAGGTGGAAGAGAGTTCTGGAAAAAAAAAAAAAAAAAAAAAGGTTTGCTTTCCAAACTAAAACAAGTATTCACTCTTCCCCTTTCTCTCGCCTAGGACAATGAGGATAGCAGACAGAAGTTTAAAACATCATTTTGCTTTATTGTCAGTGAAAATTTAAAAATTGGAGAACCATTAGCCATGTCAAGCAATGAACCATCTCACCAAACCCCAGCCTTTTCTTTTTATGTGTGCACAGGGGATAAAACTCAGGCTCTTGCCTACTGAGCCATTTCTGCAGCACCCAGGTTTTTTTTTTTTTTTGGCAGCAAGTTCTTAACTGAAACAATATTCCTACTACATTTTAGAACCTCTCATCCAGCTAAGAGAAACTACTGTGAATATGACACTTTTTAAGAATATGTGAATTGTACAGCACTTTCATTTATAGCAATTTTGCTTTCTTAAATTATTCCACATTCATAGCAGGAAGTGTTTATTTTTATCCCCCTGCAGAACCTATATTATTAGGTTGATTTTCCTATCTTCAATTCTCTTTCAATGCAAGTCTGCAAAAGAACCAGTGGCAGGAAATGCAAAGCAAGAAGAGGAGAGAAAAGAAGAAAAGTGCAGCATGCTTCAGATCCAAGTGAAGATTTCTGCAGCGGGAGATCAGCCACACTGACTAACGAGGTTTGCTGGTCTGTGCATCATGGTCTTGTCACAGGGATGAAGATAAATAAGATAACCTAATGTTTATATCATGCTAATTACATAGGATTTGGGCCTAATGATCCCAAAGGTTTCCATCTGCTCTAAAAGCTTAGGGATTTAGGAGGTCAGTTGGTCTCATGGAAACCTCGAAGAGAAAGGAGGCTATTCTTACAGTCTGATTATTGTTATCTAGCAGAACATGAACCAGGCCAAATATTTAGACATTATATGTAGACAATAAGAACATCCATACTGCGTTGGTGCTTTAAATTGATTTATGGACAATGGTATGGCTAAAGTATCTAAGATCAATATATATACCTGTATATTTATGGATACCATTACACTTCTCTTTCACAACACACATACACCCATGCATATATATGTATATGCATATATATATGTATATATATATATATATATATATATATATATATATATATATATATATATATATGGTGTGTGTGTTGTGTGTGTTTGTGTGTGTATGTGTGTATGTATATGCATATGTGTGTGTACAGAGGTCAACTTCAGGATTTTCAACCTGACACTTGTGTGAAGGTATAATGAATCCACAAAGCCCATACTGTCACCTGACCCTGGGCTCACAAAGCAGAGTATGCACTCTACTTGCCGGCCACAGAATTGTGTGGCAGCTCCCAGCAGCCAGCTGGACACAGGAACCATTCACACCACGCAGCATGCTGTGTGGCTGAGCCGGGGCACTCAGTAACTCACATGTGCCCAAGCCAATTTGTTGACACTCTTCCTAACTTGCATTGAGTTTGTCAAATTCTAACGACACCATATTCAAGGATCATCCAGGAATATATAATCAGGATAAAAATGAAGATTTGCTTACCTGGTTATCTAGACTGCTTACTTATGAATTGATTTCAGAGGGTGGAGGATGCCTTGCATGCAGATGATTTTTAACTATTACTAGGAAGTAAATATGAACTCATATTTCTCTCTATTCATCCCTTCATGCCCAGGCTCAGGAGGTACTTTTACTGAGATGCCCCAATCCACAGTTCAACCAGCTCATAGCTCTTTCGTTTCTTTTTTGAGAACTCCACCCTGTGTCAACAATAAGGCAGTTTAACTCATTTTCTTCTGTTATCTCAGTTTGTCTCTTTACTTCTTTCTTTGCTCTTTTATAAACTCATACCACCTTAGGTCTGACCCCCCTCCCCTTTATAGACAGTCAAATACCCCTCTCCTAAAGAACAGAAGCTACTCTGGTGCATCTGGCAGGAGGCAGTGCTTTCTCAAACTTCAGTTCAGAGTAG
The DNA here is from genome assembly GCF_020740685.1 of Jaculus jaculus. Taxonomy (NCBI): domain Eukaryota; kingdom Metazoa; phylum Chordata; class Mammalia; order Rodentia; family Dipodidae; genus Jaculus; species Jaculus jaculus. The sequence continues at coordinate 12,551,866 of NC_059107.1, read as the reverse complement.
AGAAATACATCCCTTTAAAATTTAATGACTTTTCCCTCTTCAAAAGATACTCAGAGGGAAAAGCTCCTTTTACAATGCCTGGCCTATAGCTTCATTAATAGGTATAGCTTGTCTTACACTTGTGGTGGCTTCCTGGGTCCCTAAGCATTCTTCCATTATGAGGTGGAATTTTCCTAGCTCTTTATTTTCTTTCTTTCTTTCTTTCTTTTTCTTTTTTTTTATAGAGCTTTCAAATAATCAATATGCACTTGGATGGTTCGGGGTCCTTGAGGCTACTACTCACTTTTGATCCCTCTTTTCTCATTGTTTCAATTTTTTGGAGTCTTCTTTTGAGCTCTACTTGCTCAGCACCAGGCATGCATTTTCTCACCCACATTTCCCCCCTGGACACTTCTGGTGACTGTATGCTCTCTTGTGCTGATGGAGTGCTGGCTGGCCTGGTGGAACAATGAGCTAATCCCGCTTTGCTGTGGGCCCAGACCACTTGGTGCATTCGTGAAGATGAGATGTCACCTTCCTCCAGAGCAGATTTAGACCAGCAGGAGCCTAGCCTAGTGAGCAGAGAAAGACCAGACTCTGCACCCACCAGCCCGTCTGCCAGATGTCCCTGGGCAGAGAACACACACAGCCTCACATAGCCTAGGCTGCTGACCACCACACAGACCTGTCTTCCATCCAGCCTCATTCAGCCAAGCCACCCCAGTCTAGACAGCACCTAAAATATAACCCTATCATTTTTACCTCTCTTGCTGCGCACCAAGAGCAGCTTTATCCAACAAGCAAACAGTGGCTTTGTCTCCTAAGCCTGAATGAATCACAACACTGAGTATGCAAGCAGCAGCTCCAACAACAGGAAAGCACCACATATATGGTTCCTGAACACCTACCTACACATTCAGCTTTTACGTCCATGTGAACTGAAGCAACTGACTCAATCTCTGACTCTCTGGAAAGCCGAGGAAAGTGCTACAGGGAGGGATGTGTGGGGAATGGTAAGCATAGAGTTCAGTGCACTGATCAGGGTGTGAAAGTGTCTCAGCAATAGCAGTGCTAACTCACGCGTATGTAGCTTTGAAGACGATTTCTTAATGGGTAAACTGCCAAAACTCAGACAAGTGTTTCCACCACTGACTATGTTACCATAAGATGCCTTGCAAAAAAGAAAGAAAGAAAGGGGAGGAGAGAGAGGGAGAGAGGAAGAGAGGGAGGGAGGGAGGGAGGGAGGAAAGAAGGAAGGAAGGAAGGAAGGAAGGAAGGAAGGAAGGAAGGAAGGAAGGAAGGAAGGAAGGAAGGAAGGAAGGAGCTTTGTTTTACTATTGTGGCATTTTGCAAAGCTAGAATTCCTGAAGCCCAAATGGACAACTGTGAATGAGTATAGGGAAGTCTCTAAGTTGACTTGTCTGTAAACTCTAACTCAGTATTCTTTTTGTAGAAATGTGATCTTCATGACATAGTCGGCTCAGAAAGAATTTTCACATTATTTCTTTAACCTCGAAATTCAGAAAGATTTTTTTTCAACTACTTTTTTTGTGCAGTAACTTTTTTTTTTTGAGCAATCAGTATGTGATAGGCATTGTTCTAGGAGATTCTACTGATATGATCTCATTTATATTTACCCAAATTCTTGAGCAGTAGGCATCAACATCCATACTGCAGAGGTAATAAAACAAAGATACAGAGAGGCTTGCCTTGCCTAAGGTCAATCAGCGAATGAGTCTGGTCTGTGAGGCTTTATGACTTATGAAGACTTTATTATTATTATACCACTCAGATTTCCCCTTCCTTGAAATGCTAACTACTCAGGCAATATGGGTTTCTAAGGAAGATTCCCCAAGGGCAGACACTGTTAGTATTAATGATCCTGAGTGGGGAAGCATGGTTGCTAATGGGGATCTTGGCCAAGAAGAGCTGGAATGGACCTCTACCAAGGAAGGGTAAGGATTTAGCGAAGAGATCACTGTAGCATAACCGAGACCACAGAACGTACCCTGTAGGCATTGAAGCCTTGCTCAAGGAAGTTAAGGGACAATGGATGAATTGTTCTCTAGTCCATGGTCATGGAAGTCTCTGATAAAACTTCCAGTTCTTCTAGGTCTGCCCAGAGACTTGCTTCTGTGATGTGGTATCTAATTTGCTTTGCAAGAAGTACCCAACCATTTTCACAGCAGATTTTTCACACATAAAGATTAAACTCCACAATGCATGACCCATATGCCTCAACAATGAGGGGCCGGGGAAAGTGGTAGGATGTGGAGGAGGCTTACCATGGTACCAACTTGACTGTATTCACTGAGTACAAAACTAATTAATAAAAAAAAGATTTAATGTATACTGACTGCTTCATATATTACATCTTAAATAGTATCTAATTCAGGATCACAACATACTCTTAGACTATATTACAAACTGTTGTAAATCCTTTGTTTTCCACAGCTTCCATCTTTTCTACAACCAGACCAGGAGGAGCATCTCACAGCTATGTCTGTGGATTCCACTAGAAAAGCTTCTGGCCTCTGTATGGGACTTAGAGATGTACTTAATAAAAAATTTAGGACAAACAAGAGAGGAGCCAAGCTACTCAATATTTGGAGGACAAAAAAAAAAAAAAAATTCACTGTGTACATTGCACCACCATTTCCTTACAAAAGCAGAGCATCCTTTAGCTCTCCTCCACAATTCTCGGAAAGGATTCTATTCAAAGTCCCTTCTGTTGGTTGCAATTCTACTTGAACAAAAGTGTTACTGGACTTTGTAAATTATGTCCTTGGCACTGAGTATAACTTAGTGTTAGGTTAGAATTTTGAAGGATATCGAGAGGTTACAAAGCTTTCTGTGGTATGTGTGTCAATTGGAAAATACTTATCATAAAGCACTGTATCCTGGATATTGGTAGTCTTATGAATCCATGGCAACCATGGGCTGTTCAGCTTGGCCCTTGCCAGGTTTCCCCAGCTGAACTTTCTGTCTCTCTTTCCCTATCCAACTTGTGTTCCATACAGTACCTGGGACTTCCTTTATGTATCACTGAGTTAATGATGTGGTGGTTTGAATCAGATGTCGCCATAAACCCCTGCTTTCTTTTCAGACAAGTGCTCTACCCCTGAGGTATACCCCCTAGTCATATATTTTTAATGTTTGGTCCCCAGCTGAGAGCCATGAGGGAGAGGCTTCCTCTCCTGCAGCTCTATTCTACCTGCTGTGTTAAAGAGGTGAAGTATACCCTCTGCTTTTGCCATGCGTTCCTCTGCCATCATGAAGCTGTCTCTGGAGACTATAACCCAAAATAAAGCCATTTCATCCCATCAGCTGCTTTTGGTCTGATGTTTCCTCCCAGCACCATGAACAACAGATGTTTAACATGGATGAAAATCTATGCTTAAGCACTGGGTGATTCTCACCTGAGGGTCAAAGGATGACCACATTGTTTTCAGATTCACCTTCATTCTGTCCCTACTAACCTTCTTCCACTGTCCATTCTATGACAAACCGCTCCTCAAGCATGTTTACTTCCTGGTGAGAAAGCATCATGACCTATGTATCACATGTAAATTCCAGCTTCCTGGACTCCTTACCATACCCACTCTATGGCTTATTGGTCATAATCCAAGTCCTTTTTGTACCTTCCTTAGTGAGGACTTTTGACATTCTATTCTTGTGACTGACTGTGGTGGTTTCATTCAGGTGTACCCTATACACTCAGGTGTTCTGAATGCTAGGTTCCCAGCTGAAGGAGATGTGGGAATTAATGCCTCCTGTAGGGAGTGTATTGTTGGGGACAGGCTTTTGGGTGTTATAGCCAGTTTCCCCTTGCAGTGTTTGGCACACTCTCCTAATGTTCACCTTATGTTGGCCAGGGGGTGATGTCCACCCTCTGCTCATGCCATCGTTTTTCCCTGCCATACTGGAGCTTCCCCTTGAGCCTGTACGCCAAAGTTCATGTCCTTTTTTCCACAAGCTGCTCTTGTCTGGGTGATTTCTGCCAGCAATGTGAACCTGACTGCAACACTGATCTACCTTTTAAGCACAAAAGTTATTTACCTGACTTCCCAGGGAGACAGAAATATCTATTTAGGAATTTCTTATCCTCCCATTTTGCCTCATTTCCTAGCACAAGGTGTAGCCCATCACTAGTCCCTCAGAAAGGCTCCTGGAATGCATAAGGTTCTGAGAGGAAAGGAATGAGACATGAAGGTATAAAACCAAGTCCTGGATTTGGAAAGCCATGAACAAGAAGGAATGTGGAAACCAGAATTTCCCCAGTTGTCTTTAACCATGAACAGGTGTGGGTTCTCTCACAAGAAACCTACCATGTTTGGTGAGTCTGTCTCAAGAAAAAATCAAAGTGAGTGATTCAGGAAGATATTCCATGTTCTCCTCTGGCCTCTGCAGGCATGTTTTGGGCACAGAACTGTGAGCGCATATGCCACACACATCCTATGACACACATTACACATACTCAATACACATGGAGAAAAGTATATTTTTGCTCCAAAATGTTACCATTATGAGAAGGGGAGGCATGGATATCAGCAGGAAGGTAGATTTGATCTTTATTATCATGAACTAACCCTCATACCATACAGAAGAATTTTTCAAAGAACAGATTCCTCTTAGGAGTCCCCTTCCTGACTCTACATCTTCCCCTTCCAACACAAGCTCCTCTGCAAGAAAGTCGCAACCACTTCAGAATCAGCAGCATGGTGGGACTCCTCACTTTCCTTTTCATTCCCTGATACGCACATTTATCTAATTTCTAACCCTGCAAAGATTTTCATCCTGGGTAATTTGCTTTGAAAGCAACAATTGTGAAAATGGACTCTCTTCCCTGTGTTGATTGTGATAAGCTAAACTCATAATTGAGGGTTATGACCTGTGAGTCAAGCCTGCACAGAGGGAAGGAGGTGACCCACAAAGGCTCTGACTCCAGAGAATGTCAGCAGGAAGCCTTGCACGCCTACTGCAAATACATTTCTGTTATTTTGTTTTTCTTTTCTTAACATGGAAGTGGTTTAAGGTTTCCTAGCATTACTAATGGGGTGAGGTATGTCAGGTAGAGAAGTCACCCAGGGAAATGATATTTCAGAGAAATATCATTTATGGACATGGACATAGACAGTTACCAAAACATTTAAATTCTTGATTCATCCCCCTTTCTGCCTTTGGCACTCCTTTTAAGAAGTAAAAATAATATGAGGAAAGGTGAGACAAAAGAAAGCAGGATTTTGAGAATCATGGTGGTCTGTCACTGACAGACCAGAAGAAACAGAGTCCAATAATGGACATCGTGGCCTGAAGGACCAAAGTGGATATTATGTGCCATTATAGTAGATGAAGTATTTCGTTAGTATCACCACATTTAACCTCTCATCCTGGGGGCTAAGTATTGTTATCCACAGTCTAAATCTGGAAATTGAAGCAAAGAAAGGGGACATAATCTGTCCAAGGTCCCAAAATGTCAAATAAAAGAGCTGGGCTTCCATCCCAGGCTGTCTGCCTTCCGAGTGTGTGCTCTAACCACTGTTCAAACCCCCTCGAGCTCATATTATACACCAAGTTTTGTATTGCATATTTTTCAGCAATTATATCACTTAATCTTTTCAAGCAGCATAAGGCGCTTTCACATCTCTTTCCTGCGGATAAGAATTCTGAGAGAAGCAAGGGTTGAAAACTTTCCAAAGGAAGGGAGTTTGTAAGGCACACCTAGTGTTCAGGCTTGGTTTTCTTGACCAGTGTCCTGCCATTAAACCACTCCATTGTGCTATGATCTTTGATGCATGAGGCAACATGCACAGCTCTACAATGACTATAATGACAACACTCCTAAGCTTTTGTCGCTGCAAAGAGTAAAAATAAAAACACTTTATGAATAGCAAAGTTTTAAACAAATGTGAGAATATGGATGAATAGTAAAGCAAACTACAGCATCAGGTGACTGAGTTAGACGTCTCACATTCATTCCTCTATTCATCCACTCAACAAATGTTTTTGAGGTAGTCAAGGAGGAGCCAGGGACTTGATATCACTCTTAAGCGTGCATAGGGGTCATTCTGTCAAATAAAAATAAGGAGAGAAAATTGTCCCTTAAAGTCATGGATATTAACTAGGAGATGCCTTGGAAGCACATGATAGGGGGCTGGGTAGACACCACAACAAGTAAAGTACTGTCCTCACAAGCATGAGGACCTAGGTTCAATAGCCTGAATACATGTAAGCAAGCCAGGCACAATGACAAAGGCCAGTAATGCCAGTGCTTCAGAAACAAAGACAGGAGGACAGTGACAGGAGGGCAGGAGACAGTGAGACTGGGGCTCACTGGCCAGCCAGCCATGCCTGATGGTGAGCAGCTGGCCAATGAGAGATCCTGTCTCCCAAAACAGCAGGTGCTGGAAGATATTTGAGATTGTCCTCTAAGGACTGCATGTACACATGCACATGCTCTTGCACACACATGTGCACATACACACACATTAAAAAGGAAGAGTATAATGGGATGATTATAATACAGAGGGATAATCTGAAGTGGTGACATCCAAACTCCTACCGCTGGCTTTCCAGCCTCAAGGCAAGGGCAACTTCTTATCTTTCCTCTGTTCACTGGTCCACCTTCTGAAGGACCACATTCACCTTCCAGTCCATTTTCACAAATTCTGGTTTCTCTGTTAATTGCAGTCCACTGTCCTTGCTATTTCCAGGAGAGGTCACACCTACACACTGTGTTGTCTCTGCATCTGAATTCTCCCACCTCACAGCGCTCCTTCTTTCTCCTCCCTCACCTGACACACCAGCATGCGGGCTCTTGCCATTCTTGTCAGCTGACTCATCTTTCTGCCATATAACCTAAGTGTCTTCTGGCCATAGAGATAAACCACTCCTGTTAACATCTCATGCCTCTATTAAGCTTATTTTAGGCTCTTTGGTTGTTTTTTTTTTCCCCCTTTTATTCACAGATCTCTCCCATACTCAGCCAACTTTCGCCATGTCCCTTCCTTTCTTTTATTTATTATTTTTATTTATTTCAGAGAGAGACATAGACACACATATAGGCACACCAGGGCCTCAGCCACTGCAATTGAACTCCAGACACTTGTGCCACCTAGTGGGCAAGGGCCACCTTGTGCTTGCCTCACCTTTGTGTGTCTGGCTTATGTAGGATCTGGAGAGTCAAACATGGGTCCTTAGGCTTTTCAGGTCAGTGTCTTTACTGCTGAGGCATCTCTCCAGCCCTCCCTTACTTTCTTTACACAAATTTCTTGCCATCTGCTTCTACGCTCAATGTACTGATATGTCTAATAAAGCAACCATCAGTTCACTCCAAGGTTGTATTCCTCAGTTCTCACAACCCTGACCTTTACTTACAAATGAATGTCACATGTCTCTGTGTAGACACTTCCCACACTTCTGTTTACCAAAGACTGTGTTATGAGGAAGGGGTGGTGTTGGGTCAGACAGACAGAAGATGTAGGAATGGCAGAGACATTTACTAGCTGTATAACCTTGGGCCAATGCTTCTAAGCTACATTTTCTTCATCTATGAAACCAAAACTTATTCTCACTCATAGAATTGTTCTGAAAATTTGGTAATTCTACTTCCCTTCAAGACTGCCACATTTTAAGTGCAACAAGTGTTGGCCATTGCTGTTGTTACTAAGCTGTGACAATGACCATGGGCACATTTTCAGCTGCTATTGTTGCTGCTAATCCTCAACCCCTTAAGCCACCACTCCACCCCCGACAGAGGATCAGCTTCTTCAATCCATCCTAAAGACAGAGATTTTCCATGGTAAGATCCTACCCACCGACTCTCAGGGAAGCTGTCCTTGCCCCAACCACACGGAATCTGCTTTTATAACACCTTTAATTGGAGACTTGGACATCACTACCAGTTAATTGTCAGCCTGTCCTTCCCCACAGGTACAACCAACCTCCAAGAAACGCCAAAGATGGCTTAGATGGTCACACTGAATGCTGTTTCCTGAAGAAACATTTTCTCATTTCCCAATCAGTAGTTGCAGCTCTCTGGGTACATGGTCATTGTCTTATTTTGGTGGGGCTGGAGATATGGCTCAGTATTTAAGGTGTTTGCCTGCAAAACTTAATGACATGGGCTCTCTTCCCCAGTACACACATAAAGCCCAATGCACAAAGAGGCACATGTACCTAGAGTTCATTTCCTATGTCTGGAAACCCTGATATAACCATCCTCTCTCTCTCTCTCTCTCTCTCTCTCTCTCTCTCTCTCTCTCTCTCTCTCTCTCTCTCTCTCCCTCACTTGCTTTTTCTTCTATCCCACTCTGATTATTATTTAAAATATATATTATTTTTCTGTTTCTTCTGATGACTGCTAACCTTTTTCTTGATGACCACAATGACCTGCAAAAGCTTTCTTCTCTATCCTCTTTTTTTTTTTTTAATCAGTGATATATTCCTATGGATGAGACTCTACAACAATGATTTTTCACATCATGCTGGTTAAGAATCTAAAGCAGTTCGTTTTTTAATCCAAGTTGGTGTCCTAACTGGAACATTCAAGTCCCTCAACTGATGTCTCTCTTTCCCTATCTAATATTTTCTCTAGAAATGGCCAGAAGGAACTTCCACTCACACAGAGCCCTCTCTTCATTCTTCCCATAAGCCGGTTCCCTCTCAGTTCTTCCAGCTGAACTCGTTTTATTCTTGCCTGGTATCTAAGACGTATGCCTTGCACCATGTTTCTGCAAACTGTCTGCTGCTCTGTCTGTGCAGGAGGAGGGCTGGGGTTCAGGCAGGCCTGGCTTAAGTACTATCACTGCTCCTGACAAGCCAACCTCGGTCAAGTTTCTGAGCCTCTCACAAGATCAGTTAGTTCATTGAAAAGACATACTCCAAGGAGCAGCACTTGCCACTGTAGTTCTCATATTTGTAGAGCAGGAGACAGTGTTTGCCACTCCCAGATGCTATCCAAGAGTTCATAGTATCAAGCTATTTCTACAGCAAAACTAAGAGGTCACTTGTTTGACATTGGCATTGAAGGAACAAAAGCTATACTAGTGCCTCACATGAACTAAGGTGATGGCACCAAAGCACACTTGCAGTCACCACATTATATATCACTGTGGGCTTTTGGTGAAAGCAAGGAAGGGAATGACAGAGATGCATAGAAGGAGAAGAGGTTGAGAATGGTGGAAAACACCTTTAATTCCAGCACTTAGGAGGATTGCTTTGAGTTCAAGAGCATCCTGGGACTATATAGTGAATTCCAGGCCAGCTTGGGCTACAATGAGACCTTACCTCTAAAAGGGGAGGAGGGGCTGGAGAGATTGCTTAATGGTTAAGGCACTTGCCTGCAAAGTCTAAGGACCTAGGTCGGATTCTTCAGTACCCACATAAAGCCAGATGCACAAGGTGGCACATACATCTGGAGTTCATTTGTACTGGCTAGAGGCCCCGGTACATCTATTCTCTCTCTTTCTTTTTTTCTCTCTCCTTCCCTTTCTCTCTAACTCTTTCCTAAATAAGTAAATATAGAGATGAGGAAGGGGGACAGGTTAGCTTCTATAACCAATTTTGGCTAAATGAAGAACTAAAATGATTAGCAAGATGAAATATATGGAGTATAATGTATTAGTGATGATAAAGGAGATTCATGCGCAATCATTGCACTGCTCAGTGCAGTCTCCTAGCCTTGTCTGGGAGAAGCATTCCTGCAGCAGTTGAGCTGTGCAAGGTGCCACCAAGGAGGGTCACTCTCACATAACATAGCAAGGTAACTATGGCTACTGTGACTTGGATATTTACTAGACATTTTACTGAAAATGAAAGACAAGAGCCCACTCTTTTATGGGCAACAATTGTCCATACTAGTTGCCAATGATAAAATGTGATGCTTTCAGTGAAAATGAGAATTTTTTTAAATAAAAAGAGAATTTACTATTTTAATTTCAAGTGATATCACAATGTCAGTAAGTGGTTCCACTTCTTATACCTTCCTTGGCTACATTCCGTTTCAATGAGAATTTTGAAAATCTTATCTCACCCAATGTGAACCTAACAGTAACCTATATTTAAAGGCTTTTCTGATGAGATTGGTGGTGATAGTTACATGGGGGACCTTTTAATATATAACACAAGGAAATGCATCAGCATTTGAGTTCTGCACTCAATGAGCCATTATTTCCCAACTTGCCAATATACAATGTCCCAACCTCACACACAGGTACTGAGAAGAGTAAACATTAGGTTTTAGGTAAACAATAAAAAAATTCATGAACATACTTCAGATTCTACAAGATAAACTAATTCTTTAGAAATGATTTTTTAACTTTTATTTTGATACAAAAAGATAACATGCACAATCATCTCAAAAGAATACTGACATATTGCTTTATATTCCTGTGTGAGGTCAAACTTTCTTCACGTACTTCAATGAAAGAAGACATCACAACAGAATGAACACGAAGACCTGAGAGTGCTGTTCTTCCTACCTCCATCTCCACAGTACTGGCATTTGAGGCACAGGCCACCATGTACAGTTCAAAGCTAAGAATTTTGCTAACTTTTGTTAGGGAATTGGTTTGGAGAATCACTGTGATTCCTTATGCAAAATGCCCTACACAGACCTTGGTAGCTAGTGGGCACTTAATCTTAGGGTTTTGTAGCTACTTAAACATATCTGTGCTGGGAGATATGTTCATATGCCAAGTTAATGTATATATCTGCATAGTTGTTTTTGAAGCCTATTCCATGAAAGCACATTGTTAAACTTTATGTACTTAAATACACCTCCAAATTCCAAATTCCATTTTGAAAAGCTTCACGTGTCAAGACTGTAACAAAGAATTTTCAAACACAGGAACATTATCACTTAACATTAAAGATGATATGGAAAGCCCTCCCCGCATAACCTAGCCTTAGAAATCACCGTCACATTACCACCCAAGGCCGTCAGCATCTCTTGCCCGGAGTATGTGAACCATCTAGAAAGCATCCTCACTGCTTCCATCCGTGCACTCCTCAGCCTGATGAAGGCACTACAGTCAGCCATCCCGTGAAGGCACAGTGAGATCACACACCTCGGATCAACTTTCCCATGGCTTTGTTCTCAGCTCACAGAAGAGCAAGTGTTCTCACTCGAACCACATCTAACTCTGGTCAACTCCAGACTCATGTCCAATGGCTCTCTTCTTCCTCTTCAACTCTTTGTGCTCTCAGAATTTTTGAATCCTCTAGATTCATACCACATCCCTGCTCATTTGCTATTCTCATGACTGGAAACTTTTCTTCTTATAATCACTTTGTGATCCAAGAAAGTCTTTTCTCTAGACCAATAAATCTCCATCAGGTACTGGGGAGGCCACAGTCCCACACATAGCCTTATCATGCGCTGTCTATGCCATTCATGTTTAACATGTTATGTTGCATGCATCTAGGTTACTTGTTGGTTACCTCCACCACTGAAATATTATTTCCAAGAAGGCAGAGAAATTGTCTACTAATGTGCTGGGCACACAGGAGTTACTCAAAACTGTTTATTAAATTTAAAAAATGAGCAATAATCAATTCAGATCTGTTGTGAGCAGCAGCACTTTTCCTGAGTAGGCCTTGGGGTTACACTTTCAGGAGCTCTTGCCCTTCATCTCCACATCTCCCATGGAGAGCACATCTCGGTCTCCATGGAAAATGCAATTGTTTCACCAAGATTGGCAATTTTCCTGGAAGAAAGTATGATTTTTTTTTTTTTTATGTGGGAATGAAGACTAACCATATCTCAGGCAGAGGAGAGTAATTGACTTAGGTCAGCTCAGCAGGGAAAACAAAATCACTTGGGGAAATAAAGACTGTGATTGGTCACAACCCAGCATCCTCCAGTTAAACTTGAAGGTAAGGAAATAATACACTGTTTTCTCATCAGGTTGGATCCTTCATTTTACCCTGAGAAGCACAGCACTGGGGCTGAAGATCTTGCAGAAAACCCACCAGGAAGTCATTTAACAGTCAACACACACCAGGAAGGAAGCAAATTTAATTCAATTTCAAGAACACATTAAAGACAGAGAGAGAGTGTGTGTGTGTAAAGCATAATGAGTACCTATGGCATCAAACTTCAGCCAGGTGGGAAGCCAGGCTACAGGAGGTACGAACGCTGTCTGAACAGAGCCTCCAGCTTCCCCGAGAAAGACTCAGGCCCTGCATTATGATGCATTTGCTTTCTAACTTAAGCTGATATTTCTCCTTAGCTAATCTCCTTAGCAAACCAAGTTGCAGTGTCTGAATCAACTCCAAGATAGTATTCAGACTTCTCCAATGTTCTTTCAAAGTTTCTCTCAACAAGAACAGAGATCCTTTGGTGACATGTCCCAAAAATGGTCCTGAAGGGTGCCTCTTCTGCAAGTCTTCTCTCTAACACTGTTTAAAGTGGCATTAGTCAGTGTCCAAACTCAAGCTCATCTACCATATTTTGGTCAAACCAAGGATTTATGAGCTGAAGATCTCCTGTGTCACTTACTAGAGTATACAGGCAAATTGCATAATGGCTGCGTTGTTTATACTAGCCCTACATGCAGACTCTACATGACTTTGTCTTATAGAATTGCTGAAAGAGTTATCAAGAGATGTGATGAAGGGCATACATATACTGTGAACCTCAGGGCTGCGTTGAAAAGCGAGGAAATAATAGTGAAAGTTTCCATATGATCAGAATACTATATGCATATGCAGTGCTTCTCAATAAATGGAGTAGCATGCGGAATGGTTGAATTTTATAATATACATCCCCTTGGTATCAAGACTGCTCAATATAACAAATATGCTCCCTACAAGCTAGCATTGGCTCTCAATATCACCATATTTATTTATCTATCATCTATCTATCTATCTATCTATCTATCTATCTATCTATCTATCTATCTATCTATCTATCTATCTATGTCTCCCTCTTTCTCTTTCTCTTCTTAGATAGAGAGATAGGTATACCAGAAGAATACCCACTACACACAGTGAAGCACACACACACAATGTAACTTTTCCGTTAAGGGCACAATATGGTGCCAAGTACACAATGAACGCTCCGCATATATTAGCCCTTGTGATTAACTAATAATTGCTTCTGGTTATTTAGGATGAATGGAGTGTTACAGAAAGGACTTTATGAATCTGTGGGAGCCCAGAAGAGATTCTCTTGTTGGTATAAAAATGAACAGAAGAGGGCTGGAGAGATGGCTTAGCGGTTAAGCGCTTGCCTGTGAAGCCTAAGGACCCCGGTTCGAGGCTCGATTCCCCAGGTCCCACGTTAGCCAGATGCACAAGGGGCGCACGCGTCTGGAGTTCGTTTGCAGAGACTGGAAGCCCTGGCGCGCCCATTCTCTCTCTCTCCCTCTATCTGTCTTTCTCTCTATGTCTGTCGCTCTCAAATAAATAAATAAAAAAAAAAATTAAAAAAAAAAAAAACTTTAAAAAAAAAAAAAATGAACAGAAGAGATTAGGGATGGGTGTTAGAATTGTGTGATTTCAGTGAGAGAACTTAAGACCCACCTAGTTCTGGTAAGATCTCTTGGTCTTCAGATCATCCCATGGAATTTAATGCAGAAAGGTCCAGATACAAAGGGAGAGATGACTGCTGAGTGGCTTCAAGGTAAGAAAGATAGCCTGGATACACTCTGCATCACCCGCAGAATGCTGGAAGGCAGCATACAAGAATAGCATATTTAAACATCATTCATTCAGGGAGATCCTTGACTTCTAAACAAAGCTATTTCCTCCTGATAAATGTTCCTATATTCTCAGATACACTCCAATCATAGGGTTCGTCCTTCTGAATCAATCATTTGAGTCTTCCTTAACCACACTGAAAGGGCAATACATGCAGGCACACAATGTACATCCTTGATAAATCTATTTTTGAGAAAGTAACAAGTGATCTGTAAAAACATGTATTTATGTGTATAGAAAAATGTGATTGTATATATTACTCTATACCTCCTAATTCACTGTTCTTCTCTCAATTTCAATCCTAGATGAAGCAACTAGGGGCTCTGGACTCTCTTTGTGACAAATAATAGTCTACAACATGGAGCTTATAAAAACCTTTACTTTCACAGCTTTGTGAGTGATAGTCACTGGGTTGTTTGTGTCTCAGACTTGCCATTTCAAAATCTATATTCCCTAGATCCTACTTAAATATTTTAAAGTGTCTAATGTCGAAATATGAAAATATTAACAGAATCTATTGAGAACCTCCAAGTAGGTAAATCCCAATTCAGGGAAAAGAGTGATACCCACAGAGCATGCATTTCTCCAAGAATACTCTGTAAAAGCATCTGGTGAACTCAGATTGAACAGCCTGCAGGAAGGAAAAAACAACCACTAAAGACACACCTGGAATTTGATAACTTAATCATATGCAGATTACCATTGCTGAGTTTCATCTTTTGACTTTCATACTGAACTTCTACTTTAATATGGCTGCTCAGTGCCTAGCTATAATCACTATGGGAGAGTATTCTGGAAAAGAAATGTTATATCAGACTTTGATCAAAGCTAACGCGAGGGAGTCTAAATTTTCCCAAGTAACACTTATCATGAAACCAAGATGCAACCTTTGTAAAGTGATGGGATATGCCAGTAGGTTGAGAAGTTTAAATGCCAGAAGTGTCAGCTAAAAGCAAGAAATAAGCATTTGGTGTTTTCAGGTAACCTTCTAAAATAAATTCTACCAGAAGCAAATAGATCCAAAATTTACACTGTGTGACAAGCCTGAAAGATTTGACTGAGCTTCTTCAAGAATTGCTACACATGGGACTGGGGAGATGACTCAGCCAGTAAAGAGCTTGCCACACAAGTGTGAGTTCCTATGTTCAAACCCCAGTACCCACATAAAAGAGAATGACGGGCTGGAGGGATTGCTTAGTGGTTAAGGCATTTGCCTGCACAGCCAAAGGACTCAGGTTTGATTCCCCAGGACCCATATTAGCCAGATGCACAAGGGGGTGCACACGTCTGGAGTTTGCAGTGGCTGGAAGCCCTAGTGTGCCCATTCTCTCTCTTTCTTTCTCTGATAAATAAATAAATAAATATAAAATATTGTAAAAAAAAAAAAAAGAGAATGACCATTGAGGTTATCTTCTGGCCTCTACAGACGTGTGCACACATGTGCATGTACAGTAGCGTACATGCATTCACTGACACGCATAAAAACGCTCAAATTTTATGTGAACACAGAGCCCCCACGTCATTACACATGCACTTACACACAAACAATCTCTACACATGGTACAACTGGCTTTGTCCTAGGCAATAATAATAATATCAAACCTCCACATTGGTTAGCATTAGCTAGAAAAACAGAACGGATAGAATGAATATATTTCACAAAAGGGATTGATTAGATCAGCTTACACCACGTAAACTGAGAAGTGCAATAAGCACTGCAGACTACAGAGGCTGGGAACCCAGTAGTCATTCAGCCCAATAGGCTGGGTGTCTCGTTAGCCTTACCTGGTGCTGAAGACCTAAAGAATTCCTGGAGAGGAGCTGGTCTCTAGTCCACTTGGGGAGCCCAAAGAACCTGGATATCAATGTCACTGAAGGACTACAACAACAGGAGAGATATACAAGGATGGGCAGGTAAGAGTGTTGCCTTTTCCTGAGACCATGTTATATATGGGCTGACAGTGGAAGGGCTGCTCACTCTGGGAAAGGGTCTTCCTGCTTCACCTAATCCTTCCAAACCAAGGGGCATGCATGACTACTTGATTACCGATTCAATCAAGTCAGCAAGAGAGGTTCCCCATTAGGTTAATATGCATTCTTAAGTGTTCTCCAATCAGAAGTTCTGGGATTTTTGCTGTAGTAGAAACTGAAGCTAGGACTCTGGGCCTGCAGGGCTAGCATTCTACTACTGGGGTACACACCAATCTCATTAGGATTCTTTAGCTTTCGTGTGATCTAAAACTAGTTTATGCCAATTTCCTTGATATTATAATAGGATAACTGGATTAAACATTACTCTGTAATGCATTTTTAGTGAGCTAAAGAGAGGATATGCTTAAACTGGAGTAGATATTCTAAAGATTCATTAAAGGTGAGTTATAAACCACATCTTTTTTGAAGAAGGAAGGCAAGAGGAAGAAATATAGCCAAGCCAGGAATTAATAAAAAAAAGAATTTTGTTAAGTAAAAAATAAAATCCAAATACACCTGCATGAATGCTCATAAGTCAACTGCAAAAGGTAACATAAAATTTGACGATTTCTGCACAAAAATTGTTTCTAAATAGTGTTTTAAAAATAAGTTTACTGAGATATAACTGATGTAAAATAAATTAAAAATTTGGACAGTACACTGTAGTAAGATTTGGCACATGTATGGCATCATCTAAACAATGAGCCTCTCTGTCACACACAGACTTCCTTGTGTTCCTCGGTCACCTTCACAGCCTCCCTTCCTACTCCAGTGTTCCTCCATGTGCCTTCTACTTGCCACAAACTTAGCAATTTGTTTTACGTCACTATGGACTGCATGTTTTAAAGTATATTTAACAAATAGAGTCATAAAATAGATACTCACTGTTTTTGATCTGGCTACTTTCATTCAGCATAGATATTCTGAGATTAATCTTTGTTCTGTGAATCAATAATAGTTCACTAATTTCACTCATGTGCACTGTCCATTTCATGGATATACCACATTTTGCCTCTTTTTTTTTTTTTTTTTTTTTTTTTTGCTAAGGGGCATTTCAGTGGTTGCCAGTGTTTAGCCATACCAAAGAGTCCACATTTTTATTTTCATTTTTTCTTTTTCCAGGTAAGATCCCACTCTAGCTCAGGCTGACCTAGGATTCACTCCGTAGTCTTAGGTTGGCCTTGAACTCACAGTAATCCTCCTACCTTTACATCCCAAGTACTAGGATTGAAGCTATGTCCCACCACACCCCGCCCACAAATTGTTTTTCTACCTGTCTATACTGATGTATATTCTCATTACTTTTGGTCAACACTTACAAATTGAATGATTGAGCCACATAGTAGCCACATAGACACGTTTAAGTCTTCTGAAAACTCCAAATTGCTTTGCAAAATGGTCATATTATTTTCCATTCTCATCAAAAGTTTATAAGAGTTATGTCTTCTCCTTGCATTGGCAATGAATAACATCATCATTCTTTTCAAAACTTTGCTACCCTGGTAGGTATATAATGATATTATTTGTGGCTATAATTCATATTTCTCTAATAATTAAATTAATCATCTTTTAAATGTGTTAATTTCTTTTTTATTTATATTTTTCATAAAGTGTCTGCACAAATATTTTGCCCAGTATTGTTTCCTTTGGAAGACTTAAAACATTTTAATATATTTACTATGTGACTAATTTAGATATGTGATTTACAACTACTTTCTTTTGATTTGTGGTAAGTTTTTTTAAATCTTTTTGTTGACAACTTCTATATATACACAATGTACCCTGATCATAATACTCACTCCCAATTTACTCCTTTGTCACCTCTCCCTAATCCCCATGCACGGAGCAGCCAATTCTTTTTAACTAGGCCCTCTTTTACATTGGGGTCATTTTTTTCACCCTCATATTATGTAGGTTGGTTGTAAGTAATTAGGTAGCAATAACACTCTTAAGTCAAAAATGTGATGGCCACTTTGCACATGGAAAACAGTATTCCAAAGCACTCCTACCCAACCTTTGGCTCTTACACTATTTCCACCACCTCTTCTACAATGGTCCTTTGGCCTTGAATGGTGTGATAGAGATGCCTTGGTTAGTGTTGAACATTTAACTGTCACTTATTTTCAGCACTTTTGTGAGTTTTGATTTATTGCCATCAGAAAAAAGAAGTCTCTCTAAGCAAAAGTGAGAATAGCATTAATATACTGGTGTAAGTATATATGTTTATAGGGCAATTTGGTGGACATAATATATCCATTTACACAGGTAGTTTTTGTAATTTATTTAATATTATTATTTGAGGATTAAAATTTCTTAAATGTATACAACCCAGTTTGTTTTCTCTGTTTTATGGTTTGTTCTTTTGGTGGTATTACATATGAGGTACTTTTATTTTAGGCAACATGTAATTGGTTCTCACTTTGAAAATCCAAGTGGGCAGTCTCTGTCTGTGAAGTCCAGTGATAATTTACATTTAATGTGATTATGAGCTTGAATGATTGTAAACCTACCACTTCATTTATTGCCATATATATTGTTTTTTAAAAAAGAGGATTTCGAGAGTGACAGTGAGAGACAGAGAGACATGCCAGGGCCTCCAACAACTGCAAACCAACTCCAGATGCATGCACCCCATTGTGCGTCTGGCTTATGTGGGTCCTGGGAAATTGAACATCAAACCAGGGTCCTTAGGCTTCACAGGCAAGAACTTAATCACTAAGCCATCTCTCTAGCCCTTGTCTTTTTGACTGAACACATTTTAAACATTTTTCTTATTCCTTGTACTGGCCTATCAATTGTAAGTAATGGTAGTGATATTTATTTTAGGAATGGCTTTAGAATTTATTGTGTGTTGTTTAATCCATGTCCACTCTACTTCATTCTGAATAATTTTACTTGATATCTTTTAAGTACTTGGATTTTTTTAGCACTCTATCTATATATTTTTCACTCCCAGCATTTAATTTACATCTCTCTAAGTTTATTTTGCAGAATTCCTATAAGACCATGCTACAGGATCATTTTCTAGGTGATTCTAGGTTCTGTCAGGTAGACAATCAATGTAAACATCATATAATCCTGAGTGAAAATTAAGGTTTTCAGTCCCTTCCTTAAGTATGATGCAAACAGATAATAAAACAGAAGTCAAAAATGTAAGACCCTGGCCTTCCCTTGTGCCTAAAAGTCAACACACACACGCACACACACACATACACACACTCTCTTTATTCATATGGTCATTCTTCCTTCTTGTTTCTTATACATGTCAAACACATTTATCAGTAACTCCTTGTACTCACTTACTGAAGAAATGTTGTTCTCTCTATGCAACTGTCTCCTCCTGCCCAGAACTTACCTATGTCACCTGGTGACCGTCACCTGGCCATCATTGAAAAACTCAGGCCACTGCTAACTCTGCCTAGGTTTTTCCTCTTTGTACTTCAGCATGGAAGGTCACATCAATGAATGATTTGGAAATTTACCATGATATGAAAAACAATATTAGCTGAAAATATGTGGGCTCATTATCACTCTGCACAACATCTCAAATTGTAACTTTTCAGTCACTTAAGATAGAATAACATCATGCTCATCACAGCCAACTTTTGGAACCACAATGCTATCCTAGATTATTATGAAATCTGGGCCTTGGGCATGTAATTCTTAGTAAGAAGTTTAGCAAGTGATTAGGTAGGGAGGTCAAGGGAGGGATGGGGAGAAGGTTAAGGTGGCTAGCAAAGAACATACTGTAGTCCCCATCTAGGGTCACTCACAAGAATTCAATGATTCAGGATATTGTTAACTTGATTGAAGTAAGAAAACCCCAAGGAATTGGTGAAATACACCTTGGCCGTGTCTGTGATGGTATTCCTGGGGGAAGTAACTTTTGAATCAAGGCCCACCCTGAATGTGGGTGGCAGCAGCCCATGGGCTGCACTGAACAAAAAGGGGAAACAGGAGAAACCAGCTGAGCACCATTTTTCCTCTGCTTTCTGATCTGTCAACATGTGAACAGACAGCCTCTGGATCCTTCTGTCACAGACCACACAAGCTACATGCAGTGCACCAGCCCTGCCTCCCCATACCCCATCCACTGATGAACTGTATCCCCTGAACTGTGAGTCAGAATAAACCCTTCCCCACTTCAGTTGCTTCTCATCATTTATTTGGTCACAGCTATGAGAGAGGTAACTAACATTCAGCTGTATTTAAGACTGTGACATTTGTATGTCAAATCATGCCTGCATTAGGTGGTTAGGACATAGCACTATTGGATTTCTGTAACAGGAGTTTTATTCTAGTTTATCTAATTCAAATATTACTAAATGTACAAAACAATATACTCTTACAGAAATAATTTATTGCATTTGTTCTTAATGCCTTTAAATATTCTATCCCCCCCCAAAAAATGAGATAGCATAATTCAACAGAAATACAGCAAGTTTAGATAAATTTGGAAATTGGGAAAGATGTGATACCAGGTAAACTGCTACCAGAGATTAGAACTTATTTTTTTTAACACCCCTACCAAAGAGTTTCTGAGGGTAAAAGTGTAAGAACTTTACTACCTGTACCATAAAAACACACGACACATTAAATTTAAATGGGATGAAACAATAAACCAAACCAAAACCTAGGTAAAATTATAATTTAGAACTTTTGTGCTCAATGAAGGGTGTGACCCCCTATGGGATATTTGATAGTCTCAAGAGACAAGCCTGATCATCACAATGGGGGTGAGGAGGTCTAGCTGCTAGCAATGGAGGAAGAATACTGATAAGGACCTTTAATGCACAGAACTGGCCTTCACCACTGAACCTGAGACTTGATCAAAGAACTCTAAGAAGGAGCCCCCCACACAATAACATAAACCACTGGAGTGTCTGGCAATAAAACTCTTCTGTGCACGTTAGTTTTTAATAAGCTAAAATAGGGTGTATATTGAAAATGCCTTTTTTTTTCCCAAAAGTCTTCCTTTGAAAGGAGGCACAGACCAGGAAACCTGTGGAAGGTAGGAAGCTGTCTCTACTATAAATTTGTTATTTCAAGCTACCAGATGAAAGCAATTTTAACAAGCCATCAACAAAGCCAGGAAATTAAAACGATGGTGTAAACAGGACCTCGGTTAATTTGGCCTGACTCGTAATTGCAGAAACAGTGACAGAGAGGGGCCCAGGAAAGCAAAGGTCAGAACTCTAGCATAAGGGGCTAAAATATTCATTTTCAAATTATTTTGAGCAAATGATAGTTTATTACAATGGCACATTCCGCCGTTTTTGTTTTCATTAGAAAGCCTCCTGGGAACTTTGACACCACAAGTACAAGCTAAACCTGATTACTGGGTTTATAGAACACAGGGAACATTATCAAAGATCTAATGACAATACCCAGTCACTCAGAACCCGAGCAACCTGCTGGCTCTTAATCAAGTTTTAAAAGAAAAAGAACAAAACAAAAATTGAGAATGAGTGTTTTTACTCCAAACTATTGGAAGGGAAAGAGGCGTGATGGCAATTGTTCACAAAACATCAGAACTGAGATTAGAGTCTGTAAGCAGAGAGACAAACACATTTTCTGCAAGGTGATTTTTTTCCCCTAACTGACAAATTCTACAAAACTCAAAAAGAAACTGTGATCCAAATCCATTTTTTCTACTAAAATTGCTTTGTTACAGCACAGTTATAGCAAGACTAAAGAGCTAAACCATATTTTCTCCTGCAAACAAGCTAAATAAAACGAGATCCAAAGTTCTCAGCAGTCAGAGATTTCAATTTATTAAGTGTCTATTAAAGCATGCTAATAATCCATTCTTAAACAACAGGGCTAATCTAGTTTGTATCTTTGTAATGGTTCTTTCTTTTATACTTAACTGGAATCCTTCCAGTCTCAATGTTTGGAGATTTAGCATATCCAGAATTATAAAATAAGGGCTCCTCCAATTCACACAGTGTAACTAAGTGGAGGAGTAAAATAATTGTCACTCTAAAAATCAGGATGCAGACTGTGCGAGCTAGCAAACATTTTTATTACCTGAATAACTCTGCCTTATGCATTTAAAAATATATTCAGATATGATTTGCTATCTGTGATGTAAGACATCAGGATATCAAGATTTTAAAGCAACAATGAAAAGCATAGTAATTCATCACATCCCTGGGGTGTTACACGCGTTATAAATTCCTTTCTTCATTATTATTTAAGATATTTATCAATTAATTATTTTTTAGGCTAATCATAATTACATCAATTTATGGGGTATAATGTGAGTTTTGAGTTTATGTGATCTATGTTTATGACAAGGCATAATTAACTCATGTTTACTAACATATCCATCATGTCACCAATAATTTCTTACATAGGAACAATTGAAATTTACTCTCAATTATTTTTAAATAATGTAATGCATTTTTATAGACTATGGTTAATCTGCAATATAATACACCACAAAATCCATCCTTCTATCAGAAATGTCTAGTAACTTTCCATCCCTTTCCACCCTATCATACCTGCCCATGGTAACCAATATTCTACTCACTGGTGCAACCTCATTAGATCCTACATGTAATTGACAACATATAGTATCTGCCATTCTCTGGGTAGCTTACTTCATGTGCCATTATGCACTCCAGTTTCATCCATGTTGTCAGAAATGAGAAAATTTACCGGCTGGACAGATCAACTGTTTATGTATGCCATTTTCTTTATCCATTCACCTGCTAATGGACACATAGGCTGTTTCCAATTATTGACAAATATCACAAAAATAACATGAAAATATAGGCACCCTTTCACATACTGAATTCAGTTCCTATAAATAACACCCAAAAGTGGGATTGCTTCATCATTTGATAGCTTTATCTTCAGTTTCTTAGGAACTTGCATATTTCCCACAATGGCCATAATAATGGCGGAATTCCATTGAAAGTCTACAAGAGTTCATTTTTCTGCATCTTATCCAACAGTTATTATCTTCAATCTTCTTGCTAAAACTCACTCTAGCATGTGTACGAGGATTTCTTAATGTGGTTTTAATTTTCATTTTCCTCATTACCAATGGTGGTAGCATTTTCTGAGGTACCATGCGTCCATATGTATGTCTGCTTTTGAGATTTGTCTATTCAGTCCTTTGCACATTTATGGATGCAAGTTTCATTGTTTCCTATTTAGTTGTTTCAGTTTCTTATGCCTTCTGGATATAAATCCTTTATCAGACATTTTGTTTGTAAATATTTTCTTCCAGGCTTTTGTCTTTGTTCCCAAGTCAACACTTATTCACTTGACCAAGATAGTTGTAAATGAGCTACATTTCAACTTTTCTACAGCAGGAGGAAAAAAAAAAAAAAAAAAGACATAACCAGATTTGTTCCAGTCTCCATTGTCTTTTAGATGAAGCACTTTTCATTGGGGTAAACATCCCTCTTCGAGCTAATCTTGCGTACATTGGAGAATAAATGATCGATGATATGCTACTACCCTCAAGAACTCATCATATATGTATGCCAAAAGACATTAAGCTTATGAGCTCTTAAGTTTTCAATTTGTCAAACCATCTTATTTACATGAAACAAAAAAAAATGAGTAACAATATGACAATGTCATTATTGTGATAAGTCTATTAGCAATTTCCAAATGACAAACTACCTTAACCACTCTCTATCATTCAGTGATGTGGGTTATATCCTTTAGCATTAAACAAAACAAAGACACAAGGAAAAAAAAAAACAGCTGAGGAAAAAAAAATATATAAAAGGAATATAGCTATATAGTTTGAAACAATGAAAATATTTTTTAAGTCAGTGTGGATGATTACAGATAGAATCTAAGAGCCATTCTCAATCAGCTTCCCACAGCAAATCTTGTCTTTATCTAGGAGGGCTCTTTTGTTTAATTTCCATGTTCCAAACTCTGGTCTAGTAGCTGAATATTGCCTAAATGAAAATGACTGGCAATGGGTTGATCCTGCAAGGAGCTCAGTGAATTGAAGGCAGGTACAGGAAGATCAGTAGGAATAAAGTATGATGAACACTGATGATGGGAAGGTACACAGGACGCTACCAGAGCAGCGCTGGAGGAGCTAGGGTCCAAAGCAGGAAGCCTAGTTGGAGACACTGCCCAGCTCAATACTATACTACACCATTTACCATGGACTCAGACTACGGCACAAAATAGTCTCCAGCAACATGTCACAATGTTTTAGTTACAAGAAGGAAGGATAGAGGCGAACATGGTAAAGTCAGCAACTGTCAATGTGGGCAGAATGACTTACTTATGTGGAGAAGAGCCTTCCAGCCAAAGGAACAGTATTTATGATAAAATGCATTTGTGCCACAGAACAACTGGGTCTGTTTCCCATTAATGTTCAGGTAGTTCCTGAATGCCAAGCTCACCAGAGGTCACCACTGGCCAAAAAGCACTGCTCATGAACATTGTATTCCTGCACTGGCTGATGCACAGGAATAGAGAGACACTGTTGAGCCCTCTGATGAATAATCGCCCAGGAAAATCAGAAGAGAAAATCCAAAGCGTACTATTATGATAGAACACAACTGCCTATAACACATTTCTTTCAGTTCATAAACAAAAAGAAAGAAAAGAAAAAAAAAAAAAAACAGAATGAAGTAACCAAAGCCAAGGCCCTGGTGACTGTTGCTGACCAGAGTCCTCCTGAGCATCACTTGTGGACTCCTTTTTTATTTGATTTTTAATTATTTTTATTTTTTATTTTTTGGATTTTTCAAGGTAAGGTTTCACTTTAGTCCAGGCTGACATGGAATTCACTATGTACTCTCAGGGTGGCCGTGAACTCACAGTGATCTTCCTACCCCTGTCTTCTGACAGCTGGGATTAAAGGCGTGTGCCACCACACCCAGCTTCACTTGTGACCTCTTATCTGAAGCCCAAGGCTCTGTGGTAAATGTGCTCTGTGGGATAGGGTCACCTGCAAAGGCTGGCTCTTTGTCCTGGAGAAGTGTGCTCCACTGAAGAAAAGGAACTGATGTCAGAAAGGCTAGCAGGGTGCTTGGGCTGGCTTGCTGCAGTTATTTCTCTCTGCTTGGATATATGGAAACAGCTTCTGCCATTGATGAAAGCTCCCTGGATAGGTAAGCTTGAAATAAACCCCTTCTTCCCATTAAAAGGAAAAAGAAAACCATAATGAACTCTCGACACTTCTCTTCCTCCAGAAAGCTGATCATCCAACCAATGCGCTTCTTGCAAATGTTGCGTGTTAACCTCAAAGAATGCATGATTTTGCCATAGCTATGCCAGATTTGGAAGCCAAAGTCTTAAATGGATATGTGTGACAAATACAGGCAAAGACAGGATGCACAGTGAAATTTCTCAGAAGATGAGATACCAGGCAATGGTAACTGTAAATGAGCAACACTTTTAATTAACTCATGCTCTAAAAATAGGATAAATCACATAGCATAGGTGTTTTAGCAATAATAAAGAGTCACAGCACTTTAATTAACGTAACAAGACCACTGACACTACATTGACTCCCTGTAAGTTCATGAGCGTCTCTTTTTCAAACAAAACAAAGAGTGCAGAGAAACATCCTTGGTTGTACTTGTGTGTCCTCCATCAGATGGAGAATTTGTGAAAGCAAGAACAGTATCTCAGGCATCTTTGAGGCCTCCCCCCACCCTTGTTGCCATCCTTGTGGACAGAGGAGAAGGGAAAGCTGAGGGGAAAGGGAAGAGTCAAGTGCTGAGGCAAGAATAGGAAAAGGAAGAGAACACCCAACCAGGCCCAAGACTGCATCTGGTACACATCCCATTGCAGGTTCTACATAATCACCCAGCCCAGGCTTATGGGGCTGCTCCCACAGCAGCCGGCAGATTCCATGACTGATTGGCAGTACAGGCCCCTTTGATATTTCTTAGTTGGCCCACAATGTCACTTTTGATCATTTTTTTCAATCCACTATCCTTTCATCAACCAAAGCAGAGACAGCCGACTCTGATTCTCTTATTTTGGCACCGACTTCTCTTGAGTGATTCTTGTGTTTTTTCTTGAGGTCACTGTAAAAAAAAAAAAAAAAAAAAAAAAAAATCCACCTGTTTCTTCCTCCCTGCAGGACTCTGATCACTCTCAGAGCCTTTCCCAGTTTTGAGTCTAGGCAGGTTTCAGCAATATCACCAGCCCAGGGAGGGTCCTTGGATAAAAGAGCTGTCTGCCTAAGCTCCTCAATTTATCAGAGCCTTCAAAATGAAAGAGTAAACCAATTCCTAGTCAAGAAAGTTGCATCACAGAAATAAAAGCACATACAGCCATCAAATGGATTACACACAAGCCTTGAATTCAAAATTGAAGAATATGGGGAAATAAGGTATTTAATCAATTAGAATGAGCTCAGTGTTCTCTTTACAGCCAGATACAAACCAATTAAACAAATAGCAGACAACAAATGGGCATTCAAATCCTGATATTTATATAGCAAATGTTATGGTCATTCATTATCCCAGCTTAAAGTCTCTGATTTAATTCTTCAAATGTGTTGAATTAGAGTCATTGTTTCTTAACTGTGTCAACCCATTCAAGGTCATTTTCTTCCATTAAATCAGAAAATAGCTTTGTACTTTCACTAACATTTCAGTCTCTTGCCAGTTACAATATTTAAAGGAAAGTGCACTCTGGGTGTCTACCAATATAGCTACCCTCTCCAGTGCTGCCTGACATAAGGAATGATGTAAATGAAATCCATTTCCACTTTAATATAAAGAAACAGATGATGTTTAACTAGTCTTCATCTCATCCTATATAATCCAAATTGCTATTCAAACAAGAAAGACACTATTGCTGCTATAATATCCTCCTAATTAATCATGATTTTTTTCCAGAACCATCTAAGAGAAAGTAAACATTTTAAACACAGTTACAGTTGTTACCAGTAATAAAACCAGTCAGAAGTGATAAAATTTTCTTTGAAAATTATTTCACTTATATCTAACTACTTAGAATATTGATTTTTTACATACCATTATGTTGCACAAATATGTTTCCTAGATTGAGCAATTGCAGTATGAAAAATTAGCATTGTTAGTTCAGTAATATTTCTGTTGGCATACTTTAATAATTATAGTTGCAAGAGAATGAACGAATGGCTATCACCTAGAAAAAGAAGTTTATAAATTATTTCCTAGGAGCAGTGGTCATACTGGAGAGAATCTGGTTTCCACTACAATGTCTGTTGTATTAGTCTATAGCACTTGGAGACATGCTCTGGTGGCCATTTAAACATGACCAATTATTTTGGCCTGTGTACATTATGAAAAATATGTTGCTTATATTTCTTTTTGCATAGGTGTATGTGGGATATGTGTATGGTGTATGTGATGTGTGTACATGTGCTCTTTTGTGCAGATATGGGTACTCCATGTGCATGTCTGTGGAGGCCAGAAGAGAAACTGGGGCATCTCTCCATATTCATTGTAGAATTTCTTGAGACTGGGTAACTCTTCCTCTCAACCTGGAGCTGCTGTCCATCAGTGGCCCCCAGCACATCTCTAGTCTCTGTCCTTCACAGGCTTGGGTTATAGATGTGCATGGTCATGTACAGCTTTTTACACTGGGTTCTGACAGTTGAACTTGGTGATCTCTGACCCAAAAGGTCCATGTGCTTAGGAAGCAAGCACTCTTACCTTCTGAGTCATCTCCCCAGATCATATTTTTAAAATATTTTATTTATTTGTTGGTGAGAGACAGAGGCAGATATATATAGAGAGAGAATGAGGGCACCAGGGCCTCTAGCCACTGCAAAGGAATTCCAGACACATGCACCCCCTTTAACATATGGCTTAAGTGGGTCCTGGGGAATCAAACCTGGGTCCTTTTGTTTGTCAGACAAACAGCTTAATCAACTCTCTAGCATACCAGATCATATTTTGGTCATATTTTGATCATAATGGAAACTATTCACTCTTTGAAGAACTTGACTTGCCCTTAGGAATCTAATGATGGAGATTACATGACAAAAAATAATTTGCTCATAATCAAGTATACTGAAAATGTGGTTAGGCTAGCTCTGCATTAATTCACTTATCCACCCCCCATTTACTCAGTGATAGCATTCTAAGGATAGCATTCCTCAAGTAGGCATGGCCTTGTCATCCTTAATTTCTTCTTCTTTCCTTATTTTGAACAAGCATGCAGGAAGCATCTTCTACAAAAAAAAAAAAAAAAAAAAAAAACTGTGCTAAGAACTGTTTTGTATATGATGGGAAGATGTATCCCTTCCTCTCAATGACTTCACAAATAGCTAAGCAAAAGCTATACAAAAAACATTTATATGAGATAGGATAAGCAAGCATGAGGGATAGGGGCTACTAAAAGAAAGATCTGTAACACAGTAGAGGAAGAAATGAACCTGAAAAATGGAAAATGGATCTTGACAAGTGAAAGATGAGTGACTCTCAGTAGCAAAGAATATGCCTCAGAAGTATGAAGGGATTATGTGTTTGGAGATAATATTCTGGTCAGTCACTTTTTTTTTTCTACTTAGATGTTTTTAAATGTCTTCACTCATCTCTTTGAAAACCTGAGAAGAGGGCTGGAGAGATGGCTTAGCAGTTAAACGCTTGCCTGTGAAGCCTAAGGACCCCGGTTCAAGGCTCGGTTCCCCAGGACCCACGTTAGCCAGATGCACAAGGGGGCATATGCATCTGAGTTCGTTTTCAGTGGCTGGAGGCCCTGGCGCACCCGTTCTCAATCTCTCTCTCTGTCTCTTTCTCTCTCTCTCTGTCACTCTCAAATAAATAAATATATAAAATTTAAAAAAATTTAAAAAAAGAAAACCTGAGAAGAGACATTTTCATTGACCAAGGGATGAATAAAAACAGAAGCCAATGATATAAAATTCTTAATTTTTAAATCCAGGAGGCACATAGATATTATAGGGGTCACTCAGCTCCCTCATTGAATGTCTGTGAATGTCCTCTTACTCCATTTTATTTTCTTCATAGAACTGATGACACCCTGTGAATTATCATCTATCTATTGTCTGTCTCCCCTCTGAAACAAAAACCCAACAAGCCACATAAACCAGACACACGAGGTGATACAAGCTCGCAAGGGTGCCCACACATACAAGATGGTGCACACATCTGGAGTTGATTACAATGGCTGGAGGCTCTAACATGCCAATACACCCCCCCCCCATAAGACCATTGCAAAACCCCAACAAGACCAGTGGATGTGCCTTACTCCATGTAGCTTACTCCATGCACCATTCATTTATTAATTCAACCAACTAAAGTTACTTAAGCTATGGCCACTTGGTGTTGGAAATACCAGGAATATATAGATGTATGAGGCAGAATTGCTGATTTCAAAGAATTTGTCACTTACAGTGGTGGAGATTTTGGTTATCTTGATGGTCTTCCTTCACACTTCCTAGGCGTTCCATGGAAGTGTAGGTCTCTTAATTTAGTATGGAAAAAGTCACTGCTCCTGAAAGGTTCTCATGCTATACTCAAGAGCAAGGGAAGCGAGACTAGGCCAGCTTCTGCTGCATAGAATCTGTGGAGTTGCTGCTTCAATGGTTTGAGCTTTGGGGGCTGGAGCAGCAGGGGACTAACTGGGACTAAATGGGAAGCATGTGCGCTTGCTCCATGGTACTCCATGTAGCTCCTGTGAGCTTCCTCACAGCAAGGCAGGCTCAGAGTACCTGAACTTCTTACTGGCTCTGTGCTCCCAGACATCACAGTGCAGGCTGCTGGTCCTTTTAAAAGCAGGGCCCAGAATTGCCTTGACATCCCTTCCACTATACTTTATTTGTCAAAGAAGTTCCAGCAAGAGTGCAACAGAGGAAAGGGGAAATAGAGCCACCTCTCAATGGGGAGTGGATCTGAGAATCTGCAGCATCTCTATCTACTAGAGTGAGCTAAATCTCTCCCTAGATAATTGTGACAAGAGGAAAAACAAAAAATACCAGTTAATGGAGCTCAGTGGTCTGGCTGATGTGATTTTTAGCTGTGACTCATCTGTACATCAGAAATGTGACATTGGGAAATTTTCTAAACCACATTTTTTTTTTCTGCTTTTGCTTTCTTGCAAAAGGCAGATCAGCTCAACAACTTGAAGCTGAGAGGCTAATTACAAAAGAAAGGGGGAGGGGAATTGGAAATAATTACTAACCTGCATGATGGGCTTAGGGGTGAACTGGAGGCACACTGGACCAGTGGCTTCTGTAACTGTTTGGTAGCCAACTGGAATATGACAGGTGTGATTGGAAGTTTGTCATTAGCCACAAGCAATGATGATGGGCTAAACACAGAGAAGACACAGCTACAAATTACTCAATCAACAAGGTCAACTGGTAACTTTAAAGGATGCATAGGTCTCAGGGGATAAAATGAACATATATGTCATCTGAAAATTTTACCCATGCTTAAAAGTATATTATTGAGGGCTGGAGAGATGGCTTAGCGGTTAAGCACTTGCCTGTGAAGCCTAAAGACCCCGGTTCGAGGCTCGGCTCCCCAGGTCCCACGTTAGCCAGATGCACAAGGGGGCGCACGCGTCTGGAGTTCATTTGCAGAGGCTGGAAGCCCTGGCGCGCCCATTCTCTCTCTCTCCCTCTCTCTGTCCTTCTCTCTGTGTCTGTCGCTCTCAAATAAATAAATTAAAAAAAAATTTAAAAAAAAAGTATATTATTGAAAATGTAAAGAATGTTACCATACAATGGCTGACATATGATTTTTAGACTGACTGGATATATTGACTGGAAGTTGATAGATAAGTCATCAAATATAAATTAGAAATCATAACCAAATTAAAATAATAAATGTCAGTGTATTTTATTCATGAAATTGCTATAGTAAGGCAAACACTCTATGAATATCTAAAGTTAATAAAATTTATCATCAATAGAATGCTTGAGAGTTTCAAATATTTATTTATTTATTTACAAAGAGAAAGGAAAGAAGAGAGAACAAAATAAAGAAGGAAGAAAGAAAGAGAAAAAGAAAAGAAAGAAAGAAAGAGAGAGAGAGAGAGAAATAATAATGTAATAATGGGCATATTAAGGCCTCTTGTTGCTGCCAGTACACTCCAGATGCATGCACCACTTTGTGCATCTGGATTTATGTGAGTACTGGAGAATTGAATTTGGCCCAGCAGACTCTGAAAACAAGTGACTTTAACTGCTGAGCCATCTCCCTAGCTGTTTTGAGGGCTTCAAAAGCTGTAGTTTCTTTTCAATGATTGAGATGGCACACATAATGCTAATTCAACCCATAGGCATTATCTTACATGGAAAACACCAGAGCTGATTGCTGGTTAACCCATAAAACTCAAAGATTCCATTGTTCTCAGGTCATATGTGGAAATTTCTCTTAAGAAACAAGGCTGTCCAGACTGAAAGACATGGGCAAGTGACCATGCAGAACAGACCATATAAAAATAGACAGCAATGCCATGAAGAGATACCATAATTCAGACAGAAGTCTGTCTTGGTCCTTGGTGAATACCGGGTTGGCATAAAAGAATAAGTCTGCAGAAAATGAAATGTGTTTTCCAGTGACCCCTAGCATCTATTCCCTGGATGTTAAATATTAGGAAAAGTCACTTGATGGCTGCCTACCTTCTTATCATCTTGTGTAATAACAATGAAATAGTTGTAGGCTCTGTTTCCACATGAAGAAGAAGTGGAGTAGAAAAATTACACATTTTAGGAGAGAGCAGCAGGAATAAAACAGTGTGTCTCACATGAAACTGGGACAAGGGGAGAGGGAAAAAAGTAGCATAACTTGTGAATATTACCCATGCGCACTACATTCATATATTAAAGTTCCCAATAGAAATTCTTTTAAGAAAACAAACTGTGTGAAGTTTGGGACTCGGGAGATAGCCCAGCTCAGTCGGCAAAGTGCTTGCTGTACAAGTATGAGGACCAGCTCTCGCCTGTGAAAGACAGGAAGTGACGAGCACTTACAAGAGCAGCCCAGGAAATGAGGAGGCAAAAGCATCCCCAGGACTTGCTGGATAAGCTAATCTAGCCAAACTGGTGAGCTCCAGATTCAGTGAGGGATCCTGTCTCAAAAATTAGCGAGTGATTGAGAAAGGGTCTGAACATTGATGTCTGGCTTCTACACCTACATCTGAACACACACATACACACACAGACACACACACAAACAAACAAACACACTCACACAATACCAACACATATACAAGCATCCATCAATACACTCACGCATCCCATACACCTACATTTGTAAAGATAGTTGTGTGACATGGTTAAACTAGTAAAACTAGTCCTGAGCCTTGTTGTACGGCTCCTAATGGTTCTGCAGACCTCACTGAAACAGGTGCAAGTCCTACCCTTTCCATCATTTTGAAGTGACCACGGAGAAAGACGGTATGGAAGACAAGGGTACCTGTAATTGGTAGGCCGAAGTTTGGTGATACAAATGTGGCATGACTGTGCCAAGTGCACCAGGTTGCCGTTTCTTTGAAAGTAGGCAAGTCAGCCACACTTTAAAGACAATGGAAGCACAAACAGGTGAAGAACCTAATGTCACCCAGTCCTTGAGTGGCTTGTTAGAGGACCCAGAACTGACTGTCCTGCTGTCATCTGAATGGATCTCACAACATCATCAAGCATCTTTGAATTCAAAATAATTTTATTGTAATCCATAACTTTGTGTTACTTATTAAAAATCAACTCAAACAGATATAAGTAAGAAAATTTTCGACTCATACACGAAATTGTCCAGAAGGGAAGCACAGTAATGAGAGGATCAAATATTTTCTTCAGGGATCTTTGTCTGTCGTGCTCTGTTTCTGTAGTCTTCTTTCCTATAAGTAAACTTCAAAATGTGAAGAGTCCAAAAATCAAAAAAAAAAAAACAAAGAAAATGGGCACATCATATATGCGACTTCTACATTATGTTAGTGCTTAAAAATATATTTTAGCTAACTTGAGACCCCCTAGTGAATTCCAGATCAGCCTGGGCTAGATTGAGATCCTACCTCGAAAAACCAAAAACAAAAAAAATTAAAATGATCTCAAAGACAATTTCAGGAGTGTTGGGATTAGGTTTTGAGAGTCTGATAGAATTCATCAATGACTCGACCTGGTCCTGGCCTTTTCTTGTGGGGAGAGGTTTAACTACAGCTCCAATACTGTGGTAACATTTCTGTTTAAATTATTAATATCTTCCAGCTTTTAATCATTTATATTAGTTGTGGGCATGCTTAGTATGGAAACAACACATGTTGGTACCATCCTTTCCTTCATTCCTGCCCCTTTTCTGAAGTGGCCTTCCTCATTGGGGACACAAGTTAGACCCTTGGGGATTTTGGGTTGTACATTGTGGGAGCAGCCATCAGTTATCAGATAACATTACAGTACACGTAAAAGATTCTAAATATTAAATAATGGAAATACTTTCCATGCCCTTGGATTGGCAAAATTAGTATTGTTAAAATGGCTATATTATAAAAAAGTAATCTGTAAGTTCAATGCAAGTCCCATAAGTATTATAATGGTGTTCCTCATTGAACTGGAATAAACAATGCAAAAATACATACGGAACACAAAAGATCAAAAGCAGACAAAGCAGTCCTAAGGACATGGAACACAGCTGGGAGCATCACCAAACCTGGCCTCAAATCATACCACAAAGTGATAGTGACAGAGAAAGCCTCCTACTGGCACCAAAACAGATATATAGACCAGTGGAACACAATAGACAACTAAAAAATAAACCCACACAGTTTTGGACCCCTAGTTTTTGACAAATATACAAAAAAAAATATTTAGTGAGAAAAAGACAGCCTATTCAACAAATGATGCGGGCAAAACTGGATGTCCACTTGCAGAAGAATGAAAATAGATCTATAACTTTCATGCCATACAAAAATCAATTTAAAGTGAATCAAAGACATTAATCTAACAGTGAAAATTCTGAAGCTGCTAGAAGAAAGCATAGAGGCGATACTTGAAGATATGGGCAAAGGCAATAACTATCTGAACACAGCCAAACCCAAGAATTGATAAATGGAACTACATAAAATTAAGTTGCTATACAACATAATGAACATACAACTGAAAAGAATGGGAACAAATATTTTCTTCTGCTACAGGTCATGTGGAGAGTTATTATACAGATTTCATAAATAACTGCTAAAATTAGACACCAAAAAAAATGAAAAAAATGCAATCACCAAATAGGCTACCAAAATGGACAGACAGATCACAAATTAAGGAATACAAATGGCCAGCACATATTTTTTTAAGGGTATTACACACCCCTAGCCAAGAAAATTCAACCCACATTGAGATATCATCTCACTTCAGTCAGAATATATACCATCCAGAAAACTGGAAACAAATGCTGGCAAGGGTAAGAAAAATCCCTTTCGCTGCTACTGGGAATGCACACTAGTACTGCTGTTAGGGAGACCAGTATGGGTGTTTCTCAAGACAATAGAAACAGAGCTGTAATATCACCCAGGTGTATCACTGCTAGCCATGCACTCTAAGGACTCTGCATTGAACTACAACGAAACTTGACATCCATATTTATTGCCACTCTATTCAAAATAACTAGGAAATGAAATCAGCCTAGATGCCCACCAACGGAGGAATGGATTATGAAATTGTAATATGCAATGGAATTTTATTCAGCAATAAATAAAAATGAATTTTACAAGAAATAGATCTGGAAAGAATATTAAGTGATGCAATCCAGACTTAGAAAGCCAAAACCTGGATATTCTCACTCATATGCAGGTGATATCTATATCTATATATGTAAAGGAGGTATGCAGATGGAACAAATGTGGGCAGAACCTAAAAAAAAAAAGAAGTAGAATTCTTACCTAGAGTGGGTAATAAGATGACAAGGAAAGGAGTTGAGGGAAGAAAGAAAGCACATATATGGCATGTAAACAGAACAGGGGAATCAGGGAGATAAGATGGGAAGAAAATCAACTAACACAAATTGTATTTGACAAGGGCAGAATGATACCTAAATCTCTGAAGGCTAACAAAAAAAAAAAAAAAAAGAACATTAATAAAAAAAAACAGAAAACAGAAAACCTCAAAAGCCTATCCTAATTTAAAAATACTACAAAGTCACAATGCCAGAAAGCACACTGTTTGGTGTATGTGAATGAGTCACCCCCCAGGTCTAGAAGTCCTGGGAACAGACAAGACAATAATGACGAGGAATGAAGTCAAAGAACTGGCACAGCTTAGCCTCAGGGCTCGAAGACTTAGTTACAGAATACAGTGATCGACGCAGTGTGACATTATTTAAAGCAAAGACTGTAGAGCAGAACCGAACTAAACAATACATGATCACCTGATCTTTGACAAAGGAGTAAAGACTAAGAAATGACAATTTTAGGACTGGAGCGATGGCCTAGCAGTTCAAAGCACTTGCTTGCAAAGACTCATAATCTCAGTTGGATTCCTTTGTACCTATGTAAAGCCGGATACACAAAGTGGCACATGCTGAAATTCCTTTGCAGCGGCAGAAGCTCCTAGCATTCCCATACTCTCTTTCTCTCTGCCTCTTTTTTTTCTCTCTCTCTCTCAAATAAATAAATAAAAATATTTTTTTAACAAGAATGACATTCTTTTTATAACATGGTGCTAGAACAACTGGATATGCATATGCAAAGATATGCCTCTAAGATGTGAATTTAACTCAAAATGGACCAAATATAAGAACTTAAAAGAAAATATTATAAAATAAAGTAGAAAATTCATGTGATTTTAAGTGTGGGTGTGAGCTTTTAGCTACAATTCCAAAAGCGTAATACATGCAAGAAAAAAAATGGAAAATTAAACTTTATTAAAATTACAACTGGCTCTGTGGAAAGAAAACACTCAAAAGAATAAAAACACAAGAAACACTCAAACCCACAGGTTGTAGATATCTATTCCAAAAATTTACCTGAGAAACAGGAACCAGGTAACATTGAATAGGAGGAAGATGGAGGATTTTTAAGTTGGGAAAAATGTTTTGTCAGATATGGTGGTGGTGGACATATGAGAAACATCTGTCCAACCCTAAGAATTATATAGCACAAACAGAGAAACTTGAGGTACACACATACACACACAATTAATAACTCAAGAAACTACAGGAAAAAATACGTACTGTCAAAGAAAATATAAATGTATCACATACTCATTAAAATAATCTTAACAAAAGAGGAAGCAGAAAGGGAGGGAAAGAAGTGTGGGTTAGAAAATGAACATCAGTATAAATTCAGATAGCTTCATATAGGTTCAGATTACATATAAGCTTATTTACATGTCTATGCATATGCATGAGTGCAAGCACATTTGTTCTGCGAACTTAAGGTCTTTAAGAAGAAATACCTAAGTAGGAATAAGCATACCAAATGTCCCATTCTACAATAAAAGAAGTATAGCTCCTTGGAAAAATAATGCTGAGTCTAGGAATATAAGGATAAGGAATATGTGAGCTTGGAGAATCCTGTAGTAAGAGTTCCAAATAGAACCAAGCAACATGTTCATATTAAAAGTATGTGACAAGGAAAGATGCAGTCAACTGGGACTGCATCCAATAGCCGAAGCTTAAAACCTTTGAATATCAAAGTATATAAAACATCATTGGGTAATAAGCCTGAGTCAGTGTGAGAGTACATAGTGAATTCCTGGTCAGCCTGAAGTAGAGCAAGACCCTACTTCATGCAAGCAAGCAAACAAACAAACAAAAATTCTACTTGTGGGGCTGGAGAGATGGCGTAGCAGTTAAGCGCTTGCCTGTGAAGCCTAAGGACCCCGGTTCGAGGCTCGGTTCCCCAGGTCCCATGTTAGACAGATGCACAAGGGGGCGCACGCATCTGCAGTTCGTTTGCAGAGGCTGGAAGCCCTGGCGCGCCCATTCTCTCTCTCTCCCTCTATCTGTCTTTCTCTCTGTGTCTGTCGCTCTCAAATAAATAAATAAAATTAAAAAAAAACTATTAAAAAAAATCTACTTGTGATTTAATGCAATAATTGTCTTTCTGTACCTAACATATTTCATTTAATATAATGTCTCCTAGATACATTCACATTGTCACCAATGATGTGATGACATGATTTGGGATTGCTAGGTGGTATTTACCACGTGCAAATATCAACTGTTCTTTATCTATTTTTACACATTTATATTGCTGTTATGATGAACAGTGCTCCATTACAAATGAACATGTGGCTATATTTTCATCATACTAATTTAATTATTTTTTGGTATAAAACTAATAGGCAAGTTTCATAATCATATATTAGTATATAAAATGTGATATATATGCATATATATAGCATAACATATATGATACTATAAATCTCAGCTCTTAAAGCACTGGAATTATAAGAATTATACTGAGCTACCACACCTAGGTTTATTTTATACTTTTTGGTAAGCCCCCATGATGCTTCTTCTCAATGGTTGTGCTGATTTGAACTTATATTATTAAAGTTCTTATGCATTCCTTTTTCTCTACCTCTTCACCAATGATTGTTTATTTATTGATTTACTGATAAATTATTGATTACCATTTGTTTTTTTATCTCTGGTAATGGCCATTCTGCTGGGGTGAAGCAGTATCTCATTACAGTGTTGGCTTCTGGTATCCTAATAATTAATAATAAATAATATTGAACATTTTCATTTATCTATTGACCATTTGTACGTGTACCTTTCAGAATGTCTCTTCCTATTTTAGTCCACTTTTTGATATTATTTGACCTCCTCATATCATCTGAATATTCTGACCCTTGTCAGATGTGTAGTAGTTTATGAGGATGGTTTACTTTGTTGTAAAGAAGCTTTTTAGCTTTATGGGGTTCCATTTGTCAATTTTTGTGGATTCAGAGTTATATCCAGAAACACCATCCAGTCCAATATCCTGAGATGTTTATACTTTGTTTTCTTTTAGTAGATTCTGAGTGCATTCACCACAAAGGAGTGGCAGAGGTCTAAATGATGGATATGCTACTTACCCTTAGCCGATTATATTCCAGTGCACATGACCTAAAACTCATCATTGTTAAACTATGTGCAAATATGAGGAGTCACTCAATAATAATGAATTTTAAACAACAAACTGATTTAGAATAATTAATGATTTACATGTTAATACAAGTAGTTTATTTTCAAGAACTTAAGATATATTTTCTAAAAGAATCTATGTAATGAAAAGATTGGCTTTTCATTCATATTCATATTCATATTATCTGTCTCTGTCTTCTGTCCATTTCTGCAGATATCGCTCTATATCCTTCCTCTCTCCAGGGTATCACAATATGTCCCAGTCTGGGGTCAAGCTTGAAAATTTGAAATCCTTCTGCCTACACTTCCCACCTGGCTTTGGGTTTTTGTCTACAGTTCTGTTTGGCATTCACCCTGTTGTGATATCACATGTCAAATAGATGCTAAAAACTCCATTACCCATTTCTGAGAAGGAATGAGATTATAGAATGATTCTACATTAGTATCATAGTCTTTACAGTCTTGAACCAGTAAATCCCTTCTCAGATTCCCATGTGCCCCAGAATACACGTTGAGAGCTGCTACATGTCCAACTTTCAATTAACAAAGTCTACAGACAAACGTACAATCTAACAGCAAGGAAGGACTAGCAGTAAAATACAGAATGCAAAAGACTCTACCAAACAATGTCTGGTTTCTTCTAACAACAAGTTGTGAAAAAAATTGAGGAAGGAGAAATTATATACATTATAATCAACTCACCATATTTATCTACTAAATGCAAGTTGAGGACCTTGCTGAATCTTGGAACATAGCTCAGTCAATAAAGAGCTTGCCTTGCGAATATGAGGACCGCAGTTTGATTCCTAGAACCCATGTAAACGCTAAGCATGGTGTCCATGTGCTTATAATCCCAGTGCTAGTCCAGTGCAATTGGTCAGCTTCAGGCTTATGAGGGACCCTGTCTCAACAAAGATAGACAGTAAGTGTCTTGAGAAGAATATCTGAGGCTGTCCTCTAGCTGCCACTTATCACGCACACATGTGCAGGCACACACACGTGCACACACACACGCACACACACACACACACACACACACACACACACACACAAGAATCTTAATTGAAATAAAGAAATGGAATAAAAAAATTTTGATGCAACTAGAAAATGTAAATAATGATTAGATATTTGATAACACTGAAGCATTGATACAATATTTTAGATAGGATAATGACCTTTAGGCCACATTTAACAACAATGCTTGTGTCTTAAAGATATTTGCTTGGGGCTGGAGAGGTGGCTTAGTGGTTAAGGCACTTGCCTGCTAAGCCTAAGGAGATCTGAGAGAAAGGCAGCAGGAACACCTCACAGGGGAGATGTGAAAAAGGAAGCAAGAACATTCCTCAGGAGAACGTCTGCTCTTCACCTCAGACATGACTTCTGAGACGGGGAGAGGAGATGGCAAATTGCTCCATGAGAAAAACTGGTTGTGTGAATTAGGTTTTTAATTTTATTTTTATTTAATTTAATTGAGAGATAAAGAAAGAGGGAGAGAAAGAGAGAGAGAGAATGGATACACCAGGGTCTCTAGCCACTGCAAACTAACTCTAGACACAAGTACCACCTTGTATATTTGGCTTACACGGGTACTGGGGAATCAAACCTGGGACCTTGAGCTTTGCAGGCCATCACCTTAACCCCTATGCCATCTCTCCAGCCCATGGGTTGCATTTTTTATTTGATTGTTTATATGACAATATGCCTCCTAGGCAGTTCTGGTCTGTGATCAATCCAGCACCTGAATACTTTAAAGAGGTTTAGGCAGCCGGGCATGGTGGTTGCACGCCTTTAATCCTAGCACTCAGGAGGCAGAAGTAGGAAGATCTCTATAAGTTAGAGGCCGCGCTAAGAATACAGAGTGAATTCCAGGTCAGCTGGGGTAAAGTGAGACCCTACCTTAAAAAAAAAAAAAGAGGTTTAGACATATGAAAAGTGCAGAAAAAGAAAAGAAGCAGCACACCTTCATAACAATTTATGTCCCTCCTTGTGTGGATTTATGGAAGGTCTGGACTGTGAAAAAAAAATTAGGGAACCATTGTTAAAGCAGAAAAATATGTATTCTATGTGTTACATGTCTTTTTACATAAAGTGAAACATTCCATTAATGATTTTGAAATCAAGTGACAGATTTGAGGCACAGTATTTATAATCTGTAATAAACAGTAGATATTCATAATATAAAAATTATGCTTGACACTAAAAAAAATTGCATAGCAATTAAACTATGTTTACCACCACATACTAATTGCTACTGAAAAATAATATGTTACAAATTATATGGTATGTATGATCCTAGTTGTGCAAGCCAACAGCAACAATAAAATACTGTGTGTATGCACAAATGCATTTGTATACATGAATTAGATGATTCTGTGAGCATTAAATGAGTACATTTTTCCTGAAAGTCTTTATTCCTTGTAACCTCAATTTGAATCCTAAGTTGTCCATTATGGAAAGGCATGACATAAGAACTGGAGACAGAAAAAAAAAATCATCCATTTCTGGACATCAGTTTTTAAAAGCTGAAACCGACAAATGAGATGCTTGCAAAATCATTCTTTGTGTTCCATGATAGAAAGAAGGGGGCCTTCTCCTGGAGAGAGAATCAAGGGAGGAAGCTAGAGTATTACAATCTAGTTACAGTCTCTGGAAAGTATGCTGTAACCTTTCCATGAAGGTTAACCTCAAGGGACGAGAGAACTAGAATACCACATTTAAGTATTTGGTTAGTGACTACAGCTGCCTGGTGCCCGCTTCCCTCCCCTCCAAACCCCTGGTGCTGAGTACTCTATTAGATGAGTCATGCCGGGAATGGTGGTGCACGCCTTTAATCCCAGCACTCGGAAAGCATAGGTAGGAGGATTGCTGTGAATTCGAGACCACCCTGAGACTACATAGTGAAATCCAGGTCAGCCTGGGCTAGAGTGAGACCCTACCTCGAAAAACAAAAAGTATTAAAGGAGGCATCCCCTCTATGGAAGCAGGAGATGACTGGATGGATGAGATGTACCAGTATCAGGAAAGTTCTCATGTAGCCCAACAATCTTCTCCACATCCTGCAAGAATTGTCTCTGCCTTACAGAGCAGGCAGAAGGAAAGTCACACCTGCATGACACTTGGACAGACCAGCAGATGGCTGTTTAGTGTGGATGAGGGCCAAATGGGGTTGCCAACATCTGACTGGATGCCCAGGGCATGGAGTATGGTACGCATTTTAGCTAAGTCTAATTTAACGAGCCCCATGGAGATCCAGCTGTCTCCTCAGCCCTGGACACCGCAGCATTCCTTAAATTTCTAGCATCTAGAAAACCCTCAGAGTAGAGTGACAGGCAGGGAAGCTGAACTTCAAGGACTTAAGCTTATAAGAAATTGGCTAGCTTGACATTA
Organism: Jaculus jaculus; assembly: GCF_020740685.1. Taxonomy (NCBI): domain Eukaryota; kingdom Metazoa; phylum Chordata; class Mammalia; order Rodentia; family Dipodidae; genus Jaculus; species Jaculus jaculus. Next base: position 12,510,803 of record NC_059107.1, on the reverse strand, counting down.
AGTGCGTTATCTTTCACTGGGTGAAATGCATGCTCAACATTGGTTATGAAGAAAATGAGGCAAAGCTCCAGAGTACAATGCTTCAGACAGAAGAATACATTTTGGGTATTCTTGCCATAAAGAAAACAGGGTAACTGAGAAATCATGGATATTTTAGTTTTCTTAACTATAGTAACCACTTTATTATATATGCAGTGGTCTGGCCCTTGCCAATGGAGACACATTCTACAATGTTTAGTGGATGTTTAGAGCTACACATTATACTGGACTTTACATAAACTGTGATTTCCCTGTGCATACATCTATATAATAAAGTTTAATTTATAAATAAGTCATTGTAAGTGTGGTGGTTTGATTCAGGTGTCCCCCATAAACATAGGTGTTTTGAATGCTAGGTTCCCAGCTGATGGAGATTTGGGAATTAATGCCCACTGGAGGTGTTGGTGTATTGTTGGGGGTGGGCTTTTGGGTGCTATAGCAAATTTCCCATGCCAGTGTGTGGCACACTCTCCTGTTGCTATTGTCCATCTTATGCTGGCCAGGGGGTGAAGTCGCCCCTCTCTCTGCTCATGCCATTGTTTTCCCCTGCCATCACGGAGGATGGCCACAAGCCTATAAGCCAAAATAAACCTCTTTTTCCCACAAGCTGCTCTTGGTAGGGTGATTTCCACCAACAATGTGAACCTGATTGCAACAGTAAGAGGTTAAGAAAAATAATAATAAATAGAAGAATTGCAGCAATATATTTTAATAAAAAGAATTTAAGAATCATCTGTTACTGGACCTTTCCAATGAATGTTTACATCTTACAGCTGACAGTAGTTGAAATCAGGAAAAGCAAAATTGTGGCTAAATAAGGACTACTCTATCCATGTCAAATATCATACACAAGCCTGTTGGTGATGCATGCCCATTGGGAAGCTGAGGTAGAAACATTGCTATTAGTTCAAGGCCATAGTAAGTTTGAGACCAGTCTGAGATGGAAAAAATAAAAACCATGTCATGGGCTGGAGAGACAGCTTAGCAGTTAAGCGCTTGCCTGTGAAGCCTAAGGACCCCGATTCGAGACTCGGTTCCCCAGGTCCCACATTAGCCAGATGCACAAGGGGGCGCACGCATCTGGAGTTCGTTTGCAGTGGCTGGAGGCAATGGCGCGCCCATTCTCTCTCTCTCTCTCTCTCTCTCTCTCTCTATGTGCCTCTCTCTCTCTCTCTCTCTCTCTCTCTCTCTCTCTCTCTCTCTCTCTCTCTCTCTCTCTCTCTGTTGCTCTCAAATAAATAAAAATTTTAAAAAAACATGTCATAAGACAAAATATTATATTGTGTTCTTTGAATATATGCAATTTAAAAACTAGAAGCCAAACAAAATCATGTTCTGGGGAGTAGCTCAGTCAGGATAGTGACCGACGTGGAAGTTTAAGTTCTTGAATCAGATCCCCCGTACTCACATCAAGGCTAGGCAGGCTTGGCAGTGCATATTTGAAACCTCAGAATGAGGGTCGAGAAGATTCCTGGAGCTCACTTGCCAACCAACAGAGACCAGCTGTTGAGCTCCTGATCAAAAAGAGAAGAACAGCTGGGCGTGGTGGCACATGCCTTCAATCCCAGAACTCTGGAGGCAGAGGTAAGAGGATCGCCATGAGTTCAAGGCCACCCTGAGAATACAGAGTGAATTCCAGGTCAGCCTAGACTGGAGTAAAACCTTACCGGGGGGGGGGGGGAAGAGATGGATATATAACCACAATGTATAACCACAAATGACAATGATGTCTTCTGGCACACATGTACATTTGCACTTGTACACATATGTGCACTAACACACAAACATGCAAGCTCTCACACCAAAATGGTGCACACATGTATATAGGCAAGTACTTGTGCATACATATATGTGCAGTGCATAGAAATTAGTGTTCTAGGGTGATAGGCAGGATTTGGAGAATGTGGGAAGAAAAACTGACTTAAAATTTTTTTTTTGGTTTATTTTTATTTACTTGTTTGAAAGTGACAGAGAGAGAAAGAGAGAGAGAGAATGGGCATGCCAGGGCCTCCAGCCACTGGAAATGAACTCCAGATGCATGCACCCCATTGTGCATCTGGCTAACGTGGGTCCTGGGGAATCGAGCCTTGAACCAGGGTCCTTAGGCTTCACAGGCAAGCACTTAACGGCTAGGCCATCTCTCCAGCCTGAAAAACTGACTTTTTATACCTTTTATACTTTTGTAAAAATAGTTTAATTATTTACACCCTCATTTTGTTATGAAGATTTTTGTTTGAGATGGTCTTCTGGTTTCACAAAACTTTCTTCCAGCCTACAGGTGGAGTTGGTCTCCTTTCTCAAGGACATTTTCTACTAGATACCTCATCTCTGTCACATACATGCTGTCAAAAGAAACAAAAGGGGACCTGGTGACTCTTTAAAAACACAAAAAAGCAATAGTAAGCAGTGGAAAATGTTAAAGCGTTAACTTACACACCTCACATGAGCAACACAGGACATAAAGTAGATTCTATCATCGCATTTTCTGCACATCTACACACTAAATTTTTCACGTAAATGAAAACATACTATGAAAATCTTTGAGTATAATCCTATGGCATGGTCTACAAGACACCATCTCCTTCTGGAATAGTATGCCTATTCCTACCACAGACAGTCGCATTTTACCCTTTATATACTTCCCATCTTGTCATCTGCCCAGAAAGGCAACTGAAGTTCTAAATTGCCATAGAACTGTGGCCTTTCTTTCATTCTAAGTTCAATATTTACATGCAGCAATGTTTTCACAAACCTTCATTGCAAATCAATAAAAGTATATTAGGCATCTGTTTTATTAAAATGTTATTGCTGCATGCTCATTGCATGTAGTGATAGGCTTCATAAAGACAATTTCTTTGAAGTCCATCATTAGACATCCTTTATATGTAGTCTACTGAAATGGGGAAAGTAGGGTATAAGGATGATTGAGACAATTTCTGCCTTAGAGAAATTTTAGTCCTAGAGGAAGAACAGATAAGCAAAGAAGTAAAAAGCATGTATGACAAAATAAAACAAGCACTTATTAATAATTATAAAAAGGAGGCTGAGGGAATACCGAAAAGAAGTAACTATTTCTGTTAAAATACTTTCCTTTATTTGTTGGCAAGCAGAGAGAGGTTGAAGAAGACAGACCAAGAGGACGGGTGCACCAGGGTCTCTAGTCACCACAAACAAACTCCAGATGCATGTGCCCTTTCATGAAGATGGCTCTTCAGGTTACTGGGAAATTGAACCCAGACCATTAGGCTTTGTGGGTAAGTGACCTAACCACTGAGCAAGTTCTCCAGCTCCAGTAGTAACTCTTTCTACGTGGTGCTTAGGTTGTCCTTTATTGAATGGTGCCAAGAAAAAGTCAGGAGTGTGTAGTCACAGCAGAAGACCATCAGGAGCTAACACAGGGATGTGTGAAAGGAAGGCTGAGGTCCTTCTGTAGCTGTCAGATCTCCAGAAAAACAAGTTCTACAGACCCAGGACTGTGCTAATTATTTTGCATTTCCTCTTCACTGGTGGCATGTAGCCAGAAGCCAAAGAGGTTGACTTAGTGTGAAATTACTAGAGAAAGGAATCAAATAAGACATGCATTCTGCAAAGGTGGTACCTTGCAAAGTACAAACGTCCATACATCATTCAAAGTCAATGTGGAAAGCTCTGAGAACAGCTCTAGAGAACTGACTGAAGCTCTCACTGCTAAACCGAGAAACTCTGAAATAAGGCTGGAGCTTGCAGAATGAACAGGTAGGCAAGCTCCCTCTTGGATAGATTACAATATAAATTGTAATCTTAAGTCATCAGCTGCAATGAGTTTAGAGAAGTTCTTTTGATGTCTTCATCTATTGAGGTCTATCACAGCCTTTGGAGTGGGAGCGGCCTCTAGTGGCAAGGAGGTCTCTTGATGTCCCAGGACTCCTGCTTCACTCCCAGTTTACGGTGAAAGTTGGCCTACGAGAGTCATCAAACCAGCCACTGTCCACTGATTTAACAGGCAAGTACAAAGATCTGATTTTTCACAGTGGTTGCTTATTCTGAATATTGGGCTTTCACTCAGTATCTTCTGAATTTCTTTAAAACAGGAACACATGTTCACTGACATCAGCCCATGAACTGTGAGCAAAGCTGCTCAGGAGAGTATGACTGGAAAGACATGTGACAGGCAGAGCTTAGGGCCACACATCTTCAAGGATACTATGTGTATTCATATTTGAGATGATGTTCAAAATAGTACTTGAGGAAAATAGTTACACTTGGCTTCACTCACTTAGTCAAATTATCTTTTATTTATTTATTTATTTTGTTTTTGCAGTTCAGCACTGTCCCCAGCATGTGATTTAATAAACTTCCATTGAGCTCAAATAGGAAAAGGACAGGATGGGCAACATTCAAGAAAAGGTCTGAAGGTTCTACAGCTAAAGATAAGAATATGCAATATACGCCAGCTGAGGCTGGATTTTTAAGGAGCTCAATGAAGTGACCCTCTGCATTCATTGTCTACAATGCTCTCATCTGCACCGAGAGGTCCCTTAATACAAGACCAATCCTTTCATCTGTGGAACTAAAATTAATTCAAATCTCTTTTTTTATGTACACAGTGTGTATACAGCCATGCCCTGTTGGCACCATCAGTAGTCTCCTCCCTGTCCTCCCCCCTCCAAGGGGACCCTCCTCTTCGGGGGATGTGGGCTGTGCATTGTGGAGTTAGCCACCAGTTATGGGGAAGTGGCAATGTCTCTGTGCATAATGTCCCAACTTGTGACTCTAACAATCTTTCCACCCCCTCTTCCGTGAATTTCCCTGAGCCATGTTGGGCTCATTTTAGTTCTACTTCAGTAATGAGGTCTTGGGATCCTCTGTGTCTCTGGATACAAATGTGAAACTGAAGAAATGAAGAACTGATTAGATATTAAGACTTCTACTGGTCAAGATGGTCATTACAAAGTGGAAAGGAGCTAGAATATCTAGTGTTAATATGCTCCTTGTACAGTGTCTGTGGGTGATGACAAATAGTCAATTCTCTGACTCCAAAGAGGCAATTTAGGCCCTTTATGGCCTCTGTAAACACCACAAGACTCCCGAGTGTAAGTGAAGAGGGCTAGATCTCTCTAATCCCCAAGGTCCTTGCTTCAAGCTCTGTGTGCTTCCCTGGAGACCCTCTATTCTCCTCATCATCAGACAGAGCACAACTTATACCCACTTTCCCAACAGACTCTGTGGAAGCAATTACTAAGTGCAATCATGAGTCTAGTGATCAGACCCGTTTGCAATACAAGGGAACAAAATCAACCACATTAATTTCAGCTGAGCAAGTGGTGGGAGGAGGTGCCTCTTGCCAAATAGAGAAATCACAGCTCCTCGGAGAAAGCAATTCAATTTGCAAGCTCTAATTGTAAGCTGAAATTAAAAATAATGGGAGGCACAAGGCAACTGCATACAATAGTCTAGGTAATGTCAGTGCAAAGGGAAAGCATCTTTCAGTAACCATGTCCGCGTTTCAGCCTGTTTTCCTCTATGAAACTGACAATTATTTCTGCATTTGCTGCTATTTCATAGACAAGAGGTTAAAAGAAGCAGCAAATTAAAGTTGAGAATGAAAACAGAGGCATATCGCCTCCACTTATATTGGATGCATTGTGCAAGATGGCCGGAACTAGAAAAGGAAAGAGGAGAAAGGAAGAGGCTCAGATTCCACGGAAAAGTCAACAATGAGAACATAAACCAAAATCCTAAGTGCTGGTGAAGGTCTACAGGAATCACCAAAAACCCAATCACAGAAAAAAAATTGACACATAGTCTCACTCATCTGCCACACCTAAACTGAATCTGCCCAAGATGCCTTACATACCCAGCAAGCACCTCATGGACTAGACAATAAGATGGATGGGAGGGCATGGAAGGGAATCAAAGAGTGGAAAACAGTAATCTGGACCCAAATGGCAATGGTACCATAAAATTCTACTTCCTAAAAGACAGACCAAATGGCTGAACCTTCACTAGACCCTTACAGGAAACACCTGAACCACAAGACACTGGAGAGGGTAGGATCAAGACTGACCTAAATCTCCTACATCTTCCCTCCCTCCCTCTCCCCCTCTCCCCTCTATCTCTCTCCTCTCTAACTCTTGTATATTAGTTATCTTTTTCCTCAATTTCTTAGTGGACACTGACCTGTAACCCCCACTTCCAGCTTGGGCCTACCATCCACAATGAGCTTTTGATCAGAGAAACCTACAAGGTTTCCCAAAACAATGACAGACTTCTGTCAGAGTACTTGATGACCCACCAAAGGCCAGTGATAAGACCCTATTGCTGAAGACTCCATACACAGCTGATGCGTAAAATGGAATGACATGGCTGGAAGCCAGGAGAGAGTCAGTCCCCAGACAGTCAGCGTGTCTAGTGCCAGAAGGCGCTACATAGGCGACTGGGGGAAATGACCAAGATCTGTCCAAGCAACACATTGTTTAACCTAATTAGCAACAAATAACCGGATGTGATGCCCACACAAGTGCAATAGTGGTACACAGCCATGGTGAGGAATCAATTGCTCTTGATTTGGCTAACTGATCCACTCAGTGGTACTAGACCCTTAGCTAGAGCTGGGAAACAAGTCAGAACCATACCCAAACACAAGCCCACTCTACAATATCAAGCTACCATCAATCACGGGGTATAAGAGGGCCCACACCTATCAAACTGTCTATCAAAAAAGTAAGTGTTATCTCAATTTTCCGGGTGCTAACTTACTCTCCATTGGAGAATCTGCTTCTCTTTTCCAGATAGATGCAGATCCTAAGAAGAGAGCTGCCCCAACATACCTCAAAAGGGGCCCAACTGAAACTAAGGACAACTGGTGAAATAAGCAAGGGTGATGTTTTCCTGTGAACTGGATACCAGCACAAAGGGGAAGGAGATCAACGCAGAGAAAAATCAACTCCTACCAAATCAGAGAGCCAAAGCCTCAGAGGTCCCCAACACCTCAGCACTGAAGCAGACCAAAAATGAACCCAACATGGCTCAGGGAAATCTTGCGGAAGAGGGGGCGGAAAGAATGCCAGAGTTACATGTTGGGTCATGATTTGCAGAGACATTTATCATACTAATAACTGGGGGCTATCTCCACAATGCACGACCCATTTTCATTAACAAGGAGGGTCTAATGGGAGGGGGTAGATCACAGATGAGCCTAAATAATGGTACCAACTTGCCTGTATTCACTGAAATGAAAACTAATAAATTAAATTAAAAAAAAAGACATGCCTTCCTGGAGGTTATAGGATGTGCAGTGGGTAAGTCTGTGCAGGGCGTGTGAAAAAAAAAAAAAAAAACACATGTAATGGTGCACCTCACCAGCTTCACGGGGACTAAAGAATGGACTTGGGAGGCAGAGCTGAAGCCAAGCATCAGTCTCTTGCTCTCAAGTGACTGATATTGGGAAAATGACTTAAACATAGAATTACCTCCTCCTCTGCACAACCTTATAGGTATACTGAACATCTAAGCCAGATGCCATGAGTCTGTGCTTTCTAATTGTATAGGTGCATAAGAAGCAGGCAGAGGGCTGGAGAGATGGCTTAGTGGTTAAGCACTTGCCTGTGAAGCCTAAGGACCCCAGTTCGAGGCTCGATTCCCCAGGAACCACATTAGCCAGATGCACAAGGGGGCGCATGCGTCTGGAGTTCATTTGCAGTGGCTGGAAACCCTAGTGCGCCCATTCTCTCTGTGTACCTTCCTATTTCTGTATATCTCTGTCTCTCAAATAAATAAGTAAAAATAAAATATTTTTTAAAAAAGAAACAGGCAGAGATTTTAAGTGTGGAATAAAATTATTGTGGCACACCCCAAAATAATCACCATTCTGTTGCAAGTGAAAGCACAACACAAGCCAGAAGAAAAATGGCATGCTTCTGTGTTTGTGAAAGAAAAAAATAATAATAATAACTACAGAAGAACTCATATGGTTCCCAGAAGTTGGCTCCATATATCTGTACCTTTGTAGCAAGTAGCATGAAAATTTCCCAAGTTAAATTTTCATATGGATAATGACAGGCTGGATTGGTAAATGAAGCAGAATACTTATTTCAAAGTATAATTTTATAGAATGAGAAGAATCTTTAAACTTGAATAACTAAATCTGAGGTGTTCACGAAGGACATAAGGCCAGAGAAGTCACAGGATTGTAAATAAAGTCCTATGACCAAATCAAGAGACAACTATACTGGCTACATTCACTGGTTCCTCTTACAGGATACATTATGCCACTCCCCCTACCGCCCCCAGCCAAGGTTCATAGACTATTGGACTAATGTCCAAAGTGAATGTGTTTGGAAATGGAGTCCTTAAGAAGACAATTAAGGTTTAAGTGATGTTATAGGGATAGATCTGTGATAAAATTGAACTTGTTTCCTTCCTTAGCAGAAGGACAGACATTAGAAATGTAAACACATAGAGAAAGTCTATATGAAGACACAGCAAGAAGGTAAGGAAATGAGTGAAGTCTCGAGAGAAATTCAGCCTGGAAACACCTTAATATGTCTTTGGCCTCCATTATGTGAGAAGCCTCCTCGCCTCTGAACAGTGCTGCAGTGGAGGCCAGGCTTCAGGGCATGAGATTCTAGAAGACATCTAAGACCCAAACCCTGTCGGTGATATTTAGTAAAAGAATTCTTTCCAGACTAATCCAGGCACTTTCCAACAGAGTGATTTGAGACAAGGTGAAGAGATAGTCAGGCCTTGAGCCACATGCCTATGGCATGCTTTAGAAAAGAAGTGAGTTATTTTAAATTGTTATGAATTTTTCAAAAAAAAAAAAAGACTCCTTTTAATATGGAACACTGCATTTTTTTCCCTAGATTCCAGGTTCATAAAGACATGAATGCTAAAGAAATAAGCTATATTGTGTAGTATATTTATTGCTAAGTGCAAAGGCAAGGAAATTAATCTTACTCCAGTGTGAGAAATGTTCACAAGAGAGCTTTTCACCTCTCAGTTACCTTGAGAGATAAAATAGTGGAAAATGACTTTATTACAACCTTCAATACTAGTGGCCAATTCCTCCAACTCTCAACCATGTTAAAACCGAGGAAAGATAGAAAACCAGTGCCAAGGTAGAAGAAAATGTTCTGGTTGAGAATATTTTGGACACTAGAAGTCACAGAGGGGGCACATTATTCTTCAAATTCAGTTGGCTTTGAGATAGCCTCAAACATGGTCTACGTACCATCTACTGTGATCGTGTTCTAGACATAGAACATTCAAAGAAACTTTTCTTACAAAGTCATTGTTTTGGATTAGTTAAAAAAAAATTAACAGACCACACAACATGTGCTCATTTCTCACAGACTCGTTATAGTCAAAAATTTGAGGGGTTGATCTTGGGCTTTATTCCCCAGTACCCACATACAGCTAGATGCACAAAGTGGCACTTTTCCTTTGCAGTAACTACAGGCCCTGGTGTGCTCATTCTGTTTCTCTCCTTCTCTCTCTCTCTCTCTCTCTCTCTCTCTGTCTCTCTCTTCTTTCTGTCTCTCTCTGTCTGCTTGCAAGCAAATAAATAAAATTTTGAAAAGTTTTGGGAATCTAAGTCCAAAGGAAAGGAAAAGCATTGAGAAAAGTGCTCTTGGTTTAAATTTGGGCTTTATTTCCACTAGCTAACCCTGATTTTTCTCATCCAACAGGGGACAATGGTCTCTCTCTTGAAGAGTAACTGTGATGTGCACGATCATGTATACTAAACAGGTAGCCATTACTATTACTTCTGTGGACTTCTTAACCATGATACAAAGGTAAAAAAAATAGATACAGAGAAATGGCATTACCCTCATGAGATTTGTAAGCTAATAAATAATAGATCTAGATGTGGGAGAAACTGCTAAGTATCCATGACTCATTAACAAGTCTCTTCCCTAGGAACAGAATGTTTAGAAAGAAATAGTCAAAGTCAGAGTGTTCAGGGAGAGTTCATCTCACATTACCAACTCTCCATTTTTTTTATCCAATGAGATTCAAACCGTTAATTTTGGATAGATCATGCAGATAGCCTCCTCATTAGAAGGACAGCAGAAACATGCCCTTTATTACCTCTCGTCACCTGCTAGGTGCCAGTGTAAAGTACAGATGTGATTGCTGAGGAAGCTCCAGTAGTAACACTGAGACACAAGTCTTCCCTGAGGATGAAATCCATGTGTTAAGGGTGGTTTACTACCAAGACAAAAATAACATGAGTCATTAATAAACTCTGAGATGCTACACATCACTGATAAACCCATTTTTCTAAATATGTCTTATATAAAAAAGTAAATAGCACTTAAATACTATTATTTCTGGCTTCCATGACCAGTAGCACAATCCAATTCCTAATTGATATATCACTTCTTTCTAACTCTTAATCTTGGGGAAAAAAAAAACACAGAATCTACTAGATTTATGTCTTCAGAAATCCATTAGTCCAAGGGAAGTCAGTATGATTATTTTGCATGTTTCCTCTCAGAATAACATTACCAAAACATATTTTGAGATTTTTATCCTGCAGAAGGTACTCTGTCACACTGAATATGAAAGTAAACACTCTGGTTGGATCCATTCCACATCTATTTAAGCATATCTATATAAGCTGTAGGGAAGAATCAAGGACAAGTTTGTGACCTATAAGCCTGCACTCTGGTTGTCTAAGGCTCACACATGGGTCCTTCACTCTAAATTATATTCATTTGTTCAGCAAAAATTCTAAAGCACCTCCCAGGGATTTGAAATGGTAACAACAACGAGACAAACAGGATCCCTGCTCTTGTGAAGCATGCACTGTAGTTGAAGGGAGACATGGGGAGTAAGCAAGCAAATACATGAGCAATATACCTTTATCTAGGGTTCTGCAGAAAGTTCCTTATACTGGGCAGAAAGAATTCTGTGTACAGAGGGTAATGTCCTAACTGCAACCACTGTGGCAAGACTCAGTCCTTCCAAAGGCAGAAGAAACAGTGAATGCAAAGAAAGCAGTTTGGCTAATTCTGAGGCCACAAAGAAAGACCATTGATTGGACTCCATGGAGTGACGATGGGAATGACGAGAGGCAAGGTCACAGGGATGGTTCAGATCTGTCAGGTCTTGTGGGCCAGGACAGTAAACTTAGTTCTTATTTTATGCGCAGCAAGTGAAACAGAAAGCCATTGTCAGATTCAAAAGCAAGAAATAAGAGGAACTGATTTATTCTTTTAAAAGATGACTGTGATTGTTAGGTTGAAATCAGGCATAAGGCAGAAAACATTGCCTCAAGGAAATAGTAGGGAGCCAAGTGCTGCATTTCTTTTTTTTTTTTTTTTAACTTCACACTTCATTTTATTATATTAGTATTTTTATGCCAATATTTTATTAGTTATGTACATACTCAGTGTGTAAATGGCACATCAGTACCATCCTTACCCTCATCCCTGTCCTCCCCCCTCTGCAGGGACCCCTCCTCGTTGGGGATGCCAGTTATCCCCATGGGGATCATAGGTTGTACATTGTGGTGGCAGCGATCAGTTATGGGGAAGACACAATGTCACCATGGCTAACGTCCCAACTTGTGGCTCTAACAATCTTTCTGCCCCCTCTTCACGAATTTCCCTGAGCCATGTTGGGTTCATTTTAGGACTACTTCAGTGATGAGGTCTTGGCAGCCTCTGTGTTTCTGGATCTTTGGTTTGATAAGAGTTGGGTGTTCTCTCTGTCTATCTTCTTTACCCTTGTGCTGATACCAGGATCACCAAGAAAGCAGCACTCTTGCTCATTTCCTCAATTACTCTATGGTTTCAGCTGGGGCCCTGGTGAGGTGTGATGGCTGATTCTCTCCTCAGGTTCTGCATACATCTGAAAAAGAGAAGCAGATTCTCCAATGGAGAGTGAAGTCAGCACTGATAAATAGGATATCATTATTAGTTTAGAGACAATTTAATAGGTATAGGGCCTCTTGTATCCCAGGATTGGTGGGAGCTTGATATTGGAGAGCAAACTCGTTTTTTGGATATTGTTCTGACTTGTTTCCCACTTGCAGCTATGGGTTCTGTTCCACTGAGTAGATCAGTTAGCTAATCCAAGAGCATATGGTTACCCACTATGGCTGTGTGCCACTATTGCACTTGTGTGAGTCTCACACGGGGTTGTTTGCTGCTGAGTAGCTTAGCCTTTGAGTTGCTTGGATAGATGTTGGTCATTTTCCCCCAGTCATTCATGTAGCACCTTGTAGCACTAGACAAGCTGTCTGGGGACTGACTCTCTTCCAGATTCCTGCCAGGTCTCTCCATGCTCCATACTGACAATATATAGTGTCTTCTGTAGTAGGGTCTTACCATTAACCTTTGGTGGGTAATCAAATGCTCTAAAAGATGTCTGTCTTCTTTTGGGAAATCTTGTATGTCTCCCTGACCAACAGCTCATTGTGGATGTTAGCCATAACCTGATACTGGGAGTTACAGGCCAGTGTCAAGAGAAAAGGATGAAGAAAAAGACAGGTACTATAAAAGAAAAAGAGAAAAAAAGAGAAAGAGAAAAACAGGAGAAAATTAAGGCTAGTCTTTATCATATACTCTCTGGGGCCCTTTGATTCAGGTGTTCCCTATAAAGACCTAATGAAGGTTCAACATTTAGTCTGCATTTCAGGATATAGGATTTTATGATACCAGTCCTATTTGGGTCCAGTTTTGTTCCCCGCCCCCCCCCCACCGCCGCCTCATCCTTTTCCTATGAGGAACTCCAATGGAGACACAGTATAGGGCATTGAATTAGGAGACCAGAAGAAATAGCTCAGTGGGTAAAAATGTTTGCCATGCCAACATCAGAACCTGTGTTTGGATCATCAACATGCACATGAAATGGTGGACATACTGGTGCATGCCTTTAATCACAGAGCTGAGGAGGCTGAGACAGGAGGCTCAAGGGGAGTTGCTGGCTAGCTAATCTGGTTAAATCAGTGAGCTTTGGTTTCAGTGAGAGGCTACCTCAAAAAATAAGGTGTAGGACAATTGAAGAATGTACCCTGTGTCTACTTCTGGCCTCGACATGCACCCCCCGACATGTATAAACATGTATATATGGACATATACATGATTTCTAATGTTTTTTGTAAAAAAATAAATAAAAAGCAGATTTGAGGGAAATTTTAGAGCTCTGGGAATTTGGTTTTCTAGTTAATTTTTAGACTATCAAAAATGATTTATTTTTTCACTGGAGCTTCCCTTGAAACTTATTGTATTATTTTAAAATTTAAGTGTCAGAAATATCGCTCATGGAGTTAGAGAGATGGCTCCTTGGTTAAGTGCTTGCTTGTAAAGCCTAAAGACTCAGGTTCAATTGCCCAGTACCCATATAAAGTCAGATACACAATGGGACATGCATCTGGAATTCATTTTCAGTGGCTGGAGGCCCTAATGAGCCCATTCTCTCTCTCTCTCTCTGTCTCTCTCTCTCCCCCCTTATAAATAAATAAATAAGTACATAAATTTAATAGGAATATTTTTCATATCCATTGAATCTGGACTAAGCATGAAATAATCAGTATATAAAATAACCTTTATTGTATAAACAAGCAACATTCTTTTTTTTTTAATTTTTATTTATTTATTTATTTGAGAGCGACAGACTCAGAGAGAAAGACAGATAGAGGGAAAGAGAGAGAATGGGCGTGCCAGGGCTTCCAGCCACTGCAAACGAACTCCAGACGCATGCGCCCCCTTGTGCATCTGGCTAACGTGGGACCTGGGGAACCAAGCCTCAAACCGGGGTCCTTAGGCTTCACAGGCCAGCGCTTAACCGCTAAGCCATCTCTCCAGCCCACAAGCAACATTCTTGTATCCCTCTCACATGTTTCACATAACTTTCCAATTTTCCTGCTTTTCTCCATCATTTCCACCCTAAAATCCTGGCACCATATGGAAATGAGAGCACACACAGTCTAACCAAAAGATTCCCCTAGACTGAGCAGTTGTTTCACAATCAAAATGTAAATTCTGAGCAAAGTAGAAAAGCTCACTAGGATGCTTATAATGCAGTGGCCCATTTACCTGTGAACACATGCTCTCACCTTTCTTCTATTTTATGTCCACAATACCTCGTTTGCAGGAGCAAAGAGATGAAATCATTTGGGATGCTTTCTCTCTGCTGCTTAGAAGCTAATGAACTCTACAAGCTGAGTCTGTGGGGGTGGTTCTATCTCTGCTCGTCATTGCCTCTATTCCTCTCCTTATCTCTTTTTCACTTCACAGAACTAAATTAGTCACTAGGAGTGATCAGCAATGCAATCCAATGGATTCCAGGAGGCCTCAGTACCACTGGAATCAAACTCTGACACAGACTGTCACAGTGAGGATGCTAGAGCAGTAAAAAGTGAGGTTAGTCCTGTGCCTGGCACATTATCAAGGCTTCAGGAAGAAAGTGAGACAGAAACTGTCTTTCTGTAACTGCCATAGGGCTAAAGCTGCAATAGATCTTACCTTAAACATGTCCTGGTTGGTTTTCATCTGAACAGCTAGTGTATAGAAGGTAGTGTCCTATAAGTGCTATAGGAAAGAAAACTTAGACTCCATAAATGTGGGCAGTTTGCCCACAGTGACCTGTAGTAAGATGTGGTAGGTCAAAATTGAAACTCAAATTCTTTAAATTCAGGGACCTTGGATTAAATATCTGAGAACCCAGAGCTTCATTCTCATGGGATCCAGGCAGGGTGGCATATGCACATATACTATAAGCTCTAAATGTCAAAACATAGCATTTCAAAGAGCTAAGACGTAAGTAAATAAAATTTGAACAAGTTTATTTGGTACATATGGAGAAAATTTAACCTATTTTCCTTATAAGTTATTTGTCCTTTCTAAGTATTTCATTATATAAAGATTAATATGGGAGAGTAGAATATATATACATATATATGTATGTACATATGTGTATATATTCTACTTGGGACATATATACATATATGTTTATAAATATATGTGTATGTATGGCTTGCCAACATTCACCAATCATAATCATGAGAATAATAATAGTACCTCATATCTACTGATTGTGCAGCCCTTGTCAGTTTTTTCTGTTACACCATTTATTCTCCATATAGCCTGAGGCAAAAGATGTCATTATAGTCCACATTTTACAGATGGGCAATGGAAACATGGAGAGTAGAAATAACTCATCAACTGAAATGCTAGGGTGTGAATCCAAACATCCCTGTTCCCCACCAATCCTGGATTACTATGTAGGACTACAGTTTGTGTACCCTTGCCTGAATCCATTATCCTTTTCTAGAAATATGCCATCTGTTAAGAGATAGTTTGTCTGTCTCGAATGCCACTGTCCTTCTGGACCATGTGAATGGAGTGGACTTACTAAAATGAGTGCTTGAGGGCCAGTTCACTGCCATCTCACAGCAGCTTCAGTCCTTTCTTCATCAGACTGCATCAGGTCGTGATGTCTCATGACAGATCATAACTTCCTCCCCTAAGAGCTAGCTTCTCTTTCTGTCTGTTCCTACTGTCATATATGATAATCTGGGATTAGAACAGGAACATCAAATATGAACTTGCATCTGAGCAGTTCTGACCTCCCAGGAGGAAATGTTGGGGATGGGGAATAGGCAAATTGATAATCATAAATCTCTAAGGAACAGAGAGAGTCATCTGACAGTTTTAATAATACATGCTGATGACTATAGTCAATGCTTATTTTAAAGTTTATAGCAACATGTAACTTAGTCACAACAAACTAATCTGTCTTTCTTGGGAGCCTCTTTGGCTTTTCCTAGAACCCTGTGCTAACATTTGTGCCCCCCCCCACCAATGGAACTACACAGGGTAATGGTTAGCTTAGGGGTAAATTCTCTAGTTAGAGAAAAGACACTTGAGTATAGTGGTTAATGCCAAAAGTTCACTTGACTGGGTCATGTGGATTTTAGATTAACTGGTTTGTATGAGTTTGTCTGTAAACATGCTTCCAGATGAAATTAGCATTTGAATCAGTGGATAAAGTGTATTTTACTATCCTTTCCTGTGTGGGTGGGCACCATCCTATTCACTAAGAACCTGAACAAGAAACAAAAAAGGAAGAAAAAGGAATTTGTTCTTTTTTGTTTGTTTGTTTCAGCTAGGATATCTCTTTTTCTACCCTTGGACTGAATTATATATATAGGTCACTGGGTTGCCAGAATCAAAAAGGAGGAATGAAGATTTCTCAGCCTCTATAACCATGAGCTAACTCCTCAAGATAATTTTCCATTTTTGAATTTTGTCTTTTAGTTTGCATGCAGATTTAGGTATTACTGATTCTGCCATTTTCAAATACAATTTGTTTTAGTTCATTCTTCTCCCTATTCTCTTTGATAGAGAAAGACAGACAGATACAAACTTATATGACATTTATCTATTTCTATCTACTTATAGATACAAATATAAACTTCTGTATGATATATGTCTATATCTATCTATATATATGCTATATGCATGCATTTGATCATATATATGATCATATATAACATATATATATATATACACATACATACATACATACATACATACATACATACATACATACATATACACACAATCTTTTTTCTCTATATAACCCTAATATGATTGGTCATGGGTAAGAAATGATTGCTTCAAGACTTCAATAGGAAAATTAGGAAACATAGGCAAACACATGCCTATAGCTTGTTAAAACATAATGTAGATATGAATAGCATGAATACAAATTGAAACATAACACACAATATTTTTAGAGAATTAGCCTGTATGTATATATTCCAGGGATAGATACTTTCCTACATATTTTCTGATGTGGTCCTCATAATAACAAATTGAACTACAAATGTAAATTCTGTTATAAACAGTTAATATTAACACAACATGTTAAAAACCCATTGCAGCTGATCAGAAGCACATTAGCATTGATCAGGCATCTTTCAGTTCCATGAGAGGGACCATTCAGACAACTGCCTGCTGTTTGTTCTCTTGTTCTATCAGTTAATATAGTTCAGTGTCTCTCAAACCTCAGTCTGTAAAATCATTATCGTCCAGCGTTATAGACACTGAATCTTATTTACCTTGCTCCATGGTCAATTCAAGATATTTCAAGGGCATTTCCAGAGCCCCTGGGTTCAACTGAGGAAGCCACTCTCTGACTATGACCATCAATACTGCTCTGATGAGAGGACAAAGATGCTGAAAGCCAGCTCATTTCCTACAGCTCAGCTGATTCAGCTGTAAGAGGTGACTTTCAGTAAGGTATCTTCCTGGAGGCCTGGGTATCTAATAATCACATAAAGGTACATAGAGAATGTCCATGACCTAGAGTACTTTGTCTGTATGTGATCCATGCCTTGGGAGCCAGACTTTGTAATTTAAGTGACATAGCATTCTTTCATTCACATACCTCCCTCTCCTCACTACAATTTGGGCTTTATATATTGAGTGGCCCTAATTATTCATTTGTGTATCTTCAGATTCTTGCTAAATTCCTGGAAAATGATAGAATCTCAGTAAAGAATGATGAGCTAGAAGACCAGGTGGCAGATCTAATACAGTCCAACAAAGAGAAAGACAAACTTATAGAAAAGTATGAATAGGAATTTCAAGATATTCGGGACACTATGAAAAGATCAAATATAAGAATTCAGGGCATAGTAGAAGGAGAATTCCACTCCAAAGGCATAATAGGTGTCTTCAACAAAATCACAGAAGAAAACTTCCCCCAAATTGGGAAAAAGGTGCCAATGCAGATACAGGAAGCCTTTAGAACCCCAGCCAGACAAAACCTGGAAAGAACCTCTCCTCGTCATATTATAATCAAACTACCAAACACACAATCCAAGGAAAAAATATTGAAAGCAGTTAGAGAGAAAACTCAAGTTACCTACAAAGGCAAGACCATCAGGATTGCAGCAGATTATTCAACACAAACTTTAAAAGCCAGAAGGGCTTGGAGTGATGTATTCCAAGTTCTGAAAGATAACAACTGTCAACCAAGGTTACTTTATCCTGCAAAGCTATCCAAGAATGATGAGGATATGATGGCATTTACATAAAATATAGAAATAAACTTACCTGTCATCCAATGCTAGATCAAATTTGTCCACCAAGCATGCAGCATCCCATTATATAATGTTCATAAAATTATTCTAAGATTGACATTATCATTATTTTACCCCCACCTTTGAGGATACCATTACATAGATTTATTTGATAATTTCATTAATATATTTAAGAATATTGAAATCATGTAACCTTACATGTTGCTGGGATATTAATAATATTGCCCCTCATTATTATTTATTTATTTATTTATAGCATCACTCTTAATATATGTTATTTATTTGAGAGAGAGAAAGAGGCACGGAGAAAGACAGAGAGAGAAAGAGAATGGGCCCTCCAGGGCCTCCAGCCACTGCAAATATACTCCAGCTGCATGCACCCCCTTGTGCATCTGGCTTATGTGGGTCCTGGAGAGTCATCTGGGATACTCTGGCTTGGCAGGCAAATTCCTTAACCCCTAAGCCATCTCTCCAGCCCCTATAGCATCACTCTTAATATTCTTAATATTCTTCTGAATAACATCTCAGACTAATCAAAGTTGTGCTTTGATGTGTTAAAAAAAAAAAAACTCCTAGAGCTGGATATTTAGATGCGGCCTAACCGCCACTGTTAAAGAAGTTCACTTCAAGAACTATTCCTGTAGATAAGCCTTTCCTTAATCCCTAATTATTAATTTAGAATACAATCCAAGATGTGAAAGTAAAGGGTCAGAATATGAGCTTCTAAAGATGCATGATATACACTTTTTTCCCTTGTATGTTCTGTGTACTTAAGAGTGACAAATGTAGGCTGGAGATAGCTACTGGGTATTTTACTTAAGAGTTGTTCTACCGCTTTTATGGCTTTTTCTCTGGAATGTTATATCTATCACTACCACTGTCACTGCCAACAAAGGCTAATATCTATCCAGTATTCACTGCGAGGCTAGACTTGGAGATTGTCATGTATTATTCCACTGAAGCCTTACAACAAGCTTAAGAAATCAGCGTGCATGGTAATCCCATGTTGTGTATGACATACAGAATTTTACCAACAAAGCTAGTAACTGAAACTCATGTCTGCCTTCTGTTAGAGCTGTGATCTTGGGTGGTCTACAGCTTCCTTTCAACAGAGGACTCTCTGTAGTATACGTCATTTGAGTGCAAATGCTGAGGTGATACAGTTGTAACTTTTGCGTATAGATTTGCAAAATATAACTACATACATTGTTTATTTCACGAACAGACCATGTCCATCTTTTGGAGACAAGATTTTTTTTGTCTGCTTTGTCAAAGAGCCAAATGGAGAGACAAAGAGAGTAAGAAAGAGGAGAAAGAGAGAGAGAAAAAAGGGGGGGGGAGAGAGAGAGAGAGAAATTCTATGGAAAAAAAAATGTTTCTCAAAGACAATGATTGAAAGCACTGGTCACAAACATCAACCATGGCCTGACATCTTTTTCTTTTAATTTATTTATGAGAAAGGGAGAGAGAAAGAAGCAGATGATAGAAAGAATGGATGCACCAAGGCCTTCAGCTGCTGCAAACAAACTCCACATGCATGTGCCACCTTTGGCATCTGGCTTACATGGGTCCTGGGGAATTGAGTCTGAGTCCTTTGGCTTCACAGGCAAATGCCTTAACCACTAAGCCATCTCTCCAGCTTCCCAGGACCTCACTTCTAATTTGCGTGGCTGAATATATACTGACGGTTCATAAAACATAGCAAATATATCCATCTACTTGCACACCTCTCTAAATAAACTCAATTTCCACCATTGTAGAGGAACTATATTTCTATAATTCCACATTTCCACAGTTAGGGTAAGAAAAAGCTTTACATTGTTTTGCTCTGGAAAATGTATACCTGATTATGATATTCCATAGCAAACCATTGAAGCTAGAAAAGTATTATTGACACATTTGATCATTCATTACAAAACCTTCCTACTCGTTTCTTAATCTTTGTGTTTCTAGGGAAGGATCCCAGTTCTACAGATGGTTACTTACCCAGATTCTGGAGGAAAACATATCACGTGGCAGATAAGCATGTGGGATTTAAATCACTGCCTTGGTTTAAAATTTGGTTTTGCCACTAATGAGCTATGTGCCCTTAAGAATCTTATAATGTCTCCATGCCTTTGGTTCCCCATCTGTGAAGTGCACATGCTAATGTTGTGAAATTGTAAGGACGAAGTGATTTTGTACATAGGGAAAATGCTATTTATATGTTCCATTATGCTGTTGTTTTATTCCTAATCTTTTCTGTCAATAGTCACTTATTACATGGTACATACCTGATCCTACAGCTATCAAGTGATAAGGTAGTAGATAATATAATTAAATTCTGAAAAACTCATAACAGCCAATTGATTTGGTACTCTGCCCTCAGGGTATCTTTCCATTTGGGTAAAGAGGTTCTGACAATCTCAAAGCTGAAGTACAAGGAAATGAAACTCTCAGGATAGAATATTAAACATGTGGGTGAAATTATATACATACACACACACACACACACACACACACACATATATATATAATTAAGTATAAATTTTACATATGCATATATATGTAAAAATTTCTGTGTACATACATAAATGATTTATATATACACACATCATACATATGTGTTGTAAGTTTTTTTCAAAGTACACTACAATCTTAGGGCTTTCCAGTGGGAAGAAACTTTGGCAATATGGTGTTCATTCTTCCCATCTTATATATGAAGAAGCTGGGTCCACAAGGCAGATTTACTCACCCTGGGGAACCAGTATGGTGTGAACAGAACCAAGATTCATTCTTCTCAGTCTGGTTGTTTTTCTAGGTGAACACATTTCTCTTTCCTATGTCTATAACTTATGTGACATTCTTTTTTTATTTGCATTTATTTATTATGGAGACAGAGAGAGGGGGAGAAAGAGAAAGAGAAAGGAAGGAAGGAAGAAAGGGCATGACAGGGATTCTTGCCACTTCTAACAAACTCTAGACACATGTGCATGAACTCATGTGCATTTGGCTAATGTGAGTTCTGAGGAATTGAACCTGAGTCCTTAGGCTTCATAGGGAAATGCCTTAACTGCTGAGCCATCTCTCCAGACCTACCTAACATTCTGGAAAATAAGGTGTCAGGACATAAGTTGCAGTAAGAAAATCCACTACCTCTACTCTCACATCGAAATGTACAAAGTAGAGTACCAGGAACTCTGACCTTGATCTTGGCACTCTGTATCTGAAATAACGTTACTCCCAAAGCAAGGTGTCTGGATACCTAAGCTATGGCTCCCGTTTGCTTTCCTATAGACAGACCCTCTTGCTTCAGGAATATTCTGCTAACTTTGTACTTAAGGTCTCCTCCTTGCACCTGTTGGCTCATATCTATCTCTTGCCCTTTCTTCTTAGGATACTCTTATCCCAACATTTATGCTATCTACTGAAATCCTGTCAGTACTTGTAAGCAGGTCCTACTTGTGTCCCAACCCAGTAAAGCTATCTGCTCTCCTATGTACATATAAAATCAGTTATTCTCTAGTAAGGGAATTCTCTTAGCTCCTTATCTTGTTAGTTTGTCTGTGTTATCACTCCTGCTATATTGAAAGTTCAATCAAGGCTGAATCACAACCTAGTTCATTTTAGTATCCTTCCAGCAATCAATATTCTCTCTTCCTAAAGTGTTAGTTGAACTGAATGAGGAAAATATATATCCTGTATGCTTGTTTTGTTCAGCAAATCTACAGTACTACTTTCCTTATAGGGCAGCTATTCTGAACCGTATTTACTTCATTCCAACTTATGATCTAAGCATAAACCAGGGATTACTTTTTCAAGTATGCACCGATTTCTATAAAATATCACATTTCTTTTACAGAGGTGCCCCTGCCCCAGCAATCAGAGTAAGGCATCCAAATAAGTCAACCAACTTGTAGCTATTTCATCCAGACAGAACAATAGTATACTAACCTTGAAAAGTAGATATAAGTTAGATAGATGATAGATAGATAGATACATAGATACATAGATACATAGATAATAGAGCTATCTAGTGAAACATACATACATACATAGATATATAGATACATATATACGTACATACATACATACATGGATGATATATAGATGGCACAATTAGGTATGCTCAGTCTTCATATGAAAACAAAAGAGATGTTATCCTAGTTTGTTCTTGCACTAATATTCACTGAGGTACCTATAAAAAATCTCATATGAATAAATTAATTCTGAAGAAAACATTTATTAGATAAAACAACAAGTTAAAGTTGCATACACTTAACCTTAGTGTAAAGTAAGAAAATAATCACCCTTATAAGGAAGAGAAAACTCCTACTGAGATCAGTCTTTTTTTTTTTTCCTTTTTTTTGTTTGTTTTTTCAAGATAGGGTCTCAGTCTAGCTTAGGCTGACCTAGAATTCACTATGTAGTCCTAGGGTGGCCTCAAACTCATGGCGATCCTCCTACCTTTGCCTCCAAAGTGCTGGGATTAAAGATGTGCACCACTATGCCTGGCTCTTTGATTAGTGTTAAATTATCACTTGAAGTATGTAAAATCAACACAAACATTTCTAATGATGAAACCTATTGTTGAGAAACAAACAAAAAGCAGTAGGAAAGAAAAGTTGACAGACTTTAAATCAGAATAGCAAAACCGTTCTAACACTTAAATCCAATAAATCTATTTTTGTGGTTATGAGCTCAAAGAATAATTGGGCAGAAGAAATAAAGGCATATATGTGTACGCACAGCAGTATTTACTACAGATGACAAAGAATAAAGGCAACTATCTAAATATGCAATGATAACACAATAATTTCATAAACTGCGACAGATCAATGTGATGGAAATTTATTCTAAAACCAGTATAACTATATAGAAATTGAGAAAAATCCTCATAATATGCAGTTAAATGAGAAATGAAAACATATAAAATATATAAATACAACTGCGGCAATGTAAAATATATGTACAGGGACGGCTCAGAGAGAGCCATGAAATGTACAGAAGGTACACTCAGACAACCCACTAATAAGGGACTTATTTTAAATATATAACATCCTCAGAACATCTTATCAGTTATTTTATCATTCAAGCTCCTTTTGCAACAATCATTTGCTCACCAACTCATGCAAATCCTAATTGTTTTTCTAGTGTTAACTTCTTAGGTATACTGATTTGCTTACTGGGATCTGCATACGACTCACTGAATTCAAAGTTGAAGGCATAGCCCTGCTTTGTCCCCATTATAACCTGTCACATTTTCAGCATTTGCTCCAAGCACACCTCCTTTGAGAAGCCCCTCTCAGTGATTCATTTTTTTTTACATTTTATTTTATTTATTTATTTGCAGGCAGAGTGAGAGCAAGTGAGAGGAGACAGACAGAGAGAGAATAGGTGCGCCAGGGCCTCTAGCCACTGCAACGAACTCCAGATGCATGTGCCCCCTTGTGCATCTGGCTTACATGGGTCCTGGGGAATTGAACCTGGGTCCTTTGGCTTTGCAGGCAAGTGCCTTAACCACTAAGCCATCTCTCCAGCCCTCTCAGTGATTCTTACAGACTCATTTTCCATTCTCTCTAAATATGTTAAATATGCTTTTGCTTTGTAAAAAGATTACAAAATATTCAATTGGGAGATTTAGCTCAGTGGGGGGGGGGAGGGGTAGTTGCCAAGCAGGCCCAAGGCCCTGTGTTTGAACCCTAGCACCAAAAATATCTGAATGAATAAATAAGATTGTGAAATGTTGAAAGTAAAGAATGTCTTCCTCTTAATTACCCAACCCCCCGCATACACAGTATTAACATGGAGCCTAGTACAATGATTTTCACACAGAAAACATAGGATATATGTTCAATAGACTGAGTTTTCTAACATCATGAAACTTGTCAGGTCACCTATAAATTGGATCAACAAAATATATTTCTCTATGTGCTAAATCTGTGTGCATTTAGCCTATTTCCTCTCTCTCTTTCTGTCTCTTTCTCTCTCTCTCTCTCTCTTTCTCTGTCTGATTTTCAGTCTGTACACTTTGTCCCTGATTTTTGTTAATAACAGACACAGCTCTAGTAGACTAGGGTAATGGAATGAGTGATTTTATTTTCCATAATATGGAACTTTTGTCCATTGCCCAACTATCTATTCAAGAAGGCCTTAAGATTCTGATTTTATATTGAGGACTGCTAATTAGTGAAATGCATGGATTTGGATTATAACATCCTTGATAAGCTGCCTTAAGAAAGTCTAACAACAGGTAAATCAGTGTATAACAAAACTGACCAGGCCATTATTGGTTTAAAGAAGCTACAGAATCATGTGTAAGAGTCTGAAATGTACAGCCTGGTTAGGATTTGACTCGAACTAGCTCATTGCACAGATATGTTTGAAATAAATAAAACAACAAGTGAGGCAAACACTTCCAGCAGGTGCACTAATAAAAGCTTGAGCTTAAATGAACCAAAGCACACTATCCCTATATTTACAAAATGTGTTTTAATTATGAAATCAGACAATAGAATGTCCGCACCACCTCGGGAATGGTTACATATAAATAGATCAAACATAAACAACCATGGGATATTTGGCTTACCCCTAAAAAATGTTTAATGGTGAAAATGTCCTTTTTCATTTTCTTATGACTAAGATTTGTGAATGTTTTCTTTTGAATTTTGTTGAAGCTTTTCTTAAACACCATAGTTTTCAGTATCATGGTGAATAAGACTTAGGTTGTGTGTGACGCTTTATAATCTTTAAGGGATGACAGACATTACTTTTTGCAATAAGTATATATTTGGCACAAAGCATTAATATTAGATTATTCTTTGATTTTTTCCAGTTAGTTTGGAATTTCCCTCGTAATTCCCCATGCATATCAAGTTATTACATCATAATTGATAAATTCTAATAAACACTTCTAACCTATCATTCATGTATCAAAAAATTCAGTTATGAATATCATTGATGTGCTCTTCATAACTGACTCAAAGTGCCACAGTGAGTGAATCTTCCCTTTGCTCAGAGTCTAATATGAAAATAAAAATTAAATCAGGGCTGGAGAGATAGATTAGTGGCTAAGGCACTTGCCTGCAAAGACTAAGGACCCAGGTTCTACTCTCCAGTACCCACATAAGCCAGATGCTCAAGGTGGCACATGTGTCTGGGGTTCATTGACAGTGGCTAGAGGACCTGGCATGCCCATTCTATCTTTCTCTGTCTCTTTTTTTGTCTCTATTAAGTAAATGAAGTAAAAAAAAAAAAATAAGTCAGAGTTAGGAAGATAGTCACTTGTTTTTAATTAGAGAAAACATGGGGATCAATGAGAAAAGCAACTGATGAAATTCTAGTTTCAGCAGATAAACAATGCTTTCCCAGAAATTCAACAGTTCCAGGGAAACTGATAGATGAGAAGGCTCTCCAGAGAAAATCAGAGAGAAGAAAACAATCTTGGGTAAAGAGGCAAACCCTGGTGTGTATAATACTGTTGGGAATGAGTGCAATGGGACTGAAATGTTGAATGAAGGTTAGTGGATCATGATAAGACTGGAAGCCATCAAAGGCATGGGGTCCTAAGCCCAGGTGACATAATTTGTATTGAACATATGCATTAGCCATGGAAATACTTGTTCCTCTGCATTTGACTATGAACATTCTTGTCTGATGTCCCCAGAGTTTCACTGTCTCTAGTGGTATATGACACACACTGAGCACTCAATGTTGGTAAGAAGAAATAATGGACAACCCCCCCCCCGCTTCATGTCTCCATCAACATGACAGTGAGATTTTGAGTTATTGGAACTGTGATTTATTGGGAATAGAATAGGTATGATCTTAGTCATGATTGTTGTACCAGCTAACCTTTTATTTGACAACCAATTATACTGACAACCAGATACATTGACAGCCAGTGTCCAAAGGATTACATTAAGAAGCTGTCAGACAAGTGGACTCTTCTATAATTAAAGAAAATGTCTGCCCAGGGAAGGATCCCAGCACAGTGTCTCTGAAAACCATCAGATCCCAAGCAAATGTTCCGAGGTTACAAAGTCAACCACCATTAGCCTTCAGAAGAATCCCAAGCAGGATACCAGTTTAATAGCACAGAAAATATCTAGAAGAAAAAAAAAAAAAAACTCTGTTCTCCAACAGGGACCTTGAAATGAGAGAGAAATGACACCATGCCATGCTTTGATTATGACCTGCTACAGGATGTTTTCCCTTTCCAGCATTGATTCTGTAAATAGCAACTGTCCCTTTGTCTCAGATAAAATCAATTGTGCACAGACCACTTTTCATGCATGCAAATAAAATAGTTACTTGCATTTTCAAATATTTTTCTCTCTCCATATTTGATAATCTGACCTTACTCTCTGAAGATGAACTTTGATCGCCTGATGGACCGGCCCACCATCCGTGGCTCACCATGGTCTACAGAATAAAAGAGACCCTCTAAACTCACCAAGAATAACATCTCGTACTTCTCACTGTCCAACATGCTTGTCTAACTTCCTTTTATCTCTCTCTCTATTCACTATAATTCAGTCATCATTTTTTTTTAAATATCGCATTTATTTATTTATTTGCAAGCAGAGAGTAAGAGAGACAGAGAGGAGGGGGGAGAGAGAATGGGCACGGTAGAGCCTCCAGGCACTGAAAGTAAACTGCAGCTGCGTGAACCACTTTGTGCACCAGGCTTTATGTGAGTACTGGGGAATCAAACTTGGATTAACCTCGGAGACAGACATCTCCCCAGCTCCAAGTTTATTTATTTTTACTTTGGAATTTTGAAATAAAATTTTTGTTGATTATCCCCAGTTCTCCTCCACCTATATTTCCCCTCCTTCTGTTTATACCTCACAGTCACCTATATTCTTTGAAGCAAAATATCTGATCTACTTTAAAAGAACAAAACTTAAGCCATATTATTAAAAGATATATTGGCTTCTGTGTCAAAATAAATGTTCATGAGAAAAGACCATCTAACCAGAGGGGAGAAAAAGAATAAAGTTCAGTACCACATGGCTTAATTAGTTTAAGACAACAACATTAAAATTCATGGTAGCTAATTTTACTGGTGATTTAACAACTTTAAATTAATATCTCCACTATCTGCAGTAAAAATAAAAACTATAAAATCATATGTGTTTTTTGTTAATTAAATCCAATTAGAGTAATAACCCTAGATTAATTATTACAGTGGCAATAAGTGACCAATCTTTCAAACAACAGTTGGAAAGAGAAGAAAATTTGAGGTCTAGCAAAGTAGGTTCATTTGACCAAGATTTTCAGTTCCAACACAAGTCACAGATCCAGATGACCACTGACCAGCCTGGATTTAGAAGTCTGCCATGATAGGGTGATGTCAGAGTTGTGTTTTAATTCATTAAATCTTCCTATATAAAATAAGGTGTTTTATGAAAGTCATAAATTTCTAATTGTGTGTATGTTTGGCTTTTGTTTTATTGTGTTTATTTTCTTTGAGGAAGGATCTTCCTGTGGTACTCTGGTTGGTCCTAAAGTTCTGAAGAAGTTTGATATTCAAGTGATGATGCTGAGGCAATTACTTGAGTTGCTGGGACTTTAAGAATATGCTGCCTCACCTGGAAAGTGTTTCCCACAGGTGCACATACATGACAGTCATTCCAGTTGCCTCTTTTTCTTTAATTTTCTGTGGTAGGGTCTCATTCTAGCCCAGGCTGATCTCAAACTCATAGCAATCCTCCTACCTTGCCTCCCCAGTGCTGGGATTAAAGGCGTGTGTCACCATGCTTGGCTCAGGGACCTCTTTAAACTCTGGTTTGCTCTACCTTGATCTTTAAACCTTCAGAGATGGGTCACTACCCCTTCTGTCTTGTAGGGATGAACAGGAAGAACAAATTCTATGAATAAACTGAAAAAATAAAATAAAATATGGCATGGACTATAAGAAGAAATGTGGGAGTGTTTATAGATCTTACAAGTAAGTTTTCTAAGATTATTCTTGGGAGATGCTCAGTTCCTTACTTGTAACTTGTCCTGAGGTTAATCTTACAACTATATAGTCCACTCACTTAAAGCAATGTGATGAGGTTTCCTCTGCCTTGGTGCACTTTGGGTCTGAACAGCACAGATGACCAATATTGGCAAGCAATGTTTAGGGATGCTAATTGATCTTAAGTTACGCTCTTTACGCTCAAAATCCTCAGTGGCCTGGTTAGACTCTTATCCCAGAACAAATATACATGCGTAAGACGTGCTGGCCGTAGCGTTGAAGGCAATGTCGTCAATAATGAGTTGCTCACAGAACTGCCCCAAGTCATTGAAGACATCAGGTAGTTTTAATGTGACTGCATTAGTGAATAGAGTGCATGTGTGCTCTGGATTAGCCAGCCATAGCCCCAGAGCCCTACCTTTAAGTGATGCTTAAGGATTATTCTGAGAGAAAAGTTCCCTGTCCTTTGCCCATGTAATTCTACTTGGTCGTCCATTACCATGATCATTACTATCCACGGGGACATTTCTTCCCTATGTTTACAACGAGCTACGAAGTAAACCACAACCATTTTTATTTGTGTATATAATGTGTTTTTCTACACACTGTGTGGATCTTATCCATTCATCATCTTCTCTTTCAAGCTGCAGTCTAAATTGTGATGGAAGTAGTGGTTCTCTGGAGGTCAGGAGGGCCCTGAACAGTCAGGACATCAATGTAGATGCCTACTTTTCTGGTTAACCTATGTTCTGAATTACAGTGGCTTGTTTCAGTAAACTAATCTTGTGACAGGCAAATAAAGTTGACACAATAGCAAAATGTTTTCTGAAAGAAATAATGGTTTCTGTTATTTCATTGCTTTTTTTTTTTTCGCTGACCCAAGGAATTTTTATCAAGTGTTGGCAATCAAGAGGCTGAGGAAGAATCACAAATGGAACTAGATTATAGGATTTCAGGGTCCACACCCCAGTGACCCATTTCCTCCATCAAGATCCCACCTCTTAAAAGTTCCATAACCCTTCTAGGCATTTATTATTATAGTTGCTACCTAATAATAAATCTGATCAAAAATACAGTTGAATTTTTACTATAACCAATAATATGTCAACACATTATATATTTAGAAGCGCATGCTAATTCTAATAAATAAAAATTAAAATCCTTATCTTCTCTGTCCCAATACAGCATTAAACATGAAGGCTTTTGTGTGTGTGTGCACCTGTTCCATTTCCTTTGTTGTCCGAGACATTTTTCCATTCTCATTCTCTATGTATTCTCACATTGACAATGAGTGTCTCAGATATCCTGTACCTTCAAGCCACAGAAAATCACCCAGACTAACTTATGATTACAAAATGTGTTACTGTGTAGCAGGAAGCCCATAACTTCCAAGAGGAAATCCAGTTAAGCTTTTGGAGGAAGACTGGAACAAAGAACATGAAACCATCCAGGAAGCAGGGGGTTCTCTGTCTCTACCACTCCCTCCCAGTCTTGGGCTTCTCTGCTATCATTGCTGTTCCCATGGGTCCTGGCTTCTTTTTACAGGTGGTTGAGATGTTTTCCCCACATCTTCAATATCTAAATTAGTCAGCTCTGGATTCTCTGTGGCAGGCTAGAGCTGTCAACACTTCAAAATTCTCTGTGAGCAAAGCACTTCCATTTACCCAACTTGAGTTGAATACATTCAGTAGATCTCTGCAGTGTGTGGGGCAAGACGATCATGCAGTGCTATTGGGATTTCACTGATCACCCTGTGTGGCAAATACTCTTAAAAGACAAGATGCAGTGAGAGAATGATGAGCTAGATAGACACCTCTAAATCATGGAAACTCCAACAAATGTTGCTTTTACAATTATTATGATTTTCTTGGAAACAGGAACAAAGAGACCAAATTGTCTGCTTAGCATTTCACAGCTGATTAACTGGACTAAACACTTAAATCCAAGCTTCCAGAATTCCTGGTTGTCAGTTACAGGTAGGTAGGTAGGTAGGTAGGTAGATAGATAGATAGATAGATAGATAGATAGATAGATAGATAGATATAGATATAGATATAGATATAGATATAGATATAGATATAGATATAGATATAGATATAGATATAGATATAGATATAGATATAGATATAGATATAGATATAGATACACACACACACACATATATGTGTGTGTGTGTGTGTGTGTGTGTGTGTTACAGCCTATTTATCATCTTTGAAAACTATAGACGATCTTTTTTCTATGACCTTAATCTCCCTTCCCCGCTCTGAACACCAGCTGCTACCAAGGGGCAGCAGGACTTAATGTCTACTGAAGTCCCAGTGGACAGAACTTGAAATCCATTTTGTTCAAAGACTGGATAGTATCAAAGCCCTAGGAACAGTAGTAATTTAGGATTATAAAGCCCAGCAAAGAAACTTGGCTTTTGAGTCTCTTTGGATTCTAAAGAATTTATCAAGTGAGTTTTATAATTTCTACTTTAATGGTTTTGAGATAGGATGGGGACCAGATTGTAAAATGGTTTCATACTGTTGTGGAAGGAAAGGTTTAACCACCCATCACTAAACTTCATTCTCACAAGACAAGAAATCTATTTTTCAGCATATGCAAGAATTCTACTATTGGGGACTGGAGAGATGGCTTAGTGGTTAAAGTGCCTGGCAATGAAGCCAACGTATCCAGGTTCGATCCCCCAGTACTCATGAAAGCCAGATGAACAAAGTTGCACATGCATTGGCAAGTTGTTTGCAGTGACTAGAGGCCCTGGCACATGCATTCTATCTTTCTCTCTTATCTCTGTCTCTGCCCTATCTCTCTCTGCTTGCAAATAAATAAATAAAATATAATAAAACAATTTTTTTGTTGTTGTTGGTTTGTGTTTTCTGAGGAATGGTCTCACTCTAGCTAAGGCTGACCTGGAATTCACTATGGAGTCTCAGAATGGCCTCGAACTCTCAGCGATGCTCGTACCTCTGCCTCCTGAGTGCTGGGATTAAAGGCGTGTGCCACCACGCCTGGCTTAATAAAACAATTTTAAAAATAATTCTACTATTAATAATATTGAAAAAAAAACTAAACTTGAGTCCTAATAAGTCAAGAGAAAAATCCTGCATGCCTAACTCATGAAGCCAGCAGCAAAGTTAAGTCTGGTTCATGTGCACGCTCAAAAGACGAGAGGATTAGTGACACAGTGGTGACAGCACCTGATGCAATGCTAGACCTTCAAAGCACACGCACACGCGCACACGCACACGCACACACCCACATGGCATATGTTTAGGCAAAAGAGAAAGTCTGCCTTCAAAGTAAACAGGGGCCCATAGACATCAGTTTCACCGGCTCCAGCACACACATGCAAACCCTCCAGAGCCTTGGGAAAGGTCTACAGCTCAAGAGCCACCCCGTAGCCAAGTTAGAGTTCACCAAACTATGAAGGAAACACCATCCAGGTGCCGTAGTGACTGAGCAAACGTATCATCTACATGGCTAAAGGGAGAGAAAGATTTGAAAAATTGTTCCAAACCAAATGCAAATATGCCAAAACAGAATTTTAAGAAAATGGAAGGATAATGAAATAATAAAAACAGATCTAGCATTGAGCAATGAGGCCTAATACAGACTCTCAGGGAACCAGCAAGCTGAAAGCTAAGAAAGGATTTAGGAAACACAGCAGACTCTTATAAAGGAGATGAATGTTATTGAGCTATCACAAGGAAAAAAAAAAACAAAACATTAATAAGTAGAATTAAGGAAAGATAAAAAGTATTTGGAAAGAGTTTCATGCTATGTCATGGAAGGGAGCAGGATGTGGGGAAATCAAACCAGCTTGGGCTAATGCCCTTAGTATAAAATCATAAGGAAGAAGTGTTTCGTGGTTGTAGCAACATTGCATTGATTTAAAGATTATCACTATCATTAAAGTATCAAAAATAACTAAATAAAAGCAATTGGGAGAACACTGACCACTGGCGTAGCTCACTTCATCCCCATGCTCCTTGGATCCACTTTGTCTCTTTAATGTTCTTGCCTCCTGATGGGTAAACATCTTTATGAATGTGAATGGAGACTGTCTTCACCCAACAGCAAACCCTAAAGATGGATGGGTCACCTCCTATGAAATCACCTCACAACTGAGACAGATGCCCATGAATGTAAGGACACCTTCCACACTTTTCTCCTCAAACCCTAGTGCAACTGTCATGTTTTTGTCCTCTTCAAAATATTAAACAAGGGGCTGGAGAGATGGCTTAGCGGTTGAGCACTTGCCTGTGAAGCCTAAGGACCCCGGTTCAAGGCTCAGTTCCCCAGGTCCCACGTTAGCCAGATGCACAAGGGGGCACACGCGTCTGGAGTTCATTTGCAGAGTCTGTAGGCCCTGGCGCGCCCATTCTCTCTCTCTCCCTCTATCTGTCTTTCTCTCTGTGTCTGTCGCTCTCAAATAAATAAATAAAATTTAACAAAAAAAAATATTAAACAAGAGTTGTAGGAGGCAGACCAAAGACACAGCACGATGGTCCATCAGAACCTCCTCATTTCCTTTGCTGGTCAAAGCATCCATTACATAGCTGTTTTCTGACATATCTGTGTCTATTGATTCCTACAAACCAAGGCTGAAATCAAAACAGCTAATTGTTTCATTAGAAAAGGAAATTTGCCTGATGGCAACTTAGTAATGAGGACTCTGAATATGGATGAGCCCCTAGCCTAGCCTGATTTAAATGTAGTTACAATATATGTAATACAATTACAACTACTTCAAAACACTAATAGTAAAATATATGCAATTTTTTTCCCGCAGAAAGAATATGATGGATGGTGTGGACTACAAGATAAAAATCTATTGTTCTGAAGTTAGAAAAAAGCACAAAGTTAAATAGTCTATCAATTTGTTTTAGGTAGAAGTCCTAGAAGGTGAAATGTATAGTCACCTGTTTAGGATAAGTAAGGAAACGCTTTGTGCCACTATTTTCAAAACGAGGTATCATAGCTGAAATTGTAGGAATATGGAGTAGAACATGTGCTTTTCTGGAAGACACTGTACTAGGCATGCACAAATGAAGAGGTTTGATACTTCAGGCATTCTTGATGCTTGGACTTTTTTTAAATGTGTTTATGTGTTGTGTGATGTACACGAAGGCCAATGGTCAATATCGGGTGTCATCTGCTATAATTCTCCACTACATTTTTTTGGGGCAAAATCTCTCACTGAACCCAGAGCTCAGCATTCAGCTAGACTAAATAGCCAGCAAGCCCAGAGACCCTGTTTCCACATCTTCAGGCTTGGAAATTCAGGCACATTCCACCATACCCACCTTTTATTTGGGGGCTAGGGATTCCCAACTCAGGACCTCATGCTCAAATGGCAAACAGTTTCCTGAATGATCCATCTCTTCACCCCACAGTTGGCACGTTCTAAAGATCAAAGAAAGGATTGTGTGGAGTATGGAGAGCGTATGTGAAGGAGAAATGACTGAGAACACATGGACAAGGGTTTAAGTGAAAGGAGGTGCCTTAACACTGTAGCCTAAATAAACTTGTCTCGGATGTCTGCTTGCTTGCTTTCTAGTGGGGAAACAACTGTGTACATAAACATAAACAGTTGGGCAAATAAATACAAGATATCTCCCTACCTCTGTAGCCACCTGTCAGCAACACTGAGAAAATCATCAGTAGTCTTTAAGTTCCCCTCTATAGCTAATTATTGTGACAAGTCAATGCCTGGAATAATCTTTCTGTGTCCTCCTACCTTCAAAGGTGGTTTATCTTCTTTGAGCAAAATAAAATGGAGACAAAGCCTCAGATTTATCTGATGCTCAGCTCAAACTTCTTCTGGTACAGATGATACTTTACTGCTTGTTTAAGATCACATAAAGGTTGAGCCAAAATTAAAATCTAGGTCCTCAGGCTGGAGAGATGGCTTAGCGGTTAAGCGCTTGCCTGTGAAGCCTAAGGATCCCAGTTCGAGGTTCAACTCCCCAGGACCCATGTTAGCCAGATGCACAAGGTGGCACATGCATCTGGAGTTCTTTTGCAGTGGCTGGAGGCCCTGGTGCACCTATTCTCTCTGTCTGTCTGTCTCTGCCTCTTTCTCTCTCTGTCTGTCACTCTCAAATAAATAAATACAAATAAGCAAAAACTTTTTAAAAATCTAGGTCCTCTAGGCCACAAAATAATGTCCACCTACCTTTATGCATTTATCAAAGAACCTTTTGCCAATGAATCAGAATTGAAACACAGCTCTGTAAACCTCTGCCCACTTATGTAAAGATTTACTGCAATCCAATAATAATTACAAAGGAGTTTGCCCTACAAATCAGCCCTAAATGTCCTACCATATCTTTAAAATGACATAGTGAAGTTTCTATAAGAACACTTTATTGATAAAAAGTAACTTCATTATTTCATTATGTTTTTGCTTATCCAGTTGTTAGCACTTTCATCATGATCATCATGATGATCAAATTATTTGATATATCATTTTTTATTAGTTATGTACACAGTGTGTATACAGCCACATTGGTACTATCGTTAGCCTCCTCCCTGTCCTCCCCCCTCCGAAGGAACCCTCCTCATTGGGGAATGTAGATTGTGCACTGTTTGCAGGATATAGATTGTTATCTTGTGCTGATACTGGTAATTAATTGTTCCTTAGTCAATTTCACTACTAAATTTATCAATCGTTCTAACGAACCACATTTCATGTTTGAATTTTTTTAAAGTTACTTTTCTCTTAATTAATCCCTTCTCCATTCTCATTCTTTCCTTATGTCTCTGCTCTGTTGTTTAATTTTTTGTCTTCTCTTGTTTCTTAGGATGGATACATGGACAATTGCCATTTCAATGGGTATCTTTTGTCATGTATGAATGACCTGCTACAAATTCATCTCCTTTCAATTCTTTAGCTGTGTTATGTATTCATTAAAATCCAGATGAAGATTTTTAAATATCATTGTGATATAATGTTTAACAAATATATATGTAGACTATTATGTTCAATTTCTAAGCAATATGTAGTATATTACTAGTTATTTTCTTTCTAAACAGATATATCAAAATCTTGACAATTTATATTTTTAACTATTGCATGAGACCTGCTTTACAAACAAGCACATATTCAGTTTTGCTAATGATTTATATATACTTGGAAAAGTATAACTTCTCTTGCAATTGAGTACAGTCTTCCATATCTTTTAACTAAATCAAATTTGTTAAATATTGTGATCCAACAGTATTACTTACACTGATGATGAGTTGCCTGTTCAGTTACAGAGAAAGTGTGTGCAATCACTAGAAGTTTGTTTGTGTCTGTATGTTTTTGTCATTTATTACTTCAAGTATTTTAAAATAATATTACAGGGTTCTTTCTAATATATGTTTATGGTATTGTCTTTAAATTTAAAATTTTGTAGCACTTCTCTTTCTTCACATATACTTCCTGCCTACCATGTATTTTTCTGTTGCTAAACTCCAGCAATTTTCTTTGGCTTACTACTTGAATGACATCTTTTCCACCATTTAATATTTCCATTTCTGTGTATTTAAAGTGAGAAATAAGCACATTTGAGAGTACTTTTTATATATCCTAAAAAGTTTGAGTCATTTAATTATTTTTTTCATCTGAAGAAATGCTATTTTTTATTTGTGGCCAATAACCTATTTTGCCAACTGTTAAAATGTTATCACTGTTGGGTGTGGTGGCGCATGCCTTTAATCCCAGCCCTCAGAAGGCAGAGATAGGAGGATCCCCGTGCGTTCAAGGCCAGTCTGAGACTACATAGTGAATTCCAGGTCAGCCTGGGGTAGAGTATAACACTACCTCAGGAAAAAAAAAAATGAAAAGAATGTTATTATTCATGTCCTATTGGCCTTAGTTGTTCACATTTCTTCTTCTCTATCTTAGATGAATAAAACAAAATTATTTATTTTTTTCAACAAGTTTTAAATAACAAATTATTTACAGGCTTTTAGTGCTTATCCAAAATTATACATTTTTTCACTAATTCGAATAAACACATTATTTCTACTAATTTCCAATGATGCTACAAGCATATAACATTGGGCTCAGCTCTACTAAGAATGTTTTTGTTATTGTTGCTATCAGTTTTTAATGTTAAGTGTCTATGTATACAAGTTTAATTCCACACAAAACGTATCCTCATTCCTTTGTGCAGTCAATATTTAATTATACCTGGTCATATATTTCTCATTTCATGGCTATTATCTCTCTCTCTCTTCTGCATGGTTATGCACCTTTCCCCTTCTACTGTGCAGTCTAGTGCATTTGTGTCAATGGTACACTCCCTCAGCTTCTGTCTAAACTAAAGTATATTATTTTCATTTTCCTTTGTTAAAGAAGTACTTAAAGGTGTAATTCCATTACCTTCTGCTTCCATTGTCCCTGTTAGAGTGTCAGAATTGGAACTATTGTTTCTATGTTGAAATTAATAAATCTAATTTATCTCAGTCTCCATATCTACCTTCTTGTCCTGATGCTTTTAGATATATTTTTGTCCGTGGTTATGTCTTACTATGATGAGTATAAGGTTTTGGGTTTTTTTTTTTTTTTTGGTATTTTTTTTCTTCTTGTGATTAATGGAATTTCTAGGGTTTTAGAAGACATTCACAGGCATTTATCTTTGAGTATTGAATCTGCCACAAGTTCTCTTTTTATTCCAGATCCAGTTACTTCATGTTCGACAGTTACACATTGTATTCCTTATGCCTAAACCTCTTTTTCTATTTTGCATGCTTTCATTTCATCTCTGTGCTTGGTTGCTTATATTTCTGTTAAGCTGTCACCCAGTTTTTTTTTATATCTTCTATTTTCTGCTGTGTCTAATATGTGCCTAAACACACTTGCTAATAAATTAAGGATCTTGTATAACTTGATTTCTAAATTAAATTTGTATCTTTGCATGCATTTTCTTACCTAATGAAAGAATTAGTGCTTCATCCATTGACACTACTCATGTCCTCTATCTGCTCTTTTTTCATTGTTTTTCTTTTAAGACAAAGCTTCATTCTGCATCCCAGGCTATCCTAGGACTTGTAGCAATTCTCTTTCCTTAGCCTCACAAGGTATTAGATTACTTCTCCCTAGCTTCCTGCATGTATCAGACAGACCTTGTGAAAATCACACATTACAATACCTACATATCGGTGTACATGTTCCATCTACAGGTTTTTCATCTTGGTATTTGTCAGTCGCATTTCATTGGCGGCCATCAGTAGAACGCCTTGCTAGGTGATTAGAGCTCCGTGCTTTGCAACTGATTTTTTGTGCCTCCGCCCCTCCTTGTTCAACTTCAGAAAGTGGCACATGCATTGTGGAGACGAAGCTTCTCCAGTCACCATTTACTTATTTATTCATTCTGCTTCAAGAGAACAAAAAGTTTTTCAGGTTCCCTTTCCTGTGTCAGCCATCTTCTATTGCTTTCTCCCCTTGCCCAAAGGTAACAAATGCCCTCTGGGAAAAAGAGATAGAGAATTCATTAGCTGAACTTTTCCTGGCTGTCTATCTATGAAATGTTATCCATTCTAATCCTCATTATTAATACACACACACACACACACAAACACACACACACACACTGATCTGGAGAGATGGTATAGTAGCTAAGGTACTTGCCTATGAAATCTAAGGAGCCCCAGTACCCACATAAGCTAGATGTACACAGTGGTACATACATATAGACTTTGTTTGCATTAGCTACAGGCCACGGTCTGCCCATTCTCTCCCTCTCTCTCTCTCTCTCTCTCTCTCTCTCCCTCTCTCTCTCTCTCTCTCTCCATAGATAGATAGATAGATAGATAGATAGATAGATAGATAGATAGATAGATAGATAGATAGATAGATAGATGATATAGATATACATAGATATATATAGATATATATATACCCCACTCTCTCAAAAATGAAAAAATTAATTAATTAATTTAAAAATACTGATGTATTTAGGCAGATTTGTAGAAATGATTACCAGTATTTTCTAGTGGTTCCTCAATAATGGTGTTAATTTAGCACAAATAATTTCATTCCATTCAGTCTTTCATTATATTTTTGTTCATGGTAAAATGTAATATGTTCATTTTGTCAGCTCATTCAAATTTTTCATGGAAAAGAAAAGTCTCTTGTTCAGTACCTGAGAAGAGCTTTGTTCACTGTAAAGGAATTTGCAGTGCTACTTAGAATACTGTAGAGTCACTATGTGGCAGCTGAAGTATAATTCTCACTCAGTATGCATGCTGTGGTCCTTTATATCAGAGACAGAAGGGTAAAGAAGCATGCCTGCTATTTTCAGCACACTTCCCAATGCCTACACTTGAAGGACAGGCATTTACAGCAGTTACAGAAAACAAGGAACTGATACAGTGTTGCTTATGTTTGGGGGGGTCCTTTTTAAAAATCTATGTGTATCAAAGAGAGGGAAACATAGCTTTACCACAACATCTTACATTACTTTAATATAAATGTCATATTTATAAAATCTTTCATATATATATATATATATATATATATATATATATGAAAAATATATATGTGTATGTATGTATGTATGTATGTATGTATGTATGTATGTATATATGTATAAACTCAGGATTCCTATGACTCAATACAGCAATAATAGATCCCACAGATCCTACAAAAGTGTTTAGTAGTTCCTGTAACCCTCTGAGATTTTCTCTTTTCCACCTTCAGTCATGAAAACAGGCATAAAACTGTAAGAACATAGTTTTCTTCTTCTATGGTATAAACTTAACAAGCATAAGCAATCTTGGAAAGCATTTCATTTTCTCTAAACATATGACCTTCTTTACATAATTAAGTAATCTCAGCTGCTAATAACTAAAGATCTATGCTGACATATTTTAAAACTGAAAATATTCAACTTAATACTCAAAACAACAGTAAATCTTTATTTTCAGCACTAGGTTTGATGCGCTTTCTCTGATTTTTGAGGCTATTATAAGGTAAGCACATTATGAACATTTTGTACTTCATAAACATCTAATTGAAAGGATTCCTATTCTCAAGCTAGTAAGAAACAGGAGACATTGAGAAAATTAACATAAAGACTAGGAGAATGCAGATACCTGAGTTCAAAGGCTACTTTATCTACTAATAGCCATGAAAATGTGGCAAATCATCTCTGTTCTGGTACTTCTGACTTCTGATATTTAAACTGGGAATGAAAATCACTTAACATAGTTGATGGGTTCACTGTGTGGGTCATTCATCTAAAATGTAAATCTTCAAAACTGAGAAATCACTCTACAAATGCAAGAATCACTATTTGTATAACTTTAAGATACACTTTTCTCCTATTACAGAAAATGAACCATCTTCAGGAGCTTAAAATATTATCAGCTTTTATTTGCATATAACATTATTCTAATTACAAATTATTTTCATGTATTCATTAAAGTGGGTTCATCAGAGTGTCTATTAGACAATTCTTTATTAGCTTAATTCAAATTATGTATATGAAAGTAATAAAACTTCATTTCTCTTTCAAAAATAATTTCGAAGGGTCTCTATTCATCCAAGTATTATTATAAATTTAATGCTGTCTGAATATGGGAGCCTAAAATTCCAAATTGCTCAGAATAAACACCAGTAAACAAGTAATGACATACTGATGATAACATCCTAATACCGTGGACACAGTTGATATTTTATTCTATTGCATTTCATATTTGAGAAACAGGGTCTATGTTCAATAAAGAAAGAATGATGACATATCATGGAGAAAATCATGGAGATCAGAGCTCATTACTCCCTAATCTCTAGCGCAGTTTAAGGCCTTGATAATTCCTAGATGTCACCTGAATTGCCAACAGTAAACATCAGGTGGGGCATCTTCTTTTTCTCTTTCCAGACTCCCCTGTCTCTAACCACACTAGCACTCCTTGAGAAGACCAGGAATTTAGAATATTTTTTGTCCTTTGCTTGGCTGGGACAGCCCTTTCTGATCCTCAGGCTGGAAAGCTATAACTTCCTGCAATTTAATAAGATGTTATGTAATAGATCAAAGTATTGGTAACCTTCTGTTTCAACAAAGAACAATGCCCTTGAAGGCAAAGATAACACCATGCTCATCATTCTACTGTTCACATAGCCCAGAGTTTGGCATGTGCTTAGGAGAAAGAACTTTAGGACACATTTGAATGAAAGAATCCATGAGTAAATGAATGGATGCCACCAGAGAACTAATGATACACAGTCACCTTAAATGACACAGACTGGTAGAAGGTAGCATATATTTTTCACCACATCAAATGCAAAGTATAAGAAACCTGCCTAACTTATAAATACAAGTTAGTATAGAAATAATATTATCCAAATTTATCTGGTATGAACATCTTGTACCTCATTGAATAAAACTCAATTCAATTGCACATATAAAACTACCCTCAGACTTAAAGCATTAAAATGATCTGTTTCTTCAAAATTCTGTCAATTTTCATGTCTCTCCGAGTCATTGTTTACTTTAAATATGTCTTTGTTTGCTAGATCAGTAAAAAAGAATGTCAGAAATAAAGCTATAGCAGAATAAACACATTATTAAAGATTTATAGTATTTTAAATAATCAAAGTTATGATTTTGATAGTTTTTTTCATATGAAGAGAGCTTTCAAATAAGTTTATTAATTGAATAAATAGCTTATTCTTTATCTTTCTGAATAAATGGCTAAACATATATTTATCTCATTACACATGGATAGAAAGAAGATATGATGTTAAAAGTGGTTGGGGGCTCAAGAAATGTCTTAATTCTTGAGGTTTGTGCCTGTAAAGCCTGACAACTTCAGTTCAATTCCCAAGGTACCAAGTAAAGCCAGATGTACACGGTGGTGCATGCATCTGGAGTTCATTTGCAATGACTGGAGGGCCTGGTGCATCCATTGTCATTCTCTCTTTCAATCTCTTTCTCTCTATCTCTCTCTCTCTTTCTCTCTCTCTCTCTTCTTTGCTTGCAAATAAATCAATTAAAATATTTTAAGTGGCTAACCTTGTTTGGGAGGTTGCATTTTTTTTAAATTATTGCTACCAGGTAATAGGTAATTTTATGTGTTTTAAAAGAGAATTCATCCTATTATTAGGATATTTCAGTTACAATCAGAAGAGCTGAAGGAATAAATGGGACATAGTTATCTTGAAGAAGAACATAGCAGGCTCCTAACTTCTTATGTGAACTGCAAGCAAGCTATTTAATGCTTTTAACCTCCATTTCTTTCTTTTTAAAAGGAAATGCTGGAGTTGATGAGAGTTAAAGTACCACAAAGCTGTAAAACCCTGTGACTCTAAGCAAGGGGAATATAGCTTTCAAGAGCCTGCGAAATCTGTTCCATCCTTTATAAGAGACAGGACATAAACTCAAACCAAGCCGGTAAGGAAGCCACTGTAGCAATTGCAAGGAACTCCCCCAACACTGAAACACTACCACATTACAATATTGTCACCCTACTTCCTCCCACTCACAGAGTGGCCCAATGTCTCCTAAGCCAATTTCCTTGAAGGCTAATTAATTCTGTGCTGCATGGGGTATTCTCAAGATGCTAAGGATCATTTGGGGAGGGAACATAAAAGTTATACTAAACAATAATATACAATTTATAGTCTAGATGTGGCACATACTGTATTGGCTTATTTTTATTTCACAGTTAATCTCCCAGCTCACAAAAGTTTTATCGGATTGGAGGCATGTGCAGTCTTCCCTTTATAAAATTTTATTGTCTCTTGCTATTTTCAGGGGTTTGTTTTATAGGCACAATTTGCTGCTTTAATCTTACAAAATTGTCATGTTCTAAATCATCGTGAATAAAAATGTCCTTAAAAGGTAGATGTGCTGAGGGTAATGCTTAATTACACTTAGGGCCTGATTTAAATGCAATATTGGTCCTGCCAAGTGGGACACAGAACAGAGAATAACTCAGCAATAGGAACCCGAATAAGCAGAAACTAGTCATCCCTGGGCTGATGGTTGCAGAGTCCACTTGTGGCATTCTGAGTCAGGTAGGTCCTCTGGTTCTTAATCAACATCTGTGCAAATTAAGACAGCTAATGCACTTGCTCCATCATTAATGTTCTCAAAAAATGAAGGCATGGATTTTTACCTATAAGCCTGTTGTTGAACAAGACATTTACTGGGACATGCATTCAAGGAAGTTCTCTAATTCCTATTGTGTTAAATGCTAGTGATGATGAATATCAGTGTAGGAAGCCTGGGAAAAGTCATGCATTCATACCCGTGGTCCACGTAAAGCCACAGTGTTTCTTAAGGTACGTGGAAAGGAATGAATACAGGAAGAAAAGTCACAGTGGTCAATATGACTTTCAGGTACCTGCAATATTTCCTATTGACCCAGATTCTGCTAACACCATGGCACTATCCCTTTAATAATATGTTTTGATTGTTGCTCCAAATCTCCTTTGCCTGACAAGTACCCCAACTAATCTCCAGGCCACCATGATTCTGAGTAATAGGCTTAGGAACCAAGTCAGGTCAATCTAACCTATGACTCAAAAGAATTTCTGTGCAGAAGAGAGATGGCCTCTGGCTGCTCAAGGGGCTAAGCCAGGGTATGTGGGTCCAGGACTGATAAAACCTGAGAGTGACAAAAACAGGGAAACGGACTTCAGCAGAATATAAGTAACTAGGTGTAGCCATGCCTAACACAGCACCTGAATTACACGACACGATAAATGCTCTCTTTTTGTCTTAAACTCAGTTTAACGACTTCGGTTTTGTCACTGGCAATAGACTGAGACCTGAGTAAGAAGAGACAGTACTGCAAATGGAACGAGGCATTTTGTTATGAAGTCCAACAACATGCACTCTTCTTCCCTGTTACTCAACATTACCTAATCAGTATAGTTCTAGAGAGCTAAAAAACTATGACCACATATCTAAACAGATGTTGCCATCAATGATAAATATGGTTACCATATACACCAAATAGCATTGGCCAAGTCCCTGATGGTAAATCCAATAAAAAAAGTGGGAAAAGAAAAAATAAACATTAAGCAGCAGCAAGCATAGGAATAATATCTAGATCATGTCTATTGATTTCACCTCAAAAGAGCTTCATTTGAAGCTCTCTAGCAAAACTTATCTTACTACTTAAATATAGTAGAGTGATACCAGAATACTTTTTAAAGAGATTAGTGACAAAATCTGTGTGTTATTCTCAAGCATGTCTTTGCACTTACATCACTTACATAAGGAAGCATACACAACACGGCCCAGGGAAATTTTGTGGAAGAGGAGGCAGAAAGAATGTCAGAGCCACACAAAGACATAAATGTCAACAATGCATGACCCACATACCTCAACAAGGAGGGGCCAGTGAGAAGGGGTAGGACATGGATGACCCTAACAATGGTACCAGCTTGACTGTATTCACTGAGTACAAAATTAATTAATAAAAATAAATAAAATTTTAAAAGTTAATAAATAAATAAAATAGCCAGATGAAAGCTTTAGCTTTCTCATCTTGCTAAATAAATAAAATTTTAATAAAACCTCCCATAAAAAATAGATGCATGTTTTGAAATTAATAAGCATAGTATCACAGTACACTGAAACTTCTTCTTACCTAAATTTATGGTCTAGACAATTGTCCATAGAGAGAACAAGAGAAAGAGAGAGGCAGAGATATAGGTTGAATGAATTTCAAGGTTTCATAATATTTAATTATATGAATAAATCATATTTACTCATCAACTTTCTTACTACAGCTTGGAAAGATTTCATTCATAATTTGGAAATTCTGGCAAAGAACATTGCTATTAATACACTAGTATTATTTGCACTTCTTATACAAACAGAAACAGAGAGTTTCTCTGGGACATAATCCAGGGTGAGTATAGGAATGCTGAGACATACAGAACTTCATATTCTCTATGTCACAGTAAATGAATTCCCAAAGC
Source organism: Jaculus jaculus (assembly GCF_020740685.1). Lineage (NCBI taxonomy): Eukaryota > Metazoa > Chordata > Mammalia > Rodentia > Dipodidae > Jaculus > Jaculus jaculus. Next base: position 12,466,844 of record NC_059107.1, on the reverse strand, counting down.
AGATGATTCCATTTCCTTCCCCATCTCTAACTATAACTTTTAGTGCTGTTCAGAAACAAGAGAACCCTACAGTGTCAATGAAAACTGAAGTCATATTATGAACTCAAAAGATCAAAGAGCTAAAATAGCTAAAAATTTTAAAATATTAAATGTAATCTGGCCCAGTTCATCCCAATTACTGCCATATTGATTTTTTTTTTATAATTTTTTAATCACATTTAACACATAGTCTTTGTGCAGATCCCTGAAACAAGTTCAAGGAGAAACATGCAAAGCCACAAAGAAAAATGCTTAAAAGGAGTGCTAACTTCATGCTGGAATCAGAAGAGAGCTACAAGAGCATTAAACTCATTAAACTATCAATCCTTCTTGGTCTCTTCCAGCTGTAGACCATGTGACTCCCCTAAAATTCAGACTGATTATGACTCTTTCCTGGTTATCATGCCTCAGGGACTCTAGTCAAATCCAAACAATTGACCATGACTGACATTCTCAAACAGCCATCCTAACTTACATAGCATTCCCTATGGCCAGCACCTTCTATTCTCCAACCTTTCTCAATACATTTTATTTCTACCCTGTTCTTTCTCCTCCCCTGCCCCTCTTTCTCTCTCTTTTAAATTCCAGGTCTTCAGGCACATTAAAAAATTTCTCTTCTTATGCACTTCCAGTGCCTCATTTGCTCAAGTAACAGTTCTAGTACAACTTCCTCCAAGAAACAATGCACCAATTTACCAAGACTAGAGGTGTGTCGTTGCTCCATAGAGCCTTGCGTGCTTCTAGGAAAACAGTGCTCAATGCTCTTGTATACACTGCACTGTCTGCACTCACTCTTTCTGCTGGACCATGACTTCCTCTCCACACAGGCACTAAGGCTGCATTACCAAGGACAGGGGGTTACTCTCATGATCATCAAATATCTACCAGGCACGTCCAACACCCAGCTCTCACAGGGCACACACAGCCGCATGTAGGATATCTGTGAATAAACATAAAGTTGTAACCTTACTTAACATATAATGAGGGGGCTGGAGGAGAGATGGCTCAGCAGTTAAGCTCTTGCCTATGAAGTGTAAGGACCCTGGTACAAGGTTCAGTTTCCCAGGACCCATGTTAGCCAGATGAAAAGGGGGCGCACAAGACGAGTTCATCTGCAGTGTCTGGAGGCCCTGGCCTGCCCATTCTCTCTTTCTCTCTTCCTCTCTGTCTGTCACTCTCAAATAAATTAAAAAAAAAAATTAAAAACATGAAAATGGCTGGAGAAATGGCTTAGCATTTAAGGCACTTGCCTGCAAAGCCTGAGTACCCAGGTTCGATTCTCCAGGTCCCATGTAAGCCTTATGTATAAGGTGGCACATGCATCTGGAGATGGTTTGCAGTGGCTAGAGGCCCTGAAGCACCCATTCTTGCTCTCGCTCTCTCTTTCTCTTTCTCTCTCTCTTCTCTCTCTCTCAGTCTGACCATCTCTCTGTCTGTAGTAAATAAATTTTAAAAAATTTAAAACACATGATGAGAGGTTTCTCTGTATGGTATCTTTTTTTTTTTCTTAACTCAGTCATTTAGCTCTCAAGCATAAACCCTGTATAAAAGAAAGAAGCAGCAATGTGTCACAATGTCAAAATGTTAGACACACCTGTGAGACTGATGACAAGCATTTTGAAGAGGAAATAGCAAAGGGCATACTAAAATCTGTTCCTTCTTTTTTGTCTTCTACTTGTCTTGTTCCCTAAATGACACTTCTAGCTAGTTATTCCTACAGGTTTGTTACAACCTACCACACCTTGTGTTCAGAACTACTCAGACGCTTCACAACCATACTGAGCTTCTACTCACTGGGAACATGAGGTATAGAGTGGGAGATGTTTGATTATTGTTCCACAGTTCTTTCCATAATGAATTAACTCTCAAGTGAAACAAATACTATTATTCATACAATGAAGTTCTCCTCTTCTACTTTGCTTCATTTTATCATCTTTCATAGTTAATGCAGAATATTTTAGTAACTAGGCTCTCAGGAACTGTGTACAGAAGACATTTTTCTGGCATTAAAGTTTTAACGATATAGAAATTCAGTACTAGGCCACATCAGTCCCCAACAGCTAGACTTCTGTCATGGAGAGTAAGTATGATTCCAGTTCCACTTAATCGCTAAATACGGAGAAGTCATCTGTGTATTCAAATGACCTGTGATGGTTAACTTTCACTGTCAACTTAAAGGGGCTTAGTATCATCTTGGAGGCACACCTCTGGATAGGTCTTTGAGAGTATTTCCAGCAAGGTTTAACTGATGGTGGAAAAACTCACTGTGAATGTGCTTGACATCCTCCCCTGGCCTGGAGTCACAGGCAATAAGAACACCAGAGAGCAGAGCACCAGCACCCGTTCATAAAACCCTGAGCTGTTCAAAACATCTTTTAAATTCCACGGAAAGTTCCTTCATTTGCTCTTTACTTCTTCCAGACTTTAAGACTGTGGTACAGTCATCTACATCTCCACTTAAGGCACTTAAACTTACAGAATTCTTCCCTGTGGTTGTTTGAATCACATGTTCCCCTTAAATTCACATGTTCTGAAGGCTAAGTCCCCAGCAGATGGCAATTTAAAAGGTGGAGCCTTGCCGGAGGAGGTGTGTTGTCGGGGTTCAGCCTCAGGGTGTTATAGCTCAGCCCCCCCAACCCCCCCACACACACCACGACTCAGCTTTACTCTATTGTTGCCGTTTTGTACCTGCTGTGGCAGAGGCAATGCCCAGCCTGTTCTCATGCCATGCTTTTCCATGCTATTCTGAAGCTTCTCCTCCAGACTATAAGCAAGAAAACAAACATTTTCTCTTCATCAGCTCCCTTGGGTCCCAGCAACAAGAAAGTAACTGCAATATTTCTTTATAATGTGCACATAGTTACATACATAAATACTCATTTTCCAATTTTCAAATGGGAGAAATGAAGCTCAGAGATAATCTCTCTCTGTCTATCTCTCCCCTCTCTTCTTCTCTCTCTATTTCCTTTGTCATTCTAGCTCCTGGATGAATCCACTAATCTTATTCTTACTTTAATGGAGCTAAAATTTACTTCCATAAACATGACCTTTTTGAAAAAAAAAAATCTTACTCTTTTCCATTGGAACAGTTAGGGGCAGTTTGAAAGTTTGTGTCCTATGTACACCCACTCTCACTGTCCTGAAAGAGCTGCTGATAAAACCACTACACATGAACGAATGAACTCACATGACCTGATTAAATGTTCAGGCTCCCTAAATGCCTATTAAGAACACTTTGTGAGGGCTAGAAAGATGCCACAGCGGTTAAAGGCACTCACTTGCAAAGTCCTACTCCCTGGGTCTATTCCCTGGAACCCACATAACTGCAAAGTGGAACTTGTGTCTACAGTTCAGTTCAGTTGCCAGAGGCCCTGGTGGTCCCATACTGATTCTGTCTCTTTCTGTCTGTCTCTCTCTGAGTAAAGTAATTAATTTAAAAAAGAATACTTTGTGAAACTTTTATATACCAGTCAAATTCTTTTAAAATGAAACCTTGGGGGCTGGAGGGATGGCTGAGCAGTTAAGGCACTTGCCTGTGAAGCCAAAGGACCTAGGTTCCATTCCCCAGTACCTACATAAGCCAGATGCACAAGGGAGCACATGCATCTGGAGTTTGTCTGTAGTGGCTAGACGCCCAGGTGTACCCATTCTCTTCTGTCTCTTCTCTCTCTCCCCCCTTGCAAATAAATAAATAAAAATAAGTTTAAAAAATGAAATCTTGCATGACTGCCACATGCAAATAAGAAATAAAAAATAGTCAGGCATGGGGGTATACACCTTTAATCCCAGGACTCAGGACAGAGGTAGGAGGATTGCCGTGAATCCAAGGAAACCCTGAGACTACATAGTGAATTCCAGATCAGCCTGGGCTACAGTGAGGCTCTACCTTGAAAATAAAAAAAGAAAAAAATTAAAAGTGATTGATATTAATTCAGAGAACCTAGAGTATCTGAAGTAGACCTAGATGTTTCTATGTATCCTGCCTTTCCTTTACATGAAATCTGTTATTTAAGGAATCCCATAAGGAATCCTAGGCATCATGGTGCATAAGCATAAGATATCAACTATTTTCTGTCTTAGTCTTTCTTTATGTAGGATAATGTGCTGAATAATTACTCTAAGAAACAAAGATTAAGAATAATTATTCTGAATTCCTATTGGATTATAATTTTAGTTATAAAGGCACAGAACAGAAAGCATACCAAAAAACAATTTTTTCTATAGCCTTAAATTCAAGGGTTTGTTGGTATGACAGAATTACCTAAGGACCATATGATTCTATTACCTATTTTCCACAAAGATTTCCAACTAAGTCTGAACAAAGAGGTATTTATTTTTTTAAAGTCTCCTAAAACCTAAGAGATAGATTAAAACTGATTCTTTATTTTTAAGTGACCATGTTTATTTGGGCCTTAGTTTCCTCAACTTAAAAAGATTAGGCCAGGGCTGGAGAGAGAGTTCAGTGGCTAAGGTGCTTGCTAGTCTGAAAAGACTAAGGACCTGGATTTAACTCTCAGGAACCCACATAAAGTCAAATACACAAAATGACACATGCATATGGAGCTCAATTGCAGTGGCTAGAGGCCCTGACACACCTATTTACTCTTTCTCTCTCTACCTTTCTCTTTCTCTCCTTTCTGTCTTTCAAATAAATAAATAAGTTAAATATTTTAAAAAGATTGGCCTAGATGGCATCTAGTTTATTTCAAACACTAATATTCTATCTACTTAATTAAGTTGAGAGTTTTACTTTACCTTTTAAGAAAACAACTACTGGGCTGGAGAGATGGCTTAGCAGTTAAGCACTTGCCTGTGAAGCCTAAGGACCCCGGTTCGAGGCTCGGTTCCCCAGGTCCCACGTTAGCCAGATGCACAAGGGGGTGCACGCATCTGGAGTTCGTTTGCAGAGGCTGGAAGCCCTGGCATGCCCATTCTCTCTCTCTCCCTCTATCTGTCTTTCTCTCTGTGTCTGTCGCTCTCAAATAAATAAATAAATAAAATAAAAAGAAAACAACTACTGCTACACTGTTCATAGGAATGTAATTTGGTACAGCCATTGTGGAAATCACTGAGATGGCTACAAATAGATTTACCATAAGACACAGCTATCCAGTCACAGACATACATTGTAGGAACTCTTCTTACTACTCTAGAGATACTTGCTCAACCATGTTTATTGCTGTTCTATCCACAATGGCTAGCAAATGAAGCCAACCTAGATGTCCCTCAACTGATGAGTGGATAATGAAGATGTGGCACATTTACACAATGGAGTTCTACTCAGTGGTAAAGAAAAATGAAGTTATGAAATTTTTTGCAGTGAAAAGGATGGATCTGGAAAGGATTATGCTTAGTGAGGCAACCCAAGCCCAGAAATCCTAGCACCACATGTTCTGTCTCATATGTGGATCATAGCTACAGATATTTAGATTCTTATGTGAGTTGGGGTAAAAAATTGGTACCAAAGACCAATAAGCTAGAAAGGAGCTAAAACGGAGGGATGAGAGAGGAGAACTTAAAGGGATGGCATTGTGTATATGCAAACAGATGACCAAATTACTGGGGAAAGAATGGCCTAAGTGAGATCAGGGGAAGAGATTGAATAAAGAAAGGGTGGGAGGGGGTAATTAAAATTTAAGAGGGTATGAGTAAGTTATATGGAGATCTACCTTTTTGGACAATGGTGCACCCAAATGCCATAGATTGTTTCTAGAAAGTTTCAGTGCCAAAGATGGAATACCCTCCAGTGAGCTGGCCATAGAGTCCCCTGATCCACCCAAAACATTGTAGGCCATTGAATAGATGGTAAGACCCTATTGTTGAAGACTCCACACATTTGGGCTGCAAGATCATAGAGAAATGAAGCTAGAGCTAAGCTGAAAACCTTGTCCCTGTAGACCAGCTGACAGAAAACTGGAAAATGCTATGCTCCATGCAGCCCTATGGGAGAGAGAAGTCATCAGTGAGATCAACAACAACGGACATTGCAAGCCTTAAGTATGACCAGCTAGGCTAAATGAGCCAATGAATGCAATAGCAGCATGGCTGTTAAGAAGGAAACAAACCACTCATTAATTGAAATGGGGGACCTCTTCATGGGAAGGAATAGATGTCTGGTACTGAAAACCTATGATGGAGGACGTCATAAGCCCTGGAAGTGTAACACCTGCTGGTGTATGACTAAATGCATATGTTATGCTCACCAAACTGCCCCTGAGCACTTCTTTTAACATCCACATGGCAGTGACCTCTAGGATGACTCAAAAGGCACCAAAGTGATAAGGAGAATTCATAGAGTATTGATCAGCACTGAAAAATCTCTGTCACACCCTCCAAGTCTCAGGATCCATTGTAGAAAGAAGGCAAAAGGAATGTAAGAGCCAAAGGAAGGGTAAGACAACTTACATTGCAGTCTTCCATATACAAACTGGCCTGGATATCCATGACCTTGCAATGCCTAGCACTACCTACACAGGATACTCAAAACAAGAAGAAAAGATGATGACATCAAAATATGAGACTAATTGAAAGAGGGAGGAGATATAATGGAAAGTGAATTCATAAAGAGAAAAATGGGAGAAGAAAGGCAATTATCATGGTTTGTTGTCAATAATTATGAAAGTTGTCAATAAAGAATGTCAAAAAAAGAGAACAGAACTGAAGCTAAAATCATGTTATGCTTATAGCTGAACTACGCAGCCAGTCTTCCATATCCATAAGTCACACATCTACCAATTAGAAAACTGTGTGGATCCAAAATTTTCTAAAAATGAGATTGTTCCTGTACTTAATATTCATAAAGTTTTTGCTATTAATAACTATTTGCATAGCTTGTATATTACACTAATTATTATCAATAATTCAGAGATTATGGAAAATATATGACGGAAAGAGTACAGGTTGTGTACAAAACCCTTAACTTTTATGTAAGGGAATTTAGCATACTTAGGGGACCTGATACCAAATTATAGCAGATAAGCAGGGATAAACATCCAAACAGGAGGATAAATCCTACCAATCAAACTGGAGCACTAAACAGTTATCAAGTCACTAGAGTGATCACTACACATGCTTTTTACCAAAATCTGAGACACATTTTGATAATGTCAATATGATTATATCATGTGCTATTACCTTGCTTAGAGTCTTTTGGGGATTTTATCTCCACTAAATAGGAGACTCTGGAAAAAAAAATATGTATTATGCACATGAAAAGTTAGAGAATCACTGCTGGAAATGAATGTTAATTGTGTGAATCATTCATGCTGAACTGAGTGTTTCTAGAAATCATGTTTTCACCTTTGTACCTAATGAACTCCCATCATTTTGGAATGCCACTTCATTCGAGGTGTCTCTGCTCTCAGCAGCTCAAATGCCACTGCACCTCGTTTCCAAATAGAAGCAAGACAAGAAATTCTCAGCAGTCATTACAAAGGCACCAGATGGAAATTCAAGAGATAAATAAGTACATTTATACTACAGCAGGGGATTTCAAATTTTCCTTTCAAATGGAGCCAATTAAGATGCAGGAACTCTGACAGCACTTCCACTGCAGAGTGAGAAAGGAACACAGCACCCATGTCACAATTTTAATTGGCTCCACAAAGGGAGTATTTGCTAAGCATTCAAAATCAACTTCTGCCAGAATGCATAAAAGGTACTTAGGTATCTGTTCAATACAATAGGACTTTTCAGTCCACAAAGCATCCAAGTGTCTTTTCAAAAAGTGACAGTGTCAAGTTGTTTATGAGAAAGCATTGCTTGTCTTGCAATCTTATCTCTATACTATAATTATGGGGAAGAAAAGGAAATCCAGAATTTGTCTACAATGCCCCTGCACATATAGAAAAATGAGGCATAATGATGGAAATCTACTAAGAGATCAACTAGTTTTATTGTTGTGCCTCAATTCCTGAAATTCAGGGAGTAGAATTTTTTTCAATGAATTAAGATGTCTTCATTAAGAATTTTTTTTAATTGCTCAAAAGCACATAAGCAGGCAAACCAAAAAAAAAAAAAAAGCACTGAAAATGGAGTATTCAGTTGATATGAGAAAAAAATCAGATTTAATTCAAATACAAATTAAAGTAATATTTCATTACTTCATACCCACCATAAATACCAATATGTAGATCACAATGTACCACATGTCTGGAGTTGTTTGGGGGAATAGTTGTCATAGCTATTCCAAAAACATTAACCTAGTCATTTTCATATAAAATAGAAACGAATCTGTAGAATGACATATAAGTCTCATAACTGATTATCTACTGCATAGAATCTCTTCAGCTCAAGGCTTATAAGAGAACACATAAAGGCTGGACTTTTATGAAAATGGTGAGAATTGATAAGTAAAATGGAAAACACTATGCAACACAATGTTTACAGCAGAAGCCTGGACACACCTTGCAAACAGTGTTGATCAGAGAACAAAGAACAAAACAAGATGGACAGTCCATCACCGTTGAGGTGAATTAAACATGGTAACCTCCACACTCGCTCTCCCTAAAGAGCACAGGCAACTCTGCCCCACAGCATGTATTTCAGAGTATCTTTCATGGGGGTTGAATAAGCCTAGGGTTTGAATTAATAACAAATGAGATAGAAATAAGCTGTAATGAGACAGAAGTAGCTGGGAACAATGATGGATATTTGCATGGGCTGAGGTGTATGGTCAAGTCAAATTTCTGCAACAGATATCCAGAAGAGGGGGAACAATTCTTTTATTTTTTTTTAAATTTTCTGTTCAATACAACAGACTGCTTACAATATCATATTCAACAACAAGAATAAATGTTTTACAATTACAGTAAAATTAAAGATTTAGGGCACCAAGTTTTAACTGAGGAAGCTTCAACCAATAAGCCAACTACAATCACCAGCGAGGAAATCACTTTGTACCAGGCACTATACCCAACACTGATAAACAAAGAGACCAAAATGTGGTACTTTGGTATCATCAAACAGAAAGAATTTCCATATACATGAGATTACATGAAAATGGGAACAGAAATACATTATAATCTTATCTTAATAAAGCTTGCATTGCAACTTTCCCCTAACATTGTCCCATTTGTTTTAAGAGCACTCTAAAAATATTCAATGTCTCATTGTTTTACAAATTTTCATTTGCAGCGAACTTTATATTTGAAGTATATAATTCATTTTTGAGTGACTTATGAAAGATAAGTAACACATGTTACTAACTCTTTAAGACTTATTCAGTGGATTCATAAGTGCTAATGCTTTGGGGGTATATTTTAGAATAAAGTAGTATTCATTAAAATGTAATGATTAAGTAGAAAGATTATAAAATGGTGAAAGTGAACTTTTAACATACCATTAAACTGAACTAGATGCAAAGGCAAAACTGAATCTATTCCAAAAATATTTAAACAATGTCTCCAATCACCTATAAATAATTGTATCATATATAAGACTCACCCTGAGCAATCAGATGTTTAAGGGCCCCGGTGTTTAATCATATGTTGGTCAGCTGATACTGTAACAAGGTATCTAGATAATGAATTGGCAAAGAGAAAAAAAAAAAAAACTATTTCCTTTCACAGTTTTAGAATTTTTCAATCCACATTTCCGTGGCTTTGCCACTTTTGGGTCTGACTTGAGGCAGGATGTCATGGCTGGAGCACGTGCCCAAGGGCTCCCATTCACACTGATGCAGCTATGAGAGGAAGTAGACAGAAGTGGAATTCCTGTTATCCACTTCAAGGTAACACCTCCAATGCCTAAAATGTCCCAATAGGCCAAACCTCTGAAAGGTTTCTATATTTCAATAGCTCTGAGGTGAGGACCAAGACCCATGTGCCATTAGGGAACATTCCAGATCCCAGCTATATAATTCACCACATTTTAAGCATTCTGAGCATGTTCCCAGTGGTAGCCCACATATTGCAGAATATGTACAAATGGCTACATCACAAGTCATGAATTTTATTACTTTGATATTAACAATAATGCCTTTTCCACCTCATATTCTTCTTCTTCTTCTTCATTTTTATTTTTTGAGGCAAGCCCAATACTGGACTTTGTAATTTTTTTGATGTAACAGAACAAGAGAGAGAGAATTGGTGTGCCAGAGCCTCCAGGCACTGGAAATGAACTCCAGATGCATGTACCACTTTGTGTGCATGCACAACCTTGCACACTTGCATCACTTTGTGCATCTGTCTTACATGGGACCTGGAGAGTCAACCCAACCATGGGTCCTAAGGCCTTGCAGGCAAGCACCTTAACTGCTAAACTATCTCCCCAGCCCCTCCATATCTTCTTTTGAGGAGAAAAATGTATTGTAGATATGACTGACGTACTGGGAAAGAATTTGAGTATAAGCTGAATTTTGCACTCGTGTATGAAGAATTTCATACATCAAAAGCAGTTGGGTCGAAGTAGTACAGGAAACTGCACCCAGAACCAAGAATGCAGGGAGTCAGGATAGTGCCTCTCAAACATCTGGAAGCATCCATCCCACCATGTGTGTTATCCTGTGATGCGATATGTCACTAGTATTTGACACTTCTGAACTTCACTATCCTACTCCTGTCTACTGAAGTGAAAAAAAAAAAATCCTAGAAGTTAAAAAAGAAAAAAAGTGTTAAGTCTTGAGGAAAAACTTGAAAGAAGCATTTGAAAGAAACATCTTGACCCCCACCCCTGTACCAAGCAACAGCACTAAGAGATTCACACAGCAGGCCATGAGAGGGAATGTGAAAAAATAAATGCCCATTACTGGAACAATATCTGCTGCTGTAAGTTTAATAAGATCAAGGCCTATGGGAAGAGAAGAGATGGAAAGAATGTTGAGCACATGACAGGAATACAGAAGAAAGAGAAGAAACAACTTTTCTCACAATCAAAGAGAAAGCACTAGTTACACAAGAAAGTCTTAAGCAGGGATGGAGAGATGGCTTGGCAGTTAAGTGCTTGCCTATCAAGCCTAAGGACCCCAGTTCGAGGCTTGATTCCCCAGGGCCCACATTAATCAGATGCACAAGGGGCGCATGCGTCTGGAGGTCCTTTGCAGTGGCTAGAGGCCCTGGCGCACCCATTCTCTCTCTATTTATCTGCCTCTTTCTCTCTCTGTCTGTCGCGCTCAAATAAATAAATAAATAACAAAAAAATTTTAAAAAAAATGAAAGTATTAAGCAGAAACTACCAAATCCAGGAAACCTTTCAGTACCTGTGGCAGTAAGCCTGTGTATTAGTTATTTTTCTTGCTGTGACAAAATACCTGATGAAAGCAACTTAAGGAAGAAGTAGCTTATTTTGGGTCAGAATCTGCATGCACAAACTATCCTGCTGGATAGGCATGGTAGCAGGTTTGTGAGGCAGCTGGAAACATGGTATCCACAGTCAGGAAGCAGAGACAGAGAGAGAGAGAGAGAGAGAGAGAGAGAGAGACTGGTACTCAACTTGCTTTTGCCTTTCTATTCACTGAGTGACCTAGCCCAGGTGAGGTACCACTCATAGTTAGAGTAGGTCTTCCCACCTCAAGTGTCTCAGTCTAGAAACTCTCTCACACAGACATGTTATGAAGTTTGTGTCCTAAATGATGACAGATCTAGTTAAGTTGAAAATCAATATTAACCATCACAGCTTGGTTTCAAATCTCTCTACAAATTTAAAAGGCCTGTATTTGTTGGGTAAAGTCACAAGACAGATGGGAAAAAAAAGCTGTAAAATAATTTCTGGCAGCAATACATAAATTAATTGAAGAACAATGCTATCCATTGGGCCAAATTTTCAAATCTGGTGAACTAAATATCAATTATAAATGCATGCCTTCAAGGATGTTCTTAAAGGCATAAAATACACTCTAGAATTTAAGGATTTAAAAGATGGCAAGAGTGGGTAATTCTCCATTTTCACAATAACTCACCAGCAGGTCCTCCCCCTTTGCACATCTACATGGGAGGCAGGTAGTGACATATTTGTTGATATATGGATAAAGTTGTAATAATGATTTGTTATATTTTTATTATATTTTTGTTTTCTTTTATATGTCATTTACAAAGCTTGATTACAGTGCTCCTAACTTCATTTTTCCACTAGGCCTTGTGCTTTTCTTTGTTGTATAACTATGAACAGTATTGTGATTTTCTTCACTTTTTATATCCACATTACATGGATGGCTTGCACATTAGACACAGGCTGGCAGGCTTTGCAAGCAAGGACCTGTGACTTCTGAGCTGCTTTCCAAGTGCCTAAGCTGTGAGTTTTCAAAACACCAGCTTCATATTACGGCATAGATGACTCTGTTTTTATTTTATTTTTTGCTTTTTTTTTTTTTTTTGAGGTAGGGTTTCAGTCAAGCCCAGGCTTACTTGTACCTCACTCTAGTTTCACGCTGGCCTTGAACTAAACTTCCTACCTCTGCCTCTCAAGTGCTGAGATTATAGGCATGTGCCACTATGCCAGGTTCTGACTCTATGTGACTCTGTAAGGAACACGTGTTAATTTTGTCTCAAAACATGTTTTCTACAAATTTGTCTCTAACCAGTATCACACACTAGGTTTTGCCTCCTCCAGGGTGGGTGCAGAAAGACGAGGAGAAACACAGAATATGGTACTACCAATGAGAGTACCCTAAAACTCTGGATGCACCGGTATCTTGACATATGGTCTATGCAGAACCTAAGCAAGACCTCCTAAAGAACTATGAATCTTGGAGCTTCTGAAGCTTGGTTCCAGCAAGATAAGCACATCATTGTCCAAAGAGAATAATCAATAAAGAGTTGATCCAACATCAAGTATTAAAACACCTCATGCAATTTTGGATCCACCTAGAAACACAGGTTTATTGCCATTGATTTTGTTCTTATTTCTTTGTTTAGTTTACAATGTGAGCCAAATAGCCAAAATAGTTTTTACTATTTTGAATACATTTTGTCTTCTTACTAGCAAACCAAAAGTACATTGATTTCCAGAGAAACCTTTTGTGCCTGATGTAACTGACAAAGGGGGGGGGTGGGGGGAGGGAAGAGAATTTCTTCTCCTTGGTAGCAGGCATGGCACTGGTAAACCTTGTGTTTCCCACAGCACCATAAGTACTGCAAAGGCATAAGCCTCGGTTTTAATGTGCCACAATTTCCTAGGGACTACCCCAGGCTTGACACCTCATAGGGCCTTAGAAAGTATCTGTGTAATGAAGACAAATGGGCCAATTAATGGACACACTTGGCCACTCTAAGCCTGTTTGCTCATCACTAAAATAGAGAAGCAGGTGATAGTTGTCCACCTTTTCTTAAATGGGGATCTAATGAGATAATGTATATAAAAGTGCTGTGCTAGCTATAAAGCAATAATTATGATTCATTCAGCAAAGCAGTGAAAAAGACCATAATGGAGTTGACAAAAGCATAAGTGCCAAAGTCAGATGCTCAGACATCAGCACTGTGTCTTATTAGCTGTCTAATTTGGGCTAAGGCATACATTCACTCTAAAACTACAGCCTCTTGTGTTTGGGAAAGCATTGAAAAGATATCACAACATGCGGTATATACCTCATTACATTTCAGGCATGTTATGTGCTTTATCAGAAAACTATAAGTCAGAGAAGGGCTCTGCCCCCAAGAAGCTTACAGTCTACCTAGATGTTAGAATCAGGTGTACAAATAACCTCCGAACACAGCAGAGAAATTGCCTTAAGAGAAAAATACATGCATGGAAATCAAGAAAAATCAATCTCTCCAGCTCTTGAAAGAAATATCCTCTTCCTCTAAAGTCACTATGGTATGTTCCTACTAAACATGACTTTCATTGTCAGGTATTGGCCATGAAATGCTTCCAAAACATACTGAGCTTAGATGACGAAGTACACAGTTCGCATGTTTCTATGCCATAAATTCAAAGTCACTTAGGTGCACACTGGAAAAAAAAAGTGTGCCCAGGAGGTCAATCACATGGGTGACTGAGGCATCAACGGTGTTCAAGGAGACACAAGAGAACTGTGAACTTCAAAGTACATGACTCAAAAGCTGAAAGGAGGCCGTGGTGGGTGAATCACGGCCTCCAGAAATACCCTATGAGTGCTACCTCATTCAACACAGAAGACTTTGGCAGACAAGATCTGACAGCTGGATTGCTCTGAGGTCTCAAACAGAGAGACATCATGGAAGGATGTGCTGACAGCAGCAGGGATTAGAGGTGACCTTGAAAGTAAAAGAGGGATCTGTGTGCCTTGGGATACTAGCAACCACTAGATGCTGAGAAGAAGAAAGAAAGGGATTTTCCACGGAAATAATCCAGGAAGAATTCCCCGTTGGACACTTTGACGTTCGGTTGTTAAATAAAATATTGGACGCCTGACCTCCAAGAAAGAGTAAGTGTGAGTGGAGTTAAGAAAGTAGGTTTGCAGTGATCTGCATACATCAGAGACAAAGACAAAACGGCTCTTGTTTTCCTGTTTAATTTCTTCTTCCTAACAGTAAAGAATGTTTTCAGGATACCACCCAGGGGACTCCCAGTTCAGAGTTCACTTACAGATGTTGCCACAATGGCTGGAAAATTGCAAGAAAAGACTTCTACCACAGTGACCCTAAAATATACTAATGGGCTACCCTTGAGAAAACACAAAATGGCTTACATTGACCCAAAATTCTGACCCACATGAAAATCCTAGAGCAGGGCCCAGCATCCTAACGTATGAAGAAGCATTCACTGTGCCCACTCTTAACCTCATGTTTACTCTGTGGAAAATGAATTCTAAAGTGAAAGTGGGAATTTAGAAGGGAGGCATGTACTATGCCTGAATTTAATTGAGCATTTAGGACTCAAATATGACCATGCGCAGTACAATATTTAATATAGACATTTGGGATGAAGAAAGAGCAAGCACATTCACCTCTTTAGGACTCAAATACAAGTGTGCTAACTGCAGTATTTAATTCAGATTGGGGCAAAAGGAACAACAAGCACATTCACCTTGCAGCATTTTCTTTAGCACCATCACCTCTACAGGGGAATCCTATGTTCTGGTCACATGATTTTTCTCTCCTTCCTGCCTCTGTGCAAGCTGTTCCCTTCACTGATGTGTCCTTCCATTCTTTGGTTCTTTCCTCTAACTCTAAAGCTGGACAAAAGCAATAAATCAGGGCTGGGGAGATGGCTCAGTAGATAAAGAGCTTGCAGAGCAAGCATGACTACATGAGCTCAGGTGCTCAGGACCCTCATCAAGCCCGATGCTGTAGTGCAAGGATCTGAAGTACCAGTGTGGCTGTGGTGAGGAGGAATGTGGAAACAACAGAATCACCCAGCAGCTCATGGACTAACTTCACAAAAAAAAAAAAAAAAAAAAAAAAAAACAGGGAAAATTGAGAGATCCTGTCTCAAACAAGGTGGAAGGTAAGGACAGATACCCCAAAATTGTCCTTTGACTGCCATATGCTCCATGGAACATGCATATAGGAAGTCCCCTCTCATACACATGAACACACACATCATACACATACCCTAAAATGGAGCAAATCATAAATATGCTTCAAAACTCTAGTAAATGTCTCCTTCAGGCAATCTTCCATGTACCTGTGGAAGTGCTCCCCGCTTTTCATCCCTTCATACCACCCTCCAACAGAGTTTCCTTAGCGGGTGTCTGCCATCATCATCATCAATCATAACCATAATCATAATCAACCTGTTATATATTTGTCATTCCAACTACAGTAGGTCTTTCCTGTACAGTGGCCATACCATACTATGGACCTGCATTCTCAGAACCAGGTCTGAAATGTCACAGTGATTTTTTAAGCTAGTTTTTGTGATTTATGTTTTGAGAGAGAGAGGGACAGAATGGGCACACCAGGACCTCCAGGCAGTGCAAATGACCTCGAAATGCATGTGCCACCTTGTGAATCTGACTTACATGGATACTGGGTAATCAAACTTGGATCCTTAGGCTTAGCAGGCAAGTAATTTAACCACTAAGCCATCTCTTCAGCTCAATCACAGTGACTTTTTTTGTTGTTGCTTTTTTTTTAAATTTTATTTATTTTATTTGAGAGTGACAGACACAGAGAGAAAGACAGATAGAGGGAGAGAGAGAGAATGGGCGCGCCAGGGCTTCCAGCCTCTGCAAACGAACTCCAGATACATGCACCCCCTTGTGCATCTGGCTAACGTGGGACCTGGGGAAACGAGCCTCGAACCAGGGTCCTTAGGCTTCACAGGCAAGCGCTTAACCGCTAAGCCATCTCTCCAGCCCATTGTTGTTGCTTTTTGAGGTAGGGTCTTACTCTGGCCCAGGCTGACCTGAGATTCACTATGTAGTCTCAGGGTGGCCTAGATTTAACTCATGGCAATCCTCCTACCTCTGCCTCCTGAGTGCTGGGATCAAAGGCATGTGCCACCACCATCACAGTGATTTTTTAAGTTTGCTAAAGCTACTGAAAACCAGTCTCCACAACTTGTCATCTATTTTGGTTATTAATCCAAAAGTTACTTACCAGATTGTTTCTGAAACTCCAGCCACACTTGAAGGTAAGGGGCTTACTACAAAGAGGAGCTAGAGGCACTGTGTGGTAAGAACATAGAACCTGAGCCTCTGATTCTGCCCACGTGATCTGGCTTGCCTTGCCTCCTTCAACCTTACCACCTCCAATTCCCAGCCTATCCACTTGTTTCCACACAAACTGTCCCTGAACATTGGATTTCTATGAACATAAATATCAGTGTTACTTGAATGTTTGCCTGTGGACTATTATTCTAAAAAGCTGTTTTCTTATAAAGTGTGGACAACATTTATAACTTAACCATCAGTCACCCTCCCATTCCCTGGAAGCAGAATTTCCTCATTCACAGGATTCATTGCCGTTATCCACCTTCCCTCTATATGTCCAAATTCCCAGAGAGGTCCGATTCTACAGTTCTGGGATTCCTGTAGCTTCTGAGGCCAGTCTTACCTCCCAAGTTTTAACTATGGAAACCAAACATTCCCTCAGTTGAATTTGGTTTTTATTAGTTGTGGCAAATAGATTTCTAACTGGTATTTTATAAAAAAAGGAAGTAAAAAGGAGCAAGTTTCTCACTTAGTTTCATCTTCTTAAAAATCCAACATATGGCTTTATTGAAAGAGAATAATATAGATATTAGGCAGACTGCTTATCAATATTATAGTGCAATACATTAGAACCTGAAAAGAGAAAATACCCCCAGGAGAATAGATGTAACAATATGTCCAAGCACAGCAGAGGCCCAGAAACATAACTGTCACATGAATAGATGACTTTGTACCAGATATATAAGCTTTCTGAGTCTGTTTTCTCATGTACAAATTGCCAATGTTAATTGCATATTGTGTGTCACTAAAATGTAAATTATCTTATTTGGGTAACAGAAGCACTTGCACACCTCTTATACCAAACAAACAAACAAACAAAAAATGCAAACTGCCTTAGTAAAACAACATTTGAAAACCTTTCAATTGCTTTAAATAAAATTTAAAATATCCAAATACTGAGGAAGTGGATGGCTCAGAGGGAAACCACGTATGCTATAAGCATGAAGGTCTGAATTCGGATCTCTATTATGCACGTAAAAGCTGAGCATGGTTGTATACATCTGTAATTCCAGTGCAGGAAGGTGGAGACAGGCAAAGCCCTGGGACTTGTTGGCCAGATAGTCAAGCTGAATTGATCATCTCTAAAGCAGTAGGAGACTCTACAGAAAGTAAGGTGGAGAGAGAATAAAGAAGATACCTGACATGGACCTCTGACACACACATGTGCACACACCACACACATATTTCTAAAGAGCCATCATTGACTGTGTGAAATTAAAAAATTACTGGGAGAGGCCTGGTGTGGAGAGATGGCTCAGCAGTTAAGGCACTTGCTATGAAGCCTAAGGACCCAGGTTTGATTCACAAGTACCCACATCATGTCATATGCACTAGGTGGCATAAGCATCTAGAGTTCATTTGCAGTGGCTAGAGGTCCTGGTGCACCCATTGTATCTCTCTGCCTCTATCTCTCAACAAACAAAATAAAAAAAATATTTTTTATAAAAAGCAGAAAGGCTGGAAATATTTCTTAGTGGTTAAGGCACTTGTCTGTGAAGCCAAAGGACTCGGGTTCAAATCCCTATTACTCACATAAAGCCAGATGCACAAGGTGGAACATGCATCTGGAGTTCATTTGTAGTGGCTATAGGCCCTGGTGTGCCTATTCCCTATATATATATATATATATATATATATATATATATATATATATATATATATATATATACAACCATACACATATATACATATATATCTTCTTCTTAATCTCTTTGAAATAAATAAAATATAAAAACAGAAGAAAAGAAAGGAAATTACTGGGAAAGTTACCTTTCTGAATATTTTATTTTTATTTATTTATTTGACAGAAAGGGGTGGGGAGAGAGAATGGGTATGCCAGGGCCTCCAGCTACTGAAATGGAATTCCAGATGCATGTGCCACCTTAAGCTTATGTGGGTCCTGGTAATTGAACCTGGGTCTGTTGGCTTCACAGGCAGCACCTTAACTACTAAGCTATTTCTCCAGCCTGGAAAGCTATCTTTTAAACAAAAATGTTTATTTATTTGAGGAGAGAAAAAGAGATATTAGGAGTGCAAGGGCCTCCTTCCACTGCAAACTCCAGATGCATGTGCCACTTTGTTACTCTGGCTTTCCGTGGATACTGGGAAATGGAGCCCAGGCCATCAGGTATTGCAAGCAAGAGTCCTTAACCACTGAGCTATCACTAGAGTCCAGAAAGTTACCTTTTTGCACATGCAATTAACTTGCTCGATGAAATCTGACAGAGAGAACTAAGCTCATTCTGCTGATGTGTGTTTGGCTCTCTCAGTCACAGCCACAGCACTCAGTGATACAGCACGTACCTTCTGCGCCACAGTCAATGTGAGGCATATACGGGACAAGGGGAACACAGCCAGGGACAACCAATCTGGACCTGTAATCTTACCTCCCTGCTGAAGACCCTGTCACACAGTGTGGCACAGCACTAAAATAAGATCCAAATTATCTTTTAAAATGATTATCTTTTAAATTTTATTTATTTGCAAGCAGAGAGAGAGAAGGGAGACATGCAAAGAGAGAATGAGCACACCAGAGCCTCTAGTCACTGCAAATGAACTCCAGATGCATGTGGCCCTTGTGCATCTGGCTTATGTAGGTCCTGGGGAATCGAATCTGGGTCTTTTGGTTTCTCAGACAAACGCCTAAGCAGCTAAGCCATTCCTCCATCCCCAAGTTCTTTATACTACTTTGAAATCTTAACTTTCAAAACCCTTATTTCTCCAGCATTATCTTCTGCCACCACCAATATCAATTATTAATCAAACTACTCTTCAGAGCCTTAGACAAGTAGATTTTTCTTTCTGCTTTTACATCAGGGTCCCTGAAGGTACACAGACATATTCTCTGCTTGGAATGTTTTCCCTGCACAAATGCCATGGCCAGCTCCTTCCAACTCTCTGGGGCTCAACTGAATGCCACCTCCTCAGCCAAATTTCCTTGTATCCACACCCTCCTCCCTCTGTCCACTCCATCAGAATAAACCCTCTCCTCATTCCCACATTTTTTTCTCTACCCAGGTTCCTCCAAAGTTATAAAATATTATTTTCTTGGCTCCTTGGATTCGCATGGCTCTTGAGAGGAACTGTGACCTGCGCTGTTCACTGTTTATTTTTGTACTTGCACAATATCAGCTATGAAAGAGTCCCACACTACCCAGAGAAAGAATAAAAAGGTGGGTCATGACAAGTGTACAACTACGGCATGAAGTAGTACACCTTGAGGTTTTACATAATGCGGAAAAATTTGAGAGAGAAAAGTTACAAATAATGACTCAATGAGTGAAAGAAATCTGTATTCTATGAGTAATGCAAATGCATTTAAGGCTTTGAATCATGTCAGCAAAATTTTTATTCTGCTTTTTAGGGAGTACATTGTGCTACCAGCAAAAAAGAAAAAAAAAAAAAAACAATGGACAAATGACAATGCATGTGAAACTTTGGCTACTTGGGTGTGGACTATGAGCAACAAAGGCAAAAAAGGTTCTTGCAGAGGCTGGGATTAGAGAAGAAAATGGCAGGTTCTGTCGTGACTATCATCCAGACACTTAGCAGTGATGAAAAAAATAAAAATAAAAAAGGACTCCATGAATCTGTATCCTCATCCATGTTATCTTCAGATAATAGTCATTCCTCTGTGGGAGCCGTTTCCACACTGTCCCCACTGCTAGACTTAGAAATGCCTCAGAGGTGTTTGGTTATTTTTTAAAATTATGAAGAAAAATCACAAAAAAAAAGAGATACGCAACAGGTAAAATGAAATTACCTTTCAGGCATTTCTCATTCCATCTCCTCATTAGCCTTTTCCTATGCCTTGGGTCACTCCCCAGCAAGCTTTTTAAGCTTAAGTTAACTCACTTTCTTATATAAGTAATACAATGCTATACATGTAGTTCTATAAGCTGTCTTTTATTTTTATTTTCCATTCCTGTAGGATAAACATACATATTTCCTATTTAATCTATATGGATCATATGTATATATGTTTGTGTGTATGTATGCATATGATGTGTGTGTGTGTGTGTGTGTGTGTGTGTGTGTGTGTGTGTGTGTGTGTCTGTGTAGACAGAGCAAGAGAAAGAGAGAGATGGGGTCTTTCTGTGTAGCCCAGCGTGGGTTCAAATTCATGATCCTCCTGACTCAGCCTCTTGAGCACTAGAATTATGGGTGTGTATCACTATACCTATCTCTGTTCCTATTGGTGAAGAACAACTTGGCATGACTTTGGTACAACATGGGTTACAACATATTTAATCAATCTCCTATTGATGGATATGTAGGACATTTTCAATAGTTATTATACACAATACCACAAGAAACATCCATGAACCTTCATTCAGCTATCTAGATGAGTATGTCTTTAAGTATATGACAAAATTAGTAAATGGATTAGCCTCTCCAGAGAGGCATACAGTAGCTGAAAGAGGTGTAGGAGGGACATCAGGGACTTAGCCATCGACTGAACAATTGAACCTCTCATCGTACAAATATAACATGTAATTCAAGAATTTCTGAATGAACTTAGTGCAAGGCCAAACAGGTCCTTCTAGGTGAAAGTGAGAGCATTCATGCCACTTGGCCCCATGGGAGATAAATGATTTTCTATGAAATAGAGGCAGAATTCAAAAGGAGGGGTTCTCCAATTCTTTGGTCGGTTTGCTTTCTGATTTAAACCCAGCACCATGACTAACACAGCCTGACATTCCTAACATGATCAGTTACCTATTCCTGGGTGCCCTTGCACTTTTGGTTCACGCCTTGATTTAGCACTTTTTCCACTAGAAAGTGACAACTGATTTATTTACCTATTTCTGAGTCTACATTCTGAGATCCCCAACAACAGGGAACTCCTAATATCCATTGTTGTATCCCTCTGCATAGCAGAATAGAGGCTACACAAGTATTCACTGCACAGATGAATGGATGGATGGATGTGTAAATGAAGGAATCAATAAGAGACTCTGAGGCAAAGCTGCTTCCAGTATTGCTTTAAAAATGGGGGAGCAGAAAAACTCTTTTCTGCTGTTCTGCCACTATCAAATTCCCACCACATCTCAAAATGTAAGGGACACGAAGTAACACTACATAAATATTCTTGATAAAAACTTAACGCCCTCCCACCCATCTCCTCTTTGAAATTTTCTCCTAAAGTCATGAGACTTAGTGGCATAGGGAAAGTACCTCATGTGGGACCTTAAGTGACATTCTGATCCCCCACTCCGAAACACACATTTTATTACACATGAATA
Organism: Jaculus jaculus; assembly: GCF_020740685.1. Classification (NCBI taxonomy): domain Eukaryota; kingdom Metazoa; phylum Chordata; class Mammalia; order Rodentia; family Dipodidae; genus Jaculus; species Jaculus jaculus. Next base: position 12,444,989 of record NC_059107.1, on the reverse strand, counting down.
GCATTTTCCTCATATCTATAAAGTTATATCATGTTGTGTGATGTGCAGGACAGCCACAGCACACCCATGATTTCAGATACTATTTTACGGATAAAATAAAAAAAATAAAATAAAGTGTGAAGCCATAGTGAAAATGACGCACAGGAGCAGCACCAGTAGTGCGGCTGGATCCTGAGTGGTTGGTGCTGGGAAATCACTGCACACGGACAAGTGGGGCCACAGTAAGGGAACAACTGAGCTGACAGAAGTTAATTTGCAGCAACAGGCTGACACTGAATGCAACTCACAGTGGCAGCCTTACGCTCTCTCCATGACCTGTGTGTGAGGGCTCCCCTCATGTTTAACATTTCACTTGTACATCACACTTGCTCCACCACGCTTCCATTTGAATAAGAAAATGCCACCCCTCTTGTCCTTTCCCTTAGTAGAAATAATCTCTAAATCTGTTCCTCCTAAAAACAAAACAGGATGCGAATCAAAGTAAACCCACTGGGAACACTCCCTGCACGCACCTCATCTTCGGCAAACCGCATCGTCAGGGAGAAGAACGTGTAGTTCATCATGCAGTTATCTGTAATCCAAGAGACAAGCCTTCATTTTCACAAGGTGCTGCTGCCAATATGTGTCCCGCTGGGTGAGAAGCAGATGCAATAGTTTCTCTATTTACAAGAGCAGAATGGGTCCTGGAGGGAGCAGAGGTAATTGATATTCTGTCCTCAACTTGCCACAAGGAAGATCCTCCTGAGCCACCTTGGGCAAAGTCACAGCCAGAGATAAGATCCTACGGGAAGGGCATCTTGCAGGCTCTCACCTACTTGCTAGGAGCGTGTAACAGTTACATACAGAAGCATCTGCCTAAACAAGTCACAGACCTATGAGCTCAAATCTCATTTTCAGTATTCGCACACGCAGGGGGCCACAAGTGACCAACAAGAAATGGGCTGGAACACTGACTTGGATGAAGGCAGATTGAAATGGTGTCATGTGACAGGAGTTTGGAGAAGGGACAAGTGCTCGGCCTGGGGACTTAAAGCAAAGAAGGGCTGGGGCTGGTCCAATCTGCTGCAAACATATCCTACAGGGTTAGATGAAATAGAACTGGCTTAAACTCACATTGCAACATGTACATCTGTGACCCTGAACAATCACTTCATTCACTTTGGTTTTAATCTATAAGATGGGTGGGGGTGACAGTAATCACCCTATAGATTTCTCGTAAGTACGGTCTATAAAACCTTATAAAACCTTAACATATCAATCACCACTGTGGATGTAAATGTTTGTGCTGTACGAAGGCTGCACTGCATTCAAGAGGTAAAACCACAAAGCAAGCATTCTTTCTTCTTACAGCTGCCTCAAATCTGCTCTACAGTTTAGCAGAAGGGTCACTCGCATCTAATGGCTGGCACTCTGGTCAATCTCACAAAGTTTCATCACCCTCACCATCAGTCTTGATTGAGAGGTAAGCACTGCTAATCTTACAAGTAGACAGTGAACTCATTCTTCTCTCAAAGATAGCCCCACTCCCCAGACACAGCACAGTGTCTCCTCTGAAGAAAGGGCATGATCACCTCTGTTGTGTTTTTTGTTGTTGCTCTTGGTTTATCTCTGCTCGCCCTATTCCTCACATGATCTATGTGACCTGTTCAAGTCGGAGAGGCAAGGGCCAGAGATATAAGAGGGATGGATGTTTGCACAGGGATTGTACTAACCTTTAGTGGAGTGCTGTTGCCTTTATCTAAGAGATTTTTTAATGAGCATTCTCATGAACATAGTTACGAGTCTTCCTTGGCATGAGCCTACATGACCACTCACTTTGACTGGCTACATGCTTCCCACAGCATTTGCCCCATTAGCTGCGATCTGATCCAGGAGCACCCCTCCTCCTCCACAAACTCTCTGAGTCCTCCAGTAGAAGTGAAGCTACAACAACCGCCTCTCTGTTTCTCTCCAGATGATTCCTGGGCTCAGGAGAGGAAGAAGGGAGCAAGTGGAAATCTTAGCAGTAGTATTTTTAAGGAGCTCACAATCTTTCCATTGTCTTTAAAATAATTCCCCATGTGAGTAGGAGGCTTAACAGCCATTGATGATTTTCGTCACACATGCTGTGACGATACTGCATATGGTATAGCACATCCTTTGGCCTACAGCATCTGTTGCCTTGAAAGAAAAGTTGACTTTCATGTCCTGTGACATTCATGATCATAATTGTTCTTCTAGGTAGAAGACTATGTGAGTTTGACTATCAGGTCCATATTCTCTAAGTGTTTCTTTACACTTATTTTTTAACCAATAACATTTTCTTCTGGGATACGTTTTGTGTGTGTGTGTGTGTGTGTGTGTGTGTGTGTGTGTGTGTGTGTGCATGTGTGTGTATGTGTGTATGATGGGGAAAGGTTGCTGGCCATTGGGATTACAGTTTTATTATGATCACTGTGATTACCATGATAGCAAGATGTCAAATCCTTGGACAAGTAAAAGAGTTTTAATCTCCCAAGCAGGAGTTTAATTAAAAACTGAGATAAATCTAGAGAATCCACCACATACTTTGAAACAATGTGAAGCATCACTCAGTTGTATGTTTTGTTATGGGCACCAACAGCAGCGCACAAAGGCCAAGGTGCCAAGTGAGGGGTAACGAAAGGCAACATCACCTACCAACAGCTGCCCTCTCCGCTGCCTTGTCCTTTGCTGCGTTCCTGACCACATGCTTTCTGAGTCATCACGGTGCTGCTGGCTTGATTGGAAACAAGAAACCAACAGCTAAGTGTAGAGACTTATCATCCATCATGATACATGAGTATGATTTAAAGAAATTAGAGAGTTCTCCTGGAGAGGCAGCCTGTGTAAAGGAAATTATGTGGGCTCTGGATTGAGGCCAGTTCCAGCTCTGCCAACTTCCAAGTGGTCTGGATGGAGTGTCTTACACATATATGCTGACACTGTGACTCTTACATGAGCGTTCTAAGAACAGGTCATTAGAGTTACCATGAAAGCCTTGTGCCCAGCACACAGTAAACGAGAATCGATAGCGGCTCTTATCATTGAAATATGCAGGACTGGGTGGCAATGTCAGTTGGTAAATTACTTGCCTAGGTGTGCACAAAGCCCTGTGTTCAGTCCTGGGCACCTCATCAAACCAAAACTGATGGCACACACTTGTAATCCCAACATTTGGGAAGTGGAGGCAGGAGGATCAGAAGTTAATTGCCATCCATGTCTACATTGGGAGTTTGAGTCCAGTTTGGACTACATGACATCCTGTCTCAAAAAACTAAACTATGGGAGCTATACTGCAAGCTATAAAGCAATATAGATGCTGCTGTTTTTGTTCAGAGAGCAATTTTAGGAACACATGAAAGATGTTATTATTGGTTTTCTTCCATTGTGGTTTAGAGGTCCTTGATATTTCAAAAGAAGATCACGGTAAGACAAATTAAGCATCATTTCATTAAGATGCTTTTGTTTTTGTGTTCTGAAAGGTCACTTAAAATCCAGATGTGACTGGCTGACATGAGAAGCTGTCCAGTATCTGCTCACAACCATCAGGCCTTGCAGTTCTTTTTTCCTTCCTTAACAATCTTAGTTGTGTCTAGGAAGGGGAAGTGGAGTCAGGAAGAGAAACAACTGCATAACGATATGACAGATAGCCTGGGCTCTGCAATCAAGCACAAGAGGAGTCCCATTTCAGTGTAAACAGACTGAGATCCAGCTTTCTGTCTGCAAGAGGAGCTGGTGGAGCATACTGGCCTCACAGGATAACGTGAAATGGTGTGAAACACGCTGGAATTTCTGTTATGTAATAATAAGGGCTCAACCAGCAAGGCAAGCATAATGATGGTGATGGAAAGAATCACGGTGAGAATGGTGGTGAGGACTATAGTGAGACTGATGGAGAAGGTGACAGAGAATAGTGGCAATGACAAGTGTATGGGCCTGTTTTTGCAGGATCTTTTGACACAAGGCAGCCTGATGTACTTTATATGCAAACACATGAGAGATTTCATTCACTGGAAAGTACTCCCAGCAGCAGAGTTAATAGGGTATAAACTGGTCAACCAAAGGAACTAATAACAGTGAAGGAGGGAAGATGATAACCAAGACCTGAAGGTCAACATACACATAAAGGTTGAAACCAGCTGACCTATCCATCAAGTACAAAAGACAAAGAGAAAAAGAAGAAACGCTTCAAAATGTATCACTTTGCTAATCAGTAATAAATGTGATTCTTTACCACACAATGGAGAGCATCTGACCACACTGCTTTTGTAAAATCAAAGAACATAGCCCAGTCTTGTCTTTCTTTGTGCCATCTTGTGCGTGAGCCCCAAACAGGAGAACTGTGTTTTTAAAATGTTTCTGTAATCATGATTCAGGAACTACAGGGTTTAAAAAATGTCTTGAACAATTAGTAAATGTGATTTTTACACATCAGCATAACAACCTATTTAGAGTGTATTACATTTTGAATTGTAAAAGAAGAAATAAAGGATAAGAATGCAATGAATAAGCAACAGACAGGAGAAGAGAGAGAGATCTGGGAGAGAATGAGATTCACAGCCATGTTCTACATTATATATAGTTAAAACATTAATTGAGTTCCTTGGTTATGGCACTGATATTGATTTCAATGTGAATTTGGTGTAGTAGCATTCAGGAAAATTGGGAAGCCTAATCTAATTTTACAAAGTTTTTCAAGCATAAGATAATACTTAAGCCACTAAACAACTACCACAGTAAACTGACCACAAACTTTACCTGAAAGCAATGAAGGATAAAAATAATCCATTAGACTTCTAAACTCATTATACCCATAAGATGGGTAAAAAGCCACCACCAATCAGTCTAGGTGAGAGGAAACATGCAATTATACTTGCAAATTTTCTTTCTGAAAATCTTGCTCAGTTAAAATAAAATTCACAATGGCTTCCATCACCACCAACTTGAATACAGAGCCTAATTGTCTGGGATTGTTTTCTCAGTAACTATGCAAAGCCATGCACTAAATGGCACAAATGTCTGGAGTTCTTTTGCAGTGAGGGACATCCCTGGTGCACCTATACCCATTTACTTTGTCTGCCTATTTCCCTCTGTCTCGCACTTCCAAACAAATAAATAAATCCGAATTTGAGCCACAATATACAAAGCCTAAGGCAGAAGTGTCACCAAGAAGCTACACATTAGCCATAAGACCTCTCCCCCAGCCCATAGACTGCTGCTGTCCTGCTTAGGATCCAAGGGTGATGCACAGACATGGCATCAACTACCACATACAATGGACAATGACTGACTCGGGTGCATGTCCAACCTTGGCGCCTTTAGAAACTTGAAACAAAATCAAGGCCTGAGTTGCTGTGAAGAGTATTCAGCTGTGGTGGACTCTCCCACACACCAACACAGTTCACACCAAGCTCCAGCTCAGCTTTCATCTCTGCCATTTGAGGTGAAGGTGAATGCATTACTTGCACAGCTTGTCAGATGAGTGCCTAGTATACCAGGGAGCCACACCTCACCTGCAAAGCGCCTATCTTACAAGCCAGTAATGACTTTGCATCAGTTTCTGTTACGTGACATTACAGCTAGTGCTGGATCAAATAATAGCAGGTGCATATGTGATGGCTGACTGAGAGCCAAGCTGCACTAGACACGTGGCAACTCACGCTACATCATCCCTACAACCACTTCAAGGAGGGCTGTTGGAAGTAAATGACATCATGTGACATTCAGAATATATCTTTCTTTTGGCCAATATATAAACAATTTGGGAGGGAGTAGGGAGAGCAAAAAAACATTGATTTTTACAATTAAATATTTCCTACCATAATCCAGTGACAAGACAGAAAGCACTTAACAGTGAAAATAAGTCTTATAGAATACATAACTTAAATTTATCCTATTTGCATTTCCAATTAACTTTCTTTTTGAGATGCATTAATTTTTTAAATGTTTTTTATGTTTATTATTATTACTATTATGAACACATATTTTTTATGGATATATCATGTGTTGGTACCCTATTTTCCCTGGTCCCTCACCCATTTCATTGGGGGTGCTCCTCAGTGGAGTTGCAGGTATTCCCCATGAGGTTGTGGCTTATGCATTGTTAGAGGAGCAGTCACTTATTTGTGGGAGGGCATGCTTCTGGGCATGATGTCTCAACCTAAAAATACAGAATGCTTCATAAATTTGCATATTGGCCTTGTACAGGGGCCATGCTAATCTTCTCTGTATCATTTCAATTTTAGTATGTGTGCTGCCAAAGCAAGCATCCAACTAACTTTTATATGCATCTGAAACAGTACTCCATGGTGAAGCCCCTGCTTTCTCAGGAAACTTCCAGTACATTCACAATGTGGAATGTTGATCTACAATTGACCAAGGTTGGTGTACATATGTGAATATGAATTTCCCCATTATGGCTACTAACATTTTATACATGAGAAAATGAAAAGTTAAGTTCATAAGCTGGTAGCATCTGAAACCAGGTTTGAATTTACTTTTGAGCACAACATTTAGCCATTACATACAAAGCTTTTATTTAACAAAGGACAAGTTAACAATACCAAATAAAAGTGATAAAATTACTTCTGCTGTTAAATCATCAAATTTATCTTATATCATTTTTTTTTCCTATGGTCATAAGAAGAAAAATGATACAATGCAAAATCTACTCTTGTGTTTTACCAACAATGGCACAACTATTCCATCCTCACTACATAGTACCATAACTATTAATAAACTGGGCATTAGCTCCTGAGAAATCTGGAGAAGAAAGCATTATAATATAAAAGATACATAACAGAGAATGTTTTTCTCAGAAGGATTATCAGAATATAAGGACACACAGGACCATCCTATAAGGGTACCATCAATGTAATGCCATTCAAGACAGAATCCTAACAATACTTTTAGACTTATCCATCCCTACATGTTAGATAGAAAATCATCACCCATGACAAGGTATTAGAAAGCATTTTGGTTCACAATGAAGGACCAAGTATACATTTCCCCACACAAAATAAATGACTCCAAGACAAATTGTTTTATAGTGCTACATTTGAAAGGTCTGATAGTTCTATTAGTCTCAGAACATAGGTCCCAGAATAGTACAAACAAACAGAAATCAAATAAAACACTGAGTCCTGGGTTATAAGAATATTATTTTCATGGTTTATGTGAATCAGCCCAGGTAGAACACAGTGAGTTACTAATCCCTTTTGCTTTAATAAATGTGTTTACCAGCTAGGAGAAAACAGCTTGATTCAATGTCTCATAGAGCACTCAATTTTGGTAAATTAAAGTTAATAACATTTCTCCATCAGCTATGATAACATCTCACAGTGAATCACAAAGAAAATGCACCAAGTTCTTGGAAGAAGTGGCAAGGTAGGCCTGTTGCACACTGGCAGCCTCTGGACTCAAAGACACTATTGTCAAGTGCAGAGGCGGGCCAGCGGAGGAGGCAGGTGACTGATGTTCATGTCACCCACTTATCTGGATTCTTTCCAGTTTTCCTGGCTGCAAATTCGGGCTGAGTTGAAGCCAGCATGTATATCAGGAAAGGCATCCAGTCTACAAAACTGAGGGAGGATCACAAGTAGAGGATAGGAATGATTACAAATGCATAAATTGTCACCAGGCAACTCTGCAACTACAACTGAATATAAAATTAAGCTTGAAGAAATGAAACAGCGTATTGATAAATTCTCAGTGAGAAAATAAGGCTAGATAAACTACATCTGCCCATTCTCATCTACTGAAAAAGTAAGTAAATAGAACTGGCTATTGGGTAATTTTTTTTTTTTTTTTTTTTTTTTTTTTTTTTTTTTTTGGTTGTTCAAGGTAGGGTCTTACTCCAGCCCAGGCTGACCTGGAATTCACTATGGAGTCTCAGGGCAATCCTCCTACCTCTGCCTCCTGAGTGATGGGATTAAAGGCGGGCCCAGCATGAGTGAATTTTTTGAACAGTATGAAGGGGTTTAAAAATAAAGTGTTTAATGTTCTGCGTTATAACTGGTCTCATTGCACACTGCTCCAGACCAGCGCTGCACAATGTAAGATACTTGTTTGCATAATTGCTGTACAGTTTTCGGTTCCTGGCTTTAAACTAATGTCATCTCACTTCTACTCCTCCACGCTGATTAGACGCAAGGGATGTTCTCCCTTTGAGCTTGTGCACAGTGGCTCTGTAAGTCTTGCTCTTTTAATTAGTCCTCTCTTCTTGTGGAGTGTCAGAAATCACAGGGCAGGCTATTTGTGGCAGCCTGCTTACTGTCTGAAGTCAAACTCCTTCTTAATTAAAGCATCCTATATCTGAATAGCGTTTCTCCATCTACAAAGTAGCCTCGCGTCTATTAGCTAATTTGTGTAGTGGCACTGTACGAGAGAGAAGGCAGGGATCACTATCTTCTGATATCTGCTGATTGGGGGAGCACTGGAGGTCACAGGTGCCTGCCAGATCCAGAGAAAACTCACGACTCCAAATGCCAACTCTCTTCCCTTCTGCGCAACACGTCACTGGCTTCCCAAGTCAAGGGCAACTTTCTCCAGTATTATCCATATATAGTTTGGGAAGGCTATGTGCATGGTGGCAGCCAGCAGCTGGTTGTGTCATTGCAATACAATACTGAATACAGAGAATTGTGGCAAAGTTGTATATGCTTTGGGGATTCTTCCCAACCCCCCCCCCAAAAAAAAACCCTGTTATGTCAATTCAAAAATAACCTTAAATGTGATTTAGGCCATAATCCATATACATTTGGCAAAAGGGTGAAGGGTATGAATATGGTCCTTGTGCTGGCTGTGCTATACATAAATGACAACATATAGCTAAATCATAGAGCCCAGGTACACAGAGGTACACTACAGAAGCCTATCCCCAGATGACTATGAATGTAGGTGACCTAGAAAAACTTGGTTCCTGGTCAAGAGCTCAGTTTGCTGGGAAATAGCAGTCCTCCAGAAAGGCTCCATCCCTCCCTCCCTCATGACTGATAAGCATGAAGAAGGCTCTTATAGGTGCTCAAAGCACTTTAGATACATAACAAAGAGAACGTTGTGTGCAGTGCAGTAGCCTACTCACTGCTTATGTAAAGATTCTGCTCCTAAATGGCTTTCTTACATGAACATAATACCCATTCCCTCTTAGCACTCATTAGCTATCTGACAATGAATTATAGGTTTTCATATTACCACCTACTCTGATGATAAACAAAAATCCAAGAAAGCTGGTACAGCTGAGAAACAGACAGCGTCGAATTCAAACAAGAGCTAGCACATAAAGCATATGTCCACTTGCTTTTGCAGGGGGAGCCCAGGCTACTGAGTAAGGGCAGAAGAGCACCCAAAAAAAGTGTCAGAATGTTAGTAAAGGACAGTCTGGCTAATTTTAAGAAAACTTGCTTTAAATGCTCTCAGCTTCCTTTTCCTTTCCCATGGAGTAGAATCATGACAATAGACATCTCACAGTGTCATGCTATGGGTTCAGTGTAAGGAGCTTCAGCATTCATTTGTGAATACAAGCTAAATCACTGAGCAAACTCGTACTTGGTGCCAAGGATTAAGACCTAGCTTGACCTCAAGACATATTTATTGATGAAACAAACCACAAATAAATATAAAATGATCACCTTGTAAAATGCTTAGGAAGGGAGTACATACGGTGCCATGGGGAATAAGAACTGCCTATAGCATGGAAAATCAAGGGGAAACAAAGTGATGAAGTAGAAAGGCAACAAAAAAGGAGGTATCTGAGATAGGAGTGGATGGGTGTTCAGCAGCTGGGAACAGGAGGCATGCCTCAAATGAGAAATGCTAGCTTGAGCCAGGAAGGGACCAAAGGGGAAGAGGAGAGTGTGATGGGACAGACAGACACATGCAAGAAATCATGAGAAAGGCAGGCACCCTCTAATGAAGTGCACAGTGGCCAGAATGACGTGGCATCAGGAGCCAATGGTGTGGACACTTCTAGACTATGTTTTAGGAGCAATGGAAAACTTTTAAAGTGTTCTAACACAGACTGAAACACCGCACTCTAATAGCGTGCCATGTAAAAGGCAAGGCAATGGGAGAGGACATAGATGGTGGAATAGATGTGACACTGATTCAGAGACACAAATGAACATTGACAATGAAATGGAGGAAGGTGGAATGACAGTGCCTAGTGAATATTATGCCCATAGTAAGTGTTGTCTTATTAGAGATGTTTTCACACACTACTTCATTTAATCCTCACAAAAGTGCAGGGGCTACTGCTTGTCTCCTTTAGCATACAGAAAATACAGCTCTTGTGATTTTCCCAGATTCATGTGTTTTTTGTTTTTTTGTTTTTTTTTTTTCCCCCACAGGGGTGACTTACAAGCACTTTGTACCAACAAAGAGTTCCTTTGGACAATCAAATAAAGTTTGTGATATCTTAAACCATGGAGCCACCTGTGTTAAAAAATGTAACAAATGAAAAATGGTGGAAATTTTGCTCTGGTTCACAAAGTAATGTATGTAGGTTTTTGAAGCATTACCAGAACCAGGTGTTATGTGTCCTTGAAATGGATGCTATCCAAGTGATCATACACTTAGATAAAAGTCGATAAAAGTGTGAGCCTGTGTCAGCACAGTGTGTCAAGCTAATAAAGAACTCCTGATGGTAAATACTTTTTTTATAAAGAAATTTGATTCTACTTTTATTTGTATCTATTTTCATATATTATAAGTATGATTTTATATCATTTGGGACTTACATTTTGGAGATAGGCTCTTGCTACATAGTCTTGGCTGGTTTGGTATTTGCTATATAGCCAGGGCTGGCCTCCAATAAAGTGTCCTTTTTGCCTCAGCCTCCCAAGTGCGGAGATCACTATCATATCTGACTATTGGCTTATACAATGTCAGTTATGATTGTGATATACTTTTATCATCCATTTTATTAAAACTATACTCTGAAATAACATGTCTTGTAATCATGATTAGAAATATATATATATATATATATATATATATATATTTACTTGTGTGTATATTCAATAAAATACTCAATATTTCTATTTATATAAATGGGTACTCAGCAAATATAAAGTAATTAGAGAGCCACTGTAAACCCTCGATAGCTAAGGTGGTTTGTAGCTCTTCCACAGTCTAAAAATGATCATTACCCCTAAATTTCTTATACTGTTTCTAAGACTACTCATCTTTCATTTTGACCTGAGGAGTTACAAAACCAAATGTTTGTAAAGGCCAGTCAGAGACAACAAATACATACCACATTATGGAGAAGAAGGCCTGTTATAAATGACTTGGTAGCAATCATGTTTAACTAAAGTCCACCTACTTTCACAACAGGTGGCTTCACACATGCTACAACCAAGAGCTAAAATCAGTTCAAGAGAGTCTTTTGGTGTTTGGTGTTACACAGACAAAGGTCCTTAACTGTTCACAAATTAAGTGTAATATACTTTCAAAAATTGACTCTGTGACACATAGTTGCACTTTGTAAAAGTTTTCATTCTTCACAAAAACTTTTTTTTAAAATTTAAAGATGTTGCTTTACACAGACTAGGGGAAGGGGCTGTCCTTAGAGAAAACAAGTTCTCATACACTAATTAAAATGGACAAACACAGGTTACATGATTTCTTTCAGATTAGATGCATTCTTTTGTGGCTTGCTCCAGAGAGGTTTCCTCTTACTACTCATAATATATAGGAATGTTATATATGGAATATATACTCATGGCCTGGCCCATGTTTAAGTCAACAACATAAAATGAAATAGTTTCTAATAATATACACTAAAATTCTGTACATTCTTAGAATAATCTTCCCACACCAAAACTATTATTTATCAAAACCATATTTAAAAAATTCTGTTTTCAGAATATCTCTGCCTTACCTTTGAAGGCATTTGATTATACCAAACATACCCACATTCTTATTGTAACAATGGCAGATTGCTTCATAATTTGTCTTTCAGGCTTTTGTGATTCTTCTCTCTCAAGATAAAATATATATATATATGTGTGTGTGTGTGTGTGTGTGTGTGTGTGTGTGTATGTGTACATATATATATATATATATATATATATATATATATATATATATATATATATATATGGTACACAACATTTAACTGTAAGAAATTTAATCTTGTCGTATCAACCAGGATAAATCAGTATTAAGAAAAAGTAATGATTCAACTAACAGTTCAGGCCCAAACTCAGCTCAATCTGACACAGACTTATGAATCACAGAGGCTGATCAAGTTCCATAATTGTGGAATATGTAGATATTTGATAGAGTGTCTACCAAAACATTTCTTGATTTCTAGTGAACAGAACACTGTGAGATAGACTCTGAGAAGTTTTGAAGGGTAAGTGCAAGCAACATTGACACTCCACAACCACAGAACATCAGTGACTCATAAAATCAAGAAAGGGAATGAAGGCATTTCTAGGAGGCTAGCACAAGCCTCTGTGTGTTTACCTCCCCGTCTTGACTGTTTCCTTTAAATATATATATTTTTCAAAAGCCAGAGAAATGTCTATCATGTTTGTTAAATATGTTCATATCACAAGTTGCATCTATCATATGATAATTTTGAGTTTGAAACTCAAGAATAGTTTTCAAAAAGTTGAAAACTACAAGGTAAGACTATAAGACCAACAATAAATGAGTAACAAGAATAAACATGTATTTCTGCTTGTAACTTCAAAGTCAACTCATTGCACAAACAGAAATAATTTTAAATTCTTCAAAACACACTCAGAATTGTGTCTTAATTCCACATCCACCTTAGAATGTGTGGGAAGGGAGGGTAAGCAGGATAAGGTAGATGAAGGAATATGTGTTTGCTGATTGACAAGTCTTCAAACTCTGAGGCTTTCAGGATTTGTGATCTCAAAACTTACTGTTACCAGGTCTTAGTTTCCTTATCTATAAATATAAGCAATGGCTACCTATTAGGGAGTAATAAAAACCATATAATATTAAGTACAAAGACTATGATTAACAATGACATTACCATCAATCAGGTCAATGAGTTGTTAACCACTATATACAAAGCTAAATGATGTGCATAGATGGTTATATTATCAATTACTTTCAGAGTTTCTGCACATAGTAGGTTTATAATAAACCAGGGCTTTCATTAAATTTAGTGGCTTCTAAAAATTACCTGTGAGAATCACTTACAAATACCCAATCAAACAATTAAATTAAACCCAAGTAAAACATCTCAGTGGGGTTGGAGAGATGATACAGTGGTTAAAGGTGCTTATTTTCAAAGCCTTACAGCCTGAGTTTGATTCCCCAGTACCCACATAAAGCCAGATTTACAAAATGGCACATGTGTCTGCAATTTTTTTTAGTGGCAAGAGCCCCTGGCTTACCCATTCTCTGTCTCTATCTGCCTCTTTAGCTCACGCTCACGTGCTCTCTCTCTCTCTTCAATTAAGTAATTAATTAATATTTTTATAAAACACATCTCAGTGTTGTCTTACTCCAGGCTGATTCCAGGGAGGAACAGTTTGATCAAACGCCATGCTATAACACAGATTTTTCAAAGTAGGGCTTTTCTTTAGAAAAGAAACTATCGCATGTTGGGTATTTTATTGTTGTTGCTCAGATTGTTTTTGCCCCTGTTGTGTATTTACAAAGTCTCAAGAAGAATGGCAAGTCTTTCTCAACAGACCTTCATCATCTTGGGTCACTTAGAAGAATAACTCTCAGCATCTTTATGGTAACCCCCAAATGCACTTATTATATGTGACACAGATCAGCTTTTACTTCACATCAATTCCACACAGTCACAAAATGTATTGAAAGCCTGTGTATCTGTCCTTAAGTGACACTGAAACAGTAAATCAAAATGTTTACTTGTGGAATAATAGATGTGGCTATTGAACACCATGAGCTACTCTAAACAGATGTTGTTTAGCAAACAGAGAACATCTAGAAGGAGGTAACTGGGATCACAGGGACTCAGAAAGCTGTGCCTTAGCAGAATCATTTACTGCAAAGAAGTATAGAAAAATGAAGGGGAAGTGGAAGGTAAAATATGGCTTTTGCAAATGTTTCAAAGTAAAGAGCTCTCTGCAGAGTCACAAAGCCATAACAGACATGAGCAGAATGAAATAACCTTGGAAAAGTACCCTAAGAACAAGGTGACGGTCAGCAACAGAGTCCACCACATTAAGTTATAAAGAGCCCTGCCACTGGGCTGGAGAGATGGCTTAGCGGTTAAGCGCTTGCCTGTGAAGCCTAAGGACCCAGGTTCGAGGCTCGGTTCCCCAGGTCCCACGTTAGCCAGATGCACAAGGGGGCACATGAGTCTGGAGTTCGTTTGCAGAGGCTGGAAGCCCTGGCGCGCCCATTCTCTCTCTCCCTCTATCTGTCTTTCTCTCTGTGTCTATCGCTCTCAAATAAATAAATAAATAAAATTATTTTTAAAAAAAGAGCCCTGCCACTAAGAGGTGCTTCAATAAACACTATGTTCATTGATTTTAGGACTATCACACAGGACTCCCACCTACATTATTATAATTTTAGAACACGAGCTTCAAGCTAACATCTCACAGACCAATTAGACACAATCAATTATGTCCTATAGTGCATTTCCCTTCTAATTTAAAAGGCAAAACATTTATATGATCTGAAGAGAAGCCAGAGCATCTATTTTAAATTAAGTGTAGATATTTTTTAATGGGCAGTTGTCATTAGAACCCATATTTTCAAAAAAAAAGTAAATAAAAGATATATTTTCAGCTTCTTTGTAAAATCAAAGGGGGCTAATGAGGGACTCTGACATCTATAGAGAAACAATCAGCCAGACATCAGGAGCAGCCCTCCATTTACATCCCCTTGTGCACTTTGTGACTTACACCATTTGTCTTCATACATGTACAAGCTCAGATTAACTGATCTCTGAAGGTTCTTCACCACTATGATGCTCTAAGCTAAATGTAAAGAATTTTGACTTCTTTTCAAGAACTAGAGATTGAATTCAGGGCCTTATACATGCTAGGTAAGGGCTTTGCCACTGACCTACATCCCCAGCCTTTTCATCAGTTTTTATTTTGAATAAAGTTCAGCTACTTTGTCACAGACCTGGGCCCCAAGGCTTGACCTAACTATGGCTTTGGAATCAACAGTTCCATATATGAGTCCAACTTGATTGAACTCTTCATCTCAGATAAGCATTTGCATTTTCTAGGCCTCTTTTTTATTGTATTGAAACAATATGTGTTTGTTTGTTTTTTTCTATTTAGCCAGTACTGTTATACTTAGGTATGAGGAGTAATTTCTGCAAGCAACTCTGAAATACTTGCAATGAGAAAGTATCATCTCCAAACATGCAACATGGCTTATTTATTTATTTCAAGGACAGATGGCTCCAAATACTAACAAAACAGATTTAATAAACATTTGAAATTTTTATGTATTGAAATCATATACATAAAATCACATAAGATATGATAACAATATTAAAATCTCAGCCATGAATTGTATTAGCACCTTTATCCCTTAGCTGAATCACTTATTAAGTCAATATCTTTTATATACACTTTGTAACACCTCACCTACAGAGAATAACTGTTTATTTACTGTTAGGTCAATTTATATGGGTGGAGGAAAAGGTCAGAGACTGAGGAACTTTCTGGAATTTCAAATTACAAAAGACACAGAGAAGATAATATCACTCCTGAAGCATACGTCTTAATTTCTGTAAGTATCAGACATGCCACCTAATGACCAAACCTTCCATTTCTCACATCTGATTAGAGATAAGTTCTGTCAGAATCATGGCATGAAGGTACCAGAAGTAGTGCCTCCCAACTAAAGCTACAGAATTAGGATATTTCAAAAAAGAAACCCAGGGATGTAGCTGACCTCAGATGAACAGCACCATCTTACTATGAACTGTTCAAAGATGCAAATTCTCTGATTCCACTACAAGACTGAGTGAGAATTCTCGGGTTAGTACTTTAGCACGTGTGTGTGTGTGTGTGTGTGTGTGTGTGTGTGTGTGTGTGTGTGTGTGTGTACAGTTGTATAAAAGTGAAAGGACAAATTTCAGGGATCTGTTTTGCTTGCCACTTTGTTCAAAGCAAGTTTTCTCATGGTTCACCTCTCTGTTCTCCAGGCTAGCAGGTCTACAAGCCTCCATAAGATTCTCCCATTTGGGACTCCCTTCATGCCATAGGTGTGCTGGTACTACAGACATCTGCAATAATGTTTTGGTTTGTTTTCAGGGATGTCAACTCATTTTTTTGAAAGTCTTCTAGGCAAACTAATGCTAAGATTTAAGCACCATGATTTACAAATATGTTTTTAAGGAGTTTTATTTTATTTTATTTATTTGCAATCAGAGAGAGAGAGAAGAGACACACAGAGAGAAAATGGGCATACAAAGGCCTCTAGCCACTGCGAACAAATTCCAGATGCATGTACCCCTTGTGCATCTGGCTTAAATTGGTACTGGGGAATTGAAACTGGGTCCTTTAGCTTCACAGGCAAACACCTTAACCACTAAGCCATTTCTCCAGTCCTCAAATATGTATTTGTTAGAGTTCAGAAAAACACAGAAATGAGAAGATTATTGATAAACTAGAGTGGGGAGGGAGCTGATTTCTGGTAAGAGTTAACTAGTAATACCCTTATAAGCATAGAACAGTTTCAGAATAACTTTTGCTGAAGTTTTAAAATCATTTTCCATTAAGCTATTCAACTTTTCTTATGCTTTTGTAGCTGCTTTTGAAAGACTTTAGTCATGTCATCATTTCTGTATCATCAAAAAGCACTTGTGACTGTAAATTGTCACTCATTTTGTGTGCATTTTGTAAAATAATATGTAAAAAACCTGTGAAGTCTGGGTATGTATTTTAGAGAAAGAGCATTTACATAGTATACAAAAAGTCTTGGGTTCCATCCTAGGAAACGCATGTACACACACACACACGCACACACACACACACACACACACACACACACACACACACCCATGAACAACAGTGGTTTTTCTTGAAATCTTTAACAAAACTAGCACTTTTCTAATGGCATGGGTGAGAAAAAGAGAAAGCAATTGTTGTTACTTTCTCCTTCTTGGGACAAACACCAGATAGAAGCAGCACATGGGAGGAGAGGGTGTATTGTAGGTTAAGAGAATGCAAGGGAAACAGCATCAGAGGGGAACAAAAAGCTGCCTCACTTCCATGACTGCACAGCAGAGAGACACCAGCAACAGCCAGCAAATGGGAACAGCCACAGCTCAGACTGGCTCTTTCCAAATCTTACGGCTGAACTGAAAGATCCACCCCCAGTCACACCTCCTCCAGCAGTCTGCTGGAGACTTAAGTTGCAAGTGTAATCTTAGGCTTTGGGAGATATATACTTACATTCAAACCCCCACAGCAATATACAAGGAAAGCAAGACAGAAGACAAATGGACAGACTGTATTAGTCGTGTTAGAACATTACCATCCTATCAGATTTTAAAAGGTTTATACTCATTTACATTTTTATAATTTATTCTCTCCACTCTGCCTTCTTCTGTGTCACACATTTCTTCTGAGATTGACTATCTTTTGCTAGTGTGCTCTATGTTTGCATGCA
Organism: Jaculus jaculus; assembly: GCF_020740685.1. Taxonomy (NCBI): domain Eukaryota; kingdom Metazoa; phylum Chordata; class Mammalia; order Rodentia; family Dipodidae; genus Jaculus; species Jaculus jaculus. Next base: position 12,427,391 of record NC_059107.1, on the reverse strand, counting down.
GAATATTTATTTATTTGTAAAAATGTTTAGTTTGTTCTAACTGCAGACAGAAACAGTTATTTTCTCTCAGAATATTAGGATGTTATCCAACTCTACCATGGTCCATTATTGTCACTGAAGATGCTGCTATATTATTTGTGAGTCCTCGGTGAATTACCTTGTTTTTTTGTTGTTTGTTTGTTTGTTTGTTTGTTTTTGGTTTTCTCTCTGGCTGCGCTTAAGACCTTCTCTTTATGGCTTGTATTTCAGTTTCATTATGGCATATGCATGCATGGACTCATCATTTTGTTTATCTTGTTCTTACCTCCTGCACCAGTGGATTATCATCATCCATTAGGTTTCAGAATACCGCAGCCATGCACTCTTCAAACGTCACACCTCCTCCACCTGTTTTTTATCTGGAACTCTGAATAAACACAGGACAAACTCTCCAGTTTATTCTGTGATTTAACTTCTCTCTCAGACTACCCAACTTCTGTGTGTTGAACTCTAGAGGGATATTTTATCTCTCTTCTTCTAATCTCACCTCTATGATGTTATTTAATCCACACTGCAAGTTGCTTACTCTATTGGCTTTATTTTTGAAAAAAAAAAATTATAGTGTCTCGGGGTTAGAGAGGCCAAAGAGTGGCTAAATGTATTTTCTTTGCAAATCTGATGATTTGACTTCAAGTCCCTAGAGCCCATATAAAAACCTCTGATAGCAAGACTACAGTCAGACCAGGAGAAGCCAAAGAAGCTTGGCGGCATACTCAGTGGTGAACAAGAAGAATTCCTGCCTTATGACAGGCAAAAAAGCAAGGACCAGCACGTGAAATTGTTTTTGACCTCTACATCGGAATGGTGGCACATGCACACCCTCACACATACACATATCATACACAAAGATAACAAAAATATTTTCAAACACTGATAGTACCTAGTTCTATGTAAACTATTCATAATCCAATCATACAATCTTGGAACATGCTCGGATTTTGGATAACTGCCTTTTTTTTCCTTTAAACCTTGACACATAGTTATATTTTGATCTTCTATTTTATCATTCTAACATTACAAAACCTCAGTAGTTTAAATTTGCTTCAGCTTTGTTTCTGTTTGGCAGTGGATAGTTCCCTTGTGAAATTTTGTCATTTCTGATGGTGGAATTTTTTTATATATATTTTCACTAGTAAGATTCTTTAAGCCTAAATAAGATATACTTTCCCGTGTATGACTCCTTTTACTAGAAGTCAAAGGAAGCTCCTAGTCTAGGCACCTTGGACATCCTTTAGGTATGGAGTTCATGAAGGACCTCTGGGCTCAGCTTGCTCCAGGCTGAATCAAATATATAAATGCGTTTACATAATGTTGCAGTCTGAACTATGTAAGTCTTTCTCACTTATTTCTTACTCAGCACCCTCCCACTTTGGTTTCCGTTCACGTTTATTTTGATACTGATTTTTAAGGTAATATTTGGGCGCATGGGTGTGTGGTGGCTTGAATGTAAATGCCCCCCACAGCCTTAGCTTGTAGCTAAACTCGCTACTTAGTCAGCTGCTGGTGGAGCGTTCGGGAGGTGGAGACTTGCCGGAGGAGGCATGTTTCCGAAGGCAGACCTCGGGTTGATGAGTCTAGCCTGCGTGTGTTCAAAGCCAGCCTCGCCCTTGCTGTTCTCTCTCTGCTGTAGCTGTGTGACGGATTTAGTCGGCTTCTTCCACCATGATGCAGCTTAGCCTAGAGAGTATAAGCCTGAAATAAATCCTTTCCTTCAACAAGCCGCTTCTGCTTGGGTGTTTTGAGACACGAACTGCTACAGGAGATCATTTCCCTTCTTCATTCCAAACCTGTCAATGCGCTATAACCTACATTGGCTGCATTACTACAGTTACCATGCTCCAGGGGCTTTGAAGCACTCTCACAACTAGCAGCTGTTACCATCATCATAGAAAACTGTTCACCATCCCACCCCAGGATGACTCACCAATGGCATGCAGCACACATCACCCCAACATTCTACTCCCCTCAGTGTGTGGTCTCTGCCTCAAGACATGAGACTGAGCTCTGAAAACCCTTGAAGAAAGGTAGCTAAGGTAATCTGCTCTTTCAGTGTTTTATCTTTGACCCAGGTCCTTACACAGAGCTCCTAATGCATTCCTAATTTCTGCAATGACAGCAACATCAGCATATTTCTAAAATCACTTGGAATTTTGTGGGCCATACTAGCAGCTTTCCTTCTAATAAGACAATCTTCATTTAACTGCTGGATAACCTGAGCTGGGGGTCAGCTTCCAGGTGAAAGATCCACGTGGCAGCGGGCTGAGCTTTCTGTCCTACAACCTCTATCTTTGAAGAGGGGTGAAAAGGTATGTTGATTCCCAGTGATGAATAATTTAATCAACCACATCTACATAATGAAGACTCCATAGAAACACCTGAAGAACACATATCCAAGAGTTCTTGCACTGCTGAACACATGAAGCTATCTGAAGGGTGGCTCCTCCAGAGATGGTATGAAAAGTTCCTGTGTTTTCCATACCTTAACCTACATATCTCATCCATCTGGCTGTTCATCTGCTCATCTGTATCTTCTATAGTATTTATAATGAACCTCCAGATGGGTTTCCCTGTGTTCTATGAGCCACTGTAGCAAAGTAACTGAACCAAAGAAAGCTTCACGGTAACACATATTTATGAACAGTTAAAGTATAGGTCACAGCTTAGAGCTATGGACTGGCAGTTCTGGAGGAGGTGGTGCAGAGTCTGGGATGATGCTGCTTTGACAATATATCCAGATAGACAGTGTTAGAATTGAATTATGGGTCACGCTTCTGGGATGTGATAGAGAACTGCTTCCTTGGTATGCTGAGGAAAAAAAACGCACACACACACCTGATGGTCACCATAGACAAAGAGTTCTGTGTTGAGTGTGATACTGTATGAGTACAAAAGAAAAGCAGCTTGTTTCTACTTGTCGCAAACAAACTCAATCAGTGATTGCTTCCATCTCTATGTCCCAATGAACTCAGTCTCCAGCATCTACTTTAGATTTTTATTGCATACATTACTTTATCCTTCTCAATATGCTCTCAGTACACACTCTCCCTACACTCCTCAAGGGCAGAAAGTATTGCCATAACTTGCCTTCTATTCCAAGACCTCAAGGAATATAGATCCTTTCTTTGATCAAAAAAAATGATTAGGAGTAATCTCATTAAATAACAAAAGGTTTATGTAATTGAATCTAAAGTAAAATTCTTGCAGAAGGTATTAAAATTGTATAAACATACATTTTTCACTCTTCCAAAACAACTCACCTATTTATCATAGATGAAAATCAGAAACAATAAATATAAATATACAGTACCTCTCCTAAGCTTAACAACTTAAAATGTTCATCAAAACATCCAGGGGAAAAAAGGGGGGTGTTATCATTGCCTTGAAGGAAGATGAAACCATAATTTTGCATAGCATAAATTATATCTTGAAGGATGTCCCTCTGAAACAAGAAAGGGGAACAAGGAACATATTTCTTACTCCAGTTTAAAAAACCAAAACAGACCTAATGATACAAGCATAATCACTCAGAGAACACAATTACAAAGACTCTTGCTGATCAAGACCAATTTGTAATCAGAGCTTCAAGTCACACGTACAAAAATGTCAGTTCTGGCTCAGCCTTGATGAGCTAAGATTGAACACATGGGCTAGCTTACCATATTATATTATATCAACTGCCCTCTTTAGAACTGGCAGGCTCAATTTTACTCAAAAAAAAAGAAATAAAGAAATATTTCACTTTGTGTGACTTTTGTATCTGCCAAGAACTACCAATACAGATAATATTTTTATTGCCATTTTTTTCTTAACAAAAAGAAATGTTCAATATAAACATTTTCTCAGGGCTGGAGGTATGGCTTAGCAATTAAGGCATTTGCCTTTAAAGCCAAAGGACCCAGGGTCTATTCCCCAGGAGCCACATTAGCCAGATGTACAAGGTGACACATGCATCTGGAGTTCATTTGCAGTGGTTGGAGGCCCTGGCATGCCCATTCTTTCTCTCTCTCCCTCTTTCTGCCAAGTAAATAAATAAATAATATTTTAAAAAACAAATAAACAAACAATTATTTTCTCAAAATTAAGTAGTACTAGTTAGTACTCCTCACTAGGTATAAATTTTTTTTTTTTAATTTTGGTAGGATTTAAGTTACTTTGCTGGAAATGTTTGTTATTCAACAAAATCATATTGGTGCATTTCAAGAATTTGTATATAATCTCCCTTAACTTTTCAGCTGAATGAGTGGAGAGAAGGAATGTTGGGAAATCACACCAGAAGTTTCCATAAGTAGGGCAAGGAGGGAAGGATTGTCTCATATTAATTCTCCATACTGTCTAATCATATCCTCCTACTTCCATCAAACTAACTGATTTTAAACATGATGAAAAAAAAATCTTTACCTTTTAGCATAAAGTCAAACTCTTTCCATGCCATGTCTGACAGAGAAATTCCCAGCAGGTTTAAGCTTATCTCTTTCATAGGCTTCCCTGGGTGCGCTGCCCATCAGTCCCGACGCACCTGTCCCAGCCTCTTGCTGTCACATCTACATCCTCACAGGGGTGAGTTCACATTGCCATTCATTCCTCTACTCAGTGTGTTTCTTCACTGAACAAATGTTACTGGGTACATTTCAAGACTTCCTGCAAACTCACCAGGATAACTGACAAAAGATTATCAATGAAAAACATCCTGAATTCTATAAGGGAAATTCATTTTCTTATAATTTAAAAATAGCTCTGTAACCCTCTTTAAGCCTCCCATGGAACCCTAGGCCTGGGCAGTTCACAAAGAGGGTTTCATTTCTATTGCACGGCTCTCCACTGGGCCAGAGGAGCTCTTCCTTGGGGATCAACAGGCTCTTCATGTGCCTCTCCCTCAGCCTCTCTTCCCAGCTGATTCTCAAATGGAAAAAAAAAAAAAAATCTCCTGTCTCACAGAAAAGGTTTTGAGAAAAAGCCTGATTCCACATCATCTAGCTTAAGGCTCTGTTATTCACAACTTGTTATCCTACTCATCCCCAACCTGGTCTGGCTAAGTCAAGGTCAGGTCCATATTCCCTGAATGCTGAAAGTACTATCTTCACTGCCCCTGTCTTTCCAGTGTTACAAAGACAGATGGTCCTCCAAAAACAAATGTTGATTGTCTCATGTCAAAAAAGAAGTGATATTTGGAGCTGGAGACATGGCTCAGAAGTTTAAGGAGCTTGCTTGCAAAACTTGCTGGCCCAGATTTAGTTCCCAAGCCATCCACATAAGCCAGACATAAAAATTGTCACCAACACCTGGTATTCCTTTGTGGTAGCAAGAGGCCCTGGTACACACATCCCCCCCACCCACCTCTCTCTTGCTTGCTCTTGCTCTTGCTCTAGCATGCTTGCTCTCTTTCTCACAAAAATAAACAATGTTTAATTGTAAGATAGTAAAGACTGAGCTATTGAAAATAAATGGGGATAATTTGGCATTCAATTTAGTGACACCTTCCCTAGTCCATGTTATCTTCGTCTTCATTTATACTCTTCCTATCTCCCCCTTTCTGTCCCTCTTCTCTCCCCTTTTCATTCTATTTTCATTTCCCAGGAAGGCTAGCTTCAGAATCTCAATTCTTAACCAAAGCTGAATACTCTTCCCACATCTATATGATGGCACATTATGCAACTCCCTGTATTCATACAAAATATCCCTATATCCATATAATGGTAAATTATACAACTCAGAGAATAACAGAGTGGCTCAGTGTGAATGTATGCTAACCACCCCCAAGATGTGCTACTTAAGATTCAATACAAGTTATTTATGTATCTGTTGATTGTGAGAGAGAAGAAATGGTTGTCCACACATTTTTAGAAGGATGAACAGGAAACTGATAACATGATTCCACGGGAAAGGGGGAGTTGGGTATGCTAGATCAGTAACAGAGGGACCCTCACTTTTACCACTTTTTACTGTGGATTTTTCTGTGAATATATAGTACTAGATAAGTTAAACTCTGCCATTTAAAAAATTTGCCTTCCAGCTCCCTTAGCCATCAGAATTCCAAACCAAATTCTTCATATGATTAAGTGTGGCAAAAATGGGACCTGCATTTATTCTCTGAATTAATGCTCTGGGTTGAGGGAAAGGAACTGGCCCTGAGAGAGGCTCCCAAGAATAAAGGACACCTGAACTGCCCATACTATATCTGCATGATATTGTACCATTTGATTAAAATATCTTCTTAAATGCAGAAAAGTTGCAAGGCCCTCACCACCATCCCTACCAGAAGACGGCTGCCTTCAGCCACAAATACTGCTATTGTCTCAGCATATCCCTTCACAGTGCAGGTTTTGTAACTTGTTCCCCAGTACAGTAATAGAGAGGGGTTCCTGGGTCACAGCACTCTGACTTTATGAATGCTTTTCATCCTCTGTCACTTCCCAGATTTGCTCACTCTGATCTGCCAGACGATGGACACAGCATGAGATTCTCTCACCAGATGCTCAGCAGCTGTCTTGGACTTAATAGGTCTGGGAACTATGAGTTGAATAAACTTCTGTTCTCTATAAATTTCTCAGTGTGTGATATTCAGTTATAGCAAGAGAAAATGGACTGAGACAAACCTTCATCTCCAAGCCTATATGCCAAAAACTAACTCTAGCATGTCCATTACATTAAAAAGAAAAAAAAAGTGTACTTGGCCAAAGCCAAGTCAAAGAGCAGATACTATGAACAATTAATGACAGAAAACTGCTTTCAAACTGAAGATAACTAAGAGCCCAGGGTCCACAAATAAGTATATAGTCACTCAAAGGTGTGAGCAGGTATCAGAAGCTTAGACTCTGCCATTGGCTCCCACACTAGTTTGTCAGGTGATTTTTAGATGAAGCAAAGGGAAACCAGCTTCCTGGGCCTTACTTCTTCACTTACAGAAGTCTATTAAGTCAGCCTAGGTAGTTCTCAGAATGTAGATGCTGTGGTGTGAATCTGTATTAATAGCTAAGCCCTAAGCCTGTGGTGAAGAAGCTAGGTCATTGGGGGTATGTCCATGAAGGAGACAACAGAAGCCTGTCTCTTTCTTTCATAGCTTGGCCATAAGGAAAGCAGTTCTACTCTACAATGTCTACAATGTGCTCCATCCCTGATTTCCTGCCTTGTCCCAGTCTCAAAAAGAACAGAGCTATAGGTTCCTGAGGGTGTGCGGGGGTGAATGAGTAAGCCACAGCTCCCGGTCCCTTCTCCACCCCCCAGTGCCCTGCTACCAGCTGGGGGCTGCCTCGACCCTTTGGGTGCACTGTTGGAGCAGGCCTTTTGCTCTGCCATCCTGATTGACCTGCCCTTGGGTCCCCAACTCCCAGATCGCCTGCTCCAGGGGATGCACATGCAGAGTGTGGAGCCCAGAGTTCCCAATGACTTTCCCACCTCTAAGTGCCCTGGTCTCAGTACCTCTGAGGTGGGATTGGATCTTCCTTTTCCCTGCATGTGTGCCGCAGAAGCAGGCTTTTGTCTGGCTTCTTTATTGACTGGTCCCTGATTCCCCAAATCACTGTTCTCCTAAGCCAGAGAGTGCACTGGCCAGTTCGGGTACTGGCTTCTTGGCCTTGGCTTCTCAGCTTCCCGGATCCTGGTTCCCCAGGCCCTGGTTCCCCTGTGCAAAAGAGTGTGCACAAGTGGAGTGAGTGGGGTAAAGCTCCCAGTTCCCCAGGTCCTTTTGATGTACTTACAATCGCCACAATCTGAGCAAGCATGATTATAACCCCATCCTACACCAGTCTGGTTCACATTTAAAACAGAACACTTACTGATGATCCTACAAAGACAAATGCATGCTTCTTAATAAAATAAGACTTTTAACTGAGCTGGGTAGACCACAATGCAAAAAAAAAAAAAAAAAAAAAAAAGAACAAAAGTCAGAAAACTGAGAGATCTCCACCAAGGATGTCTACTTCCACAATGGAAGCCTCCAGTGAAATCACAGAAAACAAGAGAAATTGAATCCTAAAATAAAAACACAAGCTATGTGACCGTGATCAAAAGATTTGCTGAACTTGAAGCAAAGGATCAAAAAACCAACAATCACACAAATGAAATTGACCAGAACCATCTCTTCAAGCACTCAGCTTTTGTCACTAGGCTGAACTTAATTGAAGCAAACCAGAGAAGTCTAAAAAGAGAGATAAATGAATTGAAGGTGAGTCAACAAATAGAGAATCTCAATAACCAGATGATTAAGCTTAACAAAGACATGGTCAAATGCAAGAATGAATTCCAAGAACCATCAAGGAAATCAGACATCAAACTGAAATTGTATTTCTAAAAAGAAATGAACACAATGCAAAATAACACAACAGAAAACAAAAATCAAATGGAGCTTTTAAAAACCTCTCTAGAAGATGGCTTAGCGGTTAAGCACTTGCCTGTGAAGCCTAAGGACCCCGGTTCGAGGCTCGGTTCCCCAGGTCCCACGTTAGCCAGATGCACAAGGGGGTGCACGTGTCTGGAGTTCGTTTGCAGGGGCTGGAAGCCCTGGCACGCCCATTCTCTCCCTCTCCCTCTGTCTTTCTCTCTGTGTCTGTCACTCTCAAATAAATAAATAAATAAATGAACAAAAAAATATTTAAAAAAAAATAAAAACCTCTCTAGAGCCCCTCACTAACAGAGTCACCCATGAGGAAGACAGAAACTCCAACCTGGGAGAAAAGACAGAAGAAATTAATCAGAGTCCAAAAACTGCTAAGTTTTAAAAATCATGTATAAAGAATATGAGGGAGCCAGGTGTGGTGGTGCATGCCTTTAATCCCAGCACTTGGGAGGCAGAGGTAGGAGAACTGCCATGAGTTCTAGGTCTCCATAAGAATACAGAGTAAATTCCAGGTCACTCTGGGCTAGAGTGAGACTCTACCTCAAAAAAAAAAAAGAATGTGAGGGAACTGTGGAATACCATAAAACAACTAAGCACTTTGATCATGGGTATACCAGAAGGAGAAAACATCCAGGCCAGAGGCATAGAGAATATATTCACCAAAATTATTGAAGAAAATTTTCACAATTTTGCAAGAGAGGCCAATACAAATACAAGAAGCCCACAGAACACCAAACAGAAAAGGACAAAGAAGAAACTCTCCAAGGCAGATCATAGTTAAAACTCTTAACACTGAAAACAAGTAAAGGGTGTTAAAAGCAGTGAGAGAGAAATAACTCACTACATACGATGGCAATTCCATCAGAATTAACTCAGATTTCTCAATGGAAACCCTGAAAGACAGAAGGGGCTGTCTAAAAAACTAGGTTTTCCAATCCAGACTAGTGTAAACAACAAAAGTATCCCTCACAATAGATGGTGGAGGAAAACTTTCCATGAAAGAGTCAGATCTATAATTATATGAACACAAAGCCAAGCCTACAGATAGTACTGCAGGGAATAATCCACACAGAACAGGCAAACAACCCATCTTAAGAGCAGCCTACAAGAAGAAGATCACAGTAAACAAAACTAGAGTAGGCTCAAAATAGGACAAAGCCCAGGAAAGCACTAAACCCCATGAAGCACCTCATCATGGCAGTACTTAAATCAAATCTCACACTTATAACCTTAAACATTAACAGTCTTAACTCACCCATCAAAAGACACAAGTTGGGCTGGAGAGATAACTTAGTGGTTAAGGCACTTGCCTGCTAAGTCTAAGAACTCCTGTTTGAATCTCCAGGTCCCACATAAGCCAGATGAAGAGTTAATTAAGCATGCAATATTGTACATGGCCACAAGGGGCACACATATCTGGAATTCATTTGCAGTGGCTGAAGGCCCTGGCATGCTCACTCACTCTTTTATGTACTCTCTGTCTCTCCCTCTTTCCCCCTCTTTCTCTCAAAATAAATAAATTAAAAAAATAAAAGATATAAATTAATAGGATAGGTCAGAAAAATGGACCCTGCTATCTGATGTATTCAAGAAACCCACCTCATGGGCTTGAAAGATGGCTTAGCAGTTAAGGCATTTGCCTGTGAAGCTTAAGGATCCCGGTTTGATTCTCCAGGCCCCATGTAAGCCAGATGCACAAGGGGGTACATGCATCTGCAGTTTGTTTGCAGTGGGTAGAGGCCCTGGTTCCCCCCCCCCCCGTGTGTGTGTGTGTGTGTGTGTCAAATAAATAAATAGATAAAATACAATTTTTAAAGGAAAAGAAACCACCTCACCACAAAAATCAGACACCTCCTCAGGGTGAAAGAAGGAAAAGGACAACCCAAGCAAAGGGAAATGAGATAAAAGCAGGTGTGAATATATTAATATCTGCTATAAGAGGCTTCCAACCAAAAGTAATCAATAAGGACAAAAAAGGCTGCTTCTTACTCATCAAGGAAATGATCCAACAAGAGGACATCACAATCACAAATCTATATGCACCAAACATGGTACACCACAGTTTATTAAACAAAACATACTTAATAAAAAACAAATAAGGGCTGGAGAGATGGCTTAGCGGTTAAGTGCTTGCCTGTGAAGCCAAAGGACCCCGGTTCGAGGCTCAATTCCCCAGGACCCACATTAACCAGATGCACAAGGGGGCGCACGCGTCTGGAGTTCGTTTGCAGTGGCTGGAGGCTCTGGCGCGCCCATTTTCTCTCTATGTGCCTCTTTCTCTCTGTCTGTTGCTCTCAAATAAATAAATAAAATAAACAAAAAAAAATTAAAAAAGCAAATAAATACCAACACTATCATATTTTGGGACTTCAATACCCCACTGTCATCCATAGACAGATCATCCAAGCAGAAAATCAACAGGGAAATAATAGAGCTCAACAATACCAAAGATCAACAAGACCTAACAGACATCTATAGAACTTTACACCCCAGTTCTATAAACCACACATTCTTCTCAGCAGCCCATGGAATCTACTCCAAAATAGATCATACATTAGGCCATAAAGCATGCCTCCTTAAATTCAGAAAAAAGGGACACAACTTTCTGCATCATATCAGATTGCAATGGCTTAAAACTAGAAACTAACAAGAGACACATAAAGAATTCTACCAGCTCCTAGAAACTGAACAATACACTTTTAAACAATGAATGGGTTGTGGAAGAAATCAAAACAGAAGTTGTAAAAAGAATCTGTTTTATTTTACATAAGGTAGTGAACCAAAGAGATAAACCACCCCTCACATCTCAGCCAAGGCCCAGGTGAAACCATAGAGGAAGTGGGAAGAGGAGCAAGAGTGCTGGGTCCATGGTAAGCCTGACAAGCAGTGCCAGCGTGAAGGAGACAGACCCTGAGGATACTCAACGCCAACCAAAGAAGAGATTCAGCGGCTCTTAAGAGTTCATCACTGAAGTATACTTAAAATAACACCCACCAAGGGTCAGAAAATTTTGTGGGAAAGGGGATGGAAAAATTGTAAGTCACAGATTGAGATCTCATGCCCCAATAACTTTCCCCAATAACTGCCTGCTGCTCCCCACAATGCATACCTCACAACCCCATGGGGAATACCAGCAACCCCAGTGAAGAGGGCCCCTTGCAGAATGGGGGTACTGAGGAAGGAAAAGATGGTACCAACACATGTTCTTATTAATAAATGAAAAATGTTCTTATTAATAAAAAAAAATAAAAAAAAACAAAAACTGAAGAACAGAGCCATGGACTGAAACCACATAGTGAAATAAAAATAATAATACAATCAACCTTTTATGTCATAGCAAAAAGTTAAAAAGATGAATTCAAATAAGATAGAAAAGAGAAAATAATGTCCCTAATAGTGGTGAATATTACATTTTACACTTTAAACATTTGTTTTAGCGTCACGTGTAAAGTTATGTATAAAGGAATGTGGTGAAAAGGAAACATCAGCACATAACCCATTTCAGAAGTCTGTGAAACCCCAGTGTAAGTTATGTGAGTATATACAAACAGCTGTCTGAAAACCACAGAAAATATTCTCTAAGCTCCTTCTGAAATATTTCCATTGATTTATTTATTTTCAAGCAGAAAGAAGAGAGACAAATAAGAGAATGGGCATGTCAGGGTCTCCAGCTGCCACAAACAAACTCCAGATGCATGTGCCACTTAGTGCATATGGCTTTACATGGGAACTGGAGAACGGAACTCAGATGTTTAGGTTTTGTAGGCAAGTGATTTAACCACTAAGCAATCTTCCCAACCCTCTAAACTCCTTTGAAGCTAGGAGTTTTATATGTACTAGTTAGGGATGTTTGAAACTTCAAAACAGTCTGGATTTAAACCCTTATTCTTTCATTACAGTGGTAGAGATGGATGTGAGTCAACCTTCCCCAGCCTCGAGGATAAAGTCAAGGACAGAGTTGGACGTAGTGTTTCCTTTGCATTCTCTAACGATTCAACCTGGGGCAAGGGGAAAGAGAAGAGATTTCACTTCTCTACATTGCCCTTCCATGCTGCCTCCCAGGATGTTCCTGTTCAATCGGACTTTTTTTTTTTTACATGTGTATGGTAATTTATTAATCCCTCTACATTTAATTATAGTACTGGGTTACTTGGTATGTGACATGAGAAGGATGCATAGAGTGTGCTTAGAACCATGCTGGCTCACAGATGGTATTCGGTGAGCGGCCGCAGCAACAGCAGTGACATCTGGCAGCAGCATGCAGGTGGAATTTATCCTGCATGCCTGCTAAAAGGCCTTTGAAGAGAAGTGTGGTGAGATGTTAAGTCCAGATGGCAATAATATCCTACTTAAGACATTTTCCATTTCAGTATAAGACCAGAGAAAATTCTAAATGACACATCAAGGTATCAGTTTCCACTTGAGAAATGCTGCAGAACGATTCACAGGTAGGGAGGAGAGGTTTTGTTTTACTGCTGTTGTTCTCTGTTGGGGGGGATACAGAAAGGGGCCTCCATCTTCCACCCAACTCTTCAGCGTCAAATAGAAACAGTACCCAATTGCTAGGCTTAGCATAGCTTAGAGGCAAGGAGAATTCCTAATTGTGCCTCCTTTCCGATAAGAATCACGGTCCTGTGACTGAGGGTTAGTGTGGGGAGTCTTTTGGGATGCGTAGAAGGTGCTAGGTTGAGATATTTCACTGTCTTGTCAGCACTGATTATAATGCTTTCTGAGGATCGCCCACGATATATCACACCAGTGATCTGCGTCTCACTATCTCCATAATGTTGACACTGTGTGATAAAGATCTGTGTGTTAACATTGTCCCAGCACATTGCACACGTTTCTGAGGATGGGTTTACAATGATTCCTTTAGTCATGCTCCACTGCACCCTAGACATGGACGGGAAAAAAAAAGTAACAAGGTGACTGATTTCCATCCAAAAACGTGTTCAGAAAAGGTCACAATCAGACGCACTACCTTGCCAAAGACCCAGTGCCAGCAGCTTGACAATGAATGCACGCACATCTCCAGTTCTTGAAATATGATACACAGGAGTGCCACAAGTAGGTCCCTGTCAAGCCACGTTTCCTTCTTGGAAAAGTATCACGGGGATCCCAAAAGCCTGTAAAGCCTTACTTAAGGTTCCTTCCAAGGGCTGGAGGGATGGCTTAGCAGTCAAGGCTTTTGCCTGAAAAGCCAAAGGACCCAGGTTTGATTCCCCAGGACCCATATTAGCCAGATGCACAAGGAGGCGCATGTGTCTGGAGTTCGTTTGCAGTGGCTGCAGGCCCTTGCAGGGCCATTCTCTCCCTCTCTCTCTCTCTCTCTCTCTCTCTCTCTCTCTCTCTCTCTCTCTCTCTCTCTCTCTCTCTTTCTCTCTCTCTCTCTCTCTCCCTCCCCCCCCCCCAAATAAATAAATAATATTTAAAGGTTCTTGCCAAAATGTCCTCCCACAGACTTCTTCAACACCTAGAGTCTGTCTCTTTGGGCAATCTTTACAGTATGGTTTCACTTCCTTTGGGTAAAGGATTTGTTGTTTTTGTTTCTCAGAAGTTGAAAAAAGTTAACAGGCTTCTAGATGATAAACAAAGTTAGACATATCTAGTCTCAGCAATATGTGTGTGGGTACACATGCAGATGTGTGTTCATGTCCAGGCCAGAGGTTAATGTTGAGTATCTTCCTCAATTATGCACCTCTTTATTTACTGAGGCCTGGTCTCTCATTTCAGTCTAGAGCTCACTAATTAGCTAGACTAGCTAGCCAGGGGATCCCTTTTCTGCCTCCCATGTGCTTGGATTATAGGCAGGCAACCATGGCCACCCAACCACTTTACCTGGGTTGTAGGGATCTGAACTACAGCCCTCAGGCTTGCTTAGCAAGTGCTTTTCTCCCACTGAGCCATCTCTCTAGCCCCTCAACAAAATTTTGTCTCAAATTTTTGCCCAGGGCAGGCTGCAAGGATGCAGAGCTTACAGTATGCCATTAGCCTGCAACTGACCACAGATGTGTTGATCACATTCAGCTGTCCATTAAGAGTCCTGGGCTAGTAGCCAGGAACCACTGGCTCTCATACTGGCTCTGGCACTACCTTGCTTGGTGACCTCAAACAGGTCTCTTTCCTTCTCTGAGCCTCCGTTACCTCCTTTGTCCTTGCTGCTGAGGCGAGATATGTCTAACGTTGCTTATCATTCCAGAAGCCTATTAATTTCTAAAACTTTTGGCCTGAGAAACAAAAGTATCTGTCTGAGCAACTAATTAAATGTACAGATACAATCATCTTAACTTACATAGCAGAATGTCCCTTCTAATTACATCTTAAGGAAAATCCAAATGGAACTTGCCCAGAGATACCCCTAGAGTTCATGCACAGCTACCAGCGCTGTGGTGTGCCTCTCCTGTGCAAGGCCCCACTGTCTGTGGAGACACATCATGCCTCGATGGTTTACAGTATTTGGACAGCTACTATATTTTATAATGAAGGAAAATGTCCACTTTTTCTGGCCCATGGAGAATTAACTCCCATAAACTTTCAAATATATATATATATATTTTTTTAATTATTTATTTATTTATTTGAGAGTGACAGATACAGAGAGAAAGACAGATAGAGGGAGAGAGAGAGAATGGGCGCGCCAGGGCTTCCAGCCTCTGCAAACGAAGTCCAGACGCGTGTGCCCCCTTGTGCATCTGGCTAACGTGGGACCTGGGGAACCGAGCCTCGAACCGGGGTCCTTTGGCTTCACAGGCAAGCGCTTAGCCGCTAAGCCATCTCTCCAGCCCTCAAATATATTTATGTGCACTTTCTATATGTCAGACACACTCATGGAAGCTAAAGAAACAATTTCCAACACAATGAAGTAAATGAAGTAAACACGGCCCCCATGTCAAGTACAAAGAAGTAAAAGATGTGACTGCTTAAAAGGGGGAGGGCAACATGAAAAAGATATCTAACCCGGACTCTGAGGAATCACAGAGCAATTTCCAAAGGAAGCGGTATCTGTACTGAAATCTTTAATAGGTTAGCCAAGAAACAACAGTGGACTGACCAAAGACAATGCTCACCAACTGCTAGAAAAGCAGAAACAATTTTTTACAAGTAAGTTATACCACCTGACAGTATCCTAGAAATCAAAAAAATCCCCATTATCCTGCTGAACATTGTATTGTACAAATCAGGATGTGTTTCCAATACTATCCACTGCCTTAAAAAAGTGATATATAAATGAAACAGGGAGAGTAGGCTAGGTTAAGAAAGATGTGGCCTAAAAGTTTTAGGATCTGCATAACCAAGGAAACTTCTGTAAGCTCCTAGATGCCACTTTTCTTCTGGGTTAAGCAGCCTGGCTTGGGTATGTGTTTAACACAAAGTATGAAAGCCGTAGCAAGAGGACCACCAGGCCTTTAGTGAACACTTTATAATGACTTCAAGCCACTCTTAGTGGTAAAGTTTTGCAACACATGTAGGTAACTTGCTATTTCCTCATCTTTCAGATGAAATTAAAACTCAGTAAAGTTCAATAATGACAAGAGAGTAAGCAATCTGGAGGCAAGCTTTACCCCTAGTTGCCCATACTCAGTGCCTAAGTCCTAACTACTATTTTTTTTTTTTTTGCATTTTACAGTTCTCCACTGCTAACCAAGACCTCCTAAAATGACTTTCAGAACTGAAATAGAAAATTAACTGCAACATGTTAAAGATACACACATTGAAAATATAAATTATTACTTGATTTACATCCCATTCACAAGTTAATATAATTATTTAAAACGCAAACATCAGAGAGTTGCCTATGACAGCTAGCTAAGGCTCAATTACCACCTTGAATAAGAGGTCAGGGTTAAAAGCAACAGAATCAAAAGATAAATTTAGAACTGGAAAGGGAAAGATGACAAAACAGTTTGTCGGGCAAGACGTCTGGCACCTTTAACCATTTTTCAATGGAACAGAAAGCAAAAGATGTTGAGGACACTCACTGGAAAAAAAAAAAAAATTTAAGTGGGCCAGAAAGAGACAGAGGGTTGTGACAATGGCTCCTTTTTTACCTGTAAAACAAAGCAGTGATCTCTTCTGAGGGAGTCAAAAGCATCTTAATGAATGCATCTTCCTTGCAGCGTAAAGAGACAGTCTAACCTGAGAGAAAACCGGAGGCTTTTGACACAGTGGCACATCTGCCAGCCTCCTGGTGTCTTTTTAAGTCAAGTATCCATGCAAATAGCAACAGTGACACACTAAAGGGAAATTTGTTGTCTCCTAACTGCTTTCTAACCTGGCACACAATAAAGAGAAGGAAAAGTAAACAAGTATAACAAGCATCCACGTGTGAGCTTCACTTTTTTTTTTCGTAGTTTTCATACATGAAGATCGTGTAATTTGATCATAGTCCCCTCCCAATACCTTCTTTTGTCTCCCACCACACCCATTCCCCCACCTCACTGGAACTCCTTGTTCCCAACAAGACCTTCCTCTATTTTGATGACCTTTATTTTCGTCCTCTTCCATCCTCCATGTCGAAATGTCGATGAGCTCATTCTTGTGAAGGTCTTGCAGTATAGTGACAGCTGCTATGACGTCATGATGTGTGTGCTTCAAGAGCTTTTCCTGTTGCTTTTAGGTTAGCTAGCTTGCTTTCTTCTGCAGTATTAACTGCGCTCCTCCGTGTACAGAGTCCATACAAACTGACACAGTACTAAATGTATTTACCCATACACAGAACCCAAAGCCTTTTGTGTGCTTAATTTGTTGGAAGCAGGAGGGACGTGGAGTCCACTTCCTGAAGGGACCCACAGGATGATCATCCAAGACTTATGCAGTAAGGAGGATGAATGGTAATGGTAGGCTTGCGGTGTGGACTGAGCATACAGAGTTCTGGGCTCTCTGCCATAACATCTGGATCTCTTTAACTTCTAGTGGGGCTTATGTAGATAAGGTTCCTATGACCTAAATGTTCATCTACATGTGGTGACTACTGGTACAATGAGAAGGTGCACCAGTCTGGAGACTTCAGACATTGAGGGACACAGGAATTCTGGCAAATCATATCTTTTTTTTTTTTTTTCTTCAGCTATTTATTTTCCTCTGTTAGGAAAGTGAGGAAGTAGAGTGCTTTGGAAAGCCCTCCAAGAACGTTTTGCTCTATTGGTGTGAGTGGGATGGTTAGGGCAGGAGCTAGCAGGGACCATGATGGAAACCTTGGGCCCTGAAGTCAACCACACCTGGGCTCAACTGCCAGTTGCATTGGTTTCTAGCTGAACCACAGGTAGATGGATCTCTGGAGAAGGTTGTATAAATGCTATGCCTCATAATACCTCAAGAATTTAGTTGATAATAATAATGTCCATGGCACCATTTTCTTTCTTATCAAATGGGTTAGTGGTATTTGAGGAATGGCCAGTGCCGTGCCCCGCTCAGTATGTCTGAGTTGCAAACACCCCTCGCAAGGTCACCCAGAGGAGCCCATCTGCCTTCTCTCTGAGCTCCTGTGATTAATGAGGTGCACAGAAAGGTAACCCCAGCTGAGTAGTTCCTTGGGCTTATTCTTTCATCAAGAGAAATTCACAAGAAATGAGCTTTTCTGGGGTGAATGTGATACAAGAGGGATGCGTTAAACTCCATCTCTTGAGAGGAAATTCAGGAGAAAATTAGAGAGGGATGTTTTATGTCCATGTTGGGTTTCTTAAAGGGTGGTTCAGGGACAAACTGCTTTAAAATCAACTACTGCACTCATGAATGTAGCATAAACCTGTACCCATTGGAGCAGACTTCCAGGGGAGTTGGTCAAGTGATCCTGTCCTCACTGAAGCAGACTTCCAAGAAAAGTAGATCCTGTGATTTCTGTCCCTATCGGGTCGACACCTGGGTCGGGGAGGGGGGTATGAACCAGTGATTTATATCCCGTTGGAGCAGACTCCCAAGGGAGAGGGTCTAGTCATCTGCCCTTTTCACGTGCTATGAAGAGAAGTCAGAATATAAGTAGCAAAGATGGTTAGTGAAATGTACTTCTGCTCCAATTCTCCTGGTTGTGTGTGTGCGTATGCACGTGTTTTGGGGGGGGGGTGAAGACAAATGCATTTGTACATTTGCGCATTTAACAAGAATCCAAGCCCCTTATACTGTAGTTATTTCCAGTGCAGCTGGGTTCCAAACAGGTGTCCAATTTCTGCATTATTCATACCTCTCCGGAGAGACAAACATGAACCAAGGGCTGGCTACTTAAAGATGCAGATTATGGCAACTTCCTTAGAATAACAGGGTGGTTTATACAAATTATATACCAAAATCATGTGCCTCCCACTTCCTCTTTCTCCTCTGTTCTCCCACCTGAATTTTGTATGCTCCCATGTACTGTTCCCATTTCTTTCCCTTTTCACTCTCTTTTCTCAGTCTATCTTTGCTTTCTTGATATCACCATCTCAATCTCACTTTTCTTTTTTTTTTTTTTTTTTTTTTACCTGGTCCTGTCCTATCTCTTTCTGTCTCCTTGTCATACATAATACTTTGCTGCCCTTTCATCTTTTTGGCACTTCAGCTCTTGGCTCTCCTTCCAACACAATGCCCCTGAGACATGATTGTTGGCAAGGTATAGGCCCTATGCTAAATCAGCAAGTGTGTGCAAGCCTTACACATTAATAGCTATGAACAATTTGCTGCCACAGACTCAGAGTGAGGCGGGCCCTCATCTGGAGGGAAACTAAACTTGAGCTTATGGTTAATAGTCAGTGGAGTGTCAGAAAGAGGCATCAGGGGCAAAGATCTCTGGCATAGGCATTCTCCTCTGGAAGGAAAATCTCTGGGCCACAGCACTAAGGTTAGAGGTTCTCTGACCATTGAATGGCTGACACTTTATAGTCCAAACATCTAACAGTCAAGTGGGCAAGCAGGGTGTTACCAAGTGTGTACAGGGAAAACCTTAGCTTCTTTCCCAAACCTCCATCAATCTCAGAAGAACCAAAATCAAGGCAAACACGGAGTGTCTGCTATAAGGACAGGCTCCACATGATCTCTAACACACACACACACACACACACACACACACACACACACACGCCACTGCTCTTCTCTACTTCGTTCTCACATTCACCTATACCTCCTCCACGGTCAGGGATGATTGCCCCCCAAGCTACAGACAGGCAAGCTGATATACAGCCGTCTTTGGAAAGTGCTACGGTGGTGAAGGGTCCGTGCACTTTGCATTTAGTACACAGGAAGGATGGTGGATTCAGAAGATACTTTTTTTTGAAAGCATACCTGTGCCCTCTCCCAAGTCCACTCTTCCTAAGCCCGAAGCAGCAGAATTTTCTTTTTCCACTTTCTTTGACGCAGCCCTCCAGCTTGACCTGAGCACACACCCCTGGGCACACACCACGCATAAACCCACATCTGCCCGCTCCTAAGGTTCACAGTGGAGGCAAGCAAAGTACAAACTCCAGCAGGGAGAGTGGGCCTCTTGAAACGCCCGCCCCCTTCTACCGCTGGAGTAACAGAAGAGGGAAATTCAGGCTTGGCTGGCCTCCCAGCTGAGAGAACTAGGATAGCCGTGGCCAGGGACCGCGGGGTAGGCAGGCTCCAGTCCAAGCACCAGCCAAGTCCACACCGCCCAGCTGAAAGACCCCTCAGTTGCCTGCAAGTTGAAACCTCAGTCAGGCATACACAAAGGGGCTGCTGTTTTCCTACGGGAGGCCTTTGGATGCCTCCCCCACCCCCAAGTCAGGCTGGAGCTCAGAGTCTGTTTCCTTACCCACGTTCAGATGCACCACTAGAAGTGGTAACGCCAGCCAGGACACCTGAGAGCTAGTGATTCCCCTCTCCTGCGCCCAGACACAGGAAGCGTGCTCAAGCCACCTGTTGCAATCTGCCAGGCCGCCCTGTGTCGGGCTGGTACAAACATTCACCACGGACCAGTACCCCTGGTGCCTGACCCCTCCACAGCAGATAAATTTCACTCACGTCTCTTCCTAGCGCTACCTCTCCTGACCCTACCCTCTTCCCTATCCTCCCCTCCCTGCTGTCTCCCCTTTTTCTCTCTCCTTTTTCTCCTCTCTCATCTTTCTCATATGCACACTTAATATTCAAGCAGTCTTTTCTCTTTAACGACGCGCACTGAGCATCTCCTATGGGCTGTGGTGGCCCACGATCTCCGAGCTCGCCCAGGCGGCTGCGGATCTCCAAGCGCTTGTGCAGGATGCTAGCCTAACGCGCGGCGGCTGAAAGCCCCTAAAGGCACTTTGACCAGGGGCAGTCAGTGACCGGTTTTCCAAAGCCCCCTTTATCCTTGGGATAGCGGTAGGCTGCTTCCCTCTTGGTATTAAGAATGAAAGCTGTCGGCTTAACCCATCGATGTTGCATTCCGCAGCTAAATCCCGGGATAGGTCGAGGATAGCTAGGGGAGACCCAACTTTCTCTCTCGTCTCCCTGCCATCCTTGCAAAGCCTCGAGCTGGAAGCAAAGGACGGCTTGACGCACTGGCTACTCACCCCTAGATAGAGACGCTGTCCCCGCAGGGTACCCAAGCAGACTGGTGTGCACCGAGTAGGCAAAACGCCTGGGTGTCTCCCTCCACTCCTGGGCCACGGCGAAAGCTACGCGCTCCAAGCGTGGCCACCGAGGACGGTGGATCCCTTGGGTGGCGAGTTGGCAAAGGGCACGCCGCCCGGCTGGGGGCGCATTGCTCCCGGGGCTGGCTCGGGGGCTGCGGCGGGGGACAGGGGCTCCGGGGAAGTTGACGGCTCCGAGGGGCAGACGTCGGACTTGGCGCCCGCTGCTCCCCGGGGCAACCCGGCGTGTCCTCGGGGGCAGAGCCGGAACTTGCGGGTGGAACGCGGGCCGGCGCGGTTGCAGGAAGCCTCCGGGGACCACCGCCTAGTAGGAGCGCGGCGGCATCGCGCTGCCCGGAGCCCGGAGTCCGGAGCGGGCGGCGGAGCAGACAGCGGAGCGGCGGAGCACGGCCGCGTCCTCCGACTGCGGGCGTCCCCGATTCAGAGCCCGGTTCTCCGGAGCCTGCAGCGCCCCTCCGGTCCTCGTCCCCGTCCCCGTCCCTTGCGCGGCTCGCGGGGCTCGGCTGCGGCTGGAGGCGGAGTGCGCGGCGGCCGCAGCTCGCACAGCATGGAGGGCGGTCTGGTGTCTCTCCCTCTCCCTCCCGCCCGCCCGCCCTCCCGGCTCCGCTCGGCTCCGGCTCCGGCTCCGGCAGCAGCGCCGCCGCCTCCCGCGCGCCCACGTGCCGGAGCCCCGGTGTGCGCGCTCCGGCGGGCTGGCGGGGCTGGGCGGGGAGCGCGGGCGAGCCCGGGTGGGGGCGGCGGGGAGAGCCGCACCGCCGCGCGCGCACGGCCCGTCCGCCCGCCCGGGGGGAAGCGGTCAGGAGCAGCCCGCGGGGCTCCCCGCCCGCAGCTCCGGGAAGGAAGGCAGTGGCCGAGAGAGCCGCGGAGCGAGCCCGAGAGAGCTGCGGGGCGGGGCGGGGCGGGGAGGGGCGCCCCACTCCGCAGGAACGGCAGCTGCGTGTCTCCGCTCAGTCGGCAAGATCCGAGTCCACTCGAACGCCCTCCTCGTTCAGGGGAGGGGAATGGGCTCCGGGGGCTGCGGGGGATCCGGGAGTAAGCACTTTTCCCCATTAGCCAACGCACTCCGGGGGACTCCTCCTTCCAAATAGAAGCCATCCTTCCAAAGAAGACGGGCCTGACACCCGCCAATCCACCGACAAATCATTAGTGAGCTTCCACTTTGAGCCTACGACGGAGGTGTCCTGGAGCCCACAGACCTCCGGAGTTGAGAGTAGGGTGTCTCCCTGGCTCCGAAGCCCCAAGCCTTCCTCTCCCCCCGCCCCACTGCCTTAGTCCTAAAGTACTTTCTCCTATAAGTAAGGGGTGCGCGACCCCCCCCACACACACACTCTAGCACGAAATAATGAGAGAATAAAAATTAGAAGGCAATTCAAATGATGGGTAATAGTTCAGTGCTAACAAGAAACATGATTAAAGTAAGAAGAAACTGAAAATGAGATCTGTAAGGAAACATAAAATCGGTGAAACCCATTCACTGAGTACCACGTGTAGTCACTTAGAAACCATCGTTTCCAGTTTTCATTGCCTTAATGAAGAAATTAAGATGCAGAGAAGACAAACGGTCTGACCCTGTTCCCACGTGCCCAGCTTCTCCGTCCCCGAGTCCCCCAGTCAGGTCTATTGCCAACCACACCCCCCACCCCCCGTGCGCGTTTGTGTTTCGGCCCCGTAGTTAAGAGAGTCATTCCCTCTAGGGTTTCTTCACCCAAAGAGGCTTCATGTAAGAATTGAAGCAAAATCCTGAAGAGAAGTCAGCCTGGAGGAAGTGAGAGGTTCACATGGATTATGTGGGAGGACGCCCTGGAGCCGCAGCAAGCAAGTTTCTTGCTTTTTGAGAGCCGAGAGCTTGCTCAGGCAGTGGGAGAACACAGAAAGGGTTTAAAGCAGGAAAATAATTAATAATAGTAATAATAACAATGATGGGACCTCCATCTCAGGGTGATCAATACACGACATGTGCAGGAAGGATTAAAAATGGGAAGGGAAAAGGGGAACGTCAGGCAGAGAAAACCCTTCCGAGGTTGAGGCTTCCTGGAAGCAGGCGATGCACTCCTGTTGCAACGCCTTCCTCTCGCTGTTGTCCTTAAAAGCCCGTGTACAGGAAGCACCTCTCTGCTCATGGCAGGGACACGGAATGGAAAGGCATATGTGCTCCAAACACAATGGGAAAAAGGAGACCAGGCCTCCAAAAGAGAGGTGTGACTCTTCTCCAGGATCACGAGTCTAGCACAAACCCGGCCCTGATTTCTACATTCAGCACCTGGGGGGACTGGACAGCAACAGCCCTTGGCGAAGCGCGGAGTAGCCAGGCTCCCCTGCAACTGAAACTGAAAACAAGCAAAAGAAGGGGGAATCTTGTTTCCATTTGATTTCCAGGGTGCCACATGAATTCAGAAACGAATGGGTAAGTCCTCTCCTCGGGTTCTGTTCTGGGACAGAGGATCCCTTTGTGTGGACCAACTGCCACGGTGTCTCCTGCGCTGCCTCAGACTCACAGGGCGCCACCGACTTCTATACCCAGTAAGGTTGAGAAACATTTCTCTGTTTCTTTTCTGAGCTGATGTTTTCATTTTTTTCCCAGTGCTATTCATAGTGAAAAAAGACTTCATGGGACTGACGAGATGGCCCAGCAGCCAAATACATTTGATTGCAAAACCTGATGGTCAGAGATGTATTCTTCAGTACCCATGTAAAGCCAAACACAAAATAGTGGAGCATGTGTCTGGTGTTTGCTTGCAGTGACAAGGAGACTCTTCCCCCCACACATGTGAAAATAATTTTTTAATATTTTATCTTTTAATTTAATTATTTTTATTAGACACAGAGATAGAGACACACAGAGAGAGAGAAAGAAAGAGAGAGAGGGAGGGAGGGAGGGAGGGAGGAAATGGGCACAACAGGGCCTCCAGCCACTGCAAATGAACTCTAGATACATGCGCCACTACGTGCATGTGGCTTACGTGGAACCTGTAGAATTGAACCTGGGTCCTTAGGCTTCACAGGCATGCACCTTAACCACTAAGCAATCTCTCCAGTCTTAAATTTTTTTTAAAATTTTTTTTATTTACTTACTTGAGAGCGACAGACACAGAGAGAAAGACAGATAGAGGGAGAGAGAGAATGGGCGCGCCAGGGCTTCCAGCCTCTGCAAACGAACTCCAGACGTGTGCGCCCCCTTGAGCATCTGGCTAACGTGGGACCTGGGGAACCGAGCCTCGAACCGGGGTCCTTAGGCTTCACAGTCAAGCGCTCAACCACTAAGCCATCTCTCCAACCCCAAATATTTATTTTTTAATCTCATATAATACCATGTTCCTACACACACAAGATATATACCATACATATAATTTAAATTTAAAATGTTCCAAACAACAATGTATCCTCATGTGTAATTCAATGCAACATTTTCTACACAATTTATGTTATTGTTTTGTAAAATACAGATCATAACCTGTAATTGATCCTGTAAATTGCTAAAGGGATGTAATTTTAAAAGATATTTTTCTGTGCTATGCATGCCTGCTGCCTTGGCTTTTGGTTGCATGTGTTTGTATCGGGTATCTCACTATGAGTTTCTTGAGGGTGAGACTCAGTTATCATTTTATGTTTCAAAAGCTAGCTATGAATTAACAGTGTTTTCCACATAGTAGTGACTTGAAAAAATACCAAGGAAGGAAGCAATCAGTGGTCACATTAAGATGCCAGCAGGCTAAAGGAAGAGGAGAGTAAGAGTTGGAGTGGAGGAAAGGACTAAGCCAAAAAGGTATTTCCACAGACCCAGTTCAATGTAGTATCACAATGGACCATTAACGGAGAAAAGTCACGTGTAGACAAGGGTATGTTCCAGACATCCCACTGTCAGTTGGAACCTTCTTTTCTAATGCAGCTTTCTTTTCTTCTTTAAAAAATTTAGAAAATTTCAAACCAGGGCTCTGAGTATGAAGTGAAAGCAGCTGAATAACTACATAGATTATTGGAGGTGGGGAATTAAAGAAAGACAATGGAAAGTGAGTGCACAAATGACATTTAAAAAAAAAAAAAACGGCATCCTGTACTCTGCCCATCCTGGAACCAAGGCTGCTGACAAAGGAAGAAGAACCTGGTCTGATTACAGGAGCCAGACAGATCTTGTCTGATTGCACAGAGATATCTGGCAAGTAGATCTTCCCAGAACTCAAAACAGGTTCTTTTGAAGGCAATATTTACCTACCATTGAAGACATACCAACAAACACTCCTCTGTGTTCATCAGCCTATATAAATGTAGACTGCAGAGTGTTACAAGCTATTCACCACAACCAAAGCACAACCTGGGAGTTAGTAGTAGAATCATAGTATTTCTCATGAGAACAAGATCTACAGTATCCAGGAGTTATGTTAGAGGAACCTCTGGCAGTTTTCAGAGATCCTTCGTCATGGGGTCTACAAGAAAATAAAGCTTACTGGCCTAGGATTTGAACCCTGGCTTTCAGACTCAGTCGGCCGAGTAGTTCCTATTTTATACTACCCAGGGATATTACAGATTATGCAGTTAGAAATTCTGTTCAGTATAAAGAAGGGAGCATGGGTTTCCTCAAAAGACTGAGAGTGAATAATGTTGATTTGGTATCTACTGTGGACCAGACATTATGACCAGTATTTTGCACATTTCATATCATAAAAATACCCATCTACAAATCCATGTAGTTGGATTTGTTAGTCTACATTTTTGCTTAAGGAGACAAAGGCTCCTAGAGGTTAAATAATTTGGGTTCTGGGACTAGAATATTCAAGAACAAGTTTTGAATAAAGATCTGTATTAATACAAAACAGATTTCATCCTCCATCTCTCTGAAGCACACATGCACGTGCACATACACACACACACACACACATTTTACTTCCCAGAAATGGTGAATTTAAAGCAAAAAGTCTGTCTGGTAGATGCAGATGAAGAAGTCTATTTGAGAAAAGAGGGAAGAAGATTGAAAGAGTTGCCCTGAGAAGTACCACCATTTACTGAGGATCTGGGATACTGAGGCACTGGGAAGCTTGGAAACATCATTTTCATCAAGGTGGAAATCCTATTAAGTACTTCAGTGCACCCTGGTGAGTAGAATCCAGCAACTGGTTCAATGGCAGCCCATCACATGGGAAAGCTAATGCTGTTGTTGCACGCAGCACTGGGTGCAGCTAATGGCAAGTCTTATGCAAGGAGCTATAATTCATCAGAGGAACAGGAAACAACTGAAACTAGTCAGGATGAAGAGCAGCTGGTTTTAAAAACCAGCTCAAGTCATGCACAGAGGGGAAGTAATGTCCAAAGAACGTGAGAATGTAACCCTCGATCATACATAGTTATAGATCTATGTCTATCTCTAGGTCCCTTTTTTACCCTGTTGCCTTGTTATATGTATGCTTCTTTCCTCCTTTTCTATAACATAGTTCTGCAAATATACTCATGATAGAATATGCTGCCCTTATAAATTTCACATCTTTCTAAACTTACCATCTCTGGGCTCCAAGTTTTATCCTCCTGACCTGTCTTGGATGGAACGTCCACCTCTACTCTAGACAGCCCTATAGCAACAAGAGTGGCAAGTCATAATACCAACAGAGCTGCTCAGGGCTATCTCTTAATTAGAGATAAAATGAGGAAAGTGGATGGAACAAGTCCCAGAGTGCAAAAAAAAAAAAAAAAAAAAAAAAAGTTGCACTACATTTCTTTACAACAGCAATCTAATGCCCCAGCAGTGAAGGCAAGAATACATCATATAGGCAGTAGACTAGTAGACTGCATGTAGGTCACAGGCAAAGGAACATGAGGATATGTGGTGTTACAGGTGGATGGATGCCCTAAAGTACAAGTAGATGCCCTTTAAAAGTCCCTGTCACCCATGAACCTGAGAGTGAGCACTGGAATGAATGGGAACTAATGATTATCCAAGGAGTATCTATTCCTTTACGTAGAGTTTTATTCTAGAAACTTCAAAGAAAGAAAATGACCTGGATAAAAATTAAGAAAATCTCCATCAAACTGTGAGTCTGCTTTGCAGTGTTAGAGCAAGTCAGCTCATCTTGTCAACCTCATAGGGCTGTCAGGAATGCCCTATGCTCTACAGAAAAGCTGTTCTCAGAAGCAGATGAGATAATATTCATGATGCATCTGGCCCTTGGTGAAGTCCAAGACACCAAACAAAGGCAAGGGGTTTTTAGTAACACAACAAATAATAGGATCCCAGTGAGTTGTAGCACTTAGTTTACCTTCACAAATATCTACTTCAATTGCGCTCTCTGGAGTAGAAAAGATCACACTGCAAGAAACACAATAAACATGAAGTGTGCTTATTCTATTTTTGTAAGGCATAGTTGGATAAAAAATCCCTGTGTAGCTCCAAAGTGAAGAATTGGAAACTATGTAGTTTTCAAGAAGTATAGTGTTAATAATACTAGAATTAGCAATAATAAACATATGGAAACAATGTTCCAGGCATCACACTAAGTACTTTCCATGAAGTAACTCATTAAATTCCTATAACTGTATCTGCAGGGTTCCAAGTTCATATCCATTTTAAAGATTAAGAAACTGAAGTAGGTTAAGTTAATTATTTACCCAGGCTCAATGGTCGTAAATTGGAAAGTCAGATTTCTATCAATCAAAACCTACTTATGTCAATCAAATATTAAAGTAAATAGTCAATATAATATTCTGTATTTTATATCATTACAACAAACGCATGATAAATTCCAAGGTTTGTGGTGGAAAAGTGTTATGTAAAAACACTTGAAAAAGCTGTAACAGTTCATAGAATTCCATCTTAAATCCATATCTCGGGCTGGAGAGATGGCTTAGTGGTTAAGCGCTTGCCTGTGAAGCCTAAGGACACCGGTTCAAGGCTCGGTTCCCCAGGTCCCACGTTAGCCAGATGCACAAGGGGGCGCATGCGTCTGGAGTTCGTTTGCAGTGGCTGGAAGCCCTGGTGCGCCCATTCTCTCTCTCTCCCTCTATCTGTCTTTCTCTCTATGTCTGTCGCTCTCAAATAAATAAATAAATAAATGAACAAAAAAATCCATATCTCTTTTTGGTGCACATTAGTTTTACATTGAAATTGGATAATCGCTAAGAAAACTTTCTCAATAACTACATACCCATTAACAGGGGTAAAATAATGATCCTATCAGCTGTTGATAAAAATGCCAATCAACAAGGATGCTGTGATGGGAGTATAAAATGTGGAAAGACATTTGAAAGCATCTTGCCAATTTCTTCAAAGCTAACCATAGTCTTACCATGATATCCAAGTGATATCCTGTTAGGTATTCACTTAGTTGACTTGAAGCTATCTCCCCACAGAAACCTACAGTAATATATTGAGTGATCTATCCACAAATGACATAAATAACTAGTAAATAAAAGTATACCACAATAAATAAATGGGTAGACCAACAGCCATATATCCATACAACATGCATAATAGTGTACAGTGATAAAATTGAATGAGCTATCAAACAATACAAAGACATGGATGAATCATAACTTCATATT
The DNA here is from genome assembly GCF_020740685.1 of Jaculus jaculus. Taxonomy (NCBI): domain Eukaryota; kingdom Metazoa; phylum Chordata; class Mammalia; order Rodentia; family Dipodidae; genus Jaculus; species Jaculus jaculus. Next base: position 12,398,939 of record NC_059107.1, on the reverse strand, counting down.
GATAAACAAAAAGGAAAAAATTAAATGGATACATACTCTGTGATGCAATTTATGTCACCTTTTGGGTACAAAATAAAACTATAGAAGATGGTAAATTGATCAATAGTTTCCAGGAGCTCGTGAGAGAAGAATGATAGAACAGTAAAGCTCACAGGATTTGTTTACAGTGATGAAACTACTCTCTACAATATTATAATGGTACATAAGTAAGTGGCACTATGCGTTTGGGTCAAAGTTCAGAAATTTTCACAGCACAAAAATAAATAAACCTTAAAACATATATGGCAAAAAATCCACCAAGAAATGAAATAAAAAAAAAACATTTGGGAATCCAGAGGATCCCAGAAATAAATGTAAACCTTGGCAAAAGAACACAGCATTATTGTGAATGTATAGAACATTCTCAAAGAGGAAGACTTGCCTAAGGATCTAGAAATGAACAAGTAGTGCGGCTTTCTTAAGTGTCTCAGGATGAGTGGAGCTTGTAAGACTAAACACAAAGGAAAGTCTACACAAACACTGTGCCACAGATGGTGAAGTTGTTTTCCACAGGAGCACAAATTGCAACTGTGAAACCTCTATGCATATATACTAGAACTGAAATGTCATCCTGGAAATGAATGGTTTATTATGTTCTCATTGTGGAGTGGGAAGTTGCAAATAAACACTGGGACATGGCTACAATAGCCCAGGGGGTGATGGGTTGGGGTTGGAGATATTAATATTGACTTCTGTATAGCTTCATATACATGAAGAAGAGGACCAATGAAATATTATAGACATGTGTGCAACCCTCGTAGGTTAGTAGTCTTACATGCGTCTGTATAACTGTAGATGATAGATAGATAGATAGATAGATAGATAGATAGATAGATAGATAGATAGAAAGATAGATAGATAGACAGACAGATAGATGTGTCTGTGTGTGTGTCTATGTGTGTGTGTGTGTGTGTGTGCGTGCGCGTGTGCACACACACGCGTAGTCACATTTTCATTGCTGGCACAAAGCACCCTACAGAAGCACCTGATGGGAAGAAAGCTGTTTATTTCGGTTTGTAGTCTTGATGACACCCTTCGTGATGGCAGGGGAGAGAAGGCCGAGCAGAGGCTGGACATCAGCTACGCCACAACAAATGGCAAAACAAAGCAGCAGAAAAAGCAAGCAGACGCTGGTAAGGAGAGGCTTGCTGGGACACCCATCAATCAGCACCAATAACAGCTTCCAAATTGTCGTCATCCAGGAACCAAGCATTCAAAACACATGAGTGTATGTTGGATAACTAACTCGAAGCACCACAGTACTATGTATGCGTGCACGCATATATGCGGCAGGGTCTAAATGCAAAGATACCCTAGTAGCTGAGCATGCCTAGCACCTAGGAATTAGTATCCAATGCTGTTGTCCAATAAAAGAAACCAGGCAATATTTAAATCTAACACTGGGATGGGAAATGTTTAAAGTAAGCCTAGGACATTTTGTAGTGCTCAAAATTAAGAGAGTGCTCAAAACACACACACACACACACACACACACACACACACACACACACACACATTTGGTTAATCCAAATGAAGCCAATGAGAAAGATCACAAACTGGGTCTGGTGGCACACACCTTTAATCCCAGTACTTGGGAGGCAGAGATGGGAGATCATAGTAAGTTCAAGGCTACCCTGAGACTACCAAGTGAATTCCAGTTCAGCTTGGGATATAGCATGACCCTACCTTGGAAAAAAAAAAAAAATCTCACAATGACCAAAGATGGAATAATTTATTTATTTTCAATTTTATTTATTTTATTTGATTTTATTTATGTATTGGTTTTTTGAGGTAGGGTTTCACTATATCTCTGGATGACCCGGAATTCACTATGGAGTCTCAGGGTGGGCTCAAACACTACCTCTACCTCCCAAGTCCTAGGATTAAAGGTATGTGCCACCACACCCAGCCAAAGATGGAATAATTTAAACAACAAAACAACTAATAATCCAAAGTATAAAGCAAATAATAATATGCTCATACTACTACAGTACAAAGTAGAATATGATTGAGTGAATAAATATATGATGGAGAAGAGACAAATCAAAATTTTAGAAAAGTTTCTAATAATGTACATAGATGGTTGCCTCTCAAGGAGGAACTGCCCATGTCCCGAGTGTGGGCTGCACAGAGTGACTTCCCCCAGAGAGTATAGTCTACGAGAATAGGAAAGAGATTAATTTTATAATAGACAAACTTTAAAAACCCTAACTGCACCAGGTAAAAGATCAAAGTTAGCATCGAGAGAGATGTCTTGGTTCATGATGTGATGGGTAGCCTCTGACCTCTGTACTCTTCTTCTGGAGAGACTGTAACTAGAATCAGCTCATGAAGAAGACAGAGGAAGGTGTCAGTGATGAATGACCTACAAAAGCCCTGAACTGAATGCCCCCATAGTCCCAAAATAATAAGAGAGAAAGAATCCTAAAAGTGCCAAAAGACACAAGAAATAAGAAGCCAAAAGAAAGAAATAGAATGGCTGGATGTGGTGAGGTACACTAGTGAGGTATTCAAACTGAAAAAGGACAGTTTATTAAGAACTGAAATAGCAGAATAAAGTAGACCTTGATAATAACATATCAATACTATATCAGTAATATTACATCAGTAATAATATCAATAATATAAATAATAACTAATATTAATATTAGTCTTCTAACTTATCACATGTGATATACTAATGTAAAATTTTAATAGAAGAAAGTATATATTTACTTTTTTCTTTAGATTTTCTTTTTTGTAAAGTAATTTATGTGAGAAAGGGAGAGAGAGTGAGAGAGAATGAGTGTGCCAGGGTATTCAGACACTGCAAACAAACTCCAGATGCATGTGCCATCTTGTGCGTTTGGCTTAGGTGGGTCCTGGGATATTAAGCCTGGGTCCTTTGGCATTGCAGACAAGTGCCTTAACCACTAAACAATATCTCCAGCCCTTCTTTAAGATTTTCTATCAATCTAAAGTCATTCTAAAATATTCTTTTTATTCTTAAAAACATTTAAAAAGTAAGCAATGATAAAGGACCCAGGAGATTTTCCAAAGGGAGTTTGTAGTATTCTTTCCTTGAGTGACAAAATATTTAGTAGAATTCAAAACACAAATGAAAATAGACTCAACTAATATGGACTCACTAACAAGAAAAAGAAATAATACCTTCTCCAGGTAGGGCAATGTCTCCATTCTAAAGCACTATAAACTTTGTGCTGTGGTCAAGCATGGTCCGTCTGCTAATTTTTCTGCTTGCTGACCTATTCTGTTCATATTTAATGGCTTCTTAGACATCGCAAAGATAATATTGATCTGAGCTTTAGAGTGGTATCGATTATTCAGCATGCCACTATTAAAACGTCCCTATTGCATAGACATTTGCCTCAGCACACAGGAAGACTATTTTGTCAACAGCATGGATTCTCTGGCCATCAGAGTTAACCTCACATGAAGTCAAACTTCATGAAGAGAATTTGATTTTAAGTTTAGAAAACACTAACAAAATGTTAATGCAGATATAGAAGACCACAGGGCAATTTTGTGTGGGGGGGTGGAACTGGAAAGAAGTCTTTAAATAGATGTCAGTTTTCATTGCTGGGGAGATTAAGTAGTGGAGAATAAACTGCATATGGTAACTGTGGCCATTTCACCAGAATGAAAACAATTATGATGTGATTCAAATCTCAATTTCTATCCATTTTTTTCCATAATCTATTCATTGGCTTGTTGGAAGCCAGAACAACCAAGTAAAGATTGCGCCCAGCCTCAGTGGAGGAAAGGGTTTCACATTCTGTTAGTCACAGGATGGCGGATGGGGTAGTGTGAATGTGATAGCATAAATGTATGGCCCTAGAGACTCAGATGTTTTATTAAAGTTGAGTTTGCAGCTTCACCCCATAGAGCTTTTTATGTGAATCCTTTTGAGTTATTGTGATTTTGAACAACACAAATATTAATTCAATGTAAAATGTTTACTCTCCTAGAAATTGTCCCCAAATAAAATATTCAGAGCTAACACATCAGTGTGACCACTTGCTTCAGCTTTCCAAAAAATGCACGAGGTAACATTACACATTAAAAGTTTGAATTTTGTAAATTTCCCAGACCTGGTAAATAGTTAAAAATATGGTAGACATTAGGAAATATTAGCTGGTAAGTTTATTCATAAATATATACCCAAAGTTAGTATTCAAGCAACATTTTGTATATTTATGTCCACAATTATACCATTCATAGTAATAACGTAAAGTAAAAATGATTCACCAATGATGACCAGATAAGATGTGGTATAATAAAATAATATCCAGGCATGAAAAGGAATTTTTCATACTAAAACATGAACGAGCTTTGAAAAGACACTAAATGAGAAAAGTTAGAAACAGGGCTGGAGAGATCACTTAGTGGTTAAGGTGCTTGCCTTAAAAACCAAAGGACCCCAGTTTGATTTCCCAGGACCCATGTAAGCCAGATATCCAAGGTGGAACATACACCTTGAATCCATTGGCAGTGGCTTGAGGCACTGGTCCACCCATTCTCTTTCTCTGCCTCTTTCTCTCTCTTTCTTAAATACATTTTTAAAAATAACTTTTTAAAAGCCAGAAATAAAAATGCATTATCCACATTCCCCAAAGAGGAGGGTCCCTGTGGAGGCAGGAGGACAGGGAGGAGGCTAATGGTGGTGCCAACATGGCTGTATACACACTGTGTACATCACTAATAATAATAAAGACAAAAAAGCCAGAAGCAAAGGGTCACATATTGTATGATTCCAATAATATAAAATATCTAAAATTAGCAAATGCATAGAGATAAGAAAGATAGCTGCCAAGGGATAGAGGAGATGGGGAATGGTAACTGATTGCTTTCCTCTGGGGTGAATTTTCTGGTACTAGACAGTGGTAACGATTAATTAACATTGTGAATGTAATACAATATATGGAACTGTATACTTCAAAGTGGTTAAATTTTACTTAACATATACATGAGAAAACACTTTAGGAGGTACCTATAGACTGAACCAAGAGTCTTGTATAATTGCAAGAACCTGAAGTGTCCGTGTGGAAAGCAGGTGTGGGGTTAGCAAAAACATCTTTCTTTTGTGTAGAGGTGTGGGTAGTTATGGAGATAGTCTGTGAGGTCAGGGACTGGCTGAGGTGGTTTCAGGTTTCTCTGTAGAGCTTGGTAGAGTTCTTCAGCTATTTCCCAAAGCACCATGGTTTCCTGAGTCTCAATTTATGGAATATTGAAATGAATCGGTGCCAAGATGAGATGAAGCCAGTGACCATCTGGAGTTGTAATACTAACCCTGATTATAAAATCAATGCCTATTTCCAAGGCACCTTGGACATGGTGTGCTATGAGTTTATCATAGATTATTTCATGTACTGTACAGAACTGCTCCTCAATGAAGGTGCTATTCCAAGTACAGGAAAATTTGAGAAACTGAGGCGTGAGGAGATGTGAGGGAAATCTTTCCAGGCCTCATACAGAGCCAGGGGATAAGCCAGGGTTGAAGCAGGGTAACTGCCTACAAAGCCTGGTCTTGCAACCAAAGAGGATCCTTTAACAATGGAAAGTCTAAGCATCCTTTCGCCTATCATACCTGAGGCAATATGCAACAGCCAAGCATCTAGGGAAGTCAGTAAAGACAGGATGGAACTAAGAAGTAAGGGAAGCAGAAGAGGAGAAGAGACTCTATCCTTGCCATATTTTGCCATTAATATTTGATCATCGAACTGTAATTGCCAATGAACTACCAGAAATCAGGATCCCAGAGGTTTTCATTCATTCCACAATACAGTATCTGTCCCTATAAGTTGTTAGTAAATGATATTGAAAAAGAGAGTGAGTAAATAAAAGTGTGCCAGTGATATGGTGACTTAAAAGAATTATAATATTTCCAGTCAAAACACAAGAATAACTTGTTTTAAAATTTATATTTTGTGAAGCCAATATGTTATTTTTACCTCCCAATAAATGAGGCAACTATTATTCACTCCACCTAGCAAAGAGACCAAGACTCAACTAACTTTCCTGTCTCTAATCACTTTGCATAATGTAGGCTGCGTGTACATAACTCCAGGGACCAGTGACAGCATCTCTGTGCTCTGCTTTCTATCATAGAACATCCACCCCTTTGTGATAGGCTTGTGAACACTTTCTGGAAAAGGGAAGATGAAAATTACAGTGCTAAGTTTTAGAAATGCAGACTGATACACAGGCTTTGATTACAACCATTTAAAAATACACATATAAACAGAGAAAACAACAGGGAGTTTAGAGAAGAAAACCGTTTTTAGAGTGGTTAGATTATGGGTAATTTTTAACATTTTGTTTAATTTTGTTATAATGTTCAAACTAAATTAAAATTGAAGAAGACACAACCCTAATGAAATAAATTACTATGAGTCAAGAAACAGGTAAATTTGGCAGGATCATTACTTTTGAACCATCTCTCATAGATTCAGAATAATTACATGACATTGTAGATATCATATTTTCCTAAAAGTGTGGCAGAACTCTATGATGCACCAATCTCTGTTAATTCTCCAGTTAAATTTAAAATTCTGAAAAGATGGCCCACTATTCTCCTCACTGGAATATTCAAAATTATCACTTACAGTGAATGTAGCTCCAAACAGTTTCTTCTTTTACATTATCTATGAAATATTCTCTATCTTGAGTTTTATTATGCCCTGAAAATGACAGCTCTTCCCTCTGTCTTTCAACCTGGGGCCAGTTATCTTTTTCAAAGTCAGGTCAGTGTATGGCACTTTCCTCTTCTAAAGCCCCTGAGCACTTCTTGTTACATAAAAACTAGCCAGAACTGGTCTTAATCTTTACCCATCCTACCCTTCCCTCCTACTAGCCTCTCTGGGTCATATGTTCTGCTCACATGTTACCAATTTGCACTCATGCTTTCATGGCTTTCTTATAGATTTAGTCTCAAGTGCCTCAATTACCAAGTCTCTACTCATTCTTTGAGACTTAAGAAAACTGCCTCTATTACAAGTTTAACAGCAGCCTACCACCGCAGTTTAAGGAAGTCATTATGGGACTGTGGAAGTAGCTCAGTTGCTACAGGGCTTGCCTAGCATGCAAATGGTCCTGCACTCAGTTCTCTGTACCACATTAAACATAGCTATAATCCTACCACTTTGGAGGTCAAGGCAGGAGGATGAGAAGTTCAAGATCATCCTCAGCTACATAGAAAATTTGAGACCGGGCTGGAGAGATGGCTTAGTGGTTAAGCGCTTGCCTGTGAAGCCTAAGGACCCTGGTTCAAGGCTCGGTTCCCCAGGTCCCACGTTAGCCAGATGCACAAGGGGGCGCATGCGTCTGGAGTTCATTTGCAGAGGCTGGAAGCCCTGGCGCGCCCATTCTCTCTCCCCCTCTATCTGACTTTCTGTGTCTGTCGCTCTCAAATAAATAAATAAATAATTTTTTAAAAAAAGGTTTTTTTAAAAAAAGAAAGTTTGAGAGCATCCTTGACTACACAAGACTGTTTCAGTAAATTAGTAGGGCTGTGGAGATGGTTCAGTGGGCAAAATTTTTGCATTGCAAGCATGAGGACCCACATTTGGATCCTCAGCACACATGTAGAATGCCAGGCATGTTGGCATATGCCTGTAATACCAACACGGAGGAGGCACAGGCAGAAAGATCCCCAAAGCTTATTGTCTAGCTTTTCTAGCTAAATTAGACAGTTCTACATTCAGTGAGAAATTCTATTTCATAAAAAATAAGGTGGAGAAGCTATAGATCTCTGGCTTCCCCATGAAATGCATACATAAATCCATATATGCATATTTGTACACACATATACCAAAATACACTGACACATGTACATACCACACACACACCAGATGCATGCAAAAATAAATAACTCTTTTGTTTTTCTCCTGCTACATAATGTTTGTGTTTCAACAGATCTATCACTTGACTAAATGCATTGACTATTCATTGTAATTTGCATTAGTTCGTTTGCAATAAGGGTAGTAAGAGCTAAATACCACTGACCCATTTTAGAAAAGAGAAAGTGGTGCCTCATGCAACAGTGTGCTCTGGAAGACACAGAGATGAGCTTGGAACTCAGGTACACTTGCACCTGACTCCCGTGCTGCTGTTATCTACAGTTGTTGTTATTGTTGTTGAGGTACTGTCTCAGTCTAGCCTAGGCTTACCTGAAACTCACTCTGTAGTCTCAGGTTGGCCTGGAATTCACAGCAAACCTTCCACCTCTGCCTCCTAAGTGCTGGGATTAAAGGCATATGCCATGATACCTGGACATCTGTGTTTTTAAATGCTCTGCAAATTTCCAGTTGTCTGTCTGGAAAATTAACTGGAAGCAAATGATGTGGATAGCAGAAACACAGGTACTTTATGTTTATGTCAAGTGCTAAGCTGCAGGGTCATGCTGAGCCTAAGGCAAAGGGAAAAATCAGTAATACTGATCCTGACTTCATTTAAAATTTGGTATATTATCATAGCTATGAATTAGCTTGCATTTATTTGAGATTCTAAAGTATTACATAAAACATTATTTATATTTCACATAAGACTTTTAGTACCTCCTTAAATTTTGTACCTAATATTAATGGGTCTTGTACCTCCTGCTAATTCTGGTGCCACTCACTACAGGACCTATTGTACAAATGGCACTTGAAAAATATCATTTTGTATGTTATGTTTCATTTGTCTGTCAGTGTTTTGCACCAGAGCTCAAACTCCTTGAAGGCAATCAATATAACCTGTCCATGTATGATCCTGAGAACTTCATCAATCTATATTTTCACAATTAGAACTTTAAAAATATATGTTTTAAGTTAAAAAATCCCCCTCTCACTTTATACTGTGATAATGTCATTGGAAGTAATCCTTTATAATGTGGACCCAATAACATGAACATGGTTTAATTAATTAATTAATTTAATTAATTGCCACTACCACAGCCAAAGAAAGAATTGAAGGGCAACTTTATTTCCCCTAAATCCTGCCCCAAAGTTCCTCCTTACTTCAAGTCTTGAAGAGCTATTCTTAGTTCCTCTCAAGGATGCCTATGACAATTTTGACATAGCTAATCCCCCAAATCAATGGTATTCTTGCTGCTAATGAGTCATGGTATTTGGTATGACTGGACCATATTGGTCAAAGCATTATTTTCAGTGTTTGAAAGCATGTGCTCTTTCTTGCTGTGGTGTTTGTGTTGGTATACCCTTTGGGACAGAAAATTATACTCTGCAATGTTGAGTAGTTGACACTTCAGAGAGCTTCAGTTTATATTCTAGTTCTGTTCCTTTATAGCTGGGTGATAGCAGCAAGATATAGACTATACAGCACATGTGGAAAAATGAGATAACATGAACCTCCTTGCCAAAGGATTATTTTTTAAGATTTAAGTGAGAAAACGATGTGTGTCACATACAATAATTGCTTGATACATATTAACTCTTAATATCTGGCTTCTACACATAGAGTCCTAAGTTGTTTTAAGTTGTTTTATTCCCATGGATGCATTTTCAAGAAGTTCCATCAATGTGCAGACATCATAGCATGTGCTCACACAGACCTAACTGGTCTAGATCAATCAGCTAATATGAATGACCCACTGAGCCTATCATAAATGTGTTAAACAATAAACTTTTTTATAAAAAGTACACTCTATAATAACAACAAATGTAACCCAGGACTGGAGAGAGTGGCTTCACTTGCCTGTGAAGCCTAAGGACCCCAGTTCGAGGCTTGATTCCCCAGGACCCACGTTAGCCAGATGCACAAGGGGGCACATGCATCTGGAATTTATTTGCAGTGACTGGAAGCCCTGGTGCACCCATTCTCTCTCTCTCTCTGTCTCTCTATCTCTGTCTCTCTGTGTCTTCCTGTCTCTCTCTCTCTCTCTCTCTCTCTCTGTCTGCCTCTCTCTCTCTCTGTCTGTTGCTCTCAAATTAAAAAAAAAGTTTATAAATTCTGTTTCCATAACTCTGATAAATTAAAAAATTAAAAAAATAAGTGTAACCCAGTAACGTAGGCTTTATTATCACATTCTATGTGATATACTTTTATACAGTTTGCAGTGCGGTGGGTTTGTTTACATAACAAGCATCACAGATAGACACATGAATATTGTACTTTACTGTGACTCTACAAAGGCTATGAAAGTATGTGATCAGAATGTTGCAGCCTCACTGTGATCATGGATCTACAATGGTATAGTGTTATGGGGCAAATGATCATGTGCTAATAACTGCCAACTTTCAAGCACCGGGTGAGGCTAGGATAGGCCCAGGATAAGTGATCGTTAAGTCAGGCTCTGTTAATGAAGCACCATGTGTATGGGGTGAGGTGTTCTGCTAAATGTTATAGGAGAACAACAAGAAATGGAGCATAGTTCCCGCCTCGCCGTTCTGTCCCTTAGTCTAGAAACATGATTCATTTACATTTAAAAAGGAGATACTACTAATAATCAAAAAGTAAAAGTGATAAATAAATATGAGTTCAGTAAGGAAGCATAAAAAACTTACAGGATTATTGCCAATTCAGTTTAGGAGGACCTGGAGGGAAGCTGTCATTAAAAATCCCTCATTTTGACATTGCTTTTGCTACCAATACTACTTCTATTACTAAGCACAAATTTGTCCATTCGCTACGTGGAAGATCGAATAAGAAGCAGTAGGGAAGAAATAAAAGATGGTCTGATTCACACTATGACCAATTTTGTTTTTTACAGTGAACACATTTTATTTAGTATTAAGAAAATGCTACATTCTTCAATACATATGCTTTACATGCATTACCTCTACTACATCATATAGTTGTATATGCTAACTTTCTTCCCTTTCCACAAAGTGGAGAACTGAGCTATACAAGGACTAACTCAATTATTTAATAACACGAAGGCAGGAGAAGAGTCAGGATTCTAGGCCACTTCTCAGCTAGAATCAACTCCAGTGGGATCTAGAACCTCAATACTCAAAAACATTCTGGGAAAAGGGTCTTTGTCATATAAACATGTAATATGAAGGGCTTTTTGCAACCATAACACTCCCACAACTGATCTGCCACAATGGACAATATATGCCATTAGAAATGTGTCACTGTGGTTTGAGATACATGGTTTTAGTAATCTGTAATTAACCCATATCCTTTAACATTTAAACCAGTGCTCTTGATCATGACATTATACTGTATTTATGAAGAACTGTACATTTCCCAACCAGAGAAGTCAGAAGTAATAGATAAATGGGATATATAATAGATAAATTTTATATATATATAAATATATATATACATGAAACTATTGTAATATATTCAGTGAAGTTCACAATCAATAAAAGTCCAAAAAACATTTTGGGTGATGAATATAATAGAAGTTAAAGGAAGAAAAAGTTATAGTCCAATTATTTTAAAAGGCTAAGAAGGACTACTGTGGCACAACTCAAATTTGAATCTGTGATTGCCCACACAAGATTTTCAATCAGGACCAAGGACAGCTGCTTCCTTTGCAGTTCTCCAGTTACAGACAAGTTTACATTGTTTTAACACTGACCTTTCCTCAAGCTAGAAAGGGTATGCTAGCTGGGAAAATATATTCTCATTATTCGAGACATTAAATATATCCTGTGTATGGTTGAACAATTTTCAAATATTTCAGGTAATACAAAGTAAGCTTCTCAAAAAATAACTTTACAACATGTAATACAAAAGATTTTTCTCTGGTGATTCAGTAAGCCCCTGTGAATACTATTTTCCCAAGGTCGCACTGTGGAAAACTCCTACACATGAAAAGTAAGAGGGAATTAACACATGCTGAGAACAGGATTCCTCTAAAAAAAAAAAATTACAAGATAGTGATAAGACACTTAGAAAATATGGAGAAAAACAAGGGTGACATATTGGAAAGAAGTAAGCCCACTTGTATATAGCTCCAGCCACATGCCTTCCTGGTGGGGAGAAAGTGTGAGTCTCAAATGCAAGCAAAGCCAGGTGGCCCTGGTGAATAGAAATGGGAAGCTCAGAACATCATACCCACAGCCCTGACAAACCTCAAATTCATTTGTAGGTTTGTTGAAACAGTGATTTTTCTCTAATGGACAGGTTAGCAATGAAGAAAACCATTGTTCTACTGCAAATGACTTGTAGGGCAGTGGTTGGGCGACATCTTCAGAAGATTATGTTGTTTAAACCTGAGATACCCTAGGGGTCTGGGAACAGGGAACACTCACAAGTCAGGGAGCCTGAATTAAACCTGCCACAGTCCCAGAAGAGGAGACAGCCCTGCAAGGCAATGGTGAAAAGTAGAAGGGTTACATACTAGGAAGCCAGAACACGCAGGCTAAGCTCAGGCAAGAAAGTGAATAGAAAAAGAAGTACAACCTTTAGTAGACAGAAGCTGAATTTACCAACTGTGACATCAAATGAAATTGACAGTCTTGAGCCTATGACCACTGAAGGGATCAACCAGTGGAGGCATCTATTTGCTGTCCACTGTTGTAGAGTCTAAAACTCTAAAGATCCCACAGAACACTCAACATTCTCAGATACATGCCTCCAGGAGGATGATAAATATTTAGCAGCTGTTATGGTTCTCTCTGCCTGTACAGATCCGAGTGTTGTGGTTGTTTCCCATGCTCCCAATACATGTGAGAAACAGTCTTCCAAACATGGCATAAGTGACCCCAGTAGGTACAGTCTGGAAGTCTTGAGACAGTGGGAGGACCTTCCCAGCCCATAGCTAGCAGAGTTAAATATGACATAGCAAAGAACCCTGGGAATCATAGATGGGAGCTACTAAAGTAGAGGCAGAGCTGGAGGATGCAAGATGATGGTCTAATACAGAATCAATAGTAGCATATTAGTAGTAGTATCATTATAAGATATTTTCTATTTATGTTTTTAAAATCCTCTCATACATATATTTTCTCTATGGATTTTTCTTTATTAAGTAATCTCTTTTCCTTTCATTTTCCTTTGTTTATGTTTTATTTGCGTTTAATTTCTCCTATGATTTGAGTATTGTCATTTATTTTATTGTTATTTTATAGTGTTCTTTTACTTCTACTTAAATTTAGCTACTTTTATTTTTAAATTATTTATTAGAAAATCTTTTCTGTTTGTTCTTTATTTTATTTTACTTCATTGCTTAAAATATCTTGTTCTTTTTATTATCTTCTGTAATATTACTTTTTAGAACTCTTTTTTTTCCTTTATGTTATTTAATTTGCTACCACCTTCCTCTATCTCATGTAGTTAGTCATTCCACATTTATTCTACAATTTTAACTTCATAGGACTCTATGTTATTTTGTTGTTTTGCTTTATGAACGTTGTGATATATTAGTAGTTTTTAGTTGGTTTTAAGTGTACTTATTCATTTCTGCAGTCTGATGTTGTTGCTGTTATCACAGTTTTTTCCTCCTCTCTGAGTGATAACAGTAATTGAATCCTCAAGGAAATGTTGCTCAAAAAGAAGATCTCCCAATTAAACTGGAAAAGATATCAAATCAAGATCTCCAAATTAAACCAGAAGAGATATTAAAAGGAGATCTCCTAATTAAACCAGAAGAGATACTAAAAGAAAATCTCTCAATTAAATGAGAAGTGATAGCAAAGCTAACATATGTACATATTACAAACCAAAATACAACAAACAAGAAAGAATAAGACAACACCTGGCAACTTCTCAACTATAGAAATGGGGCAAAATGCCAGATGACCATTTAAGTTCACAAGTAAAAATGATTGGTGACATTGATATAGATGCAAGCATGTAGATGGGTTCAGTCCTGGCACTGTAGAGGAAGGTCAGCATCAGAAAAAAACAGGTGAGAAAAATGAAGGGAAAATCAACAATATGAATAAACAAATTGGCAAAATAGAAAAAAAAATCAAGAAATGGAAATGTTGGAAATGAAAAACCA